>NC_052625.1:88441731-89691731 GCF_016161935.1 Mauremys reevesii
TCAGTTAGAGCTGAGTTAAAATCAGAATTTCCATCTCCCTTCCCTTCTCTCACTTTTTTTCCATCTATTATTGGAGGGGGGAGTGAATAAGTGGGAGAGAATATTTTCTTTCCTTTTTTAAAACTTTTTTTTTTCCTTTTCTGCTTCAGAAGAGATAACAGGAGAAGGAAATTGCTAAGAAAAAATGCAAACGTTGCCATGCTTTCAAAATGAAAAATTTGCAAAATTCCAAAATGTTTTTTGGAAGTGTTTCATTTTGAAACTTTTTTCAAAACATGGAACACTTTGTTGGAAAATGATGGGTTTGGTGAAAAATGACATTTTTCAAAGAAACCCCAGTTATTGATTTAAAGTTTTTTCAATGAAAAAATGTTGGCTAGCCCAACTCCAGTGCAGAAGACTTGCATGGCCAGTCAAGGCTCTGTATTGGCCCTGCTCAAAGCCCCCAGCACAGGGACCATTTTAGAGAGGTGGCTGGGGTATAGAGCACTACAACTACTCTCTGCTTCCCCAGAGTCCACTGGGGGTTAGGCAGGCTCCTGAACTGCCCCTGAATATGAAGACTGCAAAGGTCGAGTCAAGCCACCTTTGTCCACCCCCTCTTCACCTCCATCCTTCCTACAAGCACAGAAATGGAGTAGCAGAGAACCAGGCTCGCTGACGCAAGAAGCCCCTGTTACACCTACAAACAGTAGTGAAAACTGACACAGAAGGAGACTTTTTAATTTAATGTTGCAGTCCACAAATTGAATTTTCAAACTTGAGAATTGCAAACCTGACTCAAGGCTTGACAGTTCTTAATAACCCAGGTACAAATTAATAATTTTCACCTCGCTGAGTAGATAATATTTTGATAAATTGTCCATTTGGCTGTCTGTTTTATCCAGTTATGCTCGGTGTAATTTCTGAATCTAGAAAAGCTAGCCCTTAACTTAAGTATGATGGAAAAAGCCATTTAAAAACCCTACGTCCCCTAACACTGCACATGTTCTGATGGAAAAATTATTGCTGCATGGCTGAATAAAAATAAGATCATATGTTTACAGGGTGTTTCATCCTCCTTCCTTTTTGTCTCTCTCTCTCACTCACTCACTCACTCACACACACACACACACACACACACACACACACACACACACACACCACGCATGTATTCAGCTATTTATAATTATTCAGTTTTGGTGTCATGTCTTTCATTTCCTGTCCTAAACTCTTGTGTAGTGCTACTGTGCTCTGTTACATTAATGTCACAGAACCCCAGAGGGGCTTGAATTTCAATGGTCGATGAAGTGCTTCCTAATGTGGATCTAATTAACTGAGACTCTATAGTTTAGCTTGCAAGCAGAGGTCCATTATAAACTTTTTTTTTTAATCTCACACCCCCACTCTTGTATTTTAACAGGAACCAGATATTATTGTTAATTTTTTTAATTATCTTTTTAGGGTTGAAAAATAATCTTTTGGAGAGATTAAAAATGTCAACTAAATAGTTTGTTTAGAAGTGACAAGGCTACAAAAATCACCTTTTTTAATTTAAAGAATGTGTCATGAATTTTTGGCCCATTCTTATCTCAAAACAAGTTTCACACGTGGTGAGAGATCAATAATGAGTCATGTATGGGGTAATTTGAATAGACATTGATGGTGAAAAGAGAGCCCTCAGGGATGTGCATCCCCCCACAGGGGACACGGATGAAGTCCAGTCCTGGCTGTGCACCCCCACAGCCCCCAGTGTACTGCAGAGTGGAGCACAATGAGAGGGGCAGCAGTATCCTCCTATGGCAGGCTGGTGCCACTAGTGCACGCCTCTTTTGCAGATGGGGAGCTTGGGGAGAGATTGTACCTCCTTTAACTTGCCAACTCCCAGGGCTGTGCAGATGTGCACTACCTAATAGGCACAGTCTGGCATTTTACTTGTCATTTAAATCCCCTGTTCTTGAATTAAAGCTAGCTTCTGCCTTGAGCCATGCACAAACCTCTACTAATCATGGGTATGCGTGTGCATACATGTGTCTGCAGGAGTAGAACTCCCAGCTTTCAGTTCCGAAACCACAAACTTTGACCAGGTGAGCAAACCAGCAGCTCCACTACAGAAACCTGTACAGGGTCTCTAGAAACATTTCAGCAGATCTGGCTCTCCACATGCGTGCACATCAGTTAGTATATCAGATGTGATAATCTTCTCTTGCCGATATTCATATATTTAATGGTTCTATGGGAGAGTGCTTCAAAATGATCCTGGATAGTGCTCATGGGTGCTATGACTCTCACTCTGTCACTGTGCCTCAGTGAGTGACAGCTGAGAATACCAGATTCAGGATAACCATTCATAAATGGGGCAAACCCACCCCAAACTGGCGGTTATTCTTCCATAAGATATACCAAACTAGTAACAAAAGTAAACTTCTGTCTCAGTTAACAAGAAGTCCAAACTGCAGTCTCCCTGAGTATTCCAGCACTTATTACATGACCCAGCTACTAGACTTTATGATGAGTGATTATTTAAAACAAATTCAATCAAACAAAGGGTCCTTCTGATCTTAAAAGATCAGCCACATAGCCAGGTCAATATATAACTCAGATCTTACCCAATAATCATGCTGTTGCCAATCTTTTAGTATCTAATATCTAAAGGCTTATAAGAGAAAAGAAAGAGGCAAGTGTTTTTCTTGACCATTTTAACTAATACATACAATCATTGCAGAGTTCTTGTATCAGGTTTGAAGAAGTGATGGAATAAACTGCTGGCTTGTAAAGTCTCTGGTAACTTCCAAAAGACTGGAAGATCCTCAGTCCTTTGGTTGGAATGCTCCTTTTAGTGTAAGTCCATAGTCAGAGGAGGGGCATGCACAGGAATAAAAACTTGGCCACTTTTGGAAGGGCACTTCCTCTCCCCCCTGCGGCGGGAGGAGCTGGCTCTCCCCACCCCCACGGCCCTGGAGCCAGAGGAGATGGCTTTTCCCTGTGGCCCCAGGGCTGGTGGATCTTGTTCTCCCCCAGCAGCTGGAGGAGTTCTGTGCCCCTGCCATCTGAGGAGCCCATGCCCCTGCTTGCTCCCAGTTGTGCATCCCCTGGTCAAGAGATCAGAGCAGGAAAGACCCCAAATGGAGATGCTTCCAGGAACTTTTATATCTTCACCCATGTGGAGGGAATGCTCTCAGTCTTAGTTTGTGGAAAATTGCAGGCACAAGATGGAGTCCAGGGTCACATGAGCTAATCACATGCCCATGCGTGATTTGATGTATAGGAGTAGCCATTTCCCATACTCTGGCCAAAGCATCCACAGGAAGGCTCACTGGTGGGGTGGGGACAAGCTTCTTCTATGGCCCCTTGTGAGTTAAGTATTCTTTGATTGGGCCATCAACTTGAATAGTCCGTTTATAATGTGCTGTCTGTCTTTAATGAACAGGAGTACTTGTGGCACCTTAGATATCTTCAATGTAGATTTTTACCTGGTGGGTGTTACTCAGGACATTTGAAATACTAGTACATAGTCAATATTCATAACTTAAGATATATATAAATGATGCATGCATATAAACAGGATAATTACATTCAGCAAATCATAACTTTTCCATTTATACCCTATATTACATACTTTGCATAAGATTGTTGCAATTGTCTAACTGACAATATAAATGATGTAAATGGTCATGTTTTAATCATATGGAGTCACACACTCATAAGCTGTTTTCACCTGCCTTCTATTGCACTGCTAATGCTTTTGCCACTTATTTAGAATCCGCTTTCCAAGAAAGAACAGCCTTCTGGGTAAAGCCTAAGCCTGGAAGACAAGAAGTCTGAGTCCTATTCCTGGTTGTAGCACTGACTTCTTGATTGACCCTGGGCAAATCATTTAACTTCTTTCCCTCCACTTCCCCATGTGTAAAACAGATAATAAAACCTAATTCACAGAGGTGTTGAGATTTAATTCATTAATGCTTGTAAAGTGCTTTGAAATCCTTCCTTAGATGGAAGGAGCTTCAGAAATGCAAACTACTACTATTCATTCCCATTTGCAACATTCTGCACCTCTCCCCTGCCAGTTCTGAGGAAGAATATGTGCTTCTTACCTCCCTTTAAACTACTTGGGATTGGATTCTTTCCAGCCTGGTACTGTAGGTTATTATTTACACCACCTAGCCTGCTGACTTGGTACCATTTTACACTCATTTAACACAGGTGCCCCCTACTACAGGTGTCAATGACCACAGCAAAGTGCAAAGCAGTGAGCCAATCAGCCCTTTTTTGGAGCTGGCAACACAAAATAAGATGGGAGGATGGTGAAACACCAGTGGTGCTATCTGCGATAAAGGGCTTGTCCCTGCTCTTTCGCTTCCCCTTGAATGTTTCTGAAATGATGCCCCTTGTAGGTCTGTGTCCATGAAAGACCCCAGGAACTTGCCCAGCTCAAGCATTTGTCTCCATTAAGTCATGTGCAAAGATAAGGGCATTCCTGTAATCAACAAGACAGCACATTGGATTTCAAAATGACGGATTTGCAGGGGTGGCTGCTCATTTGCATGCAAGGGATGTGGACATGGCAGCGGAGGTGTTGTAAATCACCAAAGAGCTACTTGACAGTGCCAGTCTCTGAGCCTGGTTCAGAATTATTAATTAAAGCAGTCCGAGGATGGTTTGTTTGCATATCAGTTGAACTAAGCCATGCTGGAATCCCTGTAAATAATAAAACAGCCTGATTAGGCCTAGTCATTAATTAACTGTCTTCACTGTGAATAAACAGTGAAATGTTTCGGTTTGTGAGGGACCCTGTGACACTGTGATAAATATGCAGTCACGGCTACTCCTGTAACAGAGTTTGACATCTTCATCCGTTAATAGCAGCTCTCTCCCTGATGACTGTGGGTTCAAACCCCATGACAGATAATGCATCGAAGTCTGTTCCTTAAAATGTATCACTTAGGAGGTCTCAGATAAGCTGGGTTGAGAATAAGATGGGAGTGGGGGGGACTTGTTAAAACTCTTAACTGCAGTGTTCAGTCATCTGTATGGGTGGTATTTTATTGGTACAACAAAATCAGAGAATGATAAAAAAAATCCTGCTTTTAGTGTTATGTTAATATAAAACTCAGCTATTATTTATTTTACTAAAAAGATTTAGTAAAATAAAACCTAATTACACCCACCTCTGAGGCTGGTGTCCAAATTGCTGTTTGTGGTTTTAGCATCAGCTGCAAACCAGCCTAAAACAAGAACTGCAGGGTAAGAAGTTTAGAGATTATCTTAGGTTAAAAAAGTAGTATTTATAGAAGTAATGTTAAGGATGATCAAATCTCATGCTTTGGGACATGAACTGATCATAGCAGGTGATCAGGAAGGAGATTTCACCTTTGCATAGCACTGAACAAGTGGTTAGGTGCAGTACAGGAGGAGTTCATCTTCTAAAGATTCCAATATTGGTGACCTCTGCAGTCAGGATATTAGAGCGATCAATGAGCTGAGCAGACATGACAAGTTTTGTTTTCATATGTAGGATTCATGTATTGTAAATTATATATGAACCTTGTTTCTTGGAAAACCTAATTTAATATTGGTTCAGTGGCAGCAAGCGGGGATCCACCCCTTCTTAAAAAAATAGCCAATTGCCATGTCCTATACTCATCCCTTCTTACAGCCCTCTTCCTGCCCTGCCTTAGCAATGGCATAATACTAGTGCTGAGAATGAGATCACAGCTGCCTTCAAAAGAGGGTGCCGTTACAACTTGAATGCTTCTGTTATAGCAGTCATTTTTATATGTAGAGAGAAAATTGTAATAAGCATGAAAGTTTGAATGGGTGTGAGAGAGATGCTTCAGTTCAATGGACCTATAAATATTAGAGTTTTCTACACTTATCCATACTTATCACTGTGGTATTCGAGTGGCATACAACAATTAAATATACCATTGAGTATACCCTAAATGGCTATGTTCTCACTACCACCCCTGTTCCTGGTGTACATGTTTGGGAGAAAGGATGATAATGGTTCTTGAAGTTTTCATAAGGGCAATGCTTGAGAAACCAACTCTTGAGGCTGACAGTCCAGCTAGCTGTTGCCCCAAAAGCAATCTCCCATTTTTGGAGGTGGTCACTGGTGGGGCTACTGGTAACTTCTTGAGTCCTTTGATTTCCCCAAGCTTGATCAGTTGGTTATGGATAGAAACTGGATATGGGACAGAAACTGGTTCTGTTATCTGATTATCTTCTGCTAGCAGACGACTAAGCGAAAGTGGCCACTGTGGTTCTTTGAGATCTCTCAGACCTTAGCTGAAATGGATGGAATTGTTCTCCTGTGACTCTGCACTTGTTTCTCTGGGAGAACTCAAAGAGTAGTTATTAGCAATTGCTCCTCTGCACCTAGGCCTTTCCTGAAAGGTGTGATAGTGGTCTATATAGTCATTCATCCTGCTGAACATACATATGAGACCTCATGGGCGGTTAGTGAGTAGATATGGGCTGTGATTTATTCAGTATGCTGTCACCCCGCTGGAGCAGCGGAATGACTTACCCAGTGTACAGTTGAACCTGAGGCTTGGATGAGAGCTAGCTGGCTGCAAAGTAATCCAGAAACTATTGAGGGAATTTTGGTGGGTTGACGGAAAGCTGAAAGAAGATTTGGCAGAATGTCAATCAATGCTGCTCACTGAGGGAGTACAACTGCCATTTGTAACAGAGGTGTGGGGGGGGGAGGGGACTTAGGTGTGTTGTTAGATCCTAGGCTGTTCCTGAACGTTCTGTCTTTAGCCAACAACACTTTTTTGGTCTGAATCAAATGAGCAGAGCGTAGCCCTTCTCTTCTATTGCAGACCTTGCCCTAATTATCCTTGCCTCTCTCATCTGCAGAGTAAAATGCTGCAGTAATCTCTAGACTGAAACCATTTGGAAACAACTAACGCAGAATGCTGAGGTACACTTTTTAAGCAGACTTTCATGGTGGGATCAAATTGTATCACTGCTTCAGTTCTTACTACATTTCTGGGTGGAATTCAAGGAGTTGCTTTGACCCTATCAATCCCTGACTGGTTTGCGAGCTGGTTACTTGACGGACTGCCTCTCCTCCCATGACATATTGCGACAGTGGCAATCAGCTGATGTGTTTGAGCTGGAGCTCCCTTGCTATGAACAGGAGGAAGCTGCTAGCAAAGCATGGCTCCCCATCTCTGGAATTCACTTCCTATCCACCTACTCGGATCTGCAGTAGTCTGGATTTGTTAGCCTTTTGACAGTATTGCAAGCTGTGTTTTTACTCCTTTGGCTTTTGGGGAGTGGGTGGTCAGAAGATTGGAGATGTGTGGGTTTACTTTATTATCTGGTTGATATGTATTTGTTAGGGTGGGATGAGCAGTCCTTTCTACTGCAGCTTGAAATATGTCTCCCTCTAGCAGAGACATCCTACCTGCTCTGTGCTCACGCTCGCTGCTGCCTCAGTTTTCCCGCTTGGACTCCTCTATAACCCCATAAGGGCTTTCCTCTGTCCAATGATACCCCTTCTTGGGGCTGGGTTATTAGCATGAAGTTCAAAATAAAAACAAGACTCCCTTTGGGGGACCTGAACTTCTAACCAGGTCCCTCAGAATGAGAGTTACCACCTGGCGGGTATTTGACTGGTCTAGCCAGTTTTTTTTATGGATTTGTCAATTGCCAGAAAAATAATTTAATCCGCTGGGGTTCTTTTATGTAGGCCTAAAGATTTGCATTATTATCACTACACTGGGATATCTAATGTAAAAAGTTTGTGTCCAGCTAAAGGTGCTATGATATTGCCATTAAAAATAAGAAATTGCTGCAAATGGCAAATACAAATTCAAGAAGTAGGATCAATGGATTTTCTTTATGTATGAAGTTCCAAAACATTCCCATTCAAGTATATAATTAAAATATAGAATCAATGCAGTTTGTTTTTGCCCAATCTCAATGAAGACGAACACAAACAAAGCAGCTTGGAGAAACACGACCAAGGTAAGAAAATGATGTTCTCAATCTTATCTATATCTGTTATCTCTCTAGATAGTATAAGTGGCTGTTCAGGGGAAGTTGCAGAGTTGCCTTGTGGTTGGGTGTTGAAGTTGCGGCAGGCTTGCCTTGGGGGAGGAGGGAGAGTACTGTTTTTTTGGCATTTCAAAGGTGGGAACCCTACTCAAAATCCTGAATAGTCATGCAACACAACATCCTCTACTGAGCAGCAGCTCTCAGGGCTTCCTGGGGTTTTCTTTCTCCCCCAGGAGAGAATTCAATGCCTCCTCCGCCTTCTATTGCCTCGCTTACCTATACTTCAAAGGCCTGATTTAGTCACATGACCTACCTGTCACATGACATTCTTCAGCCTCCCTACTGGGGAGGTGAGTTGTGTATCACAGGTGAGGCTGGGCTCATCTCTCCTTAATCAGGCCAGCCACTCTGTGACAATCTCATTCAGAACACAGGATAGACCCCTAGAGGAACTTCTGCAGAGCTAAAGAAAAACAAAAATATCTCCTCTAGGAACCTTCCTCTTCACACTTTAGCTCATTTAGTGTGCAGTCCAACTCCTATTAAAACTGATGGAAAGCCTCCCGTGTATTTCATTAGCTTTGAATCAGGCCCAGAATTATTATATTTCTTGCATTCAGTGGAAATACAGCATTGTTGCACAATCATCATAGAAAATACCATAATTTACCATGAGATTTCATGATAACTATTTTATTTGATGGAACAAAATGGCATTACAGAGAAATTTTGAGGTAACTCCTGCCAGATCTCAGAGCAATTAGCATTTATATCCTCTGCTTGAGGATCTTTCTCAGGATATCCACATCTTCCACTAGCATCTCTGAAGCTACAGCTAGCAGATAATTTATGCCCTTGCCTCATACCAAAAAAAAAAAAAAAAAAAAAAAGGTCTTGGGTCCACTTTCCTTACACAACCAGTTTTTCCAAGAGTATAAGTAAACAACATACTGTAGTAGCAACTGATTCTGGAAAATCAAGGCAATGTTTGTTCTCAACTCTGTATAAAATGATGGAGATTTGTCTCTGTAACAAGCAGAAAATAAAATATAGACTGCAGAAAACTCTGTGGAAATTGCAGATTTTGTTCAGTTCTCCAGATTTTTTTAATATGGATTGTTAGTACTTCTGGATATGAGAATAAGCTTCCCAATACAATTGATGCACAGGTCATTTGCTTGATTCTACAGCCAAGCAGACAGAAACAAAGCATTGAAGGCCTGACCCAAAGCCTACTATAGTAAATGGAAAGATAACCACTTACTTCAGTGGCTGGGCTTTGGATCAGGCCCCAAGAGAGGTCCTAACTTCCTCCATCCATCTTAACAGTGTGTTACTTTCTAAGCCTAATGACCATTTAAATACCATTTCAGTTAAAACTACAGAATTACGTACTGATTACATCCATCAAATTTACTTGTTCAAAGCAACTGGCACATCCTTGTAAATAGATATTGCACAGAAAAACTATTCCTTGAACACATGCCCCTTCCAGTAGCAATAGCAAGAGCCATTAAATACCAAGCCAGAACATCTGGCTCTGGCTTTTTCTTTGTCTGAGAACATATGGAACAAGAAATAATTCTACACAGAAAGGAACCAAGGCCAACTCAATGCTTTCCAGCTCTCTTCCTGCTATTGAATATCTGTGTTTGGGGCTGTTTTGCCCAGATTCATTATCTTGTATTGTCTCAAGATGAATCAGATTTTATCTCCTGCTCATGTTTCTAATATCTAGCCCCTCCTTGTATTATTCAGTTGTCCTCTCTGGTGTTGAGAGCTCCTCCCAATTTATTATCTTCTGCAAATTCTATTAATGAGTTTCACTTACTCCCTCTTCTAGAGCATTAATTAAAAGACTAAATAACACCCCAATCCTGCAGATCCCAATGCAAGATTGGGTCTAAAACTGGTCCTAACACATCCCTCTGTTTCCAACTAGACACCTCCCTCTAGTTTGATACTTTGCAGTTAATCCTTACCCATTGTTCTCACCACCCTTCAGCCAGTTTTTAATCCACACGACAGTCCTCAGGTACAAGCCAATCTGCATTCATTTTGAAAGTAAGATTTCATCAGACACTGGAACACACCTGCTTACCTCAAATCCAAAGGCCTGATTAATCAGTGTGTTAATCCGTTGAAACCAACAGAGATACACTAGCACAAATCTGGAGTAACCAGTGGTGAATCAGGCAGAAAGTCAGCACTGGGCTTGCCTATGTTGAGCTTTTGTTTTATAAATCTCCCCCCAGTGTTGTAACAATAGTGCACTGACATTGGTGCTAGCAAGAATGGCGTGATGGTGTTGACTGGCTGCTGGTGGTTTTACCGCTGTGTCACGCACATCTGCTCAGAGCAGATTTAAACAATATGGCAGTGCTTTTTCTACACCACAGTATCCACCATTGTCAACACCAATGGAGCAGCAGTGGTACAAGGGGAAAAACAGTTGCAAATGTTTCCACTGAAGCTGCACTCTAATGCCAGGCCTGTAGCGATCTTGGGGTTCACTAAATAACAAACCAGTGAATGAGAAATGAATAAAACAAACCGGAGAGCATCTCTGGTGAACTGCTGCACACAACCATGCTGTGTTTCCAACCCCTACCTCATCTTCAAATTCCTATGTTCATGATACTGTCATTTATATGGGAGCATGTCTAAATTATAATCTTCTACAAACATAAAGACCAGATTGTCTTTAACTGAATGCACTTGACTTTTCTGCATTTGGGATCTCCAGCATTTTGCAAAATGATTATTTTCCCCACATTTATGACAGCTTCCCAAAAGCAACTCACTGTTTGGGGTCATGCTGTGATCCACATCTTCCACATGACCATCTGTACCCAGTCTTCCCCGAAGCAGTAGTTTTCAGAGTGAGTGGTTCCACTCTTTTTGATTTGACCTATTCTGACTGTATTCTTTTACACTTAGTACATGGATAACCCCTTCTGGTGGATTCAGATCTTTGGCTTTTGCATTCAGTTTCTGCTGCCCTGCATATTTGAAGAGCTTTTCCTGAAGCTTCATGTAGCAGTCTCTCTCTTAACACATTTTCTTTAATGCCACAAATGATTCTATCTTTGACCAGAGACTCTGTCAGCTCACCAAAGTCACAGGTTTTACTGAGTTTTCTTAATTCTGTGACACATTGCTCTATGGTGTGATCAGTTTTTTGCATGCATGTAAAAAAACCTGTCTTTCTCAAAGGTTTCATTCCTTTTTGGCATGCAATGTTCCTCACATTTAGTTGGGCTTTTACTTAACTTCATGCTTTCGCCTTCAAACTTTAAGTTGTTATAAATATCCAATGCTTCCTCCCCAACAACATGCAAAAAGATTAAACATTTCACTTTATCATTTTTCTCTCCTGCCTCTATGGCTGCTAAGTACAATTCAAATCGAGGGAGTGGGCACCTGACCAAAAGAGCCAAAGAGAAGGCTAGAACTTTTTTAAATTGGGGGGAAAACTTCTCCTTTGTCTGTCTGTCTGTTCTCCGGAGAGAGGGGACAGAGCAGAGACAGGGCTGGGACTATGCTGTAAAAAGCTTTGGGCCAGGTATGAAAATCATCAGATCATACGTAGAAACTACTCATTTGAAACCACAGATATGTAAGTAGATCAGGAAATGTGTAGGAAGACACCATTAGTTTTATCTCTTTTATTTCTTTATAGCTTGTGGACTCCTCTGTGCTAACCCCAGGTGCTTTTGTTTTGATGTAACCTTTAAGTTGGACCTCAAGAAGCTATCTTGATGCTTAATCCTTGTAAATGTTTTTTTAACCTAGCAAAAAGTCTAAGTTCCAGATATATTTTCTTTTTAATAAAATTTACCTTTTTTTAAGAACAGGATTGAATTTTTGTGTCCCTAAGAGGCTTGTGTACATGTTGTTTAATTAGCTGGTGGCAACAGCTGATTTCCTTTGTTTTCTTTCTCAGCTCTTCCCTGGAGTGGGGGTGAAAGGGCTTGTGAAGGTATCCCACAGGAAGGAATTCCCAAGTCCCCTTTCCTGGGTTCCAAAAGAGGTTTTTGCACTTGAATGGTGGCAGCATCTACCAATCCAAGGTCAGAGAAAAGCTGTAACCTTAGGCATTTAATACAAGCCTGGAGTGACAAGTATTAATTTTTAGAATCCTTGCAGGCTCCCACCTTCTGCACTCGAAGTGCCAGAGTGGGGAATCAGCCTTGACAGAGGCTCTGTGTCTGCTTACATACTTCTCCCTACTAACATCTTCAATTCTTTGTTCTGTATTTTGCTATCTTTCCAGTTACTCAAGAAAACAGGTCCCCTCAAAGTGGTACAATAAAACAGGCTTCCCCTATGATGCAGTTACTCTTTAACATAACTATTACGTGGTCAAAGCATAGTTGTTAAAGATAAGCACTATCCATTGTCCCCAGTCTGGTAGATCCTCTCCACAATGGTGGTATGCATATGGACCCTTTTCTCATCAAAACTGGGGTTAAGCAAGGCTGCCTTAATGCCCCCTCCATCTATTTAGCAGTCATTTTGATCCTCGTTAAAGACCACCTCCCCAATGGAGTTGACATTCAATACAGAATAGCTGGATGCCTTTTTAATCTTTGATGTCTCTGCTCAGAGTATAAAGTCCTCAGGGCATCATTTACTGATCTTCAGTATGCTGATGACAGTGCTATCCTCACACACACTGAGAATAACCTTCAGTCCACACTGGATTTTTTCGCACAAGCTTATCGAAGTCTAGGACTCTCACTCAATATTGAGAAGACGAAAGTGCTCTATCAGCCTGCTTCAGGCCTTGCACATGACCCACCAAAAATCACCATCGAGGGACAGACTTCGGAGACAGTCGAACATTTTGCTACCTCAGTAGCCATCTTTCTCAAAACGAAATAATCAACCGTGAGATCCAGCACAGGATCCAGTGTGCAAGTGCTTTCTTTGGGAAATTGCTCCGATGCGTTTTCACGGACCGTGGACTGGACACCATGACCCAGGTCTATAAGACAATTGTTATTCCTATACTCCTTTATGGATGCAAAACCTGGGTGGCCTATCAACAGCACCCCAACAATGCCACTGGAAGATCCTTTACATCAAGTGGGAAGATCGCTGCACTAATGCCAACATCCTCACGGAAGCCAATGTCACCAGCATTGAAGCAACAATCCTTATGCACCAACTCTGCTGGGCTGGGCTGGACATTGCATGCAGATGCCAGACTCTCTTCTCCCAAAACAAGGCCTCTACTCTCAGCTCACACATGGTCAGAGATCCCATGGTGGTCAGAGGAAGCGCTACTAAGAGACACTGAAAGAATATCTTAAGAAAACTGATGTGGACATCACAAGCTGGGAGGAGCAAGCCACTAACTGACCCTAATGGTGCCACATCCTCCATTAGGCAGTGGCCCGCTTTGAGAAGCAATCCCTTGCCATGGAAGCTGAAAAGAGAGAGAGAGAGAAGGAAGGAACAAACTTTTTTCCAGCAGGGAGCTGGCCCACCAGGAAATGTCTGTACGTACTGCAGGTGGATCCATGGTTCCAGGATCAGACTCCTGAGTCATCTCAGGACCCATATGTAAATCTGTGGTATATATCATCCTCTAATCGAGGGATTGCCAAGGATGGAGTTACCGAAATTTCGGGTCCGTCTAGCTGAGAGCCAATAACTGCCTGACAGGGATAAGGAAAAGATTGCTTTGTTCTGCAGAAGAAAGGAGAGCCCTGTACCTTGGTACAGAAGACTCTGTCTTACACAAATTTCACAGATCCTTTATACACATTCAGACAAAGACCCTTGCCGTGCTACCAGTTGATTGGTGGTTGCCAGACCCCGTACTTCTGCTATCCGGTCAGTGAAAACCGGTTTGGAGCTAGCTTCTTCTGCTTCAAGGCAGAGGAGAAAAGACAGTTCAAAAGTTCAGGTTACTGTGTAGGTGAGGCTTCTGCTTCCCCCCAGTGGCTGCCTGCTAGTAGAAATAAGGGGGGGGGGGGATCGCCAGTAACTTTCACAATGGTATGCATACCTAGGCTTTCCATGATACAGTAATTTCCAGATAACTTCAGAATAACTTTGCGATATCAACTAGAATGCATAACATGTACAGACAGAGGCCCCAAGTCATAACAGTTACAAATTGAAAAATAGAGCTAGATGACACAATTGTAAAGATGTTTGTACTCTGTCTACACTGCAGCTTGCATTGTTAGTAGCACAGATTGAGTTGCACTGGTGCAGAAAAGTGGTTGTTTTTTTCCTGGTATAGACAAGAGGCCTGATTCTGGACAGCACTTAAGCACATGCATAAGTGCTATCCTGAATAGAGATGATTTATTGAATCAGGGCCCAGGCTTGTCTGCATTAACCATTCCTCGTGTTTTGTTTTGGGGTATGAGCTCCCTCAATAGGCACTTGCATCTAAATTGCTGAACATAGATTGTGCTACATTACTCTGAGAGCTGTGGGGCATGTGTGTGTCTGTCAGTGAGTACCTGTGTGCCTATAGCAGGAAACCTAGGAAGCTATAGAAAGGCTCCATTAAATTCACAGGAATGTAGAAAACTTTCACTGAAGTCACAGTGAGGGGGAGATGCAATCTGGTTGATGGTGTACTTGCAAAAATATTTATGCCATAGTATAAATACTGTAAAACACTCTAGTATAAAAATAACGTTTTTTTGAAAGCCCAATGAATTAAACAAAGCTCATTTTTAACTAACTGGCAGTAGTAAAAAAGATGTACATTCTGGGTGCTAGAAAAGATCATAAAAAAACATGGGGAATCCTACAGCAAGAGACAAGCCATTCAGATTTTTCAGACAAGCTTCTCTGACATGTGGTGATATTGCCAAAATACCTATCCCATGAAGTTGGCCTCAGAAGGCACACAGACTAGTAGTAGTATTGTGAACGAAGGCAGGCACCACTTCAAAGAGGGTGGGGCAGATTTTCTGGTCTGTTAAGCCAGTTTAATGCCACGGTCACTTCATGGAAGTTGATGGAATTCAACTGTGGTAACCAAGTGGAGAATCAGGCCTAGTATATTAAGGAAAGAGGAAAGAACAGAAGGAAGCAAAAATGGAATAGCAATGCTATTGATGTGATAAATTACTGGAGATGACAAACTAGTCCCCTACTCTATCCTTTAAAAGCATGTATTCTGTTCTCTTCCTGATGAGGTGACAAAAATGGTATCTTAAAACTGGAACAAAAGTAGTCTAAAGAGATGGAAAATCCCAGAGCCCCTTTTCTCTGTGTAACAAACAAGGCAAACTGGCTGGCTTTATCACTCAAATTTAACTGAGCGACCAATCAAAGCTACACTACATACCTCATGGTGGCAGTAATCAGAGACATTCTGCATGGAATAAGGTCACAATCCCTGGAAACAGCTGCAATCTTATTAGAAAACACACAAAGAAACAAATAATTGCATGGTCTATAAGCCAATCTCATTCTTCAATACTGATTACAAAGTACTTGCTAAGCTGACTGCCAGACACCTGGAGGGAGTTTTTGTTCTATAAATACCAGCTGACCAGAGAACATTTATGACCAGCAAAATGAATATGCGCTGTAGATGTTTGTTGTTTTGCCAGTACATCAATCTTGTTTCACTCAGAATAACAATCGTCATTTTAAAATTGTTAATAACTAATGTTTAGGCTCTGATTCAGCAAAGTACTTAGCAGATGTTTAACTTTACGTGTGATTGCACGTGATTAGTCTTATTGAACTCATTGGACTACTCATCTGCTTAACATTAGTGCTTTGCTGAATCAGGGCCCTACACAGAAGCTTTCATCTGAAGATTTTAAAGTGTTTAATTAACTTTATGAGCCCAATCCTGCCAGATGCTGAGTGCCCTTAGCTTCCACTGGAAGCATCTGATGGGGTCAGATCGGGTGAGCCTAAGGCCTGGTCTACACTAGGACTTTAATTCGAATTTATCAGCGTTAATTCGAACTAACCGCTCAACCGTCCACACCAGGAAGCCATTTAATTCGAACTAGAGGGCTCTTTAGTTCGAATTTGGTACTCCACCCCGGCAGGTGGAGTAATGCTAAATTCGCACTTGCTAGCTCGAATTAGGCTTGGTGTGGATGCTAATCGAACTTAGCAGCTCCGGGAGCTATCCCACAGTGCACCACTCTGTTGACGCTCTGGACAGCAGTCCGAGCTTGGATTCTCTGGCCAGCCACACAGGAAATGACCCGCGAAAATTTGAATTCATTTTCCTGTCTGGGCGGTTTGAATCTGACGTTCTGGTTGCACATCGGGGCGAGCTCCGCAGCACCTGCAACGATGCAGAGCTCTCCAGCAGAGGAGTCCGGGCAATCCCAGAATAGAAAGAGGTCCCCAGCATGGAGTGACCGGGAAGTCCAGGATCTGATCGCTGTGTGGGGCGAGGAGTCTGTGCTCTCGGAGCTGCGCTCCAACAAGTGGAACGCGAAGACGTTCGAGAAGGTTTCTAAAGCCATGAAAGACAAAGGATACAGCCGGGATGTGATACAGTGCCGCGTGAAAGTGAAGGACCTAAGACAAGGGTATCAAAAAGTCAGAGCGGCAAACGGACGCTCCGGTGCCCAGACCCAGACATGCCGCTTCTACGAGGCACTGCATGCCATTCTAGGTGGCTCTGCCACCTGTGGCCCACCAGTGACGGTGGACTCCGAGGAGGGAATAGTGTACCGGGTCTGTTCCCCTCCTGTTCGCCGATGGGGAAGATGAGGAAGGGTCTTTAGAGGACGGCGCAGGCGACATCGAACCCACTCCCGCTTTCCTGACAGCCAGGATCTCTTCATCACCCTCACAGAGATCCCCTACCAACCGTCCCTGCCCGTTAACCAGGACTCGGAATCAGGGAAGGATCAGGCGGTAAGTGCAACACACGTATAAACATTTATTTTTTATAACATTGTTATAGAAAAAATAGAAACAGTATTTACAAAATTCTAAATATTAAACTATAATATATATTAAATTATATGAAGAGAAGGTCCACACAAATGGACTTTAAAAAATTCTAAATATTTACAATTTAAAACATTCTAAATATTAAACTATAATATATATTAAACTATATAAAGAGAAGGTCCACACAAATGGGGATAGAAAAATAGTCCTCTAGCGACATTTCTCTGAAGGTGTCATTCAGTTCCTCGCAAAGCCTCCGCATGAGGTTCGTCGGAAGAGGTCGCTTGTTGGCGCTCCGTGGAAGCAGACTCTTCCACGCCAGGACATCCGAATATAGAGTGGAACCATCGCCTCTACTAGCATTGCTGCATATGGTCCTGGTCTGTGCAGTGCGTCCCGTAACATGCGGTCTTTCTGGGCACGAGTGACCCGCCTCAGGGTGATCTCGGTCTGCAAATACTGCATCTAAGTAGGGCAATTAGTGTAGTGTTACTATTGTTAATGGTTTACAATTAGGTTGCATAACAATGACCCTCGCCTAACAGCCACGTGCGAGGCCACAGAGAACAAGCATGCATTGATCGTTCCCGTGCGCTGGCGGAGGGGCTGCAAAGGATTATCCTTTCTGCTTTGCACATTGCCTTTAGCAGGAGATCACAGCTAACCAGTAACTGATAAGCAGTATGTACTGTAAGGCTTACCAGGACTTTGTGCAAGAGGGATGCAGCTATCTTTCCTCGCTTGCGCTCTCAGTGCAATGGCGCCGCCAATGAGAGCGTATTCAAATCTTGGACTAGTTCTGAGATCTCCTGAGACTTGGTTCCCTCTTTGGTCTTGTTCACTGAAACTGACTAGACTGTGTTTACTGTTGGCAAACATGTATGTGTTCAAGGAAATCACCTACTTTTTCACATCACACAGCTTGGCTCCTTCCCGGACTGCCCGCCATCCCCCTCGCAGAGGCTGGCTCGGATTAGACGCCGAAAGAAAAAGACAAGGGACGACATGTTCCAGGAACTGATGGCCAGCTCCAGAGCGGAGGCGGCAGAGCAGAGACAGTCGAGGGAGAGCCTGTGTCAGCAGCATCGCACACACCTGGAACGGGAGGATAGGTGGCGGCAGGAAGACCAGCAGGCGACTCAAACGCTGCTTGGTCTAATGAGGAGCAAGCGGAGACGCTCCGGCGCCTTGTAGATGTTCTTCAAGACCGCAGTCAGGAGGAGAGCCCCTGCAGTGCATCTGCAACCGCCCTCCAACGCCAAGAAGTCCTGTCCCCCTCACCCAAAGTGACAAGGCGAAGGCAGTAGGGGCCGTGAGAACTGTCCCTGCACCGCAGCACACCGATAATGTTAGAGACAACTGTCGCGCTGTAAATTTGTACAAGCTCTTTCTTTACAGCATCAACCAGTCCCAACTCCAAGTTCAAACCCCCCACTGTGTATTACATTATTAAAAGCGGTTTGGTGTTACTGACTGTTTCCGTCACGTTTCTGGTGTCAGAAGACTTTCTGTTGTTCTGTGGGGGGGGGGGGGAATTGTAATGTCACTGCATAGCCCACAGTGCCATGCTACAGACTTGGCTGCAGGGTCAACTGCAGGGCACACACAGACTGCAGTCACTAGGCACCAGGGACAGTCTGTGTGGTGTATGCTGCCCCGGTCTTTCCTTGAGGTGTATGCTTGTGCAGGGTCCTGGTGCCTGACATCCCCGAATGTAAAGGCAGGCTTCCCTTCACATGCATTTGGACCGTAGTCACGATCCTCCCCGGTGCCCCGAGCCCCAAAAATAGACCTCATCCAGGGGCAGATACTCACCCTTCCCCCCCCCCCCTCACCCCTTCCAACGCCCAAACCCACAGCCGTCATGGTAACCCCTATCCAAGGACGGCACCCCTCGCCCCTTCCTGCAAACCCACCCATCAGTGCACACCTTAACCAGCACAGAATGCTTCCATGTTTCAACGAATAAACAGAAATGCAAAGTCAACGAAAGATTTATTATTAATTACTAAAACATGTCCTTAGTTTTAAAACGTCCTTGGGAAGTGGGGAAAACTTGGTTTATGATCAGGCTCTCTTAAAATCAAGTGGACAGTCACAGGTTACCCTGCTCTGCGAGGAAACTCGCTTTCAAAGCCTCCTGATGCATATCGCTTCCCGCTGGGATATTCTCTCAGCACGGGTGTCTGGCTGATCGTAAACAGCAGCCAGGCGATTTGCCTCAACCTCCCAAGCGGCCAAAACGGGCTCGCCCTTGCTCTCCCAGCGATTGTGGAGCACACAGCAAGCAGCAATAACTACGGGGAAATTCTATTCGCTGATGACCGATCGAGTCAGTCAGCTCCGCCATCTCACCTTGAGACGTCCGAAAGCACACTCCACCACCATTCTGCACTTGCTCAGCCGGTAGTTGAAGAGTTCCTTTTCAGTGTCCAAGGCGCCTGTATAGGGCTTCATGAGCCAGGGCATTAGCGGGTAGGCCGGGTCCCCGAGGATCACTGTAGGCATCTGCACATCCCCAACCGTTATTTTGTGGTCCGGGAAGAAAGTGCCTGCCTGGAGGCGTCTAAACAGACCAGAGTTCCTGAACACACGCGCGTCATGAACCTTGCCCGCCCACCCGACGTTGATGTTGGTAAAACGTCCCCTATGGTCCACCAAAGCTTGCAGCACCATTGAAAAGTAGCCCTTTCGGTTAATGTACTCGCTGGCCTGGTGGGCTGGTGCCAGGATAGGGATGTGAGTCCCATCTATAGCCCCACCGCAGTTTGGGAATCCCATCGCGCGAAGCCATCTATGATGGCCTGGACATTTCCGACAGTCACTACCTTTGAGAGCAGTTGCTCAACGATTGCGTGGGCTACTTGAATGACAGCAATCCCCACGGTAGATTTGCCCACGCCAAAGTGGTTCGCTACTGACCGGTAGCTGTCTGGCGTGGCAAGTTTCCAGAGGGCTATGGCCACTCGCTTCTGCACAGTCAGGGCTGCTCGCATCCTTGTGTCCTGGCGCTTCAGGGCAGGGGACAGCAAGTCACACAGTTCAAGGAAAGTGCCCACGCATCCTGAAGTTTCGCAGCCACTCTGTGTCATCCCAGACCTGCAGCACTATGCGGTCCCACCAGTCTGTGCTTGTTTCCCGGGCCCAGAATCGCCGTTCCACACCATGAACTTGACCCATTGCCACCATGATCTCCACTGCCCGGCGTACCCTGCTTTGTGAGAGGTCTGCGCCACTCTCCTCACCGTGCTGCCGGAGCCTCCTCGCCCGGTTTCTCAGCATCTGACTGTGGAAGAGGTGGACGATAATGTGCGAGGAGTTGACAATGGCCATAAGTGCAGCGATGATCGCAGCGGGCTCCATGCTCGCAGTGCTGTGGCGTCCACGCTGTAACCGACCAGAGAAGGGCGCGAACAGATTTACCCCCCGCGCTTTAAAGGAACAAACGGAGGGCGGGATTGACCGTTCAATGGCGACACATTTTTCCCCCCAGCATGCATTGGGGGGAAATCCCACAATTCAAATGGGCAGCGGGGAGTGCGGGAACTGTGGGATAGGTTCCCACAGTGCACCGCTTCCAAAGTCGAAGCTGGCCCTGTGAATGTGGACTAAGAAGTTCGAATTTGTGTATTTAGTATGGATACACAAATTCGACTTATTAAGGTCGAATCCACAAATTCGACTTAAGTAGATTCGAAATAGTCCTGTAGTGTAGACAAGCCCTAATCTTACGAGACCAGATTCACAAAAGTACTTAGGCACCTGACAGGCTCTTAGGTACCTAAAGTCCAACATTTAGTCACCACTGAGATCCTTGAAACCCCTGCTCAGCTGGCATTTAACCCTGAAGGCACCTAAGGTCTCCTAATTGCTTAAGTCTCCACCAGCTTCCCAAGTCCTGATGCTGCCCCACAACTAATGAGCATCTCGGAGCCCTTGCTTAGCCTAAGTCCCAGAGGGACTCTCAAAGTAGGTATTCCCTACCTATCTCCCCTGCAGGGGCTGATCCAGTTAGTGTGCTCGGAGCACCTCTGCACCAAAGACCTGTGTGTGTGGTGAGGACGCTCACCTGGGCTGTGGGACACCCAGATTCAAATACCCGCTTTGAAGCCCAGACCAATGGGAGCTAGATGCCTGAATACTTTGTGAATCTGGGCCCTAAGCCCTGCCTCTTTCCTTTGTGTTTCATGTGGAAGCTTAGGCCTCTCCCTGCTCAGTCTGCTGGCTTCTGAGAATGCCTTTCTTAGGCGCCTGACGCTCCCCCTGGATTGTATGAGGAGCCTGGGTACCTAACTCAGGGCAATGAATTCCCCTGGGTGGCAGAGCATGTAAGAGTTAGACCTTGCAACACCTAAAGTCCCTTTGTGAATCTAGCTCACAATCCTTACATAGTAAAACTGCCACTAATGGAGAGCTGGAGAAAATGGCAGTCTTTCAACACAACATTACTCCCAGTGTGTCCTGATTTTCCTATCAAACACTGTTATGTATCAGTTGTTTGCTATCAAATTTAGTTCAAGTGGAAAACTGGGAATTGTGATCCCATCCTAGCCACAGGATGCTGCAATTGGCCATCAGGGAAATTCAGTCAGCCTTCAGACACAGGGCACAACTCAGCAGAGCACAAGTCCCCCGCAGAAGTTTGGGTTATTTTGGAGGTGGAAGCTAATAAGGCCGATATCACCTATTCAGATCAGTTGACAGTGAAAAAGCAAATTTTAAAACTCTTGTGTTTGGGTATAAATACTATCAGCCAGGCCCCCCAAAGAACGAAATATCTGCCTGGTAACACAACTGTGTGAAAAGCACTGAGCTCTCAGTTCATCCCACCATTGAACAAAGCAGATACAGAGCTAAAGTGCTGGTTTCCTGTCTCCTCATCACTGATGAGAGACTGAATGCCGGCAGCCACCCTGCTGAGATTCTTTTATTTATTACAAGCTATGCTGTTCCACCGAAAGCAGCATTCAGACGAGTGAGTGATGTCAGCCTTTGTTTGTGAGAGGAAGAGGGGCAATCCACCAAAGTTTGTGACTAACAGAGCTAAGCTCCCTCTTTGTTTGCTGGGTAATTAAGACTTAACATAGGTGAACCTTTACAAGCAGGGTGGTTTCTAGAGGAGTGTGATGTGAAGGGTGAGCTGTACAGAGCCCTTGTCTACAAAACTAAGCTAGTTCCATTTTGCCGGGTGCAGGGTTCTTAAAATTCACACCGGGAGAAATTCTCACTATGTATCAAACTTCCAGTTATTCTGGAACTTTTTTTTTTCTTTGACTGGAATGGATAACTCAGCACAGCCAGTGGAGGCACCCATATTGCTAAAAATGATACGTGTGACCCCAGCAATATAGAAGCTTGTTGTGTTTGTGTCTGGAGTCAATGGAGCTATGCTGGTTTACACCACCTGAGGAGCTGTCCCTAAATAGTTCTTACTTAATACAAATTTCAATATAAATTGCTCAGGACTAGAGCCACAAGAGAGACTTAGTGCCTCAATGCCTACCTTATAGGCACCCTGATGCCTAGTGGAATCCACAGCCACCCTGAGTTAGGTTCCCAGGCTCCCCGTGCACTGCATGGGGAGAGTTAGGCATCTACTCATGGGATCTACAAAAGTCAGCAAGCTGAGGGATGTAGGCAGTGGGTGAAAATATTCCTTGGGAGTGGACTGAGCAAAACTTAATAGTTACAGTTCTCAGAAACTTTTAGTGTGGTTCAGAACTGAACGATTCATAGTTACAACAGTGCAGTGTTTATCCCAGCCTGGTGCAGGGCTGCGGGGGGGCACTGGGAGTGTTGGAGAGCAAGCAGTGGTCCCTACTCCCCACTCTGACCTGTTGTCTCTTGTTGCTCATAGAGTCAGAGGAATCTGCCTCAGTGTCACATGACGGGCATCTCCATGCACAGGTGGGGTGTCACCCATCCCCCCCCTCCCCGCCCAACCCTGGTGCTGTTGGACATGGGCTTTGCCTGTCATGCTGGGCTTGGGCATGCAGGGTAGCTCAGAAAGTGGCACGGCAGAGCTGTTAGACTGTAGTTTTATGCCAAAACTGGAGAAAAGTTGGTGAACTGATCAATAGATTTGGAAGGGGGCTGAACACCTGCCAGCCTTAACCACCCACCACCTATGCTGAGTAGGAAGCTGTGTGAGATAGCCAGTAGAAATACTGAGGAGAAGGATGGGGCCTAAGCCCTGCCCTTCCAGGATGGTTAGGCACCTAATTCTGGGCCAGAGGGAGGTGCCTATCTCTGCTTGGGATTTACAGCCATGAACCATCTCCTGGAGATAGCCACCTATGGGGTTAGGTGGCAGCTGAGCTCTGATTTTTGTGAATGCCAGTGATGCCTAATTGTTGGATTTAGGTGCCTAAAGTTGTAGTTAAACATCAAAGACCCCCTTGTGGATCTAGCCCTCCTTGTTTATCTAAGCCCTGGCTCTGACCTGCTTGAGAATTTTTGGAGACAGAAGCTTGACTTGAAGCTCCACCGCCTCCTCCTAATGATGTTACATAAAGTGTCAAACAAGTATTATTACACAAGTCAACTTGGGTTCAAGTGGCATCTTGCTTTGGCAATGAAAGGGGAAGGGAATTCTGGCTTTTGGAGCAGACTCAAGATGTTATGAACCTAGGGTGAAATCCTGGCCCCACTGACATTAATGGCAAAACTCCCACTGACTTCGGTGGGGTAGAGATCTCATCCCCAGGGTCAATGGAGGTTAAGTTTACTATGAAAGCAAGGAACCTTGTCTGACTGAAGAGGTTGAAGAGGCCCTCACTGCAATGCAGTCCTGACCTATGTGCAGCTGCACTGGTGGTTGCTGCTTAGCACACACCTTGTCCTTTGGCTCTGAGAGAGGGTGCATTGCTGCATCTCCCAGCTAGGGATAACTAAGGGAAATACATATTGTACAAAAGGAAGGCTAAAGAAAGGATGCAAATGCAATGGTCGATTCTCTTTTTATTGTTGTTACAGAGGCTGTTAGTAGTCTTGGTGTTTCTGATAAAATGTCTTCTCCTATTAACAATTCTGATAGAGTCCTATGCAATCATTTATTTCATGGTTAAGAAGGAAATTAGCATCCGTGATATTTTAAGGGGTGAGCATTCAGCAATTTCTGAACCAAAATGGGAATTGGGGGTCACAACAACTAACCTTGTTTACTAATTTCCTTTGCTGGAGTTGAGAATTACTCACATATTCCCCAGATTCCCCCAGAGGAGTTCAGCAGTTTGCATTTTCTAACTGAATGATTATCAAGTTTCCAGCAAGAGATCTTCCAAAGATAGTTCCACTCCTAGTGCAGGGAACTGTGGCATCCTCCAGCAGGCCGTGAGCGCATGCGTGCTCTCTCTCTGCAGTGGCGTGCCCAGGCTCACATCCTGTCTCTTGGGTAAGTTTCAAATGCGGTAATTAGAAAACTGTAAGTCCTGTACAACATAGTGATGTATCTTGGAGCACAACCTTGAACGCGCTTTTTTTCTATGACACAAAAATACATTGCAATCTTGGAGAAAGGCTTATCTTTTTAATATAGCACCTTATTGGGATTTTAGCAAACAGCAAAGCATTATCATAAATAAAAATGACAGGCAAGTTAAAAGAAATCCATGCATTATCTTTAGGGTCGCTCAGCATTGATGGTTTGTATCTGATCAGAGCAAAATGTTGTTTGTAGGGCTTGCACCTCATCCTATAAGGTGCTTAGCCCCTCCTCCAAGGTGCTTGAGCTCCTTCAATTCCCAGTGGAACAGAGGGGAGTCGGCACCTTGCTTGACTGGGTCCATAAATAGCAAACTATAATGCAGTACGTGATGGTAAAACTGACAAGCACATGCATTTCCAAAGGTGAGAGAGAATGGCCATGAATCATTGAGAATTTTTCACTGGTTTCTTAAAAACCAGAAAAGATTTGAAATTATTCAAGTCTGAATATCTATTATCATCAGGAAATACTACCATTTTTCAATTTTGAGCTCTTTGACCATGGCAAACCCTAACTTAATGTGGTGGGGATGAATCTTGGGGGGATGGGGGCAGAGGCAGAAACAGTTTAAAGAAACCTGTGATAATGTTGAGAGGACCTTTAACAATTGTACAAGTCCTTCAACTGTGCACTCACCCTATGCACTTTATTAAATGCTACAAAATGCTTATCTTTAGATGAAAGAAGAGAGAATGCAATCAATTTTTTTCAAATTAATGACAAATAAAGCCTTTCTACTTCTGTATAATGAACTTGATTATACAGCTTTAGCCTTTTACTCTTAAAATTCATGACCAACCGGGAAAGGGAGTGGGAGGGAGGGACAATTTTAGATACTATGCCACTGCATATTTTTATGCATTTTAGAAAGGAATCTGAAACACCGTTTACACACTGTGAGATACACACACATGTTTTACCGACTATTCAATGTCACCGTAATCAACAACATATTAATTTATGTTTTGGGGGCAGAAAAAAAAGGCTCGCTATCATTTTTATCACCTCGGTGCACAGATCTACATAAATATTTTGTAGATTCCTTACAAAAGTAGCAGCAGACTAGCTAATGTAAAAAGTGCCTTGGATCCAAATGAGTCTGAGCTCACCTAATCTCCTTGACCTGCTATCAAAGTCTGACCCATTCATCTGCATTAGAAATATAAACCCTGGTAATGAGATATTCCCACAGTGAGATCTGAATTGAGTAAAACTCCTTTAAGATGTAATTTGAATTTAATGTCTTGTCCAGGAAATAAACAAAGCATCATAAAAAATATGTTTAATGATGCACAGTGAATCAAGAAAATGTACAATGTGCCAAAGAACTGTTTAATCTTAACGGTTCCTGTCTATATTTATTGCAACATGTTAGCAGAAAAGCTGAGCTCATCATGATACTTTTTTTTGGTAACATCATGATACAGCCTTTTAACTGGAACAATCAATTTTGATTGCTGTTCCCCATTGCTTTATATTGGAGAAAAATTTCACTTTGCCAGCAAAGACTGATTCAGAATCCTTGCCTCTATTTTGCAGGGTGATCTGTCTCTTCTTTTTATTCTTACTGCATGCATCAGACCCTACTCTTAGTTATGCAGGTATAAATACAAATTCCCCCCAAGCCTTTAAAAAAAAACACATGGAAAACTGGTCTTACACATGGATGGGAAATCCATGCAAGATATTCCTACTAGTTTTTCTTAATATTAGAATCTGAAGCCATCCATACTCCTTAAAGTAAAATGAAACTGATTTCCTCTTTCACCGCTGCACAATGTCACATCAATTTTCATAGTGCACTTTTTGGGGGGGACAAGCATACTTCAGACTTGCTCAGATTTCTGACTCTGCTGTAAATTGGTTCCTGCCAGTGCCTGTCTGACACTTGAACCAGGCAATATCTTTACGTTTTTCAAAAGCCTGCGTGACATCAAATGCTATTCATGCAGTGCACCGCTGTGGCAGATCTAGATTATGATGTTGTAAGGAAAACCAGAGAAAAAGATGAAATGCAGAAAAAATGCTTCACAGAGTTCTCATAGCTTGATTCCCACCCTCCTTGAGTTCATAAACCCATATTTGAGAGCTCTGAGCCGTCATGGGCTGCAAGGTCGTGGGTGGGTGGCAAGAAAATCTGTTTTGTCTTGCCTAAGATGACAATTTAAACCTCTAACCCTTTCCTAGCATGGCCGCTCTTATAGATATTATGGGCTTGATTCTTCCTCTCGGTTACCTTGCTATAAATCAGGATTATCGTATTTGAAATCACACCAGTTTAAATCAGGAGCAGGCGCAATGACAGTTTCATAGTGCTGAAGTGTTCTTTCTCTCACTTGGCTTTAGTTCATTTAAAGATATGAAATATTGTGGATCAGCTTGATGGTAGTGGCAGTGCTCTTTTCCTAACTTGGTTCCAATTACCATGAAGATTCTTGTTCTCTTGAAAACTGGATCAATATTTAAAGGCTTGGAATCAATACAACGTTAGTTTAACCTCTATAAAAAACTGATTTTTGGGGAGACTTCTATAGGTCAATGTCATTCTTCTGCAAGTACAGCTGCCAAAGACAGTACTGTAATAGACAGAAGTGTGTTCATGTTAGGGGAAAAGCCGAGAACCCACCTCCCCTTCTTTTAGCTTTGTTCTCCCACAGCAAATAGTAGTAGGCCAGAGGAAGATTACTCTCATTTAGGAGGATCATTGTCTGGCATCGAGCCGCCATAGTGACTCCCAACACCAATACCTTCCCAAGCTGGTGCAGGGAACATACCCAGGTACATGAAGCAAGGCCAGGGTATTCCTTTGCCTCAGAGATCCCCAGCAATCCCAGGCTACTATAATGGCTGCTTGGATCTGTTGGCAGGCAGTGAAGATAAAAGCAATTTTCAGGCTTCTCTAACTTGTGCCACAAGACTTTTCCAATACAGAGCAGCCCAAGATTGGGGGAGTGCAAAAAAAAAAATGCTTAAAACCACGTTTGCTCCATCCCCACTGCCTGAATTGTGCTGAGCATTTCCCAGCCAGAATGAGATGTTATTCTGGGACATGATTGTTTTTCACATTGTTGGTAGAAATGATTTGTTCCAAAGAAGGTACGAGAAATTGTCATGTAGCACTGTTGTTTGCATGGCATCCACCATAAATAGCAGGTAATATACATGTCTCTAAACATGATTTATTGCTGAGGTATGGGAAGAGAAGAAAGACAGATATCAGTATTTGATGACATAGGCATTTTTCTTCTGTTACACAACTCACTGAGACTGCTTTCATAGTGAACTTTCTCAGCTTAAAAGCTGGATTCTTATTGCAGAGGGAAATAATCTTGCTGTTTATTTACATGCCCTCTTTATATAAATACAAAGAGCTATAAACAATGTCTCAAGTGTCAGCAATGATTCCTGCAGCTATAACTCTGTGTAAATTTTCAGCAGGGCTTTTTTTCTCTTCACCTTTGTTTCATATGAAATGTTGTGTCCTCAGTTGTTCAAGTGGAGCTCACAGTTTCCTCCACAGCTTCAACTTGTCTGCAGTAATCCCTCTATTTAAAGGTGAGAGAATCAGCTTTTGTTTGGTTGGCTTGGATCTAAGACAATCTTTGGACTAAAAACAAAGAGGAGCCTACACTGAGGGAATTCAGAGTCTCCACTTGCCTGCAGAGAAAGGAGATAGCCTTTTATTCATTTTCCAGGACTGAAAATTCTCATGCCCTGGAAACCACAATGGTATAACTTAGAGCATTGCCCAAAGACAAACGCTCCTGTTATTAAGTGAATAAGTTTGGGAAGCAGGCTCAGAAAAGTGCCAGAATATTTGGCACGGATGATCATCTTAAGAGAGAAAGAACAACTGCTTTGTTCATCAAGCCATGGGACACAAGGCTTCTGGCCATGGAGCTGCCTTTTAATTCTGCTGCATGTCACCATTCATGTGTGTGTGTGTATGCGCGCGCACACATTTTTTATTTTATTTTGAGGGAGGATTGGAGGAAGAGTAATAGGAAGGGACATATGACTTTAGTGCTAGGGAAAAGTGTTGGATTGAAAATCCTTGAGAATAAACTCTTATACCCAAAAGAGGTACAGAACAGGCAATAAAAATGCCTCCCTACAATGCTCTGCCACCATGCCTCAGCCATGGCCTGGAGGTGTGAGGGAGTATTTTCCGTCTTTGGGCCTATTCTGTCCTTTGCTTCTCTGCTGAGGCTGCCCACCAGAACATGAATTAATGACAAGTGTGACACCTGTCTGCCCACCTGGAACTAGAATAAGCCATCTATTTGATTCCCAAAGGTCAAGTCAAGTTTGCCAAAATTTTCATTTTTTCATATAGGAAAAAGAAAACAAAACATCTTGTTTTGGGTCAGTTCAAACATCCAGCTGCATATCTGTATGGTGTCACATTGCCCCACAGGATAACTGATTCCCCATTCTTCCATATGGGCTGAGCTCCCTGGCCAGACTATATCTCCCATGAGGCAATGTAGTCTCCTTTGTGACCAGTACGGTGCATTGTGGGAGACACATGGCTTTAGCTGAATCACAGGAGATGTAGCCTGGCCAGAGAACCTGGCTCATAGGGAAGAAGGGAGACATCAGACCTGAACTACAACTGCCATGAGGCAATGCACCACCCTAGGGAAATGCAGTTTAATATTGAACAGACTTGAAACAAAACATTTCACCTTCCAAATATAATTTTGGGGGAAAATTTTATTCTGTGAAAAATTTTGATATTTCAACTTTTCATCCCACTTCAGGAGAAAAACAAGTATTGAAATATTGGCATTTCCTGCAGAACTGACATTCCAATTTTCACTCAGCTCTACTCACTACCAACCTAGTGTTTATACAGTTTCTAGCACCACTAGGCCCTGATTCTGGTTGAGGCCATTGGATACAGCACTGCTGTTAATAATAAACAACTTTGATGTTTATTAGCATAAAATAGCCAGATGTTTTTGTTCTCTTTGAGGACTAAGGGTGGGAGGATGTTGATCATATACCATGGCGCCTCATCTTTCATTGATGCAGCTGTCAGTGGCCAAGAGAAAACAGAGCCTCAAGAATTTCCAGGCAAGAGGGGGGTGACACTAAGCATTTGGTGCTTGAACTAGAGAGAGCAACAGAGGCCAGATTCTGTTCCCTACTGCAGCCCCTGTATGCTGAGCTGGCAGTGTGCAGGGCCATAAAGGGGATGTCTACACTGCACACTAAGCCTGAACTCTGACTCAGGTTTGAGCCCAAGTCCCCTTCCAGCCACATACAAATTAATGTGAGATCTTGTCTACAGTTGCGACAGCAAGTAGGGAACATGTAGCTATATGTCTCAGTGGAAGGCAGGCTACATCCACACTCGCTGCATTATGTAGCTTCACGCAGCAGTGAATGGCTCTGGCAGGAGGGAGGCAATGGGGAATGCCTCTGACAGTGGGGAGCTGCTGGAGCCTTTCACCACTGACAACACCTTCCCCCCCACCCCCCCGAGCTTTTCACTGCTGCCTTTGACCTGCCAGAGCCTTTCCCTACTGCCAGAGTCTTTCACTGTGGCAGGGAAAGGCTTTGTCAACTCCCTGCAGCTGGAGCCTTTCACTGCAGTAGGGAAAGATTCTGGCCAGGGGGAGGTGGCAGGACATTACACTGCTATTTTTAGTGTAGTGTATTTTTAGACATGTGAGGCATGGCTTGGTCAGGTAGAGAGTCATGTAGCTTATGTACCCTGGGGGCTCAGGCATGCAGGCCACCTCACCTAAGCAGTGCCTCACCGTTTACACTGCTATTTATATCCATGCTAGCTGGATGTGCATTGTCTGTACTGTACATGCCACTGTAGATGTAAACCCATCCTGACTTGGGTCAGCAAGCAGTCATGACCCGTGCCCTAGGACCCTGCTAGTATGATGGGTCAGAGCCCAAGTCCCTCTATGATTTGGGTCTAAGCCCTGTCATTTTGAAGTGTGGATGCAGTTCAAGCTGCAGACCCAAGTCAGAAGGTCTGCGTAGCACAATAAGGATGCATTAGCATAGCTGTGAGACTTGGATCCAGCAATCCTAAACCCAGGTTTACAATGCAGTGTGGACACTCAGATGAGGGCTTGGAAACAGAGTCCTTGAGCCCATAGACATGGTTTACAATGCAGCACAGACCTACCTAAAGGGGTCACAATAGCCCTGTGGGAATTCCCCTGGCAGAGAAGCAGCATAAGGGACCTTGCAGTAGAGCTGAGTGAAAAACTGATTTTTTCAGTTCAGTGGCCGAAGTGAAAAATCTGGAAAAAGTTTGTAGTTCTGAAATGGAAACTTTGTTTGGGCTGAACAAAACATTTTGAACATTCTTTTAATTCACTGTTTTCAAAACAAAATGTTGATTTAATTTGACATTTTGTTTTGAAAATGTCAGATTGAAATGAAATGTTGAAACAAAATGTTTTGATGTTTCTAGGGATTTTTTTTTTTTTTTGGCTGAAACTATTTGTCAAATTCAACCTGAATTCACAAATGGCCTTTGTGCCCCCTGTCATGCAGTCACAGTCTTGGTGCTCTGAAACTGCTCTGAATGATGCCACACAGGACTCTAGTGAAGTGTCTCCCCTCAGGGTAAAAAGGGTCTTCGGCTTCAATGCTTTCTGGGTCTGGCCTCGAAGTATTCAGCACCCCTGAGTGAGCCCACCTAGAAGGGACACCCAGGGAAGTCTTACATGTCCCCATAGGGCCCTTTCACCCCAACTTCACAGTCAGCGGTGACTCTCAGCCAGAGATGCAAAACAGAAGGGTTTATTAGGTGACAGGAACACAGAGTAGAACAGATCTTGTTAGCACAGAAATCAGGAACATTCAGCAAAATCCACCTTGGGAGGATTCAGCGCCCCGAGCCCTGGGTTCTGCCAGAGTCCCAAACCAGGAGACTGACCAGTTTCCACCAGCCCAGCCTGAGTCATGCCCAGCTGCCCCGCCTTTGGGCTTTTCCTTTTTCCACATCACCTCTGGCTGATTATTGCAGAGGAGGGAGCCAAGCCACCAGGTGCTAGGATACAGATTGTCGGCCATGCTCTTTGCCCAGACAGACAGTTGGCAATCACATCTGCCCTCTTGGGGTCTCTGCAATGATAACACACCTGTATCCCTCTACCTTGATACTTGAGTAATACATAGGGGAAACTGAGGCGCACACACACACTATTCAGAGAACACATCAAGAACATTCACACTTCTTCACACCCGCCAAAATGCATTTTTGGCAAATTTACTATTTGTGGACAAAAGCGTGGCCATCTCTCCTCTGTGCTGCTGTCCTCCACCATCACCATCTGTGGTGGTACCTGGCATAAGGACATACTAGAGAGCAGCCAGAACATAAAGTCTACAGCACTGGGGAGGATTCTGCCATGGAAAGGTGGGGTCTGGCCCTGTGTTAGTACAATCTTAAGGTTGTTATACAGCCACAAATTTAGAAGTTGGAAAATGTATAAGCAAAGAATTCCTATAGCAACAATAGCTCTGCCAAGTTTCATGCCCTGTATATTTAATCATATACATTTAACATCAAATGGGAATATATTACAGGACAGCTTTAACACACTCACACAAAAAAATAAGCAAAACAGAAAATACACCAATTTAATAATGCTGTAGAAACTGTAATTTTTGCACTACTTGACCTTTTATATTCTACCTGTATAACTTTATCGTTACATAAGCAGAGGTTGCCTTTAATATAAACTACCACGTTCTACATATAGTAAGGACGTTGTCCATTTTGGAGTGATAGTGTCTACTATCTATACAAGCTGTTTTCTACAAAAGCAAGGCTCACCTCTTATTTTCCTTTAGCAAGCTTTGTTTTAGTGATGCAGTGTGATGGTGACTAACAGCGCTACTAGGCAAAGCCCTGTTAAAAGGTGAAGTTATTATCAACATAATGGCACTGTGACAAGACATCCACTTTAGTCACTTTTGGAATTTTCCAAGCTGTTAATACAACAGCTACTGAAACGATCAGACTTTTGTCTCCTAGCTGTGATACAGAAGTGACCTTCTGCCCTGGAAAGACAAAAAGGACTAATGAGCTAAATTCAGCACTGGTGCAAGTGGATGCCATACCATTGATTTCAGTGGAAATATTCCAGGAACAGAGTTGAGCCCCTTGACCTAATTCTCCTTTCATGCACATGTAAATTAGGAGCAACACTTCTGAATCTGAATAAAACTTGGGTGAGTAAGAGAAGAATCGGGGCTGTTGGTCATTATTCTCCACTACCCTACACTTGTGTTAGAGAGACAAAGTGGGAAAGGTGATACCCTTTATTGTACCAACTTCTGTTGGTGAAAGAGAGGAGCTTTTGAGCTACATGGAGTTTGTGTTGTCACTTGTACCTCCACAAAGTCAGTATAAACCACTCACAAATTAGAAGAACTACGTCTTATGTACACTAGCCGCCATCTTCAGAAAGGGTAAATTGGCATAGTCCTTTTGAAGTCAATGGACCTACACTGACTTATGGCAGCCAAGGATTTGGGCCATTTTGTGGAGGTGTCAGTGGCTCCATGAAGTGCAAGGCCCACTCCATGCTAGCCATGGAAGCTTTTGTACATTCTCCAGGAGCAACAGAAGCTCCCTAAAAATAGGGGGGGCCACTGGTGTCCGAACCATGGCCCTGCCCCAAGCTGCCCCTTCCCTTTGAGGCCCCACCCCCATGCTGCCCCTCCCCTGAGGCCCCGCCCCCACACTGTCCTTCTCCCTGAGCCACCACCCTCACACTGCTCCTTCCCCCCAGGCTTGCCCCCACACCTCCTCTTCCTCCGAGGCCCTGCTCCAGTGCCATCTCTTCTCCCCAAGATCCCGCCCCCTGCTTGCTCCTCTCTGCCCCTCCCCCCCTTGCCCTTATGGACGATAAAAAGTGATGGGGCCATTGCCCCTGCCCCTCCCCCACTCCGATGCCCCTGACAATCTCTTACTGTAGAAAGTGGACCTGCTCTTGAAGTCAGTAAAGCCAACTAAATATCTGCACAACAATCTCTCCTGTTTAAGCTGTTCCACTTTGAATAAATAATTAGTCACTGGGCCACGGAGCAAGAGAATGACTCTATAGCTTCATGGTTAGGGCACTCACCAGAGAGATAGGAGACCCAGGATCCAGTCTCCCTGCTCTAATGAATCTCTAATTATTTATCCACAGTTCAACAGCTTCAATACGAGAGACTGAGGCTGACCCACATCAGAATATCCCAAAGGCCAGTGGTTATAGTCTGAGAGCATAAAGTAGTAACATTTCAATCTGTTGGGCAAATCAGCGACAGAAAGGTAAGGGAGTTGTTGATTTGTAAAAATCTACAGAATCATCATTTCAATGCTGTCATCCTCTGCAGTGTGGCATGGGGGACTCATTGCCCCCCAGCACCTGGTCCTTTGGTTGGTGGAAGTTTTCATAATACAATGTCGGGAATGGGTTGAGTTGGGTATCATTCAAAAGCCCTTACTTCCATGAACCCAATAGTACCAAAAATGAGAAACCTAGAACAATTATGTAGAAAAATGTTTAAAAATCAGCTTTTTAAAATTATATTTTAACATAGGGATGTATTGCCGACATAAAAAAACACTTTGATCTTTGGTAATTCTAGGGAAGTTAGCCTTGACACATAGAACTGAAAACATTTTGTCATCAAAGTCATTATCAGTGTCTTCTCCATTGTAGGGCACCACAAAAAGACACATTGTCATACTGATTCTCATTTTTGCCATACTCATGCATTTCTGCACAAGACAGTCTGCTGGCCAAACATTTGCCGTGTGGTGAGCATCTGGTCTTTGAACACGAGCATTTGATGAGCTGAAGGCTTGATTCAGGAACACATGGTATTTTACACATGACTGGTGTGATCAGTCCATCCTCCAAGACTCATCCATGCCCAACATGGGAGAGGAGTTTTGGATGCACTGCATCATCCTGAAGCCATTCCATTGCTTGATAATTTGCCTTCTTGAGAGCAGGTATAAATGCACCCCTTGTTGGTGGCAATTTTCCTCTGTTTGTCTGCTTCTTGGAAAACATCCACCAGTGTAGCTCTGCTAGCCTCATAACATTGATCTTCAAATGATAAACTCATCATATGAAGCCCTCCAGTGCATTTATGACCCCAAACTGTCTCAGGTGTTCTGAGCATCTTCAGAGTGAGGGGAGTCTTTGGAGGCTGACTCAAATGCCTTCCACTAAGCTAATTTGGTCTTTCCAGGCAACCTTCCAGAACTCAGTCATTTTTTTCACCTCTGGAGTGCATCCTACTTTTGCGCAATAACCAAGTGAGGTCAAGATTAGTGAAAGTAGAAAACTCTACCATAGTCAATATAACTGTTGCTTCATTGAAAACTGGACTTCTTGGCATCAGAATTTTTAGATCTCGGTAGGAAAGTAAGTGAGTCATGAAGTCAGGAAGCTCTTTCAAGGAATGGTTCTTTGCTGGTCCACACAGCAGTGAAGATTGGGACTTGTCCCCATTAATACTCTCCTAATAGCGGACCAGATCAGTAGCATGAAGGTACCCTTTACCATCTGCTGTATCTTCAGGGAAGTCTGTTATTGGCAGCATGGAATATAAACCTACCCTTGATGTGGTCTGGGGGAATGTACAACCCTTCTTTCAGTTCCATGCAGCAAAGAACCTCTCCAACATTGCCATATTCAGTTAATGGGTGCACTTCTTATAGCGTGTAAGGTGACCCAGCATTGTTTTTAACTAGGTCTTCCACTATGGTATTCCCCAAAGATTCAGCTACTAGTTTGGTGCTCTATATCTCCCCATTGATGCCTAAAAATGTTGAAGACCAAAGTAAAAACAAGGATTTTGTAATGAATTATTTTGAAATTGTTATGTAATGTCTGTTACATCACATGTGCGTACTGTTTGCAGATGGATTCCGGTAATTTCTGGCTAGACTCTGACAACTCTTTTGGCACAATAAACAAAGCTGATAATCAATACCACTGAACTGCTTCATTTTTGCCAATGATGGCAAATCAGTCTGAAGCACTCCTTCCATTTATAGTAATCTATAACATTTAAAAATGAATCAGGTATCGTGTTCTGGGCAGTAACTGATAACACAGCACTGTCAGTCAAGGGCTACAATTTAACTTTGTGAGGGCTGCATGTCTGACATGCCTATGTTAAAGTATCATTTTAAAAGATGATTTAAAACATGATTTCTTGACTATATAGCTATATAGTTGGTCTAGGTTTATCATGTTTGGTACCAATGTGTTGGTGGGAGAAATGATACTCAACTTGACCCATTTCCAACAACACTGCATTATCAAAATTTCCACCATTTGGAGGATCTGGGGCTGGGTGGGCGTAGGGAGTCCCCCCTGCCACACTAGTTAGGGTGACATCACTGAAATTATGAGTCAGTAGATTTTTATAAATGAAATGACATCTCCCTTACCTTTCTGTCATTAACTTGCCCATGGAATTACAGATGCTACCAGACTATTAGGGAACTGTCCTGAGAGATCTGAGAGACCCCTGTTCAAATCCCTTCTCCCCATCCAGCAGAGAGGGGACTTGAACCTACACCTACCACATACTAGGTAAGTGTTCTATCCACTGGACTAAAAGTGATAAGGGAGGCACTACCTCCTCTTCTGTCCATTTTGTGTAGAGTTAGGTGCTTACCTAACTCATTCTTTCAAGAAACACCTTAGGGACTTAAACTCCAGCAGAGGAGTTCTTGGCTGTGGATCACAAACAAACATAGGCTCCTTCCTCCAGCCTGGACTTAGGCATCACATTCAGGGCTTGGGACACACCCTCTCATTGGCATCTCCCATTGCCTAGCTTAGGCAGCTCTCTGCCTAGCGTGCTGGCTTTTGTGGACCCCATTCTTAGGTGCCTATCTCTCCTCATGCATAGTATAGGGAGCCAAGGCACTTAACTCAGGGTCTGTGGATCCCATTGTTCCTGTGATTTTCTAGCCATGTGGATCCAGCGCAAAAATTACAAAGTCAAAACTCAGATTTCCCCGACAGACCCAGAGTTTCATAACTCTACAACCTGCATTCCACCAGTGTTTAGCTCCAGCTCTTGGGTGCAGGAGGTCTCTCACTTCTACCATATTAATGGTCCCTCCCTTTCCCCCCAAGTTTAGGAGAGGTGTTCTTATCTGGCCCTCCTCTGGTCCTGGTTAGCTCCAGACTCTGCTTTCCTCAACAAGCCTCAGCTGGCCTTTCAGATTAAGCCAGAGCAATTAGACCCTGTCTTTTCTGGCCAATTGTTGCTAAGGCAACCCAAATGATTCCCAAGTGTCAGCAGTTTCTCGTGCTCATTTTATTCCCGATGAAAGTGAGAAGCGAACTCAAAAAGAAAAATGCTGCAGCACAGAGACACATAAAACAGAGGGAAGAAAGAAAAAAAACAAGATGAATTTCATTCTCCATTTGTATCACATTAAATCACTCGATTGTACCACATACAACAGCATGAGTTGTATACATTACAGAAAACTCCCCTAACCATATACATCCCACACCATACCAGACCATCCTGTGATAACATGCGCTGTCAGCAAAGCACATAGGTCCTTCTCCCAGAGTTCATAAACCAGATGTCCTACCACAGTTTCACACCAAGCTAAGTAATAGCTGCATGTATGTATAGTGTATACGGGTAAGGTGTCATATGGAATTGGTGACTGTCATTTGCCAGTGATGTATTTATGAAGTTCCTTGTTTCTGGAAAATCTTGAAGCTGCAGACTGATACGGGATTGTTTTTAGCAAATGATCATTCCCAGGGCAGAAAAATATATAGAGGAGGGGGAAATTATATTCTTTGGCTGGGAAGTTATTGGATTTTTTGATCCAGGGAATCGCAAAGAGCCTAGAAAGGGTAAGGGGCATTTCCCTACAAATAAATCAATTTTGCAAATAGAAAAATGACAAATTCTGTAAATTCATTTGTCCAGATAGCTTCAGCGGGAGTAAATTGGCATTGGTGGCAATGCAGCTAAACCACTTCCACCACCCGAGGATCTGTTCCTACATCTTCAACATGTGGGCGTGCTAGGCAGCAACAAGCCCATGCAGGTGGACTCTGCCTCCACTGCTGGCCATTGAGCAAAATTGTGTGGTGTCTCTGTACATGGCACCACAGATTAAGGGGAAAACGGAGTAGGCCAGGATGTGACATTGTGCCCGTACACAGTGGGGGCAGGAAACGCTGGAGCTGGCAGCAGCTACACTCACTTCTCCACATTCTCTGCGGTAGCAGCTGCGGCCTGACCGTTGACTTGCATGTGGTGGATTAGGACTCTGTCTCATAGCCTTGCCGGGTTTCTGTGTGTTTTTGTGAACTAACACTTCACTCTCTCTCTGGGTCTGTGTGGTTTCTTTCAAGCAGCTGGGCAGCACATGTATGACAGGCAGTATTGCATCTACTAAACATCCCAGAGTGCAATAGAGAGAGGCAGGGCCTCCTCCCGGGAGGGGCTGCCCCTGTGGAATTCACTCCCCTTCAACACACACAAAAGCATTTTGATCGTATACTTAAGAGCATAGGCGCGAGAACTAAGGGTGCAGGGGTGCTGCAGCACCCCCAGATTTTAGCCGTGGCTCCGCTGCCAGCTCCCCATGCCCAGTTCCCGGCTGCCAGCCCCCCGTGCCCTGGGTCCCGCCCTGCTGGCCCACTACCCCCAGGTCCCAGCTGCTGGCTCAGGGGGGTGGGATGGGCAAGGTTAAGGGGGCTGGCTTTCAGCACCCCCACTATTCAAAGTGTTCCCTGCTTAAGCATTAGGATCTTCTTTTTCCCCTCTATTGATTACAGATGTGATCTGTAGATTTATTTTTTCTGATTTTTTTCAAACTTTGTGCTCTGTCTGATTTATTTGGGCATGTTGTCTATTTTGGTAACATGCTTTTAGGCCAAGATTTTTTTTAAATGACTAGTGATTTAGGGTGCCTCAGGTTTTGGGTGCCCAAGTCAAGACAACTTGAATCTGAATATCCATCCTCTGAAAAATCAGGCCCCTTGAAGGTGTCTCAAGTTGGGCTCCCAAAAATTGAAGATTCCAAACTCACTAACCATTTTTTTTTAAATCTTAGCTTCAGTTAATTTTTGTTAAATCTCCCAGAGACTTTTGCGCATGGTCAGTTGCCATCCGAAGTTAAAGGTTGTTGACATTATTGCTTATTATTATATTCTAGCCTTGCAAAATTCTACTCACCCACTAGTCCCAGGTGAGCAATTATTTTTATGTGTGCACAAATATTAATTTCACTAGTTTCATTAGTGTCATCATCATGGTAAGGGTGGGAGAGAAGATTTTGTTGGCTGGGTGAGGCGATTTCCACAACAGCTTTCATTAAATTGTGAACTGTTATTTCTTTGGGAATATCACTAATTACACTTGTATAAATTGTTTCATAACTCTACAGTCGTTTTCCCAGGCAGGCTACACAAGGCAGGCATACAATAAATGCTGTGTTTTATTATACCCATACAAAGGTTTATTTACCTGTAATTCATATGTTATTTCATTGGAAGTTAAATATTTACATTTCTTACACAAGTGCATTGCTGTTAGATTGTGATGCATCCACTTGGAAGTGCAAATTACATAGTAATGCTAGCAGCAATGCCCCCAAATGGCTGTTAAGCAAGCATAAAGTTTGGAAATATAGCCCTAAGTAACATCAATACTCTTTATGAACAGATTCTTAGCACAGAGTTATGATCATCATATGCAACAGTTATGGTGCTGTTTATTTGAAAGATACATTTTAAAACAACATCTCATTTAATGGGAACATAACAATTTTAAAGACAAAATGTTGGTGTTCTATAAGAACATAGCAGCACGTATGCTGATGCAAAGGTTCTCTTTTCCCCTAGACTCCCCCAGACTAAGGCAATACATGGAAACTTGGTTTGAGAAGGCTACCATTTTCATTAAAGCACTAGTACACATCTCTACAAGTCACCAATACTGTGTTATGGTTTTGACAAGTTTTCTGTTACATCGTAGAATCGTAGAACTGGAAGGGACCTCAAGAGGTCATCTAGTCCAGTGCACTGCACTCGTGGCAGGACTAAGTATTATCTAGCCCATCCCTGACCAGTGTTTGTCCAACCTGCTCTTATATGTCCAATACTATCCACTATACTTATAACTCACCAAAGCTAAACCAGAGGAGAGGCTGTTTAAGATACTGTCTGTCGTGGGAATGAGATGTGAATGGCAGATGCATTAAGGAAGAAGAAGTGTTGGTGATATTTTACACAGAATGAAAGACCTCTGAAGATACATCAGTAATTTTGATAACAAAGCCCATGCTAAGTATAAGAATCAAGTAGTGTATTCCACAATGTTGGTATAATCTGCCTAAATTTTCTGTGTGGTCTAATTTCAAAGGAGAATGTTTGGGAGCTATTTGAGGGTAATCAAACTGAACTATGACAATTTGGAAAAATCAGAGACATGTTGCCATTGTAAAATTGTTCCTGATTTTATTTAGTCATAACTCTCAAACAGCTGAGCCTACAAATTCTATATTTGGTTTCTTCCTTTGTCCTCACTGAGGACTGGTGTCTTTAACTATTTTGGGGATGGATCCGTGTCCATTTTTAATATACCTGTTATAGATTTTGTGATAATCTGATAACTTTGTCGAGTCTCATGCACCGAATGTAAACTCTGTGATACCTGCTGGCATTACAAGTTCTAAGGCCAGACAGGAAATCTGGCCTGGCGCACACAAAGAGGTCTGGGTATATGAAAGATGATGGAAATCAGGAAAAAGAGAGAGCACCTGGCCTTGGACAGAGAGGGCAAGTACAGTGGAGGTTCAATGTCAGCATGGTCCAATGGGGATACTATCAACTCTGCTGGAGTTCTTGACTTTTAGGGCTTATCTTCACATGCAGAGAAGCAGGATGCTTTAACTTTAAGGAAGATGCTTCTACACCAATGGGAGACCTTCTCCCATCAGTGTAGTTAAGCTACCTCCCAGACAGGTGGTAGCTATGTGGACAGGTGAAGCTCTCCCATCAACACACCACTGCCTACCCAGGGGGGTTAGGTGGGTATAACTACATTGCTCAGGCATGTCAATTTTTCCCACCCCTGAGCAACATAATTATACCAATATAGGTCTGTAGTGTAGACCTGACCTTAGATACTTTTCTTTTAAATTATTACAGATTCTAATGTTAATGGCCTGTTTGTACCTACTCTAAACTCAGTCTCAACAAAGAGTTTCTTCTGGCAATGTGTAACAGTATATAGCCAACTTTAGCCTGCTGTATCCTGAACTAAGAGCTCTAGAATGACTCCATATGAAAATAGCAATGTGCAATTCTCATTCCCTGCCTTGGGAACCCACTCACATATCAGGCAATCTCAACAGAGTCACCCTGCTAATTAAATGGTGGCCATAAAGGACAGAGCATTGAGCCATGCAGCCTCTATTAAAATGACCTCATCTTCTCTGCCAAAAGAAGCTATGTAACCTAAGGGTGTATAGCAAAACATACTGGAGGGCGAAAGCTTGGCTCTTTGGAAATCAATGGGAGTTTTATCATAGACTTCATTGGAGCCTGGATTTCACCCTAGGGCTCTGAAAAGCCTAGTGCTAATCCAGTTGAGCCACTGATTTACTACGTGCCACTTTGGGAAACCCACTTACTGGGCTTTCCTGTGCCTCAGTCAATCTAGCTGGGAAAAGGGGCTAAAAAAATACTGTGTGTTGCTGAAAACCAGATGCTGCCTGGAGCAGAGGTTTCCTCGATATGTAAATGACCCATTTAAAATATTAAACTAAAACACAGGGACAGTGACATTACCTATTATTGAAAAAACTGATGACCCTCGCACCCTTAATCATCTCCAGTTAGCTGTGACAGTGAATAAACAAAGTGCGCTAAATCTTAACAGGAGGTAAGTCACCCTTAATAAACCAATGCATTTAACTCCACTCCCATGTTTATCTCTTAGATCCAGAAAGGGGTGTGCAGGTTTATAATGAGCTCAGCAGCAGCAAAATGATGCATATACTGAACATTCCCTGTGGTGGAGTCATAGCCAGGACAGTCTAACCCCCTTTGTTTTCTAGATAATGCTTTTCGATCTGTGGTCTGTCAGGAGAAAGTAGCTAGCCCGCCGCTGGTTCTGGAAAGTGCTTATTGTGTAGTAAATTGTCAGCACGGTGAATGGGAAATGAGCCACATGGTTCCCAAGAACCGGCATGAAGCTAGCCATATCAGTGCACACCATGCTGAACATTCATGTCTATTTGTCTACCTGATTATCAGCTCTGCCCACTCAGACTGTGCCTGGAGGCTGCGATTTTATATTAGTTTTCAGATTTTCCATTGCAAATTCAGATGCAAATATGAATAAACACAAATTTGTCCAAGGACAACAATTCACTCACCCTCTGCCCAGATAAAACCCTAGATTAGGCCCTTGCCAGCATGTATAGGAGGAAAAATTCTTATAATACACCCAACCTTTGAATCCTACATTGCATCTACAGCCCACCCTGATCCCCAATAGTTTCTCACTAGCAAAACTCCCATTGACTTCAGGGCAGCTAGGATTCCATTATATTCTCCAGAGACCACTCAGGGTTTCCTGCAGGAGTTTAATCTAATGTGTTCTTATGTGGCTTTAGCTGCCCAAGAGACACTAATTTGCTGTTTCCCAGAAGCCTATGCAGCTGATTTCATGGATTTTTCAGGTCAGAAGGGTCCATTGTGATCTTCTACAGCATCAACACTCATTCTTTAAGAGCTGGGCAGAGAGACAAGCCCCTGTGTGGAGATCTGTTTCTGTTTGGCTGGGAACTTTGTTTTTTGTTTTAATACCTGTTCCTCAGCACATGTTTGAGGAGACAGCATGATTTTTCATGGTGAAAAAACCTGCCTTTGTGTCATATTTATCTTATCATTGGATTTAGCTTTTTGTGGGACTGATAAAGTAACCTTCATATTCATTTCCATGAATATTCAGAGATATGAGGGAATGTTGCCTGTCGATGATTGGATTTAAATAAAATGTAGATTCCCACAATGCCAATATCAAGACTCCTCATTTTCATGCAAACTCTTCCCCCGTAATAATTTATTTAAAAAACATTCTCCTTGTATTATTTTCCGATATCATAATTAATCAGGAAGGTGTAGACTAAACACTGATACAGAGTCTCAGCATTAAATGGAGAAACAAGCATACATTATATCAATACTGAGCCCAAAAAGAATTGCAGAGATAAGGGGAGATGAGCTGACTCGTTTATTTCACCTCCTCTTCTGCTGGTAATAAAATAAGAAATAATGAATAATACATAATTTTGTTTATAAAGAACAGGCCATTAGTGTTCATCTCCTCCATAAAAAGTTCCCTCTCAGTCACCGTATTGTGTGAACTCTCACTCTTTCATCCAATGCACATTTGATGGAATTTATGAAATGGGTCAGGGGGCTCAAATCAGTTCCTAATGGTCAAGTGGCCATATCACAAAAAAACCAAACAGTCCTCCTTCAAGTAGTCCCATTTAAGTCAGGTGGACTGTTCACATGAAAAAGGCTGCTCATGTGACTATGAGTTTTCAGGCCAGCAATCTGAAGAGACAGGCCACAGAGTGAAAAGGTACTTAAGTCTAAGCTACCCACTCAAACCTATAGGTCATCGTCTCTCCTGGGCACAGTTAAGGCACAGTGTGAGGGCAGTGCAGGATGGAAGCTTGCACTTCTGCTGCGTACGCTGTATCTGTCCTGTTAATAGAGAACTTCCATCACCAATGCTCGCCCTTAGGCACTTTCCACAAATAATTCATACATATTTTAAGAAAGAAAAAAGATGGATGGAGGAGGTTAGCTAAGAGGTTGTTTTATTCCCCCCTTCCCTAAAATACTCCTAGGGGAATTCTGTGCCAAAAAAAAAAAATCTGCACCAAAAAAATAAAAATGTTGTGCACAATACTTTAAAATTCTGCAAAATTTTGCAAATTTAATTTGTCAAAACAACATTATATAATCACACCAGTTTCAATTATTTGGTAATTGATTTCAAAATACTTATCAGCAAATATGTCACATTCCTCCCCTACAGAGCACAGCAATGGGGCCTTCCCTGGCGCAGACACTAACATCCCCTCCCTCCCTGAGAGCCCAGACGTTCCGCCCCCCCTCCTCGCCCCAGCCCAGACATTCACACACCTCCTCCCCTCAGAGGCCAACTGTGGGCCCCTCCCCAGCTCAGACACTCACAGACCCTACCCTCCTAGAGCCCAGGGATCCAGAGGGAGAAAAAGCCTGATCCTGGGTCCCAGGCTTGCACGAAGTTTCCTCCTGCATGCGGCAGCCTCCTTCCTTCAGGGCGTGCTGGGAACCCTTCAGTTCCCTCTCCCTCCCCCTGGCCTTGTTTTCTGTTTGCGAGCTGGGCTCTGCTGGGTCCAGCAGCCCCTAGTGGCAGCCAACATCTCTGCAGCCCATTTCTGGGGTGGGGGAGGAAATTCTGCACACACAACATTAATTTCTGCAAAATTCTGCATTGTGCAGTGGTGCAGAATTCCCCCAAGAGTACTAAGGCTAGATTTACCAGTGTACTTTGACTACTTTGCATTGCTCCAATGGCACAAAGCAGTCATAAACATACCTTAAGAGCATTTCTCAAATGCAGCCACTGTGGCCACCAGGGGATGTTTCTGCAGCCACGACAGTCTCTTAGGCAGAGATTGGGGGAGGCACAAAGCAGAGGTCCCCTCCCTGCAGTGCCAAGCTATTGTTCCCGAATGCGCTGCCTTGGTGTTTGTTGGCACTGTCAGCAGGGGATTGGCCCCCTGCACTGTCCAGCCTCCTTTGTGCTCCGGCCCCCAGGCTGTGCCTCTGCCGATACATGGAGCCGGTGTGTGTGCTCAGCAGGAGAGGAACCTTCTTCTCCGCAGGTGGCCAGTGAGTTCACAACCCACTTTCCTGGGGAAAGACGACCTTTGGGATTCAGCTTGCCGGGGCTCCAGGAGCAGGCTTTAGGCTTCAGCTCCTGGGCTTTAGCCCAGGGCAGCAGGACTCAGGCTTGGAAAAATTACCAGAACAGCCACCATCAGCGACTGGTGGCCACACTCTGAGGCCACCCAAAAATTTGTTGTGAGAACCCCTGCAAACCAACCAGTTAAACAGGGCTGTGGCTGCTTTTTGTCACTAAAATAGAGCAAAGCAGCCAGAGTGTAATGATGAATTTGGCCCCTAATTTCTATAATGCAACAAGAATCCATTTAATTCAGTATTCAAGCCTGAGTTACAGTCACATGGGAGACGCAGCTTTAATACACAAAAGTTCCTTTCTCTGTCTCCCATAGCCTAGAGTCCTGGAATTTTTTTAACAATGTGCATTAGATTATATTCTCTGACTTTTTTCACCTTCTTTTAAACTGGATGAAAGACTTGTGTCTTTGTGGGCTAGTTACTTAATGCAGTGTTTTCTGCACATCAGCTCTTTGGTAGGCTCTATTCTATGGATTTCATATGAAGAGGAAACAAATGTTTCTCTTAGAGAGGTATAAAATACTTCAACAGACTAGTAGTAGCTGTGAGCTGTTTTATGGAAGTTGTGGAATTAATTGATTTAAGGCTCTGCAGCTGTCAACAACAAGAATTGTGTGATTATTTTGCCAACCTGAATTTCCTGTGGAGTAACAATTTACATCAACAAACTAATTATTTGGGGGGAGTTATTAACAAGTTTATCTATGAATTTATGTCAGCATTTAAAAACTGCTAAGTGGAAATTTGCGCCCTGCATAAATAATGATCTCACTTTCAAAAGGTGTAATGTCTCTCGCGCAAATTTCTGGTAAAAATATTGAGAAGACTCTTGTAGTGTCCTTGAAGTTTTAAAAGTAGATTTTGCAGCTTGATTATTGCGTAGGACTGCCAAAGGCCAGACATAACAATGTTTTCCACCTACACAGCCTATGAGTGTAAAATCTTTCAGGTCTTCCCATTGCTGTTGAAATCTGTGCATGAGCAGGTCAGCTTGTCTCTTATGAAATTCTCTTCTGCATGCCCTTGAAATCTGGGTACTGTTGATCTGATGGGGAAAAGCATATGGGAAGTGTTTCCATATGGACACACCCCACCTCCCTAGTATCAGTGTTAAACTAAAGTCAAATCCCATAACCAAGATACAGCAATGTTAATATTCTTGTTTTAAGATCTCCTGTTTCAGCTGGACACCATTGACCAAATCCTTTAATTCCACTCTACTCAAATGTACAAGAGTATCACCAAGCTTGATATCACTTGCTATGGAGAGGAACCATGGTTTATGGGTAAGTCATGGGACTGAGACTGGAGAGAGATGGGCTTAATTCCTGGCTATTCTGCAGATTTTCAGTGTGACCTTGGCAAGTCTCTGCACCTCAGTTCCCCAGCCTGCCTCTGGCTTGTCTAATTAGATGTCAGTTCTCCAGGACAGTAGCTGTCTTTGACTAGGTGTATGTACAGTGCCTTGCACAAGGGGGCCTCTAGCTATTACTCTAATATTACTAATGTAATAGCTAAAATAATAGCTCTCTGCTACCAATTCTACCTACTACACTGCAAACAAATTACTACAGTCAAAGAAATTTTACTCTGTTCTCGCCTCATGCTTCCACCCCAACTCAAGCCCAAAGCCACAGAATAGGAAAGCCACTAACACAGCAATCCAAAACATGGAAACCAGGGACATTCCCAGGAAGTAGTCACCTACCTCACTACACATACCCATGCTTTATAATCACCACCATATTATTGTTCACTGCAAACTCAAATATTTTGAATGATTAGGAACCTGTTGAGGAGCTGCTATGAAGAGCAGCTTGTTGTAGCAAAGGAGAAATGGGTCGGAGCAAAGATGCCGTTTTAAGGTACATACAGATGAGTAATCCGGATACTAAAAATCCAAGTTTGACCCATCAGTCTATCTCCAGACTCTGTGATTTCTTCTGGATGTGACACTAGGTCTTAAGCGGGAATAGGGCCAGGGGCAGCTCTAGGTATTTTGCTGCCCCAAGCACGGCAGGCAGGCTGCCTTTGGCGGCTTGCCTGTGGGAGGTCCTCGGTGCCGCAGATTCGGCGGCATGCCTGCAGGAGGTCCGCCGAAGTCGTGGGACCAGCGGACCCCCTGCAGGCATGCCGCCGAACGCAACCTGCCTGCCGCCCTCGCGGCGACCGGCAGAGCACCCCCTGCAGCTTGCCGTCCCAGGCACGCACTTGGTGTGCTGGTGCCTGGAGCTGCCCCTGAATAGGGCATAGGCTTTATATTGACTCTCCGCACAGTGGTGAACTTCACACTAATATGATTCTGCTGAGAGCTAGTTTAACAGCCAGAAGAATGCTTCCTCACAAATAGAAAGCATCGAAAGATTGAGTTATCATAAACTGATACATGTGCTTAAAACCTAGCCAATTTGGCGAAAGTATCTTTCTGTTTAATGAACAGCAGGATGAATGTAGAGAAATATAGTCATTTTCTTGGGAATTTATGACTACTAATATTCTTGCACTAGTATTTTTTTCTTGTAACTGTGGCATGTTTTATGATGTACTATGCTTTTATGTGCACTTTTTATTCTTGTTATGTTTTGAAAATATAAAATAGCAAATAGGGAGGAAAAATGTTGAGTGCTCTAATATTGAATTTGCCTGATATTTTAGCAATAATGTGTCAGAAGCTGTAGAAGAAGAAAAAAAATGCCATAAAATGTAAGCCCCTAGACAACAAAGTCACAGCCTGAATGTCATAGACCTGTGGAACTAGAACACTGAACTTGTGACCAATTATACACTGACATGTTAAAACTTTTTGAATTAATGCAAAGCTCCCAAATAGAGGAAAAAAGAAAAATTAATGATCTCAGCACTTAAATGGAAACCCCAGGGTAATATAAAATATATCCTAATGACTGCAACTAATTGCAAAGAAGAATAAATCACTGAACAAATTTACATGCCTTAAATATAATTTTTAAAAGCCAGTTAACAAGCAAACAGCAAACTGATAGCTTGACAACTTTACGTCATAAAATAGGACCAGAGAAGGATGAAATCCTGATTCTGTTGCAGTCAGTGGAAAAACCTTCCACTGGATTTCACTCCAAGAATCTGCTCTCCTACTATAAAGTAATGGAACTCAAAACATTTCAAGATTATAGAAAGGTAAATTCCACACTACGGTGTAGGTGGGGAATAGTTAATGTAACAAGTTGTTAAGTTACTAACCTTATAGCACTTTCTTTACAGGAATTTTGAAAATGTCTGGTCTGATTCAGCCACACTTTGCATCATCACATATTCTTAAATATCCTACGTTTTTACTCTCCTGAGATCTTTGAGTGTTTACGTACTTAGAACTAGCATTCTTGGGTTGTCTGCATTTGCCTGTATACCTGAACAATGGATCTTGTAATGCTCCTGTGTACTTCCCAAACCCATGCCGTAGAGTCCACATATGCAGGGCTGGACACAGGCATAGCACTATGTACATGCATGTACCCACAGACACACTGCTGTTAGAGGTGTGTGATGTTAGTGCTACCATCTCAGGGGTGGTATCCCAGGGTTCTGTGCGTCACTCGGCGACACTATGGGAACCACTTTACTGTGCAGTGCTGGTACTGTCCCCTGCCTTCACACACTTGCTAAGAGCAGCTCCTGATCAGGTTGCCCCTCACTGGTTTTCCCTGCAAAACTGTCTGGAAGACATGGCTCAATTGGAGGATGATCTCGTTCCACTCCTGCTCCCTATTGCAGGAGAAATAGTGATGCAGAGGAGTAGGTGCTCAGCGAGACACTAGAAAAAATTTCGGCAGCATTTTCTGGCACACTGAAGATGGCTAACCTTGAAGGTCAATGACAATTTATTCAGCTCACACTGTACAGATCTGATGAATGCCAGTATTGTCACAGCATGCCCTTTTGTTTACCATCACTTCTGGCACAGGAGAAGCACATGGTGTGATGGGATCACATCGTTTTGGAAACCTGGGATGACCAGCAGTGGAAGCAGAATCTCCAAATGAAGAAATAGACCTTCATGGAGCTAAGTGAGGAGCTTCCACCAACCCCCTCACTCGAGAACACTCGATTCATGGAAGCCACACTGGTTCAGAAATGGGTTGCTATTGCCCTGTAGAAGCTGGCTACACCAGACAACTGTAGGTATCTTGCAAACCGCTTTGGGGTTGGAAAGTCCACTGTCAGGGTCAGGGTTGTGGTTTTGCACATTTGAGAGGCAATTAACACTGTGGTTTACCCACATGTGGTTGCTATAAGAAAAGTCCCAGAATAGCTGGATTTCAGAGGATGGGGTTTCCAAACTGCTCCAGGGTCATTGATGGCACCCATATCCCAACAATTTGCCCACCACCAGGGGCAAGCGAGTATGTGAACCAACACGGTTACTATTTAATCTTCCTGCCAGGCTTAGTGAACATCAGAGGCAAACTCATGACTACAAATGTGGGAAACACTGGAAAGGTTCATAATGCCAGGGTGCTGAGGAGATCAGGATCGTATGGGAAGGGTGAAGAAGGGACTTAATTCCCCAGAAATTATGTGGGGCACCGCCATTGGATTGTAACTTTGGGGTTGAGTGTGTTGATTTAGTTGGGGATTGGTCCTGCTTTGACTAGGGGGTTGGACTAGATGACCTCCTGAGGTCCCTTCCAACCCTGATATTCTATGTGCTGTGGAGGGTGTTGGCTGAGCTGTTATGGGCTCATTGTACAATGATTTTGTCTTTCACTATTCACACTTCTTTAGAAACTTCTCTTATCAGAAGCACTCAAACTTTTTTTAATAAGCTTATGATGGTTTGCTTTGGGTGAGGAGTATTGTAGCCATAGTTGTGATTTGGGTTTTTTTTTTTTTTAACTTTTCATTGTCAGTAGTGCTAACCGCAAGTAACAACTGTTAGAACAGTAATGCCTGGTACGGATGAAATTGCTTAAAGTTTCAGAGGGTGAAAGGTTGGCTCTCTACAGGGTACTGGTAGAAGCCATTATTGCCAGTATGCTCCTTCTGTCTTTGTTATTGTTCTTGGATTTTGATTTTTCAACATGTGTAATAAAGCTGCTAAAGACATCAATCAACCCCTTTTGTGTGCTTTAGACATCTGCTACATAGAACAACAGTAGTGCTTTAAAAGCACATCACACACCTTTAAAACACATCACCACTCACACATCACTTTCCTCAGTCTTCTTGGATATCTGTACCACTTAAGATATTTATGAATTTTGGGGGGGAGAGGGGAAGTCTCAAAAAATAGGTGCACTATGATGGCACCTGATTTTTACATACCACGGCATTACATGAGGCAGGAAGCTTGCAGCCCAATCAAAAACAAAAACCCCGCTTCAGTTAATCATTAGGAATAAGGACCAACACACAGTTAAAGAAAGCATAATCATTATTAAAAGTATGATGTTGAAGGGTTAATGGAAAGATTTTGAAATCAGAACAAGATCTTTTTACCAAAGTAACCATTCACAGTTGAGAACAAGGCCCACAGGTTAATGTCTCTGCACTCGTCTCCTTTCCCGCCTCATCAGCAGGGGTGAACAATGAAGGACAATGACTCTTGGGGACATCTCCTTCAGGGCCAGTACATGCTGGTGTTCCAGGACTCCTGCAGGCTCCGTGTTCTCCTCCTGGTCTGTTGGTGGGGGAGGGGTGTCACTGCAACAGGAGCCTCTGGTTTGGCAGCATCCTGGGTGGCTGCCAGAAAAGTCAGCTGATTGGCTGGTTCTGAGGCCTTGGCAGCAGGCAGATGCCTCACTCTTTTGGCCACCAGTTCAATGAGCCTCTTGATCAGGGAATTCTCTCATTTCCTATGGTGTGTAACCCACTCCATGAACCAGTTCATCAGTGTCCCTCCCTGCTGAAGAGCATGATCCTTCCATGCCCTGAGGAACTCAAACTGCTCCTGGTTCCGCCTCTCCAAGCCAATGGTCCTTCAGGGTCCTTCTCTGACTGTCTCTGGAGAGCTGCTCCTGCCTTCCTGGTGGAATGCTTTCCCTCTTGGAAGCTGAAAGTCCTGCCAATTCAAAGACAAGGGTAGCATTCTATTTTTGGCCTTCTGAACATGCTAAGGAAACACTCCCCCTACCCCTCAATGTATCATAACTTTGCTATTAAAGGCCACAATTCTGATACTTTCTAGCATTCCAGGAATGCAATGGTTCAGCTATCCTCAGTTCTCAGACAACTTTTGCAGCCCATGAGAAAGGAGCAGAGGCTAGTAATGGTAAGAAACCTGTACTACTGTTTTTTACAATTTAACATGTTCGTACTGTCTCAACAGGGGGAGGGGGGGGGTGTAATTCCTTCCAGGGGCTATGTTACCTGTTTACAATTTTTTCCCTTAAGGCTTGCCAACATTTGGAGACCATAGCAGTTTTCAAAGTACCGGAATGGTGAAGGACCTCTCTGGCTTTAAGATTAAGCTTGATAAGTTTATGGAGGGAATGGTTTGATAGGATAACGTGATTTAGTCAATAGGTCAATAACGTGTGGCCACTGGTAATTAGTACCGAGGGTCAATGTTGGGATATTGAAAGTCTTTTTCCTGAGTGTCTGGCTGGAGAGTCTTGCCCGCATGCTCGGGGTTCAGCTGATCGCCATATTTGGGGTCGGGAAGGAATTTTCCTCCAGGGTAGATTGGCAGTGGCCCTGGAGGTTTTTCGCCTTCCTCCGCAGCATGGGGCAGGGGTCGCTTGCTGGAGGATTATCTGCTACTTGAAGTCTTTAAATCAGGATTTGGGGACTTCAACAGCTGAGTGAAGGGAGGGAATTATTTCAGGAGTGGGTGGGTCAGCTTTTGTGGCCTGCATCTTGCAGGAGGTCAGACTAGATGATCATAATGGTCCCTTCTGATCTTAAGTTCTATGATTCTATGATTCTATGAATGAAAAAGAGAAAAGCCTTTCCAGTTCAGTGGAAGAGATCCGGCAATCTATGCCAGAGAGATGTTTCTGCTAATGGCCACCCCCCTCCAGTCTCTACATATTGCTGAATGGAGGAGTTGATCAGCTATGAAGGTGGACCAAGCAGATTTGCACTGCCAGTGAACCTGAAGAACCAGCTGGAGTTTTTGCTGCAGCAGAAATTTGCTGAAATATGCTTGCAGAATTAGGAGGAAATTTGAATGGAAATTGACTAAATTCTCCACTACCATAGGAAGTTTTCATGCTAAAAGAGATCAACCACCCCCACACCTCCTGCCACCAGCTTGGTCTGAAAATCCTGCCCCTGTGTCTGCCTAACAATAATGAAATGGACAGAGAAAGAAAGACACACACTGCAACTTCATTAGGTTTTCTGAAGATTCAGCTCAGCACCACAACCCGTCACTTCAGACAGTTGGAAAAGGGCACTGCACTATTTTTATCCAAGCACCAGACCAGATCCGTCTCCCACCCCCACTTTCTCCCAGCTTGTATAACATTGCTCTGTGTGGGGAAAAGGCTGAAACCAAAGACAGAGACTGTAAAGACTTTGTAATCTTCCAAGGGAATAAGACTGATGTAATTAGCTCCTCCTTAGGCAACCAACTGTACATTTTCTACAACTTTCTGTTACCTTTCCCATCTGAAACCTATCTTCCCTCCCCCCCGACCCCCAACACCCATTCCATGCTGCTCCAGTTTGTAAGGAAATGGGAAGATCAGGGGGGGCAGGAGAAGCACTGAAACTGTGTAATCATCCAAGGGAGAACAGAGTGCTATAACAAACTTTTTTCCTGAGGCAACCAACTGTAAAGTTTTCAACAGCTATGTCTGCTTCCTTCCCCAGCCAGGACTTCTCCAACACCCCTCCCCTCTGGCCCAGAAGGCCCTAGGACCATCTCTGGCTTGCTGCTGACTGAGAAAATGCACCGACACAAGGATACGCTGATTTTTCCTTTATAAAGTATTTGAAAAAATAGCTTTAGAAGCCAAATGCCTAATTGTGCTTCATCAGAAATCAATAAAATCATTGATTTAGAACTCTCTCTCGCTTGAGGACCATTTTGGGGTGGATCAGAGCAGGGGCGAAACTTAGGCCTGGTCTACACTAGGACTTTAATTCGAATTTAGCAGCGTTAATTCGAATTAACCGCGCACCCGTCCACACCAGGAAGCCATTTAATTCGACCTAGAGGGCTCTTTAGTTCGAATTCGGTACTCCACCCCGACGAGGGGAGTAGCACTAAATTCGACATGGCTATGTCGAATTAGGCTAGGTGTGGATGCAAATCGAACTTAGTAGCTCCGGGAGCTATCCCACAGTGCACCACTGTGTTGACGCTCTGGACAGCAGTCCGAGCTCAGATGTTCTGATCAGCCATACAGGAAAAGCCCCAGGAAAATTTGAATTCCTTTTCCTGTCTGGCCAGTTTGAATCTCAATTCCTGGTTGGACATCGTGGCGAGCTCAGCAGCACTGGCAGCGATGCAGAGCTCTCCAGCAGAGGAGTCCATGCAATCTCAGAGTAGAAAGAGGGCCCCAGCATGGACTGACCGGGAAGTCTTGGATCTGATCGCTATGTGGGGCGATGAGTCTGTGCTTTCGGAGCTGTGCTCCAAAAAACGGAATGCAAAGACCTACGAGAAGGTCTCCAAAGCCATGGCACTCAGAGGATACAGCCGGGATGCGATGCAGTGCCGCGTGAAAATCAAGGACCTGAGACAAGGCTACCAAAAAATCAAAGCGGCAAACGGACGCTCCGGAGCCCAGCCCCAGACATGCCGCTTCTACGAGGCACTGCATGCCATTCTCGGTGGGTCTGCCACCACTGCCCCACCAGTGACTGTGGACTCTGAGGATGGGATAGTGTCAACGGGCAGTTCCTCGGCAATGTTCGCGGATGGGGAAGATGAGGAAGGGTTTGTGGAGGACGAGGCAGGCGACTGCGCTTACAATACTGCTTTCCCCGACAGCCAGGATCTCTTCATCACCCTCACAGAGATCCCCTACCAACCCTCCCCGGCCGTTAACCCGGACTCTGAATCAGGGGAAGGATCAGTCGGTAAGTGCTATAAACATGTAAACATTTATTTTTTAAAAAACAGGAATAAAAACTATATGAAAAGAAGGTCAATGCATATAGGGATCGAACAGAAATCCTCTTGGGACAGTTCCACGAAGCTCTCGTAGAGGTACTCGAAAAGCCTCCGCAGGAGGTTCCTGGGGAGAGGTGCCTTATTGGGTGCTCTGTGGAAGCACACTCTTCCGCGCCAGGCCATCCTGAGGTATAGTGGGAGCATTGCCTCGACCAGCATGGCAGCATAGGGCCCTGGTCTGTGCAGGGATTCACGCAGCATGCGCTCTCTGTTTCTCCTGGTGACCCGCCTCAGGGTGATCTCGCTCGGCGACTGCTGCATCTAATTAGGGGAATTACTGTAATGTTACTATTGTGAATGCTTGACTTTTCCTTTGCATAACAATGACCGTCATTTAACAGCCACGTGGTGGAGGCTGCAGAGGAAAAGCATACAGGGATCTTTCCCAGGGACAGCCGTGAGAGGCTGGAACAGGGTCAGACTTTATGCTTTCCAGATTGCCTGCAGCAGGAGGGCACTGCTATCCATTAACTGTTAAGCAGACTAAAGTTTACGGCTTACCAGGCCTGGCTGCTACACGGATTCTGCTGTACTGCCCCGCTTGTCCGATCTCCAGTGCAAGACCCCAGGCAATGAAAGCGAATGCCGAAAATTCGAACTTGTCCTGAGAGCACATGAGATTAGGTGCCCTGTATGGTCTTGTTCACAGAAACTGAGTAGACTGTGTTCAGTGTTCGCAAACATGTATCTTTGCAAGGAAATCACTTCCTTTTTCCCATCACACAGCTGCGGCTCTTTCCCGAACTGCCCTGGCATCCCCCTCACAGAGGCTGGCGCAGATTAGGCGGTGAAAGAAAAAGACTCGGAACGAGATGTTCGCTGAACTGATGGCCTGCTCCAGAGCCGAGGCGGCCCAGCAGAGCCAGTGGAGGGAGACCCCCTCTCAGCAGCAGCACTCACACAGCGAACGGGAGGACAGGTGGCGGCAGGAAGACCAGCAGGCGACTCAAACGCTGCTTGGACTAATGAGGGAGCAAACAGACACACTCCGGTGCCTTGTGGATGTTCTGCAGGACCACAGGCAGGAGCAGAGAGCCCCCCTGAACTGTATCTGCAACCGCCCTCCCCCGCCACAAAGTCCTGTCCCCCCCTCACCCAAAATCACAAGAAGGAGGGGCGCTAGGGGCCGTGAAAACTGTCACTCCACCCCAGCAGAGCGCTCATGTACCAAACAGCTCTCATTCCCTAAAGTATGAGAATTGCTTGCCTTCCTGGCTCACCCGATCCCAAATCCCAGTTTCATCCCCCAACTGTGTAGTTGAGTATTAAAAATAGTTTGCTGTTCATTACTGTTTCTGTCATGTTTCTTTGCAGAAGACTTTGTGTGAAGGGGGGGGAGGGGTTTGTTAATTGCATAGGACAGCCACCATTAACAGGGTACAGACATGGGGGCAGGATCAACAGCAGGTCACACACAGAGTGCAGTCACTAGGCACCCGGGTCACTCTGCGAGGTGTCTGCTGCCCCAGGTCAGTCTGGGAGGTGTATGTTGCCCCAGGGTCCGAGCGCCTGGCATCCACAAATGGCAAGGCAGGCTGCCCTTACCATGCCCTTCCACCCTAGCCATGAACCTCTCTGATGCCCTGAGCCCCAGCCAGAGCCATCATCCCCCCACACCTACTCACCCTTCCCACACACCCCTCACCCCTTCCTGCAAACCCACCCCTTCCTGCACACCCTCCTGTAATCGTCCTCCCCCCAGAGACCGCTGTAGGAGCAGGAGCCTGTCAGTCCTCGAGTGTAGAAGCGGTCTGTACATCACTGCACACCGTACCCACCATAGTCTGCGTCCCTGTTTGAACCCTTGAACGCGAATTTGTTAGTAAAGAAAACTTTGTTAATTAAAAATGTTCCAATAACTTTATTTTTAAACGTCTGTTGGAAGGGGGGAAACCTGGTGAACGGGGTATGTAACCGCTGAAAAAAAGTGAATAGTAACTGAAACAGGGGCAGGATCAGCTTCTCTGTAAAGAGACTGGACAGTCATAGGTTACCCTGCTCTCTGAGGAACCTAGCTTTCAAAGCCTCCCGGATGCACAGCGCTTCCCGCTGGGCTCTTCTAATCGCACGGGTGTCTGGCTGAGCGTAATCAGCAGCCAGGCGATTTTCCTCAACCTCCCATCCCGCCATAAAGGTCTCCCCCTTGCTCTCACAGAGATTGTGGAGCACACAGCAAGCTGCAATAACAATGGGGATATTGGTTTCGCTGAGATCCGAGCGAGTCAGTAAGCTCCTCCATCTCCCCTTGAGACGTCCGAAAGCACACTCCACCACCATTCTGCACTTGCTCAGCCGGTAGTTGAAGAGCTCCTTGTCACTGTCCAGGGTGCCTGTATAGGGCTTCATGAGCCAGGGCATTAGCGGGTAGGCTGGGTCCCCGAGGATCACTGTTGGCATCTCCACATCCCCAAGACTTATTTTGTGGTCCGGGAAGAAACTACCTTCCTGCAGGCGTCTAAACAGACCAGAGTTCCTGAAAACACGCGCGTCATGAACCTTGCCCGGCCACCCGACGTAGATGTTGGTAAAACGTCCCCTATGGTCCACCAGTGCTTGCAGCACCATTGAAAAGTAGCCCTTTCGGTTAATATACTGGCTGGCCTGGTGGACCGGTCCCAGGATAGGGATGTGAGTGCCATCTATAGCCCCACCGCAGTTTGGGAATCCCATTGCGGCGAAGCCATCTATGACGACCTGAACGTTTCCCAGGGTCACTACCTTTGAGAGCAGTAGGTCAACGATTGTGTGGGCTACTTGCATCACAGCAACCCCCACGGTAGATTTGCCCACGCCAAAGTGGTTCGCTACTGACCGGTAGCTGTCTGGCGTGGCAAGTTTCCAGAGGGCTATGGCCACTCGCTTCTGCACAGTCAGGGCTGCTCGCATCCGGGTGTCCTGGCGCTTCAGGGCAGGGGCCAGCAAGTCACACAGTTCAAGGAAAGTGCCCTTACGCATCCTGAAGTTTCGCAGCCACTGTGATTCATCCCAGACCTGCAGCACTATGCGGTCCCACCAGTCCGTGCTTGTTTCCTGGGCCCAGAATTGCCGTCCCATAGCATGAACGTGACCCATTGCCACCATGATCTCCGCGGCGCGGGATCCCGTGCTTTGTGAGAGGTCTGTGCCACTCTGACACTTCGTGTCCTCACCGCGCTGCCGGAGCCGCCACGCCCGATTTCTCAGCAGCTGACTGTGGAAGAGGTGGACGATAAGGTGCGAGGAGTTGACAACGGCCATAAGTGCAGCGATGATCGCAGCGGACTCCATGCTCGCAGTGCTGTGGTGTCCGCGCTGTCACTGACCAGAAAAGTGCGGTAACAGATTTCCCACCGGCGCTTTCAGGGAGAGAGGGCAGGGGTGACGGTTGAATGACAACAGTTACCCAAAACCACCCTCGACACATTTTTCCCCCAGCAGGCATTAGGGGCTCTACCCAGCATTCCAATGGGAAGCGGGGACTGCGGGAACTGTGGGATAGCTGCCCAGAATGCACCACTTCCAATGGCGACGCTTGCCCCGTTAGTGTGGACTCACAACGTCGAATTAGTGTCCTTAGTGTGGATACACAAATTCGAATTCATAAGGTCGAATCCACAAATTCGACCTAAGTTAAATCAAACTACTCTTGTAGTGTAGACATACCCTTAGGGGGGAATGTTGGAGGAATTTGGTAAGGAGATGGGGCATGACAATGCTGTGGCTTCAGCACTACGGTCTATATTACCCAGGGAGCAAGAGTCAGTGCACAGAGCTTCAAATGCCCTTGATCTTAGAATTGGGAATTTAGCACCAGAGCAAGGTGGGATATTGGGGAGGAGGGTGGGTGTCCACTGTAATTTAACAGCTTGGGACTCTGGTTCCTGCCACAGCTATAGGCCTTCTTCAACATTCTGCACCAGGTAGCAGTGCAGAATCACATGGTCCTCGTCCTCTGGATTTTCTGGGGTGTCCACCACAATCCCTGCTGCCTCCTCACTCTGGCCCTCATAGGTGTCCTCTCAGACAATGAGACCAGCGGGGCTGAGAAGGGAATCATGAGCCACTTCAGGCTCAGTACGGGGATCTCTTGACAGCACCCACTCAAGCACCTTGGAGAAGAGACAGGTATGACATGCCCTCCCAGACCACCTGTTGGAGTCTCTGGCTTTCTTGTACAGGAGCCGCAAGTGCTTCATAGCACTGGGCCAGACTCTGCTCAATGCCCGCCCACTCCAGCCTCCATGAACATTTCCTGGTAAAGGTGAATATTCCTGCTGCTCCAGCTGAATTCATGGAGAAGGGTGGACTCTGTCCACACATTCATCAGCTCCCTGGTATCCTCAGCAGGCCAAGCGGCTATGCTCAGAGTTAGGTCCATTGTCATCTATGAAGACTGTAGCAGAAAGCTGTTCTGCTGGGGTCAATCAGTGCAACATGCTTCTACCAGTGCAGAGGGGGACAGGGACCTAGGTTGTGAAGGGTCAGGAAGAAAAGGGTTCAGTGCCTTGTGGGAATGGAAGTGGAGGCCTAATGAAACTTGAGACCTGGTACTTGCCTCTTACCCCTGTTGATACTGTAAACGGTACAGGACCATGCCACAGCCTATGGACCGTACTTACCCATAGCCCTCTGGCATGCTAGCTTACTCACACTCTACTCACCTTGAGCTGTATTTCTGGGGTTAAGTATGGACAGTAGGGGGGATTATGACAAATGCCCACATGTACAGTCACTAGTGTAGACATTCAGGGCCTGCCTTAGGGAAAATAGCACCCTGGGTGAACTTGTATTTTGGCATCCCTGGCCCCTGCAGGCTCTCCACCCCCACATCACCTCAATCCCTGCGGGCTCCCCACCCCCACCCCTGACCCCCACAGCTCCCCCACATCACCCCAGGCCCTGCTGCCTCCCCACAGTGCTTAATTTGTATTGAAAAAGGTGCCGTGGCTCAGCCCCAGCACAAATTAAACCACCCAGCTCTGAGTTTTGGAAGGGGTGTGTGTGTGTGTGTGTGTGTGTGTGTGTGTGTGTGTGTGTGTGTGTGTGTGTGTGTGTGTGTGTGTGTGTGTGTGTGTGTGTGTGTGTGTGTGAAAGGGAAAGTGTATGTTTGTGTTGGGGGAGAGCATGTGTGCCTGTGAGAGAGTGAGTGTATGAGTGTGTGAGAGTTGCGGGCTGTATGTGTGTGTGTGTATGAGTTGGGGGCATGTGACGAGAGAGTGGTGTGTGTGTGTGTGTGTGTGTGTTGGTGGGAGTAGGTATGTGCCTGAGTGTGTCAGAGCAGAACATTCAGAAGCCTGAACAGCAGTGCAGGGCAGCTCCCACTCTCGACCCAGAGGCACCAGCATAGACATGCTCCCCTAGAGTCCCCCCACCCCAGCTCAACGGAGACTGGGTACACAGGTGGGGGGAAGGAAACACTGTGACATCAGTGCCCCCTACACACACACTGCACAGCAAACAGGAGCCAGGCTTCGGGTCCTCAGCTTGGCCAGGGGTGGCTCCATGGTCATGGGGGGGTGAGGGGGATGAAGAGGGAGAGGAGCAGTGTGGCTACAGATGGCAATGGAGCAGGGCAACAGAGGAGGAGGGGCACCCCTGTTTCAGAGGAGTTATCTGGCAGGTCCAGCTGCCCCCCTGCAGCTCGGTCCAGCTGCCCTCTCCAGATGCTGCTGCACCTGCCTGGCTGCCTCTAAGCCCCGTGGCTGTCTGCAGGTCAGGTGGGTGGGAGGTACCATACCTTGGGCTGTAGGCCAGCCTGCCCACCCCTAAGACCAGTCACACATGCCCTTATTCATGGAATGGCCAATCAGTACTTTACCACTGGCTTTGATGGCTTTCCATCTTTCCTTTCGGCCATATTCTGCTACCCTGTCTCCTGGAAATCAAAGGAGCTCCTCCTTGCAGAGAAAGGTGCTCCTCAACATCAGAAAGGATAGCAGAATGGGGCCCATAGTTTATTTCAATAAACTATGATAAATGATTGCAAGCAGTTAGAGAGACAAGGTGAGTGAGGTAGTATTGTTCATTGGAACAACGCCTGTTGATGAGAGAGACAAGCTTTTTAGCCACACAAAGCTCTTCTTCAGGTCTGGGAAAGGTATGAGTAATTAGCACAGCCTAATACATTTTCCACAGGGTTGGAAGCCTTTGTCTATGCTTTAACTGGGCCTAATCCAAAGCCCACCGAAGTTAGTGGAAAAGGTCTCATGGACTTTGAACAGGCCCTTACCCAGACCGGTAGTATATGGACACATGCTACTGAGACCTATTCTGCAGATTTGGCAAAGGGCCTTTCAAGAAAACAAGATGATACGAGATTCATATTTAAGATTCAAGGTGCCACAGAAATTATAGTCAAGACATCCATTTACAGGCACCGCAAACTAAAATTCCTTTTATTGTTTTTTAAAGAGCAGCGATAGCATCACTGACTGTCGGTGATCCCTTGCATCCTCAGTAAAGCCCACCCTGGAGTAATCAATACAATTGTTATAGCTTGGAATGGTTATGACATATTATTGAGTGCAAGCTTTGTACGATTCAGTCCTTCTATTAAAAGCCTATACACAGCGTGTTTAAAATAATTTAAAGTAAAACAGATAGGAAAAGCAAATATGCCAGAAGGAATGCATTTTTAAAGCAATGACGTGATTTAGAAGCTTATATCCCATTTTCAAGTCACTTAGGTACTTAGGAGCCTAAGTCACTTCGACCTTTGATGAGACTTATTTGTGCATACGCATTATGATACAGTCTTTAATCACATGGTCACATACTTTTTTTTCCCACAGGCTCCTTGCCTCATCCAGTGCACAGAATGAATGGTGCTATTCAATGTTTCTTTTCACCCTCAATCACAGGCACACATAGAACAGGCTGTGACCACCCCACATTGCAACAGAGTGCAGGTCTATGGGGGGGCTTATGGGTGAGCAGCAGTGGCTAGGCAGGGAGCCCCCCGATGAGAGACACTAACTGAGCCTGGCCTGGAAACCCACAAGCACCTATTTGCTGGAATAGAGCCTGTGGGTAGGGCAGCTCCCAGAGCTGCCTGGCCATGTCTCCACATAGGAGCCGGAGGTGGGGACATGCTGCTGCTCCTGGGAGCTGCTTGAGGTAAGCGAAAAACAGAGCCTGCACCCCTGAGCCTTCCCCCACCCCCGTGCCCCAACCTTCTGCCCCAGCTCTGATCCCACTCCCACCCTCCAAATCCCCACGGTCCCAGCCTGGAGCACCCGCCTGCACCCCAAACTCCTCATCCCCAGCCCCACCACAGAGTCTGCACTCCCAGCCAGAGCCCCCCACCTCCCCAATCCCCTGCCCCAGACAGGAGCCTTCTCCTGCACCCCTAATTTCTGGCCCCACCTCAGAGCCCACACCCGCCAGCCCAGAGCCCGTACCGCCTCCCGCACCCCAACCTCCTCCCATATTCCAAACCCCTCAGCTCCACCCACCAGCCCAGAGTCCCCCCCTGCACACCAAACCCATCATCCATGGCCTCACCCAAGAGCCCGCATCCCCCAGCCAGAGTCCTTAGCCCCTCTCACATCCCAAATCACTACCCTCTCCCACACTCTGAACTCTTCATTTCTGGTCCCATCCTGGAGCCCGCAACCCCAGCTGGAGCCCTCACCCCCTCCTGCACCCCAGCCCCCTGCACCAGCCCGGTGAAAATTAGCAAGTGATTGAGGGTGGGGAGACCAAGTGACAGAGGGAGGAGGGGATGGAATGAGCAGGGGCTGGGGTCTCAGAGAAGGGGCGGAGCATGGGTGGGGCCTCAGAGGAGGGGTGGGGTAGGGGACAGGGCAAGGGTCTTTGGTTTTGTGCAAGTAGAAAGTTGGCAACTGTCGGTGCAGTAGCCCTGACACACTACTGCTAATAGCTAGCCCACTAAAGCAGTGGTTCTCAACCAGGGGCATGTGTGCCCCTGGGGGTATGCAGAGGTATTCCAGGGGATACATTATCTCATCTAGATATTTGCCTAGTTTTACAAGAAGCTACAGAAAAAGCACAAGAAAAGTGAGTATGAACTAAAATTTCATACCGACAATGACTTGTTTATACTGCTCTATATACTATACACTGAAATGTAAGTACAATATTTATATTCCAATGGCTTTATTTTATAATTATATGGTAAAAATGAGACAGTAAGCGATTTTTCAGTAATAGTGTGCTGTGACACTTTTGTATTTTTATGTCTGATTTTGTAACAAGTCGTTTTTAAGTGAGGTGAAATTGTGGGGTACATGAGACAAATCAGACTCCTGAAAGGGGTACAGTAGCCTGGAAAGGTTGAGAGCCACTGCACTAAAGAAATAAAGGCAGAATCAGTATGCTAGTGGAATATTGTCCCGTTTGTCAAATAGTTGGAAGAGTAAGAAGATACATCTACACTCTAAAATGAGATTGTGCAGCACTATTGTCCTTCCAACACTATCACAAGTGAGGCAGATGGTGAAAGTAAACAACAGGAAGCTGAATGTATTCCACCAGGATTGTTTAAGAAGAATATTAGGAATTTATTGGTGAGCTCATGTAAGCAATATGGAACTGCTGTACCATAGGTCAGCAGACAACATAGTTAATATTAGACAGAGATGGCTATGGTAGATTGGCCATGTTGTCAGATCACGTCTTGTGTCAGAAGCACAAGGTCCATTGTAGATTGGTTTTCACTTAGAGGGAAGAAAAGGCGTGGAGGACAAAAAATGACCTATCATAAGATGATTGAAGAGGATGATGGAGACATCTTATGATGGAGAGACAACTTATGATGGAGTCAAGCATCTTGCTCCGGATAGACAGCAGTGGGCAAAATGTGTTTCCTCATGTGCCCCTGGGCCCAGGAGATTCTGAATCTGAGTGCCCTGACCAGGAATGACTCTGGCAGAGCTGCAGGATTCAAACTCCTGGACGTGGGAGTGTGGTTGATTCAAAGGGGAAAGGTAGCTGTAGTGGTGCTGCCAAAACTGCTGCCCAGGTTGCTGGAAGCATCCCAAATGGAAGGCTGAGCCCACTAGGGGGTTGTTTAGTGCGGTTTTCTACTTTCCCTTTTAGCTCCTTTGTGTGGGGTGCGTATTACAGCCCCCTGGGCCCACACACAACAATCCGAGCTGGGGGAGCTTCAGCTCTGTGCCCTCAAACCTCCCCCATCCACTCTCTCTCATGTCTGTCTGCCCCATCAGAAAATGTCCCCCTGCCTGCATGCTAGTCCATGCACTGTTTCCACATCCTCTCCCCAGCGCCTCAGCCTGCAGGTCCAAGTCCAACACCTGTCTGTGGGGCAGAAGGCTGAGAGGGTGAACTGGGCTAGGCTGGATAAGCAGCGAGACAGGAGACATAATGCAGGAGCAGTGTCGAGGCTAACATACAGCCAGTGCATTCAGTTGCTGGGGAGATCATTTTCAAGGCACCAGAGGCAGGGAAGAGCGGGGCTGTGATACATTGTGATGCTGAGAAATTATTTTATAACAAAAATAAGGAAATTACATGCCCCACAACTTCAGTAAGACAGTGATAAGGTTGCCCAGTGGTGTCCTTTCCCCTTCCAGAACATCAAGTTCAGCTCTTTTCAAACTGCTGAAAACCAGGAAATGACGCTTTAATGTAACGAAAACATAAACTTTTCAAAAATAAGAAATACAGAGAGCATTAAGGTACTCACAACCCTTCACAATACAACCTTAACTCTGCCCTTTGGGGAGTGATGCCCCAACACATTGATAACCCACACATACTAACAGGCTGCCTTTGCAGATGCTACCAAACACTCATGGAACAGAGCGCATGAGCCCTGTAGGACAAAGTCTAATACCTTCTCTATGCTAAGGGAAAACAGGTTTAGGTCCTGCATAGAAAGCAGGAGCTACCCTCACCTGGCCTACACTCAAACAGATCCTACTCCACACAAACCACCCCAGACTTGCTAAATATTTATCATTCCCATTATGCTTGCGCTGAGGATTCTTTCTGCCACATTGCCTTCACTTACCCCTCATTAAGCCCTGGAGCATGCCACTACATTGCTGATAATCCCCGTGACTGCTAATAACACAGTCTGCAGAACTGGGGGCTGAAAGGAGGCATATTTGATCCTTTGAAGTACACAAGGACCTCTCCTTATGTCATAGTAATTTATGCCAGCTAATCCTGCCACCATGCAATACAGCTGCACCTAGCACACCAAAGGCAGTGACTGGAATTCAGATCTGTGGCATGCAGCACAAACAATGGCACATTCTCTTAGAACTTCCGTGTGGTCTACTTATTGAATCATGCCCAATGGCTATTGCCAACTCCAGGAGGCAGAGTTAAGTTTCTGTTACAGGGGGTGGCATGTACCTTAACTCCGTATTTCTGAGATTTCAGACATTTAGGTGTGTGTTACCTTATCTCCTTGTCTATATTCTAGAAGGGCACGAGGCACCACTGGGCAACCTTAACGCTGCATTAATGAGGTTTGGGGCACTTAATTATACAGGTATACGTGTATGGCAGTGTTACCTGTGGCCAAGAGACTCACAATATTGTAAGGTTTTCTTAAAGTCCCAGAACCTAGAGTCCTGTGATCATGTGAGCATCTCAGCTTTGCAGAGAAAAACCTTGAAAACTTGAATCCTAAAGGCTCAACAAACAGAAAGCAACCAAAAAGACCCCAAATGTATATATTTTTAAAAAAAAATCTCATGAATGTTACTTTGCTGCTATTTCACATGGCTTCTATGGGGTAGATTCACAAAGGAGCTTGGGCGGGGTGGCGCTGAGCATCACCACGCCCAACTTTTAGGCACCTAGAAAAACACTGGGGTTTACACAGCCTGAGTTAGGCTTCTAGGCTCTTCTACAGTGACTAGGGAGAGAGCGGCACCTTGGAATGGGATTCACAAAAGCAGCACTACAGGCAGCTTCTCACCTAAGCAAGCCCCTAGGAGATGCCAGCCCAAGACATGTGTACTAAACCCCAGCCCACTCAGAGATAGGCCCCTGATTCCAGGCTGCAGCCTCCCGCTGCTCTCCATTCTCAGCTACAAACCCCCTCTTGGAGGGAAGCGGCTAAGCCATTGAGGGAGCAGAGCCTGCCTCAGAGCTTTTAGCTCCATCTTCAGCATACCCACCTGGGATGTGGGAGACCCCACTTCAAGTCCACTTGAGAGAGTGTAGAGATTTGAACTGGGATCCACCATGTCTTAGGTGAGTGCTGTAACCACTGGGCTGTGGGATATGCAGATGGGGGGGGCTCCCATAGTCTCTCCTGTTGAAGCTATTCCATGTGGATTAACTAATTGGGAAGAAAAAAAACCAGAAGTCATTGGAGCATGGGGCGCTTTCTCTCTCTGGCCCAATTACTCCCTTTCATTATTTAGCCACAATGGAGCAGCTTCAACAGGCAAGACTGAGAAAGCCCCACATGAGCACAGCCCATAGCTCTGTGGTTAGGGGACTCACTTGAGGGATAGCAATCCCAGTTCAAATTCCTTAACGCTCCAGCCCCACCCCCAGTGGATTTGAACTGGGGTTGCCCACACTGCAGGTGGGGACCCAAAAGATAGGGCTAAAAGTTGTGAGGGAGGTCCACTGCCACTGTAGATAAGCTCACCAGTCAGTAGGTGAGGTCTGGCCATGTTTACTGGATTGGGCCTCGCAGGTGTGTTGAGCAGAGGAACGCGTACCTTCCCCCAGTTTGTGAATTGCTCTCAGGTGCCCAGGGAAATTTTACTGCACGTAGGTGCTGAGCAAGTTTAGATGCCTACAGGGTTAGGCAGCAGCCCAGCTGAGGTTTTGTGCATTCCACTGGGGCCTGATTCTGGAATGTAGGCACCTAAAATGCCAGTGAAGTTGGGTACCAAAGTCCTCTTGTGAAGTTAGCCCTATAAGCCTCTACAGAAATACGAGAAAAGTTGTAAAATGCTGCCTCTCTGGCAAATCATTTACGCACGTACTCAAAGTGACGCACCTGCTTGTGTGTTGGTAAACAGGAATGGGATTGCTCACATCCTCTAAGTTAAACACATATGTAAATTTTAAGCACTTAAAAGTCAACTCATAGTTTGTTGTGACCATAATTAAAGTTGCTGTGTGACTTTTGCTTTCTTATTCTTAGGTATCTGTGACTGGATTAACTGAAAGAGTATGTAAAAGCAGAAGTGATTTCTAAAAGTAGTGAAAAACAGCTCAGGATTCTTGGTATATTTGTACTAATAATTACATCTGTTATTTGGGAAAAGAGCGCACCCTTAACTTAGTGCTAACATAGGTGTTTGTGTTGCAGTGTTTGTGCGGTAATTTAGACAGTGGAAGAGGAGCAAACCATCAGCTCCCAACCAGCCAGCCCATGACAACATTTCCCAGTGAGAACAGGAACTGGGTAATGGATCGGCCTCTCCAGCCAGCAAAAGAAGCCAGAAAGCAGCCTTGACATCTCCCTCCCACGGGAGCTGTTTTTATGTATTGCCATCCTTATGTGTATAAAGACTTCAGTGCATAATCCTCCCGCTCCACCAAAATGCTAGTAAAACAAACACTCACTTTCTCCAGTGACAAGAGCAATAAAAAACATTGTCATCTAGTTAAAATTGTTCTTTTAGTTGGGTATATTGTGCTGACCGTTATAACACAGTCTCGGGAACTATTTTTACCCTTGTTCAATAATGAATTATGATTGCCATCTACGTCAGTCATTATAGCGCTAGATGAACAAAAGATTCGCCAACGTTTCACTTTAGCTGTTCCGAATTATGGTTTTTTAAGCGTGCTCCTTTTTACGAGACAACTGTGGGAAAAGAAAGCCAAAAAGAGCAGCACTATTTGCTCTCCTCTCTGTTAATAAATGAGGTCTCTGGCATTAGATGAATGAGCCATTTAGCGATGTTCTAACTCTTGAGCTTAGGGAAGAGCCCCGAGCTGAATGAGACAAAGCTGATCTGCATCTGAAAAAGTGGCCGCAGTTTGAGCACTTCAAACCACAAGAGGGCGCTTCTGGACACAGGTCTAAAGAAACGCTGTTGCTTACACAGTAGTTCATTAAGAGCAGTAGCAGCAGGCAGGATGAACGCTACCACATTCTGCAGGGGTTATTATATAGCTAGTTGCAGCCTGGAAGGCAGTTTTTGGCATTTAGTGATGCCCTGTGACACCTACATTATCATAAGGTCAGAGAATTCACTGAACTCTCACAGCTCTTATGCACTTTTAGATTCATTTGTGGCTACTCAGACCAAGCCGGGTTTTTTTTAAAAAAACCAACTGTCGGCTATAGGTAAAATGATAATGCAAAGACCACAAAGAGGATCTGAGGCTGTTTTAATAAGCTGCCTTGCTACTTATCAGGAGCAGACAATAGATTGTTCCAAACAAGCTGTTTGCTGTGCCAGCTAAAGAACGGCTCTGAGAAGTTAATAGAAGCCAAGCTGCAAGCTGTTCTCTGCCCTGCCATTTTTCTGATGATTTCCCACTGTTATTCTAGCACAGACGCAGCTGTGCCAGTGCGAGCTATGGCGGGAGCATGAGGGTTCAACAGCCACCTGCCTATGAAATGTTCTGGGTGGGATTAGATGACATGGTCGTGAACAACCCCGGGGGAACCTTGTCTACACTAGTGCTGCCAGCGCTAGTGCAACTATGGGACAGCAGTAGAAACATGGTAGTGTAGACGAGACCCAGAGGGATTTAAATAAGCTGCTGCTGGAAGGTCATGATGTAGCCTGGATGTTTTTACAGAAACTCTTGGTAGCTGGCAGGAGGAGCATCTCAATTCCGCTCTTGGGAGAGGGCCAAGATTCCAGTCTCCTCGCTGTGACTGCAGGGCAGAGGAGGAGAGGACTATAAAGGGAACATGGGGTAGAGGCAGAGATCACTTTCCTTTGAGTCAGGGGCTAACAGCTGTCAATGTGAAGGTGGAGATATGCAGATGAAAAACTGGATTCAGTCTCTTCCCAGAGCAGTGGCAGCTGAGACAAAACAAGCAGAACCAGCCTTTAAAAAAAACCCACCACCACACACACACACACCCCATAATTCATGCTACATCAAAGCAGTGATTACCAGCACTTCCTGGCTGTCTATTTCAGTTTATTTATGGTGCATTACACATCTTAATGCTATTCTCATGCCATGGTTCAGCTGCAACTGTTCTGTATTTGGGTGGCAAATCAATACATGGCGGCGACGGACAGTATGCTGTTCCCTGAGAACAAAAAGAAATGAATGCACATCACCTTTCAGGGAGCAGCAATTTAGGGCTGTTAATAACACCTCCCACAACTGCTTCTGGTCCCTTGACTGGAGGTGGGGGAGAGGTGACAGAGCTGCCTCTCCCCCCCGCTGATTTTTTTAAGCTTGGCTGGATTCATAAGAATTGTTACATCATCTTTCTGCACTGTAACTTTTTCAAACCTTGCTGAGCTGCAGGGTGGTTTTTGACATCAGTCTCTGAAGAGCACTAAACTTACTTGCACGTGGGTCTTGCTTTAAACTGTCTTTGAACTCCTGCCATCAGCTCAGAGGTAAATGCTGCCCACTGCAAAATTACCCACTGTACCACGTGGGCCCATTCACCTTCTATAAAGCAAGAGCGATGATGGTAAATGCAGTAGCTAGGCCAAGTCGAAGAGAGAAGATTTATTTCTCCTTGCTATAAAACTTACCATCACTCCCCTCTAAGCCTGATTTCTCATTACCATTACTCTCCTTGTGAAATGCAAGTCATTTTGTTTATGCCATGGGAAAAATATATAAGCTCTTTAAGTGCGTAGACAGTATCAACATAAAACAAATAACATGGAACAAGGAAAGTGATACAGAACAGGCAGAGGGAACAGAAGCAATTGTACGTGCAACCCTGCTGTGAGTGACACACACGATGCTGCTGATCACATACTGCCGTAGCCTGGTGAGTAGGAGTGACGCTTTTCAAAGGCTCTTTTTAGGCACCTTAATATTCTACCCAGCCTTATGACAGTGCTGATTGCACCATTAACTCATCAGAGCTTCTGTTCTAAGCCCTCTTTCTACAGTCAATTTCCGTGTTTGTGAATGGTGCCAGATTGATAGCTGTGTAGCCTGACATCCTCAATCCACAGAGCAGGTAGCGCAGGGGCAGAGGTCATTCACGTTGACCCTACGCTTGCCTGCTAATAGACCTTGCCCTTGAACTGTAGCGATCACATCTAGGGGTGAGAGAGTAATTCAGTCTTATGCCTATTCAATCCTTGGCCTTTCTGCTGAGCCTCCCAGTAAGAACGTCAGTTAATGCCAACCAGGGATGGTGGTATTTGAGCGACGGACATCTGCCCACTGGGGACAAGCTCAAGCCCAACAACTCATTTCACATAGGAAAACAAGCTGCCATCAGATGGCAGCAGCTTTCAAGCACTGCCGTGCCGGGTCACATTCAAACCAGTGACCTACAGAGGAAAGATTCTGTATCTCATTCTAAAGCCCGTAAGTCAGCCAGTGCTCATGACACCCTATTTTCAGAAGCTGTGGCCTGGACAGCGTTTTGTTTTCAGACTGCTCAGGGGATGTTTGTGCTTTTCACAAGGGCAGAAGGAAATGCAGGAATTTCAGCTATTTGCTCCATGCCATTACTTCAAAAAAAACAAATGACTTCAGACCCAGTTTTGAGCTCACACCACTAGAAATACAGACTAACTTCACTGAAGTCAGTGAGATTACTCTGGATTTATACTGGCATATATGGAAGAGAGCGAGGGTATTATCTGCTCCGAGGGTTTCCGATGCACAGATCCCCACCCCACCCAGGCATCTCTGCAAACTTTCCCTTGCTGCCACAGACAGCACAGAGTTCCAGCTGTTGAACTAGAGAGCCAAAGCTGAGGAGAAGGCAGGCCAGGAGCAGGAAGGGAGCAGCTAGGGGTGTGGGGGTGGGGAGTGTGCATTGACCCCCTCCAAGCCACTTGGAAAAGCTGGCAGGGAATGAACACAGTCTGGGACTGCATTAACTCTTCTGCCAACACTCCACACTGGGGCAAGTCTTGCTTTAAAGGAGGTTATGGGGGTAGTGACTACTGGGAGAGGCCCTGGCAGCATGGCCCCAACAGAACTAACATATCAGGGAGCAGTATGGGAGATGTTGGAGCAGCTCTGAGAGACAGGGCCCTCGCTTCTTGCAGGGTCTGAAAGATCCATGCTGCTTGGAGGCAGAACTGTTGTGCATTCCTTTTAGGGAGCAATACTACCCCCCGCCCCCAAGGAACAAGCCTAAGGAAGCCCTTGCCGAGGTTTCTATGCCCCCACCCCCAGCAGGGTGCACTCTGGGGCTGAGGGCAGAATCTGAGCTATAGTTTTCAAACTGACTTCTGCAGGTCCTTATTCCATGGTGTGCCTTAATCTGATACAGTATCTGGGCTGGCCTGGGGGCAGCAACATAATATAGACAGTGTGACTTCATATGGAAGAAGAAATCTTCCAGGCAGGGCCAGATTAACTCTCCTGTGAGCCTGGGGCTTTTAGATTTTGTGGGGGCCCTGTATAGAAGTATTTTTCCTGGGAGGGAGTTTGGTGCAGGAGGAGGCTGGGGCAGGGGATTGGGGTGCAGGATGGGGTCTGGGGTCTGGGAGGGATTTTGAGTGCAGAAGAGGATTCTGACCTGGGGCAGGGGGTTGGGGTGCAGGAGGGAGTGTGGAGTCTAAGAGGGATTTTGGGTGCAGAAGGGGATTCTGACCTGGGGCAGGGGGTTGGGGTGCAGGATGGGATGTGGGGTCTGGGAGGGAGTTTGGGTGCAGGAGGTGGATTCTGATCTGGGGCAGGAGTGGAGGAGGAGGTGTGAGGTGCAGGCTCTGGCCAGGAGGCACTTACCACAGGCAGCTCCCAGCAGGGCTCAGGCTGCCTGCCTGCCTGCCATAGCCCCATGCTGCTCCCAGAAGCAGCTGGCTGCTAGCACGTCTCTGCAGCCCCTGGGGGTAGTGGGGCAGGGGGTCTCTGTGCACTGCCCGGACCCGCAAGTGCCACCTCTGTAGCTCCCATTGGCCAGGAGCTGCAGGGATGGTGCTGGGGGCAGGGGCAGCGCATGGAGCCACCGCGCCCTCTTCCCCACCCCCCCCGCCAGGGGCCTCAGAGACGTGCCATAGCAAGCTGCTTCCGGGAGCGACATGGGGCTATGGCAGGCAGACAGCCTGCCTGCCTGAGAGCCCCTTGTAGCGGCCCAGAGATTGCTGCCTGCGATTTATTTTTGTGGGGAGCCAGGGCCCTGGGCTGCAGCCCCTAAAGCCCTCGCCTTAATCCAGCCCTGCCTCCAGCTCTGTGATAACATTTGTAGAACAAGGTGGTTTCCGCATACAGGCCTCATGAATATGGGCAGCAGCCACAGCACTGACAGTTACATGGGAAGAGCTCCAAGGGACCTGTTACAGGCTGCCAGGTCAATAATTGAGGGTTTTGAAGAAAGGTCGTAAGTATGCATTTAGGCTAGAGACTGTAATGGCTCCAAAAGAGCTGTTAGTGTCTATTGGCTCAATAATCTAGTCACAACTGGCCGGTTTAAGGGCTGCTCATCAGCCTGAATGTTGAATTTCCTGCCGTTTGGTCGTGGGTTTCATGTTAGTGACGTGCAGGGCCTTCGGGGTTTTGCAGGTGTGTCAATCTGATTGGGTTTGACAAAGAAAAGCAACAGCTTTTTGGTTCCTCTTTTTGAATTCCAGGTTGTAGTGGCTCTGAAGTTGACTGAAAAGGTTCTCTGCATTAGCCCTTCATGCATTCTAGTGAGACCTTAAGACAAAAGGAAAACAGAATATAAACTAAAAAAAAATCCCCATTACAATAGCCAGGGGCGGCTCTAGCTTTTTTGCCTCCCCAAGCATGGCAGGCAGGCTGCCTTAGGCGGCTTGCCTGTGGGAGGTCCCTGGTCCCGTGGATTCGGTGGCTTGCCTGCGGTCCCCGCGGATTCGGTGTACCCACCGCCAAATTGCCACCGAATACGTGGGACTGGTGGACCTCCCGCAGGCACACTGCTGAAGACTGCCTGACTGCCGCCCTCACAGGGACCAGCAGGGCACCCCCCATGGCTTGCCGCCCCAGGCACGCGTGCCTGGAGCCACCGCGGACAATAGCAACCTACTTTGGCCAACTGAGTGGTGCTTTCTCTTGTCCCATGGGTGAATCCCCACCCCACACCCCTTGAGAGCAAGAAATAAGGACTGAGTGTCCTTGATGGACAGCATCCATTTATACAGCAAGCAGACTCAGGGGACGCACAGGAGAAAGACACATGATGATGATGATGATGATGATGACTAAAGAAAAGAGCCAGCTTGCTTTACTGTGCAATATTTAAATGTGTAGGATAGTGCTGGATCCAGAAATATTATATCCTCTTTATCCTCTATGACAGATTACACACAGACTTGGCAAGCAAGAAATAACTGTGCAGGCAATTCCCTCTATAGGAAAGGTGTTTTCCTTTTTATTAGAGATTTGTTTGTTTCATCAAAACCCCGCCGTGTGATATTAGTAATATCTCAAATCCAGACTTGTTACTTCACCTTCAAAATTGAGAAGGCCTGGCCTTGATTATCTATATTCCCCACTATGTGCTGCAGGAAAATGTTAGTTGCCCACAGTAGAAAAATAGTAACATGAATATTATACTCTAGTCAGCTCACTGACTCACAGAAAGGGAAATCCAGGATTAGAGAGAATATTTGGCTTTCTACTATAGGGCCCTATTCTCACCCATTTAAGTCAATGGCAGTTAATCCTACCCTGCAGGATGGGATTTGGGCCCATACTTTGGATTTTGTACATGAGGGAATAACACAATCACCTTCCCAATTCATTTGTGACTGTGTTTGTTATAGTCCTGGGTCAAATTCTCCTAGCTGTTCCAATATGAATCTAAGGTCACTCCACTGAGGCCTTCTTTCTTCTCAGGGAGCACACAGTACATGGCGATTGTTACCGGCTAATTGAAGGAACTGGTGTGGGTGCCTGTTTTTAGAATTCTGGCAGCTTATCTCTGATTTGTGCTGCTGAGCAGGCGCTGGATTGTCCATTGCATGGGAAATGCTGTGATTTCAAAAACATTCCCATTTAAAGCAGAACAAAACCAAAACATTTCAAAATATTCCACCAAATGAAATTTGCGGGGGGGGGGGGAGGAATTGTTTTGGGTAACCTGAAATGTTTCCTTTCAATTTTGACTTTTTAAAATGTTTATATTATAAAAAAAAATTTAAAATGGAAACCAACAGTTGTTTTGAAACAGAAAAATTCAACAGCATTAGTTGAATGTTTTGTTCTGGGGTCTGTTTTCTTTCTGAAACAACGTTTCATTGAAATAGAAATGCGTCTACTAAATGAGTTGCTTCTGATGAAGCAAAATTTTCAGTGGACAAACATTCTGTTACCAAATTTCCAACTAGCTCTCCTGACTTGTCCTGAAAGAAGAGAATGAAACCATTGCTATACTGCAGTGCAGCTGCTTTGAGCTCATGACTGGTGCAAAGTGGCCTTAATGTCACAACATAGCTAACCCCAGGGGGCTCACTGTAGCACAGGCGGATCTTCTAGTGTCCTTGAGCCAGCATTGTGGCTTCTATTCCGCCATCCCTTCTGTAAGGTCAGAGCTAAGGAAAAGGGTCATGGCTGGGGCGTCCTCATGCCCTACCAATGCCCATCTGTCATACTGGCCCATAGTGGACTATTGGCAGCCATTGCACATTAAAGCAGCCTTCGGTCAACCGTGAGTTATGCGTGATGCCCAATTGCCCAGCTTCAAGGGAGTGTACTGCTGTCAAGCGGCTTAAGCGCAAGTAGTTTATGCATTTGTATAGCACCCACCTGGCATAAAGGGGGTCCCCAAACCTGACTGGGGTCGATGGGTGCTACTGTTATACCATAAATAAATAATAGCCATCCATGAAGCAAACCTGCTTTTTCAATGTTTCATTATGTTAACCAAAATCCATTTAGACAACAAAGAGCAAGCAGCAAATTAACAAACTCACCAGCTCATTATTTTTATGCCCAGAGCTGGATGTAAAGGACTCTTGCCACCTGCAGAAGCAGTAAACAAGTGCTCCTCTTTCACCCAAAGCCGCTTGAGGAAGCTAACTGTGGTGTTTTGTGTGAGCTCTGAGTCCCCGCTTTATGCCCAGAACTCAGCCTGCCTCACACAAACAAGAATTTCTTGGGTTTTAATTCCTTCCTCCCAAATTCTTCCCACTGAGGAATGAGATCGGAAATAAGTGCATGGCTCATGGATGGCCCATGTAACATTTGGGCTCTAGCAGTAGGCTCTAAACTGAGCTGGGAGGCACCAAGATGCCATTCCCAGTCCTCCCAACTGTATAATTAAAGAGAACAGTGATCTTGCTGCAGGATTCATTCGCCTCTTCTCTAGGCAGTGCCATTCACTGCACTGGAGCAGTGATTTGTTTTTATTTGCTCCCCAAACCCTGAACCATCCCTGAAGCCCTGGCCTGAGTCATGCACCTCATCACCACAAGATTAATTCATTACTGTGCAATTACCTTGCCATGCAGTAGTCACTGGGCAGTCACTGCACAAGCCCAGGCTGACTTTACAGGCTGTTCACTGATGGCTGGCTCCCACTCCTGTGGAGAGCTTTGCCGTTAACGTCAGTGGGAGCAGGAACATAGCCTAAGTGACACACGTGGATGATGTTATTACTTACACCTAAACAATCACTTTGGCCATTCCTGCTGACAGAGGCGGATTTACAATGAAACACACAGTGCCCTGGCACGGGCCTCCCAACTACAGGGGGTCCCAGGGCTGGGGCAGCCCAGCACCATCCAGCACCCCCTGCAGGGGGGACCATATGGGGAAGAGCAGGGAGGGAGCCATTTAAGAGCTGTGCTGGAGTCACAGCGTTCAGTGCACTCTTCAAGCCCGTGAGCTGGGCTCCTGCTGGCTCCCGGGACTACTGCTGCAGGCTTGCAGCCCCGCACGCCACAGCAGGCAGGCAGGTGAGGGGCCGGCTGGGGCGTGCTGTAGGGGAGGTGTGCGCGCTCATCTGCTGGGGCGTCCATCCGCGGCTGTCCTGCTGCCCTGCTCCTCTGGACGCCGAGAGCACAGGTGCAGTCCCTGGCGTGCACTGCTGCTGGCGGCCCCCGGAAAAAGGCCAGGGAAAGGAAGTGGCAGTCCGGGGGGGAGGTCTGGCACATAGGGTGTATGTGGGGGTGCATGGCACATGAGGTGTGTCATAAGATGCCAAAGATGGCAATTCATGGATCCAGACTAGGAAGCTTGGGGTGCTAGATGGCAAGAGTGGGCACACTGAGGACAAGAGCCAGTGAGGACACACTTCATCTTCTCTCCCCACTTCATGGAGGTGCCGCAGAAACAATAAAGCCTGAGGCTATATTATTTTTCCCATGGACTCCCACTCTAGGAGTGGAGAGCACTGGGGTGACCAAGCGAGGGCAGAAACACAGGGCCTCAGCGGGGCTGGATTGCCAAGTTTGGTGGGGGAAGGCCCCAGAGCCTAGCTGTCAAGGGAGCAACCTCACCCTGAAGGAACCATCAGAGAAGGGCAAGCTTGAACAGATTTCCTCCCCCAGAAGCCCCTCGCACAGTTCATTCCATGGGAGGGATGCTCTGGCCTAGGGTACTATGAGGTTCCAGTTGTAAAGCCTGTTGGGCTCCTTGGCTAGAAGGCACTGTGGATAGACAATGCATTATTTCATTTTAAAACGGTTTAGAAATTCAGTGTGCATACACCACTAATATTGTAATTACTGGTTTGCCTTTATCAGCCTTGGTTCTTTTTGTAGCCCTGCCATTTAAAGTTATTGTTCACTTACTGTCGCTAATTCCCTTTGATAAGTTTCATAGCAAATAGTGCGTCCTGAATACTTGTTATTCCAACCCTATGGATGGTGGCTTCTTGCTCAAAGGAAAAGCTGGGCACGTTCATCTATAGGTCAGTGAAAAAGGAGCGTAACCCACTAGCTGCCATGGATACTGATGGGCATTCTTCAGGTGTGTTCATTTGGCTGGCAAAATGGAAAAACACTGGCAGTCGAAAGGTTAAAAAAAAAACCAAAACATATGGATGGTGCATGACGGCTACAGCTTTGGCTTGACCTGATCCTGCAATTAAGCAAAAAGGAAATATAATTTGGAGAACAAGAAAAGAATCATTAAAATATTCAGGGCGGGGAGGGAGAAATCTGTTTGTATTTTCCCTGGCATTTTGCCTGTCAAATTATGATCTTATTTGTGGCTCTAAATGAGTTGCTTATCTCTCAGAAAATGTAGAAAGTGCTGGCTTCTTCTCCATTACATAGACCATAGGAGGGAGAATTTGTTAACGAACCTGAAGGTTAAAGGATTGACAGCTTGGAGAAACTAAACTTCTTTATTTATTCACAGAGCAGAAGCTGGGTAAGCCAGAGAAATTCCAGCATCCTTACATTACTGCTTATCTTCTCCAAAGGTGCTAGGTAGGGGGAAGTATGGAGGGGGATTCGGGTTGTGCATTGTATTTCAATTAAGGTTAGAGATCAACCTAGACCAAAACTCTAGACTTTACCACTCGTGAACTGTGGGTCAGATTGGATCCAAAATCAAACTTCATAGATGTGCCCTATTTTTTTAATAGGCCAGACCAAACCCCCAAATCTGAACATGCTATGCTAAGCTTTGAGGAAATTCAGATCTTGCACCTCAGGTCAGGGTCCAGTGAAGCATACGGGTGGGGTGTCCCAGGTCGCTGAGTGCCTCTAATCTAGATGCTAGATTGTGGCGAGCGGGGTGGGCGAATGCAGCTGCACTGCTCTAGGAGCAGCAAAGGGACTGTGTCTCAGCCAAGCACAAGCTCTCCTGGAACTGCTCAGTGCACACAGTGGGTGTGCAATCTGCTCCATCCATTGGGCTCGGAATTGGGAACAGATTGGTGCATCAGCTCTGCTGTGAGCAGGTGCAGAGGGTGGGTGGGGTCAGAGCCCTGCCCACTCCATTTCCAGCATTTTGCTCCCTGTGGAGCTCAGGGCTTATTTATAGGAAGCCTATGGACACACACAGAGTGGCTCATTCAGGCACATGGCAACGAGAACTGCTGAGCAGAAGAAGGGGTGCCACTGTTGCTATTTTAGCTCTGTGGTAGGGCTCATGGCAATGTCCCATGGCAATAGCTGCTGTGAAAAAATGGCTTGTTTAATGAGACCAGTGAAGAGCTGCACTGTAATCAAGCCACCATCAGTGTCTCCCCCTAGCTGAGGGCCAGGTTGCCTCCTCCGGTACGGGGAAGAAAATGGCACAAAATGAACCTCGCAGAATTTCCACTCAGTCATTTCATCGACAGGGGAGGTGATAGCATTTGCCTCTCCCTGGAACAAACACTGGATTCCATAGCCCTTCCTCCCAGGCTTCGGCCATCCATTGAAGCACCCTGAAGGAGCATCCTCCAGCACGGAGAAGCTCCTCTTAAATGTTAATATAGCCTCAGGTTGCATTAACTTTAACACGGAGATTGGTAGGGGGACTGTAACACAAATGTCTCCCCACCTTTGCCCAAGTCTACATGCTTGATCTGCTGCTTCCCCATGAGCAGACCCCCAGCCCTGCAGAGGCACGTGAGTACATGAGAATGATATAGTGGAGGTGACAGACCTTGCCCGTTCCACATGTACCAGAATGACTCAGTTCCCTTATCCCTGCAGCTCTTCAGGGTGAGAAGTATGTGCATTAGAGTAGAAAAGCCCATCCCCTGATAGCAGCAAGGGTTGTCTGTGCTGGGTGCGTGTGGTATATTTTCCTCTGGAGCAGTGGCTACAAGGAACCAAAGCGACACTAAACAGATTTAACTGTAGGACACGTCCAACATGACCTCGGATTGCACCTGAAAGCACCTTATGCAGAAAGCCAGCTAGCCCGCCCAATCTGAAATTGCTCACTCTCACACACACACATACTGCCCATCTCTACATGTCCTCTTTTGCCTTGAGTTTATTTCCTCTTAAGCTCACCTCCAAGAAAGCAGATGCTGCTGCAAGAAACATTAAGAAAAACAAGAATAAAAATGGTATTAAGCATTTAAAACCTCCATCCGATCCCTAAAACCAGACCTGACCTTTTAGTCTAAAATACTCATCCTCAAATGAAAGAAAAGAGCAGCTTATTTCTTTAAAAAGAAAGAGCAAACATTAAAGATAAAAGAATAAAACTGAGTGAAAATTCACTGTTTGTCCCTATGCTTATTTGGGACCCAATCAGTGAAATCAATGGGTGATCTGACAGAGTAATGCATGTATTCCTTTAATCATGAATATTGTGGCAGCACAGAGAGGCCCCAGACAAGATCAGGTCCCATTGTGCTAAGCACTCTCCAAATACATGATAAGAGATGGTTCCTGCCCTGAAGACCTTATGTCTAAACAGGAAAGCCAGGCAAGTGAAACACTGTGAGCCCCATTTTATTGGTGCTGAAGCTACAGCACAGAGAGATTAAGACTGGGATGCTCAAAAGACCTGAGGCTGAGCAGCTTTGGCAAGCCCATCTGGCAGGACTTGCCCCAGCTCACACAGATAGTTTGTGGCAGAGATGAACGTTGAACGCCGATCTCCTGAATCACAGGCCAGTGCCTTACTTAGAAGCCCACCCTTGCTCCCAAATGTATCATTGGGGAGATTGGACTTTTGACTCTAATGCCACTGGGGCAGAGACCTTGTCTTCAGGTATAGCTGTACAGCACTTAGCATGCTGCTGGTCCTACATAATTAATAATAATATGAATTGGGCTGAAAAAAGCAACATAAACCACCGCGTTGCAAATTATTTTCTGTCTCTCTCAAGCTTACAGCCTCTCCATTACATGAAGGGAAGATGTTTGAAAAGGAGCAACGGCAGAGCTGTAAAAGAGGGATATACATACTATTAAGCTGCAGCATCTTTGCCAATTTGGCAATTCTTTTGACAAAATCAGTTAATAAAAATCACAAAAAGCAGCGGCACAGGCAGTACCAGCATAAGCGATGTGGTGGGCATGAAACTAATGAGAACCCTTCACTCTGTAAAACCTCCCTGCAAAAATCTATCCTATCTCAGCATTTATCAGCTCCTGCGCCTTATTGTCTAGTTAAAACGGAAATAGCTAGGCTTTTACTCGTAATCATCTAGCCATGTGAATGACAATGTCAACTGACACTGGTTTTCGTAAGCCAAACAAGCTGCCCTGGGGTAAGCAACAGTGAAACCAATCAGATTTAGTGACTAATATTTCCTACTTCCGAAAGGATGAAGACGGAGATGTGGTTAAAATTAGATACCATTGCCAAAGACAACTCGAGAGAATGGCTAGGATGGAACATGATCAGCATCAGGTTTTTGAATGAGGAACCAGTGCCTTGATTCTAAGTGACATCTCCCAACACAGAGGTGAAGTTTTCAGGCGGTGTTACACAGATAGATGAGCATTTAAAACAAAAACCAAAAACCAGGAGTTGCCTGCTGCCCTGCAGCAAAATCTACTCCCTGGCCTGAACCACTCAAAGACAGGTCTGTTCTTGGTACTTTCACTGTAATTGTTTTGCACTCACTACAGCCCCAATCTTTCCCCCCCCTACCTTTCATCTTGGCTGTGTTCCTTCAATTTCCTGCAGTGTTCGCAGTCTGGTTCTGAGAATATCACACTCTTATTCTGTTTTTCATTCCTTTCCCCCACCAGCAGCTTTCACTTTGCTTTGCGTGCCTGTCCATCTGAAAGAAATGTTTACAGTCCCCAGAACTGGCCTGGCATAGTTTGAGTGCAAAGGAGTTACACTAGTGCAAAACTGGTGCATGATCAGAATCAGGCCCAGGGAATGAACAGGAAAACTTTACAAGCAAGGTTCATGCTACTGACATCAGTGGAATTAATCTGGATGTAAACGAGGCTGGCTTCAGACCCAGTAACTGTTGGGATTTTATTTAGGCCATATTTGCTCCTAGAAGATGAGTCTGATTTAAAAAGACAGACCCCTCCCCCCCTTTCTGTCTCCCCAAATATCATCTTTCATCAGGGCCACTTCTAGCATTTTCAAAACTGGAGTGGGGTCAAAATTCTGTGTCTCACACTTTTCACAACATTTGCCATTCCTCAGCTCTTAGCTCTCACACAGTCAGGTCTGTTTGTGCAGTGTGCCCTGTTGTTTCTGACTGAGCAGAGATTACTCTCAGACCTGAAAGCAAAGCATTGTTCTGCAGTGGGATCCCACAGGGATCAGTTCTGGATCCAGTTCTGTTCAATCTCTTCAAAAATGATTTAGATAATGGCATAGAGAATACACTTCTAAAGTTTGTAGACAATGCCAAGCTGGGAGGGGTTGTAAGTGCTTTGGGGGATAGGCTTAAAATTCAAAATATCTGGATTCTGGACAAACTGGAGAAATGGTCTGAAGTAAATAGGAAGAAATGTAATAGGGATAAATGGAAAGTACTCTGCTTAGGAAGGAACATTCAGTTGCACACATACAAAATGGGAAATGACTGCCTAGGAAGGAGTACTGCAGAATGGGATCTGGGGGTGATAGTGGATCATAAGCTAAATATGAGGGAGCAGTGTAACTCTGTTGCAAAGAAAAGCAAACATCATTCTGGGATGTATTCGCAGGAGTGTTGTAAGCAAGACACGAGAAGTAATTCTCCACTCTACTCCGTGGTGATAAGGCATCAACTGAAGTATTGTGTCTTGTTCTGGGTGCCACATTTCAGGAAAGATTTGGACAAATTGGAGAAAGTCCAGAGAAGAGCAACAAAAATGATGAAAGGTCTAGAAAACATGACCTGTGAAGGAAGATTGAAAAAATTGGGTTTGTTTAGTCTGGAGAAGAGAAGAGTGAGAGGGGGACATGATAACAATTTTCAAGTACATAAAATTGTTGCAAGGAGGAGGAAGAAAAATTGTTCTCCTTAAACTCTGAGGATAGGACAAGAAGCAATGGGCTTAAATTGCAGCTATGGCAATTTAGGTTAGACATTAGGAAAAACTTCCTAAATGTCAGGGTGCTTAAGCACTGGAATAAATTGCCTTAGGAGGGTGTGGAATCTCCATCACTGGAGATTTTTAAGAGTAGGTTACACAAACACCTGCCAGGGATGGTCTGGATAATACTTAGTCCTGCCTTGAGTGCAGGGGACTGGACTAGATGACCTCTCAAGGTCCCTTCCAGTCCTACGATCCTACTCGGACCCAAGAACTTAGAAGCTGCTATTGTGGGTTGCATTCTGGTACCTTGTCACCACTCCTGAGACATAAAAATTAAGGAAACCAGCCAGATCTTCCCACATAAGAATTCCATGGTGTAAGGGGACTCGCTGGTTGATGTAGGGATAGCACAGTGACTTTGCAGTCTTCAATATACGGGCTTGCCAGGAGTCTGTTGGGAAAGGCAGAGGGTATGGTTTGAATGAGCTGTGCTTTAGCTATTTGGGGCTTCCGGATAGTCCCTTGAGGACAGCAAAAGCCTGGTAGTAAGTTGGAATCGCTGCTGGGGCAGATATAGTGTATGCCAGGAGCCAAACTGGCCCCTGACAATCTGAGAATCCTGAGAGGCGCAGACTTGTGGATGGAACCTTTTAATGGAGCTAGAGGATTGGATCCAATAGGAAAGGCCGGGAAACAGAAAAATGGAGCCTTTGAAGAAAAATGAATGAGAGCAAGAGGCAGAACCCAGGTGGCAGGGCAAGAGGAAAAACAATTAAATAATGGAAACTCAGAGTGAGACACCAGGCCTGGAAACAGACACAGAGAGATCACTAAAAGTAGAGGGCAAAGCATTAGAAGCAAAGAGCGGCAGAGTAGAGCAGAGCACTGAGATCAAAAGAAGTGCTTTCTAGCAGTAGTAAGAAAAAGCAAACGTAAAAAATATGTCATGGAGAGATTCAGTCCCAAGGTAGTTGCTGAGATTTTTATTTCTCACAAAACAAGATAAAATATCTGAACTTAAAAAAATCCTGATTTCCTCAAAAATTTTCCAGAAAAATCCCAATGTTTTCTCAAGTGTAGGACGATTTTGTTCCACAAAATATTTCTAATTGTCTATGAAAGAGTCATATTGTTTAAAGGTATATAATTGCTTGAAATGTGTACCATAGTTTGGGAGATAGGAGTTGATTAAAAAGGTATTATGGACACACTCTATATGTAGTAAAAAATATACATTAACTGCCACGTTTTCAAGAGTTCAGGGCCAGATTTTCATGTTCAGCATCTATAGCTGGATCACAGTTTTCAGAAGAGCTCAACTCCCGTTTAGGCACATTTTCAAAGGATTCAAAATGCTGAGCACTTTTGAAAATCTGGCCTGAAAGATTTTATCCTGGGAGTGTACAGCAGTCATTGAGGTAAATCAGAGGTACTCAGCATTTCACAGGATCAGGCCCTCACATGAGCATGGGCTACTACTGAATTTTAACCCATACTTGGACACTATCTCTCTCTGTAGGCTTGGTCAGGTCACTTTAACCTCTCCCTCCGTTTTCCTTTCTGTAAATCAGGTCTAATGCTCAATGCCTTATTCACTGTCCTTCTGTTTATATGACTGTGGTGCCTGATGTTTCCCTCACAGGATTTGTCTTGACTAAGATAAAAGGTGGATTTGGTGGGGTTTTTTTAAATTTCAGCTAGCACTGTCCAAAAACCAGCTTTTCATCCTAGTCACAGCAAACCCACAGTGAAGATCAGAAATCACAGCTGGTGAGGGAGGAAAAAGACCAGTGTAACTGTTCAGTCCATCCTCCTGGAAAGGGAGGGTATGCGCCCCTGACAGAGGTCATATTGATTCCAGCTATTAAAGTGATTTAAAATTGTATTAAAGTTAATGTTTAAAATTAAATATACACAAGTTAAGAAGGAAGGTACTGTACATCTGGGGTCAGGCCTGAGTTATGAGGGATTACAAATATCAGTTACAAGATATCACAAGATACATACATATCACATAACCAGCATAGACCTAGATTGGGGTGCGGGAGTTTTTAAAGCGTCAGTGGCTAAGTGGGCTCGGGTACGCCACCCATAGAATGTATTAAGAGTCCCAGTCAGTATCAGTGTAGCAATTCTGCACTTGATCTTATCCAAAAGGCAAAGTAACTTATTTACAATTTGGCTTATGCATTGGCTTATAGTGACCTGATCCACAACACATACAGCTGTGTCTGGCATCAGCTGGAGTCCTTTGTACAGCTCGAGGGCACAGTGTTGCCTTAAATAGGAGATGTACTGTGCACATGTTGTTTTATTTCACAAATATTGCACGTGTCCGTCAATCAATTTTTTAAAATTAATAATGTATTACGTGGAGGTTAAAGAATTGTGTTTTTATTTTCATCCAAGCATTCTTATAGCTAGTTCTCAAGGCACAGTGGGGAAGAAGCATTAGCCAAAGGCACAACAGAGCTGTTTGAATACTGCTGTCTTTTCTACCCAACAAGAAAATTTAAAGACGGGCACTGAAACGAAGTGCAGGCCTGCTGAGTATTAACCTGAAAGTGGGAAATAAGCACATAATTTTTAATCATCAAATATTAGTGGTCTAGATAGTTATCTGAGGCTCTTTCCACATTGAATTTGGTTTTATTAATTCTCAGGGAGGCGACTAGTTTGGAATGTAAAGAAAATTGATGTTCTCGATGTCCTTTCAAAAACATACCCTGGTTATTGGCTTTGCAGGTCTGCTGCATGAATCACAGTTGTGTGTCATCACATGCATTCAGCTGTGCTGTCATTGTGCAGGATGAAATCCAAATCCGGATGAAAAGGGAAACCCAAACAAATTCAGATACATTCCTCATGACTCACTCCACTCCTTATCGCCAATCATCCCTTCTGTGCAGGAACAGAGGAAAAAAACAACTCTTCTCTCCCCCTCCTCATTCCCTCCCCCCATTCTAAAAACTGAGACTATTTTACAAATCTGAAGCAATCAGAAGGTCTTTGACTCAGAAATGTATAATGCAATTGGTTAAATTTGAGTTGTTCTGCTTCCCCCAAGTCAGTTTAGAATTCTGGAATTAAACAGCAAGTCTGTCTGGCTTACATAAAAGCTATTTTCTTGCTTTCCTTTTTTATTTTTTTCCGTCAATCGACAGTAGTTGCCTCCGGTGCCTCAACAGTAGCTATGACTGTGTCTTAATGAAAAAAGATGTATAAAATATTACCATAACCTCAGAGGCATGAGTGAAGCCCTTATTAGAATTCGGGACCTACAGCTGGAACTTTCAGCTTGGGGTGGGAGATAAAGTTAACTATTGTTAGCTCGCAAGTGGCTCAGACTTCCTGGCAACTGAAGTGAATTACTCAGCCCTTTATGCAGGGCTTCAGAAACAGTCCACTGTTTCACAACAAAAAAGGCATTCAGGCAGGGAAAGATGGTCTCCCCAGGCTCTAGAAAGCTAGCTTTAAGACAGTGAATCAACACTGACTAGGGCCTCACAAGTGAACGGCCACTGTGGGAAAGGGTGATGATGTCAGCCTGAATGCATTTCCAATGTTTTTGTCCCACTTTTCATTGCTTTTGCTCGCTCGCTCTCTTTCTCTGTCCCCTTCCTGTTCTTTTGAGGCCATTATTTTAAAAGTTTAGAACGCCCATCAACTCCAATGGCCCACTGCGACACTGTTGCCATGGCAATGCTTTTCTACACTGTTCTTTGCATTAAAAAAAAACAGGGGGGAAAGCTAAAAAAAGAAGAGACCGTGAGCGTCCCAGAGAGAGGAATAAGAGAGCAGCACCAGTTGGGGGGCAGCTTGGAGTAGAGCTGGGAGTGGGGAGAGGGGTGCTGTCAGTGGGGGTGGGGAGTAGAGGTGAGGGGGCTGGTGAACCCAGTAGGTATTTGAGGGTCTTTTGAAAAACAAATTTGTAAACCTTCACACTCCACACTTTTGAAAAGATCCACACTTCTGAAGGCCTACAGAAGAATCAGAGTAATGTTCTTAGCTAAGCCTTCACAAAGAACACAGCCATGCTTTGGCAAGTGTACCCAATTACATCGTTTATACAAAGTTTTCAAAGGCTTTTCTGTGCTTGCCCCCCCCCCCTTCTCCCTGCCAAAGAATGTGTGTAAGGGAGGGGAGAGGCCCCTAAATGCTTTTGATCCTGCTAGCAAGTGACCATTAAACAAGCTGACATACTTGACAGGATAGCCCACATTCTCAGGTTTACTGTGCTGTCAAAGTGCAGGCTTCAGTAGTAAGTGCTAAGAAGCGTCCGCGTAAAATTGGCTGGACACAGTCAGTGACAAGGGGGAAGAGGCATTCATTGCTTATGTTTTTCCTCCTGTACATGATTCAGTGCCGCCTGCATCCCAGTCACCAGCTTGCCCTCCCCCCAAAAAGAAACGTCATGTTTTCTTCCTGCATTCTGAGAAATAGTGGATATTCCTATGGCCAGTGCAGGAAGCCTTTGCTAAGCCTGTCCCAGGGCAAAATTATAGAATGGCAGAATTGTGTGCACATTGAGCACTGAGATAGTAGAGGGATTCAGTACACATTACATCCATGCTGTACTGGGGTTTTGGATATCAGCATTTTAAAGACTACAAATGTACATGCTGCTTACACAACATTCAATATTCATCCTTTCAGTCCTCTGCCCTAATTGTGACACCCTTTCTCCAACTGAGGCTATGTCTTCACTAAAAAAAAATGCAAATTTCCATAGAATCATACAAATGTAGGGTTGGAAGGACCTTGAGAATCCATAAAGTATGTCCCCCCTTCACTGTGGCAGGAACATATGAACCTAGCCTATCCCTGACAGGTGTTTGTCTAACCTGTTTTTAAAAGCCTCCAATGATGGGGAGAAGCTGGATATGAATCAACAGTGTGCCCTTGTTACCAAGAAAACTAATGGCATATTGGGCTGCATTAGTAGGGGCATTGCCAGCAGATGGAGGGAAGTGATTATTCCCCTCTATTCGGCACTGGTGAGGCCACATTTAGAGTATTGCATCCAGTTTTGGGCCTCTCCACTACAGAAAGGCTGTGGACAAATTGGAGAGAGTCCAGAGGAGGGCAACAAAAATGATTAGGGGGCTGGGGCACATGCCTTACGAGGAGAGGCTGAGGGAACTGGGATTGTTTAGCCTGCAGAAGAGAAGAATGAGTGGGGATTTGATAGCAGCCTTCAACTACCTGAAGCGGGGTTCCAAAGAGGATGGATCTAGACTGTTCTCAGTCACTATGAGGTACACTAAGCAAGGTCAACTGCGGGCAGGGAGTATTGTGCTGACCTTGCCTCCATACCTCATGGTAGACACTACAAGTGCCTTGTCACCACTTAGGCTTTTACAGCAAGAGAGCTGTCCCCCATTAGTTACCTTGGGGTAAAGAAAAAAAAAAAAAGAGACCCAAACAACTTTGAGTCAGTGATGACAACACCTAAGAGGCTGCCTCCTCCAGTATCATTGCCACTCGCTGGACCAGCTGACAGGCAAAATTCACCCCTGAACAAACTGTACACTCAAGGCCCTTTGACCACACTGTGACAGACTAACGATAGCCTTTAATACCCTGGACATACCGTATGGAATGATAATAGTCTTTATTGAATTAAGCTAAACCTTATTGAATTAGGGTTAATACCGTTGGGGTACACTGTATTAAAAATGCAATTGTGTCAGTGTTATTGTGGCTTTGTACGTACCTTCTCTAGTAGGGAGCGGGGAATGCTAATGAACTTCATCTGTTATCAACCCTTTAAAGTCATACCCTGGAGGGATACGCATATATTAGTTTGAACTGGATTCTCCACAGACCAAGGAGAGGACTTTTGGATTAACAGCTTGAGTCAGTTTAAAGCAGTGTTTCTCAAACTGGGGTCGCTGCTTGTGTAGGGAAAGCCCCTGGCGGGCCGGGACGGTTTGTTTACCTTCCCTGTCCGCAGGTCCAGCAGATTGCAGCTCTGCCATGGTTCACTGCTCCAGGCTAATGGGAGATGCTGGAAGCGGCGCAGGCCGAGGGACGTACTGGCCGCCTCTTCCAGCAGCCCCCATTGGCCTGCAGCGGTGAACCATGGCCAATGGGAGCTGCAATTGGCTGGACCCGTGGACAGGGCAAGTAAACAAACCAGCTTGGCCCGCCAGGGGCTTTCCCTACACAAGTGGCGACCCCAGTTTGAGAAACACTGCTTTAAACTGACTCAAGGCTTTCTTCTTAATCCATGGAAGGTCCCAATCCTTTGGGTAGGGTTGGAAAGCTTGGGCCTGCCAGAGTCCATGTTACGATGAACTCCAGTAAGCATATTAGCATCTGTGTAGGGTCTTTTAATATGTTTTCACTGTAATTTTTTTTAACTTTGGAATAAAGGATGCTTGCATAGAAAGAGCTGGGAGGTAACTGCAGCAATCCCTCTGTTATCGGTCTCTGACGAGAAAAGAAGCAGGTCTGTTCAGGCAGCCTGTCTTTGCTTGGAAATACACAGTGAAGGCAGGGAACTGTAGAGCTTGGAAATATCTCAGTCAAAGGGGCGTGAGATGCAGGTCTTCACCCAAAAGAGGCAACAACAAGGGAGCCAGAAGCCATGGCCAATAGGAGCTGTGGGGCTAGCGCTTGCGGGTGCGGCAGCCCGCAGAGCCGCCTGGCTGCGCCTCCACCTAGGGGGCCGCAGGGACATGCTGGCTACTTCCAGGAGCAGCGCAGAGCCAGGGCAGGCAAGGAGCTTGCTTTAGTCCCACTGCACCGCTGCCCAGGAGCCACATGAGGTAAGCACCACCTGGCCGGATCCCACACCCCGAACCCTCTGCCCCAGGTCAGAACCCTCTCCTGCACCCTAAATACCTCCCAGACCCCGGACTCCACATGCCTACTCACACCCCAACACCCTGCTCCAGGTTGGAACTCTTTCCTGCATCCAAACTCCTTCCCAGAGCCTGCATCCCACCCCGCACCCCAATGCCTGCTCCAGCCCTGAGCCCCCTCCCTCATTCCAAACCCTTCGGCCCCAGCCCGGAGCCCCCTCCTGAACCCCCAAATCCCTCATCCCCAGCCCTGCCCCAGAGCCCACACCCCCAACTGGAGCCCTCACCCCCTGCTACACCCCTGCCCCAGCCCAGTGAAAGTGAGGGAGGGTGGGGGAAAGTGAGTGACAGAGAAAGGGAGGCTGGAGTGAGTGGGAGTGTGGCCTCAGATAAGGGGCTGGGCAGGGGTGGGGTCTCAGGGCAGGGGCAGGGCAAGAGTGTTCAGTTTTGTGCAATTAGAAAGTTGGCAACCCTAATTAGGCCTCTGAACTGCAAGCCTCATGAGACACCCATGGCAGCTCAAGACTAATGAGCATGAGACTAATGCTAAAGCTGAAACCAAATGTTTTAACATTTGTGAATTAAATTGTTTCTGAAGTTTTGGTATTTTGACCTTTTTGTCCCCGTCCAGGACAAAGCTAAATGCTGGAACATCAAACTTTCCTGCAGAATGGTAATACTGATTTTTGGTCAACTCTACTTAAAGGTTGACTCTGAATATCAGTCTTGCAGCTGGTTTGTGCTGCTTCCTCTAGCACTGCACTGTTCTCTTCCCAGTAAGTGTTTACCATAACCTCTTTTTCCCTCAGCCATGAACTGCTCTATCATAAAAGGGCTCATATCACTCAGAAGTTCCAATCACTTTAGATATTGTGTTTGGGAAGAAGGGATGCATCAGCTAAATTTGAACCAAATCAATGACCTAACTCAAAATGTTTCAATTGGATAAAAACCTTAGGAAATAAGCAGTTATGAAGGCAGAATGCCAAAACTAGATTTGAAAGGCTGCTGAACTGTGTCCAGAAAAGATCAGAGGAAATGAAAATGACCCTCTGAGGCCTTGCCTACACTGACAAGTTTCTGCGCAGTAAAGCAGTTTTCTGTGTTGTAACTCCCGAGATGTACACTCTGCCAAGCCACTTAGAAACTGTGCAGTTGCAGCACTGTAAAAAACCACCCCAATAACAAGCGTACAGCTTTCTGCGCCGGGGTATAGTGCTACGATGCCATGTAGACACTCTGATCAATTACAGCACTGTGACTGGCCTCCGGGAGGTGTCCCACAATTCTGTTCTCACCTCTCTGGTCATTGGTTTGGACTCTACTGCCCTGCCGTCAGGTGACCAACCATCATCCCCACCCCTTAAATTCCTTGGGAATTTTGAAAGTCCCCTTCCTGTTTGCTCGATAATGCGTGCAGTGATCTCAGCACATCTTTACAGGTGACCATGCCTGCTCCATCCACCAGGCGATCTCCCGCTTGGAGCAATGCCGAGCTGCTGGACCTCATCAGCATTTGGGGAGAGGGGGCTGTCCGGGCCCAGCTGCGCTCCAACCATAGGGATTATGATACCTACAGACAGATTTCAAGATGCCTGACAGAAAGGGACCATGATTGGGACACACTGCAATGCAGGGTCAAAGTGAAGGAGCTGCAGAACGCCTACCACAAGGCATGGGAGGCAAACTGCTGCTCCAGTGCTGCACCCACAAGCTGCCAGTTCTATAAAGAGCTGGATACGATACTTGGTGGCGACTCCACCTCTACTGTGAAGGCCACTATGGATACTTTGGTGGCTCACATGCCAGTCGAGAGTGGACCAAGCCAGGAGGAGGAAATCTTGGATGAGGATGTGAAGGGGGAGGGAGATCCAGAGGCAGAGGATGACTTGGAGGTCAGAGATGCATGTAGCCAGGAGCTCTTCTCTACCCTGGAGGAGGCTAGCCAGTCACAGCTGTTGGATCTTGGCGAAGTGCAAACAAGAGAGGAGGCCCCTGGTAAGTGGCTTTGATTTGGGGAATCACTGAAGCGAGTTGTTGGGGGTAGGAGGATTGCTGAAAGCAGGCTTGTGTCTGTATGATGCAAGTACCACCACATGCCTAGTCTGCGCTGTAGAACAGGGTGTTGATTGACTCCCTCACTTCATGGGAATCTGCCTAAGAGATCTCCAGGAACCTCTCATGGAGATACTGGGCAATATACTGCCAAAGGTTCTTTGGCAGAGCTGCTTTGTTTCTTGCCTCATTAAGGGTAACTTTCCCACACCACTCTGCCATCACTGGTTGTGGAGGGGGGGAACCATTGCTGCACACAGGCGAGCCACACAAGGACCAGGGCGGAAGCCAGTCCCTTGATCCCCTGCTCACCCTCAATCTTCCATTATGAACACAGCCTGTGGAAAATGTGGGGACAGGAATGATTATAAGCCCCCCCCCACTGTGCTGGCTTTCCCCAAGAGCCATGTGCCCAGTGTACAGTATGGTCCTTAAACACTGATTTCCCCCACCCCTGCAGTTACTCACTATTTTGGGGGTCTTTTGACTCATGTGTGCTTGCCTGGGGTCAGCCAGTTAGTGACAGGTATGTGAATAGTGGCTGTGTCTTAAATCAGTGGTCTGTGTGTTGCAAACAATACTGCTTCTGTAAAATGTTGCAATTTGGCATCACAGAGATGACCTTGGGAGCCCAGCCTCCCTCTTTGTTATCACTGGCTGAACGGCTGTGCAGAATTAGAAAGCGGCCAAGAAGAACTGAGGAGGACTTTCTGCATGAGGTCATGATGCACTCTGCGGCCAAAAAACAAGAATTGAAGGAGTGGTGGGACAGAGAGAAGAAGGACCAAAAGGAGAATGCAGCATGGCAGAACGAAGCCACAGAGCACCTCTTAAACGTTATGGAGCGCCAAGTGGAGACGATCCAGGCAATACTAGCACTACAAACTGAGCAGCTCCGCGCCCGCCCTCCCCTGCAGCCGCTGGTCACAAAACTCTTTCCCCTCCCCACCTCTCCCCCCCAGACACTGCCAACACACTCTTATCAACCTCCTGGCTCCAGTCTGTATCGACTGCATACCACTCCTGCCCCATCACAGTCCAGCCCTGCGGACTCCCAGTACCCACTACACTCAACACCCATCCCTCTGCAGTTTAGCCCTGCTGAAATACAATACCCTCTTCTCCAAAGGAGAAGGTTGGATATGATACCTGGACATACACAAATATTTAACTGTCCCAGGACTCCACCTCCTCCTGGGACCCTCCCTTCCCCCGTCCCTCAGTGCTGAAGTGTTTTTTTGTTTGTCTCTCTCCTCCAGTTGTTTTTTTAATAAACAATTGGTTTGGTTTGAAAGCAATCTTTATTCCATTAATTGAAAGCAAACAGAGCCTTGCAAAGCACCAGGCAATTTTCTTAAACCTTCATAGTGCATCATCTGCACCAATCACAATCACCTCCTAGCATTACAAGCACTGAACTCTCGAGCATAGCAACAAATTAGTGTCTTTCAGCTTCAAGTTGCTGCCTCAAGGCCTCCCTGATCCTTATGGCCCCCATGCTGCACCCCTCTAATAGCCCTGGTCTCTGGCTGTTCAAATTCCACTTCCAGGCGCTGAGCCTCAGCAGTCCAGCCCTGAGTGAAGCTTTCACCCTTCCCTTCACAAATATTATGGAGCACACAGCACGCAGCTATAAGCATAGGAATATTGTCATCGACCAGGTCCAGCCTTCCATATAGGCAGCGCCAACAGGCCTTTAAATGGCAAAAAGCACACTCAACAGTCATTCTGCACTTGCTCAGCCTGTTGTTGAACCGCTCCTTGCTGCTGTCAAGGTGCCCCGTGTATGGCTTCATAAGCCATGGTATTAAAGGGTAGGTGGGGTCTCCCAGGATCACAGTGGGCATTTTGACTTCCCCTATGGTAATCTTCTGCTCTGGGAAGAAAGTCTCTGCTTGCAGCTTCCTGAACAGGCCAGTGTTCTGAAAGATGTGTGCATCATGCACCTTTCTGGATCAGCCTGCGTTAATGTCCATAAAATGCCAATGGTGATCCACAAGCGCCTGGAGAACCACTGAGAAATACCCCTTCCAATTAATGTACTCAGTGGCTAGGTGGTCTGGTGCCAGAATTGGAATATGCGTGCCATCTATCGCCCCTCCGGTGTTAGGGAAACTCATTTGTGCAAAGCCATCCACAATGTCATGCACGTTGCCCAGAGTCACAGTCTTTCAGAGCAGGATGCGATTAATTGCCCTGCACACTTCCGTCACCACGAGTCCAATGGTCAACTTTCTCACTCCGAACTGGTTAGTGACCAATCAGTAGCAGTCTGGAGTAGTCAGCTTCCACAGTGCAATCGCCACGTGCCTCTCCAACAACAGCACAGTGCTCATTCTCATGCCCTTGCACTGCAGGGCTGGGGCAAGCTCATCACACAGTCCCATGAATGTGGCTTTCCTCATCCGAAAGCTCTGCAGCCACTGCTCATCATCCCAGATGTGCATGACGATGTGATCCCACCACTCAGTACTTGTTTCCTGAGTCCAAATGCAGCGTTCCACTGTTATCAGCACTTCCATGAATCCCACAAGCTGTCTCATGTCATAGCTACTACACGTGGTGAGATCAATGTCGCATTCCTCTTGCCTTTGTAGTTTAAGGAATAACTCTACTGCCACTAATGACATGTTAGTCAGAGTGAGCAGCATATTGGTCAACAGTGCGGGATCCATTCCTGCAGGCCAAAGAGGCAGAGTGTGCAGTACACAAACCGCTGAAAGATGGCATCAAATGTGGATGGAAGCACAGAGTTTGTTGGGATGCGAAGCAGTGCATCATCGGGCATTTGGGAAAGGACCCAGAAAGCCCCGTGACCCCCTCTGCCTTCCCACAACTCTTGGCAGCAGAAAAGGAAGAGATGCTCTGTGGTATAGCTGTCCAGAGTGCATCGCTCCAAACACCGCTGCAAGTGCAGCAAGTGTGAACACGCTATTGCACAGGCAGCTGACAGTGTGAACGCACAACAGCATTTTCCCTTCAGCACTCTCTGAGTGACGCTGTAACTGCCGACGCTGTAACTCTGCCAGTGTAGACATACCCTAAGACTGGCTTCTAATAGGTATATTTTAGAGTAGTCTCTTCTAAACCCTTCATATCTTCATTTCTATCATGCAGTTTGGTTGTGAATATTATTAATTACATTCTGCTAAAATAATCTTTGGGAATAGAGTTATTTACACTATGACAAGAGGTTTCAATTTACGGACAGGCTTCCTTCTGAATTAAAAGAATTAAAATCAATAATGAATGGCAGGCAGCTCACACTTCTGAAAAAGTAGAATTTGATGCAGCAGTACTTACCATGGCTACATCTGTGGTGATGTGGAGATCGTTCTGGCTCCAAGCATCAAGATTACCCAGGAAGGTCCAAATCACAATCACAGACTTTCCCTTGGAGGGCAATAAACTTTTAAATTCAAAGATGGATGAGGCCCAGAAGACAATCCTTTGCCTCTTCCGCAGCTGTGGCATACTTAGCATATTTCGCCTGGCAGTAAATATGACACTGTCATTACAAGCCCAGCAGAAAGTTTTTCCAAGCATCTTTTCCCAGCCATCCCCACATTTTGACAACCACCTTTCTTTTGTCAGGAATCCTGAAATGGGATCACCTCAGACCTATGGGTCTTGGAGATTGTCAGCAAGGAGTATTGCATTCAATTCCCCTCTCCCGTTTTTCCCCATCCCTTTTCAGTGACCCCTCTCATGAGATACTGTTGAAACAGGAAGTGTCGGGCTGCCTGGAGCAGCTCACAACCATGAGTGCTTACCTCAGGGCAGACTGTCAGAAATAGGGCAGACACCCCAAACTGGTGGTCAGAGGTGGATTAAGATTTATTGGGGCTCTGGGCAAAAAAGAACATTTGGGCCCCCCACAGCCATCCTCACCATGGGGCCCTGCCCCCTGCTCCTCCTCTTCCCTCTGAGGTCCCACCTTCTGGTCAGGCTAGAAGCTGGAGCCAGGCCATAGTAAGAGCTGCTCAGGGAGCCTCGGGCCGCTGTGAAGAGCCCTGGCCCTCCACCTGCCATGGGCGGCGTGTCCCAGAGGGTGGGGACATAGTCTGGCAACTGCTCTCGGGCACCTCATCTCCTCCTCAAGGGCAAAAGAGGAGCCACAGTCCTGGTGCCAGTGACCTCCCGAACTTGTACACAGGCTCCAGCGCTCCTGAAGCCCAAAGAAGAAATTCACCTGTGGTGGGAGAGGAGTGCTGACTGGAGATGCTGCTATGCATACAGCTGCTTACATGGGCTGCTTCTTTGAACTAGACACAGTGTTGCAGCCATTCAACCCCGCTGTGCATGGAAACATTTTGGCAGCAGCGGTGTGGTCTGAATGACACATCTTGCTGCAAATTAGCTCCTTCTGGCCCTGCCTTTCCCTGGCAGCTGGATAGCGATGGCAGAGGGGATTTCCTCTCTCACTCTCTTCCCATTGACATGGTGGCTTCTCTACATGATGCCCCCTTCATGCTGGGAGTGGCAAGCCCTGTGTTCGGGCACCAGAAGCAGGGGGACCAGGAAGGTGATGCCCTCCCACTTTTTAAACAAAAGAAATCTGCCTTAGGGGCAGGTGAGAGCAGGGATCGCTGTATCATCAGCACCCTGCCCTGCTCAGCCAGGGCCGCCAGGCTGTGTGCGTCTGCAGCTCCCAGCCCGTGGCAGAGTTCCAGAAAGAGGACGCCCAGCTCTTGGAGAGAAGAGGTTTCAGCATCAGGAGATGGAGGGGATGGATGCAGTTTGGGGGTGCATGCAAGGTCTCATGCCACTATCTCCCCCACTCCTGATGTCTGTGAGCACCAGGCTGCCCTGCTTGGTCTGCAAGGGAGAGGGAGGAAGTGGGGGGGAAGAGGCAGTGGGGAAGGGGGGGAATTGGATAGGGCAGGGGGAAGAGAATGGGGGGCAGTGGGGCAAGGAAGGAGAAGAGGCAATGGGGAAGGGGGATGTGATAGGGTGAGGGGGAAGAAAAGGGAATAGGGGAGTGGGGGGAGAAAAGGGGATGGGGTGGAGAGAGGCACTTTGTGCATCAGAATTGCCTGAGTGGCTGCAGTTCCTGCACTCAGGTTGCCACAGCAGCCTCCCCCTGCCCCCACGCCCCATTAAGCCTTCCCCCCCCCCCGAACCGGCAGCACAGCTACCACTCCAGGCAGGTGGAGAGAGCCAGGGGAACGAACTTCAATGCAGTCAAACAACACTTATGGAGGGGACGCACCTGCCTTCGGGGGCCCACCTCGGCTCTCATTGCCCATTAGCCAGCTTTTAAATCCACGTCTCATCCAAGTCCCCACCCCGTCCCAGCAGACTCTGGAACCCCCAGTGCCCAGGCCGCCCTGGCAGCTTGCTCCACAGCGTCGCTGGAGATGGACTGCTCCTGGGCTCCCACTCTCTTGCTCTGCTCTGGGAGGCGCTGGGGCTGCAGTTCCCCTGGGCTCTTCTCCCTGCGGCAGCTGGGATGTGACTTTACAACTTTTGGCCTAGACTGCAGCAGCTGCACTCAGGGCCGGCTCCAGACACCAGCGCGCCAAGCGCGCGCTTGGGGCGGCATTTTGCCAGGAAAGCGGCAGGCGACTCCGGCGGACCTTGCGCAGTCATGCCTGCGGATGCTCCACTGGAGCCGCGGGACCAGAGGACCCTCCGCAGGCACGTCTGCAAGAGGTCCCCCGGAGCCACGGGACCGGCGTGCTTGGGGCGGCCAAATTCCTAGAGCCGCCCCTGCTGCAGTGCTGAGTGGCAGGGGCTGGACTGCAATGAGATGATCCCGGGAGCACCAGCAGCCTCTTCCCTGCCCCCCCCTGTGCTCCCTGGGGGGAGGGGGATGCAGGGCTCCGCATGCCGCTTGCTGCTCCTCCAGGTACCTCCCCTGAAGCTCCCATTGTCCGCGGCAACACATGGAGCCCTCTGCTTCCTCCCCCCCACCTCACCCCGTCCACAGGGACGTGATGCCAGCCACTTCAGGGAGTGGCGCAGGGCTCGAGGGGGGCAATCGGCTGTAGTTTGCTCACCCCTGGCCTAGAGGTAGGCCGGGGGGGCACGGGCCGCTTGGCAGGCACAGGAAATAGCCCCATGGGCCGCATGTTTGAGACCCCTGGTCTATAAGGTGCCACAGGACTCTTTGTTGCTGTCTATTCAAAGTGTCTTTCAGGGCAGACCCATGAGGCAGCCCCTGGAGATCTTTTGCTTCTGGTAGAGTCTCTGGCCCTTCAGACTTCAAACAGACAAAAGATGCAGTTTCTTTTATGTCCTTAGTGGGAGGACATCTAGGGCAAAGGTGCAGGCCACACAGACTCTGCTGGCCAAAAGAATCCAATCTTGCACACTTTGGGCGTGTGCACACCAAGAGCGTAATCCATGTCGCTGACACGTCTCAAAGAACCACAGTTACTGTAAGGAAGTAGCTGTTCTTTTCTGTGGTTGGTTTTTGTTTTGTTTGTTTCAGTTTCAGTTTCAGTTTACATCTGGAGAGATCTTTCAAAAAATTCTCGCTGACTACATGTTCCAGGTTTCTGGCCTCTTTTACATACAGCAAATTCTGTCAGAATTTCAACAGGATTACAGGGGTAATAATTTCACATGAAAATAGAGAGTCATCTGGTGTGTTAGTATAATATTTGTGGTGTTTTTTACACTCATATTATCATAACATTTCACCAATTGCAATTTTATATTTGTCTTGTTTTCTCCCCTTTTTTTTCCTTTCCTTTGTTTTTATTTCTGCTTGTTATGTTATGAGGTTTTTTCCAGTGTTTTATTGTATAATATATACATTGTATATATCAATTTGTACAAACATTCTATATTATTTATTTGTTACATATTTTCTTTCTTTAGTGGGGGAGGTGTTTGTTTTTATGAAAGTAATAAAATATTTGAACATAAAAATTTCAATAGAGCTATTCTCCTCATTTCAGTGAAGACAGCTGATATGGGAATGGCACAGAACAGCAAGCATCTCTCTGTCTCTCTTTCCAGTTTCCAAGTCAATAGAGTTCTCAACCATTTGCGGAAGCTTCACCAGGAACATGGAAACATCAGGGCCAAAATTTCAAACTTGTGAGCTTTAAATTAGGCACTTCATCTGTGCATAGATACCTAACAAAATGGGGCTGTTTTTCAGAGGTGCTGAGCACCCACAACTCCTACTGAAGTCAATAAGAGTTTTGGTGATCAGCACCTCAAAAAAATGAGGCCAATTTCAGGATTGGAGGCTTGGTCTTGGCCTCAGAAAGAAAGACAACTTAGAACCAACATTCAGATCTGCTTATTCCTGTGATAGAATCAACAGTCACCTGCTAGACTGCTTCAGAGACCAAGTCTCCCTTATATACCGAGAGCATATATGCCTCTCTTCACACTGGGCAAGAAATGAAGACTGTCCCTTCCCTGAGAAATACCATCTCTGTGCCATTTCTCTCAATATGGCTGGAAAAATAGGCAAGAATGAATGGCAGATGAAGCTGAGATGAGAGTCAGTCAAAGAGGTGCAACTATCTGGATGTTATTTTCCCACTAGAGGAGCAAAGATCTGCAAGAAGAAGAAAACATATAAGAATGACAGCCCCTGAAATAAATTACCAATGGGGCATATCTAACAGGAAACCTGGAAACATTTTCACCAGCCAAGACCATGTCAGAATTGGGGACTTTGTCAGGTGCTCAGATGCTGAGAAGAACCATATAGATGGATTGATGCAATCCTGCACTGAATAATTAAATATAAATTTGGAAGAAGGATTACTGCTTCCGTGAGGGAGAACTAACTTCAAAATTTACAATTTCCAACACAGCCTGCCCCAGATGGTGGAATCTTTTCGCTCTCTGCTCTTTTTAAATGTTCCATTTAGTTATTCCTGCAGGAATTAAAAAAAAAATTCCATTTAGCGAACGCTCAATGCACTGAGCAATGTGTATAACCTGAAGCAATAAAATACACGCACCCTCTAAGTTAACATAATTAGTGCTGCCTATTAACTAGGCCAATAATGCAAGCAAGCAAAATATGAGACAGAATATCATATGAAACAAGTAATAACTTAGGGAACATGGTCATAGGTGAGAGAGGGGAAAAAAAGAAAAGAAAAAGAATGACCATAGTTTTATACTCCCAAACTCCAATCTTAAAGAGTCAGTATTATCATTTTTGGCTAGTTGTGTAAAAAGCAGCCTGAAGAAGAATATTGACAGCAAGTTGGAATGTGGATCTTAAGAGGTCAAGCCTGGGGCTTGCCAATGCTGGAGGTCCTGCAGACTAGTCCAAGGATGAGGACTATATGCGGGGGGGGGGGGGGGGGGGGAGGGGGAAACAGGTAGGGAAAGGCAGAGAGATAGGGGAAGTAGGGGAGGTCTATTAACATGGATAGGGAACACGACAGGGATGCAATAAAGGTTTGGAAGTGGCGGAAGCATAACGCTAAATTCCTCAAAGTCCATGAAGTGAGAAAACACCCCACATGACAGCCGAGCAGAGGCAATGCACGGAAAATAAAATACCCATTCATCATTATGTCAGGGAAGTAGCTAGTTAATTGAATAAAGAGTTTGAAAACCCCAATGAAACACCCTGAGCTCAGCTGGTAATTATTTTCAAGCACCTGACCTACTACAGCCACGATTAACATCTAACTGAGCCATAGTCATACAATCAAACATTCAGAATGTTACTCCTGTTTAAACAGCTTCCAGTGAAGATGACACAGCCCTATTAAAGGCATTTGCATATTCCCCACAGAATCGACAGGGCTCGTTCAAGTCTTTATCCGCAATCTTGGCTGCCAACTTCCTCTTTACAGTTCTCGTCCCTTATTTTCCCTGGGAACCTAATAAATGAAACATTAGGCCAGCAGATTTATTCTTTCCGGTTGGAAGAAACTCATTTTGGCAGAGCTGGTAAATAACTGGTGTATATGCAGCCTCTTTCACAAACAACTTTTATTCCGATTAGTTATTTATTTATTTTTAATCCTGACCATGCGTTATTGCCTCAGTTTGGGAGAGAAAGGAAGTCTTTGTTCTCCCATTAGCTGTCCCTTTTCAGGCAGCACAGTCAAATTTTAATACTCTCAACTGCAGAAGTCAGCAAAAGGAATTGAAGTTGGACTTCCATCAGCATCTAGGGTAGTTCTCCATGTCTGCAGCAGCCCTCTGTTCCCAGTGTTTTCGCCTTCCCTTTTCAAAAGGCCCCACATTACACTCCCTTTTCTTCAGAGTCCACTGATGTTATTCCATGTGTTTTTGGGGATGGGGGATGCTAAGGCAATATTCTGTATACAACTATTACACTTCTCTTCTTCCTGCACTGCAGCCAGGGCTGGCTCCAGGTTTTCTGCTGCCCTACGTGGGGAAAAAAAAAAAAGCCTCGGCAGTGCAATCGCGCCACTCCATTCTTCGGCGGGAATTCAGTGGCAGGTCCTTTGCTCCAAGAGGGACTGAGGGACCCGCCACTAAATTGCCGCTGAAGACCCGGACGTGCCACCCCAATAGTGGCCAGAGTGCTGCCCCTTCGTATTGGCTGCCCCAAGCACCTGCTTCTTTAGCTGGTGCCTGGAGCTGGCCCTGATTGCAGCTTAGCTCTTTGCTGACATGCAGGCCAGAGTTCTGTGTTTCTGGACTTTTCAGACAGCATTACACAGTTAAACCTCAGGCCTATTATACGTAAAACCCTAATAAATGGGTGTTAACAGTTCCTAGTCAATTTAAAAGAGAGAGAACCATACATTTGCATAGTAAAACAAATATTTTTAGTGCACATACAAGACACTGCAAATAGTATAAAACTGTAAATAGCATTTGGAATACTATGAATACGTTTTAAACAAAAGCTATTAAACAGTAAATATACTGGTGGTTCTTGTACAGACTTCCCCACTTTCGTTTCTTTTACCGATAATAAAATGTAAGGTTTCAACATTAGAGCAACAAGGTGGGTGAAATAATATCTTTTTATTGGATCAACTTCTGATCATGAGAGAGACAAAATTCAAGCTACACAGAGTTCTTCGTCAGGTCTGGGAAAGGTATTCCAAACACAACTAAATGTATAGTGTTATAGACTGTTTAGCATAAATAGTTAGCACATATTCTAAAGGACCATTTAAGGTAGAGTGGTCCGTTAACACCGCTGCAGTCACAGGACAAATACAGGCCTATCACCTGTGGGTGAACACTTTCACAAAACGATCACTCTATATTTGACCTCTCAGTCCTCATCCTCAAATGAAACCTGCACACAACACTTTCAAAAGATGAGCCTGGGAGCTTAAATTCATAACTCTGCCAGACACTAAAAATCATGGACTGATCAGAGACACTGGATTTATGGCTTATTACAACAATATGTAACCCACTAATTCCCCCCTTATTTGTCCTATGACTATAGAGTTTTAATGGAGCACTCTAGCACCCTGAACACTAATATTGCATCAGGGAATTGGATCTAGCTGTAGTGCAGGAATAGCCAGCACTATACTTTATCATGCTATTCGCTGATTGACATGTTTAGATGCTGCAGTGTTAGAGAGCGCAGAGCTAGGTTGGGGCTGAGTGATGGAAAGTCATTAATAAATATTTGCAGTGAGCTTTGTTACACTTTACTGATTTAGAGCATGTCCAGACAGGCACTGTAAGACAACTAGAAGGAGCTATTCTAAGAATGTTTTATGAGATACATAGGTGCTAATATTATATGGCAGGACCACACCACAGTGTAATGTCTGGTGAAGGCTGATGAGGACCACTTGATGTCTTCCAATAGGGACAAACTGACAATCCATCTTATTTATAAGATTTTTAACTACTGAAATGCACCATCAATAAACCGAACAAGGAAAAATTTCATTGGCTAACAAGAGAAAATAGGCCTACCTCAAAATCTTAGGGCTGATTCACCACCATGTCATGCCAGAGTAATACTGGTGTACTTTAACGGAAATCAGTGGAATTACACTGTCATAAAATTGGAGTAACACAGTAGTAAATCAGGTCTTTCATAAAATGCAAGAATAGATGGATAAGCGATTCTTAACACCTAATCTAACAAGAATATCACAATGTAAAGGGCAAGAATAAACAAATTTCTGTCCTCTCCTGGGAGAAGTCACAGCAAAGATCATCATGTGGAAAACTGATTGCCCTGCTCCAGTTAATGCTTCTGTCTTCTGTAATACAGCAGAGTTTCCTAAATGAATTCCTCACTGCATGCTTAGAATTCCTGGGGGTATTTTAAACAGCTCTGCTCACAAAAGGTTTTCTGAAATCAGAATCCTTGTGTGTGCTTCAAACAAGTTGGAGTCCCTCAAGATTATTTTGCTACTCCTTCCCCTATGCCATGGCTTTGCCTGCATTTGCACTCTGTAATTCTTTATGCAGCATCAGGCTTTCCTGCTGGGGAAAGGGGTAATTCAAACAACCCGGGTCACAAAGGCTTCTGAAATTGGAGCCTTTATATATGTTTCAAACAAGCCAAGGTTACCATACAATGTCAACGTAAAATTTCACTTATAGAAGTCTTTTAAAATGAGCGTTCGAAGGTGAAAGTAACTGTGGACCCTCAGTCTTTTTCTGTGGATGTGCATGATACGGAATAGACTGATGTCTCCAGGCAACCCCTATCTTCTTTATGACACTCTATCTTGGCTCTGACCTAGGTCTGACATGTTGGCTGTTTGGCCCCTTATAGGAGTCAAGCCAAAACTTGGAATGAACAATTGTGACTGTGAGCATTCTGGAATCAGCAGCACCCTCATGTGGGGTCTGGTTAAGAAGTCACATATGCCCCAATACAGGAAAAACAACCTTTGGGAAGTTTGCCACATAAGAAGTCCACTTTTAATTGTTCAGATTTATACGTGAGCCACATTCAGTGGGATTCTAGAGTCCAGTGACTTGTCTGTTCCATTGATGGCCAGGCTGTAACCTCACCATTGCCAACCCAATCCCTGACTGTAGGCTGTATGGTCCACTTTCCACATGGGCTCCCCTGACATTTAGATACTTAACCAAAATACTGAAGGCTCCCTTCCCCTCAATGACCCTGCTATTGTCCATATCTGAACATAAGAACATAAGAACGGCCGTACCGGGTCAGACCAAAGGTCTATCTAGCCCAGTATCTGTCTACTGACAGTGGCCAATGCCAGGTACCCCAGAGGGAGTGAACCTAACAGGCAATGATCAAGTGATCTCTCTCCTGCCATCCATCTCCATCCTCTGACAAACAGAGGCTAGGGACACCATTCTTACCCATCTTAGCTAATAGCCATTTATGGACTTAGCCACCATGAATTTATCCAGTCCCCTTTTAAACATTGTTATAGTCCTAGCCTTCACAACCTCCTCAGGTAAGGAGTTCCACAAGTTGACTATGCACTGCATGAAGAAGAACTTCCTTTTATTTGTTTTAAACCTGCTGCCTATTAATTTCATTTGGTGACCCCTAGTTCTTGTATTATGGGAATAAGTAAATAACTTTTCCTTATCCACTTTCTCAACATCACTCATGATTTTATATACCTCTATCATGTCCCCCCTTAGTCTTCTCTTTTCCAAGCTGAACAGTCCTAGCCTCTTTAATCTTTCCTCATATGGGACCCTCTCTAAACCCCTAATCATTTTAGTTGCCCTTTTCTGAACCTTTTCTAGTGCTAGAATATCTTTTTTGAGGTGAGGAGACCACATCTGTACACAGTATTCGAGATGTGGGAGTACCATGGATTTATATAAGGGCAATAATATATTATATATTATATTATATATTCTCAGTCTTATTCTCTATCCCCTTTTTAATGATTCCTAACATCCTGTTTGCTTTTTTGACCGCCTCTGCACACTGCGTGGACATCTTCAGAGAACGATCCACGATGACGCCAAGATCTTTTTCCTGACTTGTTGTGGCTAAATTAGCCCCCATCATGTTGTATGTATAGTTGGGGTTATTTTTTCCCATGTGCATTACTTTACATTTATCCACATTAAATTTCATTTGCCATTTTGTTATCCAATCACTTAGTTTTGTGAGATCTTTTTGAAGTTCTTCACAATCTTCTTTGGACTTAATTATCTTGAGCAGTTTAGTATCTGCAAACTTTGCCACCTCACTGTTTACCCCTTTCTCCAGATCATTTATGTCTGCCTCTCCCTCTTTACAACCCTTATTTTCTCCAGTTCCTTGTCTCTGTCATTCTCCAGTAGACCTCTATTTATTCCTTTCCCTATAATCTTGCAATATTGAAGTGGTATGTACTAGGACTCTCCAGTGGGCTATGCACCCCAGAATGTGTGATATTTGAAGTCAGTAGCAGCCAGGCTGGAGGCTGCCAGAATTTCTGTGTATTGCAGCAGGATCTTCAAAGGCACAGAGGAAAGAGTGGTTCCTGAAGGTTATGGGCTAGGAAGGAGCCCGAGCCTATAGGGAGTTTCTGGGGAAGGAAGCTGGTGTAGCCTAGTGGAAGACCACCTGGGAGGCAGGAAGATGCTGAAATATCAAGAGGAAGGAGAGATGAGGTGAGGATCCTTCTCTATACTGAGCCTGAAATAAGTTTGGATTCCATCTGATGGATGGGAGAAGGTTAAGGCCAGTTTTTTCTTGCCTCCTGAACTGGCTTCCCCTTCCCTAGTTACAATTCTATAACGAGCCATTATGAATTCCAACAAAATAATTTCCTGCGGGGTTCAATTTTATCATCCTAGACAAATGCATCATCTTTATTCCAATTTAGACAAAGCATTCCAGCTGTGTGTAATAGCCCAGATCCTGTAAAAAATGGAACAGTCACTTAATTTAACAGAAAGGCTTTTCTCCTTCAATGTATTTTAGGTTATCACCATTATCCTAAAATTTCAGATTTCAACATCTATGTGGGTTATATCTCTGGGAATAACTGCAATTATCATGCGCCTTTGGCTGCCTCGCCTGTGCCTCATGTTAACTAGCACATGAGATGGAACGATTCAATAAATAACCCTATATTCTGCTGTGGATTGAAAGTTGCCATCCTCTCCCAACAACATCTATACGAACAGAAAGGTCCCAGTACAGAACCTAAGATAGGAACTGCAGTGCTGGCCTATCTCCAGATCTGTTTTGGAATATCCTTGATATATTGGGGATTTAGGCTCCGAGTCACTGAAGTACTTAAGCACAAGTCTAATGTTAAGCCCGTGAGTAGTCCCATTGAAGCCACTAGAACTAATCACATGCTTAAAGTTGGGCACATGCTTAAGCGCCTTGCTGAACTGAGACCTTACAAAGGGAACTTCCATTACAATGAATGCTGTGGCACCTTATAGACTAACAGATGTATTGGAGCATGAGCTTTCGTGGGTGAATACCCACTTCGTCGGTATTCACCCACGAAAGCTCATGCTTCAATACGTCTGTTAGTCTATAAGGTGCCACAGGACTCTTTGCTGCTTTTACAGATCCAGACTAACACGGCTACCCCTCTGATACATTACAATGAATGTAAGTAACATACATATTCTCCCCGTGCACTGAATGTAGAACACACTAGCAGGGAAAGAGAGAACTTCTACTCCTGATGAACATTTTTTCCTTGCTCTTTTTCCGTAACTGAGCAATGGAAAAAAATCACAAGCAGGTTAAGCGTGCAGGAGGAAAGAGGTATATCCATCTCCCCCATGTAAAACCATAGCTTCTGAATCACAGGGAAATGGATGACTTAAGGGATTTGAAAAATTCTTTAAAGGTTCCTTGTCCAAATATGAGCCAGGTCCACGGTAAATGATACTCATTGTCTTGTTGTGAGGGGTCTGTGTGGAATGGGTTGGTGATCTCTGTGCTTAGGAAATAGAGATCTGTTTTAATTTATAGATGAGGTCAGACTAGATGATCTAATCTTCCCTTCTGGACTTAAATTCTATGTCACAAAAACTGCCATCAAAAACTCGCCCCTCTTAGGCAGAATCAGCAGACCAAAGCAGTCTGCTTCCTCATACTTTCAGCCATCCACTCTTCCTCAATTCTAGGAATAAGCTCCAATTGGACAGGGTCTTTTTGGCCAGTTTCTTCTAGATGTGGACAGCCCTTTGGTTTTACCCATGCTCTATATATGTGCACCAGGAGGAGAAGCTTTTTAGTGATCATTGTCCTGTAATAAGCCTTTTTTTCTTACCTGTGTTCCAGGGCATGGCCATCAGTTCTTTTGAAGTGTGTAATTTTCAATGTACATCCCTTGAGCAGTCAGGTGAGTGGATTTTTTTAGGACCATAGGACTGGACAGCAGGGGCAGCTCCAGCGTTTTTGCTGCCCCAAGCAGCGGGGAAAAAAATAAAAGCCGCAATCGGTGGCACTTCGGCGGCAGCTCTACCGCCGCCGCTTCATTCTTCAGTGGCAATTCTCTGGCAGGTCCTTCCCTCTGACACAGACTGAGGGACCCGCTGCCAAATTGCTGCCGAAGAGCCGGACATGCCGCCCCTTTCTGTTGGCCGACCCAAGTACCTGCTTGCTGCGCTGGTGCCTGGAGCCGGCCCTGCTGGACAGGACCTCCTGGCTCATCAAGTCCAGTCCCCTGCTATCACAGACAACCCCATCATATAAACCTGTTCATAAACTTATCAAGCTCTATCTTAAACAGGGCCAGCTCCAAGCACCAGCGAATGAAGCAGGTGCCTGGGGCGGCCAATAGAAAGGGGTGGCAGTCCGTGTGTTGTTGGGGCGGAACGTCTGGGTTGGCGGTGGCAGCACTTTGGCGGCAGCTCAGTCGGTCAGCTTCAGTCTTTGGCGGCAATTCAGCAGCGGGTCCTTCACTCCCTGTCTTCCTCTTTGGCGGCACTTTTTTTCCCGTTTCTTGGGGCGGCAAAAAGCTGGAGCTAGCCCTGATCTTAAAATTAGTTAAGTTGTTTTCCCCCTCCCCCCCACACACAAAATTCCTATTGGGAGGCTGTTCCAGAAGCTAACTGCTCTGATAGTTAGAAACCGTCATCTAATTTCCAGCCTAAATTTATTCACGGCCAGTTTATATCCATTTGTTCTTATGCCAACATTGTCCTTTTTCTTAAATAGCTCTTCTCCCTGTCTGGTGTTTACCCCCTGCTGTATTTATAGAGAGTAGTTGTGATTTTATGAGTGTAATATAATATCTCATTGAAAGGTGACAAGGCCAGAAAGAGTTAATTAACTCACAGACCGACCTGACCCATGGCCGAACTTTAGAGACTGGTTAGGAAGATATGTAAATGAATAGAGCTTTGAAATGCAAGTCTGCATTGTTAGAGGTAGAAGGGTAGATGTTTGCTCAAGTCTTGGGATGTAAGCAAACAAGTCTTGTCTATTGCTATAGCTTTGATTCAAAAATCTAAAAAGAGTTAGTATTTAGGAAGACACTTAAGGGAAATAGTATTATTGTCTATCTGTCTCTTTGAAGGTTGTGGTAACCTGCATCTGAACTGTTTAATTGATAAATTATCCTGTGAAAATTGCCATGATGTTTGAGAGAAGGAAAGTTAAGCCTATTGTTTTCTCAGGCCAAAAGGCTGCTGGAAATGTATCAAAACCTTGGGACACAATCCTTCTTCACCTCAGATCTGCATTGGGTTTCAAGAGGGGGAAACCTTAAGCCACAAGGACTGAGATCCCCAGTCATTGACTGGAGTCACCCTGAATATGGACATTGGACTATAACCTATGGCTTACTTCTAAAAGAACTTTTGGCAACTACAAACTCATCTCTGCTATGTACCTGAACCTAAAGAATTGAATTCAAGTCTTTATGTATATTGATCTTTTAACCAACACTCTTATCTCTCTTCTTTTTCAATAAATTTTAGTTTAGTTAGTATTTTGGGTAAGAGCTAAGTTATAGTTGGACTTGGATGTGTTGCTGATCCTTTGGGATTGGTAGAACCTTTTCATTTATATGATGAAATAAGATTTTCAGTAATCATCATCATCATCATCATCATCATATCTGACAGGCCTGAGGCTGGGTACTTTAAGGGAACTGCATTGTTTGGACTTCTGAGTAACCAGTGAGGTAATACAGAGGTTCTTTTGGGCTGGCTTGGTAAATCTAAGTATTGGAATATCTACCAGCTTTTGGAGTTTGTCTGCCCCATTCTGTTTGCAGTTCAACATAATTGAGTGACCTCAGCTGGCTCCCACAGGCAGCATCATCACAGTAGTCATATTCCCTCTCAGCCTTCCTTTTGCTAGGGTAAACAAGCCAAGCTTTTTTAGTCTCCTCAACTAAGATAGGCCCTCCATTTGTAAGTGATGAGGAATTTTAAAAGGTTTGGCAACAGGATACCTGTCACTGCTGGAAGAAGGAGAGTTAAGCAGCTGGCATGGTAGTTAGCAGGGTTGCAGTTTTCATTGTGAGGCTAAGGACAATTTAGCAGTTAGAAGAAGGTTTGTAAGGGATGTCTTAGGCCATAGGTATAAGTGCCTTTTTTGGCAGAACTATTCAAAATGGTTGGTGGGAGAGGTGAAACTGATGGCACATATGGCAGTTTCTAAAAATATATAACCTTAAAATTCACACTAAAAAAAAACAACGGGTCAGGGTTGGCCAAGGAACCACAGTATGGAAAGATGGGACTCTCTCAGTATGGCACTGCTTCTGGAAAGCAATGAACCTATTGATACTATGAGATCTATCACCGTCAGTGGGAGTTACATATCTGCATCAAGGAAGGAACCCTTAAATATCTGATCATGAATGAAGACATTCTGATTTTTATGAAAGACGAGTACTGTCTGGCAAGAGTTGCTTATTTATCTTTTTCATATGCAAGCCTACAGTTAAGGATATTTTAAAATGCTTTGCATTTTAGTTTCACACAAATACACTATGAACTATGCATAACTGTGCTTAAAAAATATATAACATTAGAAAGAATTTGGAATGTAACTTTGAAATTAGTACTTATGTAAAATTTTCAAGAGTACCAAGTTGGCTTAAGAGCCTGTGTCTAACTGAAAGTCAGTGGGACTGAATGTATGTCTACCCTTAAAACACTACAGCGTCACAGCTATGCTACTACAGCTGGGCCACTGTAGTGGTTCAGCGTAGATGCTACCTACACTGAAGGGAGGGGTTCTTCCATCAGCACAGGTAACCTACCACCCTGAGACGGGTTCTTCCGTCAACCTAGCACTGTCCACATCAGAGGTTAGGTCAACTTACCCATGTGAATTTTTCACACACCCCAAGTGACGTAGTTAAGCCAACTTAATTTTCTAGTGTACACAGGCCTGAGGCATTTAAGTGCTTTTGAAAATTTTACCCATAGCGCTTTTCATCCACAGTTCTCAAGGCACCGTATAAAAGGTTCATAAGCGTACTTATCCACACTTTACAGCTGGGGAAACTGACACACAGAGTGAGACAGTGACATGTCCCAGGTCACAGAGTGAGTCGGGAACAGAACTAGGGCTCCTGACGGCTCAGCCCTGTGCTCAGGCAGCACATGAGTGTGACATGATGTTTTTAAATATATAACTAAAAAAATAAAATCAAAACATCTTACCAGGAGACAAGAGTTCCATAATATTTCCTCTCAGATTGTTTAATTCAGCAATGATAACTGTTTCATTGTGGGGCAAGGAGCTCAACAGCAGAAAATAACATTAAATACTATCTGGTGAGATTCCCTCTAATAGCTTAACCTAGCATTAAGATTGTGCCAATATGGCATCCACACACACACACACACAAAAAACACCCTCAAAAAAAGCTATATTATCAAGCACTCAAAAGTTAGGCAATGCCAGAATTAAGGCTGCATGGGCAATCTTAATTTGCCGCTCCCCTTGTGCATATATATTATGATACAGTCTTTAATTACTGCATTACACACTATTTTTTTCCACAGAACCCCAGCCTCATTGAGTGCACAGGATGTGGGATTGTGTTCACCTTATTATTATTTATTTGTATTAGTGTGAGACCTACGAGCCGTAGTCATGGATCAGGAACCCATTCTGCTATGTACTGTATAGAGCAGGGGTCGGCTCCCTTTCAGACATGCTGTGCCGAGTCTTCATTCATTCACTCTAATTAAAGGTTTCGCGTGCCAGTAAAACATTTTAATGTTCTTAGAAGGTCTCTTTCCATAAGTCTATAATATATAACTAAACTATTGTTGTATGTAAAGTAAATAAGATTTTTAAAATGTTTAAGAAGCTTCATTTAAAATTAAATTAAAATGCAGAGCCCCCTGGACCAGTGGCCAGAACCCGGGCACTGTGAGTGCCACTGAAAATCAGCTCGCGTGCCCCCTTCGGCACGCGTGCCATAGGTTGCCTACCCCTGGTCTAGAGCAAAAAAATGGTCCCTGCCCCAAAGAGCTTGCAATTTAAGTGTGACACGAGACGAGAGATGGATACAGACGGGGAAGTACAAGGAAACAATGCTGGTCAGCATGATAGGCAGTGGTCAGAGATGACCCGTACCTGCTGATAGTGTGTGGGGGGGGTTACAATTTAAAGGTTTGGCCACTCCCCGGAACAGCGTGAGTCATGCCCCCTCCCCCAGGCAGGCTCCTCCCTTACCCTCGGTCTCCTCTCCCAGAAAGCAGCAGCCCCTCCCTGCAGCTCCCAGCTATTGCTCCTGCCTCTCCCTGCAGGGCACAGCTCACTGGCTCCGCCAGCTGTCATGCAGGAAGGGGACCCAGCTGCATCATGTGACTGAGCAGGGCCAGCAAACCCCGGCAGAAATCTGCCCCCCCTACCTCCCATGTATCTCCTCTGGCTGTGATTTCAAGCACATCAGCATCCTAACCTTCTTGGGGGAAGTGGGGGAGAGAGTATAGGCACCAGGGCACAGGAGAGCTTATGGCTTAACAAGCAGCTATTCAATATTTTGTTCTCTCCTTGTTGTTCAATGTACGGTCCCAGGCCTTCATTACTGCACACTATTCAACCCCTGCTCTGAAGACAGAATTGTTATTTTTCTTAATCTCATTCTCAGAAACAGCTGAATCCTTTTGGGTGTAATTTTCCAGAAATTCAGCCAGAGGCAGACACCCAGCATGGAAAATTTCAGCTCAAAGAGTTAAAATTTGGCAAAGTTTAAGCAACCTTAACAGCAGGCTGTGCTACCAGCCCAGCCTCTAATAACTTTTCTTCAATTTTGGTGAATGTGAATTTAGTGCTCATAAATAATGATGAATCGTTGCAAGGCTAAATTCTCCCAGGTGTCCTCAGAGCAATAACAGAGCTGGCCAATGAGAACCCCAGCCATCTCAGCCTGCCTCATCTTTGGAAGAACGCCCACACCCCATGAGAGGGAAGATGGTTGTTGGGTCTCCATTCATGTGTAATCCATTAGCTGTGCTAAATCTGGTGCCAGTTGTGGCGCCAGTTTCCTTACCTATATGGTACAGGTGCCAGTTGTGACGTAGACACTTGTTCACTAGAAACTGAACTAAAACTTTGAGCCCACATAGGCCATGAATAGCTGTGAGATGTAACAGCTTTCAGTTGTTATACTGGATTTAAATCCAGACTTAACCACTGCATGTACCATTCAATCGTAGCCTTCATGATGCTGTCGTTTTCACACTGCTCCTATTCAACATGAAACTGGTGCACTCAAATTTGGGTATTAATTGTTCTTTAATAAGATATAATCATAAAACATGCAATTTAGTGCTTCGTTTCGTCCAATTTTCATATAGGAATCAAACTGTGCTCAACTAAAGCCTTAATCCTCTTGGCCCTTCCTGTAACAAGTGCTATAGCCTATGAAGGGTAACCGACCCATAACAAATAAATTAATAAGCTTCAGTAATTATATTTGGGTCATTTTATTTTAAACCATGAAATCAAAAGCTCTGTTCACATTAGTGCAGGAATTGCTGTAACTGGCCATCGGGGCTCCCTTGACACACCATCTGTGAATGTAACATATTGGCACATGTTGGAAAGAAAGAGACTGCACATTTTAAGTGTGCAGGATTTTTCTCATTACCTTGGCTGGGTTAAAGGCATAAGATCCTAATGCTAGCCACACCCCTCTCAGGGCCTAACTATTCCTTCTGCCATGAACTTGTTCCACTGCAGCTAGAAATCACTGAGAACACCTCAGATCACAGTTTTTTAATCTATTCTGATGAGTAGATTTTATGGGACCAGCCCTCAAATTAGTCAAGGTTGCTAACCTATGTGCTGGCCCTACGAGTTATACAGTTACTAGCCCCATGAAGGCAGCTGCTTATGATATTTGGAAGAACCAGTCCCACTTTTGATGTGAGAATGGGTTTTGGTTCTATGATATTCTAGCAGTCTCATGCACATTTCTGTTACAGCAAGGGGTCTTTATTGGGTCTGTCTGCACTGCACCTGGGAGCATGTCTCCCAACCCACATACACAGATGTGTGCTAGCTCCACTTGAGCTAGCATGCAAAAAATAGCCGTGTGGTCATTGAGGCACAGGCTAGCCACCTTAGTATGGACCTAGAGCAGTGGTTCTCAACCAGGGGTACACATGCCCCTGGGGGTACGCTGAGGTCTTCCAGGAGGTACTTGATATTTGCCTAGCTTTACAGCAGGCTACATAAAAAGCACAAGCTACGTCAGGACAAACTAAAATTTCTTACAGACAATGACGTGTTTATACTGCTCTGTATACCATACACCGAGATGTAATGTAGTGAAAACATGCTGTGCTGGCAAACCACACACGTGTTTATTACATTTACTCCTGGCTTAAGGTAAAGCAATGCTCAGGTTATTGATTAAGCATAGACTAGGCAATAGCGCACGTAGCCTCTCTAATAGCTCACGTAGTCTCTTCACCATTCATGATATATTGCACAAAGGGAGATGGCTGTGGGGGAACCAATCAATATGTTACAAGTAACTATGATCTCATGCTCTTTGATCTAATTACTAATAAAAACCCAGCTCAAGAGATAACAAACCTCTTGACTTGCTCATCCGACTGGAATAGTCTAGGTGCACCCGCTGGAAACAGCCACTCGTGAGTATGGGGAGCGATTTATCAGTGCCACAAAAGGCTCATGCTAAGGAATTATTTAAGCTCATTGAGGCATGTAGAGGATTTTGTTAAGGAAATAGAATGTCAATGCCCCTGGTATCTCCCTGCAGCAAGAAGATTGGCAAAAGATAGGAACACAGCTCTTGAGAAACAGAGCAGCAGTACAGCACCTGCTCATGTGGCAGCGCTGTACTGAGGCAGTGGGAAAACTGGGGCCACAGGCGTCTCTCACTGCCGCTGCTACCACCAGCGCTCGGATCCCCGTTGATAAAGGAACTGATCAGCCTTGTTTCCGGGAATCGGGAGGAAGAACATCAGTGGGAGGAGTTGCCCATGCTAATGCCTATAGCGGCAAAGTGAGAAAAGCTATCACGGAGACAGGCATTAGGTCTAATTTCGTGGCAGGCATCTTAGAAGGAATTGGAAATGGCTACATTATGGCTCCACAAGATTGGAAAGACTTATTAGTATATGGTGTGGGACAGTGAGTTTAGGTTAGCTGCTGTGGGATACTCAACCCCAGCTGCCACGCCTGACCAGATTTATGGAGCAGGCCAATTTAGCACTATAGAGGGACAGTTGGAGTTAGACCCAGATGCATATATAAACTTAGTGTTATGAGAGCTTTCAGAAGGGTTCAAACCGACTAGGTCTTTCACAGCCACCCGGCAGCAGCCTACAGAGCCGTATCCGCAGTTCATAGATAGGCTCAAGGAAGCAGTACAGCGGCAGGTTGATAACGAGGAGGCACAGACAGAGCTTTACAGCGACTGGCCTATGAGCAAGCTAATGCTGATTGCAAGAAGGTACTGCAATCTATAATACATCGCGGCTCTTTTGGCAGGGGCTATAAGACAAGGTAATAAACCAGCAGGAAATTGTTTTAATTGCAAAAACCGACACTTTAAAAGCCAGTGTAGGGGAAGGCCCCAGGAAGGGGTAGGCCCTCCAAAAATGTCCTAAATGCAACAAAGAATTGATTAGAGCGCAACCAGCACAGTGCTGGAATAGACTTGTATAATCAAGAAGAAAAATCCTCATTCTTACCGGGAAGTTCTTTTAATGCCTTTCCTGAAGGGACGGTGGGCATTATTCATCAGCAAGTAAACAAGGAATTATGGTAGTTCCAGGAGTGATTGATGCTGATTATCAGGGAAAAATATATGTTCAGTATTGAGTCACCTGCCTTTTACTTTAAGACAAGGGGACTCCTGGGCACAACTGATACTGTTGCCATATGAGCTCCTGGAGAAAAATCACAGGTAACACATACAGGAGGCTTTGGATCAACCCTCTTCCTTTCACCCACAGGTGGCGGCTGCACAAACCTCAACGTAAGTATAACCTCCAAGGTAAGTGGCTGACCGGTTTGTTGGACACAGGGGCGGATGTTTCTGTCATAGCTGAAAAGGATTGGGAACCTAAATGGCCCTCTGAGATAGCAACAAGGCCCCATAATAGCATATATTCAACCCTGCATATTGCCTTTACAGTTTAACATTTGGGGAAGAGATTTGTTAGAACAGATAGGGGCAAAACTGGTTTTGGAAGATGAGTAAGCCTCAGGCTCTTCCATTACAGTGGAAAACTGATAAACCAGTCTGGGTAGAACAATGGCCATTACCTAAAGACAAATTAGAAGCTTTGCAGCAATTAGTTGAGCAACAATTAAAAGATGGACACATTCCTGTTTTTGTAATTAAGAAAAATCAGGAAAATGGAGGCTTCTTTCGATTTGAGGGAAATTAATAAAATACTAGAACCAATGGGCCCCTGCAGTGTGGCCTCCCAATCCAAATTTAATCCCTTATGACTACCAGGTAGCAATAATTGATTTAAAGGATTGTTTCAGGACAAGGATAGAAAGTATTTTGCATTCACAGTGCCAGTCCTGAACAACGCCCAACCCACAACACGTTATCATTGGAAAGTGTTACCCCAGGGCATGTTAAATAGCCCTACCATGTGTCAGTATTTTGTAAATACTGCTCTTCAGCCTTTCAGAAATAAGTTCAAAAGCTACTTGTATACCATTATATGGATGATATCTTAACCACATGGAAAAGTGAGTTAACTGATATCTTAAGTCAACAATATTTAGGTCATAAAATGCTGCAGCACTCCATGCCCCCCATACCAAAACTTACTTTGCCAAAAATTGACATATGTAGTACTACAGCAAATTCTGGGGTCCATAAATTGGAATCTCACTAACAAACTAACAACAGGAGGTAGTGCATAAGGTCAACGGCCATGGCAGACAGATGGAATCATTCTTGGGGACACTACATTACTTCAACATACAAGTGAGAGAGATTATCTCGAGTGGATGTATTTACCACACACACAAAAACACACTCGTCCCATTGTCTGGAATGTTTGCTCAATTAATCATAAACTTGTTTGCCATGGATTTAGTAAACATTATTATCCCCATCCCCATCGCCACCTGGGAAGTTGCATGTATGCACAAGTTGCTCAGCATATTCCACTGAAAGTATTTCTGATCAACCAGTTAACCTCATAACAGACAGTTTGTATGCTGCAAATGTTGTTAGTAATATTGCTTCTAGTTGTGTTACTGCATCTTTGGATAATAATTTGCTTGGTTTATTTCTTATTGCACATGTTAGAAGTCATCAGCCTTCACCAAAATGCTAGGGCATGGCCAAGCAATTTTCCATACCACTATCTGATATACCTTTGGCATCCCATAATTCCCAAGGACAAGCCATTTGGCAGCCTGACAGAAAAGGAAGAATGGCTGGCTCAAGTACTGTTTACACTCAATCATTTAAATCTATTACCTTTCAATTCTCAATTTTTACAAGGATGGGTGGCATCAGGGACTGAGCAACCCCATCCCTGACTTCAACATACACTTATATGATGAACAAGCAAATGTTTGCATATGTTATTGTTATAGCTGCAAGATTAATACTTTGTTGCTGCATATTACAGTGTATTCCTTCACTTATTAGCCTATTTGTCCAGAGCATTCATTATGCCTGCAAATTGCTTAAAAACAAAAGGGAGATGTAGTGAAAACATGCTGTGCTGGCAAACCACACACGTGTTTATTACATTTACCAATGCTCAGGTTATTGATTAGAAGGCAATACGCACGAGCCTCTCTAATAGCTCACGTAGCATAGACTAGGCAATAGCGCACGTAGCCTCTCTAATAGCTCACGTAGTCTCTTCACCATTCATGATATATTGCACAAAGGGAGATGGCTGTGGGGGAACCAATCAATATGTTACAAGTAACTATGATCTCATGCTCTTTGATCTAATTACTAATAAACTTAACAAACCTCTTGATCCCAACAATGTAAGTACAATACTTATATTCCAATGGATTTATTTTATAATTATATGGTAAAAATGAGAAAGTCAGCAATTTTTCAGTCATAGTGTGCTGTGACACTTTTGTATTTTTATGTCTGGTTTTGTACACAATTCGTTTTTAAGTGAGATGTAACTTGGGGGTGTGCAAGACAGATCAGACTCCTGGAAGGGGAACAGTAGTCTGGAAAGGTTGAGATCCACTGACCTAGAGGGTCTGGCAGGCATGTACTTGGGTGGCCAGTTACTTTTCAGAGTAGACACTCATCTTAACTCTAAAGTGTCAATTCTGCCCTCGACTATGTGGGTGGAATTCCCCCTTATTTCAATGCAAGTTGCACTTACCTAAGGAAAGGATTGGGCCCTCATAAGCTTATAGCCTTTAAAGCATTTGTTTGCATAAAATTAATCATAATGTATATTTTCTTACCTTCTAAGCATTTTTGCTGTAGTAGTTTTATAACTGCAATGTTCTGATAGATTTTTAGGCACAAGTGATTGTTTTGCCTTTATAAAGGTAACTTAATAAAGATTTTGGCAAGGAATAATATTAAATGTATGAAGAAAGCCACTGAGAGGAAATCCAAGGAATGCAAGCAGCTACCATCTTCTAATCTGTATCACTGCACAGGGCCCTGATGTTTAACTTTACTCTCATTCGCCTTATCAGCTTAAACAAGCCATATAGGTAAGGAAACAAAACAAAACAAACACTTCATGCTGAACTGAGAGACAGAAAGAGGCAATTCCGGTGAATTATTTGCTGGTAACTCTCCTTGGGCACCTTTTTCCATCTCATTCCTTCCCATATATTATTTAATTCAATGACTCCGAGTCCACTGAAGATGTGCTAGATCAGTCAGGAGGGGTCAGTCTCAGGATGAGAATTCACATCCTGACTTTGGTGCTCCTTCATTTGACAGACTGGAAAGGCAGCAATCAGTCAGCGCAGTGGGACAGTTACTAGTTGGTCGCCACACAGGTTCATTAGACGCATACCCTTCTTCTCCAGCTCATCTTTGACATTGTCAGCCCTTCGTGAGACAAAAGGATATCCTGGGGAATGCAAAGGACTGAAATATCATCCTGTACTCAGGAACTCTTCCCGAACACCAAGGATATGTGGTCACCATAACCTCAAGTTCTTTTTTGGTCCTGCTGCACTTTAAGAGACCTGTTCTGACTCAAAGGCAATATCAAGTTCCTCTAAAGAAGCCTTAAGCATTTACCTTTGAAAGCCATCCAACCCAAGCGCAACCAAACTAGCTCTTCCCTGAATAAAAAAAAAAAAGGAGATGGTCGCCTACAATATACTGTCTATGTTGCTTTTAGCCCTTAGGGTGGTATAGTGTCATAAGCAGCCAAGCCAATGCTTTCTGAAGTACATATCCTGGATGTACTGTCCAAAATTAAGGGTATGTAGCAGACACCACAAAGGATATATGCAGGCTATTTTAGAAGACTGTGTTTATGCTCTGTGACTGTAGTTACACAAGTACACCTCAGCGTGCTTCACAGCCCTGTTCTGGGACAGTGCTAGTATTCAGGGAAGACCCAATTAAATAATTTAGCTAGACACTATGAGGGTCGGTCACTAGACTTGGGGAAGATGAGTATAGCTGGAAGTTAGAAGCAGGGGCGGCTCCAGGCCCCAGCACACCAAGCGCGTGCTTGGGCGGCATGCCGAGGGGGGTGCTCTGCTGGTCGCCACGAGGGCGGCAGGCAGGCTGCCTTCGGCGACTTGCCTGCAGAGGGTCCGCTGGTCCCGCGGCTTTGGCGGACCTCCCGCAGGCACGCTGCTGAAGGCAGCCTGCCTGCCGTGCTTGGGGCGGCAAAATGCCTAGAGCCACCCCTGGTTAGAAGCCTGACAAGTAAAGGAGTCCTCATAGGATTCTAACATGTTGGGAAGACTCCAGAGTTGAGCTGGGGTAGCTTTCTCTTTCACCTCAAATATGGGATAGATGCATTTTATACTCCAGGAGAAATAAATAATCCTTTCCCCCCACCCACATGAAAGGAGGGCAGCAGTGGAGAAGTGCATGCAGCAGTGTGGAAGCACTAGAATCTAATCTATCCAAAACACTGCTGTTAACTCATCTTACTCTCACCTTGTTCAGTCCATGTCATCACCCTCTTCAAATCTCTTCACTGGCTTCCTGTCATTTGCCACAAATTCCACACCTTCATCGCCGAGGTGCTACAAAATGTTATCCCCATGACCATGTTCTTCTTTCCTTTCCTCTCCCTCTCACTGCCTATGCTCTCTCACAGTCCTCATGTTTAACCATTCCCTCGATCCCCTTCCCCGACTCAGGGTTGCACTCTCTTTGATACCAATTCTCTACACTCAAAATAGGGTTGGGGGAGCCCAAGCCCAAACGTCTACACTGCAATTTTATAGCCCTGCTGCTCAAGCCCCATGATCCCAAATCAGCTGCCATGGGCCAGCCACAGGTGTTTTGGTGCACTGTAGACATGCCCACAGAATACTCCATAAGCACTAGCAGTAATAACCTCCGGTGTTTTCAGTTACAAAACAGCAGAAAGCACACAGAAAATGGCTTACATTGTTCACCACTCAGACTGCCCCATGAAGAGATGTCAATTTCTTAGAAGTCTACCTTATGGGAAAGTCCTGCTGGCTGGCTGAAAATAATTCATTCCTCAATGAAAGGAAACATTCCTGTTCCCTGTGCTCCTTTAAAGGCCATGTTTCACCCTCCCTTGTGATCCTCTTATACATCTCAGATTTTTATGTAATTAGAAAGAGAAAGTCATGCTAGACTCTTCCGGCATTTGTTAGCAATGTAAAAGTCAATACTCTAGGCCTACCAAAATGTGTGAATCACTGGGACATTTGCAACCCCACAGACGTGGAATACACAGTCCTCAAAGCAAGCCGAAAATGGGTAAGAAGTTAGGGCCCTGTCCAGTGCCCGTTTAATTCAATAGGTGTCTTTCCCTCTGCTTCAGTGGGTGCTGGATTGGGGCCAGTGTCAACAAAAAGAGCAAGTGACACAAATTCTTCTTCTGAGAAAAAAGCAAGTATACTTGCAAAGCACCATGTGAATTAAAGCTAAGCCTGCTCAGCTTTAACTTGGATCCTGAGACTGGGGCCTGCTAAAAACCTTCCGATCACATAATCTGCCTATCTCCAGGATTTGGCTATGCACACTTAGATAATCCTGGTAATTAAGAGTAGATATAAGCATTATTACTTTATTTTCATAAATATTTAGAAAGATACATCTTCCACTTTGGCACAGTCTTACAGGTCAAATTCCCATATGCCTTTTAAAAACCGTCAGCAAATTATGGACACGAAATATGAACAAAGAACAGGGAAATGGAAAAGAATGAAAATAGCTCCGAAAATAAGCCCACAAAGAAAAATACAACGAGAATTTACTGTGTATGTGACTTCAATGCTCAGCGTGAAACAGAAAAATCACTGATGAACCACCAGGCAGTTAGCTCATTTTATGAAGAGCCAAAATCAGGATAATGTAATAATATATTTACTGAAAGTTCACATAAGGCATCGTGCACCAGAAACCTTTGCACCAGAAGCAGCAAAAGATGTGCAAAGGAACCAGGGGCATATCTGAGACAGAGGGGCTCCTGCTGTACTTGACTGAGCAGAAACAAGGACAACCCTTTTGCACAGAGGGGAATGACTGAGCAATAACTCTGCAGCCAGAGAAGGGCAGTCCAGGACTTGCACACTGGTGAATGATCAGAGCAGTTGCTGTACTATTCTGGTGCCACCTTAGAACTGTGGTAGCTGCCTGAGCCTTACTTAGCCTACTATTTCATTACTAAAGCCAAAGAAAAATGTTGACAGCTCACACATATGACTGAAGACCACAATGCTACCTATGTAGTTGGCTTGATAAAGCAGAGGGCCTTGTCCCCATATTCCGTATAATAATATCAAAGAAAAAACAGTTATTGTTATCTGTGCAAGTTGTTCCACGAAGAGCCAAAGAAAATATTTGAGTTTTGTTTACATTATCAGGACGGCACGGTCACATCACCAGCTGTTCCTGCCACAAGAATCATTCTATTGTAAACAATATGGCTGCTGCCAGCCAACATCCCTCCACACCAGCTCTTGCCCATCCTTGCACTGACAGCATTATTGGGGGTTTGGGGGAGACTATAAAAATCACAGAAACCCCTGCATAACTGTTGGTGCCAAGAGAATCTGACCCCTCATCTTTGGTGACAAGAAATGGTGATCCACTTCAGAGGCTGAATAAGCCGCTGCAGAAGGAACTGTTTTGAGAACAATTGGTCATGCTATCACAAAGCCATTCAGGTTCAGGGATAGCAGCTATTGACAGATGTCTGCTGAGTCAGAGACACGATAATCCTCTAATCAGTCAAGGTTGATTCATAACATCGTCTCCATTTCCATCCTGACATCTCTCTTGGTTGAATTAGTCCAAGGCTCTCATTTAAAGATGATATTTTATGGTTTATTGCATTTGACTTTTTAAAGAGGAAGATGTACCTACTAGTTAGTAGACAGCGACCTCTGTCATGTCACAAGATTAATAAACTTTTGTAACCCTTGATCTTTTTAAGTATCTGGGGCCTGGAAATATAATATAGTTCAATCTCTTACCAGCACTCCTGTCTATTGCACCTTTATTACAAATAGAAATGATATTAAAAATATACATAGGAAAGCAAATGAACTTGTAAGATTGAGTATTCACACTGGAAACTGGTTTCTGAGAGTTCCTTCTATCAGGATACAGAAAAATACCACCTGATAAAACATGCCATCACAGCTTGAAACTGGAGTTATAGCTTTTGAATACTCACAATGAATTGCTCGTGAACAATCGACAGAGCAAGAATTATGCACGAATAATAACAAGTAACAAAAGCAGGAAACCCGTAAGCTTCTGATGGATAGTTTGTGGGAAAATAAAAAGGTGAGGGGGTAGATTCACCAAATACATCATTTGCTACAAATTATTTACTCAGCTTTTATTTCTGGTAGAGTCCATGAAGCTACTTTCATTTTGTATTTTTTCTGGAGAATGGCTCCAGCCACAAAATATGAATCTGGATCCAGATTTTAATCACCACAAAATTTAGGGTTGTTTGAATTGGTTTGGCCCATTCTGAAGACAGAGGCCATCTACAAAACTGGAAACCAGATTTGCTTTTCAGACTCCCATAGTGTTCAATAGGGGCTTGACACTGCACTACTGAAGTCAATAGGAATTTTGCCATTGACTTCAAAGGGAACAGGATCAAGGTGTAATTATCCACTATATTATCTCTGTAGCATATGATTCTGGCCACTGGCAAAAACAGGATACGTGACGAGACAGACCATTGGTCTGATTCTGTATGCAATTCCTATGGTTTGGTTTTAGTTTGTGCCTAGCCATAATTTTTCAAAGAGGATTTATTTATGGACTCCCAGTGCCAGAAGATATACCTTTTGTCTCCAAAGTATACTCTCAGTCTTGCTGTGATTGAATCCTCTGTTTCTTTTTTGACAGAAGTGTGTTTCAGGGAGCAACTCTTTCCTCCATGTCTAGGTCATAGCAGAAAACTCAGATCCAAGGAGAATATTTTATTGTATTTGTAGGTCACTTCAGGAGCTCATTTTTCCACATCAGGAATTTTTACTCTGTTGCACATTTGACAGGATCACACTAATGATGCTTCTATAATTCTCTCACTTCCATAGGGGGTCCTGTAACAGCCTCCCAGATAAATCAGGGTTCCTTTTAATATTTAATTTTAAGAGTTCGGAGATCAAGGTCCTTCATAAATGTCAGAAGATGCCCTGGCTTTTTGTTCTTCAAGGCAAAGGATGTTTACCTTTCTGGCTCTCACCTACTTTTCCAGGATTATCAAGATTTCTGTCAGACAGGGTATCACACTGAACCAAAGCCTTACTCTCCTCCTCTATGCTCTCCACACAGTTATCTAAAGATTTTGGAGCTTTCTCACATGGACCCTGCTTTTGATTTCACTTACACATCTTTTACTCCATTGATTCTAATGGAGTTACTTCTGACTTACTCTAGGTGAGTCTAAGATGAGATAAGAACCAGGTCTATGGCCTCCACAAATGCTAGAGTGGACTACAACTGGTCAGTTGTGTGTTCTTATCATCCCTCTGAGAGCATGTCTACACTGACATTTGTGGCTGGCCATACCAGCTGACTCAGGATTGCAGGGCTTGGGTTAATGCACTGTTTAATTAGTGTAGACATTTGGGTTCGAGCTGCAGTCGGGGCTCTAGCACCCTGCAAGGTGGAAGGGTCCCAGAGTTCAAGATGCAACCTGAGCCCAAACATCTACATTGCAATTAAACAGCCCCTTAGCCCAAGCCCCATAAGCCCGAGTCAGCTGGTGGGGGCCAGCTGCAGGTGTCTAGCTGCAGTGTAGACATACCCTTAGAGCCTCTTCAGGCCCAAAGTCCTCACTTGCAGTGGGAGTCCCAGAGCAAGATGGTGATGTTGTGTTGTGAAGCAGCCAACAGCCCCATGCCATGAAAAAAAATCACCGGTATCATTTAAAGTGTTTTTATCTGGCATCTGAAAATAGTGTCAAAGCTACAAGGGAGTCCCTCTGCACCTACATCGGAAGGAACCAAGTATGGAGTGGAACACTAACTCAAGAATAGAATTTTTAAAAGCAGCTTGGTAGGCGCTAAATTGCTCCATGTGCTTGTCTTTTGGGGCCACCCCATATTTTGTGGTTCTTCCCCACTCAGTCTTAGGGGAATACAGCATGGGCTGCTATTATTGGTATGGTTTTCTGTTGGCTATGGTTTCCTCAGGCTTTAAGAATAAAAACTAATAATTCTGGTTTTGGCCCAAACCTCTTCCTACTGTAGGGTAGTCTGGATTGAAGATTTCCATCTTGGCCTTCCCAGCATGGTTCCCATTCACATGTTTTACTGGAAGCAAAACCTTACATAAGCAATGGGTATATGTTGGTTTATGACGAAGAAAAGAGTTCCTGAGCCAGAAGCTGAAGAGTAGAACCAGAGATGGATGAGATGCTTGGAATAGCTTCTACGGCACACATCAGTCTTATGGATCTAATTACAATGAATCATGCCACAATAAGCCTGATTCATTTCATAAACACATCGGCTAAAAGTTCACTTTTGCAGCCTACAGCAGTGTATTTCCAAAAGCCAAAATATTACAAGAAACTAGAGAACATGAAACAAACTATATGGGGAGTGGAGTATATGTATATTGTACAAAAATGAGAAAAGTTGCAAATAATTGCATTTTTCAGGGAAATTGTTGCCTTAAGTTAGAATAAATGCTGTGGTTAAGTAAATTAAAAATTAAACAGGAACATGCTATTATTAAAATGTGTATGCTTAATATTTGAGCCAACCACTGTGGTTTCTTCTCTCTGTTGATTTACAAGATATATGGTTAATTTTACAATGCAAGAATGGTCTCTAAAATAATGTAAGAATTTTACTAGTAGCATAAAATGTTCCAAATATTAGTATAATAAAATATTTTACTTGCAAATCAGCTTATAAATGTTTTCCTAAAGCAAGCAGTATAATGTAGCTGCAAATTGTATTACGACTTCAAGTAGAATTTCTCCCAATAATTCCATCCACTAACTAAACAACTATTACATTTCACCAGATTATCTGGCAAAATAACAATCATAGTTGTTCCAAAGAGACAATCTAGCCAATAAAATCCATTTAGATACAATATATCAAAGTTATATTTCAAGATGAGCTCAAAGCAAGGGACTGATGCAAAGCCCGTGGAAATCATTGGGAGTTTTTCCATTGACTTCAGTTTGGCCTTGAATCCATTTCAGAATCCAACCACCATGTGCGCTGGGGAAGTTTGAATCCAAACTTTGCAGGTCAGGCCTAACTCTGCTTATCTCGTAATGGTGAAATTTATACCCGTGCAAAGGAGAGGGCAGGTACGTATATTGTACCTATGAAAATGGTTAGTTCTTTTTATTAATTGTTTGTTTAATCATAGCATCTAGGAGCCCCAGTCCTATAGAAGGACTCTACTGTGCTAGGTGCTGTACAAACAGAACAAAAAGACAGTCCTTGTCCCAAAGAGCTCACAATCTAAAAATAAGACAAGAGACAACAGATGGATATAGACAGACAGGCAGGTGCAAGGAAACAATGAGACAACATTAGTCAGCAGGCAATAGAAAACAGGGTAAATGTCCCTATATCCTGGTGTTGCTTTATGGAAGACAGAAGGGCATCTGTGCGCTATTTCTACCCAGCACTTGTGTTGATTCATAGAACCCCTCCAAAATCACCCCACAGACATCCACCTAACCCAGATAATTACCCTCCATGAAAGCAGCCAGAATTTAGTTAACAGAGAGAGAAATTCAGTGGTACTTTTACCATTGCACTAAACACAATAGAAACCCTCTCAGACAGTTCAGTCTAGGAATCACTACCATCCATTATTGACTTTGTAGCAAAATAATGGCTTTGTACATTATTAGCATTACTTGTATTAATATAGCTAATGGATATTAATACCATATGAAAAAGTGCTCATTAAAACACTGTAAAGTGCATTTGGTTAGTGATTTGCAGTTTTAAAAGCATAACTTCTTAACTAATGTGTTTAATGCACATATTGTATTTATAATTGCAAAATTACATGTGCTTATTTTAATAAATTATGCTTTCAAAAGAAATGTGTTTGAGATTATCAGACCAAACAAACCATTTTCACACATTTACAGGAAATGTGTTTCCTTTGGCTTTTTTTGGTTTCTTGTATTCATATTTTTGTAGTGCTATGAAAATATAATGTGTATAATGATTAGGACAGTAGATAAGGAGATGCGACTCTTGGGGTCTATGCCTTCCTTTGCCACTGTTTCTTTTTTCTTTTTTCTTTTGCCTGATCTTGGGGAAGTCATTAAGCCTCTTTCTGCGTCAATGTCCCTCATCTGTAAAATGGCCAAAAAAAATTTCACTCAAGTGGTCATAGATTCAGATTCCAAAGCCAGAAGGGACCATTTTGATCATCTAGTCTGATCTCCTGAATACAGGGGCGGTTCCAGGCCCCAGCACGCCAAGCGCATGCTTGGGGCGGCAAGCCACGGGGGCGGGGGGGGCGCTCTGCCGGCGCCGCGAGGGTGGCAGGCAGGCAGGCTGCCTTTGGCAGCTTGCCTGTGGAGGGTCCGCTGGTCCCGCGGCTTCGGTGGACCTCCCGCAGGCAGCCTGCCTGCCATGCTTGGGGCGGCAAAATGCCTAGAGCTGCCCCTGCCTGAATAACACAGGCCATAGAACTTCCCCAAAATAATTCCTAGAATATATCTTTTAGAAAAAGATCCAGTCTTGATTTTAAAATTGTCGGTGATGGAGAATCCCACAGAACCCTTTGTAAATTGTTCCAGTGGTTACTTACCCTTAGTGTTAACAGCTTATGCCTTATTTCCAATCTGAAGCTTGACAGTTGCAAAGCTTTATCCATGTTTGCAAAGTGCTTTGAGAGTCTCAGATGAAAGGTGCTGCAGAAATGAAAAACATTATTATTCTTTTGTGATGATTTTTGGCAGGGGGAGAAGGTTATGTTTTTCTCTTTATTCTCCTACATTTCTGAATTTTTAACAGTCATTTTAACACTCTTCCCTCTCCCCCATTTCTTTTCACACCATTCTACTGCATGTGCAAAGAAAAATAAAACACCTTGGACAGAATAATTTGGTCTGGGAAAACTGGCTATTTAGAAACCAGAGATTATGAAATGTTATTCCAAGAATTGGCTCCTTGCAGAAAGTAAGTCTGACAACAGGACCAATATGGACTCCAGTCTCTCAAGTACACCCACCCTGGTCCTTGTTTGACGCTGGATTTCCTACGGAACCAGCTAATCTAATCACCGTTGCATTTGGCAGTTTTGATCTCTGTGAGTCCTGGAGCTCAAAAGAGGAGAGTATGCAAATAACTGGTACTACAAATGCACACATCCACAGTGGGACAAGACAGAACCAGCCAAGTAAACACCTTGGAGAGATGTCCTACCTCTCTAGTCTATCCAGGAATAAACTCACTCAAGTCTTATTGAATTTAGTAGGCCTACTCTAACTACCTTAATAACAGGTGAAGTAGTTCCCAGTGAGCTCCACCCTGCCATAGCCAATGCTTGGAGAGCAGATTTCTTCACATATCTAGCACTCAGAAGCAGCCCTTCATAGAAAGCACCAATATAATTCCCATGGATGAAATTCACCCTTGTGCAGAAAGCTAGCACAAGACCTATGCACCACGTCAGTCCTACATTAGCCCTATTTTGATGGCTTAATTGGAACATATGTAGCGCATAGGCCTTGCACTGGCCTTCTCCACAATCGTCAATTGCACCCAATCAGCAGAGCAGCACGGAACCAAGGTGATGGTGTAATAATCAGGGGTGAAGCAGTGGGCTACTGCACTTGCCTCTTCCCTCTGAAAGCCCAGTTTAGATCATTGGTGCTTTGATTCTGGTGGTCTCCATCTAGATCCCTATCACCATTCACAAAACAATTGCTAACCTTGTTGTCCTGTTTGTCAATTGTGGGTGTACTGGAACAGTAGAAGAAAGGTGCATTTGGCAGCCACCTGATTAGGCAGTAGAGAAAACAAAGGGAATGGACAACAGTGAGGATCCTTAGCACTCTGTCTGGACTGCCCTTACTCACATCAGGTAGAGGCATGCACATTGAAAAGAAACCCAAAAGAGTTAGATCTTACATTACTTGGCTCCCTTTGTACTGCACAAAAAACACAAAAAGAGATGGATTCTGGCTGCAATGCACCAATGGAGAACTCCCCTGGTGGAAAGCCAGGAGAGTTAGCTCCTGCAGGAGGAAAGAGTGGGGTTGAGGCACAGTGCTGCTATTGATCCTCCATGGACAAACGATCTCAGTGGTCTCCAGTGACATAGCTTAAAGCAGCCCTGACACTGTTTTAACTCACCCTGAAGTTACGCTGGCTGAGAATAAATGAGCCATAACCAGCTTCCAGACAGCAGCCCCTCACTCCCTGCACTGAGCTCAGTTCAGATGTACATTTATATGATAATAACAAACCTGATTACGGAATAGAGCTTGGATAAAGATCCAAGTCTCAGACTAGGAGAATCTACAAGAAACAATGTGACTTTTTATGTGCACTCAGGAGAAACCCATCTGAAACCCAAAGCAAAGAAGTGTTCAAGGACAGTTTAAGAGGCCAGTTTAACAAGGGTTTTGATTTGAAAACACATGTTTAATCTTGCCTCTTTAACTGTCTTCTTACATTTCTAATTTTTGTTTCACTTTGAACCAAAGTCCAACCTGTAAATCTGTTTATTGAGTTTTAAACAAACAAGATCACCTGAGACCACTAGTTGTTGCCTGACAACAATCCTTTCGTCCAGTTCCAGCAAAGTCCCTCTGGCTCCATTTCAGATTTCTTCAGAGTTACTGACCCCTTTCTTCAGGGACATCTGGATGTGGCCCTTTGATCAAACATCTCCATGAGTGCAGGACTCAGAAGAAACCCCTGACTCTTCTTTTAATCCTCCATCTCTTAAAGACTATGGGCTTTTCTTTAAAATAACTCAAGTTCCAGTTTAGAATGAACCTTGCTGAGAAGGTCATGAAGGAACATCCTCCTAACTTGTCTAGAGGCAGACTGGGGAAGTTTGCCACTATATCTTATTAGCACAGAGACTCCTGAGCAGGACATTTTCCCTTGATTTCACATTCAACTTTTCAGGTTCCTATGGATGTAACCCCTCTGCCAGGCTGAAACGCAATACCCCCTCCCCTCCTCCCCTGCAGACCAGACCAGCTCCCACCCCCACCCCACCCCAACCTAAAAATCTTACACACACACCCTGGGCGCCTCAGGAGGCCCTCTCCCCTCTCTAGACTCACACAGACTCTTGGTGGGAAAGGATAAAATAATATAAACAACAAACAACAAGAAAAAAAAAAAAAAAAATACCTCAACTGTCATAGGTCAAACAAAACAGCAACCCCCCACCCCCAGCTGTGGGCTGTGTCCTTCTTCTCTCTGTCTGCCCAAACCCCCCCTACCATCATCCAGTCAAAAAGTCCCACAACAAAAGTCTCTGTCTTGTGCATCTGAAGAAGTGGGGGTATTCACAACAAGCTCATGCTGCAGAGCGTCTGTTAGTCTATAAGGCCACAGGATTCTTTGTTGCTTTTACAGATCAACCAGCCCCTTGTCCCAGGTCAGGGGGCCCCAGAGGGGCAAGAGTCTCTGCCAGAGGTCCCCCCCCCTGGTCCCCCCTAGAAGGAAGGGGCACCTTACGGGGCTGGGCTGCCTGCTGCCCTGCCTGCTCTGCTGTTCTGCTTAGTCGCCCCCGCAAAACAGCTCAGCTCTGCTTACTCTGTGGGCTGCTCCTCTCTGCTGCCTGCTGCTCCACTCCAGCCGCCACACGAGCAGGCTGGCTCCCACTCACCCAGTGGCTGCACAAACTGCTCACTCTGCTCTGCCAGTATTGCTTCAGGCTCCCCACTCATTAGCACAGTGCTCTCAGCTCAGCAAGTCAGCTCCAGCACAGTGCTCTCAGCTCAGCAAGCAAGTCCAGCTCTTCAGTGATTTCAGCTCAGTAGGGGAGCCCCAGTACCACTAAGGGAATCAAAAGTTAGGCTCACACAGAGCCCTGCACCACCAGTACAGACATTGGCCCCCCAGCTCCTCTCCTTTCAATGTTTTTTGAACATGTGCCCCATCTAGCAAAGCGCTATCCAGCTGACAATGAAACCCGTTCCCCATTTACCCAATCAGGTGACAACATTTCATTCTCCTGCCCCAATAACAACGAAATTGGGGCTCCCACAATGCTGCTGCTGTATGTATGCTAGGGGGTGGGAGTGCCCATGCAAATAACCAAAATACCAATGCAACACTTTCCGCACTCCCCATAATTTACCACCAGAAGTCAGGGTGGGGCTCATCCTGACTCTGTTTACATGGAAAAAAATCTCCGCGGTGCCTTATTGAGTGCACATAACATTCCAAAATTATTGAGGCCTTTGTCTCCCTCTTAATCTCTACAAACTATTGTGACCGCTAAAAGTAAAGAGATAATGTGATAAAAGTACTGCACTCTGACAGCTTTTTCGGACTTTTCCGGAGAAGATGGTTGACACGTCTGGAGCCTTAATCATCACACAGAAAAGCGCTGAGACACAGAGTCAATTGAGCTCTCATTCTCCCTCGGCCATCTCACAGCAACTCTTTCCCATGCTGCCTGCCCTTTACACTGTCCCTGGGAAGGACCCAATGTGACTTTGGTGGAGGTTTAATGCCAGGAAGGTGCTGAATATCTGCAAAAGTGTAATTATCCTCAAAGGGTGCAGCACACCACCTTTTTATAGAGGCAACCCTGTACTTCTAACAGGGAGGACACAGGCAGTGCTGTGAGACAGGACAGTCTAGTAGTGAATGCCCAAATGAGCAGACACATGAGCCTTCCTGAACCCCACAGAGTCCATGAGAGACAACATTCCCCTAAGAATGTGGTTGGATCTGTTCATTTGGTGGGGGTGGTGCGAGGGCCTGAATTTAAGAGGACTATAAATAACCAGCATCTAGAAATAGTAAAACTGCAAACCAAGTACCTATTGTGCCTTATATTGGGGTATCACCAAGAGGCTCACCCACTCCTCACAATGAAGCCTGAGTAAGTCTTTTCAACCACTAAGCAGTAATACAAAACCTCATTTTCCTTCAAAGCCTGCTAGTCAAAATGCATAGTAAAAGGCTTTCCTCATCCCAGCTCTAAGCAAAGTAAAAGACCCCCAAGCCTGTCTGTATGTCAAGGAAATGACCTTTCTTCAGCTGGAGTCCATGCAGAAGAATAAGGTTGGTTTCAACCAAAGGAAATACAGGAAAAGGTAGAGGCTGTTTTTCAAAGGTTTCCTACAGACAGCACAAGAGAAATCCCTTGAGTGAAATCCAAATTCCAGCTTTCTCTGACTTCCAACTTCCCTGGGTAATAATACCTCTTGGAGGAGGAGCCTGCTTAATCCATGATGTTCCTGTTCTTCCACTACCCCCTGCTTAGAGAACAGACTGAGAGCAACCACAGTAGCAGGTGGCTGTAATACACTTCTGGGTACTTTTTGCAGGCTTGTTTGGCTATTTAGGGAGGGATTTTAATAACACCCATTTTACCATAGCCCATGTGGGGTTCATTCACACTCGTGCCCTAGATTAAAAGCAGCCCCCAAACCTCAGATTTTTGCCATTTCAGGTCAAATGGCCTTCTGTGGGACCAGTTAGCTTTCCTTTTTTATAGCTAGCCTAGATCCAATCACTGTAGAACTTTTTTGTTGTTGTTTTTTCCCCCCATCAGGGAGGTAACCCCCCCCCCTTTCGACTACCAGCTACATCCATCTATGTCTAGGCATAGGCAAATCCTCTCATTCTTTGGTCCTGGATCCTTTCCTGGGCAGAGGATGTGTTCTTCAAAAATTGCATAAATGGAGGGGCAGATTTCCTCAACTAGTTCTGCAATGAACAGGCTGGAATGGCAGTGCATGAGATCCCCCTCCCCTAGACAATTGTTTTTCTGGGGTTTTTAGAAAATGTGCTTTTCCCATCTAAAAGATCTCTCCTGACAGGGCACCTTTCTAAACAGTTAGAATTCTCCACACCTTCCCAAGGTGCAATGGATTAATCTTCAAGTAAATTACACCCAAAAAAAAATTCAATCCATTTAGATTATCTGGCTAAGCTTCTAATGTATCATTACAGAGTTCTCTACCATATTTCAATCCTGTTTTAATCCTAAACCCTTCAAAGAACTTTAACTGTACAGAGCAAATCTATGAGGCCCACATGAAAGATATCAAGATCATGACCAGATCCTGAGATAATCTAGCAAAAATTAATCTGAGTAAAGGTTGCATTTCAGTGTTCCTGTCTGCTCCCAGCTATAGAGAGGACTCAGATTCACTACAGGGCAAACCTTACTGGCAGAAATCAGTTGAGTTACTCTCAGCATTTGCTTTCATTCTGAAGTCAGGGGTCACCTTCATGTAAGTCCTGTTTATGATTAACTCGCAGCCATTCCATCCTGGGAGATAACTTGTCAAATTTCACAAGCTAAACAGGATTGGGAATGGCCAGTGTTTCAACAGGACACCTTCACAAAAAACCCAAACTGTTGCAAGGTGTGGTGTTAATGCTTCAGTAGGTGGCACTCTTTCCTCTCAGTCAGTACTGAGCCAATGCTTAAGCTCTTTTGATGCATTGTAATGTTGGAGGTCTTTCCAAAGAGAGTAAAAATCAAGGTCCTGACTATTCATGGTCATTACAGATTGCATGGCACTTTCACAAGAGTAATGTATTAGCTGCAGTGCTCTGGTCAAATTCCAGTTTCAATGGATACATTCTGTCCACTTACATTTCCCCACAGTTTCAAATGGACCTAGTATTCTTTTTCACTTTCCTTCTTTTACTGTCGTGGAATGTTGCCAAACAACTGCTGTCGTCCACTCCAGAGGTGGCTGCATGTCAGCAGCGGTGATGTGCTACCCTGTATATAAAATAGACCATCTGTAAAGTGCTTTGTGATCCTTTGGAATGCAGCATCTAAACTCAATATATTATTATTTCTAGGACACTAGTCTGTCAGCAGAATTGTAACAGAGACTAAAATTCCTTGCTAGAGCTTCAGCTCACTTTCATTACTGCCTGGACTCAGTAATTGAAATAGAAAAGGTAATCCTGACTTGCTTTTGATTGATGAACAGATGACAACTCTGGAAACTGCTTCCATCCCTTAGACAGGGAACATATTTCAGAAGTACCTACTAGTTCTCTCCCAAATCCAGTGCTCTCACCTTCCAAATCCCTCGATCTCCTTAGTCATTCCTATGGACTTCTCTACATTATAGAGAGATTCAACAAGGCAGGAAGATGATCTGCAGCATCCTCAGCTCTTGGTTATCTAAAATGGATTTCTCCTGAGACCCCCCATTAGAAGGCACATATTCTTAAAGGGCAGATTTCCATTCTTCAACAGTGTGGTTACTATCCCTTGCATAGATTTGTCATGTCATTTGAATGCTGTCCTACTTGGAATGACACTATTCCTATAGTCTCATCTTTTACTGCACTCCTGGGATTTCTAGGAGTCTCTCTGTTTGCCATCAGGTCCTCTTTAGACCAATTTGCAGGCTGACATCAGAGGACTGCTGTTCTTTCTCTTGCTCTCTCCAACTAATAATATTTAAAGCCATCTATTTCACTTTGCATTTGACATGAAGGCAAGCAAGTACATTTTAAAAATCACCTGTTGGGTAAGTAAGAAAAGCTTTGAGTCATTAAATTCATACACATTTTCCTTAGTCTTTGCCAAGTTATGTCTAAGCGTGGAAGGATTCAATTTATATTGGTAAATGTCGGTAAACGTTGATTTCACAGTACACATACACACTGACAAAAAATATTTCCAGTAATAATAATAGAAATGTATAGATAGGCAAAGTAAGAAAAATGTTGGTTGTGAATTTATTAGAGTTTGATTTAAGGATATTTACTCTGTATATTTTTACATGTGATCTTGACCCCTCCCCCTCATAATTTCACACAACTGTGAACATTTAAATTGATAAAAATAAAAAAGTTTACAAATAAACATCGATATTATCCATCCAAATTACTTAAGAAAACTGAATTCTGCCACGCCTAGTTATGTGCAATAAAACTATTTGACTGTCCTTGACCACACTTAATCGTTGACGATCAGAGTAGTGTAAGATATCCCTCAGATACAGTCTGATTACATTATACAGAAAGATTACATTAAATGCTTCCTGCGTTTTTGGCTGGGACAGCTGCTAACCGTGACGATATAATCAAAGGTTCCATTAAGGTGTCTGCCTTCCCCATTCTATTTATCAGTAAGATTTTATGCAAATTGTTTATAAGATCTCTTGGCAGCTCACATTTACTGTTTTCTTTTGCCTGCATTTGCGTGCCATGTAAGCCCGGGACCCTACACCACAGTGACCCACATTCCAAACCAAAATCTATTTAAACACAAGACCACTGACTGTATCAGTCATAATGATTTTATATGGGACTTTAAAAAGATAGGCTTGTTTAGTGCAGAAAAATTTGTCAGATGTTCACAGCCTGAATTTCTGTGTTTAATTAGTCAGAGTAGTATACTTATATAAAATATTACTGGAAAATGCAAGCGCGCACACACACACACACACACACTTTTCTTGATTTTTATTTTTAGATGCTTTTATAAAAACAAGCCATCCCAGCTGTGAAACAAGTCCTCTCATTTGGTGTTCACCACTTAAACATTTGCAGTTAATTAGTTTATATTAATATATCGCTGATTAGCCAAATAAAATGGCATATCTCCCACTCTCATTCTGGGGCGGAGAGGTAAGATTTTTCTTAAAAGGACCTGCTGCACTTGTCTTACAGATATTCCTGTTTAATTCACAAAAAAGACCCATAATTACATACTTATTTCAGACTTTAAAGGACCATATGATTTGTTAGAGAGACAAGGTGGGTGAAGTAATATCTTTTATTGAACCAGCTTCTGGGGCTGACAGAGACAAGCTTTTGAGCTTACAAAGAGTTCTGAAGAAGAGCTTGTGTAAACTCGAAACTTGTCTCTCTCACCACCAGAAGTTGGTCCAATAAAAGATATTACCTCCCCCTCCTCGTCTCTCTGATATCCTTGGATGAACATGGATACAACAACACAGTATATATGATTTGTTGTGACTGTTTCTGGTTTACAACTGAGCAAAATCTCAGTGCATTTTTTTCCTTAAGTAGAACCTTCCATAATTATCATCCATAATCAGCAGGTGATGAATAACAATAGTGCTTAGGACTTACATAGTGCTTTACAAAGGCTGGGACAAATTCACCCTAGGGTTTTATGAAGGTAAATACTAGTGAAGGACCAAAGAATTAGAAGGTCTGATGAGAGGGAGTTTATAACGGCAGAGAGGGTCACTGCCTAACTTGCACTGGAGTGAAGGGGAGAGATATAGGGACCAGCACAGTCCAAAAAGTGGACAGAGCTACTTAAAAAAGGGCTGTGGTCTAGGGAGCTGGAGTGCATTGATTCAATCCTTTCCTTCAGCAGACTCCCCTGGTAGGGAACTTATGACGTTTTGGCCATAAACTAAAGCTGCTGTAGCCAAAGAGAACCCTGAGGGAAGACAGTGATGGTGAAACCACCTCCATTCCCTCACAGTGACGCTTCCCTGTAGCAAAAGGTGCTTGGTGGTGCAAGGAAGTGTAATGCACACCTCCCAGCATTACGGGTCTGATTCCACCCCACTGATGTCATCAGGATTTTCTCCATTGATTTCAGTGGGAGCTGGAGCAGGTCCTATCATCACTGAATCTGTCCCACTAACTGAATCTCACAATGCTCCTGTGAGATATGTATGATTATTTACATTTTACAAGCAGAAGAATGGAGGCAGACAAGTTAAATGACTTGCCCAAGGTCACAGAAAGAGTCATGGTCAGAACTGGAATGTGGGAGTTAGTTGCCAGTTTGTATGGAAATCACTAATCCCTCACCCTGTCAAACAGCAAATATAGGGGGAAGTTATTTGCCCAATGAGCTCTGGCACCACCTTGAATTCTTGATTGTCTAACAGGACTTGCAGTCTGACTGTTCTCATGTTTCTAACACCCATAACACATATAGGCTGACAGTGCATGCAATAGGAGTGGGGTTTAGATAGCTAATGTTAAAAAGAATTGTCAAACACAACACTGAAAGGGCATACATCTCATAAAATATCTGTTGATTAAGTAACAGCCATCTCCTCATGTATATGCTCTATTTTAACATGCACATTTTAAATGAGATTGTACCAGTTTGTGCACATTTTTTCTCTCAAAGACTCATTATTACCATAATTTGTTCCACAGTAAAATCAAATATTCTCTAATGTTTTTCATGTCAAAATGACAGGGGGTGAAATACTATTTTAGCACCACAGCAAATTCCATTAAATGCCAGCGGAGTTTAGTCTTGTTGTGTATCTCAAATTCCCATTTTTAATTAGCTCTCTGGTATCCTTATTTTCCATCTGAGGTGGGAATTCTTTACAGCCAAAGCACTGTGGCATAAGCGCAGAACTTGTTCACAGAGCATGGCCGTATTAGATTAATATAAAACTGCTGTATGTAGTTGTGGACAAAATAAAGCATCTAACATGCTGGTGTCCCTTCCCAACAATCTTTCTGTCTATTGCAATTTGAAAATGATGCTTTTCCCTTCCTGTCCTAAACTGTTGTGTAGGACCATGGGTCCTGCTACACAATTGCTTTGTTCCACCCCACAAGGGGCTGTTTTTCAGTTATAACTCAGTGATTCAAATTTGAGTGATTGAGATCTGTAAGGATGACATATTTTTTCCACTGAAAACTGGGTTGCACAGTACTGGACTGCCATAAGAACCATTCAGACCTGCTAGGAGAGGAACGATCCACAGACAGTATGGAGAAGATGGTGACAATGAGAAGAATTTACTTACAGTGCTTTATACTTCATATATTGGACCTGGCTGCAACCTCATTTATGATCTTAGCACAATGAAGTTACACCAGTAAAATCAGATTCAGGGTCTATATTGCTAAATTATCCTAATCCATTTTTATTTGCAAATATATAGTCCTCGCAGAGGATTCACAGATTTGTGGAGTTTAAGGCCAGAAGGGACCATTAGATCATTTAATCTGACCTCCTGTATAACACAAGCCATAGAATTTTACCCAGTTAACCCTGTAGTGAGCCCAGGACCTTGTGTTTGGCTAAAGCATATCTTCCAGAAAGGCATCCAGTCTTGATACGAAGACATTAAGGGATGGAGTCTCCACCACTTCCCTGGCTCGTATCTGGCTTCCGCTTACAGCTGCTAGTCTGCACATAAATTGATCTTCTGTAGCAAAAGCAGCATGATTCTGACTTGCACACTCAAATTAATAACAAAAGTTTCTCCACACCAAGCCTTTGAAAAAATTCTCAGTCCTGCTTTACAGCACAGCGTAGATGCTTCTCTCCCTCCAACTCATCTTATGTTCCTCTCATAAAGGTTTTACTCTCCACCCCAGCTGTATTTTTGACACCCCGTCCCAAACACTTAAATGCGAAAAAGCCCAGGCATGCTGAGAGTTAGATAGGGCAACTCCTCCTTAGCTAAACAAATTGGCCTTGAGCTAGCTTGGTCGCTAGGGCTGCCTTGCAACTAGACAAAACCCTAAACTAGAATTTAAGATGCAAATGCAACAGCTCCCAATAAAGGTGATCAGCTGGGCTAAAGCTCAGCCAGCATGTTACCTACTCTCCCTGCTCTAGCTGTAGGACCTATCCCTTTGGTGCTGCGAGTCCTAACTGTGCCCTGTCTGCTTCCAACTGCTAGTGCACATAATGGATAAGAACAGACATTTACTAATGGTGCTAGTCTTGTTGGTGATTAAGGTTCCTGAGCTCTAGTCCCTCTGATTGCCTGCTGGGGCCATTACAAACACCCCCAGATTTTGGAGATGGGTAGGCTGGAATTGGAACCTGAATTCCCTGTCTTGGATCTCTATTACAGCTAATAAAAATAAAAGGGGGAGGGGAAGGAGGGGGGGCCTACTGGCCAAACACCAGGGAGGGGCACAGCTGTTGTGGAGGCTACAGCTGTCCTGAAGCTGCGATAGTGACCATGGAGCTGGCTGGATCTCTGTGACTGCGTGTAGTCTATAGTTAGAGGTTAAATCTGAAAACCTATTAGATTTCTTTAAAAATATGGTCTGTACCCAAAAGCCTGGAGTGCTGTATGGGCTAAAGCCATGAGCCGTGCATATAGCTAACTGTGTGCAGTTGTTTGCACTTAAACCAAAGACCTAATGCCCTCAATCTGCCTTCTGTGAACGTCAGTGACTATAAATCAACACTCAATTCAACTGTTCCAAATGGCGATTTCTTTTACATTATCGTGGAGCATGCTGAGGATCACCTGGAAAGGATAATAATTACCTCACAGTAAACAGTGCAGGTGGAACTCTCCACCTTGTGCTTATTTTGTCTTATTCAATATGTATCATTTTGATTTAAAATCATTTCCAGAAACACAATAATTGCTTTCTGCTTTCATTTTATTTAAACTGTCACATAATGCAGCACCTGGAGAGATTATTTTTATTGAGCCCTGATCACCCTGGGTGAGAAGGGAAGTGTGAATGGAGTCCCTCCTCCAGAGCAATACTCATATGCTGCGTACAAGTTTGTAGGCCCCGATATGCTATTAAGGAAAACAGATCTGCCCTTTACAAGCTTGGCCGTGCTCAGGGATGAGGTAAGCAAAGACTGACACTTGACTCAGCCTCTCTAAATAAAAAAAAGCTTGCTAAACGCATCACAGTCAACAAAACCATGCAGCTAGAGGGAGAGAATTATTGCAGAGAGGGCAAAGAGGAAACAGACATATATATCTGTAAAATGCCATCCTAACAAGGAGAGAGCAAGAGTTATAAGATCACTCACCTAAATACCTCCCAGGATGTCTTCTCTGATTAAGGATTTGTGAGAGTTATTGAGTTTTGAATTAGATGCACTTTAATAAAACAGTAGAATGTTCTTATCGGATTGCACCTGTATTGATTGTGTTAAAGAGGTCTATCCTCCGATCAAGGTCAGAGATTTTACATAAACTCACTAGGTACATAGAATCACTATTCGTATTTAGGATTCCTATAGTCTAGCCTCTTTGTTAGATTTTAATATTTATTTGTGACACTTAGGAGCAAATATACAATTCTCTCTCTCTCCTCCCCCCCCACCCCTTATTCCAATTACAAGATATGTCAGATTTCTTTTCTTTTAACAGTACTGCAATAGAATTTTAGAACTCAGTCATCCTGCAAACAATTATTATTAAGTGCATTGCTGCCATAGCTGGTCCCATTAACTTCAACAGGACTACTCATGATAGTAAGCGCTATGTTTGGGAGCAAGCATTTGCAAGACAGACACCTCTCACAAAACTGGATGACTGGGCAACAAAATGGCAGATGAAATTCAATGTTGATAAATGCAAAGTAATGCACATTGGAAAACATAATCCCAACTATACATATAAAGTGTGTGGGGGGGTCTAAATTAGCTGTTACCACTCAAGAAAGAGATCTGGAGTCATTGTGGATAGTTCTCTGAAAAGATCCACAAAATGTGCAGCAGCAATCAAAAAAGCAAACGGAATGTTGGGAATCATTAGGAAACGGATAGATAATAAGACAGAAAATATTATATTGCCTCTATATAAATCCATGGTACGCCCACAACTTGAATACTGCGTGCAGATGTGGTGCCCCATTTCAGAAAAAAATATATTGGAATTGGAAAAGGTAAAGGAAAGAACAACAAAATTACTAGGGGTATGGAACAGCTTCCATATGAGGAGAGATTAATACGACTTTTCAGCTTGGAAAAGAGATGACTAAGGGGGATATGATAGAGATCTATAAAATCATGACTGATGTAGAGAAAGTAAATAAGGAAGTGTTCTTTACTCCTTCTCATAATACAAGAACTAGGTGTCACCCAATTAAATTAATAGGCAGCAGGTTTAAAACAAACAGAAGGAAGTATTTCTTCACACAACGCACAGTCAACCTGTGGAACTCTTTGCCGGAGGATGTTGTGAAGGCCAATACAATAACAGGTTCAAAAAAGAAATAGATAAGTTCATGGAGGATAGGTTGATCAATGACTATTAGCCAGGATGATCAGAGATGCAACCCTATTCTCTGGGTGTCTCTAACCTCTGATTGCCAGATGTTGGGACTGGACAACAGGGGAGGGATCACTTGATAATTGCCATGTTCTGTTCATTCCCGCTGAAGCATCTGGCATTGGCCACTGATGGAAGACAGAACACTTAGGTAAATGGTCTGACCCTGTGTGGTTGTTCTTAGGTTCTTATTTTGCCTAGCACAGATACATTCTAAAATGATCTACAGACTTAAAGAAACATTGATCTCTCAAAAATTGTATATATTTCATATAACCAAGTTCCTTTAGTTAAATAAAATTCAGTTCTTAACATTTTCGTAATATAATCTACAGATTAGACTCAGATGGTATGAATCAGTATTGCTCCATTGACTTCAGTAGAGCTATGTCGGTTTATTACCGCAGTCTACAAATCCAGGAGGCTTCTGGGCAGTAAAATAATTTTCCTGAGAGAGAGACAGAGTGTGTGAGTGATAGTGAGTGAGTGTGTGTGCGCGTGTGTACGTATACAAAGAGAGACAGACAGATACACTTTTTTGTTTGTATACTCACTGCCCAGTTTGGTTCTGCTACCAAGCTGCAGACACATGACATTGGGGCCAAACCCCATTTAACCAGAAGCAAAGGCTGACAGTTCCAAAGAGTGTGATCCACAGCGGATGATGGATCAGCCCAGCCACCTTCTGCCTCATCCAGGAGTGAGATCTAGGCCCTTCACAACATGGCTAGACCAGACAGCTACCAAGAAGGTAAGAGGTCCTGGGGCTACTGCTACAGCCAACAGGCTTCTTCTTTGTATGGAGCCACCACTCCACAATCAGCAGCAAGAAAGGGCCAGTCCAGAGGCCAATTTGGCTAGGGATCTGGGAAGAAATTCTACCCTGCTTCCTATTGCTCTCTCTCCTCCCATTGGAGGATGGTGGTGCCATTCAGGTGAGGACTTCAGGCCATGCTGGGGAGGGAACAAGGCAAGAGAATTCTCTCTTGTCATCATTGGGCCATCAGTGCTAAGTAAAGGCATGCTCTTTGGGGAAGGACACCAAAAAGAGCCCTGCCCTTTCCTCAGATAGCTGCAGCTCAGCATATTGCCACACAGCATGGAGCTTCATATGGATCACTACACCAGCTTCCACCTGCCTATTTTCCACTCTTGGTGCTTGCACGTGCAGAACAAAGAGTGAGCAGGCAACAAGGTGCCTGTGTGGGTTTGTCCTACTCCTGATGTTTTGGTGAGAGATAGAGGCTAGAAGGAGATACAGGGGGAATGGGCAGGTCAGGAAAAATCCCAAGCAGCAAGTTTAAACCTCAGACAAGAATGAACTTTCATGTCTGAGAGCTGGTGGTCAGCCAAGTTTCTCTAGCATAGCATTTGCATTTGCCTCACATGAATGCTCCTCAGTCCATAATCAGGCAGACACAGTATGGCTTTTGCTTCAACTTCAGGGAAGAGAAAAATTCATTCTTTGACAGTTGGCAAGTAGATTTTCCTCCTCCACTTCCCAGCCATTGAGATGTATGATCCCCATTTCTGCTATTTCATCAACTTAGCTTTCTTGTTTCTTTCCTCCCCCCACCCCCAGTTAATCTAATACAACCAAGAAGCCCCAGGGGTCCTGAACAAGCTCAATTGCCCAGTTTCTCTAGAGCAGCAGTTACTATGCCTAATACATGAAAGATTCATTGTGCAAAACCAGGCAGGAACAGTCTTTTACTGCTGCTCATCAAGGGTTTTGATTGTCTCACATATGGGGACAAGGAACAAAAAAGAGGCCTCTTGAGATGGGTGAGGTAGTCAATTTACAAAGCCCCATGACTTAATATCAACCCTGAACACAAGAGGAGGTGAGGCAGAACCTTTACAGAAGCCTATGCTTTGATACAGCCCACTAAACAAAAGGTGGTGAGCAAGTGACCTCACAGAAGTTTGTTCTTTGACACCAGCAGCCTTTACAGTCTGGTGTCTTTCATCCAGTCTCATTTTTTTCCCTAACAAAAAGTAGGAGCTGCAGGAATGATGTGTAAAAGTAAATCAACCAAGCAAGAGGGGGGGGAAACCCAACCTTCACTACATCCTCTGGGTAGAATGACTACATCTGTGATGCCTTAAAGAGAATCAAACCACAACAGCTGCCAAAGTACTTTGTCTGGAAGAGCATTAGCCCTGGATTAAATGCTTGGTTTTGGCAAACCTCTCTTCTTTCCCTCAACATCTAAGGGTATATCTGCACTGCAGTAAGAGACTTGTGGCACAGCCAGTTGACTCAGGCTTGTAGGGCGTAGGCTGCGAGGCTATACAATTGCAGTGTAAATATTCGGGCTTGGGCTGGAGCCCGGGCTCTGAGACCCCACGAAGAGGGAAGGTCTCAGAAACGTGACTCGAGCCCATGCCTGTATGTCTGCACAACTATTTTATAGCTCTGGAGCCTAAGCCCCGTAGGCCCAGGTCACTTGACCTGGGCTCTGAGACTCGGTGCCACAGGTTTTTGATCACAGTGTACACATACCCTAAAGGTCCCTGGATTCAATGCTTGGTTTTGGCAAATCTCTCTTCTTTCCCTCAACTTCTTTTCATTAAGAGTGGATCTTTTTTCAGTGATGACAGCTTCTCCCTTTCATCAGTTATCCCTTAGGTATCAGAACAGTTATGAGAGCTTGTCTGTCCTGGGAGTGACATCTGGGCCACTGGAGATAAAATCAGGAATCCTTGCTGCCACACCATATTGACTGAAACGTTGCTTTCAACTGAGTCTTCATTCTAGCTTGGCATCATCTTTGGCTTGTGAGTATGGTGTGAGCAAATGCCAATACATTTTTTCGTCCCTAACTTCCAAGGAGGACCAGTCAGAATTTTTATCTGCGCTTAATTCAAACATGGTTTGCTCTAAAAGGGTGAGAACACCACTATTGAAAAACAAGCAATTGTTCCAAGTTCCCTAGCTGCAAATACTCTTCTCTGGTAAGGGGCAAACCTCACAAAACCCACACAATTCCATTTCCCCTATTGCTAGGGCCCCACAGCAAACCATTCCAAATATGCTTAATTGACACTGAATGAGGTTATTTTTCAAAAAACTGGCAAAGTTCTGAGTTCAACTGTGCTGTCTTCCATGACTGATTTCACTTGGATAATTTCCCACCAAGTTAACACAAAACCCAAAGACATCCTCCTTTTCACAACCCTACTAGAAGTCCATAGGTCTCTTGGCTCCCAGTTTCCTGAGTCCCAAAGAGCAGCTGTGGGTAATGATGGAGGGCACAGCGTGAATCAACCCTGATTTTTAGAAATCACAATAAGAAGCTTCCAATTTACATTGTATATTCATATTCAAAGCTGTCTTCACAAGGAAGAGGGCGAAAGACATTTTTTTAAATGCATGACAAGACGACGTTTACATTTTGTCATCCCCAAAAATCATACTTCAGATGCCTTGTTTTGACTTTGTACCTTAGTGATGCTTACCTAATGGTTATAAACCTCAAAACTTGTATCTTGTCTGCACACAGATTATGTATTGATTTAACTATTTCTGCTCAGGGCGCAATGTTTAAAATAGATACAAACGCTATTGTGCGCACAGTTATACTAGTGTAGCTGATCCCCTTATATTTATACCTTTATGCTGGTATAATTGCATCTATACTAAGGGGTTGTAATACCTTAACTATACAAGTTTCAAACCGCTAGTTAAAGCAGTACAAAACTTGTGTGTCTCGGGAAAATGTTTTTGTTCTTCAAACATTCTAATCAAAGGATCAATACTGCCCTATTGAAATCAGTGGGAGTTTTACCCCCATGTTGTTTTATAAAGTTCTCCCAGCTACAGGAGTAAGCCAACAACCACTTATGGTGTAAACAGCCTCTCTAAAAGCAAAGAAAATGAAAATAACACCACTGATTAAAGCCAAACTTCTATAATCGCCTCCCCTACAAACCCATTAACACCTCATTAACACTACCACATGTCTACAAAAGAAATGGAGTTTGGGAACAGCTCAGGCACAAAGTAAACAAATGATAAACAGAATTGCTGCTTATTTTTGTCAGAAATAGTTGCTCCCTGGTTACACAGGTTATGTTCCTATGATCTTGAAAAGCAGAAATGAATGAGATTTCACATTCTCACAATGCAGTGAAGAAATGTTTCTTATACCATGAGATCATAACTCAGAATAAGGAAAAGATGATAAAAAACAACAAATGTAAAACAGAAGAGTTTTCTTTAATATAGTAAATTGATAAGGGTTGTAAAGAAAATCGATTTTTAATCAGACAATAGGTGATTATTTTAAGAATACAAAACAAATTAAAATAAAAAATGAGCATGTTAGAGCAAAATGAAAACTAGTAAATATACAAGGTTAAAGGCAAACTAAAATAGGGCTAGATTGTGCTGTTAGGCTTAGTCTCGAATATGGAACAACACCAGGAAATAGTTGTGTCTCAGAGTCATCTTGGAATCTCAATTTCTCTGGAGTTTCTATTTTCCACTGCAGGGATCTTGCATCAGCCATTTACAAGACACAGTGTATTCTTCCCTTTGCATCCAGTCACCTCTGCTGGGGCACAGTATGGGCATGAGTGGGGAAAGGAGAAAGAGGTGGAGTCATGAGGCTGATTGCTCTAATGCCCCCGGAGTCCCCTCCAAGCAAAGCCCCTGCTTGTCTCTCTCTCCCTGGACCCAAGATCCAGGCAGGTCTACTGCAAGCCTAAAGTGGCTGAGGAAAGATGGTCCAGTAGTTCTAGCACAAAGCTAGGACTTGAGAGACCTGCGTTCATTTCCTTGCTCTACTCCAGATTTCATGTATGACCTTAGGTCATATATAAAGTACAATGCAGGTCCTGCTCTGCAAAATATGGCTAATTGCACTTCCCTACCTCACAGGGGTGCTGTGGAATAAATACATTAAAGACTGTGAAGGGCTTTGAGATATGGGTGCCAACTCCATGAGTGGAGCACCATGGAAAAAAAATTATTGGGTGCTGTTTGGTAGGAGGTGGAAAGAGGCAGAGCGAGGACAGGGCATGCTTGGGGGAGGAGGTGGAGCAGAGGCAGGAAGAAGTGGGGAAGCAGGGGCCTTGGAGGAAAGGGGTGGGGCCTCAGGGTGAAGCAGCCACCCAGACAGAAGAATCATAGAATATCAGAGTTGGAAGGGACCTCAGGAGGTGATCTAGTCCAACCCCCTGCTCAAAGCAGGACCAATCCCCAGATAGATTTTTGCCCCAGATCCCTCAATGGCCCTCTCAAGGATTGAGCTCACAACCCTGGGTTTAGCAGGCCAATGCTCAAACCACTGAGCTACCCCCCAAAGTCAGTGAATGTGCCTTGAGATCTACTGATGAAGAGTGTTATATAAGAGGCAAGTTATTACTGCCCTGCACAGTCAGTGTAAGGCCAAGGCACAACCTGTTTGTGAACAGGCAAAAGACAAGTCGAGAACTTAACATCGCCACATTTTGCTTGTTTGTTGATTGTCCAGTGTTGTGTTATTTTTGTCTCGTGTTTTTAGGTTTCAGTCCTGCAACCAATAGTGAGGCTACTCCTGGGAGTAAAGTTACACATACCTAGGCCTTGTTTACATGCAGAAGTTGTGCTAATTTAATGTAAAATCTTTTTAAATCCAATTTAGTTAAACTGGAGTAAACTCTCAGGTGGACACACTTATTTCAGTTTTAGAATGGCTTATTTTGGTTTGGTTTAAACTGCACCCTAATCAACTTAAGCCAAAGCAAAAGAAACGTGGTTAAAGAGTATCCACACCAGTTCAGGTAAATCAGTTCAAAACTCACACCTTAAGTGAGTGCAACCTTCCTGTGTACATAAGCACTTAGACTCTAAGCTCTTTCAGGAAGGGACCATTTCTTCCTCTGGGCTCATACAGTGCTTAGAGCAATGAAGACCTAACCCTGACTAGAGCATTTGAGTGGTACCACAATATAAATAATAAATAACAGTAATGGAGTGTGTCGCATTAGACAGGGAACTAGACTAGTGATTCAAGAAATCTAGGCTCTGTTTCTGGCTCTCCAACAGGCCTGCTGTGTAACCTCAGACAAGTCACTTTCCCTCTTGCTATGTGTCTGATTCATCTATTTAGATGACAAGTTCTCTGGGACAGGAACTGGTTCTTACCATGTGTTTGTAGGCAGCCTTGCATAGTGGGGCTCCGATTTCATCTGGGCCTTCTAGGTTCTACTGTAAAACAAATAGCAATGATTAAAATAAATAATCACAAGAGTACATCATGTTTTCTCAACAAAGGAATGTAACTTTTGTAATTGTGCATGTGCATGGCAGAGAGAGAAAAGAAGCTAACGGTTGCATGCCTGCATTTTCAGGCTTGTGTCACGCTCTAAAATCACATCCAGATGGCAACAAAAAAATCACAGCCTCAAAGCAGCTGATGAAAGACAGTTGCACTAGCTGGTGTGATTCTTGGTGCCAGCTATACATTTGGGAACGAATGCGGGAAGAGCATGCAGTACGGCAGAGATTTTGCACCAGTTTACAGTGTACAGATGGGGGTTCTGGGAGGCATTACAGTGCATGACTACTTTCCCTATTTCTTCAGTATCAGCTGTAGGACCCACTGCCAAGCTGGAATCCACGCTGGGATCAGAGAACTCTCATAATTTTTAAGAGACAGTTGTAATTTGTCGCTAAGTTACTTTAAACATATGTAAATGTTTAGGGGGGAAGTGGGAGAAAGCTTGGTTATGCAAAATGCACAGCATTAGGGGTACTGAACATTGAACATGTCACTTCCACTGGAACAGCAGCACCTCATAGGTATCATGCCTTTTACATTAAGCAGTAATAGAGGTGCAGGTTGTTTAACAGATCATCTATGTGGAGATACAGTGCACTGGCTAATAAATTGGTTAAACAAATCATGTCCTTCATGTCTGTTGTTTGCCACCCGAAGAGGATTGGAAAAAACAAAACTGCTCTCCTGCTTATTTGAAACAGAGATGAGCTACACTTGAAACAATTTATGTGAAAATCTCTGAGCTGTGGACTTCAGATAAAATAGGACCCAGATGCAAACCACCAGAGCTTCCAAAAGTTGGAGGATGACATTTTGCAAAAACATCCAACATTTTTCCATCTTTAGTCCTGCCTCTCACCTCTGATCCTTCCTTTTGTCATCTAAGCCAGAGCAGCCCACACACCATCCTTCTCCTCCTGCCATTCACAGCATCCCACTTCCAAAGTTTAAATTATTTGCATAGCATAAACCACATAATAATCCTTTTTTAATTATGCACTTTCTATATGTCACGCTCGCTTTTTCACATCACTACACAGAACAATAATAAGGATATAAATGGGCAATTTAAAAATATTTTATTTAATTAGAGCTGATTTGGATGTCCACAGAAGACCTGGTTGAAAAAAATGTTTGCAGAAAAGTCTCTCTTTTTCCATAAAAAATGTCAAATTTTGAATTTTTTCAACCAGTTACAGGCTGCTCAAAATACAGGCGTTCTTTTGCTAAAAAAAAAATATATGTTTTTAATTGAAAAATTTGAATTTTTTTACCAGCTGTAGTCTGCAACAAGGGGATTCTTGGGAAAGGTGTGGAAGTCATTTTTTCCTACTTGTGAGCACAAGCTGGAAGCATGGTATACACACCTTTATTATACAGGCTTTGAGCATGTAAAAAACATATAGTTCCGAGATTGTTAAACCACAAAATTCAAATCTGGATCCAGATTGAAACCCCAAATTTCAGAAGGGTTTGGGTTTGAAGTTTTGGTTAAACTCATATAAGAAAAGGGTCCAGTTGCAAAATTTGGATCCAGGTTCAGATTTCAAATGCTCCAGGTCATTTCTACAACAATACAGTATAACAACATGTATTTTTTTCCTTCAGCGAGGGTAACATTGGAGCTGTGAGACAGTGAGAATTGGTCACATGAAAAATACAAAAATAGTTATATTTCTACATTAGTAACAGGCAAAAATTGTTAAAATAGACAGTTAGATCCTCAGCTGGTGTAAACTGCCATAGCTCCATTGAAGGCAGGGAAATATACCAGTTGGTGCCCTGGTCCATATACTGTTAAAGGGACACTGACAACTTATAGCAATACTTACTGCTATTACAAGAAAGAATACAAGGTTACTATATTATTCTAATAAGATTACTATAATTGAAAGAGATTTAAGAAAATACCTTTTTCCTCTACTTTTTCCAGTTTGTTTTCACATTTGACACTAGTTAATGCAGGGGTCGGCAAGCTTTCAGCAGTGGTGTGCCGAGTCTTCATGTATACACTCTAATTTAAGGCTTCATATGCCCGTAATTCATTTTTTAGAAGGTCTCTCTAAGTCTATAATATATAACCAAACTACTGTTATATGTAAAGTAAACAAGGTTTTCAAAATCTTTCAGCAGCTTTATTTAAAATTAAATTAAAATGCAGATCTTATTAGTTTAGTGTGATCCTTGCCCTTGCTTTTCCTTGCTGAGTTTTCCAATGTCTGGTGGCATGTTTTTGGATACTTTAAGCTGCACACAGGCTTCTGAGTGATCAGTTGTTTACCGGCTGGAACCCCAGATCGGCAGCTGAGGTGAGTGGAGCCGGTGGCTGGTAGGGCTGAGCAGGGCCTGAGGCCTGGACCCTGTCTGGCAGGGGGCCTGCGCTGGAACTCCAACCAGAAGCAAGGTGAGTGGGCCTGCAGTGGGACCCCGGCTGGCAAGGGGCCAGCAGCCGGAACCCCAGAGCGGCAGCAGGCTGAGCGGGTCAGCGCTCCCAGCTCTGGGGTTTCAGCCGCCTGCTCCTGCCAGCCGGGGTCTCAGCCCGCTGCCAGCCTGGGCTTCCTTCCCCCAGCCCAGCAGCGGGCGCTGAGAGGGACCGGCAGCGGGATCCCGGCTGGCAAGGGGCTGGCAGCGGGAACCCCAGAGCGGAGGCAGGCTGAGTGGCTCAGCCCACCCTGCGTGCCAACAAAAATTGGTTCGCGTGCCACCTTTGGCACGTGTACCATAGGTTGCCGACCCGTGAGTTAGTGTTTAGTCAATTTCATGGTTTCCCCTCTATTGTCAGACAGTCACTTCCCCTGTTTGTGCAGGTCTCCCACACAGCAACAAAGGAGTGCAAAAATATTTTGAAAATATTCAAATTGTGATTATAAAAGCACAAAAATTGGCAGGGCGGCTCAAAAAGAGCAGCCATACTTGTAACTATTTTAAATTCATTTTGTTTAAAAAAATGACTACGTTGACTTTGTCTTTCAGAGACATCTGTGGATGGGTTTCTCTGAGTTACAGCATCTGACATTTTAACATAATAAATTATTGCACATCGGTATAGCTATCTGCAAAACTAAAATAACTCCTCTTAAATGTATATAGTACATTTGCGGAAAAAAATTATTAAGATACAGACCTAAGAGAGAAGAGAACTTAATCATAGAAAAAGTTTAATGACTAAATCCAAAGTACTGAACAGGAAATACTCAGGATTTGGCCACAAGTCCACAGATCTATTGCACGATTATCAAAACAAAATTTAATGCAATTGTACAAGACTCAAAAATATAGTATTCCCCAGACACATCTAAATTTGTAGAGGAAATGGCATATTGGATTTTTGAGAAATAATGTGGTAGGTGATCATCATCAAAGACTACAATGCATAAAACCAAGGAGGTACAGTTTAAACTGCATGTGCAGTCTATGCTTTGGACACATTTGTGCCTTTAAGGCATAGCCAGGTACTAGGAACAGAATGGTACAGAGCTGCACCACTCCACAGGGACAACAGGTAGAATTCCTTCCCTACTTCTCTCTTACACAAGAGCAGCACGCCTGCTGTTACACCTCTTCAACAGGTGCAGGTCCATGTGCCCCTGGCCAGCTCAGCTGGCTGGTGGGTAGGGGAGGCAGAGCTTTGGCCCTGTCTCCTCTCTACCTCAATGAGGATTTGTTGCCTTTCAAGGAGATACAAAGAAAGAGCTCGTGCTCTGTCCCAGAGAATGCAGGGATTATATTTGTTCCCCACTCCTGTGTGGAGGCATAAAGGGACGGGTTCTCCTTGTACTCTCCAGACTTTTCAAGCTCAGCATCTTTAATGATTTCTTAATATAGGCAAGGCTTCTCTACAAAATGATGTATTTACATTTGGGGTGCTTAGTATGGCTCCCTCCTATCTCCTTTATGCTGCTGCAGTCCTCCTTTCAATAGCTTTGTCTCAGGGCCGGATTAAGACCTTTAGAGGCCCTAAGCACTGAAAAGATTATGGTGCCCCCCACATATGTAATTCAAAATAAAAACAATACTATACTGTAAAATAAAATTTTATTTTTCGAAATGACACAAAACTTACATGTATGCTGAAATTAAAATAGCTTCTTTCTAGATTTTCTGACTGCAAAATTCTGGATAAGTTGACCGAAGCTGACTCGACAAAGCATGTCCACTTCCTTACACAACAGGGAAAGTGAATCAAGTCTGTCCTGACACATTGTTGTTCTCTGAGGGTTTTTTATTCTTTTCAGCTGAGAAAAAGAGCGTTCTGCTGAGAAGTTAGTAATCATCAATGTTAGAAAAATACGTAGTGCGATCTCTACATTTGGAAATATACATTATATTCCGCCTTTCAATATTGTGTCATGAAGATCAATGTGACTGAATTTCATTTTTCCTGTTTCATTAAACTTTGCACGCGTATAAATGTGGAACTGCCGTACCTCTCCACAGACATTCATGTTCAAGTCAACAGAGTATGAGTCAACTAGCTTTTGGGAACCTTGTGAATATTGTTCATCAGGTAAGTCCATATAGTTTAGAAAAGAAAATCTACTTGATACTTCTTTGTACACTTCAGATCTCCTCTTCATATGAGCTTCAAGTGTATTAATTATAGCGTAGTAAGTAGATACGTGAAATTTGTCTCTAGGATTCAATGCTGTTTCTGTTGCACTGCTATCATTTGCTTGTTTTTTCCTGATTCGCTTGCGGGACTTGGCTTCTTTGTAGTTAGTATCAGGCAAGATATATTTTGATATGTCTTCAGATCTTTCAGAATCATTCCTCAAAGTGTGGAAGTGGTCTGCTAATGATTGACAGAGGTCTGCACATGTTTTCAAATCCAATTCTTTTTCTTGGAGCACTTGACTTGTGTGGTAAAAGTGTTGTAAAATTTCATTCCACATGGTCAACTGAATACAAACTCTAGTTCTTGCATCTTGTTTGCAATATTTTCTGCATTTTGTATAGTTTCTCCCTTTTGTGATTGATCTTCAGCTATACTTTCTAATGCATCCACAATCTTTGAGTAGGACTCCAGAATTGCACTTGTTGCCACTGTATGTGCCTCCCAGCGAGTATTAGATCTTTTCTTCTATTATTTACAGCATGAGCAGGTTCAGTCTCTGACACATCCACACCTTTGAGAACAATGTCTGTTTTACCACCAGGAATAGGATGATCAGTTACAGTCTCTGACACATCCACATGGTCTGGAATGGTGTTTGTTTCACCAATAGAAGAAGGGTCAGTCTCTGAAACACCTACAGGTTTTGGAACGATGTCTGTGCTACTGAGAGAAGATGTTGCTTCTGATGGATTTGATTTGAAAAAAAATGTCAGCTTTGGAAGATTTTGGAAAATTTCACTAGTTTTTTGTTTCTTGTCTTCCACCAGTTTACGTTTCTGTACTCCACTTAAGAAGCAACAAAGAATCCTGTGGCACCTTATAGACTAACAGACGTTTTGCAGCATGAGCTTTCGTGGGTGAATACCCACTTCTTCGGATGCAAGTATTCACCCACGAAAGCTCATGCTGCAAAACGTCTGTTAGTCTATAAGGTGCCACAGGATTCTTTGTTGCTTCTACAGAACCAGACTAACACGGCTACCCCTCTGATACTGTACTCCACTTAGTTGGTTACGTTTCATCCTGCCCCTTATCTCAGTTATCTGAACTTAAAATAAAAACAAATTACACAACGTACACTATTTTTATATGTATATATATATATATATGAAAGAAAAAAAGAATCGAATACATATAACTCAGAAGAATATATCAATAATAAAACAAATTTCTTGCAATACATGACAGGATCTGATTTCCTCGCATTATTTCGATCTACGTTAGTAGGACGGCCCCCTGATTTAGGTGGGGATAAGTAATAAAAAGAGAACAGAAAAATGGGGGAAGAGTGTGTAGTGGAGTGTAAGGAAGTCTAACAAAGTTCTGATTTTTCCCATGATGACTACTTCAATGCTCTTTTTGAAATATCAAATTTAAAAAAAAGCTCATTTTTTTTGGTGCCCTCTGCTTTGCTGGTGCCCTCAGCATGTGCTTAGTCTGCCTATTGGGTAAAACAGCCCTGCTTTGTCTTGACCAGCTTGATCTGCAAACACACAAGGAACTTCCATAGTTAAAGTTTTCATCATTAAAAAAAAGTAATTAGTCTGAATATACTTCTCAGAAAAGAGCAATACATCACAAGGGGGTTTTTCTTGGTTAAAAAAAAAAGAGTATGAATAAATGGGTGAAAAAAATGTGTTCTGAACCTTTCTCATTCACTGAATATTGACCAAATAAAATAAGATGCACTGAACTGTGGGCTGTTTGCAGATTAATTTGCCAGTCATTGTGCAAGTTCCTCTGAGTTTTCCTCAAGATAGATTCAGTTTTCAGGTAATTTTATTGCAGCTTGAAAAGATGGTATAAGAAAATAGGGAGATGAAAATGATATCTGAAATTAGTAATTTTTTTAATGTTCCTCCCACCCTCACCCCCGCTAATCTACAAATCTGATACTGTAAATCCTGTTCCCAAATCAAATAAGTCCAGAGATTCGACATCGACTGCGTTTGAAGCAGGAATCTCCAGTGATCTGAGACTCACAGCTGTGGTTTCCCTTCCTCCCTTCAACTCTGAAGCAGCTTCATTAATTTGGATTTAGATTTCAGCCTCAGCTCCTGGTGGGAAAAAAAAACATGGCAGGCCTTGAAAAAATATACCCAACTGTGATGCTCTCCTCCAGGCACCGAGAACTGGAAGCCAGTGTTACAGTGTCACCCTCCTGCCTTAGTCAGCGTGAGCTTTGCTGGAGACTAGACTGTGCATCGGCTCCCTGCTACACCAATCTGTCTGCTTCACCAGCAAACTCCTCAAGACTCTGCCAGTCTTTACCTTGCCTTGCAAGCAACAATCGGTGAACCCCAGTTCTCCAGAGACATCTCTCTGTAGTGTCCAGTCCCTCTCACTGTACTCTTACAGAAATGAAGTGTGCTGCCTCCAAAGGGCCCATGCACACACCAGCCAGTTGGTTTAACTGAGGACTCACACTTAATTCACTGTAACAGCACTGAAATGGTCTATAGGAAAGTTAAAAATAAGTTTATTTTAAAAGAACAGAAATCTAAGTGATACTAAGCAGATATAACAGAAACAGAAAATGGTTAGAAACAGACAAAATAAAACATACTTCCAGTGTCTAAGACTTAATTTTAGCAAGCTACAATTTTTTCACGTACTGCAAGCCTCCAGCCTTTCTGGCAAGAGGATCCAGCATTCCTGGAATCAGAGGGTGCTGTCCCCTCTGTCCCCTAAGTGATGGATAACTGATGGGTTTTCTCCCCTTCCCAGTAAAGTTTTGAAATGTATTCTTTGAAAAATAAATTCAGACAAAGTTCCTCTCCTCTTCAGAGGTGTAGACCCAGGCTGTTTTCCACATTTTCTGGTCAATTTACCTTTTTGATTGGCTTAATCACTTTGTTTACCTTAGATGTAAATGTACTTCCATTGCCTCTGGCCTCACCTTGCTCAGTTTACACTGGAAACACAGGCAAACAGGCAAAACAATATTCATTTGTCTACAACAAACTCGTTTACCCTCTCTACTCAAATTGCTTGGCCTGAACATATTTTAGGAACATTTTCCAGCACACATACATAATCTTTTACACAGGAACCATATATTATGCAACAATATTAATGACCAGAGTGTCACTGGTTTTTATATGAAACTTTCAAGACACTGTTTGGCTAGATAATGTGAAAACAGTGTGTTGGGTGTGCCCTTTGCCAGTTGGCATAAAGGGGCTCATAGGGTCACACCAATTTCGTCAGTGCTGCTTTGAAATAAAGAAGACACATACAATAGGAATTTAGGAAGATTTTTTTTTAACTGGCCATGTAATTTTCCTCCTTAAGCACACTGTTCTGCAACATAGCCCTCTTAGAATCTTAAATGTCTAGCAACCCCTCACAATGGTCTCATTCACAGCTTCGCAGAGCAAAAGGCCTCTGTGATATCACAGACACAGGAACTTGGAAGTTACAGCATGTTCCCAAGGAAGGGCTGTACACCCACAGCTAATTGGCAGAGGGAATGCACTGCTTGGAGGATAGAACATAGCACAAATATGTTTTTTTGAAGCACGAAAAGAGAGATGCTGTGCTTCCTCTATGTGTAGAGGAAAAGCACTCGGATACACAGTCCTGACTAGATGCAGACTATTATGGGCTCGCCATCTCCCCATCCCCTGGTCACTGATGTTCATAAATGAATATGCAGTGATACTGTAGAGGCTGTCGACATTTTACGAGCTTTTGAAATCTGTCCCAGCAGGGAACGTGAGGCATCACAAATGGTTTGCTTTTTTTAAAAAATATTATTTTTGTTTGTTTGGACAGGGACTCTGGGCAGAAAATATTTGATCTGAAGAAAAAAAACAAAGAATAATTAGCTGATCGCTATCCTTGAGAAGTGGACATTTTCAATTATCTAAGGACAGTGCAGCTTTCTGCAGATGGCTGTTTCTGGCTGCAGGAAAAGAAAAAAAAGAAAAACTATTAAGAAAGGAGAGAAAACAAATTGTGAAGGTTTTAAATAGCCATAGCTTTAATTAATAATAAACAATGATTATCTGTTGAAAAGCTTTTCTATTAAGGAAGTAGCTTGCCTGGCAGTTGGAGCAGTTTACACTGTGTGCATGTCTATACTGGAGCTGGAAGGTGTAGCCCTAGATACATCCTCATTGTGGCTAGAACGTTCTGCTGCTCATGCTTCCATGACTATATTTTTATTGTTAGCAGACTAGCTCCATCACAGCTAGTGCAGGTAGATTGTCTTGAGCTGGGAATTATACCTTTCAACTCCAGTGTGGACATACCATCCCTAGTACTGCCTCTGACTCACTGTGCGATGTGGGGCAAGTCATTTTACAGGAGCATTATGAGACTTGACTACTTCTTTTTTTTTAATGAGAGAGACAAGGTAGGTGAGGCATTAATATATTTTATTGGAGCCACTTCTGCTGGTGGAAGGTACAGGCTTTCGAGCTCCAAAGAGCTCTTCTTCAGATCTGGGGAAGGTAACCAGAGTGTCCGAGCTAAGTATAAGTTGGGCAGATGATTAAGCATAAGGGGTTCACACATGCTATTCACCTGAGTGCAGGGGACTGGACTAGATGATCTCTCAAGGTCCCTTACAGTCTTATGATTCTATGCTGTAGGAGACCACGTAAAATGAAGTGGCCAATTAAGAGTTATCAGGCAGGGGTCTTACAAATTGTTGCAATGAGCCAGAAAACCAGTCTCTCTATTGAGGCCAGGATTTTTAGTGTCTAGCAGAGTTATGAATTTCAGTTCCCAAGCGTGTCTCTGAAGGTGCATGCAGGTTTCCTTTGAGGACAAGGACTGAGAGTTCAGATATGAAGTGATTGCTCTGTGAAGTGTTCACCCACGGATGATGTGATATTTTTGTCTTTTATCATTTTTCTGCATGAGTCCATTCGAGTGCACAGTGATTGTCTGGTTTCACCCACATAGTTGTTGTTGGGGCATTTGATGAACTGGATGAGGTACACCTAATTTATCCAAGGCTCTTGCTCCTTGGCCATAAATTACACACACAGAACATAATTAGCCCACATAAAATTCATTGCCCCCCTCAAAAGCCCATTTCTGCAAACATGCTTACAAAAATATATTGAAATTAAGAGGAAATATCAATTCCACATCTTCTTAAATGTCTTTGGATGACCTCTTGCTTGCTAACTAACTTGTTACAATGGCAAGACTTCCACTGATTTCAATGGGCATTGGTTCTGATTCCTTTATCCACTATCTGAAAATGTGATAGTTCAATTTACACAAAAGAAATAACTCGGAAAGAAAAACCAGTTGTGCAGGCTTCAGAGAGGTGCTCCCCACCTCACTGGTTTGTGGGGATTTTGTTGTTGTTCATTGTAATTTAGATGATCAAAAAGGTATCTGGAAACACTGAGGGAGCCAACCGTACTGCAACTGGTAAGGCAAGGGAAGTGCTTCACAAAACTGGTACTGGGATACAAGGCCTTTTCAGAGATCTGGTTCATAACCACTATCAGAAGGGACCAAAAGTCAGTGCCATCTGATGGTTGTTCAGAAGCTTATATATGTGAAATTACATTTGACAGTCTCATGACAGTTCCTGGCAGTTAACTGTTGACATCTCTCTCTCACACACACACAAACCCACCATCACATTGGTACCTTATATCAACAACAAAGCCAAGTATTGACAAAAGAAAAGAGACTTGAACTTCTTTCTCTCTTCTTTGGAAGGTGGTTCCTCCAGGAGAGAGGTAAGACGGGCTAGCAGATCATTATATGCAAGCCAGACTGCCCATGCTGTACCTTAGCTCTAGTAGAGTGTTATACATGTTTGCGGTGCTTGGGCTCCAGGAATATTCAGGGCTGGGTGCCCTGCTCCAGCAATATTTGTAGCTGGGTCTCTCCCCCGGCCCTGCCTGGATCGGGCCCCGGCTCCCGCGGGCCTCCCCCAGCCCTGCCGCGTCCCTGCCTGGAGCAGGTCCCAGCCCCCGCCTGCCACCCCCGTCCCTGCGTGTTCCCCTCCGCCCCCCCCGCCGCGTCCCTGCATGACAGAAAGCAGCGCGCTCCTCTCCCCTGCCTGCTTGCGCTGCCAGAGATCAGCTCCCAGCAGAACTGCTGTCTGCTGCCCCAGGGTCCTAGTGCCCGCCATTCACTAATGGCAAGGCAGGCTGTCCTTACCCTGCCCTCGCCCTGAGCCTCCCCAACGCCCCAAACCCTCAACCCCAGCCAGAGCCCTCATCCCCCCGCACCCTAATCCTCAGCCCCAGCCAGAGCCCTCATCTCCCCGCACCCTGATCCTCTGCCCCAACCAGAGCCCTCATCCCCCTGCTCTCTAATCCTCATCCCCAGCCAGAGCCCTCATCCCCCCGCACCCTAATCCTCAACCCCAGCCAGAGCCCTCATCCCCCTGCTCCCTAATCCTCAGCCCCAGCCAGAGCCCACATCCCCCCGCACCCTGATCCTCTGCCCCAACCCTCATCCCCCCACACCCTGATCCTCTGCCCCAGCCCTGAGCCCCCCTGCAGCATGAACCCCTCATCCTCAGCCCCACAGCCCTCACCCCTCCTATCCCCAAACTCCCTCCCAGAGCGTGCACCACCTCCCCCTTCCTACACCCCCACCCCCAGCCCAGAGCCTGCACCCAAACTCCATCACAAAGCCTGCACCCCTCCTGCATCCTAATCCCCAGCCCAGGACCTGCACCCCATACCTCCCCCCGAAACCCCGCCCAGAGCCTTAGGCAGGTGGGGGCAGAGTTTGCGGGGGGCAGAGTTGGGGGGGGGCGGGTTCTGGGCACCACCAAAATTTCTACAAACTTGCCACCAATGCTTCCAAACATTTTTCACCTCTGACACTGAGGGGAAGGGGAGCAAAGAGGCAGCGCTCCAGGGATTTCCTGCAAACACATTTAACCTTTGATACCTGAAATCATCATTTCCAGGGCTAATACCAGTATCTGCAGGAGTGCAGGGAGCCTGCTGTTGCTTTTAGCCTTAGGAAATCCTAGGTTCCTTGGGATTAATTTGTTATAATGGCCATAAGTATAGGGGTACATTGGGAGATGGGAGAAGAGGGAGTTCTACAAGAAATCCTGCTGCTTGACAGCAAATTTTGCAAAGGTTAGAACAGGCAGCTACCTGATTCGGCTGAGTCACCGCTTTTCCATAAAGCAATAAGACTCACCCATATTGTATAAGCACAGTTCTTCCAACAAATATTTGCTTTAATGAACGATGTGCTGCACCGCTGATAAATTATTCCGGCCACAAGTAAATAGTACCTACCAGTTTGCAGGTTTGAACACCACCTGCTGAGGCAGAAAAGGAGCATTGTGTGAAGGGATGGCTGACAAGATCAGTAATGCCTTATGGAGCTGTTCATTTCTAGGTCACCAGGTCAAATTCAGAAGCAATGAAATGTCCATACCATCAGATGGTGGTTTGGTGGCTTATATGAAACAAGCTGGTAGCCTCAGTCTATCCCTTCTGGACAGGTGTTCACCATCACAGCTTACACAAACTGGATCCCTGGATGACAGCCTCAGCATAGAAGCATAGTAGTGAGTAGACACAGAGAATGAACGACTCCCTGACTCCTACAGGGCTGATTTATGTCACACATGCGGTAGTGAGAGCCCAGTGGTAAATTACAATTATCCTGCATTTTTGACTGCCTCAGCTACACTCTGGCTGTGAATCCACCTCCACTGAGCCTACTGCCAACATCCTGCCATTAGAATTGCCATTTATTAAAGCCAGATCGACAAAAAAAATATTTCCTCTCTCCCCTCACTCCCTCCCGATTACTTCGGTCTGAGTTTGAAGATGAGCAACATTCAGTCCAGAAATAGCAGTAGGTTTAAGTGCCAATATTTTGCAGACCATTAGGACTAGGAATGAGTTCTTTATCTCATTGCACAGGCAATGAGAATCTCCCATTTCCAACTGTGCATAGCCCTTGTTCCTTCCTAGCATTGGAAACAAACATTGAGCTTTAATATCATGGGATTATAATTGAGTTTTCCAAAGGTTAGCGGTTGTATTTTTTTTCCTTCCTCCAATGCGCAGTTGGGCTGAGGGTAACAAGACTGCTGGGTTTTCCATACAAGGGGATACAAATAGCTTTTCTGCAAAATAAGTGGTCTAAACAAAACGTGATGTCATGGTGTAGCTGGTAGCAGTTATGGGCACTCATTTGGGATGAATTGCATTGCTAGTGGCTTTGCCATTATGAATTGTGCGGCCGTACCAAACTCACATCAATAAAACCTTCACATCTTACCGCATTGTTTTGTAGTCTCTGGGAGAAATCCATCCATTAGTGAGGCAGGCACTGAAAACTCCCACTGCACAGTGGTTGGATATCTTCACAGCAGGGATTCAGAGACACTGTACTGCCTGTGTGTGGTAAAGCTGGGCTCCAGACTAATGGGTTGGGAGAGGAGGATATGGCTACTGTGATGGGTTCGGTCACAAAGAGCCCCTTGAGGCTGTCACCTGATACGTTGGAATTACTTCTGAGCCCATTTTCCACTGCCAGCTTGGGACTCCAGAACCCTGCCTTGTTGAGCCAGACACGCTAGTTTGCTGCAACACAGACCCAGGTTTGGTCCACACCCCCAAACCAAAAACTGCTCAGCAAGTCACCTATCTCCAGTACCCAGACACCCAGCTCCCAATGGGATGGAAACCCCAAATAAATCCATTTTACTCTGTATAAAGCTTATGCAGGGTAAACTCGTAAATTGCCAACCCCTATAACACTGATTGAGAGATATGCACAGCTGTTTGCTCCCCCAGGTATTAATCACTTACTCTGGGTTAATTAATAAACAAAAGAGATTTAAGTGGTTTCAAGTAATAACAGACAGAACAAAGTAAGTTACCAAGCAAAATAAAACAAAACACACAAGTCTAAGCCTAATACATTTAAGAAACTGAATACAGGTAAATCTCACCCTCAGAGTGTTCCAATAAGCTTCTTTCACAGACTAGTATCAGAGGGGTAGCCGTGTTAGTCTGGATCTGCAAAAGCAACAAAGAATCCTGTGGCACCTTATAGACTAACAGACGTTTTGCAGCATGAGCTTTCGTGGGTGAATACATCCGAAGAAGTGGGTATTCACCCACGAAAGCTCATGCTGCAAAACGTCTGTTAGTCTATAAGGTGCCACAGGATTCTTTGTTGCTTTCACAGACTAGATTCCTTCACAGTCTGGGCCCAATCTTTTCCCTGGTACAGTTCTTGTTAGTTCCAGCTCAGGTGGTAACTAGGAGATTTCTCATGACTGGCAGCCCCCTTTGTTCTGTTCCACCTCCTTTTATAGCTTTGGCACAAGGCGGGAATCTTTTGTCTCTCTGGGTCCTCACTCCTCCTTCTAAATGGAAAAGCACCAGGTCTAAGATGGATTCCAGTACCAGGTGACATGATCACATGTCACTGTAAGACCTCATTCTCCATTCTTTCAGGACTGGCCTGCACATACCCAGGCAGATTTGTGAGTAAACAGCCATTCACAACTAATTGTCCTAGTTAATGGGAACCATCAAGATTCCAAGCCACCATTAATGGCCCACACTTTGCATAGTTACAATAGGACTTCAGAGTAATACTTCATATTTCTAGCTTCAGATACAAGAATGATACATTCATACAAATAGGATGAACAGACTTCGTAGATTAAAAGCTTTGTAATGATACCTTACAAGAGACCTTTTGCATAAAGCATATTCCAGTTACATTATATTTACACTCATAAGCACATTTCCATGAACATATGGAGTGCAACGTCACAGCTACTGATTCAGAAATTACATGGATTCCTCCTGTATGGACTATGCTAGAGTCAGCTGCAGAATGGCTGCACAGCAGCCCACACCTGGGCTGCTGGTTGTGGGATACACTGCATCCCATTAATATCCCTCCGAGTTCCTTGAACAAAGTTCATTTCCCAAGACGTCGTCATGGTACCTCCTGTATAATCATGCTATGGGCTGCATCACTGCTGGTGCAAGAGGAGCAGGAGAGGCTGCTGTGCCCTGGGGGATATGCACCCCTGCGGAGAGGAGGCAGCTGTTCCATTCAGGGAGGAGAAATTTAACATGTGTGTGGTTAAAACTCCATCAGAGTCCTGAATCAGCACATTCCTTAGGCACCACACATTGCTATGAACATTTCCAAGGTGGAGTGGGGTTTGCAGGCCCTTTCACTCCTCATGCAGATTTTCTGCAGACAGGACGCTGCAATGCCAACCATGCTGGCAGAAACTAGGGTAGGCTAAGACCTAATGGAGCCTTACATCACTATTTAACTAGAGTGAATGAGAAATTATGATCACACAAAAATCTGGCTCTTCAGTGCACAGTCAACACCAAAAGCAGTAGCAGTTCTTCTAGCAGGGACATCTGCTTTCTAGTCAGACAGCTTCAGGGGCTTGTCATTGTTAATGGCACTGACATGCTGCCTCCAGCATGTCACCTGATGACCATGCTGCTGTGAGGCTGGCTGGACTCAGTTTGTCCTATATGAGTCATTATTGTTTCATAAAACTTTATCCCAGAGAACTAGCCAAGAGGCTATTAAATCCACTCATTACATCTATACTGCTGGAAGATTCTACTACCCTTCTTATTCATTTAAATTAGCCTTGCTTAGAGGAACCCACAGCTTTATATGTAGACTGTTTTTTCCCCCAAGCAACAGTGTCTAAAATATACAGGGTATTTACCATGCAACAATAGTCCTGCAGTTTTACCACACTGTTGTTGCGTGAGGAATATCTCTGATAATAAGGCCTAAAATGAAGACTTCTAACTGATTATCAAGCTCTCGGCTGGCTCAAGCTTTTGGACACCCAGGATTCAATGCAAATTAAAGTTCAAGGAACCTAGAAGGTTTTAGCTCCAGGCTTTAAACCAAGCCAAAGAGCTAAAATATTATTTAAAACGGCAGTTCAATCGTTTGCTTACCCAGAATTAATAAACCCCTTCTGCATGTTTCCCCAGATAAGGCTGTGATTCATGTAGCAGACATACGATAGAAGCTCAAAAGGTCAAAAAGATGGCAATAACAACAAATTTTTTTAAATCACCCTAGAATTCACTCTGTTCCTCTGGCTATTTTAGTATCGGTAAATAGCTCTTTACGTTTTCTGACCTAAGCAGTTCCGTTTGAGAAGTTTCCCAGCCTGGATGTTCCTAAAATGTTACCAAATGATTAAACACAAATCCTTAAATGAAGAGAGCAGGTTTTATTAAATATCCTAGAGCAGTGCGCTGTCTGCCCGCACTCATGCCCAAGTCTGGCTGCTGGCTGATAAACGTTTTGGCTTTAAGATATTACTTATTAGCATGCCTGTATATTTCTACCTCACACAGTCACCCAAGGGTGATTGCTATCTGTTAATTGAATTCCGTGCCAGCAACTGTGTCTTTGTGTGCCTGCCATTATAATTTTGAGGATTGTGACTTCATTTCCTATTTACAAGTTGCAGTGATTATACTACACACTCACACACGCACACACACACACACCAGTTTTCGGTGGGCCGGGGGGAAATCACGTGAAATTTACAGGTGCTTGTTATTTGTGCTTTTTTTTTTTTAAGTGCAAACATTCGGGGCTTTACCTGAAATGGAATAAATGTGGGTGGAATAGAATGAGAATCTTAACTTTAGGAGAGAGGTTGCTGCTGACAAGGATGTTCACACAAAATCCTCCAGCCATTTTAACTGCACATATATCCTCTCAGTGTAACACCACCACTTTGTACTTCCACAGCACCTTCCATTGAGGATCTCAAAGTAATTCACTAACATTACAGAATTTAACATCACACAGGCTGCAGAGGTCCTTAAGTACTGTTCTCTCCATTTTACAGATGAGGAAATGGAGGAACACAGAAATGAACTTGCCCAAGGTAAAATGGCAAACTTGTGGCAGAGCAAGCAATAGGATCCAAGGGTGAAATCCTGGTCCTACTGAAATCAATGGCAAAACTCACATTGACTTCAATGGAGTCAGGATCCCACCCTGAACCTTCTGCCTCCCAGGTCTGTATTTTTAACAAAATTGCGCTTTTTCTGTAGTTTCCGCTGGCTCCCAGAAGCAACAGCAGTAGTTCAAAGATTCTACAGATGGGAAAACCCCAAGAAGTTCAGAGATGTTTCGGGGGTTGGATAAATCTGCTTATCCAAACCAATCTGAAATATAAGTATAAAAAACAGGGGACTAGTAAGGAAGTGAGTATGTAGGCAGGAAAATGTAAACGTTTGTATGGGTGTGTCTATACCACAGCCTGTGTTAAACCTCTGAGCACGCGCAGTACCAACTCCATGTTTCCAGAAGCCTGAGCAGACTGACTGGGTGCCATACTCATGTGCTGAGCCTTCTCTCCAATAAACCTGTCTATTGCATGATTTATTAAATATTACATGATCTTCTTTAGACAGGAAAGCTTAGGAGCACCTTTCCTTCTAAAAGGTTCCTAATATTTGCTAAGTTTTGACTGGGTCAGAATTATTGCAAAACTAGCTTCTCTCATGGTATTTTATTGTTTCTGCTTCCAAAATCAGGAAATGCCCAGCTACATTCAAATAAACACGTTGGAAAGTTAAAAAGATTGTTTTGAACTGGAAAAAGTTCAGATTAGATTCAGTTTAACTTCTAGGGGAATTCTTATTTTATCCAAATCCAATCTCACACTGGGTGCCCAAAATTATTAGAAACTTTTAAACTTAATCTCTCTGTGCCTCAATTTCCAATCTGTAAAATGGGGATAATACCACCCCCTCGCCTCACAGTGGTGTTGTGAAAATAAATTAATGTTTGTGAAGCACTCAGATTTTACACTGATGGGCACCATTTAAAAGCCTATGAGGAAATTAATAATTCTATCTCCAGAGCTGGGTTTGAATAGCATGCAGTAAAAAAGGCCTGGGGGCACACATCGAACAAAGAGGATAATACAAAATATTGAATAGCTGCTCATTAAGTGCGCACTGTCCATCCTGTGCACTGAGGGAGCATGTGATCATGTAATTAAAGACTATTATAATGCATACACACAAAGGGGCTAAATTAAGTTTGCATGGGTTACCTTAATCCTAGCATTTCCCAACATGTGCATGCTTGATTTTGCAACCTTAATAACATTCTTTTAATGTAGTTTGTGTGTGTGTGTATATATAATTGTATAGCGTTTATAATCACTCATCATTCATTACTGCACATACAACATTGTGGACAATGTTTAGACATTAAAAATCTCAGCTCACTGATTGAATAGAGAGTACAGTAGAAATAAATATCAATGTATTTCCTAAATATTTACATAATGAGCTATTTAAATGCAAGAGATTCTAACATATGTAAACAATTGGAAATACTGTATGTGTGAAAGTCTAAAGCAGATGCCAGAAATATACCTAGTTCCTTGTAAAATCATGTGATTTAGGAGTCAACCACAGCATATTTTAAAGGTTTTATGTATTCAAGCACTGCAGATTATAAATACATATTATACTAAAAAAGATAACATATTTTATCCAGTATATTTAGTCAGTAAACTGATTGGGTTAAAACAATGGGTGCCACTGTAATAAATGGGCATTAATTACCGCTCAGTTACAATGGAATTCCTATTGAGTTCTGCAGTGCATGACATCCAAATGGATACAAAGAGAATTCAACATGATCGAGTCTAATACGACAAACACCAGAGGCAATAATTTTCTCCTTGTCATAAAGTTGCCAAATTACATAACATGTAGTTTCTGCTGCAAAGCTTTTTCAGGACTTGACTTATAGCAGCTCAGCCATCGGCCACTCAGAGACTCCCTCTATCAAAGTAAGTTCCTGTCATGTATTGCAATCTTGGTTTGATGAGAGATTTTCACAACGGTATCTCAAAGGGCACCTAAAAGAAGCTCGGTTGAGCCAACACTGGTTTAGTCTGGCTTGGCATGGAGGGGAATAGAATGCTGAGGGATGGAGAGAGCAATACGACTTTCAAGGCAAAAGTTTTCTTCATGTTAATAACCAGCCTGAGCTTAGCTGTCAAGGAAAGAAACAATGCACGTTGTAATTAGTAGCGAGGCTTCATACTGACTAATTACCACCTTTGCAGAAACCAACTTTTGCACGAAGGACCAAAAGCAGTTACAGCACATCCACGTAGTCATACCTCTGAGCTCAAAAGTGTCCACGGTAAATGTGCAGTGGATTTTCTCTCTCCCCCATCCCTTGATGAAGAGTGCACATTGTTAAATACAGCCTGTTTTTCGCTGTTGAGCATTCTGTATTTGTACACTGTGGAGATTTTGGACTATGGGCTGAGCAGTCCTCAGCACAGTTCAGGAGGGATGTATCTGATATGTCCTTTCAAGCACCTTTCTGCTCCCTTGATCCTGGGGTCATCTGGGTACTAGGCCAGGCCTATGCATATATGACAGCAGCTTCCAGGGGCCCCAAGGGGCTGCTGCAAAGGTAATCAGGGCTCACAGGGGGATAAGGATATCACATCCATGCCCGCTTCGCAAGCCAGTCCTCCTATGGGGGAGGCTTAGGTTGGATATTAGGAAACACTATTTCACCAGGAGGGTGGTGAAACACTGGAAGGGGTTACCTAGGGAGGGGATGGAATCTCCTTCTTTAGAGGTTTTTAAAGTCAGGCTTGACTTTAAAATAACTGTCAAATAACTGTCCCAGACATACTCGTACTTTGGCTGCCGTCGCATGTCTATAAACTGTTCTTTGTGATTTCTCCATTTCCCCAGCTCTCATGCCTGGATTTCTGGAGCCTAGAAAGAAGAGAAAAGTAACTCCAACTGTTTATTTTTTTTAAATCCACCTTTTAATCAACTAGCCATTAAAAAAAAATGTGATTCATTATTTGTTAGCAGTATCACATCAGCAGAGACACGAATGGTTTGTTTTCTGTCTCAGATGGGGATGCCTTAATTGTATTAACACGAGTTTATTTATTTAGAGTCCCTTGAACCAAAGGTTCAAATGCTGGCAGGCTCAGCTCAACCCTTCGTCCTTCCATGGTAGTGACATTAAATACCACACAGGTCATTCCCAACCCATGGGCCTGTCTGCTTCGTGTAGTTATAGAGGATCCCATGGCACTGTGCATAAAAGAACAGGTTTGCCCTGTGTCCTTTGCTAAACCGTTCCCTTTCTCTCCTGCCTCCAAGTGAGCTGTAGCTCATGAAAGCTCATGCTGAAATAAATTTGTTAGTCTCTAAGGTGCCACAAGTACTCCTGTTCTTTTTACAGAATGCTGTGAGCTGATTGGCTGCCACCCCCCATCACAGGCATGCTGTGTATATTTCATTTTGGAAAATTGTTATGGAGCCTGTGGGGTGAAAGGAGCTATATTTTGGAGCCATGGTATTTGTGTTTGTTAAATCAAAATTGTAAAATACATGTTTAGGTGCCCATCCAGTGCTCTGGGTGCCTATCCCAGAGATCAGGGATAGTCCGTTCTTTTTCCTTAGGGAGAGCAGAGCTCATTGATGGATCTGGGTTGGGAGGGTTTGGGGGCTGGTGTGGGGAATGCGGTTGCTGTGGTACCAGAGAGGACCTTCTGTACTTGGAGGGAAACAGACCCTTTAAGGCCTTTATTCATCTCTGATAATTGTCAGACCCAACTTTGACCCAGCGCTTCCCCAAACAGATTATTGTCAAGTGGGATTAGAATTTGAGGAACGACAGCCTGGCTTCCTGCCTCTTTCCAAGATGTAAGGGCTTCTATGGGATTTAGAAAAAGAGGGGAACATGCTAGGATAGCAAAATTTTCCCATTCCTTCCCTCTCTTCAGCCAGGACCCATAGATGCGAGTTCCCCTCCACTTGCAGAAGGGGCATTCTTTGACCCCCTTCAGCAACCCAATTCTGTCCTGCTCACTTCTCCCTGCAGACTCAGTCAGTATCCTTCGGCCTTTGCCCCAGCAGGCTTCTTGCCCCTCTTTCCCTACCTACATTTAACAAGCCACTTTCCCCCTGCAGACCTGCTCCTTTCACTTCCCCTGGCTTCTTCTCCCTGATGGCATCATATCCCTTCCCCTTCTTCCTACAGTCTCTGGGCCTCACCAGAAGACTCAACCTAGGGCTGGAGCAGAAGCCACTTCTGCTGGGAACCTCTAAGTTCTATGTGGCAGGCACCAACTTGCAGCTTCTAGCTCAACAGAGGCAGCAGGCAAGTGGATGGGGCGGGGAAGGGGAGGAGTTGCAGCTGTGGTACCACCAATTGGCTGGAATGAGCCTATGAAAGTGGCCCCAGATGTCCTGAGTGACCAGAGTCCCCCTATACATCTGTATGCTTTGCACACCTCTAGGACAGCTCTACCTTAGGTCCAAAGTTAGTCTCAGTTGGGAATTATTTAACACGGCCATTTAAATGATTCATCTAACAGTGCTGCTTTGATATTTTATCACCTCTTCATTTTCTCAAACTGGTCTTTTACAAGCCCAATCCTGCAAATGGATCCACAAAGTCATGGACAGAGCCCCCTTAACTTCAGTAGGGCTAGGCAGATTATAAGGGTCCACCCTTTGCAGATTCAGTGCCTAACTTTGCTTGTTTTTTTGGGACGGGTGAGGGAGCAGGGGAATAAACATGTGAAATGTTCTTCTGTTCTAGATATATATGAAAATACCAGAAGGAATCAGGTCATATAACCTTGAAGAGAAGGAGTTGTTTTTATATGGCCATGAATGATATGCCTGTGGAAGTTAAAGTTAAAAGAAAGGTTACTGCAACTGTAAAGGCAGATGAGCTGGTTCTGCACCACTAGCTGTTTATACTCCAGCAATTGAGAGTCTAATTGAGACTGTATAATTATCTCCTCACCATAGGGTGAAGTGTGCACTCACTCGGTGGATACTATTGATGAAAAGCTACATGGAGAACAGGCTGCAATGCATAACAGGATCAATTTTGTTTTTAACATTTTATCTATAAATTTAACTGGCTGAAACAGGTGGGAATAAACATCGTGTCAGGTTCTGTGTTATGGACTATGGCTTTGCATGTGTAAAAATAAAAACAATAACAACCATATTATGACTACCATAATTTGTTTCAAATACATTTACCAAGAGCAAGGTGTGCTAAAATATTTAACTGGTAAATAAAATTCCCTATAAACTTCTTGAGAGATCTTCAAAGTACAGAGACACTGGATGCAGAATGTGCATTTTATAGTGTACTCATTTTATTATTATAATACTTATGTGTATGTATTCACGTGTATAGACACACACACATATCTATATTCACTCTTGCAACTCTAAAAAGCCTAAAGTAGGTGTGCTGACTACAGATTTTTGCATAACTTTATAATATATTGCACATCTTTCATTTTTTATTGGTATTAATAGTAATAGCTCCCACACAAATGCTACTGTATTGACATTCAGGTAAGTTGTGTAACTACAAAATCCTGTGAGCTTTGGAAACTTCAGAGAATGGGTAAAGTTCATGCTCAGGCTAATCCTGCATTCCTTGACTGGCTTCAGTAGGAGTTTTGGGTATGGAATGCAGGTCAGGCTTTTGGTACCAGAAAGAAAAAACTAAATCTGAATACATGAGCTTAATTTTTTTAATATATAAAATTGATGTGCCACTTTACTATATAGGACTGCGTGTTATTTATTTATATATTTTGAACTTCTTAAAGCCAGATTGTCAAGATGATTTCAAACAAACAAAACAAAAAGACATGAAACAGGTCTAGGGACCTAGATTTTGTTTTGGAGCTTTGAAACCCATAATCAAGCAAGATTCGGGAGAGGGGTTCCACTGATGTTTTTACCCAGTGGATGTTTATTTTTCTCCAGTGCAATTCTGTGCCACTGTTTGTGTTGACATTCATGCATTAAAAGTCAAATTTATGTCAGCGCCACACAGATCGACTATCAGATATTGCTATTAACATTGACATCAAAATCATTAAGAAATTGCCTTCCTGTAAATTAATTATCAGCATTGTATTGGCATGAATGCATAATGACATTATTCATGCAAATAATTAAAGAAAATGCACAGCAAAAACACATTAGAATAATGGCACAAAATGTCATTATTCTGGCTTCTTGACAATCAGATACTCTTCGTTTTAGGCATAATAAACGTTAAGGTTAACATAAAGAGACAGGAAACCTCAGTGGAAGCCTGACAGGTGCACTTATTGGTGCCGGGATTTATTTAGTGTATGAGCTTGTAGGAGTAAAAGTGGATCTTCTTAAACTTGAAAAAAAAATTATATCATTTTTTCCCAGTGCGATGACTTATACTGTTATTGTCTAAAGATATATGCTATTTTGTTGTTGCCAATTTCAAGTCTCAAAGGACCTTTGGCACAAAAAGGTTGCTGTTATAAAAATACTGGTGTCTTTATGGAGCACGGCAGAGAAATAATTAACCTGAAAAGCTCTGAGGTTATCTCCCTCCACCTCCTCCCAAAAGGTAATTATTACTGATCAGTGCACAGGGATAGAGAATGAGTTGTGATTACAGTGCATGTCTGAGTTCTCTTAATTTGACCTGTGAGGGACTAAGTTACTTTTTTATCAACTGCAAAAAGACTGCCCACTTCAGGAGAATAAACATTACTAACAACTCAGTGGTGTATGCTGGCTTACTGACCAGCTGGACACATGTTTTACACAATGTCCCTGGTCAATGCAAGATTACTCTCTTGGTCCTAATTCTGTGCTCGATCCAGAGATCTAATAGAAATGCTGCAAGAGGAGACTTTCTCTGGGACAGTGGGGCTGGCACTTCTAGTTAATGTCCTTGCTAGGAACAGGAAGCAGAAAACAAGACAGAACAAAAGTTGTCCCAAAATTTCAGATCCTCAAAGAAGGGTTTTTTAAATAATTTTTTAAAAGTAGGCAAGTCTGGGGGAGATGTACCTTATTTCATCCCGCTAACAGGAGAAAGGCCTCACCTGGAGTACTGTGTCCAATTTTGGTCACCAATGTATAGAAAGGATGTAGAGGAACTGAAAAGGATCCAGAGGCGAGCGACAAAGATGATCAAAGGGATGAAATGAAAACCATATGAGCAAAGACTGAAGGAACAGGCTATGTTTAGTATAGAAAAGAGGAGATTAAGGGGGGACATGATAGTGGTCTTCAGATACATGAACGGCTGCCATAAATAGATGGAGGAAAGTTGTTCTCTCTTGCCACAGAGAGCAGGACAAGAGGCAATGTCAAACTATAGCACAGCAGTTTTAGATTAAATTTCAGGAAAAACTTCCTACCTGTAAGAACAGTAGGACAATGGAACAGACTGCCTAGGGAGGGTGTGGAAGCTCCTTCACTGGAGGTTTTCAAAAGGAGGCTGGATAGCCATCTGTCTTGGATGGTTTAGACACAACAAATCCTGCATCTTGGCAGGGAGTTAGACTAGATGACTCTTGCAGTCCCTCCTAACCCTTTGGTTCTATGATTTCAGGAGAAATCATAGGACTGGGAGTCAGGAGATCAGGGTTTTATTCTTGGTCCTAACACTGGCCCATGTATCCTCAGGCTAGTCACTTATTTGCTCTTGCTTCTGAGTTTTCCCATTACTAAAATAGGGATAATACTTCCTACCCCACCCAGCTTTTTTAAGGTCTAAAGTAGTTAACATTTCTAAAGGGTGCCATGATCTTTGATAGAAAGCATTATATAAACTCAATACATTATTTTATAGCATGCACAAGTGTGCAAGGTACTTCACAGACAGTACACAAGAAATGAGCTTACAAATCCATGTATGTCAATATTTACACCCTCACCGGCCAGGAGTTCAGACTAGCAGATCCTGATGTAAAATCAGGGCCTAAAGGCAAACACTCAAAGTGTTACAGCTACACAATCATGCTGTTTCTGTTTAGACATCTTGGGGGTTCAAAACATTTTAGTTTTAATGCTTGTATCGGAGGAGGATAAAACACTTATTCTTGCAGGTAATGCAGGGCTTTGGGAATGACCTGAATCGCAATCAGGATCAATGTTTATTACAAATGGAGCAAGAAGAGGAGTCAATAATGATTTCCACTTTTACCGTTTTAAACCTGAAAAGGGAGTGTCTGCTCTGCTCACTTTCAAGGTATGCTCTCACTGATCTAGTGGTGAAATACCAAGGCGGCACTTGAAACACTATTTTGTGATGCCCTGAGCCTCCCACTACTGTTTAACAATCCAAGCCTGGCTCCTAATCTATCAGCAGATAGTCAGACTTGTACCCATAATTTACAGTTACATTAATAAGATCTATGACATGTCTTGCAACATTTTATTGATAATGTGAAATGTATTATAAGTATCGTGTGCTTGTAGAGCTGCTGCCACTCAGGGATTTTTGTACATAAGGTATTACATCTCAAAAGCTGTGAAAAAAGCCTTTAAATAAATAGCCTGGTACAATCCTTCCTTCAAAGTCTATAAATCCACAGTCTATAAATTCACAAATAAGATTTACTATGTAAATCAAGCCTGGATCAACACAGGACTATACTGTGTGGGAGCAACACCATGAGCTAGGGCTTTCATGGCGTGGACCGCATTTTAACACAGAGACTTTCCCAGAGGAGGAGAAGGACCTAGGAGTCCTGGTTGATCATAGGATGACTATGAGTAGGCAATGTGATGTGGCCGTTAAAAAAGCTAATGCGGTCTTGGGTTGCATTAGGCGAGGTATTTCTAGTAGGGATAAGAAGGTGCTAGTCCCGTTATATAAGGCGTTGGTGAGACCTCATTTGGAGTATTGTGTGCAGTTTTGGTCTCCCATGTTTAAGAAGGATGAATTCAAACTAGAACGGGTACAAAGAAGGGCCACTAGAATGATCCGAGGAATGGAAGGCCTTTCGTATGAAAGGAGACTTGAGGAGCTCGGTTTGTTTTCCTTAACCAAAAGAAGGATAAGAGGAGATATGATTGCACTCTTTAAATATATCAGAGGGATAAATACCAGGGAAGGAGAGGAATTATTTCAGCTCAGTGCTAATGTGGACACGAGGACAAATGGATATAAACTGTCAGTCAGGAAATTCAGGCTTGAAATTAGACAAAGGTTTCTAACCATCAGGGGAGTGCAATACTGGAACAGCCTACCGAGGGTAACAGTGGGGGCAAAGGACCTCCATGACTTTAAGATTAAGCTAGATAAGTTTATGGAGGGGATGGTATGATAGGATAACGGGCTTAGTCAATAGGTCAATTAAGTGCCACACTGGTAAATAGTACAATGGGTCAATGGTATGATATAACCTTTTCCAGAGGGTTTGGCTGGAGAGTCTTGCCCGCATGCTCGGGGTTCAGCTGACCGCCATATTTGGGGTCGGGAAGGAATTTTCCTCCATGGAAGATTGGCAATGGCCCTGGAGGTTTTTCGCCTTCCTCCGAAGCATGGGGCAGGGGTCGCTTGCTAAGGAGTGGGTGGATCGGCTTATGTGGCCTGCATCTTGCAGGAGGTCAGACTAGATGATCATAATGGTCCCTTCTGATCTTGAATTCTATGATTCTATGATTCTATGATTCCCAGTTACATTGATCCCCTCCTCAATAGTCACAATCACATACCAGCCCTGTGGCAATGACCACAATTGCTTATATGGTAAAAGAAGATATTTCATGTATGTTTAGTGTCTTTTAATGTAATTTAGCATCTGAAGACCCAACAGAGAAGCTGATGCGCTGTCACTAGTCATTTCTCCACAGACCTCCATGGACCACCTTTTGAGAACCTCTGAGACAACAGCAATGGCATTTGGATGAGGATGAACCTTTGTAAAAATCCATTGGAAACAAGTATTACAAATTAGAAGCTTCCCTGAAGTTTACCAAAACCTGTTGATAAGAGAGTTTTGACTTTCCTAAAGTCATGCGATGAGATGAAATCAGAACCCTGGAAAGGGCAGGAAAGTATACAGCTTGGGAGCAATAAAACCCTAGAATATCAAGGTCTTCATGACATAATTCAAGGCTATAATTTACTCAAGGCCGTATCTCTTCTCCATCCAAAAATTCAAACACATAAAATCAGCTTTGAAATCAGCCTGTTTTTCCTTTGTCTAACTGTGTCTGATAAATGAAAGAAAGAGCCTCTTATGCTCCCAAGCCATTCCCCACATCCACATTGAATATCCTTCCGAGGTTAAAGGAATTAGAATCCAATATAGCACCAATTGGAAAAACATTCAAAGAATGAAACCCCACCCAACTATGTCTGTGCTACAAACCCACCAAGTGTCGTTGTTCTCTGATTAGCACAAGTCACGGTTCAGGTTACCCAGTCTCAGAGCTATCCATGACTTTCGGAAGTCAGGATCATGTTACCTGTCATCTCCTCCAATCTAAGCAATGGAAACTTGTATTCTACTCTCTGGCCACATTCACCTCTGACTGTAGAGCTGGCACCTGACAAGCAAGTGTGAAATAAGGATGTGATCTGCTAGCAGAAGCTGCAGCAAAAACACCCCAAACCAAAAATACACTGTGCAATCTAAATATGTATTGTATATGATCAATCCTGATTAAAAACAGAACAGAATACAGCCTCACTTCTAACCAGATGGAAGGAGGAGATAGAGGTGAGACCCAGTGCTTCAAAATCTCACTTGTGGTTACAGATGTTTCATACACTAAGCTGGAAGGAAAATAGTGATTTATGTGCTGGGTATCTAAGGACAGCAAAATTACCACTGCCATTCCAAGAGCCAATGGTATGAATTACCAATCACTTCTAACTGGAAGGGATGGGTTAGAGTCCAGGAGTTAAAGCAGGGTATTAAGAGTCATGACTCGTAGCTCAGCTCCGCTATGCACAAGTCATTTTAACTGCTCTGTGCCTCAGTTTGTCACCCTATCCAATAGCTATAATGATGCCCTGCCCACAAGAGTGCTGTGCTTAAATAATTATTTAAATGAGCTTTGAGATGTCAGACGCAAGTTCCTATATAAAAGCAAACATTAACGGACTTGCTCATATAACTTCCAGCCAGTGATGTCTACCAGCCTCACTGATAGCAGAGTACCCAGCTAGAGAGCAAGGTCTGAATTCAGAGATTGTGGCAGATGCTCTGCATTGCTCTGAATTCCTGCAATGGGGTTTGGTATCCTGGAGTCAGCTGGACTAACCCCAGTAAAGCAATGACACAACAGGAAGAAAGGGGACAGGCAGCCTACGGCCATGTGCTGTATTCACATCCCACTTAAAACTCCCATTGATTTCAGTGGGGGAAGGCAGCTGAGGGGTGCACAACCAGATCCCTGCTAAGAGCCAAACAAGTGACAGTTCCTGAAAAACTGATTTCAAAACAGACATGTCTGGCCATCATTGTGAAGCTTCACCTGCCTGCCTGTGAGAAGCAGACTACACACAATCATAGCAATTGTTTACAGGCACGTGGGGTTTTCAGTTCTTTGTCTTGGCCATATCTTGAAGATAAAAAAAACCCTCCACAATCAATTCCAGATACACAAGATCCTGTGCTCAACTGTTTGCCAAACCGTAATTATGAACAATAATCTTACTGATAAAGCAGCCTCTCCCTCCCACCAAGGCGCCTGGTCTGCAGTAGAACAATTTCAAACACAGTTATAGAGCACCATAAAACAATATAATAGCAGATAAGAAACCAGATAAAGTGGTGAGCCTGATTCTCTCCACAACACTTTGGCATCAGTATAGCGCCACTGGGCGCAGTCCTCCATGTGTGTTGTGCTTTGCGTCGGCGCAAAGTGGATGCCAGAATACTGCCGTAGTGTTCATTTTGCGTCAGTGAAATGACTACACAAAGGTAATAGAGGGTCAGGTCCTTTAACTTCAGTGGAGTTAATCTGATTCACAGAACTTTAAATGAGAGCATAATCAGGCCTGATGTTATTCAATGTCGTGAGGGGGAGGGGTATCCATGCAGCAAGCAGCCAAGATTAAAACCCAAAACACCTCTGGAAAAACACAGCGTTTGCAGATTTATTTATTTTTGAAAGTGCAGAGGGATGAGAACAAATGTTTTTTCTGTCATCTCCTGTGGGAGTAAGCTGGGAGGTCCAGCATTCTTTCTCCTCACACAAATGCTGCTTGCCTCCCTGCGATGAGCAGCTGCGATCATTCCACTGCCACGTCCTTTCCTTTCTTTGCTGTGATTTAAAATTAGCAGTGCTGTGTGCAGGCCGCAGCTGAGGAAACGCTCACCCATAGCTCATCAGGGCCTTTAGAACTGACCACTAAAATAACTCCTGCCTCAGACAGCTGGGGAGTTTTTAGTGCACATATCACTGGCTGTCGGGGATATGCTATCCTTGATGTGAAGAGCACACCAAACACCAACAAACGGGAGCTAGCTCGGCTGCTGGAGCTGCAACCCATCTTTCTTGGGTGTAGCTACCAATGCCACGCAATTTATTTTAGATAGTGCCTTTCATTCACTGCCTCACAAAACGCTTTACACTGAGTCAATCACAGCTGAGGAAGACGACTAGATGAGATATTTTTGTCACATTTTTACAAAGGCAGACAGACTCCCCAGAGAATGTATTTATTCCTGGGCTGAGACCCAGGAAACTGATCAGTAGGCACAGAAACTACCAGTGCAGGAAACTCAGAGAGTAAAACAGCCCTTAGGGTTTCACCAGACAACACGATCAGTGCAAGACAGAAAAGAGCTTCTTGTAATTCCGTGCTCTAACAACTTTCAGGTGAATGACATGAAATTTCAAGAAGAGTCTTCAGCAGCAAGAAATGCCCATTCAGTCCATCAAGGTTCATCCCGATAAATGCCTTGGTTTTGGTTTGCCAGCAAATTCAAATTGATGAAACTTGCACTGATATTGTTCTACAAGGACTTAAGAATCTTAATTCATTTGAATCCCAAAAAGAGACAGACGGGTGTGTCCATGCACATGCACGTACCCACACCCATATTTAAAATGCGTTCACCTGGGATACATAAAGCCTGAAATACTTTCATTAGGGCTGCAAAAGGAAGAGCGATTAATAGATTCTGAACTTCTTAATATTCAGTGGAAGAAAACTGCAAAAAGAGATGTAACCCCCAAAAAATTAACAAAAAACCCCATATAAACCCCCAAATCCTGCTTGGAAGAATTACCAAGCTAAATTGCCATAAATATGAGAAGGTGAAAAAAAAGCGAGGGAAGGTTGTTTTTTATTTTTAATTTGCATTCAACAGGAGAGAGATTTATGCATGAGATGCAAATTACTATGTGTTATTTACACATCTGAAGGAAAACAAATCTTGACTGTAAATGTTTAGAGGGCATATTATTTTTAAATATGAAAGTGGTAAAATTATTACAGTGTTTATAACTCCCACAGTGTTAAAGAGACATTACAATGAAAAAAAATGAGCCCTTTTATTAAAATTATATAGAATCCTCACCAAATAGGAGGGCAGAAAACAAGTATAAAAATCAGTGATTAACTCTGTTCTTGAGAACATCTTGGAGTAATTTGCTCCCCTTGCAATTGGGCCTAAGAAGACTTATTGCTTAAGAAAGCAACAAGAATTTAGGATATTTACCTTTTCTGCCTTTATTTTTTAAACTGAAACTTATTAAATATTCCACATTACTTTAAAACAAAGAAACAGAAATAGCTTTGCAAAAGTGCATCTATTCACTAAACATATACTGATGTAGGTGTTGGGATATATTACAAGTTGGCATACATATACTCCCACATACTGGATTGGACTGTCTCTGAAAACTGTAAATATAGCACTGAAGTCTAAATTGAGAGGGCAAAGGCAGAGCACAGGAAGGTAAGAAGAAAACAGAAGAAAAAGAAGAGAAACAGAAGCGGGAAATAACACGAAAGAAGGCTCAGTTTTGCTCAGCAGACCCACAGCCACCAATGTTTGTCACACGGATCTACCTCCGTTACCGTAGTATGAGTCCCCCTCAGCAACCCCTGTGAAGAAGGGAAGTACTATTATCCCCATTGTATAGATGGAGAAGGAAGCACTGAGAAGCCAAGAGATCTTCCCAAGGTCACACAGGAAGCCTGCAGCAGAGCAAGGAACTGAACCTGTGGCTCCAGCCAGGGGCGGCTCCAGGCCCCAGCACGCCAAGCGCGTGCTTGGGGCGGCATGCCGCGGGGGGCGCTCTGCCGGTCACCGGGAGGGCGACAGGCAGGCAGCCTTTTGCGGCATGCCTGCGGAGGGTCCGCTGGTCCCGCGGCTTTGGTGGAGCCGCAGGACCAGCGGACCCTCCGCAGGCATGACTGCGGGAGGTCCACCGGAGCCACAGGACCGGCGACCGGCAGAGCGTCCCCCGCGGCGTGCCGCCCTGCTTGGGGAGGCGAAATGTTTAGAGCCGCCCCTGGCTCCAGCCTAGCACCTTAACCACTGGACTATCATTCCTCTCTGTTAGTGACACATTGGCCAATTCCTTATATTGAACGTAAACTTGTTGGCTGATGTTGGAAAAAGATTTTTAAGGTCAGCCTGTGTTTTCCCCCTGCACAGATGTGTAAAGGAAGGAGAAAGTGCCTATTTTGAGGGCCAGACACAATGGAAGTCATCGTACTCAGGAAGCACAAGAACTGTACAAAGGGGTGGGGAAGGACAAGAAGGAGGTAAGATCCTGTCCCCTCTCCAGTAAGTCAGAAGATTGGGGTGGTGAGAGAGCAGAGTGCAGACTGTACCTTCTTTAAAGGTGGCAGGGTGCCTACCTACACTCCGTGGCAGCTCTCTGGAGCATGCTGCCTTCTGGAAGGACCACTGAAGTAGAGCACCTCTACATCACTCAGCATGGTGCTATTACTATATGCCACATTATAGGCCTTTGCTGGCATTACAGGCAGAGCTGGCATTGCCTAGAGTTAAGGTTGCTCAACACTTTCCATTTTAAGACCGTTGCCTGTTGCTAATACCTTTGTCAAACTAATTGTTCGGGCTGAATTTTCCATGCCAGGCTGAATTGTTTTTGAAAGCTTCAGGTAAAAGAGTTGTTTCCAAGAATGAGATTTGGGGGCAGGGGAGGGTTTCTGGAATATGTTGCTCTGACCATGTTCAAAGAATTTTTACAAGCATTTTGTCAAGAAGCTCCAGCTTGATTTGGAGCAGGGACTTGGAGAGTCCATCTGCAGGACAGCAATGAGCATGCTCCATATCGGGGCTGCAGTGGCGGAGCTGGACTTTCCCTGTCATTGCTTCGTGATGCTGGGAACAGTGCAGAGAGACTGTCTAGCCTGTGCTATCAGTGCTGGCGCCCATCTAGCATGGCGAAGGAAGGAAGCTGCCTGACTGGAATGCAGAGAGATGAGGAAGTTGGCAGAGGGACACAGGGTGTTGCAGGACTAGGAGCCAGAAGGTAAGGGACAGCAAAGTGGAATGGAAGCATGGAGGGTAGCAGCCAGGGTGATGAATAGTAGATGAGGGAGAGGAGGTAGATAGGCACAGAGAAGGGCAGTAGCTGGGAATGGGGTGGGGGTAGATAGGAGCAGAGGGAGACAAGAGCCAGGGATCATTAGAAGGCGACATGTACAGGCTGGGACACAGGGGCAGAATGATCTATAACCATTATAGAACACTCCTCTCCAGAACTGGAATTGAACCCAGGATTTCTGAATCTCTATATTTTTTGCTTTCAGCAAATATCTGTGAAATCCACCCTTCCCCTCAAACAGTTGGTCCACATAGCAGTAGTAGGCTGTTATCCTCTATCAGTTACTCCATTAGCTCAATTGGTAGATGTCTGTGCTGTGGATCCAGAGGTCTGTACCCTGGTAGGATATGTCTCCACTGCGATAAACACATGGCATTGAGTCTCAAAGCCTCGGTCAGCTGACTGGGCCTCAAGCATGTGGGGCTATAAAATTCCATTGTAGACATTCAGGCTCAGGCTGGAGCTTGGGCTCTGAGACCCTCCCCTCTCATGTGGTCTCAAAGCCCAGGTTCCAGCCTGAGCCCAGATGTCTACACTTCAGTTTTTATAGTCTTCCAGTCCAAGGCCCACAAGTCTGAGTCAGCTGACATAGGCCAGGTACAGGTTTTTTATTGCACTGTAGACATATCCTAAATAACCAGAGTTGGGGGTCAATATGCTTCCTCATGATAGAAATTGGGGTATTTTTTGTTTGTTTTAAAAATATTGGGCAATTACTTCCAAAAAAAAACATTAAAAGAATGTTGAGATTGAAAAGTCAAGCACTCCAAAGTTAAGAAATGACTCAATTAAAATTGCCCATGCAACGTTCATTTGGCACCCTTCTTCATATCCTACTTTGCAACCATAACATTCTTTCCGTGTATGGTTTTTCTGGGGGTGGGAAGGTGCTGTATAAGTAGCAAGGCCAGTTATACATATGCAGTTTGCTGGATCCTGTATTCATATTCCAACACACTGAAATTTTGGGACTTAGGAATTTTGCAAAAAGGCTTTTCTAATTGAGTCACCAGTTCACCCAGCCTGAGTAATTTCTAATTTGATTAGGAGGAAGAAAAATGAAAAACAAAACAAAAAACTAATCACTAAAGAGGGTTGTGTGCATCTTAAATGGAAGATGATAGATAAGCTGAAACAAATGAGGCATTCGCTTTTGCAGATGAAGGCACTTAATGAATTCCAGTAGTTGTGGCTTTACTTGGAAAACCCAGATGGGTAGTTTGTTTCATGTTTTTGTTGATTTTAAATATTTAGGTCCAGATGCTTCTACATAGGCACCAAAATTCTTTACATAGCAACTACTGGGAGAAAGTTTCCGACTCTTTTAAAGAACTTGGTGGGGGGAAACAGCACACATATTCTTGTTTGGTATAACTTACTTTCTTGCACTTCATTCGTATCTGGGTTTGTTAACAGAACCTTTGTTATTCTCTTAGCAGAGCTATTAATATATTCTCAGTTATAGCACTACTTCATGCATTTGTGTTCCTCCATCTTCTGAAAAATAAATAAATAACCACACACAAAACCCAATCCCATTATTCAAACTCTGAATGTGGAAAAAAGAAATACTTTTGTATTAACTGCATCGTAGACTCAAAATAAGACTCCTGAGAAGAGACTGAGTTAGGTTCGCCTTATGCAGTATAAAGGAGCGGGGGTGTGATTGAGAATGAGTTATGTTATTTGTTAACACTGGCACTGTGCTAAGAGTATCTGAAGTCTGTCATGATGAAGGATTCCTGCTGTCTCAGAAAGAGGGAGCAGGTCACCTCAATCTCCTTACCCTCTGATGTTTATTATCCCTTTGTTCCTCGGGTGAAATCCTGGCCCCATTGAAGTCAGTGGAGGTTTTGCCACTGATTTCAATGGGACCAGGATTTCCCTGTCTACAGAAAGAATGGAGAAAAGTGGGTACAGCAACTATCCACACAGCCTTGTTGGTGGGGCGTCAACGGCCTCACTCATAAAAGTTTGCAGGAGCAGAGCCTGGTGAAGAAGGCCACCCCCCATGCATATATTTGTATCCTGTCAGCCATCATGGAAACTAAGCGATGAACTGGACTAAGAAAAAGGTTTTTCACTGAGAAGCAAATACAAATGCAATAGACTAGTGTATTTGTCAGAGTTCTGTTGATTGGTGGACAGCCTGACTGTGAATATGATGTGAAGAGGAATTACAGAGGCAACAAATGGCAGAACAACATAACATTCAAATAATTTATTTTTTTTTAAATCACAAAATTTGCCAAATAAATTTCCTAAATACATTTTTTCTTGTATTAGCCCAGCTGTATGGCTAAGTGAATATTAAAAATAATAATTAATATGGAAAATGTCATGACATTCATTGAGTAAGTGACTAATGGTATTCAACCAGCTCCAGAGCTAGTAAGCATCTTCTTGAGTCTATAAAAGTTTCACAAAGAACTCTCCAGATACAACCAGCAACGACAATTGAAACACAGTGGGTCAGATCCTCAGCTGGAGAAAATCGGTGTAGTTCCTCTGTCTTCAATGGAGTTTGCCAGTTTCCCTCACTGAGGACAGAGCTGTGCTGATTTGCACCAGGTGAGGATCTGACCCAATAAACACATACATCCTATAAAAGGAAGAACATACTCAACCTGCAGCTAGCATCCCCCTGTACAGAGAAGCTGGCAATTTACAGACATGTCCGACATCCTGCCTATACACCCCATTTCCAAAATCTTTGGCTGTGTTCACAAGATGGAGCCCTTCCTCCAATCTACTGGCCTGAAAGCTTCACTTCCAGACATACTACAGAAACAGACAACATTGATTGTGCAGCTCTGTTTTATTATTCTCAGCTGCAGATTCACATAATTGTGCTCTTCACCTTTTGCTGCTTGGCATTTGCTGATTATTAGCCTAGGATCTGGAGTAAGTTTCTCCAGTTGCACTGCACTGCTGTTAGCTGCATTTTAAGGGGGAGAAGGGGTTGCCTTCCCCTGAAACACCAGACGTTGATCATTGTCAGAGTCTATACTGAGCTGGATGGACCTTTTGTGTATTCAAGTATAGAAATTTCTAGGCTCTTGTTTCATTGGTTAGAAAGCTTAATATATTATAATGGGGACCAAATACCCTCACTGAAAATTATCTCACAAGATTTTACTGATGAGATGTTGTGTATTGAAATGCTATGAATCTCCTTGGAAGAACTATTTACTGCTACTGATATTGTCAGGATTGGATGTAAAAATAAGTCACCACCACAAACTTGGCCTGATAACATGGTATTGGGGAAATGCACATGGATTTATCCCCATAACTAACATATAATATGTAATTAATCTATTTGCTACTAGTTAAAAAGCAGTGTGAGATACTGAAAGAAAAAAAATTCTTGCATAATGCACTAGGTGATGCTATAGTGCTTGAACCTGCACTGTGCAGATGTGGGGGAGGGGATCCATGTCCATAAAGGTAAAAGTAGAGCGGGTTAAAACTTTAATTCACAATGCTTTTTCATCAAAAACAGAAGTTTCATAGGGAAGCATCAGTTTTCATTTTTTTTAATTTTGTAAAAAAAAAAAAATCAAAATTGGTTTGCAGCAACCAAAGCAATTCAGTTTATCTGAAATTTTTCAATTTGCAAGTTTTTGATGAAACTCCCAAAAAATAAGAAAAATTTCCATGAAAGTGAAAATTTCGTTTGTGTTGAAAAATAAACAGAATCATAAACCACATCTGGACCAGCACTACCGAAAGGTGATAGAGCAGGACATGGGATACAGGCAACCCCAATTTTGCATTCACGAGAACACTCTCAAGACATCACCTATTGACTCCACCTAGGGACAGTAAAAGTGACCTTCTGGATCCTTTGCACCATTCTATTTTGGCCTCCTCCATCCCTCTCATCCTGCCAAGGCACAAATGTGTGAGCCAGTATGTGACAAAGACCCAAAATGAAGAACACAAAACAATGCATCATGCAGGAAAAGTAAAATGTTATGGGAACAGTTCCTTTAGTGTAAATAGCTTTCTATAATCTCCATTTTATGATTCTTTATTTCTGATGTAAATAGTTTGACAATACCAAATACGTTTGCTTGCAGCGTAGGTAGCTTTGGAACTAAAATGAACAATGTCCCTCAAAATGAGAGGTACAGACTCAGCTTTAGGCATCACACTGAGCTCTTCTCCCCATCCATTTCCTTTGGGTTCCCAAAACATGTATGAAATCTTTTGACAGCAAAAACAAAAAAGCTTAATTGCAATTTATGGGGGGAAGGGGGAAATCTGTGGCATTCAGTCAGCTTCTTTCTACAGGGTAGTAACTTAAATTGCTGTTTTTAAAAGCTACTGCCTTGCCCTGTTAAACTCAATACCTGTCGCATGATTTATGTGCTTGCGACTTATTAACTGCTCTGTTATAGGAGCTGTCCTACTCGCTGCCATCCCAGTCTATAGACCCTTTTGTAAAACCTACTTGAAATCATGCTGTTCTGACTGCAGGGTACTGCACCTTCCGACAAAACATCATAAAGAGCAAAGAATTACTGTTTCTCGGTAATCCAGCCCATAAATCAACCCTTGTATTTTGCTCTGAGGATGGTTAAAAGATTACATGAGTACTCCTTGCATTCATATTCAAAAAACTGGCTGTGTAAAGTGTCTTCAGGAAGGAGGGAAAAAAATCTCAGGAATAGCTAAATCACTCCAGTGTCTGATTGATCTTATCTGGACCTCCCTTGCTCTAACAATAATTTGAGACTGTCGCAAACTGCCACCTTATCTGATTGGTGGTCTCACCAACTGCTATTTTATCAGGGCCCAGATGTATGAGAGAAACAGGATGTGGCATGACCTTGGTATCTCAGTGCCTGACCTAAATATCTAATCGGTCAGATGTCTCACTGAGGCTGTCTGAGGATGCCATATATGCCCCCTCTGGCGTCAAGTCATTCAAAAGATGTTTACTTCACACTCATGTAAGCCCACCAGCATGCATACAGTAAATCCAGTCATGTTACTAAGCTGCCTGCTAGCACTGCTACAGTGAAGTTTTTAAGGGTAGTTTCTCTAAAGGTTTGTCAGCCTCTCTCATGGAAAAACATTTTCAGGGTCTGTAACTCAGCCATAAAAATTCTGTTCCAGGCTCTTCGTGGCAGACAAGTCCTGAGCTCAGATGCAAAACATGTTTTGAAATACATGGTCTATATTAAACACCTTCACACCTAGCCAGTCTGACGTACAGAACACCAAAATGTATGTGCCATTCGACAGCATCGTGCTAGGAAAGGGAGTGTAGTCTTGTGGATGGAGCAAGGTACGGGAAGTAAAGAAACTGGGTTTTAATGCCAGCTCTGACATTGACTTAGTCTGGACCTCAGACAAGTTATTCAACCTTTCTGTATCCACGGATAGACTGGGAATAACATCTACAAAACCTATCTCAAGCAGAGCTGTGATGCTCTGTCAACTAGCCCCTAGTTGACAGAAGGCAACCTGTACAGAACTATTCTTTGCAGGCACTTGGGTGGGAGGGTGCACCCCTCTTCTGCAGGCTTCCCATATACTGCCTTCCTCGGCATAGCAGAACTGAACTGGCTCTGCTGAAGCCAGGCCCTCCAAGCCCATAGAGGACAGGTTAAAATTTCCCTCTAAAAGTATTCATCGTCGGTATTATTACAGTAGCACCAAAAGGCCTCAATAACCTGGTATGGTGTAAACACACAGAAAGAAATAGTCCCTGGCTTGAACAGCTTGAACAGACATGACAGACCCAGGGTGGGAGGAATAAAGTACTATCTCTCTTCATTTTACAGCTGAGGAACTGAAGCACAGATAGACTCAGTGACTTGCCCCAGGTCACACAGGAAGATTCTGATGAGGCTTCCCAGCTCGAGCCCAGCACTTTGAGCACAAGACCACCCTGTGAAAGCCTTGACTGGCTGGTGCTATGTTAGCACTAAGCAGGGCTGGCCTTAAAACAAGATTCCATTTCACAAAATAATTTTGAGGTTAACATTTCTGTTCACACTGACGCAAGCCCTTTTATGAAAAAGTGGGCAGAGAAAGAGGCTCCCAGACTAGCCAATAGTCTAGTGGGTTAGAAGCCGCATCTAGGATGTAGGAGACCCAGGTTCAAATTCCTGCTCTACCTGATATAGAGCAAGGATTCCTAATCCCTGGGTTATTCATAGGCTCAGAACGATTAGATTTCTATTGGTAAACATCAATTTCACCATACACACAAAACAACAGAAATATTTCCATCAATAATAATCAAAATTTACAGTAGACAAAGTAAGAAAAATGCTGCTTGAGAACTTAAGAGTTTGATTTAAAGCTAGTTTGTCAACATCTGTCAAAATATATAATTTGAGTTTTAACGATTAGAAAGCTTTAACTTGTTGAATCTCAATGTTTAGCGTCATGAAATCATTACTGTCTGACACACACACCCCAGTTTCCTGCAGCTGTGAACATTTAAATCAATACAAATTTTAAAAGTGTTTAAAACCCATAAATTCACACAACTGTGAAAATTTAAAATTTATAACAAAATAAAAGAAAAAGATTAAAAATAAACATTGATATAATCCATAAGAAACTATAAAATTTAAGTTTTGCCAAGCCTAGTTATTGGCTAACCTGAGCTGGCTGGACAGCTTTCACTGTCTTGAAATTCAACCCTGGACCTGCAAAACATTGCTGACAAAATAGGGTGTCGATTTTGACAAATCAGCATTTCTGACCAAAAAAAGTTTGGTCAAAAAATTCCTGACCAGCTCTAGTACTAAGCATTTTTACTACAAACACATGAACTTAACAATTGGAGTTGCAGGTAGCAAGAGATGTGAAGGGTAACAAAAGGGTTTCTTCAGGTATGTTAGCAACAAGAAGAAAGTCAGGGAAAGTGTAGGACCCCTACTGAATGGGGGAGGCAACATAGTGACAGATGATGTGGAAAAAGCTGAAGTACTGAATGCTTTTTTTGTCTCGGTCTTCACAAACAAGGTCAGCTCCCAGACTGCTGCACTGGGCAACACAGTATGGGGAGGAGGTGAGCAGCCCTCAGTGGTGAAAGAACAGGTTAAGGACTATTTAGAAAAGCTGGACATGCACAAATCCATGGGTCCAGGTCTAATGCATCCAAGGCAGGGGCGGCTCTAGCAATTTTGCCGCCCCAAGCTGTGCGCAGCCATTGGCCATTCTCTTTGAAAACTCATGGCAATTGGGGGAAGTCCCGGACAATTGGAAAAAGGCAAATATAGTGCCCATCTTTTAAAAAGGGAAGAAAGAGAACCCGGGGAACTACAGACCGGTCAGCCGCACTTCAGTCCCTGGAAAAATCATGAAGCAGGTCCTCAAGGAATCCATTTTGAAGCACTTGGAGGAGAGGAAGGTGATCAGGAACAGTCGACATGGATTCACTAAGGGCAAGTCATGCCTGACCAACCTGATTGCCTTCTATGATGAGATAACTGACTCTGTGTATCTGGAGAAAGTGGTGGATGTGATATATCTTGACTTTAGCAAAGCTTTTGATATGGTCTCCCACAGTATTCTTGCCAGTAAGTTAAAAAAATATGGATTGCATGAATGGGCTATACGGTGGATAGAAAGCTGGCTAGATTGTCGGGATTAACGGGTAGCGATCAACGGCTCTATGTCTAGCTGGCAGCTGGTATGAAGCAGAGAGCCCAGGGGTCTGTCCTGGTGCCAATTTTGTTCAACCTTTTTATCAATGATCTGGATGATGGGACGAATTGCACCCTCAGCAAGTTTGCAGATGACACTAAGCTGGGGGGAGAGGTAGATTTGGGGCTGTCAAACTAGCAAGTCTATAGTGAACATATGTGGACTGAGACTTTGGGCAGATTTAACAGGGCCAGCAACAGGCACACCTCTGTCATGAGGGAGACCAAATTTCAAGTTCCTGCTCCACAACATGGAAGAGCTGCTGCTTCTCAAAGAAATGATTTAAACAATTTTTTCACACGAAGGGGGTTTTTTTCATACCTCATTCTCGGAAATGGCTGAACCATTTTCAATGAAATTCTCTAGAAAAAATTCAGGCTCACACATGGCATGGAAAAAAACCAGCCTGGATGGTTACAATTTGGCAAAGTTATCATCAGCTGAAAACAGAGTCTCAGTGTGAAGTTTGGGCAATCTTAACTATAGCCATTGCTTCCAGCTCCATCTATAATACTGACTGTATACAATGTGTGCGCATGACTCCCCAGCAGTGCTCCCTATAAAAGAACCCAGAAAATTCCATGAAGTCCACTATGGACCTTGATCGGTGCAGTGCTTTAATACCACAGCAATGTGTCCTCTAGAAAAGCAGTAGGCAGACGGATAGACCAATCATATCAGTCACTGGCCAACTCTCGGTGCACAGTTCATGCTCCAGAGTGCATCATTCTGTGAAGTTTGCCAATACCTGTGACGACACTGCAGATTTGTACTGAGCCATACAGGCTTAGATAAATCCTGCGTTTTTGTCCTTGCTGTGGGTAGAAACATTTATGTTCATTGTTGTTATTCTTTGCCCTCTGACAAGGAAAAAACTCCATTTCGCATTTAGAACAAACTGTTTGTTCTGAGTTTGGATTCCCCTCTCCTTCATTAAATTCTGGTGCACCGGAGTCCTATTAGGTTTTGTTGTTGCCTAAAGTCAGTTCTAAATGCCTTTAGGGGAGGGGAGACAAAGGAGAATTCTTCATTTATTTTTACAAATAAAGAATACTTAATATTTTAAGACTGGTTGTTTTAAAAAGAATCTCAAAGGGACAGCATGGGTGGCTTTGAATAGCAATCTTAGTGAGAAATGCAATTCACTCTCCACTAAAGGCATGCGTGCCCACACCCCAGTACAAATTCCTGCACTTGTGAGGGCATTGCAATGAGTTCCACTCTAAATAAAGCTGCAGAAGAAGAGATAAACAATTACACTTCAACGCCTTGAGATGCACACACACACACACACAAAAATGCCTCCTTATCAGGGCCAAGATAATAAAACACGAAAGTGCAGCCAAGTGCATCTTGGTTGATTGACAATACAGAACAGATTGCCTAGTATATTCTTTGGGAGAAGAAGAACATACGATTAAATAAAACTTGTTATTAAAGGCAACCCCCCCTGAAAATAGATGTCAAGCCCCAACTAGACAAATGTGGTATTTCAGGTGGAAAATTGAGTGGACTAATAGGAGTAACAGGAGCTGTAAAGTAGAGCTTGTAAAGTAACACTGCAGACACTAAAGCGGAGATGAATGTATCAAAATGTTAACATCAAAAGACTGTTGAAATATATTTACAATGTTGTGCAACAGTAAAGGGAATTAACTGTCCTCCTGTGGCTTTATAGTAATCTCTGGGCCCTGGCAGACAGCGGGGGGCCAGGTGCACCACAATTAGATTCTGGAAACATACAGGGAGAAGGAAATGGAGTAATTAATGTGAGCTATCAGATGTCTGTTCTCATCCTTTTGAAACAAGCCAAAAATATACACTATGCCGGTTCAGCATGCAACCTTCAAGGGGAAAGGTGTCAGGCACTGTAATTGGTAGAACTTGAATGCTGCTACAGTGGTGTCCCTCTTTTAAGGAAACCTATTTTCTACACCAAAATTGATCCTGCAAGGTTGTTATCGCATAATGCACACCTAGAGAGGGACTATAAGGCCTGAGGGCATAGAAGAGCAAGGTGCCTAACAACCTTAGCTGAGCATTATGGGAAGCTGCATCCTGTCTTGAGATACATACTGTTGATATGGAATTTACATGAAAAAAAAAACCACAAAATTCAAAACTGAATGGTGTGGGTCTCATTTGAAAACATGGGGGCTAGGCAATGAAAAATTGATAGAAAATGAAATCGGTCTGGGTGGAGCAGTTGAACAAGACTAAAGTTTACCTTCTCTTTCTTGTTATGTGTGAAGGACGTTTGAGGGTGGGGCAGTTGGGAGATATGCTAGCACCTCTGAAGGACTGATTGGCTTTTGTTTAATTAGCCCATCCCTCTTATCCGCAAACAAATTCCAAAGAGCTTATACCAACACAAAGGAATATTTTTGTGCAGAAAATTACTTGACATGATTCTTAAATATTTAAGGCCAGTGCGTGCTGGTTTGGAAATCCAGTGAATAATTTAGTACTGTTTGACAGAATTTCTTTGGGTCAATTATTCAGCAAGTGAATTAATACATTCTGACTAAAACCGAAGCACATTAGATTTTGGAGGGCATATCTTGTTACATCAGTTATTCCATGTTACATTGCATCACACAGAACGCCAACATAATCAAACACTACAGCTTGATTTAAACAATGTCATCAGAGTAATTGTAAAATACTCTTCAAAAGCATCATACCCCTGACCATTTCTGTACCTGGTCTGTCCGTTTTTATCCCTTAACACAGTACAAGATCTGATAGCCCTCTACAAACTATGTATTTTTAAACAGTCAACAAGTCTTGACCTTGGTGTAGCCTGAGTATCTTATCTAAAACAAACACTTTAATTGTAAATAGCAACTTTAAAGCCCAGGGAGGGGGAGAGTGCCACATGATGCTCCACAGCAATTTTCCTAACACTGACAAGGTCCAAAAAAAGATGTTCTTATCAAGTCCTTGTCAGGAAGGTGGCTATACTACAGGCCCTCAAGGGCAAAGGGGCTGCAACAGAAGGGGGAAAGGAAGTAATCTTAGGATAGAGCTTAATGGATGAAGCTGGGATTGAGATTCCAATTTGGGTTCCCTACCATTACCACCACAACCACAAAAAAACCAAAACAACAAACCCTCCCCTCAAGAAACAGCCAGGCATTTCTATTCACTTTCCAATAACAAAGTGAAGGACAATAGGGATTTTAGTAGAGCAGCTACGCAAAATTTGGAATTTCTATCCTGTGGGGAAATTCTAAGATTTCATCCTGAATTGGGACAAAAAGTCAAAGTCTCTGAATTTTTTGAAAAGTGAAATATTCTGAAAATGTTTCCTTTTGATAAAAAAGGATTTTGATGTTATATATATTATAATAAAATATTAAAGTTGAAATGATAATTTAAATTATACATATTGTAATAGAATCTAAAAGTCAAAACGATAAAGTCAAAGTGAAACATTTTGATAATTTCTTCCATACATTTTGATGAACTGGCATGGTCCTGTGAAATGTTTCAATTTATCCAAATCAGCATTTTCCAGCGGAAATGCGTTGCATCACAAAACTTGTGACCAACTATGCATTTTGGTGAAGGAAGTTCAAAATCCACTCTGATGTTTGAGGGAAATCAGATTAGGCATCTCCAGCACAATAACCAACAATGGTGCCCATTCTCATGACCTTTTAATAGAGAGTCTGGCTTTCTTTGACTATTGGTATAGATCAGAAGTAACAATGGTTAATTGTACAGAGTTACATTAGTGTAAAACTGGTAAAAGTCAGAAGAGAATGAGATTCAGACAGTCTACATTAAGCAAAATACTGAATTAGAATTGGGGTTAGAATTAAAGAAACATCTCTTCCAGCATCATGCTCATAGTTCTAGACCTCAGTAATCATATTCCAATGTACCTCGGTACAAAAGAAACCATCAATGGAGAACATTCAAATTAAGACATAGTAAATATCACTGAACAGAAACAACATAGTGTCTCCCTTAATCTTTATGTTAACAAGCAGGCAATTACCATCACCCCCCAAAAATACAACAAAAAATCCCAACTAATCAAAGAAAAATAATGTCATCAATTACACACTAAAGCCCCAATCCTGCACACATTTATGCATGTAACTTCACACACAAGCACTCCTGTTAAAGTCAGACATCTGAAGTGTGTAAGTGTTTGCAGAATCCAGGCCTAAATAAACAAAGCAGGAAAATTCACAGGTTCTGGATTTAAGTTTTTTATAAAAAGAAATCTCCAGCATAAGATTTCACCTACCACATTTTTAAGCTATTAGTGCAACATGGTAAGATGAGAAAATTCACCACTGCAAAAGGATCGCTAGGATCAACCCTCTATCCTGCTATGCTGATGCCAAAGTGAAGGGAAATGCAGCAGAACAAAATAGTTTGAAATTATCTAAATTCCATCATGTCAGCTGAAAGGAGATAACCGTTCATTTCATGGAGGTGGATTCTTTAAAAACTTATCTTTTGAGCCTTCTGCACACATGACAAGGACTCAAACCAGTGGAACTACGAGTGGCTCTAGTGGGTTAAGGATCCCACAATGGAATGCGTCTTCCCCAGTGCCACCAGCAGATGCCACTATGAGTCAGCACTGAAGCTAGAGGAGATTGTGTTTGTTCACATAACCAGTTGGGGGATGGGGAGGGGAAGGGTGAAGACTTCCTGCAGGATCTGAAAACCAAACATTATAGAGCTATATTTGCAACAGAAAAAGTTTTAAAATATGTGCCTAAATACATACAACAGATCCTGTAAGAGGTGGCACTTCACATAGGCTCTGCCAACTTACTCTAAGCCCCAGAATTAGGTTGTGTAAATAAAATGAAAGGAGAGTCCTTATACAAGATAATGTGAATAGAAATGTGTTTTCAGGAATTATTTTAAAGTCTTATGGCTCAGATGTGTTTCTTTTTTAAACTTCAACATTCTTCTGCCGTTTTGTGAACTCAAACACAACAGCATGCTCTGTTAGTACACCTCTACCCCGATATAACGCTGTCCTCAGGAGCCAAAAAGTCTTACTGCGTTATAAGTGAAACCACATTATATCGAACTTGCTTTGATCCGCCAGAGCGCACAGCCCCATCCCCGGGGAGCGCTGCTTTACTGCATTATATTTGAATTTGTGTTATATCGGGTCGAGTTATATCGGGGTAGAGGTGTACATGAGAATCAGAATGGGAGATGAAGCAGAAACTAAAGGGAAACTGATTAGGCTATGTTCATTATTTAAGATGAGTGGCATTCAGTAAGAAAACAAACAGCATTACTAGTGACAATTAAGGTCTATTTTAAAAATTATTTCAGTTTTAATAATCAAAGTTCATAAATTAATAGCCATAAATTACCATGAAAATCATCTCATCTGGCCCCCTGGATTACACAGACCACATAGAACCTCACCCACTAATTCCTGCACCCAGGCCATAACTTCTGTCTGAGCTACAGCCTATCAACAGGATCAGGATCTGTCCCTTTGAGACTATTTCATATGGTTACATCTTTTGAGGACTCAAAACAAGTTTCATTCTTGGATAACAGACTCTGATCTATGATGAGGAATAAGTGCTCTGTCACATCCCAATAATTAGCATATCGCAGGCAGAATGTAGACGTAGCCAGTAAAATGACACAAAGTTCTGGCAGAACTTTGAGCCACATATAAAACATAAACAAGCTGATACAGACAAGACATTGTTGTACTGCTTGCCTCAGAGAAACTGATAATAGAAAGGTCAGTGCCTCCGGATAAAACAAAACACTAAAGATAAACTCGCCCTGGAAAGCAGTTGCAATGCCATTCCTCCACTCAGTATTCACACCGTCAAAAATTCAACACAAGGAGCTTTGGCCACATGCCTTTTTTAGTACATAAAGCAAATTCCACTTCTTAAAAGACACGTTGGGAGTTGAGCAGATCTCAACAAGGGGAATATCACTGACCGTAAGTGTTGAAGGAGGAAGAGTCTGCTGTGAATGTTTTTTTTGTTTTTCGGAAAGAGGGGGGTAAATCGAGCTGAGCATTTCAGTTTTCTGCAAAGATAAACACAATTTGTTAACCACAGTTCTGGAAGTGGGGGGAGGGAGGGAAATAGCATGAGCTGCTCACTGCAGATAAAAAAGGAAATCCTGAGAGATAGTGGGTACCCACAGCTTCCATTTATTGCAGTGGGAGTTGTATGTGCACAGGATCTCTCAAAGTTAATATGAAAGGAATTAAGTCCTGGAAACCGGTAAAACAAAGTAAGGGACAACTTTCTGGAAACATTTTTTAAAGGTTCATTTAAAAATTTTAAACAGGGAAAGCAATAACTCAGAGCACTGATAATAGAGTATGAAACCTATCCCTCATAAACTTGGTTCCAGTGCAGGTCAGACTGGCAGCAGCCAGAAGCCTTCAGAAGGCTATTTAAGTGGGTGTGTTAAATGGATTGGTGGTCTCAACCAATTTCCTAGAAAAATCATCTAAACTGACTGTAGCTGGCAGCCAGGCAAAGGATCAAAGAGGTATGGACATCCTTATGCTCAGTTCGCTGCTATAACCATTCAACAACACTCCAGCTGTGGAGTTGTGCATTTGCTGACAGCACCTGGAAGAAACCAGAATGGAGAGTTGAAAGTATGGATCCGATTGTACTCTAGTATAAGCAGCACGTAGTGCCACACAAGGTATTTTTGTTAACGCCTTACCATACTCTGCACACCTCCAACTCTAGCCCAAGAATTCACATTTTTTACTATTAACCCCTTTTCCTAACTCTAAACCCAATTTCTTGCAGGAGGAATGTCTCCATAGGTTCCTTCCTATGCATACCAGATTTGAATAAGAGCCTCAAATTTTGATGATTTGTCATGAGAAATTTCTTCCAAACTGGTGAGATTGTGATTTCTCTCTTTTTTCTTACTGACTGTAACTTATTTGTTAATTTTCCATTCTTCCTGTGTTTCATCCTTCTTTTCCTTGTCTCTTTTTATACTTGAGTCAATAGCTACAACACAATATAACATCGACACTATCAATGAGATGTATTTAATGCTTGTATTTGTATTCACTATGTACTTTGTGCTGTAACAATAATGCCCTTTAACTGCTTTATCAAATGGATGACACATGCCTTTGTGTAATCTGTGTGTAGGTAGCTCATTATTAATGTACACATCTGTATCTAAAACTCAATAAAAATATAGATTAGATCCTTATCTTGGTTACACCAGGGAAAGGCTGGTGTGAGTCTGTTGAATTCGCTGATTTTTTTCCCTCTTCCTAAGGCTTAAGAGATTTTTCCTTGCACACAGACATGTGAGGGCAGACTTACAACACCAGTTTAGCAGCCCTTTTTCTGCTAAGAGACAGAACATCCCATTTAAAAACAAAAAACAAAACCTCATCAACATCTTGACTAGCTCCCGTTGAAAAACACGTCTCTTTGAGAAATCTGGGACTTTTTCTTAATTGCCAGCTTATTAGTGGAATGAATGTCATCAGTCTTTTTACAAGCTGCTTGAAAGCAAAGAGCCTCTTTCTTCTCCCTTAAAAATAAAAACCTACCAAACAAAAAGAAAAAACACAACAACAAAACATCCCAAGAAAGATGAAAAGAGAATAAGGAAGAGGAACTGTTGAGAGCCAGGCCATTTATTCATCTCCAAACATTGGTTTCCATGGGAATAAGTTTGGTCCTTTGTGGAGGCTGAACAACCCCTTGTATACCACGACTAATGTATCCAATGTTGCGTTTGTGTGGTCAGCTTTCCTTTTGCCTCCTAGAGTCCCCTCCACTCTTCATCCCTGCCCAGAAGCAAGGCTGGGTTCCATAGAAGTTAAAGAAATCATTTAATAAATAGGCTGAATTGGGGTTTGACCCAAAGCCCATTGAAGTCAGTGGGAGACTTTCTATTGACTTCAATGGGCTTTGGATCAGACCCTTAGCACACAATGGCATCCAGTCAACTTGGAAGTGAAAGTCTCAAAAAGGCTGCTTATTCTTCGTATAAAACTCACATTATTTATTTATTTCCCAAAGCTCTTTATTATTACTTAGCTCAGACTATTCATGTATAGCATGAGATTTGGTATCTATTAATATTTAAAACTAAGTTGTCACCTTTATGAAAAGAAAGCCATAAACTTACTGGTAATTGCAAAAAAAGCCTAAATAGAGAATGAAAGATCATTTTTCGGCTGAAACGTAGCTTAAAGCAAGCAATGTTTGCAGTAAATTAAACTGTTCAAATATTCACCTGACCTGTTCTTTGCTATAACCCATGGCACAAAGTGAACCTTTAGGATAATAGCTGTGAAAGGGTCCTACTGGAGATGGCACATGATAGAATGGAAGATTTGGTGACCTGAGTCTGGGGTTACAGGAAAAACCATGGCCTGCCTGTTTTATTTGATCTGACTACAGTAATTCGCCACTCATCTTGTAATCCACTTTGACTTAAAAGAAAAAGAAAAAATGGAACTGTTTATGAATCCATTACTCAGAGACTGCCATGAAACACATTTTCATACATTAATCCTCATCATTTCACTAACTGTCAGGGTTTTTTTCTATTAAAGAAATAAAGTAAAGGCATGTTTTCATAAATCACTAATAAAATATTTAGTGCTTTCTATTATTCCACTTTCAAAACATCCTTCCTTGTTTAAAACCTTTTAGGGTCCAATGTTTTAAAACAAAGTAAAGAAAGGAAAATGGATTGTCAATGTACAAAAGCCACTTAGACAGCTTGTTGGGTCCACTGAAGTTTGCTTTTATGAGGATATGTTTTTCTTTCCTATTTGGAAAAAATCTATTCTCTTTGCAAGACAGAGATGCTGATGGATTTTCAATTTTTTAAAATTAAGACTGAATCTAATTTGGTTTACCTGTCATCACAAAATTCAGCTGCAACTGTAGCATTATATACAGAGACTTCAGGGATGTGTGGCTCGAAAGACGCTATGGATGTGTAGTAAAATGGATCAATCATTTGATTGTTGTTCCAAGCATCGGCAAATCAGGGGTACAGCCATTTTGGGTACGGGATGCAGCCTCATCTACAGTAGGAAAGAAAATCATGTTAATAATTCAAAGTCAATGAAGCTCTCCTGATGGTAACAATGGAAGCTGCAGTGTAAACAGGGCTGACTTTCATCTTCCCTCATGGGTTAAACAAAACAAAATGAACCCTGTCTACAGTACAGCTCCCACAATTGCTGCCCTCAGGGGGTCTAAATTTTGACAGCGTAGATGAAGCCTTTTTTAATCCAAGTCAGATGATGCTGCTTGCCAACCTTCAACCACATTATGGTCTACAGAGTAAACAGCAATTTGGAGAACACAACCGACACACACTGCATTCTTCTTGTAAATGGGCCACACTGCTGATTCTACATGCGATGCACAGGTGAAAACTAGTCTTTTGAAGGAAATCCAATGAGAGCATAAGGAAAATACAGTTTTATTTCCTCAAATAAAAGGGAAAGCATGAGGTCAACATCTGGAATTGACCATAGCCTTATTCAAATGAATTTATAATTCAGTTGGTAAGAAATTGGCCATGCATATCATTATTCAAACTCTCATGCATGTGAATGCTCCAGCTTTCCTATGGCTGTGCCTAAGAGACTAATCACAGAATTGTATGGGATTCACTTAGGCCCAGTCTTGAGCAACTATAGGCAAAGCATTAGGGAACGGGCTAAATGTACTCTCATAAGTCCTTTAGGGCAGGGAATGTGTTGTACTATGCGTTTTGTCAACTGATGTGAAGATTTATTAATTAATTAATTTAGAAATTCCAAGACAAACTCAACCAGTATTATGGTAACACATTTGAGATTTTGTCATGAATAAGGGTGCGTGTCTACCACAGAGATCACGGAAGTAACAGATTATATGACTTCCCATGACCTCTGCAGTGGCTGGTGTTGGCTCAGGGGCTGCCCGAGCTGGGCAGCCCCTGCCAGCAGCAGCAGTTTGGGTGTGTGGGATGGGGCTCAGGGCTGGGACAGGGGGTTGGGTGTGGGGCAGTGCTTACCAGGGGGAGGAGGGGTCTTCCCCGGCTTCCACCAGCATGTCCCTGCAACTCTTAGGCAGATGGGCCAGGGGGCTCCGTGCACTGACTGCCCCTGCAGGCGCCACCCCCACTGCTCCCATTAGCTGTGGTTCCCAGCCAATAGGAGCTGCAGAGCCAGCACTTGTGGCGGGAACAGCACGCAGAGCTTCCTGGCCACCCCTCCCCTAGGAGCTGCAGGGACATACCAGTCGGAGCTGGATAGGGAGACTACCCACCCTGCCAACCCTCCCCCTCAGCACCAGCAGGGGTCCAGGGCCACGTGCTGCCACCCTTCTCCCCCTTAACACCAGTGGGGGTCCCAGACACACACCCCACCTGCACCTGCACCTGGTATATAGTAAAAGTCACGGACAGGTCATGGGCTGTGAATTTTTGTTTACTGTTCATGACCTGTCTATGACTTGTACTAAAAATACCTGTGACTAAAACGTAGCCTTAGCCATGAACAACTAAAAGAGAAAAGAAAAAAGGGAGAGAACGAGAACTGTGAATGAAAATTTCCTAATCCTATTGTGCATCTGAACCCTAACTATGACAGCAACCCAAACACACAAAACCTTAGTAGATGGTAAAGATTGTAATCATCGTCCCTTGATTTCAAAAAAAGTCAAAGACCTACACTGGGGTAAAAGAGAAGGAAAAAAGGTTGGTTGGATTCATGAGCAAGCAAGCAAGGCTTTTTTCAATATGAGCCAAATGTCATCTGGGACCTCCAAGGTAGGAAGCTTGGTTTGTGGGTGGGTTTTTCTGGAAAATATGGGCAGTGATGGAGCTAAGTAGGGTGCACAAGGAAGGAGAGCTCCAAAGGCAATATGGAGGCACAGAGCCTCTTCACAAAAGGTCTGGCCTCCTGGTGGATTCCATGGCCTCACAGTTTTGGAGGGGGTGGCTGTACCCCATGCTCATTTCACAGGAAGACAAACACCATCTCCAGTGGAGCAACATCAAGGGGGATTCTGAAATGGGACTTTCGCAGCGTTTCTAGTCCCCTGTGCAGATTTATCCCACATAGGGGGTGATCAGGGCTCAAACTACATTCTAGCAATACAAATTTTAATACCAAGAAATGTTACTGTATTTTGTAGGTTGCATTTTCTCTTTTTAATTATCTCTGTTCTCAAGCTAGAAATTTCTCACATCAATCACCTTTCCCATGTAAATCTCCCTCCTCCCCTCCCCCTGTATTGATTTGTTTTTCGGAAATATTTTCTTCTCTTTGTAATATTTTACGTATCTGCCAACGTTCACATTTTTAGCCCGTACAAGCCTTCTTGCTTGTTTCGTTTTGCTTTTGTGTTTGTCTGCAGAAATACTATTTGCATTTCTATAGCAGTTCTTTATAGATCTGAGCATCCCAAAGTGCTTTACATTTAATTACACACTGATCGTAAAGTGACTGTATGACAAATGTGGCCTTTGGGGCCTCCAACAAGGAAGAGAAAAGCATGCCTTCCCCAGTCAGGTCAAGCCAGCCAGCCAGACACACAGACTCTGTAGTTTTCATGTAAAGAGCCACAATGCAGTTTTCTCCTGTGATGCAGGATAAAACTAGTCTCTTGAAGAAAATCAAATAAGAGCATAAAGGAAATACACCTTTTTATTTCCCCAAACAATAGTAAAACATGAGGTCGGCATCTGGAATTCACCAATACCTTATTCAAATGAATGTTAAGTAGCCACTCCTTTGGATTGTTTTCTCCCGTAGCATTAATAAAAAAAATTTTAAAGTGTGGTTAAAGAAATACACAGCTACAAGGATTTATATTCAGCCTAGATCATCCCTAGGCAGTTACTGTATTATTCCCCTCCTCCTTTTCTCGTAAATGTTATCCTTCCCTTTTTGTGATAGTTTATCTTTTTTTTTGGTAGCAAACCATCCTGCAAACTAACAAGGTAATCCCCCCCCCCCAAATTTTTTTTTACCAGAGAACAAATCAAAATGGAGTTTATGAAATTAAATCCCTGTTTTCATAATAAAACATTGTTACGCTAGCCTTGTGTCTCCTATCACCTCTTGGAGAAACCAATGTAGCACTTTTTATTATTTCTGTAAAAGTTAACTGTGGTAATAGTTACTGACTGATGCCATTATGGTCACATATTTTTAGTGACCAACTGACCAAGATATTGAATATGCTATTTAAACTTAGCATCCTGGGACCTTCAACATAATAGCATATGGTAGCCATTTCAAACTACCCTCAAATGTGAAGGCTTCCACTTTCTTTGTCTAATTTTCTCACTAGTGATTTTCTGAAACAAGGTAGAAATCCAATAATACCTCGTGCTTCTACAGCGCGTTCATCAGGAATCTCAAAAGTTCTTTGTAAACATTAGTAATAATTCTATATCTACCTCAGACAGGTGTTGTGCTATAATTATCCCCATTTTATAGATGGGGAAACTGAGGCAAAAGGCAGTTAATTGTCTTGGCCAAACTCACAGAGTAAGTCTATGGAAAGGCCAGGAATAAAACCCAGATCTCTTGGTTCCCAAACCTATGTTTTAACTAGATTAGTGTTTTCCAGGTAGTTTGTCACAATGCCCAGGACAGGTGGGGATGTCACGAAAGGCAATCAAGAGGGCTGTGAAGCACTGGACATTTTATTATAATCTAAAACAAAGAAAATCTCATTTCCGCACTCCCAGCACACCCTTATCCTTCGTCAAATATTCTCTGGCAGCTTCTCAAAACACCCAGAAGTAAATTAGATAGGCTTATTGTTACCATTGATATATTTTTTTCTACTTTCAGATTAAATATAAGGAGGTTGAAAACTTTGCCTTCCAATAAAGGATCACCAACCACTAGGATCATGGTTCCTCTCAAGTAATCTGTCCTTCAAGAGAATGGTGAGGCATACAGAACTCAGTTCACAGATGGCCCAAGCCAAAACTAAATTCATGTTCCAGAGTTCTTTAACTGTAGCTCCATATCAGCAAACAAAAATCTAAACATACACAAGCAGTCACAACTGCAATATAACAAATACGTGGGTCCTTATACTATAGACTCCTGATCCCGCATGATGCTGGGTGTTCACAACTCCCACAGACTTTAACAGGAGTTGTGTTTCTCAGTACCTCTCATGAACAGGCCCTGGATTCCTGCAAGCTATGAAAACATAAAGAGGATGTGCATTCTTGTAAAAGGAGTAAAGACTGTTTTCACCCTAAAGAGCAATAAAGATTTGCTTTTTTCACTGCAAGGCTGGTCTCGAGTCTGTTATCACAGTTTTTTTTTTTTTTTTACTAATGCTATTGATTTGTTTTCTTTTAAAATACAAACAGGTGCTTCTCCCAAAGTCCTTAAGCACAATATGTGATGGTGTATAGCAGCTACCAAGACAGGCTTCATTTTGGCTAGTGCTTTCAACCACCCAAGTAATACTCTGTCAAAGTTATCATTGTATGGGCTGGTCTACACTGGGGTGGGGGGGCGTTTCGAACTAAGATACACAACTTCAGCTACACTATTTGCACAGCTGAAGTCGAAGTATCTTAGTTCAACTTACCTGGCCGTCCTCACAGTGGTGAGTCGACTGACACGGCACCCCCGTTGACTGCGCTTTCTCCTCCTGCCGAGGTGGAGTACAGGCATCGATTAGCGGATCGATTTATCACATCCAGACAAGACGCGATAAATCGATCCCTGATACCCTGATCTGGCAGGTAGTATAGATGTACCCTAAGATAATGAATGGAGGTGAATATAGAATAGGAAGAAAAGTGCAACTAGACGCCTTCCTGAAAGGTCTGACTAGATAATCTAATGGTCTCTTCTGGCCTTAAAAATCGAAATCTATGCACAGGACTAAACTTTACCAAAACCATATGAAAAATAAAGAGAGACTATAATTTACAGAGGATAATAAATATGAGGGCATAATGTCAGGGCAGGTGTGGTCCAAGACTCTCATAGGACAAGTGTTATTTAGAATGCTGTGGTTGCGATGGCAGTCTAATGAAGCAAGCCCTGAAAGCTGCTATAACAATCAGAGATTGGGACTCGGAGGTAATGATGAGACCCACATGTACATTTGAGCTCAGGTCTGATGTCAAACCTGGACTAAGGTTTGAGTTGAGAGTCAATGGAGCCAAAATCCTGTGAATTGCTCTCACAGGTTTTCTGACATCTTGATCCACTTCCAAACCAAACCCAGGAAAGAGGGTCACTTGAAGGACGTGCTCTGGAACTAAAACCGAAGACCCCAACATTTGGAGGAAGGAAAGCTGGGATTTGGGGTGCCAGTATGGAATCATCTGATTATTAAAGACATGTTAAAAGTGTTTAATGCATCATGCAAAGCTAAGCAACAGCTAGTGCTGATGATAGCATGTGCTCAGCCTTCACTGTCTAAAATGAAGAAGTTACCCAAGCAAACAGGTGAGCTTATCGTAGAGACACTCCTCTTTGTCTTTCACATCTTTGCCTTATTCCCTTTAACTGTCTACTTCGCTCTCTCTCACTCAGTCACACACCTCACCCCACTCTGGTGTAGGTCCATTATGTATGGACTGAACATTTGCAGTTTCTGATTAATTTGACCCAACTATTTGCACTTCCAATAGCTATAAATCTCTCCTTTCTTTCATCTGCTGAACATAAATTATAATTTCTGCTTCATTTCATCTTCATTTTATACCTGCTCTTTTCTTCTTGCTCTTTCATCTACAATGCAGAAATGATCCTCACCCCATGACCTGCTCCGCATACAAACACAAACACATTATCTCACATCTCTTCTGTACTAGCTATTTGACTTCTTTTACCCTGAAATGCTTTCTGATCAAGGCTGGAAGCCAAAATGTTGTATCTAATGGACAGGGCAATATTTTACCAAGCTTTTACTTATATACTGAAAATCAATGCAGCACAAAAATTGCTCTGCTGCTCTGCTAAATGAATGCAAGACAAACTATTCCTGGCTTACTCTAGTATAAAGAAGCTGCAATGAAGAGAAGATTATATATTCCAAATCATCTCAGATACCCTCTTTATCATTATTATTGCCTCCATTTTCTACCACATTTTAGAGTAGATTCTAAATGGCATATTAATATTAATTTTTCTTCTTTGTGAGAGTTAGGATAATTTGGGATAATTAAGGGAGTGGGGGGTAAAAGAACCCATTGTGGGGTTATAAATCTCCAAAGAAGGTTTTAGTTTTGCATTTTACTTCATCAGAAAAAATGTAAATGCTTCAATTAGTGTGGAAATCAGAGGCTCCTCTCTCATTAACAAGGAGGCCTCTGACCTCTCACCTTGTCCAGAGCTGAATCCGAGGATTTGGGAGCAGGGCTGGGAGGAGAAGTGGGAGAGCTCTGAAATGAGCAATTTGGCACATTTCCTTAATGCAGATACAGCTTAAAAGGAAATAGGAAATCATCAATCTTTTTTTAGAATATCATTTATATCCAAAAAAGGCTTATCTACAGGAGCTGGCGGCCCATTGTTTGTGATAGGGACACTGCCGCATGTAATGAGAGTTTTACAATAGGCTTGAAGCCAAGATAACAGAGCTATGCCTATGAGACACTGGGCTGAATACCCTAAATGTAAACGCTCCATGTTTCATAACAAAACTGTCAATAGAGAAGGGGGGAAAATAATTTCTCTGCTGTATTGTGCTATCCTACAGCTGAAGCAGCCTGAAACCTTCTAAATGATGATTGGAATCGAATTATACACAGGTGGAATGTTACAGATATGTCTTCTCAGTGGTAGCCTTAAAAACAGGGAAATTTAGTAGGAGATTCTTCTTACACTGGAGTTTAATCCCCCACTAATCCATAGTTACCCAGGGAGGCACACATAAGCAAATGCCTGATATATTGGTTGCTGATGGGACTGAATGTTACTGTTTTGCATACAGTTTGCCATTTTGCACACATTCATTTCTCTTTGAGTAGAAGTGTCCTGACAGATTTTTACATCTCTTATATGAATAAAACCCATGTGTGCAAAGTAGCTAAGCACAATTATTACCTGATCCTTTTGATTAAAAAAAAAAAGATGTTGATCTGCGGTGGTTTGTCATTAAATATATATATACGATTACTCATCCCACTCTCAAACACATGGAGTAATTCATCATTTACATTGAAGCTCTAAGGTTTTTCTACCTATTGATGCATATTCTGCATTCAGCAGCGGATCTTCTAAGTGGCTTGATAGGTGTATATTCTGCACAGTAGTCTAACCCTGGGACACAGAGACAAATTCTCAAAGGCCTTCAGTCCTACGTGCAATTTTTGAGCATAAAAGTGCTCATAGAGAATCTACAGGTCTTACTCTACCTTTCATGTATATGGGTGTAATTCCAGAGTAATTCCACTGAAGCCAATGGAGCTACATTCGAATAAACTGGTGTCAGGTCAGAATCATGTCCTACATGTAAATGGACCAACTCATACCCATTTATACTTTGTACGCTCTCTACTTGTGCGCACCGATGTTAGTGCTGAGGAAGGTTAGGTTATTGCTTCTCTTGCCTTGCTAGCAGCCACATGCCCCATCCCCTCAAATTCATTCCAAATGTTGCTATTGTCATCTTCCTGATCATGCCTCCAACCAGATTCCTCCCTCTCCTCTACCACATCATACTTGTTCTAGTCTTTGCCTCCCCGGCCCTCAGCCATATAGCTCTGCCCTATCTATCAGATCTGCTAGCTTGCCGAGCCATCGACCCTCACCTTTACTCTACCAATGATATCAGCCTTCATCACCCCCTGTAATCAGAACTGCTCCCATGCTACCCCTTACACGTGTGAAAAAATTCCCCACCATATTCCACAAAGCTGCCATCTTATCCTCTTAAATCCCTCCTTAAAAACCTACCTCTGGCAGAATGCCTTCAAATCACTCCCACAGAGCTTCTCTTTTGAGGCCATACTCCGTTCACTTTATTGATTACCTCACACTCCCAACCCACCCTCCATTCCCATTTGCCTGAAGATCACCTGCCTTATTGTGTGTCATTTGACAGCTATATTGTACACTCTCTGGAGCAGGGCCTTTCTTTATTGTTACCTGTGCCGCACCCAGCCCCAAAAGGCTGGGATCTGTAACTGAAACTTCCCTAGCTGCTACTGGAATACTATAAATGGATATGGAAATTTAGCCTAAAAATGCATGGATTTTGTGCTTACTGATTTAGGGTCCCATCACCAATGGCAGGTTTTGCCTAAAGACAGGGCTGGACCTATGCTTGATGTCTGATCCTGATCTCCCAAAAGTTTATCACCATGTGACTCCACTGATGTCAGGGGCAGTTACCCCTATCTACTTCAGTGTGACTGAGAGGAGAATCAAGTCATTAGAGTACTACCTATAAGAATCAGAATTGCCAGTACTAGCACACATACTCGTGGCTGGGCTACGAAATGCCTGGATTAACAGGAAATGAGTAGCATGGCTAGTGAATATCACCTTCCATTCAATTGTTTCTTGAGATTGCCCATTCCAAACCAGCCTGGCTCTGACTGCCAGCTGCCATCATGTCCGTGGCATTAGCAGGCTGTAGGCATTAGCTAAGACCTGTCAGCCTCATAGCTGGAGACCAGACCAGGTCACCTGTATGTTAGTTTTCCTCAAAAGAGGTATTAGTCTTCCAAGAATGTATTTAGTGTTTAGACTCTATGAATGTTGCTGCATGCATTAATCTTATAATATCTATACCCCCACGTTATAAGGTAATATTTAAGCATTTGCACTGTAACTGTAAACCCCACAGTCAGGAGCGAAACATTACCTAGTGTGAAATGCTAGTCTGCCACAGGCATTATCTCCTGTCCAACAAAAGAAGGCCCCCACACACCAGGCAAGCCATTGTGGAACATCAGAGGACAAAAGACTTTGTTGATTGCTCCCACCACCACCACCACCACCACCTTGAAGAGGAGAACTTGCCCCATCATCTTGGACTATGGGAATAAAAATCCCTGACAAGACAAAACTGCATCTTTTTCGCATTTTGAACTCTGAAGGGCCAGAGACTGTAAATTGAAGCCAGAGATTGCCAGGGCTGCCTCCTGGGGCTGCCCTGAAAGACACTTTGACTAGACAGATCGCTATAATTCTGTCACTCTTTGGATTTGGACGGTGACTCATATGTTTATATGTTTGCTTGCTTAAACCTGTAAATAATTCTGATTCCTTTTTCCTTGTTGATAAACCTTTGGATGGTTTATTACAGGATTGGCTACAGGTGTTGTCTGTGGTGTACGATTTAAGGTTCCAATTGATCTGGGACTGGAAGCAACGTGTGTGTGTGTGTTGCTAAGTACAGTTTGTCTGGGTGGCAAGATAGAGTGGAGAGTTCAAGGGGACTGTCTGTGACTACAGGGTAAGACTGTCATAGGGATCCAGAAGTAATCACATTTGTTACCAGGCTGATGAAATCTAATGACAGAACACACCACCAGTTTGGAGTGTCTGCCCTGTTTTTGACAGTCTGCCCTGTGGTAGGCACTCACAGTTGTGAGCCACTCCAGACAGCATGACAACCTCCTCTCCTGTTTGTGGGCTATTCTATCCTATTCAGATTCTTGCACCCCCATCACTGGGTTATGTAGGGGAAGAATCTGTTCTTACCTTCCCCATTCCAAGCAAGTGAGATAAAGGCACATTCTGGATCTGATCACTAGGCCCAGTGGGATAATTAACCTGAATTTCCTCCCACAAAGCCAGCAGGATTAGAAAAGTGCAAACATTACCAGGCATCCTATGGGACTGAAAGCTAAGGGGTCAAGGAGCACTCTTGAAAGCAAAGTCTGATTCTCCTCTCACTTACACGAGAGTAAATCAGTAGCAACTCCAGTGAAGTCAACTGACTTACTCTAGATTTACACAGAGCAGAATCTGGCCCATCAGGGCTGATTTTGATCTTATGCAGACCGGTTTTTAAAGCACTATATCTCCACTGATGTCTGCCAGCTTACACGTGATTTAAACTCATGTAAGGAAGATTAGAACTAGGCCACAGCTGTCTAGATAGAATCCAAGTCACAATGTAGAGATATGGTTCCTACTGCAAGTAAAACCTGACGCTACTTATTAAAGAAAATTGAAGTCATGGAGGCCTGATGTTCCGGAACAGCACATTTTGGGCCTCATACGTTTAAGATAGCATTAAGGAACATCTTACCTGTGTGGTAAATATAAGACTTATAATCCCCTTGAGTTCAGTGAGAAATGAGGGGATTCCTGAAGGTTCAGATACCCAAATTCTTCACAATTTTTTTTTAAATGAAACATGTCATTGTGCAACTACAGATCAGCTCCTTTCCTTTTCCCAATAACTCCTTCTCCTTTAGGATACTTATACACCACAGTGAACCCAATCCTGCAATCTAACTCAAACGCCCACTGTTCGTCTCCACGTTTCCTGATGTGTAGGATAGTGAATAATGAATGACTTTTCATCATTTGAACAACAAGTGCATTACCCACTTTCAAATTATCTTGACATCCAAGCTCCATATTAGGTGTGAGATTTGATTAGGACATTTCAGCTCGCCATAGCTACATTACTCAATAGGGTTCCACTGTTACATTTTTCAGTTAAAAATCGCAGGTATTAGCAGTGAGGAAGGAAATTGGGACAGAAAATTAAAGATATTAGGGAAGCTGAGAATTATAAAAGGCTCTACTGGGAGGAATTTTAGTAATCATGGTTTGATAGCAAGGGAAATAAACAAAGGCAAGTCGGTGATTGATGTTAAACAAGAAAATGTTTGAGTCAAATAGAGATAGGACAAAAATGGAACCCTGAAAACAAACCCAGTCTCCAACTTCCTTATTATTATTTGGATTACAATACCCAATCAACTTCGGGGCCTCATTGTGTTAGTCACTGTATAAACAAACAGGTACTCTGAAACAGCTGTGGAACCCCTAAAGAGTGTCCATCAATGAACTACATTGTGGCTTTTCCACAATCTGCATTTATGGGACAACAAAGAGCTGTGTTGCCCAGAGAGCAGGCCTCCCCCACACCCCAAATAAGTTGTGATTCAGTGTCACAATCTGCTTCCTGGTTTCCCCTTGCACCAGAGAGATGATAGGGGATGCATCCTGAGCCGAGCCCTATACCTCCTACAGTATACATAGCCCAGCCTGTGCGGGGAAGGAGGGGGGAGGAGTCAAAAAAGAAATCTGCCCTTTTCCCACCCTTTCTTGCCCTCGCCCTACCCACATGTCAAGGGGTGGGGAATGTAATAACCCCATGGAAGCCACTTTCCCTTCTGCACTGTTTCCCACAGTATGGGTAGCTGGGGAAGGGAAATAAAGGGATGTGTTACTTCCCTTACTCCCCTACATGAACATGCAGGGCAGGCCACAATCTGGACCTAACTAGACAAGACAAACAAAAGGCAAGAGAAGCAGAAGATTGGAAACTGAGGCAAAAAGGAAAGCTGAACAAAACACGTCACACAGAGAGATTTGTCACAACAAGGGTTGGGGGCGGGTGAGGCATTAAATCACAAGAAGATGAGGGTACCCTCACTGCACAAAGAGGATGCATAAAATCAACCCTTCCCAATGGCCTAAAAGAAAATCAAACAGGGCTCTAAGTTACAGAGAGCAGAATGCTGGTATTTCAGTGAAAAGCATGCAATGCATTACAACAGGTAGAGGGTAAGCCATCTTAGCTAGCGCAAAGAACAACAGATGCATTGATTTTTAAGGCCAGAAGGAATGGCTTTGATCATGTAGTTTGACCTCCTGTATAACACAGGCCACAGAATTTCATCTGAGAAATTTCTGAAGAGATAGGAATTATTCTTCTTTACCACAGAAGAGCCTCCTTACAATCTTCTTTCAAATGATATCTGAACATTATTCTGAAGGGAACTGATTGGTGTTAGGCTGAATTGTTCTACTACAGAAGAAGCAGTCAAGAAAATGATGAGTCACTGTTAATGCAGTTTTGTTTTAACAATACTCAGTTGGTGGCAGGAAGTAAGCTTCTGGCTGGGCATGGGGCATGCAACCCTCCAGCTGGCTGGAATGCTGAGGTTCTTATTGAAAATGTTACTCCTTCCAGCTCAAAAGCAACGCTCGTGTTGATTTCCTGTCACCCATTGAGCATTGTCACTACAGTTTGGTTTTAACAGTTACTCATCACTTTCTTGGCCACAGACTCATTAGTGACTGATACCAATGAATCTTGATTGTTTTAAACACAATACAGCATTCTTTTTTTTTACTGCTCCCGCAATAAAACAGTCCTGCCTGCAAGCAATAAGTTCCTTTCAGAATGCAGAACTCAAACATCAGATAACTGAAAGCAGGTTGCTGCTATTCTTTGCTCTGGCTACACTGACTCACTACCTACTGTACATGGTGTAATGCAGAATATATTTACCATTGAATAGTACTGCTCAGACAGCCGTCACTTTGAGTAGTGCTTGATTTGATTTTATTCTCCTGTGGAGGGAATGAAAGGGTGATCCTCTGAACACGGGGGATACTACCATGAAGTCAATGAGAGTTTGCCTGAATAAAGAATGAATACAAAATAAATAGTGATTTAGCCTGCTATGTCTATTGGAGGACACCATTTCAACTATGGCTATTCCAAGTTATAAACCCTATTTTCACGATGTTCTGCCTCAACAACTGCAAGTCACATCAAGCTGGAAATCCGCATTCTATCCAGAACAAGTTGTTATACATTTATTAGTTGTTTTTGTATTATCCTAGAGCCTGGGAGCCCTAGCCATGGATTTATTTTTAGAGTTTTTACAGAGAGACTGGTGTCTAACACTGAAAAAGAGGGAGACCAGGAGTCAAGCAGACCCCCAGGGTCCATTCCCAGGTCTGTCACTTACTCAGCAAATCAGTTAAGCACCTTTACTCAGCAAATCAGTTAAGCACCTTTGCCTTATCTTAGCCTGCTGTAAAATGGATATACTACTACTTATGTATGTCACAAGAATGGCTGGAGATTTTATTAGTCACTTGCAATGTGATTTGAAATCCTTGCAGGAATGAATTATACCAACAAGTATTATTCTTTCAGTCTAAGAGAGGACCATATGTTCTGAAATTAGGGAGATTTTCAGCTATTTGTCATTGCCTGAGAGGAGAGGGAACATCCTCCTCTCCCCCCTGCACACACACACACACGGATTATTTTATCCTCAGAGATGATGCCCCTTAAAGTATTTCCCAAATATGGTGGTCATTATGAACCTGTGGAATTAGTGGCATTGCATCCATTTAAGACTGCAACTCTTTTATTTATTTTTTTCTTTTTCTGCTGACCTTCCACCCTGGATCCTGGTGTCAGTTACCACAGGGGCTACATGGTGGCTTGGGAAACAGCAGGGCCGCTAAGTGCAGCAGCTGTCAGAAAGATGGAATGAGATGAGGGCAAGAATCTGGGGATAGGGCTTGTGATTGTAGTCAGGTGATAGGCACAGGAGCCTGTGCCTGCCACCGCAAATCCAGGACACCTGCTGTGGCTAGACTCCAGCTGCAATCCAACAAGAGAAGGATTTGTCTTCTGGATGCTCGGTCACTTATGTTTTCTACATTATATCTCTATATCTTACTAAAGAAGATCTCAAATAAATTTGCATCAGTGGTTTGCTGAGGGTTTCTCCCCAAAGAATCACAATTTAATTGCGGTTATTATCTTCCTAAGAGATGTACAGAGTGTTTTTCCAATGGTTTATTTAAAGCATATCTAAAGAGATATTGATAGCAGTGGATTGTCTGGTTAAAAATGTCAGTCCTGGTATTCCTCTAGCAGAACTAGGGTAAAAATAATAGGTCTCTTCAAATCAATCATCAACATTCTCTAATTTATTATATTGTTGTATTTTCAGACCCATGCATAGCATACACAGCAAATCATTACAAAGAAAAGCAGTTCGTAGATATATAAAAATACAACTGCAGTCCTAGTTACTGTCAGCCTCTTGTAGAAAAAAATAAAATACTTTGACAAAGAATAAAAAGAGCATACTATAAATTTTAAAAAAAAACAAAACATTCATGAGAGACCTTGGTTAAAAAAAACACATTTCATAACATATCTTGCTGTTTCATATAGTCTTACAAAGTTGTATAATATTGGACATAATTCTCAAAAGATTAAGCAGATATTTTATTTTAAAAAAGGAATAGTCCAGTAGCAGCTTCAAAAGCCAATAACAAAACAACAACATTTTATTTCAAACACACAGCACTTTGTATGCGTTTTATACAACTTTTTTGTAACAACTTGGGGTGGGAGTGAGGCACAACAGAATATACATTGACAAAAAGTCTGTTAAAAATAGAGGAGAATAATGTAAATTTTTTTTCTTGTAAATCCCAGTGTTATATCCCCTGTGATTTATATACTCAGGCTTAGAAAAAATCCAAGAGAAAAGGTGGGAGACATCCTAAAAATTGAGCAAATAATTCATAACAATTTTTTTCCAATCCGTTTAGCTATTGCTGTGAATTGGCTTCAGTATTCCTAGTTGCTTCATTCATTATTTGTGCAAACAAATATTAGCACATGGATCGTTTGTCCAGTCTGAGTGTTTTGCCATTTGCTGTTTGATAAGTCACACGGTGTTATTTCCGCTTCCTGATTGGATGACTTATGCCTTATGAATAGGAGAAGTACCTGACCAAAAAAACTAAAAACAAACCCAGGGGCTTTGGTTCTCTCAGTGGGGACAGTGGAGGACCCCATTAGGGAAAGAAAGATAGCAAGAGATAAGCAGGACTAGGGAATTTCAGAACATTTTATATCTCGTCCGATCCTCTTTTACATACAAAGAGGCTCAACATTTGGCTACATACCTGCAGACCAAATTTCAATACAGCTGGGTTCCTTTATAACTGATATACAGAGAACAATACAGGCCAGATTTCTTGACTGTCTAGAAGACTTTACGGCAGTTTTTCTCATTATATACATACCAGCACATTGTGTGTGTTGTGGGGTGGCTTTATGCAAAGGTTGTCACCAGATCCTAGTCTGGCTTACTATCTCTGAATACTGGGGCTCTAGCCAGGGAAGTAGGTCAGGGAGTAGCTGTGTATTCCCCCTACTATATACAGCACCAGACTATTTCACATATTAATACACTAAAGGCATGAACTGATTTGACTGGTTTCAGTTTCCTACCAACTATCACCATTCATCCTGATCAGTTTAGTAATTGCATGTGTTTTCCCCTGAACATCTGAAGTCTGCTACGGAAAAGGCCAATGTAATTGCTGAGCTCAATAGGACAGGCCGCACTGGGATTGCTGCTAACGAGGAATCAGATATGGGAGAAACGGGGGCTACCCTGTATTGGGAATGTGGGGAAACCAACCAATAGCTACAATACATCTCCAAACTACCAAGGAAAAGGCACGTGGATACTGGTACTAAGGTGAGGGCTATCAATATAATCATCTACAGAGAGAGATTCCATCAAAAGGCTATAGCAAAATCATCTTTTTTTCCACAGAGCAACTTCATTATGTGACAAATTTTGCTCCCTTCTCTGTAGCCATGAAAGGTCCTAGACAACAAAACTGATGCAGTCCCATGGTGGTGGAGGGGCCAAATTTTGGAATCTTAGGTAGGGACATAGACTCCCTGCTTGTTGTAATACCTTTCCCTACACAGGGTCAGTGCATTGTCCCTGCAAAGGGGTTCTGAACGGCAGCCAGTAAAGGAACAGAAGCAGAGATGGGGGTTCTGCCATTACAAGAATTCATTGACCACTGTCTTTTGTTGAGAAGGGAGCCAGGAACTCCACCCACAACTTCAGAGGTGAAGTGGGGAAAATGTCCATTCCTAACCCAGTGAAATGCCTCCCACTTGGCCAGAGGCACAGGAATCAGTCCAATTTTAGCTCTAACGAGAAGAGCAGTGGGCCTATTGTAGTGCATCTGGGAATTTCATTCTGCTTCACTATAAATTGAATTTTGTAACATTGTTTACTACCAGATCCCCTGGACCTGTTTTTACCGACACTGACATCTAAAGATGTTTGCTGAACTTCAGTGTACCTCAAATACAGACGCATTTCAAGCACCTTGGCATTCATCCTCTACAATTATTTCACTTTTAGTACTATTATAGTATTTTGGACTAGCTTCAAATTGACATTTTACATTGCATAACCCCGGCCCCAGCATGTTAAAGGTGTCGCATTCCATTCCATCATAATGTGACCAATGATAGCCATTGCTATTATTTCCTTTTAGACTACCAGGCCTGTAATGTGGCATCTTATACAGTTATACAATTTCCAAAGAGCAAAACTGCTGTGTGATCTTTGCTCTGGAATTTTCACTGCAGTCCATCTGGGGAGCCTTCATCTCCATATGCAGCTACAATGTCACATCTCCTTGATGAACAACTGCACACATTGAATTTCACTAATGCAAGATGACAAGTAACAATAGGAGTTATGTTGCTCTAGCTCTTGTCCACTCTTAAAATAAAATACTGTATGACAGGCTAGTCACAGCTGCACTTTTACAAAGAGACGTCTATGGCTTCCAAGCAAAGCAGCTGAAAAGTTTAAAAAAATCCACCCACAGAGTGAGATCTTAGGCCAAACTTGAGTGCCTACAGCTAGGCATATAAATAGAAGTGGTGTGATTCTGAGGTTGTGCTGGGCAGTCACAGCTTCCAGTGACTTCCCTGTTTCAAACATGAACCCAGTAGGAAATGTAGGTGCTCAGCACTTCTGAAAGTCAGGCCACTTCTAATTAGGTGCCTAAACATGGACTATGATGCCCAATATCTAACTTGGAAAATTTGGTCTGAGATTTCATCTCATTTTCCTAAAATCAGTTCTTTCAGAAAATAGGTTACATTTTAATTTAAACGCACAGTCAACTGGTGTCGCAAAAACAAAGGGCCAGTTCCTTACTCCTGTTGAAAGCACCTTCTTCTGTGAGTAGACTCATTGAAATCAATGGAAGTACTTCTGAAGTCAGGGCCTGATCACCCAAAGCCCAGATGGAGTTAACGGAAGGATTCTCAGTGGGCTTTGGATCAGGCTTTCAGGTACTGCCAGGTTAGAGTAACAATGTCAGAGCCTAGCCTATCATAAAGAGGGGCTGTACATGAAGGGCACAGAATTGCAGTAATTTATCTCACCCCTTCTGTACATCACATTTCTCCAACACCAACCCAACTACAAGTAAACAAATGTTTCTCTTATAATGTAGTAAGGGTACCTTTTAATTGTTTAAAGAAAAGCTGTGGTAAATCGTGAGCAACTTTCAGATTCATGTCCTTCAAGGTCACACAGAGCTATATATGTGGTTATACAATCTTGTTTTTCCAAGGTCAGCAGGAAAAAAAAATGTATAATTCTGCTTTTGGTCTTCTCCAACTCTGGAGTAATCTGATGCTGCAGGAATCAATACATTCTTGAGACAACGTTCCAAGGAAAATGTAAAGCTTAATGTTATCTGATATTTGGGTTGTACAAACTCAAGCAAATTGCAGAAACTATAATCCCAGGCTGTGAATCACTGCTGCAGATCTAATCGGTACCACTCTCTTCTGCCTATCAGCTCTGTTCTTTGTGTGGCAATAGAAGGATGGGTTACATATTAGTTTTGCTTTTCTTTCTTGGGATTCCTTGATGGCTGAAGATTCCAATGTAACCAAACATAACCAGAGACCAATCCAGTTTGCTAGTTTCTCTCCAGTACATATGAATATTCTTAATCCCTCTAGAAAAACAAAGGTGGCTCAAAAGTTCACACTCAGTAAAAATCCATAATAAATTTTATCTCCATCCCCCTTACCCCATCTCTTAAAAAAAATTGAAATTCCATACTAATGAGAAGTACCAATCATATTTGATAACTGGGATTGGTGGGCAGAGCCCATCAAAGCAAAAGAGGGATGAGGGAGGGACTATACAACCCAGAAATTAGCAGCTGCCAGACTGACAGCCTTGGAGAATGAGTTTATTTAGCTAAGGAGCAGTTTCAACACAAGCAGCAGCTGACTTGGTTTGTCTACCCAAATAGAGGATAAAAAAATTCATTCTCCAGCCGCATTCACTCTTTGGACATAGATTCCAAAGCCAGAAGGGACCATTGTGATTATCTTAATTTGACCTTCTGTATAAATCTTCCATCCACAAGTTTAGGCTTAAAATTAGACAAAGGTTTCTAACCATCAGAGGAGTGAAATTCTGTAACAGCCTTCCCTGGGGAGCAGTGGAGGCAAAAAACCAAACTGGCTTCAAGACTGATTTTGATAAATTCATGAAGGGGATGGTATGATGAGGCTGCCTACAATGGCATGTAGCCAATCTGTGGCTGCTAGCAGCAAAACTCCCCAATGGTGGGAGATGGGGAGGACTCTGAGTTATTACAGAGAGTTCTTTCCCAGGTGTTTGGCTGGGGATCTTGCCAATATGCTCAGGGTTCAACTGATTGCCATATTTGGGGTCAGAAAGGAATTTTCACCCAGCTCAGATTGGCAGAGACCCCAAGGATTTTTCACCTTCCTCTGCAGCATGGGGCACTAGTCACTTGCTGTTAAAACTAGAGTGAATGGCAGATTCTCTGTAACTTGAAGTCTTTAAATCATTATTTGATGACTTCAGTAACTCAGCCAGAGGTTAGGGGTCTATTACAGGAGTGGGTGGATGAGGTTCTGTGGCCTGCAATGTGCAGGAGGTCAGACTAGATGATCATTAGCTTGTCTTTCAGAAACTGGTTTACCCAGATTTGTCTGATAAACACATTTCAGACCTAATTTCAGCTTATCTTTGTAACTTTTCTACATACATTTCATCATGATATTGACCAGTGAGTTATTCATTTTCCAATGATACCTCACAAGGCATATTTTGCACAAAGATTATTACAACAGCAGGTAGGGTGTGAATACATGGGTACATTCAGTTATAACCACCAACTTGTTCCACACAGCCACCAAGCAGGCTATCACATGGTTGAAACTTTTGGTGTCAGGGCTTCTCTACAGAGAGAGCTAGTGTGTGACAAGCCAGGCTGTGACTCTACAGTGTGTTGCTTGCCACACACCAACTGGCCATGTGGGACCTGCTGCCGTGCACTGAAAGTTCCTAGTGCACTTTGACCTACTGCCATTTCAAGTACATCAAAGCACACTACAGAACTTCTAGTGCATGGTAGCAGAGTCCACACAGTCACTTAGTGCGCGGCAAGGCTAGTCTGCTGTAGATCCACACTCTGGCTCACGCTGCACTAACTCTCAGTGGAGACAAGCTGTTAGAACTTGGAGCCGTAGAAGTGAAACCCCCCAAATTTGTTCTGAGAAAGGTTACACCTATTATTAATGATCATTATTAAACTTAACATATAGTAAGAGACAATCCCTGTCCCGAAGAGCTTACTCTCTAAAAGACAAGATGTCTATCTCATCCACCTGTTAAAGTGGGTCACGATAACAAACAAATATAATAGGATATAAACAGTTCTTAGCCAGCCAGAAATAGTGATCACAGCTCTGCACCTGACTCGCCATTATCACTCAGTACTTTATGCATTGCAGAAAAGGTGAGTTGTAAAGCGGGACTTGGAGAATGACAAGGTATTGGCTTGGCAAGGTAGAAGACATGATTAAAATGTCTAACTCCAATCTATCCACACCATTGTTGGTACTGGCAGGGCTGCTAAACTAGAGGTAGAAGCTTTGCCAGTATAGGCACATCTGTCACACTTCAGGGCAACTGCACCTGTATTCCCACTCCAGGGTCTCTCGAGGGCACCTATTCTAAACTTCTAGCTCCTCAGCCTTCACCTGTCTTGGGCAGACCCATATCTCTCTCCTTCCTGAGTTTTTTTCCAGACTTCACAGGATAGACAGGGAACTGAGTTCCCCTGAAAGCCAGACTGTCTAAAAGGCAAGCATCTGCACTTCCCTTTCTCTCCAGAGGCTATGAACAGTGTAATTGCCTGCACTTAGAGATCTTTATAAGCAAGCACATGTATTCTTATGGTAGAACCTTACATGCATGCTAAAAAGCATACCAGAGATCACCCCAGCACCCGGCTTGGCTCTGGTTGGTGTCAGTCCTTCAAAACCCACAACTGGGTAACATGTTCATAACTGTCTCACATTCAGAACCAGAGCAACCATGAGTAATTCTGTCTTTCCTTTATATACCTTGGACCTTTGAACTGGGACTCATAACAGGTGATCAGCAGACAATGATTCACTCCTCAGGGCCTAGCTTCAAAGGGCTGGGATTTTGCACAACTGGAGGTGGGGAATTTGCATTCACTTCCCCCTAGAGATTTTTCCAGGCAAGCCACTTGACACAGTTTGTTCCAAAAGTCCATTCTTGTTCATTTTGTTCAAAACGGTCCTTTGAACCCCCAGGTCAAACAGCTGTCACCTCTCCCCCTCAAGAGGTTACATACAGTCCCAGCCCACAATACATAAACCATTCATTTAATACAAATGGACTCCTCAAAAAACTTAAACTTAATTTAATAAGATCTCCCAAGGATATTGCAGGAAACTGCCATATCTGTCACAGCATCCTTGGATGCTTCTGTAGTATTTCATTAATTCCTCACCAGCCTTTTCCCTTTAAAAAACAGACTGCAAAAGACATTTTAAGTCTTTAAAGAGGGAAGTCTCTTACAGTTAACATATGATGCAAGTCAGGAATTCAAAAGGTCCTGAGAAGAGAGGAAAGCCACAGATTCAAAGGGGAATTTCCCATGAGGTAAAGTCTTTAAGAAGATTCCACTGTGTGCCTCTTTAAAGTGAATTCTTCAAAAGTGGAACAGGCCTCTCCATATCCACCCAACCCTGCCAATCTGAACTGAGATCTCCCCAAAAACAAGTGCCTTGCACACTACACAACTCGTTTACAGTGGGGTGCGAGTATCATGGAGGGTAGGGGGAGAGGGTAACTAAAAATAACATTTGCTGAAAGACAATAATAAAATTTAAAAAATAATCTATACAATTTTCTTAAAATAAAATTAAAATGCAGATGTTTGAATGCTTCTCAGTTTGAATATGTCTATTGTATAACTCTATAGCCAAACAAATATAACCCCCAAAATCACTTTTTAAATGGCTATGAAGTAATATTTCTTCCTAAGGTGGACTGTTTTAAAAGGAGATCAGACAAGTTACAGAAACAAATTCACCTTGGTTCAGTTCACATCCATGTGATTCTCATTAGAGAGAAGGGAAGTGTTCTTACATTGAGCCTGTGAGTTCCTGCTCCCTGTGTTTGACTGGGGAAACTAGCCATTTGTTATTGTGGTTATTTCTGGAAATTCAGGCCATTATTGCTCTGAAACATTCCTATTTCACCTCAAGTACTAGTCTATGGATTCAAAATGTGTGTGCTAATTTACAGAATGTACAATCTGACTGACTAGGAAATGAATCCGAACAAAGCACAGCAAAAAAAAAATTACACTAAATCATCTGCATCACTTCAGGCCATATTCATCAAGCAACGGTTTATGAATACCACACACTGAAAACATGCAGGAGTTTCATACAGACAGACTTTGCAGATTCTAGGTCAATTCCCATTGCTTTTATTTAATCCTAATTCCTTAAAAAGCAGACCAGCTCCTCAGTCAGTGTAAATCAGTGTAGCTCCATTGACATCAGTGCTGAGGAGCTGGTCTCTGGTTTGTACTATCTGCTACTTAATTGGAAAGACTCACCTAAAATGATTTTGATCATTTGGATTTCTTGCATGATATGGAAATTTCTGTGCTAGGCACTATTTATCAGCCAAACACTTTGAAGCAAGGCCTCCAGTACTCACATAGGATGAAAACTTGAAGTACATACTCAGGGAGAAAGTCTAGGCTATGTCTATGAGAGATTCAACACAGAACCTCACAGGGACAGGGAGATAAGGTGGCTTTCAGATAACTTTGTACCCTCCACATTTTGGGCTGTTTTGGGGGGACAGAGGCCCCCCACCCTGGGGTAATTTAGATAGCCGTAGGTGCTACCTCAGTTACAGAAGCTTGTTGCTGCCCACCTGTGGTGCAGCAGTGGCCATCCAGAATCTCCATAGCACTTGGTGCTGGGATGCCACTCAGCCCATTCCCTGGTGCTCGCCCTATACCAGGGCTTGCAATGGAGTCTTCCATTCAGAAGACAGCCTACTGCTTTCTGCCTCCATTCCTGCACTAGGGGGATTTGTCCCCAGGTAATATCTGGGGATTTATATAGCCCTTTTACACAGCACACAGGGAAACTGAACCTCACCCTCAAGTTAAGTTACCAGTGAAACTAATGGCAGTAAAAGCTATAGGATTTGGTTCAGAAGTTTGACTTTAGTCACTGTTATTTGTAAATGGTTTAGGCTTCAGTGCTTTCATATTAAATTCATTTATTACATGTCTTCACTCTGTAAGAGGTGTATGCACTAACGAGGTATTTCTCCTTTATGTACAGCTGCACGCTACATGAGTTATTCGTAATCCCTATTTCACTTATTGTCATTTGATGCGGTTTTACTATTTTACTTTAAAGGGAGTTGAAGGAAGGTGCAGGAGTGACAGCTGTAGAGGCTGATGTGCTCTAGCCACAGAAAAGCTTCTGCTATGTGCATTATTCCCCACATTGCAATTCCTCCACCCCCTATTCTGAAAAACACTACCTCACAGAAGAAGAGTCTGCCTCAGTCTCCATGGCCAGGTAAGTCCTTGGTTTTCTCTGCAAGGCCATTGCAGAAAAGCTAAATGAATTCTTTGCATAAGTCTTCACTGCAGAGGATATGGGAAGAGATCCCCATATCAGAGCTGTTCTTTTTGGTTGACAAATCTGAAATACTGTCCCACACTGATGTGCCAGTAGAGGAGGTTTTAGAACAAACTGATAAATTAAACAGCAATAAATCACCAGGACAATATGGTATTCACCCAAGAGTTCTGAAACATGAAATTGCAGAACTACTATCTGCACTATGTGTCCTGTTGCTGAACGAGCCTCTGTACCAGACGACTAGAAGGTAGCTAATGTAATGCCGATTTTTTTTAAAAGGGCTTCAGAGGCAATCCTGGCAATCACAGGGTAGTTAACCTAACTTCAGTATACTACAGAAACTATAGTAAGAAACAGACACATAGATGAATATGATATTTTGGGGAAGAGTCAACACTGCTTTTGTAAAGGGAAATCATGCCTCACCAATTTATCAGAATTTTGTGAGGGTATCAACAAACATGTGGATAAGGGTGATCTAGCTGATATAGAAAGCCTTTGACAAGGTCCCTCACCAAAGTCTCTTAAAGAAATTAAGTAGTCATGGGACAAGAGGGAAGGTCCTCTCATGGATCAGTAACTGGTTAAAATAAAGAAAATGAAGGGTAGGAATAAAAGATCAGTTTTCAGAATGGAGAGAGGTAAATAGTGGTGCCCCCCAAGGACCTGTACTGGGACCAGTACTGTTCAACATATTCATTAATGATCTGGAAAAGGGAGTGAGCAGTGAAGTGGCAACGTTTGCAGATGATACAAAATTATTTAAGATAGTTAAGTCCAAAGAGTTACAAGGAATCTCACAAGACTGGGTGACTAGGCACCAAAATGGCAGACAAAAATTCAACATTGATAAGTGCAAAGAAATACATCTTAGCAAAAATTATCCCAACTACACATATATCATGATGGAATATAAATTAGCAGTTACCACTTAGGGAAGATCTTGGCATCATCATGGATAGTTCCATGAAAACTTCAGTTGAACATGCAGCAGTCATAGGTGCTGGAACTAGGGGTGCTGCTGTACCCCCTGGCTTGAAGTGGTTTCCATTATATCCAGGGTTTACAGTTTGGTTCAATAAAAACAACAAGGAGTCCTTGTGTCACCTTAGAGACTAACAAATTTATTTGGGCATAAGCTTTCATGGGCTAAAACCCACTTCATCAGATGCATGGAGTGAAAAATACAGTAAGCAGTATATATATTACAGCACACGAAAAGATGGGAGTTGCCTTACCAAGTGGGAGGTCAGTGCTAACGAGGCCAATTCAATCAAAGTGGAAGTTTAGTTCAATGGCTCTCAGCACCCCCACAGTAAAAACTGTTCCAGCACATCTGGCAACAGCCGTTAAAAAGGCTAACAGAATGTTAGGAACTATTCGGAAAGGGATAGACAGACAAGACAAAATATCATGCTACTATATATAACTCCATGGTGCGCCCACACCTTGAATGCTGTGTTCAGCTCTAGTCACCCCATCCCAAAGAGGTTATAGTGGAACTGGAAAGGGTTCAGATAAGGGCAATAAAGATGATAGAGGGTATGGAATGGCTTCCATATGAGGAGAAACTAAAAAGATTAGCGCTGTTCAGCTTAGGAAAAAAAGGAGATGACCAGTGAGGAGGGATGAGATAGAGGTCTATAAAATCAAGAAAAAGTAAATTGACAAGTGTTATTTACCCTTTCCCACAATACAAAAACCAGGGGTCACTCAATGAAATAAATAGGCAGCAAGTTTAGTACGAACAAGAGGAATTACTTTTTCACACTATGCTCAGTTAACCTGTGGAACTCCTTCCTGTGGTTTAAAAAAAGAAAGATACATTCATGGAGGATAGGTCCATCATTTGCTATTAGTCAGGACAGTCATTGATGCAACCCATGCTTAGGCAACCCTAAATCTCTGACTGCCAGAAGCTGGGAGGGAAAGACAGGGATGGATCATTCCAACTGTATACATACTGTTCTGTATACAGCCCCAGAAGCTCTGGCACTGGCCACTGTTGGAGACAGGATACCAGGCTAGATAGATCATTGGCCTGACCCAGTATGAAGTTCTTATGTCTCTACTGAAACTGACAAAAGTCCCAATTAGTGTCAATTGTGAGCATGATTTTTTTTTCTTTTAAGCAGACAACTGTCCACCAGTAACTGGACAAAGACATCTAACATTTTGCAATAGCCACTGAGCGGTTTTCAAATGGGAACCGCTTTCAGTCACTATTACCTCGTGCTGATATAAACCAGTGATGTAAATGGGAAAGTTTCCGTAACTCATTGCCAGCCTCTTGAATCAATGGCTCCCAAAATGTGGTCCATGAACAGCTGGCTGGTCACAAGCTGCTGGCTCACCTCCTCATTTCAAGCTGTTACATCTTATTAAAGACATCTAAAAATACACTAAATACTTTCCTAATATTATTTTTCCATATAAGCAATTGCCATTGATGCCAAAGAGACAGTAGGGAACTGGAAAATGGGAGAGAGGATGGTCCACATACCAGGAATAATAAGAGAAGTGTCCAGGAGAATTTGTTTACGAAAATTTGGTTTTGACTTTGTACAAGTTTGTGCTGGCCAAGGATTCTCTACACAGTCCTCCCATTTTTTTAAATAAAAAAGTTTAACATACACAAAAAATTCTTTCATATGCAATCAAGATCATTAACATGTAATGATCATTTAAAATTTTAAGAACCATTTAATTTACTGATTTGTAAAGTGCCACGCATGCTTATTGCTCTATACAAATAATAAATAGAACGTGGGCTTGTTACTATAACTTTACATTGTTTTAAAAGAACATGACAGAGAAATGCTAAGGTCTTGTGCAAGGGACACAGCAGAGTTGGAGAGTCTCCTCTTATATCCTCAAGGGCCCAAACTTGTTCCCCTTGACTTCAGTAGGACCAAGATAACAGCTCAAAATAAATAAGATGAAGAAAACTTGTCAGACTTAAAATAGACAGGAGAAAATAGCATCCAAAGGGCAAAGCTATCTGAAGAGACCAGTGTTGGAACCACATGAAGGCTCAAAAACAACTCGAAAATACTCCACAGCCACCTCATAAGTAAGCTAAGAAACTGATGGCACCACCAGAAAAAATGTCCTTGTCTGCCTTTTGGCATTTGAGCCCTATGATGGGCATCCAGACAAGAAAGGGAAGATGATAACATATTCCACTGATATGGATAACCATACCCTTGCCTGCCAATGACCCAGAACAGCAGCTCATTGGATTATTTGAAAATATTTCCTACTCATTTTGACTGCACAATTTGCTGTGGTTTGGGCTGGCAAACAAACAGTCTCATGAAGCGATTGGATCAAGAATTATTATTAAACACTTCACAGACATAGATGAGGTAAGATCCCTGAAAAGTTTACTTGCTGGTATTAGCAGTATACAGACAGAGGGCCTATATGACTTTTAAAAGAAATATATTCATAAAACTATACATCAGTGGAAACAAAACCCATGCTCACTTCCTTTACATTCGTTTTCTCAACTAAAACTGACAAAGTTGCTCTGATAGTCCATAGCTGACTAATCCTTATTGGGTCACTTTATTTGGAGCAATATGCTGAACTGCATGCTGTAATCAGTCCAATTCCATAACTGCAGATTCCAGGCAGGCCAGGCTCTTTAGAAAGCCTGTGTGGTGATATCATAGACAGCCGCCTAGCTAGGGATTCTGGGAGCCAGTTCCAAGAAGATCTCAGACTTTGTGCCTGACAAATAAAGCTCTCTCACATGCTTTTCAGCTAGGCAGCTGCATGAAGTTCAGCAGGAAACTCTTTGTACTATGCAATCAGGTCACAGCAATAAACAGGGCACTGAGAGCCTGAGTTGACAGCATGTTCCTCAAGTTCATTTATGTCATTCACATCACTAAAATCAAATGCTCATAAGAGCAATCTGAAAAGTTTGTGCTGCAAAATTTGCTATAAAAGCAACAGCAAAAGGTTCAAATAATTCTCACACTTGCAAAAAGTTCCTGAGCTACTGAAACAATAGCTAAGAGGTAAGTTTTCAGCAAGATGCAGAGACATGAGTTTAACTATGCAGGTTCCATTAAGATTGATCCCACTGAAAATTTCTCTGTAAAGGATCTAAGAGCAGAAGGCTGAACAAGCTAAGCTGGTCTATTCTTCTTTAAGAGAGATAAATCACTCAAGGGAGAGAGAAACAACAATTGAACGCTCACCTGAGAGAATTGGAGAAAGACACATTAGGATCCTCCTGGGCCATCTTTGGAAGTTATTGTACCTGCCATACTGGATTTAGATATTAAATCTGCTCCCATTTATTTTGAGAAATGTAGGTTATAGAATTCCCAAGTGGCTTTTGATGGAGCAAGGAAAGGTAAAAGCCAGAACCGTCATGTTAAAATGATTGTGGTGCATTTTAGAAAAAGTGGGAATAGGGTTATAGAGACAGCAATGTTCAATATTACTCTATTTGATGTTCGCAACACAACACATGCTTGATAGATAAATGAACTCACTGAAAGACAGTGAAGGGGCAGATAGACCTGAAAGGAGATTGCTGAAGTTTGTTGGGTGAGTAAAAATATATTTGGCTTGCAGCTTATGTTTTGCTGTTGGAGGACAGTTGATATTTAACTCATCATTACAGCTTTGTTTTGTTTCATTCTTATATGAATCTTCTTTCTTCTACTCCTTAATGTGCACCAACATATAACAGTTCTTTACCTTTAGTGACACTAATCTTCTAGTGAAGGAGGTGGGTTCCCTTTTTCCTTAACACTCAGCAGAAAACAGGGTTGGATCACTTCCCTCTTCTTTTCCATTTGATTTCAGAGGCAGCTAGCACAGCAGGCAATTGTTTCACCAATGCAGCAAATACCCTTTCTCCCTGCAACAGTTAAGTGAGCCACAGATGGGGACATTCTCTTTCTTTCTTCTGACACTCTTTGCTATTTGAAGCCTGAACCTCCCCAGGGTACTTCCAGAGAGAACAAGGAGCTCAGCAGGAGAATATGATCACCCCCTAGAAGAGAAGAGGAGCATTTCCTGGCTGAGCAGCCCAGAGCTCCACCTTTGAGCAGGGTTACACTAACAGAGTACTTCAAAGCACTTTATAACATCGAAGGATTATTCCTCTGTCAGAATCACTGAGTGGCCAGCAGAAGCAGGCTGGAGCAGAGGGTGGCTAGTGTGGAAAGAGCCAGAGGCTAAAGCAGCAGCAAGGGGGAGCAGGAGCACAGGCACTGTCAGAACTATTAGACCATGGAAGTGCTCCTGGCAGGTAGTGACATTTAGCAGGCTGGAGAGACCGCTTCCTTTGGGAGCTTATATACCTGCCTTGGGATCACCTGGGTGAATCCTTGCCTGTGGATTGGCTGAACCCTCATTGAAGGGTATGGGGCCTATCGCAAGACCTGCAGATAATTGCCTCTGATGATTCATCTGGCTTAAGCAGGCTCAGGCTCATCAAATCCTCATAACATTACAGTGAAGCAGGTAAGTACCATAGTGGTCTGAATAGGGTGTATGTATACTGCACCCTCTTCTGGATGGAGATCTATAGCACCAAATATTGTGAGGCACCCAAGGTTGCAGGGCAGGTGGTGACAACCCCTCACTGATCTAGATTACATCCTGGAATGCAAGAACCAGTTTTGAGATATTTGTTCAGCTCAGCTTTAGAAGCACTTGGAGAAGTGCTACCACCATCTCTGGAGAGGCAGGCCTTGCTGGAACCATTCTATTTTGTTGGTGGGATTTTTCTTCCTAATTTTGAAAATATTCTTTTAAACTGCACCTGAGTGAATAGTAAATGTGTCCATTATGGACAGTGCATTATTTTCATCACAAAACTGCATAAAAAAAGACAGCAAATCAATTTCATAGTCAGTACTTACGCAGCAGGAGACAATTCATACTGACATTTGATACCTGCTGGCTGCTGCTTCCAATTATGCCAGATGCTGGAAAGCAGGGCTGTCGAAATAACCATGTCGATGGTGCAATGAGACTAGTTAAGATTCTAGGTGCATGTTGTAGTTGGTTGAGTGCATTGTCAAATTCCCACCATAACCAAAATAGTGACACCTACTCCTTTTTTGTTAACTTCTTAAATAGCAAATAGATACACATTAATTCAATGTAAAGTTGCCTCTTTGGATATATAGCTGAATCTGCCCTGAGGCTAAAAATCAAAGGACTGGAGGGAATGCAAATGAAAAGTGAAATAAACATGATAAGGACTTATAATACAGCCCTGCCAGACACTGCTACAAGGCTGAATTGCAACCCTGAAGGCAAGATCATGTGTAATGTTTGTCCACTGTCTCACAGTGCACAAGGGAATGCTGACGTCAAATCAAAGTCAATGCTTTCCTGAAGCTGACTTATAACTTGTTGGGCAGGACTGAAAGTTGAATGAAAGGACAGGAAATTGCTGAGGCAGTAACTGATCTACAAAAACAATGGGGTAGTCATCCCTGGTAGCGGCTGCTTCGGCACTAGGGTGACCAGACAGCAAATGTGAAAAATCGGGACGAGGGTGGGGGGTAATAGGAGCCTATATAAGAAAAAGACCCAAAATTCGGGACTGTCCCTATATAATCGGGACATCTGGTCACCCTGTTCGGCACAAGCTGAAAAGAGGAGAACAATCTTGACCAAAGCCACAGCCTGGCCCAGTTCCCTAGCCTCTTATTTCCCCCTCTTCCAGGTGCTCTGAAAAAGTACCCTGTAAAATAAATGCAAAAGACTATTGTGCTTGCAAAAAGTGTTTGCATTCACTCCCCCCCCGCACCATCCTAAAATAAGCCCCCTCAATTACTAGGCCAAGTTCTCAGTTCTTTCTTGTGCAAAACTGAAGACAATTGAAGATTTGCCTGAGTAAGGACTGGGTTAAAAACATAGGCCAGTTTCTGTCACAGTGTTTCCTTCCACCGGGGAAGGTGGGGATTTATCTTCTCCCTCCACCCCTACAAGCCCCTGCAGATAGAGCCCTGCACAGATACAGAAAGGTGTATCTGCATCTGATCAGCAATCTGCAAAAATTGTCTGCAGATATCCACAGATTTGCATGGCTCTAAACAGCTCCACAGGTCACTGCTCAGCAGTGACACAGGGCTGTGTCAAGCCTCCAACCGCCCCCCAGCCCCACTTCTCCCCAGAGGCCTCCTGTCCTGCTGCCCGCTCTGCCCCTGCCGTACCTCATTCCCCACTGCAGCAGGGAGGCTACAATTCATGCATCCGACGAAGTGGGTATTCACCCACGAAAGCTCATGCTCCAAAACATCTGTTAGTCTATAAGGTGCCACAGGACTCTTTGCTGCTTTTACAATTCTGGGACATTCTATGCAGCGCTGCCCTCTTCATGGGGGGGGTCAGATACCCCTATGCAGTTGTGGCGGCTCTAATGAACGCAGCCATTGCTGCCTGCTTGTTTAAAGAACCACCCCACCTTCAAAACGGCGCTTGGCTCACTCCCTTCCGGGAGTTGTCATTTACCTCCTCCCAACGAGTAAGTTGGGGACAACTCCTCCCAGAATACCCAGCATGTTGCTGCGTGATTCAGAGAGCCGAGCTGGAGCCTGCAGACTGGGTGACAGTCACTCCGTTCGGGTAAGTGTGTGCTGCAGAGCCCTGTGCGGATATCTGCATCTGTGCTGCAATTTGCAAAACTGATCTGCAGGTATCTGTGGACTTGCAGGGCTCTACCTGTAAAGCATGGCATGAGTGTGGCCCCCAAGCCTTTTGGTCCTGCAAGAAACCACCGTCATTTACATGGAGGCCGTACCTTAGATGCTGACATCCCCTCCCCTACCCACCTGGCAGCATGGCTCCCAGGCTTCCCCTAACCTTTTCCCCCATCAAAGGGGAGAGGGGGTCAATGAAAAGGAATATAAACTACAGAATGTGTTACTTTTCCACTTAATCTTCATGGGTCCGGTTGGGTTGGGTGGAGCACAGAGGTTGGGGACACATCAATTCAGCCCACCCCATCCAGGGTACATCTATACCGCAGCTAGGAATGAACCAGGTAGACAGACAAGCATTAGTCAGACTCGAGCTAGCATGCTAAAAATATTAGTGTGGACCTGCAGCTGCAGCAGAGGCTTGGACTAGCCACCCGAGCTCAGGCCCAGGGGGTTGGGTGGGCTGGAGAACCTGAGCTGCAACATTCACACTGTTATTTTTAGCACACCAGCTGAGCCCTGCTAGCAGAAGCGTGTCTAATCAGGGCTGGGAGGCTCGCTGCCATCTACAGCATAGAGGTATATACCCCAACAGTAGCCACAAAGTTAGACTTCCCCAATCCTTCCCCAGCAGACACCCCAAGGGAGCACATGGATATTAACACTGACAGCCCTCTCTTGGGTGAATCCCCTCCACACCCAGCAACAGAAGATCCTGTTGGAACAGGGCAGTGCCTCTTCACCGCAACAATATGAATCGGACTCTTTGCCAACCAGCAGTGTATACCTAAACTGTAGTGAAAATGGCAGAACTCTGTGTTCTGAAGGCAATTTCCTTCCATAGACTATAAGTGTCTCAGTGTTTCTGATGGCATCATTCACAGGAACAAATTTAAAAAAAAAAAACTGAAATGAAGTATAAAAAGGCTCAAAGGAAGTGGTCCCGAACTAGATATCAGCTGTATTGCCTCAGAAAAATGATAGAACCAAAGTACCCTGACCTGAATCAGACAAGTCTTTGTTCATCCAGAATTCAAAATCAGCAATTACATTAATGCTGTTAAACCTCAAATGTGTTTACAATAATCAGTTCTCGTAAATGCCAATTGATTCTTTAGAATACCTTCATTAATGATGTCTAAATCTTTTACATCTGTGTAAAATCCCCAATTAATATGTTTTTAATATGAAGTGTCTTTTTTTAATTACTAGAACAAATGACTGTCTTATAAATCTAAATTAAATGCATAGTTGGGACTCATTTAAAAAGTTTTTTCTTAAATCTTCCAGACAATGAGACCTACGGCTAAATGAAGTACATATTAAGCAGCATTGGCAATAACTTTATAATGTATCAATGACTCAGCCTCAGTAATACTTCAAGGTATTTCCAGTCTTAGAAAAATGCGAGGATTGAAAGAAAATATAAAATTTCCCACCTCAGAGGGGGGCCTGTAGACATTCACTGATTTCCCCCCTAAAACCACAAGAGAAGAGATAACTTTTGAGATTTAATATCCAATTTTGCTTATCAACTTTAGACAGGATTGTGTTCTAAACAATTTGATTAATCATGGATGTTCACCATTTTGGTACTGGCTCTGATCCATATTTTAGAGGCAGAATGTAACATCTCATTAATAACAACATATGATATGCTGTGAAGTGTTTTTATTTATTATGAGAGGATAGTATGATTTTTTTTTCAATCAAGGTGTTTAAAGAAATCACACAATTTCAAACAATTATTTGTGTGTCAACAACAAGAGTTATCTTGCCACACCTTACAGTATTTGATGTTTTGGGCATACTAACAGACAGTCTATGTTGTACCTTCCCAAGAGATGCTCAGCACTTAGCAAGATCAGACCTTTTATTAGAACATTTATCATTGTTAGACCTTTATTTAAATCCTCCACCCTACTCCTTAGACAAGCACCAATAGCAGCTGCATCTCCTTTCTCCAGTAAGTTCGCAGTCCAAACACTGGAGCTGGTCAAAAAAACATTTTGGGTTTTTTCCGCCTCCTCACCCCCAGTCCCATTAAAAATGTTCATTCCAAGTTGTTTTTGCAGGGGATTTTGAAATGAAACATGCATTTTTTTTTTAATTTTGATTGAAATTTTTCATTTCGATACAAAATTTTCTTTATTTTCAGAAACAAAAAATGCAATTCAAAATTAAACAAATTCCCATTTCCCCTAGCTAAATCTCAAGACAAAATTTTCCTGTTAAAAATGTTGTTCCCAACAAAACCCCACTTTTTGGCAGGAAAATCAATCACAAAATTTAACCAGCTTTACCAAACACTAATAGCACATCACACCACGTTTACTATGATCAGCTTATTAATAGCACATCACACCATCTTATTTATCCAGCACCCAAAAATACCAGTGGCTCTTTATAGAATGAACAATAGATATCTGATAATGTATATAATAATCAAAATGCATAGCCAAAAAATACTAAACATGTCACATCGAGTATCTTGAACTGATAACACAATCAAAACACCAATTGTTACTCTTAATAGTTATAAAAATAAATTCAAACATAGGATCATAGGAAAAAGTAAACCAAAAGTTGTAAGAGAAAGAAGAAACAGGTCAGAGACTGTGGGACATAGTCACTACTGCCATAAGGGTCTTCTTCAATGAGTTGCATCACTTATGCCAATAGCAAGTTTAGCCCATTGACTTCTTTCCACCCTTACATACATAACTTCATTCAGAAGGCTAAATGTTCGGTACCTTCTAAGCTGTAACTGGCTGGCCCATTAAGTGAAACTGGGCTCAGCTCTCCTGTTCCAGTCCAGCTGCTCCCAAATAAGAGGGACGGGCATCCCTTGGGGAGCTAAAAAAGGTCTGGTGACATCCAGTGACAGAGAACAGAGTCAAGAGAACTTCGCTGACAGAGAGAAAGTGGTTCCTCAGAGAAGGCTAAAGGCAGGAGAGCAGCAAGAGGGGTTTGCTGGCTGGCATCTCCTAGCCAGAAAACCAGGGCCAGAGGCAGGGGCGGCTCTATGTTTTTTGCTGCCCCAAGCACAGCAGGGAGGCGGCTTTCGGCAGCATGCCTGCGGGCGGTCCGCTGGTCACGAGGATTCGGCGGCTTGCCTGCGGGAGGTCTGCTGGTGCCGCGCTATCGGCGTCCTCACCGCCGAATTGCCACCAAAGCCTTGGGACTGGCAGACCTCCCACAGGCAAGCCATCGAAAGCTGCCTGCCTGCCTCCCTCACAGCGACCGGCAGGCCACTCCCCGTCGCTTGCCACCCCAGGCACGCGCTTGGTGCTCTCGTGCCTGGAGCCGCCCCTGGCCAGAGGGCTGTAGGCAGGAGAACCAGCAGCAGAGGGAGATGCCTGCTGGCTTTAAGCTGGAGAGCTAGAGCCAAGGGCCAGATAGGGTTGAATGTAGCGGAGCAGTGGAGCACCTTATCTGGCGATCTCTCCAGAGCTGGAAAGCTGGACCAATGTTTGTTGTCCATCAACTGTTTGTCTAAAGGACCAAGATAGCATGGAGTTACTGGGGACTGATAAGATTCATCAAATAAAGAAAACAGATATTTGAGAGAATAGAGTGAACTTCATTGTACATACATGTACAATGTAAAATGTATGTAATGAGAAGGGAACCAAATGGGGGAGGCCACAAGCAGGCAGGGAGGAGGCCACATGTTTACCCTCAGCAAAAGTTGGGAACATTATTGTGAAATGCATTATAAACCATCAAACTATCAACATGTATTATGCTATGGCCATTTGTAATGAGGAATTGTTCCTTCCTGGAATGTCTTTCTTTAAAGTTTTGTATATGTAGCACAGTAGATTTTAATGACGTGCACTGACCATGCTTCTCCTCAGTTGAATGAGAAGAGAAATCAAGTGAAGGAATTTATTCAGTACTGAAACTCAGGGATTCAGCTCTGGCATGGAGCAGAGAGGCTCAAGTAACTACATTTAATACGTCTGCCAGACTGTTAGCGCTGTATGAAAACAGAATAAAGATGTTGATACAAGCACTAAACTGCTTTGACAACTTTCGTTTTCTCTCATGTGTGTGTCCTACCTGCCTCTCCCAAAAGAGAAAGCATTGTCTTGTGATTAAAACTCAAGACTGAGAGTCAGGAGACCTAGGCTTGCCTAGTGGATAGCGTACTAGGCCAGGACTCATGAGATCTGGGTTCTATTTCCAGTTCTGCCACTGACCTCAAACAAGTTACTACACCTCTGTGACCCAGGTTCCCCATCTGTAAAACAGAGATAATACTGACCTCCTTTGTGAAGTGCTTCAAGACCTATGGATGCAAACTGCTACGCAAGAGCTAGGTATTATTAGGTTCCAGTACTGGTTCACTCTGCCACAAAGTTGCTTTATGTCCTCAGAATATTCACCTTGTATCTATGCCTTGGTTTTCCCCCTCTAAAAATTCTCAACAAATATTCACCCAATTTTTTAAAAATGTATTTGCTTCACATCCCTTTTGCGGTCCCTTTTCATCAACATTCTCACAAATGAATTTAGTCACAGGAATGTTTATTAAAGCAACATACTTTAGTGAAGCATGATTTGTGATTTCAGAAATGTGAATATTTGCAGCAGAAAACTGATTTGACATAGAAACATACCATGTCACCCATGTGTCTGATCTACATAGAAATTTGGTCAAACTGAATCAAAGTTCAGTTATTAAATATGCACAATAAACTTCCCACAGGCAACACAAAGAGCAAAAATTGCTTATTGAAATTGAGGGGTAATTCTGAACAAGCAATATGTTTAAAAAAATCAAAAGGTGCCTTTGGACAACTCATAAATAGGAAAGAGGCCAAATCTGTGGAATTAATTATTCACCAAGATTTATTCATTCAGCTCTTGCAAAAACTAAAACAATAGCTACCTGTCACAGGTGTTACAAGATTAAACATAACAGGATTTGTGAAGTGCTTTGAGATCCTCAGCTGGCAGATGCAATAGTGATGTAATTGTTTCATTGTTCAAATGGAACATTTGTGCAAAGGAACCAAGCAAACCAATATGTTCCTAATGCAGTAGCAATTTGCATTAGGAATATAAGAATGGCTGCACATTCTATATTTTGCAAGAAATACCAGTCTGACCAATTAGACACTCAGATTTCATGGCAATGGGCATAGCACAAAAACCTAGAAAGATAAGAATGAACATTTGAGGTGGGTTGATATAATCTGACATTGCACAGGCACAAACTCATTCCTTGAGAGCAACCAGTATCCAATGTCTGGCATGAACATCCACAAAAAATAGGGTATAATTGACTCTCAATTTTTCCCCTCTCAAAGGGAAGAAATATCTGGAAGATTCATTCCTTCCCTAGGCCAGTCGTGCTTTCAAGCTTTTCTGGAAATAAAAGCTGTATTTTGCCCAAACCAATGAATTTCTATTAAAAAGGACAATTCTTCTTTCCAGCCAGCACTATACAAGCATCCTTTTCCACACTGCTTATTATCTGTGCAGGTGGAACAGCTACTGATGTCATCGGAAGCTCCAGGCACAGAATAAGTAATAGGGACTTTCCACAATGCACATCAGAGGGAGTATTTCATTCTGCTTATTTAAAGACTTAAAGATTTTCCCCCAAGTCCAGTCACAGAGAAAAGTAGTGAGAAACAAGAGGAAACATAGATGCCACTATCACTTTGTCAACTTCAGTTCTCCCTGGCTAAAGACAGCTTTTTCCTATCTTTGTCAATCCAGTGTAATGGTTTTACTGATTGTTCCAGTGTTCAAATTCAAATGTATTTTGTTCCATAGAAAGCTGGAGTTTCGTAGGGGAAAGGGGGGGTATAAATATCCAGTAAGCTGGACTGGCCAGCATTCATTTTGTTTCCATGCACATGGATCAGTTTGGTTCTTTTTAAGTACTCAGTTATATACAGTGAGGTAAAGCCTATTTAAAATTGGTTTAGAAATAGTATTGAAGCAAATTGTAAGATCTTATAACCTGCAAGTTCATTTCCAAACGTGATTTATTAAATACACAGGTCTTTGAGTTATCCTGGTGCAGATAGGGAGTAATATCATTAATAATTACTGCCTCAGAGTACCAGGTACATTATAGTTGGTGGTGCAATCCAACCTTGTGGAGGATTGCAGCAGTAGACCTCTGGTCCTTTTACTCAGCACTCAACTCAAAAAATATTAATTCTGGATAATTTGCTCTCTCTCAAGCATGCACAACTACCCACCCACCCACTATTGTACCTTCTAGTGTGCATCAGAAAACAAGTTTTGCACTGTCCCTCCTTCCAAAGCACCTGCATAATTCTGAATACCAGTGTGTTCAGAACTACCATTACTTTTGAACCTTTCCTAGTGGCATGCCACACAAAAATGCATATACATATATCTCGATACATACATTTATTGTTAATTTTTCCATCAGGTCAGTCCATTGAAAGTTATGTCCTCAGGGTTCCCAAACTGTTAATTAAATAAATAAATAAATTAAAAAGTAGGAAGTTACGCCACGCAGTAGCACTTCCTAGATGAGTTTATTTCATATAGCCTCAAATCAGCATTTTCTAGTTTTAAAAATCACCTCTCCTTGCAAACGCCTTGGAAGCTAGATTTCTGAGGCTGGTGAGCTTTAGATTTGAAAGTACTAAAGGACGGGAGCATGGGGCTAGAATAAGTGTCCAGAAAACCAAAGTAAAAGTGTTTGAGGAAATATTCAAGACAACAAAATGGCTTGAAAATGGAAGCAGGAGCATTTACCAAATCACTGAAATGTCCTTTTTCGCAGGTTTCAGAAGACTGGGAGATGTGTAGAGTCCAGATGTCCCAGATTCAATACAATACAAAGCTAATCAAAGAGACCTCCCCCGTGTGTTTTCACTTGCTACTAACGTGGATATGGGATTCATTTTAAGATTCTGTTGATTTTTAAAGCACTGCTCAATTCAGGATCCCCTTTAACTAAATGAGGTTTTGGTTCCCTGTCACCCCAGTCGCTCATGTTCTGTGCTCAGCAGACATTGGGCTCTGGCTAGTACAGAAATACCATTCAGCGATAAATCATTAGGTGTCAGAGCCTTTTCCTATAATGTCCCTCAGCTCTGGGACATGTCACTACCAGAGATTCAGGAAACACCCGTTCTGTAAATATCTTCAAGTCAAGATTAAAAGCATATTTCAGCCCTGATTTTCTTTCTGTTCCTGAAAGCAGTAATTTCAGGATTCACTTCACAATAGTTTCCTCTATTTTCAGCCTGGAGAACACAGTTAAAATGTATCCGCATTGTACTCAAAACAAAACTAGACAAAATACAAAAAATGTTTACAGTACTTGTCTCACAGAACTGTATGAGCCTGTTTCTGCTTTGAAAGTAAATCCATAACTTTTCTGGTTAGGTTTGCATGAGAATCACAAGCCAGAATATTCATGCTTGCATGAATGAAACAGCCCCTAGTCGCACAACACCCCCTTTCACTGTTCATTCTGGGATCAGACATATTGCCTGAGACATCACACGAGGTCATAGGCCATAGTTATTTACTTGTAGCCAAAGCTATTACTGAATGTGAGCTGTGTGCTGCACACAGAAATCCCATAAGACTTTCATCAAATAAAGAAAACAGATATTTCAGAGAATAGAGTCAACTTCAGAGACAGAACATACATGTACGATGTAAAATGTACGTAATGAGAAGGGAAACAAATGGAAAAAACTGACACTCCCTTTCTTCCTCCCACACAGATGGCTTTTACATACCCAGAGGCAGCCAAACCTAACTACAGAAGACCAAAAAAAGGGAAGGGGAGGGGAGTTAAGGTACATCTGAGCTAAGCTGGTAACGGGAACTGCAGCGGGTAAAATGTGCTATGCACTTAAAAACCCCGAGATCTTCTCTGTGCTGGGGGTTTGGCCCAATTACAGCTGTTGGTGACCAGCCACCAGTGAAAACCCTTCATGTAAATGAGCACAGCCATTACTTGCTTTTCCTAAGCTTACTCCTTGCTTGAAACTGGGGCAAGCTCCACTAGTGCAAAATTGAACCTTCCCTATTACCAGCCCCTACTTAGTGTAGTGATTACTCCGATGGCAGGCCACCATTCAGGCAAACCTTCAGTGTGGACAAGATCTTGCTCTCCCAGCCTCCAGGACTCATGCATTCTAGGTCTTAGCTTGATGATGCAGGAGAACTCCACAGTCAGGGAAACAAAGAAGTTATCTGCTGGTTTGACCAGAAGATAAATGATTAGACATAGGTACAGATATCAGCCCCAAATCCAAAACACTCCAAAACTTAGAGAAGGTCTGAGATCTGAGTTTTACAACAAGGGCATATAGAACAGGCTGAAACAGATCCATCAGTCCCAAACCCCAGCAAGGCGAAGAGGTTCAAAATCAGATCCAGTATTTGGAACAAATGCATTCTTTTGAATAGTGTTATTAAAACACTTCCCATTAACTGTGGAAAATTAGAGAAGACACTCTCCAGACCTCTGGCTAGCAATAATACACATCTGATGGCACTAGAGAACTCAGTGAAACAAATATATTTCCCACTGTAAAAAGCAGGGGCGGCTCTAGGCATTTTGCCACCCCAAGCGCGGCAGGCAGGCTGCCTTCGGCGGCTTGACTGCAGAGGGTCCGCTGGCCTGCAGGAGGTCCTCGAAGCCGCGGGACCAGCGGACCCTCCGCAGGCAAGCCGCCTAAGGCAGCCTGCCTGCCACCCTCGTGGCGCTGGCAGAATTCCTCCCCACCCCCCCACGGCTTGCCACCCCAAGCACGCGCTTGGAGTGCAATACCCACAGACAGGACCAGGAAAAAAGCTATAGGCATCTCTGCCAAAATACACACATTTTCCCAGCTGAATCAGAGAAAATATGCAAAGCAACCCCACCTCATCTACATTTTCACTCTCTCTGAAATGAACCGCCTCTGCTTTGGGCTGATCCTCTTGATCACCCAGGACAGACTCATGCAATCACAGACACAGAGACACATGGTGCAGTATTTCTTCTAACAAGCAACTTCCTTCATTTAGCCTGTCCCAATGAATTTAGCTTCTAAACTTTGCAAAATAATGAAATTACTAGATTATAAAATTCCATTTCTAGTCAAGAGATCAGTTTCCAATGCAGTATCAACACTAACATATGCTACAACATTACTCACTACAAGAAAGCTAAATGTTAGCTTCTACATAAAGTTAATAAAACTAAAAATACAGATTTGCCAAGATCTGCACACACGCTACATAACCCTACAACAGGTGAGCAGGGGAGTATCACACAAGTGCTAGAGCCTATGGTAAATAGTAGTAAGCAATACAGATCACTGGGGCATCATCTACGCTGTAATAAAAGACCCATGGCTGGCCTGGGTCAGTTGACACATGCTCACAGGTTTCAGGCTGCGGGGCTAAAATCTGCAGTGTCGATGGTTGGGCTTGGGCAACTGCCAAATCCTGAACAGCTTCGCTGCAGTTTTTAGTGCCACAGCCTGAGCCCTGTGACCCTGAGTCAATTGACCCAGGCTTTGAGACTCAATGCCATGAGTTTATGGCAATGTAGACACATCCTTGGTCTTCAGATAGATAGCAAGTATGTAGTCAAGTCTTTTGATTTTTTTAAATTTCCTTTAACACTGTTTCACTCATTTTATACTCAAGTGGAACAATATAAAATCTAGCATCTTTTTAGTTCTGGAGATCAGCTTCTGTTGAAAAGAAAAAACATTGAGGCTCAGGTCCCTCCTAATCTAATCCACAGACTGGTGTCAAAACCCCAGAGTAAATTTTTAGGTTCTTCTTTTCTACAGATGACAAGAGATATTGGACTGCAATATATTTTACAAGTAGTTTAGGCATCTCCATTTATCTTAGGAGGGAGATAGGCCTCACTGTCTTCATCTGGTGTTGATCTATGGACTCTCAGAGTGGAAACGGTATAGATTCTCTACACCATAGCTGGGGAATAAGAACAAGCAACAGCAGATGGGAGCAGCACACATACAGGTGTCTGAGCACCTGAATCAGCCACAGCTGTCACAACAACAGCTGAATGCTTTTCACCTTGCAATGACGATGTTACTGGCACCACTGGGGCTGGACTAAGATGCAGACAAATCATGCTAGAGATGACCAAAGGGAAATTTGCTTTTCCAAAATGTGCTGGAATTACATCTGAAATACAGCTCTAGAATGTAGAACGAAGACTGTAGAATGCATTGTAGCGATGTAGAACGAAGCAGTCATATAGTGGTTTTCATGTTATTTGTGCTTCCTGACGGGCCTATCAAAATGATGTACAAGTCTTCCAGAGGTTTGTGTTTAAGGCAGAAATTCATGGTTTCTAAACCGGGGGAGGGGGTTGAAGTGAGGCCTTGTGGGCTAAATGGAACCACAGAGTTCTATGCTATGTTCTGCTGACACAGCCCTCAAAACGGAGCTTTGTCCCACAGGGGTTAAAGGTCCCGATGCACCATCTAGATTTGACTAGCCAAGACTGAGCAGCACACATCCTGCAATCTCCATCAGCAGCACTTCCATGTTGAAGAGGAGGGCAGCTACAATCTCTTCAGCATTACACCAATTAGGTGGGCATGGCAAAAGAGGGGTCCTTGAAATTGTCATAGTGGACCCAGTTGAGCAAAATGTAGGCAGGGGTGAAAGTAATATTAAACTCTTACCAGTACAGAGGCCCAACGCCAGGCCCCCAGAAGGGGCGGGGCCTCAGACAGAAGGGGCAGAGCTGGAGGGGGGGGTCAGCCTCCCCCAGCCAGCCCATCCACGATGCCTGCCCTGTGCCCCCTGGGGCTCCAGCTGCTGCTGCGGTAGCAGCGGCCGGGAGCCCGGACCCTTTTCAATCATCAGCCCCGTGGCAGCTGCCCCTTTTGCCCTTTCCCCCGGTCAGTGGCCTGGGGGGGCCAAAAGGGGCAGCGACGTTAAAACGTTGCCAGGGCAGTGCTTTAATGTCAGCTGCATACAAGCCGGTACCAGCTTCTTACCGGTATCGCCGTACCGGCCCACTTTCACCCCTGAGTGTGGGCAACCCTTCTCTACATCCGGCATGCCTTGTGCCAGCAAATTCCACTAGGTCAGTCAGGCACTGGCAACTGCCATTTTATGTTAAGAGTCACTGGGGAAACGAGTGAAATCAAACCTGCAATCTGAAGTGGGCTGGGCCACCTTCCCCTGTACTGTTTCACATTTTCTCCTCTCTTCAGAACAGTCTGTGCTTCTGCACACAAGATGTAATTTTTTCACATGTGTGTACCCAGCACCACCACAAACCTTATGGCAGAAAAGCACCAGTCTCACTGCTCTTGCCAGGAGATTTCATCTTAGGCTCTTTTCATCCAAAATACCCTCTTTAAGCTGGTGTCAGCTCCAGTTTAATGTCAGCCAGCTCATACATCTCTAGATTTCCAAGTTCTTAAAAAACAAAAACACCCAAAAGCTGATTTAGATGAGTGCAGACATAAAGTCAATTCTTGAACCTATAGCCTAGCCACACCTTTCTATGGTTTATAATGGAAAATCCAGTATAAAAATTAAGTGTTTAACTCATTAACTTCCAAATCGTGCTTTTTGTTGTTTTATGTTTAGCATAATTGACCAAATGGGGCACGTCGACTTTTAATGGTGGTTTTATTTATTTTTTTCCCTACAATATTTCTTTAGTGCTTTTTCCCTTTTATATGACACATTAATACATAATTCAGTGGTTTTATGTCTCCCTGCACAGTCTGCATGATTTCTTGTGCTATTGAACAGTACTATTTATGACCAAATGGCCAAAATGTCTTTTTTATTATTATTATTAATGTTTTTGGTGTGAGGTTCTCTTTTGGTTTTTTGTTTTATTGCCCCATTTTTAAACCTACTGAGAAGGTTTAACCCTCTGGATTCCAGGCCTGAAATGGCTATTTCAAAAAGATCAGAATTGTATGTCTACAAATACATATGATTGACAAGGTAGAAACGTAGCAGAGGGGCTAAAGAATCTTTTCTTCTGAGTGTGCACATAGCTTTCACTGATATTAATGGAAGCTATGTACTGGTACTATACCAAGTGAGAATAGCCATAGGCACCCCATCCTGCTCCCATTTCATTCAGTGGAAGTTAATAAAAATTGTACACAGTCTGACTAAAATAATCCCTTCCCCTCTTAATAGCTCTACTTTTACTTTCTTGCTTCACCACTATTTCCCCAGCAATCAGAGTCCTCTGGCCTAGATGGGACTTAAATTTCTAACAAACAAAAACAAACAAGAAAAACAATCTTTTTAAAAATATAACCCTTTCAAACTTCCTTTTTAAATCATAAAGAGACACAAGCTCAATTTACTGTTCCTTTACAGGAGGAAGGAAGGAAAACATTCTATGGTAAGATGCTATTGCTGTGAAGAAGTGGAATGCAGAGGAGAGAGACGAGAAGCCCTCTAAACTAAAGCATGGGTATGTTGTTTTAAAGGAAGACATTGTGTGCATTAACGTGCTTCTGTCTGGTTCCTGTGGCGCTTATTGTTATTGGGGGACATATAGCAATTCCAACCGGCATTCATTTTGATTTGTCAACACAAAATAAAGGGGTCATTTATACTGATGTATTCCTACATCTCTGCTTTCCCTACAGTAACTCCTCACTTAATGTTGTAGTTATATTCATGAAAAATGCAACTTTAAGTAAAACGATGTTAAACAAATCCAGTTTTCCCATAAGATTTAATGTAAATGTGGGAGGGGGGTTTCCAAGGAAATTTTTGGGGGGCAGACAAAAGGCATTATATACTATATGGTACAGTACTGTACTGTGGTTGGGAAGTGCCCCTGGCTTACCCCACACAGGCACAGCCCGCTGCAGGCAAGGACGCTAGGAAGCACCTTCGCAGCAGCAGCAGCAGCTTCCCTGGAGAAGAACAAGTGCCGACTTTGCTGGGGGATGCTCCAGGCCCGCCTCTTCCTGTCCCTGATCCACTCCAGGCCCACCTCTTCCCAGCCCCACTCCACCTCCTCTCCGGAGCACGGTGCGTCGCTGCTCCCCCCTCCTGCCCCCCCAAAAGACCTAAGCACCAGAAGTGCAGGGAGGGAGGGGGAGAAGGTGGAGAAGAGGAACTTGTGCAATGCTCCCTTGTAAAGTCACTGCTTTTCCACAGAATCTTACAAGCAGCGGACAGAGCCGGCAGCCAAACAACATTAGAAGGGAGCATTGCACAACTTTAAACAAGCATATTCCCTAGCTGAGCAGCAATGTAATTTTGAAACAACATTAAGCGGGAGCACATTAAGTGAGGAGTTACTGTAGTTAGTACTTCCTCCTCTTATCTTGCTTTAGATTAACTTAACACCAACCCCGTGTCAAAAGGTATCGTATTGGCCAGAACTTCCTCCATATACAAATATATATGATTGACAGGGTAGAAACGTAGCAAAGTTAAACATGCCACAGCTCGCATGTCCACCTCCTGCTCCACGCATTTGTGTGGAGAAGATCATGTCCCCTGCCAAAGTAAAAGAAACTGCAGGCTGCAAGTCTCCCTTGTCCATTCATTGGTTGGAGTTACACAATTCCTCTTCTACACCAAGCTCTATGAAGGTCACCATGGGTCAAATCCTGCTCACCTTCCTGGTGCAAATAATCTTCAGTGGGGCTACTTGTGAAAGGGGAGCAGGATTTGGCTTGTGAGGGTAGAGGAGTTTGTTAAGTTGCTCCTTTCCCTAGAAGACTTTTCCCATTCTTCCAACAGGTGCTCACCAATAGGCATGTTCAACTCCTGTTCATACCAATGTGACTTATGGGCAAATATCCAAGGCAGAATCTAACACACCACTTTCTCCTTGGCAGTGGAACAACTGGTCTACCTTCACCATTATGATAAGCCGCAATGCCAGTTAATTAATCACTCCTTAAAAAGGGTTGTAGACAGTGAATGCCCACTGCTACCACATTTGAGCAGAAGCTAAAATACTACCAATACAAGATGACCTGTTCCCACAGACTCTTCCCGCCAGCAACCTCTCCCTGCTTTCTCCTGCAACGCCAAAGATAAGCAGCAAAACTTACTTAAATTCTACCTGCCCTCTGCTGCAACTAAAAATGCACATCCAGCAGCAGCACTTCAGATGTCACATAGAAATATCCACCCACAGCAGACAAGATGCTCAGAGACTTAAGGGTAGTCGTTTTCCTAGTATGCATTGCTCTTCCTGGGAGCAAGTGTTCTTAGCTTTTGGTTTTAAGATTTTTCAACCCCAATGTCTTGTGTAGTGTTGTGTCTGAATTTCTTTTGCTTTCTCCCCGCCACACCCCCCATATTGATTTCTAATTTTCCCAGGGTTGCACCTGATCACTGATACACCCATTTCCACTCATCCTTGCAGTCCCCTTTCTGCCCCAACTCATTGCAAATTTGCAGTTAGACAACCATCTTTACCCACCCCCTACTGAAGCCAACACAATTTGCAATGCTTTATTATTGGATGTTAGTCAAGTATCTACTGTCTCTGTCCCTATGGGAAAAAAAACAATTGGCACTTCATTTCAATGTTACAGTGAGACATTTCGTCTTATTCAACAGTAAGCATCTGCCTGCACTGAGGGTAAGGTGTAGACTACAGATAAAACCATGAGATTAATTCAGGTTTGCCTCTCAGTGTTTCAAGAAAATAAATCATATTTATTATTTCATTTATGTCATGCACACACACACACCCTTACAATGCTCACTGTTATCTGGCTACTGGTAATACTATCAAAGCTACTGACTTATGTCTTTGGATCCTGCTCCATTGGGCTCACATTTTAAATGCTGTTTATGAAAGCCACTTGTACTGTTGTAATTAAGGTCTAACAGTGACTCCATTAAAAACATCTACCTGCAGGGGTTTATAACTCCACCATAAAATTTTCCCCCAGGCTGAATGTAGCTAAGAGATGTTTTTTTTCCAAATCAATGTGAGCCGAGAACAGAACATTAGCCTTAATTTAGCATTTCTTAACCTTCATGAGTTTGAGCACATTATTTGAATGTATCATAGTGATACCTGTAGTTAAGGTTGCCTGATGTTTTCCATTATAAGACCCTATTTTCAGACTAATTGTTTGGCTGAAATTTTCTGTGCTGTCTCTCTCCTCAGATTGAAGTTATATAGAAAGTTTCAGCAAAAGTTGCTCAGCTGTTTAAGAATGGGGTTAGGGAAAACTGTTTTGCCAATCTTAAAAAGAAAATCTTACAGGTATTTAATTGAGAAGCTTTAGTACCTCCATGTTTTTGAGCAAGGACTTGAAGTTTGGCTGGGTTGGGGATAAATGTCACCCTGGCAGGAAGTGTTTTTTGACATTACTGTGAACATCTATACAAATTTGGTGGAGTACAAATCGCTGAAAATGTCAGCTAAATACAGCCTTCACTGAGCATGTTCCAGCCCAGGGCCTTTCCTTGCAATTGTTCCTCCTTCGTGCTAGGGGCTACTGTAGAGCATGACAACAAAACAGAGGAGGGAGAATCTCATTGCTGTGCTCTGAGTGCTGACCTGCTCATGCACATGAAGAGTGGAGGAAAAAGGAGGGAACATCCTGACTAGAATGTAGAGGGGTAAGAAGCAGATGCAGGGACAGGCTCAGGGGCGGCTCTAGCCATTTCGCCACCCCAAGCAAGGCGGCATGCCACAGGGGGCGCTCTGCCGGTTGCTGGTCCCGCGGCTCCGGTGGACCTCCCGCAGATGTGCCTGCAGATGCTCCACCGAAGCCACGGGACCAGCAGACCCTCCGCAGGCATGCGTGCGGGAGGTCCACCGGAGCCGCCTGCCGCCCTCCCGGCGACCGGCAGAGCGCCCCCCCCGCGGCATGCCACCCCAAACACGCGCTTGGCGTGCTAGGGCCTAGAGCTGCCCCTGGACAGGCTGGATGGGGAGAGGCACGATGAGACAACAGGAACAAACAGGAAATAAGGACATGCTAGGCAGGACAGAAAGAGAGGAGCAAGGGGAACAGGCTACAGCAGACAGGAAGGAAGAGTCTGTAACCCCTCAAGAACACTCCCATGAGAACCTAGAATAGAACCCAGGAGTCTTGAGTAACCCCTTTTCTCTGCTGTCTAAGAAATAGCTATGAAGCCCACTGGCAGAGTATGGCTCGCATCCCGCTATAATGACTTATCCATATAAAGGATGACAGCCTATTACTGCTATGGTAATGTATATGCTCAAGGGTGCTGAATTAAGGATGCACAGGCAACTTCAATTCTGGCATTGCATAACTTGAGTGCTCAACTTTGTAACCTAATAATGCAGGGGTGTTGTTGTTTCAGGTGAGGGTAAGCATAATATATGCATAATTGCACTTTTCACATGCTGACACTTAGAGCCATGCAGTAAGTAGCTATACACCACCCTGCAGAAGCAAAGTTGTTTTTCTTGGTCTGAAAATGACAAAGATAAGGCCCCCCCACATAATCTTAATTTTATTCCCTTGTTAGAATACATTATGATATAGTCTTTAATTACACACGACCATGAAGTTTTTTTTTCCTGCTGGATCCCTGCTTCATTCAGTTGAAATGGTATCCAAAGACATGTGACCATGTCATTCAGTATGTAGCCCCGGCTCTTATTTAAAAATACCATCCAAATCCTGCCCTGAATACAAAATTATTAATTTCCTCATGGACATTTCAACTATGCTCTCAGAATATCCAAGTGCTTCACAAAAAATTAATTTAATTTCACAACACCCCCGTGAGGTGAAAGAGTGGTATTATCCCCACTTTACAGATGGAGAACTGAGTCACAAAAATATTAAAACCAAAATTGTTAAGCGTTTAATAGGTTTGCATGTCCACTTTGAGACATCTAAGACCTGTTTTTTCAGAGTCCTTAGCATATTTATAGCACTTTATATGTTCAGTGCACAGCTCCTATTGACTTGACTTGCAGCTGTGATTGCTTAGCTCTTCTGCAAATCAGAAACCAAGTGTCTCAAGTTCAGCATACAGGAAACAAGGAACATACAATTAGTGACCACATATGAAAATTTTGGTTTAAGTGACATCTAACATCATAGAAACTCTGTGGCAGAGGCAGAGATAGAAACCAATTCTCCAAGGTAGCATTCAGCTTAACCATCAGATCATCCTTAAGGCAACTTTAATTCTGGGACTTCCTAACTTTTTATTAAGATGCAAAGTCAAGCATTGGTGTTCTTTTGTGAGTGTGAGAGAAAGTAAACTAACAACTCCCACCTCCCAAAAAAATCCATCATGGAATATCACTGACACCCACATGGGTGATCATCAGGGCTGGAACCTTTAGATTCACCACACAAACCTCTGCCACTTCAGCTAATGGAGAAACTGATAGCAGTAATGGGTTCTCATCCTCTATGTGGACCAGGGCTAGATAGGGATGGAACACTGTGCCAATGCGTTTCACACATATTTGCTGACAGCAGCAGAATTGTGTGACTTGGGAATCCTGGGTTCCATTCCAGGCACTGGAGGGGAACATGCTCTAGTATAGATACTTTTGCCTCAAAACTTGACCCCATCTGTCCTCTCTTCCCCACCCTTGGCTCCTCATCCCCATCCTATTCTCCTTGCCTGTGGAGTTACAACTTCCACTCTTCAGGTGTCTCATCCCAGACCCAGTCTTTTTGCCTCTCCATAGTCCCCATCACATTCCCAGTCTCCTTGCCCAGCCAGTTCAGTTCCTCTCCTCCCAGTTCCTTGTCCACTCTTTCTCTTCCTCTCCCCAACCCTAATCCCAGTTTCCACATTCACCCCAACTTCCAGTCCTGGTTTCCTTCTCTCCCTTCACAGTCTCTAGTCCCAATATCCCACACCCTCAGGCTCCTTTTCCCAATCTACTCCCTCCACCTACTTCCCCATTCCAGATCGTGTCCTCTCTGTATTCAAATCAGGCAGCTACCTCCTCCATATTTCCTGGGCCCAGCAGGGGTCATCAACAGCCCAGGAGAGACTCCCTGCTTTCAGTTCTGGTGCCCAGCCTGCAGCAACCATGTAGCCCCAGGATGGAGCATGTTCTGTGCAGATGGAATCTGCAAGATATTTACCTGCAGTCTTACAAGTCTCTTCTGGGCATGTATAAACTGTGTTTTTTCCCCAAAGACTTTAACTTGGCCAAGTTTGGGCAGATATTTCCACAGGGATAGCAAAAGGCTTTTCCCTGACACAAAGATCACTCCCCTACCAAATTTCTAGCCCCTGCTCCAAAGCATATGGGGAGCGGGGGGAGGGAAGACTAGAGCATCTCAAGAAAAGATCATCAGAATGTTTCAACATGGGCAAAACAATGTCATTTCCCCCCAGCCTCATTATCAAACAGCTGAACCGTTTTGGCTGCAACTACAGAAGTAAAATTCAGTCTCAAGCAGACAGCCAGCATGGAAAATTTCAGCTCAAATGATTAAGGTTTGGCCATGTTATAAGCAACTGAAAACAGGATCTTATCATGAGAAGTGTCAGGCAACCTTAATAGGCACTGCTACCAGCCTTTCCTGTAATTATATTCTACCCTAAATCCACACATACCACTCGGACAGTTACACAAAGAGAAGCAAATGGTCACACAATGGAAACTCCCAATTCTAACTACAGTACAACAATTCAATGTAATTAAAAATTTTAACATTTTTAATAAATTATAAGAATGTGGCACAAGATGTTAAAATGCAGGCATGTGCCCTGCATTCTAGCGATCAGTTACATGCCCTTTATTAAGTATTCAATTAGTATTATGGCATCGGGGTGGGTTTGGTTTCTAGAGGTTCTTAACTGTTACCTTTTTGGGAGACGGAGACAAGTGGCTGTCTCTCAACGAAGGACTAGAAAAATAAAAGGAGAGTTTTATCAATAGTCTTGATCTAGCCAGCCAGCATGATCCAATGTCACTTGAATGCAATGTCAGAGTTTTGCCTCTTTTTAAATTGATCAAATCTAGAGTCTAAGTGAGTCTGTATGCTATAACTGCATGGTGGTTCCCCATTTTAAAAAATGTGTACTAAACTGCATGTTCATTAGAGGTCATTGAGATCCATATTCAGCTTTTTTGGCAGAACTCAACTGTGACAGTACTTAAAAACAGACACTTTCCTGGAAAAAAATTGTGCCAGCTACATTGTTTAATTTTCCAAATCACCCGTAATTAGAACTGTGGGAAAAAGAGGGTCTAACCCTCCCAGATATTCATGTAAACCTCTTCTCCTGTTTGGGTACAGATGGGGGTGCCATGCCTCACTTTATCCGAGCCTAAGTTTTGAATTTAATGTGGGGGGTGGGGACCCTCAAACCTTAAAGCAAAATTCAGTCAAAACCTGAGTTCCATTGCGGTTAGTTTTTTCACTCCAAAACATTGCAAAACACCCTGGAGGCAAGCACTTTTTGCCGTTACTGTGAACATCCACACAAGTTTGGAAGTGAAAATGTAAACTAACTCAGGTTCATTCGAAACTGGGGATAGCCTGGCTGGTTTTTGTACTGCTTGCCAGTGAAAAGATTGACATATTTCCCACAAGTACACACACACACACACACACACTTTGGACCAACATTCCTTGTATGCTGCATGGCCACACAGTGATCTTGTAACTACCATACACATCACATATCAGATGCACTCCCAGCCAACTAGCTCCCATGTTGCATGCTAGGCCCTCCAAAACCACAGTGGCTCCTCTTGGCGCTGGTGAGCCAGAGCAGGATGGACCCCAGGCTTGCCAGCAGGGAGAAGGAGGCAGGGGTGCTGGGGAGAGAATGGCAGGGGGCTGTTTCTAGGGCTTAGGTGAGGGAGCCAGGGTGGCCAGTGGCTGGGTATTTCCCCAGGGCTGGCAACCCTGGTACAGCCTAACCCAAAAGGCTTGCCAGCCCTAGTGAAAATTTGGTCTGATTAAGTACTGGGCTAGAAAGACATTCTGAAACCAAAGGAGTTTGGTATTTTGGTTGTGTTGTAAAACATTTTATACAGTTCATGCCAGGTCTACGCTCAGGAATAGCCCTGATTCAGCCACTGGTGGCCAGCAAGGAGGGCTAAACATAGATTTGTTCAATCATTGCACTCCCTGGCTTGCCTTTGCCTGGAATTAGTGGTCAGCACTGCTGCACAGACTGCTGCTCACCTGTGGCTGAAATCAGGGCTCTTTCAAGTGTAAACATGGTCTAAAGGTTTACTGCCTTGCTGCCAAAAATCACCTAAGAGTGTTGCTGTGAGCATCAGTGCATTGACTTCTAGTGGTAAAGAGATTAGGTACTCAAATGGAAAAGACAGGCAGGGTGGCTGGAGGTGGAGAGAGAGAAAGAGAACAGTTTAACAATTCCATATGTCATAGTGGAAAAACAAGTAATTAAACACAATTTATCAGTAAGCCAACTTTTCTGTCTCCTGGCTACCTGCTTAGTTCTACTTTCATTAAATTGGCTAGTCATCCTTGTATTTGCTGCTGCTTACACATGTTTTTATGGTTCAACTTCAGTGATGTCTTATCAGTCCTTTGCTAGTTCAAGTTACATGAGTCCCACAGCTCTGGGACTTGTTAGATAAGGACAGACAGGGAGGGAGCCTAAAGACAAGTGCAATACCAAAGCAGTTAAAGTTTTCAGTAACACATTTCTATTTCCTGTAATTTTAGACAGTGTAAATTCAACCCTCTGTCCTCCTGTATTGAAGTTTTGCCTTGGGAAGAGAGGACTTCTGAGGGAGAACACCTACTGCAGATTGTTTTGATGTTTCACTCATCCAGGAAAGACCTTCTTTATGATAATCATATCATATCTATCTTCTAAATTACAGAATATCAACATGGTTGTCATTTTCTAGCTTTAACCATAAACTGTAAACCTCAATGGGTAATTTTCTTGAATGGAATATGTGAAATGTCTCCATGGGTTTATCTCTACCTCCTGGATCTATCTATTTATATAGCAATGTATATTATTTACTGCTTCCTTAAAAAAAAAAATCATACACAACCCAGAGAACAAAGGCAAGCCTGCTGTAAATATCATTTTCAGGCTAAGTGGAAGGCTGTGATATTAGATGTCATATTCCATTCCCCCCCACCCCATATTTGGAGGCTGTATTAGCTTTTTTTTAAAAAAAGGGGGGGGAAGTATACCACATATTTGAGACAAATTTTATGGCTCACTGAATGATGTGTGTGCTTTTTATGTTTATGAAACTACCATCTAGCAAAAAATAGCAGCCTAATATTTTGACATGAAGGTCATTTGAAAGTTTTACTGCCTGCAAGCCTGATCCATTTTGTTGACAAAAAGCTCTCTCAGGGCTCTTTAAGATGCCCCAGCCTGCTTGACTTTCTCTCTGTCTAGCATTTCTGTTTCCTCTACTCACCCCCTCCCACCAGACTAATTATCAGCTCATTATGACTGTCCTAATGAATTATGTTACAGCATTAAGAAAGGGATTGGAATAAATGCTCATTTAAGTCTGAGGGGGGAGGGACAAATAGAGATTACTGCTTCTATCAGCACTGCCTGCAGCAGCTAACTTGATCTGACCAAGCTCACCTCAGTCCACCCCTTCACCCACCCCCACCACAAAAAAATCATAAATATTTCAGCTGAAATGAATTTTAGATGGATATAAATGTGCTCTTGGGAGGAATTGGCTTCCTAATGCTCATTGGCTCCACAGAAACAAATTCTCTAGAAGGTTATGCCATGTGCATGTCTGAGCATAGGCTCTGGCTGGAACTATCTGTGCAGGCGTGGGTGTATGGGAAGGGGAATGGTGTAGAAAAACACACTGTATTTGTTGAGTCTGATCAAAGGACAACCCAAATGGATTCAGTGGCAACTAATAGGAGTCGTTAAAACTGCCTCTCTCCCAATTTGGTGGTCTTATGAAATTAGACAGGACACCCCCTCTCCCATTTTATTTCACTCTCCATAACTTACGTTAGCATTTCCTAGTTTTCCATTAGCAATGAAATTTCTTCTTCTTACCTTCAGCTGATCCCTTGCCTTAGATAAAAGCTAGAATTAATAAGCAAATGGTGGTGTTATATTTTAAAGTCTTGGCTGTCTATTTTTTTTTAAATGCTGTGTCTTTTTATTCAGAATCTCATCAAGGTATCCTTTGAGACATTATGCCCCTAATTCAGAGGTCTTTGACTTTGACGCTTGAAGTTTTATTAGCATTGTCCCATTTTAAAAAGACCAATTTTACATTTTATTAATATCTTTATTTTTACTACATTCAACACACACTGATTTCTGACCTTTAGCTCTAGTTCCTTCAACAGATTTCACTGACTGGAATAGCTCTTCTAAACGGCTGCTTTTCTGAGAACTGGCTCTTTTGATTATCATCAGTGTTTATTTATGTAGGGCTAAATACTGAAATCCATACTTAGTTATTCAGTCCTCACTCAGGCAACAACCCTGCTTGAGGAAGTACTGAGGAAACACTGATGAAGGATTTCAGAATTTGATCCAAAGCATCCGTTTACCCAGTACTGTACAATAAGTACCATAAGCCAAAAAAAGAGTCAATACTTTGAAGACCTTACATTCCAAGTAGACACATCACACCCCAGAACAAAAAGCAAAGAGAAGACTACTGCAAGAAACCTTTTTATGTACCTTTATTTTAATTATATACCTTTGGCTCATCATAGTTTTATGTTATTATACATAGACCATAATCCAGCAACATTTATTCATGTGAATAGCCCTGTGGAGTTCAACAGGAGCAAACACATGCAGGTTTGCAGAATCAGGTCCCTGGTTTGTAAGTAAGTGTGTAAATTAAACAGAAAATATTTAACACCTGAGACAGGTGAGACCATAACCTGACCTCCTGACATTCCGTATTATGAGAGCTCTATGTAATTAACTTCAGATTCGATGAAGAATCATTAAAAGCCAACCATTTAATAGTGATTGCTGAATTAGTCTCTGGTTAATTTGAGTATTGAAAAAACACAATGTATAATTTAAAGAGGGCACGATTCCCTGAAGAAGACAACAGAAAGCTTATTGTTAGAGAAGTGTTAAAATGTTGCCCATATTGTATTTTTTAAATGGATTCATTGTCTCTAAGCAAGAGTAAATATCTATGCAAGCCTATTAGCGGACATTTCCATGCAAACCTCAAAACCTTTTTAGCAGCAAAAGTAATAATTTAAGCTGTCTCTTCAAATAAGAGGCCATAGACAACCAAGGGCCTCTGTGCTTTAAGAGCTGTCAGTAATTGGCTACTTTCTTAGCAAATGCTTAGCTCCTTTGACCCAGCTTGCACTCTTAAAAGCAACTACTTTCCAGTAAAGACTGTTTGAGGGTTTTTCCCCACCATGCACCAGAATTTAGGAAACTGCAGCAACTAACTCTATTCTACATGCACGCACTACCCTCTACCCCTATACCCTCAGAATTGGGTGTGTATTTATACAGAGTGTATATTGTATATACAATATTAAAGAGAGGCATTTTCCACAATAGAGACAAGCTAACAGCCAAGCAGTAGATTAGTCTTATCACTCTTCTGCAGTAACCAGGGGGAGAGAGAGGGAAAGAGAGCAAAGCAATTTCTGCCAGAGCAGCAGATGACAAAGCTGTTGCCTGACAAACAAAAAATAAAGTGAATTTTCCCTCTTTCTCCAACTCATTCCCCCTTCAGCTTCCTGTTTGTTTGTTAAATTTGGCCTTTTGTCTTTTTTCCCTTTAAAAAAAGAAAGACGTGACCGAAGTGGAAGAGGAGGAACAGGAGTGGGAAATGTCTCCCCCTCCCCCACTGCCTTTATCGAGCTAGGCAAAAGCATGTCAGCGGTGGAATGACAGAAGCCATCAAGCACCTGACAGGAAGGCAGGTGGGTGAATTGGGTGGACACGGTATCGGCTGGGGCCATCAGCACGTTCTGCTGCCTATCAGTGCTGTGCCTGGCAGCTGGGGAGATACATTTAGATAAAGCAGCCAGCAATCATTGATAACAAGTCCCTCAAATGTCAGGCAGCACAAAGGGCAGCATTGATTGCTGCTGTACAGCCCGCCTTTCCTTTTCTTTGGCGCTCTATTTCCCCCCCCTCTTTTTAATATAGCAAAGACTCTGGCTGGGATAATCTGCCTGCAGAAAAGGCCATTGTGCTGCTACACGCATTGTATTATTCACTAAATAGAATTTATCAACATTTCTCCAATTCCCTTTCCTTCCCCCTCCCATTCTTTCTCCGTTTCCCGGCTGCTCCCCAGCCGCTTCCTCTCAGCTATTGGTATGATCAATGCAGGGACAAAAAGCAACTCCCAGACCAGACAGATGGGCCCGGGTAGCCTACACTATGGGTTCCCTCCATCCTCTTCCACAGTTTTGGACAGGCGTCCAAAGCTAGAGCTGAAATCAACTTCCATTTACCCTGTAAAACAGAACAAGCAGAGTACATTTATAACCCTTTTATTACAAGGATTGCCTTGAAAACATAAAGCCAATCAAGGTTTGGATGTTTGCGCCACTGATTTTTCCCCCCCCATGAAGATTAGAGATTTTTATGCCACACTCATCACCATAATATCCGAGCACCTTCCTGTAGTGCATTAAGCAATGTGACTGCACATATCACGTGTCTGTTCTCTCAGCCTCATCCCAGAGAGAGAGGAATCTAGAATCTAGAGGAATCTGTCCTGTTTTGATGGGGATTTGTTCAATATACCTGTTGCTATGTGGTTACATTAGAGAAGGCCTGGTCAAAGAAATGCACCTTGCACTTGTATGGAAAGTGGTGAGGTTTGGGATAGTCCTGGAGGGAGTACATGCCACAGTCTCAAACTGCCCTTGGAGAAGGTGCTGTCTCGCCTGCCCAGATAGGCTTTACTCTCATTGTTGAGAGTTTCATCATGCTAGAAGAGGGAAGTTGTCGATCACGGCTTCGTCCTGGAGCTTTAAACTGTCTATTAGCTATCTTGGGCCAAGACCATGGAGCTGTTTGAAGATAAGAGTGGAGACTTTGAACGTGATTCGAAACTCTGTGGGAAGCCAGAATAAAGAGCAGAGGACAAATGTGATATGCTCACTGGAGCCTGTGTTGCTGAGGAGACATACTGCAGCATTTTGTATTAGTTTGAGTTTCCTAAGCACTGAAGATTTCATGCCCAGGCGTGTCACATTGCTGTAGTTCAGCCAAGAGGTTACAAAGGCATAAATAACTGAAGCCAGGTCTTTGTTCATCAGGATGGGACAGAGTCTCCTATCCAACTGGAGAGGGTAGAAAGCATTACCCATAGCCGTTGCAACACAATACTCATCATCAGCAACGACTCCAAGAGTACTCCTAGACTCCCCAAATACTTCCCTCTGTCTACCACCATCACCTCTGCTCGGACTAGTCTTGATTCCTCCCCCTCACCCCCCTGTTATCCAAGTCCAGCCCTTGGGTCCTGTGAAAACTTGCAGTCACTGGTCCCTCAACCCTGTGTGATAACAGAGCAATTCACAGCACCACCTCGGCTGCGGCTGCCGCTGCCATTAGAGCCACCACCCCACTAGGAGTTTTCTCCCAGCCCGCTGTCTGCAGCTGAAGCAGCTTCTCCGCCTAGCAGCAAGTGTGGCCTTTTCCATGAGTGATAGATGAGGGGAAAACAGCTCCATGGTGAGATGCGTGATCTGGTGTAGTGAACTAAGGATAGAATTGAGACCAAAGGATTCCTGCATTATCACCAATGCCCTCCGTAGACTTCTTTGAATGCTTCCTTCATTTCCCCATCTGTAAAATGGGCATAATATGTAACTCTCTGAGGAGGAGCTGCAGTGACCAACCAGTCGGTGTTCGTAACATGCTAGATTAATACTAAAGTTCACCAGAATGTCCACAAAAACTGAGTAGCTCTATACCTCCAGCTTATTTTCAAGCTTCTCTCTTTACCATAAGGGTATCCTCCTTTTTTAGTGACAAACTATGAAAGGTCACATCTATTATAGAGAGAGGCTCAATGGACAGGCATGTGGTCTGCACTCAGATTAATCCTTTCTTTTCTTTTTTTACTGATGTGAATTTCAAACCAAATTTTGGCTTTAAATAATGAACAGATTGTTCCCAGCTATTAAAAAAAGTACAATCCTTGACACTTATAATCACCATTTTAATTATTATAATTTTAGAACTTGTACTTTGTCAATAATAGGCCTCAAACAAAAAGTATAGTGTCCCCAGAGAGCTAAATGAAAAGTGGTTTTGTCTCAGATGTTTCCTATAATTTTGGCTATTTGATCTGATGCAGTTTTATGCTTTTATTGTTTTAGCTCTTAGTGTTTTGCATGTAAAACCTTTCCGGGAGGGATGACACACATTGAGGGCCACACCCAATTCCCAGGACACATCCCAAGTAACCAGCTGTGCTGTGGGCACTCGTGAGACAGGCAGGAATCCTCCTCAGGGACCACAGAGTAGCTGCTGAACTGAGCCACAACCACTAATGCAATCTCTAAGCTGCAGCAGCAGTTGTGGCTCCTATACTGTGATCTACAGGGACAGGAAGAAATTCCCAGAAGATCCATGCAGTGATAGATCCACCAGCTCCCCACACACTCAGTGGGAGCAGCAGAGCTCTGTAAAGCACCAGGGGTAGAGACCACTTGCCATGGGCTGTGACATTCCGGACCTCTTCCTTCCCTGCACAATGGAACCATACTTTGTTCCATAGCTGCCAGGGGATGCCTGCAGTAAGATTAAGGTAGGATTTGCCCCTTAATAAAAATCATTATTAATTCAGGAGGGTGTCAGGGGCAAGGCCGAGGGATGTTCTGGTTCAAGGAAATGAAGATTTGCAGTTTGAAAGATCATTGGATGATGCTGTCTAAAGACAAGTTTGCAACTGGGGAACGGGAAGGAGAGAATGTGTCTTTTCAGAAGTGGTTGCTTTGATCAGAGTCATTCACTCTGGAGAATGGAATATTGAATTCCTTTTGTAGTCAGCCCAGGCTTAAGCAGTTTTGAGTCTGGCTGCGGTTTCTGGACTTGTGAAACATGAGTAACCCTCCCACTTTCCCTCCTCCTTTCTTCCTTGACTTAGGGACTTTCAGAGGGTATTACACAGCTTGACCTGGGAAACAGGGCTTTGTAAACTTGTTTGGACATTGCTCATGCATGCATGGCCATGCAGTGGAGTACAGTAGAGCTACCCTTACTGGTGATTTGAATGAATGTGTCATCAGTGTGTGGGTATAGGGAGTGGGGTGGGAAAGATGTGACATGTGTTACCCAGTTTAGAATCAGGATAGGATTTCTGTCATTGAAGGGAAACTACCTGAAGCAGAGATGTATTAAACTCTCCTTGATCAAGGAGAAAGTTTGCAGTTCAGCTTTCGGTGAGTGCCAGTTTTCTCAATTATCCTGCATGCCTGTTAATGCTGATGTAACCAACTCTGCCAGTTTTTCCATTGCAAACCGCTATTTTCCAGAGGACTGGTGGGCCTGCTATATGGCTCCTAAATGATATGAAGAAATACTCCCAATTCCTTTACCTGACACAATCCTTTCACCTCTCTTTCTCAGCAGACACAAAGCTGCACCATCCCTTTTCAGCTGCTTCTCCATGTGCCTTAGCCTGTGCCTCACCCATGTGTGTCTCTCTTAGCAACAGCTAAGATAGGCCTTTGTTCCAAAGCTTTTCATGAGACAAGCCTGAGCACGTTTAGGTAGCCAAGCCTTTAAAAGCAGTTTCCCTCCAAGCTACCAGTACAAATAGTAGTGATCTTATTTATATTGGGAGAGCTCCTCAGACAGGAAACAAGACCCCACTGTGCTAGTCATTGTATGTGTGTATACACATACTGCAAGAGAGAGTCCCTGCCTCAGAAGGGTCACAATCTGAGGCCTTGTCCACAAAGTTTGACAGAACTGGTCACTATAATTACATGGTTATAACTGAACTGAAAGTCTGCATTCACACTGGTTTGTCTCAAGCAGGTCAAGCTGCTTCCCGCATGAAATTTTTGAGCAAAAAACATACAATGTTTTCCTGCAGAAGATTTTGATTTTGTAGAAACTGCATTTTCTGTCCCAGGAGCCGGACCTAGACTGTGGAACTGTCCCTCGCAACTAAACACAAATATAAAAAAACAAACCTCACCTCTTTGACTTGGCTCTTCCTCAGGAAGTCCTGTGCACACAGCCCACTCACCCACTAAAAAAACAAAAAAGCAATATGAACTATAAACTAATTAAACAACTTCTCCTGCAGACTGAGGAGGAGGGAGAGAGAAGTTTAATACAAAACAACAGGTCAGCTATTCAGAAATATTTTTTCATTTTGCGCTTGGGGATGTAACAGCACATGGGGAGAAAGTGTGGTAAGAGAGAGGAAAGGACCTGATGACAATTAAGCGTTGATGAAGAAGTCGAGCTGAGAGCTACAAAAAGGTCTATGGTGGACAGGGGCGGCTCTACGTGTTTTGTCCCCAAGCACTGCCGGCAGGCTGCCTTCGGTGGCTTGCCCGCAGGAGGTCCCCGGTCCCGCGGCTTCGGGTCTGCCGAAGCCACAGGACCAGCGGACCCTCCGCAGGCATGCCGCCAAAGGCAACCTGCCTGCCGCCCTTTCAGCGACTGGCAGAGCGCCCCCCGTGGCTTGCTGCCCCAGGCACGCGCTTGGCGTGCTGGTGCCTGGAGCCGCCCCGATGGTGGAATAGTTTTGCTGGGTCAAGAAGGCATAGAGAAGAAAAGAATCTAAAAGAGGGATGGTAAAGAAGGGTTGGAAAAAAGAAAGAGTTAAAATCCCCCCAGTAAATGTTAAAATAAGTTTTTTAAATCGGTGAGAAAATAACCTTGTGTTGAATCTCTACCCCACTGCTTTGCCTATATTAGAACTGGGCAAATGTAAAGAAAAACAAAATTGCTATTAGTCAGAATTTTTAATTGAACTTGTTACCACCATAGTCATGATCCTTGTGTTTGCCTTCTGCAAACATTCAAGCCTTTGAGTTTTCTGGGCAAAAATTTCAAAGTCAGACACAAGTGTTCACAGAAAATGAATTCTCAATTCAGACCTTCACATCAGAAGATTTTATCCAACCTGTCAGCTACATAATACAGCCAGGGCCGCCCAGAGGATTCTGGGGGCCCGGGGTCTTCGGCGGCGGGGGGCCCTTCCATTCTGGGACCCGCGGCGGGTCTTCGGGGCACTTCGGCGGCGGGTTCCAGAACGGAAGGGCCCCCCGCCGCCGAAGACCGAGCTGAACTTCAGCGGCGGGTGCCGCTCCGTCTTCAGCGGTAATTCGCCAGCGGGGGGTCATTCCTCCCCGGAGCAGAAGGACCCCCCGCCGGCGAAGACCGGGAGCGAAGAAGCTCCTGTGCCCGGCCCCGCAAGAGTTTTCCGGGCCCCCCGGAGCAAGTGAGGGACCCCGCTCCAGGGGCCCCAAAAAACTCTCGTGGGGGCCCCTGTGGGGCTCGGGGCCTGGGGCAAATTGCCCCTCTTGCCCCCCCCTCTGGGCGGCCCTGAATACAGCTCCAGTTTGGAGCATTCATGATCAATCAATCCAATAAAAATTAAATAAATATGAATAAAGAATACATTTGAAGAAATCGTGATCTCCTTATAGTTTTTCCTGTGAGCAGAGACAGACTATGTTTGCAGAATAATTATTCCTTGTTCACTTAGCTCTACTCTTTATGTTGTCTACTGGAGGAAATGCTCCAAGGGTGCTCTGTACCTGGCAGGAGTTGCTTGCCTTTTGCAGGATCCAGCAATGTGCTGCCAACATTTTAATGTGGTGTTCCTTCAAGGAGCTTCTGCCTCTGTCAGCAATACTTGGGACACTCCCTAGGTAAAGCATTCTTTTGCCACCCCCTAAGCAGAGCAGTTTTTTATATGCCCAGGTTCTCCAAACTCCATACTGGGGCTGGGTAGGCAGGCACTGGGGAGGAGAAAGGTGGGTTTCTGTGGCTGCAGGATTCCCAATCAAATGCAGCAGCACCTTAGCCATTTCCTCACCATCTCTCCCTAGTATGCTGCTGCAGGAGGAAGCTGGGGACAATTCATCCCACACGCACTCCTATATGTACCAGTGGTGGACACAAAAGTAGAGTGAATAAAAGTTTCCCAAATGAAATCTGGGACCATGCAGCAGGAGAGATGGACAGGCTTTTCCTCCAACAACCCCATCCACCAACACGAATCCCTCTACTCTCAAGTCAGGTTTCCCCACAAGCCATGCTGCCCTCCAAGGATTCTGCCCTCTAACCATTCCCCCCAAAACCAAACCACTCAAACTCTGTTGTCCTCCCCTAGCCACATCCCTGCTCCTCTCCTGCTGGCCTGAGTGTGGTACAGCTGGCTCATTGTGAGGCTGGGCATTTTAACCAGCAAAGCCAGGCTTAGTACTTCTTGACAGTCTAGCGGTTCAGGCCTGGTACTCAGAAGAGCTGGGCTCAGTTCCCTGTTCCATCACACTCTACCTGGGACAAGGCAGGCAGTGTCTCAGTCCCGCATTTGAGAAATGAGGATAATGGTGCGTCCCTATCTCACAGTCTGTTTTAAGATTAAGGACATTGTAGAGATGATGCGATGCTCAGATACTCTGGTGATGAAGTCCATAAAGATACCCACTGCAAAAAAGTAACCATTGAAGTCCTGTCTATCATTCCTGTGCGACTATGTACGGGGCCAGGCTAAGAATTCTGTGGCGTGTCAGCATGATGTTCTTTGGGGTACACCCCAAACTTAAAGTCATTTTGCATAAGTGACCATAAGGTCCCACCCAGCCTCCTGCTGCAGATGTGCTGAGCAACTATTTTCACCCCTACAATCAGTTAACATTTCCAAGGCAATCTTTCTAAGCACAAGGACCAAAAGCCTTCTTTAACTAAAGAAAAGGCTTTGTTAACAAGGGGCTTGCAAGGCCCAGGAGCGGCAAAAGCTTCCTAAAAGAAGGGAGGCCACCAGTGCCTGAACCATGGTTCCACCTCAGCCACCCACCCACCCTTTCTCCCTAAAACCCTGCCTTGGCACTGCCCATTCCCCCACGGCCCTGCCCTCATGCGGCCCATTCTCTCAAGGCCCTGCCCCCACTCTGTCCCCACCGTCCTGTTGCTCGCCCTTGCGAACGGTAAAAAGTGATGGGGCCATGGCCTGCTGTCCACCCCACCCCCAATTCTAGCACCCCTGCCTCCTGTAGCTCATCAGTGGTAGATCAAGTCCTTAAGCCTCAGTCCTACAAACCCTTTTAAACACGTGAGCAACTTCACTCACATGAATAGTCCTTCTGAAGGCAGTGTGACTACTCCGAAGCTTGCAGTTGAGCATGGTGTGTATGTCTTTGGAGCACCAGGGCCTTAGAGACTGAACTCTTTGGAAGAAAGGTCCCTGACCCCACATGTCTGTAGCTCTACAGCTGATTTTTCAAATGCACCCTTTCTTAAAAGAAAGAAAATCACCCCAGAAGACCCATACAAAATAAAAATTCCACGTATGAAGGAAAAAGCAGTTACATCTTTCATTTGGCCCTCTGTGCCTAGGTACAGGAAGGATTTGTTAGAGTGAAATGAGCCCACACTGGCCCAGCAACCAATCACCCATCCCCAGCAAATGCTCCCTGGTTCAAAAATAGATGGCGCCATCCAGTTATGTAGCTGTGAATAGTCAGGCAGGTAGACTTACTGGTAATTAGTCAATCGGAGCTCAAAAGGAGGAAGGTTTAATAGGTAGTTAACTCCTGGTTTGCCTATGAAGAGGGGGAGAGCAGCAGCAGGGAGGCAGCAAGCTAGCTAGCTCAGGATAGCTAGATACTCAAGGAAACTGAGATCAGATTAATATTTGCATGTGCATGAATAGGATTTTATTTGAGGGGAAATGTGTGAAATTTTTTATCCACTTTCTAACGCTTTATAGTGCTGTAGCGCACCCGGTTTCTGCCAGAGCAGTGTCTTGGAATGACAGCCTGGTTGGGTTTTCCCCTCACTCATTCTCACCACCATTTCTGTAGCTGTCACCCTCTTCACCACAGCACAGAACAAATTCCCTACCAACTGAGCAAAGATCTGACATTCTATTTCTGTTGCTCGCTCTGCTCCCTGACACAAAAGCTAGAAATCAGAAACAAGGAGCTAAGATCAATTGCATCAAGTAAAAAAGAGAAAAAAAAGAAAATAAACATTCAGAAATCTAAAAATACAAGTGGTTTTTAACAATAAAACCCCAATTTCAAAAGAATATTCAATTGTGGCTGGCATCTTATGAGTGGATAAAATGCTAATGTTCACAGACAGACAATGCCTCAATAAAGAAGGAGAAAGAAATTGTTCATTTCTAATCAGGGCTGATTTAGACTGCGGTGTGCCTGCTGTATCTTCTAGGCTCCTTTTCAATCCAGTATCCTAACTGGAGTCTCAAATACAGAGAGGAAGAATGCCAATGATTCAGGTAAAACCAGAAAAGGTGTGGGCAAGATTGGACTGCAACACACTTCAAGTGAAGCCAAAGTAGCAAATCCTACTACCTAATGAGACAGGGAAGGGAGCTCTCACCTCTGAAATGCAGGCTTCCTTAGCAGATTTGGCATCACGGCTGCTGTAGCTTGCAGGCAGGCATTCACTTGCTATCCCATTAAAGCAACTGGATGACGCCAAGCTTTGAACATCAGGCCCTGTCACTGCAAACACAGCACAACCGCCCTGCAGCAATGCCACTATCATGGCAGCAGTGAATTGTCTGAACACTGGCAGCACAATTCTTAAGAAAACCAGCAAATATGACAGCACTCGGATATGAATATGGAGACAAAGCAGAAGCTGCAGACAGGAATTTATGAAGTGCAAGCCAAGATTGAAAAATAACATTTTGCAGAGGATTTTTTTTTAATTGCAATTGTTGATTTGGCCTGGTTTGTAGTAAATTTTTGAGCAGATTTGATGAGATGACGGTGGTGAAGTACTAAGCGCCAGCTGCAACCTAGTACTGTCTGATAGACTCTCCATCAGGTCCCCGCCTAGCTGCAGCTCTGCCAGCACACCTCATTGCAGATCTTTAAACACTCCTGTCCTGGAGGTCTTTAGACATCCTAATGCTGTGATGGAGCTCTCCTGATCACAGCCTGCCAAAGCAAAGTTCCCCTTCAAAACCATGATCCGACTGGACCGTCTAGTTGATATCACAGTCTCACACCACCTTCCTCTATGGAAATGTCCTACAGAATCAGACCAAAAAAATTATAACTTTTCTATAGAATTTAATGGAGAATCAGATCCCCACTTTAGAACTCTACTGGATGGTTAAAACAAAACAAACAAAAAAACCACCTATGTAAAAACAAACTGATCTATTACATTCTCTAGATTTTAGAGTAATTTCTGTGGAATGAACAGTCTGTACTTCAGACATGTTACATATGTTGTGTAATCATTACTTTTATCTGTATTTTCTTATTGCTCATGTTTCAGGTTTAAAAAAAGTCTCTGCCACAAGTTCAAACATGCACTCTGTTTGTGTTTATAGTTCTTAGCACACTAGAGCCATGATCTCCGATTAGGCCCTCCAGTCACTACTGTAATAAATAATAAAAGCAACTTTTTGGTTTTGTTTGTTAGATTTTGTAAGACTTTTCCATAAGGGGGGGAAAACTAGGGTGGCAGAGGGTATTTACTTATTTAAATAATATACTTTTGGGGAGTAGTAAAGTCTTATGATGTCTTTCAAGTATTTAGAAAGTATTTAGTACATCAGAAAAAGCGATGAATAAAGATTCCCGCCTCCAGTAGCTCAGGCTTCTATTGATATCACAAAACCATTAGAGCATCAGTTATTACCACAATGTTATTAAAATCCATTAGCAGGTATATAGGCAGATTATAGCTTTATTTTCTTTCTAGTATATATTGCATACTATGTCGTATGTAGAGTCCCATCACTTTAAACATGCAATCAAGCTGCATCTTCCACAGAAATGCTGCAGTTATCTTGGACTCACCCTTTCAGAGGAATGAGTCCCTAGAGGCAACTTGTGAAGTTTGATTTGCAGTTTTTGTAAGAGACTAGTTTAGTCAAATAGATCTTTGTAATTGAGACTGGAGCTTTGAAAGCAGCCACAGGGACTCACTTCTTGGAGGGAGCAAATCCAAGCTGGGAGACAGGGTTTGGCTGCTCCTGTATGAGCCTACAAATGTCAACGCATTGTCCCAGCAAGACATGACATTGATGTGATAGAAGGGGCTTCGCTTCAGCTGGGCCAGAATAGACATGTTTCTTATTGGCAAGGCAGAGTTGAATTCCTGAAGCAGAATTCAAATTTAGAGGAGAAAGGCTGTGTGAAAATCTGAATATCACCAAAAGCCCCCTAACATCTGAATGCAAAGTTGAAATCCTGTCAACTTGTCAATGAAAAGACAGCACATAGATTGTGAATCCCTTGGCTTGGGTCCTCTTCTGTATCTTGTGCAGAAGAAAGAACCCAGTCACCATTTAAATACAAATAAAATAAGGGATGGCAACAATATAGTAAAACTTTTCCAGACATCTAATAAAACATAACAAAAAATGTTTGTAAAACAACTTTATTACCCTGGTCCTTAGTCCACTAGCCCCTAAATAGTCCCCAGGGCTGCTTTACATTGCACCAGCTAGTAGCAGTCCTTAGTGGCAGTCATAGCAGCTGGGGATTGGCTGGATGTACTGGTTTCCCAGCCACATTCCTTTTCCTTGGCCATGCCCGCTATGCTGGAGGCCAGGATGGGAGATGGTGCAGGAACTACTCTTCCACCAGAGGAATCCTCAGGACCTGGCTTGCTAGTGTTAGCTGCAGAAAGACATGTAGTGTCACTTACCAATGGACACCAACTTCCCAGTTACACTAACGTCCTCTACACAACTGATTGGACAAAAGCCTCCACCACATTCTCTGGACTCAAAAGAGGACCCTTGACTGACCCTTTACTTCTGTATTCAAGAGAACAGTTTCTGTGCTTCATTCCCCTGTCACTAGCAAACTAAATGAAAAAGTTGGGAGGACAAGGCTATGGTGGTGTTACACATATTAGGACTGTCCTCTGGTATCCATGGGGGGCCCAAAGACCTCATTTGGGCAGACCACTCTCTCTCACTGGAAGTCTTGAAATTAAAATTAGAGGTTTTTCTAAAAAACCTTTAATTCAAACAGGAATCAGTACAGGGAAGTCCGATGGCCTGTGTTATACAAGAGGTCAGATTAGACTATCACAATGGTCCCTTCTGGCCTATGAGTCCCTCCATTGCTACCACTCTTGTTCATCGTTTGGGTTGATGACCAGTAAAGGCAGATAAAGGTAGAACAATTCTTCATTAACAGAGATGCATGGGACAGTCCCATGACCCTCCCACCCAAACCCCTGCTGCAGACTGCTAACAGGATCTTACCATCCCCTGGCAATGCTGCCATCTTTCATGGTTTTATCACAAGTCTTGTGATTTTTGGTGTATTCCTTAAAGCCCCAGCTCTCAGAATCAGGAAATTACATGAAAATATCAGCTTTCCTTTAAAAGAGTTTAATGCCCTTATGGTTTTTTTGGGTTTTTTGGTTCTTTTATTTTTTAAAAAAGAAGATTGAAAACAAAAGCAATTACCCTGCTTAAAAACCTCAGAAGCCAGAAAAAAAATCATGTATTTTAAGTCAGTCTCAAGCTTTTGGGGCCTGACCGATTATTTTTGAGTGTCCTTGCCAACTCTGAAAGCCTACGTAGATACACCCAAAACATAGTTACTAATTTATTTGTGACAATGATGAATTGTACTCAATTACTGGCAACACAATGTCATCAAAATAAAATGAAACCAAGAACCTACTGGTTCAAAGTTTGCTTGTGAATCCAGAGCCAGGCAATATTCACATCAAATCTGGTTTTGGAAGGAAAGGTTCACACACCTCTGCATGTGGCCCTGACAGTCATAAAGGTAACCCGGCCAGGAATCACCCATTAGTCTGTGCCATTCTTGGTGAGCATAAGGCTGGTCTACACTGGGAACTTATATCAACATAGCTACATCACTCAGGGGCATGAAAAATCCACAGCCCTGAGAGACAGAGCTATGCTGACCTAAGTTGCAGTGTAGATAGCAGTAGGTTGACAGAAGAATTTTTCCACTGACCTAGCTACCATCTCTTGGGAAGATGGATTACCTATGCTGATGGGAGAACCCCTCCTGTTGGCATAGGTAGTGTCTACACTGAAGTGCGGCAACTGTGCCACTATAGAGATTTAAGTGTAGACATACCCTAAAGGCTTGTCTTTACTGCAAAAGTAACTCAAGTTATAACTTGAGTATTGTCCCTACCTTGACTCTCATCAATACACAGAGCCCCTTAACGTGAGCATAGTGGAGCTTTTAACTCAAGTTGGCTGACTTATTGGGCCCGATAGACTACTGCACAACTCATTAACTCCATTACAGTGCCGCTAGTCCTCCAATGCCTTCCCACAATGCCACAGTGTTTCCACAGAGGATAGACAAGTTTTTCCACAATGCACTGCGAAAGAATTCCTTCTGCAACTCAGCTTACTGCACTAAGAACTATGGGGCATGCCCCCGGAAGTCTTAGTGCCACGCAGAAGATGGTGCAGCAACTTGAAGATGTCCCAGTGTGGCCACTCACACTCAAGAGGAGTATACTTAAATGTAGATAACTCAAGCTAACTCTACCCTGTGTGAAGACATACCCTGTGGAGTTTACTCCTCCTCTGCTTCCCTTCCATAATGTTTGCTAACTCCAAGTTGCATCAGTCCAGAGACTGGAGAATAAATTCAACTCAAAGTCACTCATGAAGCTCATGTCGCCCACATGCCAATGAATTAAAGCATTCATACAAAACCCAGATAGTTTCAAACCTTCAATTCACTCTGAACAATTAATGACCAGAAACTCCAATTTCATGTTAATTGGTTTTAATTAAAAATAGTTTCCCCCCAGCCTTATCTACAAAGGCTTATTGTCAGTATAGCAGCAATCTAATCTCTGAATTCCTTACATTATATGCTTTACCTCTGCAGTTAAATAATAAAGTAAATCTCAGACCTGAATGGTCTTTTGGAGGAAAAATACAGACTACAAAGTTATACAGAACAATAGGAAATTCATTTCAGAACTCACTTATCCATAAAAGGCAGCCCTCCATCCTCACCCTCCAAAACGAGGCAATAACCCAAAGATTTTATCCAACTAAAATCTAAAGAAGTCAGCTCTTCCTCTGGCTGCACATCACAAGGTGCTCTCATGAAACTACTGATATTGCAAAGTCATCCACTAGGTGATTGCAGCATCAGCAATCAAGAAGTTGGAGGATTGTAAGTGGTACGACTTTCAGTCTATGAGAAACCGTAACCTTCTGGTCTGGAGGAAAGGAACAGAACAAAGGAAGCAGCAATCCCTGGACATGTCTGGTGACTAGTGAGCAAACTTGGAGACTATAAAATAATGCAGGCAACATATTGCAGTTTCAGTAAGAGGAAAATGAGCAATGAGAAATAGCAAAGCAACTCTGAGTTGAGTTCCCAAACATTGCCTCTTACTAGATTTGTATTTCATATCCTGCTTTATATTCTGTTTTTCCGGAATCAAGGATTTTTGTTTTGGTGGGGTGGGGGCTTAAGCAAGGAGAAGAGGACTAGAGAAATGAAAGCTAAAAGGTTGATTGGGGGGGAAAAAATCTCAATTTACTGTTTCCTATTGTATTCTCAGAAACTCCATTCTCTGGTGTATTTGTCATTCAAAACTGTGGAGAAATGATTTTCCTCTCAGCAGTTTACAAACTGCAGGGAAAGGGTTATGGAAAATATTATAACATATACTTTCCTAGCACCACCAGAAGATCTCAGAGTGCTTTACAAGCACTGAGTGAGACTGTGGCCTACCCTTATGACATGGCACAGGGGAGAATGAGGGTACAAAACTTCCCCTGTGAGGGTTACCCATATAGGCTCCAACTTTCCCTGGCGCTGGTGGGTGCTCACGCGCCCCCACCCCTGGCCCTTCCCCTGCTCTGCCCCCATTCCAACCCCTTCCCCAAAGTCTCCGTCCCAACTCTGCCCCCTCCCTGCCCCTATTGGACCCCTTCCCCAGCTGTTTCGCAACCCAAGCGCTGGGAGCTAAGGGGGAAAAGCAGGCACGTGGTGCTCTCGGGGGGGAGGTGGCGGTGAGCTGGGAGGGGGGGCAGGGAGCTGCCAGTGGGTGCTGAGCACCCACCAATTTATCCGTGGGTGCTCCAGCCCCGGAGCACCTACGAATCGGTGCCTATGGTTACCCACTTCATGGGTCGGTGAGTGGTTGGGGCTGATGAGAAGGGAGAATAGCCTCTGCAGGACCACTTCTCTACTCACCTGAATAGGAGAGAGTATGTGTGGAACCTTGACTCACCCCTCACTTCCTCCAACACACTGGCCAGTAGCATTGAGAGAAGAGTAGTCTGCTCCTGGTATAGACAAATAAGCAGATTACTTCCCCCCAGAGCACAGGGGAACCAGCGAGGGAAATGGAACTCCCATCAATGTGCTACTCCTTGCTCAGGGCAGATCTAAGGTGACAATCTACCCAACAGAGATTGACACATAAAAGCAATGCATCACTTTTTATATGCTGCACTACGTGTGCAAAGCCCTTTCCAAGCGAGGTTCCTGTTCTGTAACCAGCTATATGACAGTGGATCTTTGCACCCACTCAGAATCTCATTGAAGTTGCTGGGGGTCCATCCAGACAGATCCAATTGCTGTAATGAGGTCTTCCCTCTAATTAATAATTAACTATTACATGTAGAATTGTCATATAGAGGTAGGCAAGCATTATCACCATTTGACATGGGGAAAAAAGCACACAGATGTTATGCCAGTTACCCACCCAGAAAGTCAGCAGAAGAGCCTGCAATAGGATGTAGGTTTCTGACCCAAAGTCCTGCAGCTGTGGCAGCTGCACGGGGCCACCCTTCACCCTCTCCTCAGCACTGGTAGTAAATTCAGTCTAAGCTGTCTGGGGTGTTTTTGTTTGACTTACACCAGGCCCCATCAGTTTTCAGAAATAGTCCCCTTCCCACATAAACCCAAAGTCACATTCTGCTTATATACAGATTTATTTTATTTTGGGGATTAAAAAAAAATCTGTTCATTGAATCAAGCCTCAGCAGTAACTAGTTTTCCCCTGCAAACTTTAACAATGATTCTTACAAAGCAGCAGCTGGAAACCAATAGATCCAGTGCCTTTCTGGAGAAGGTACCCTTACTTGGAAGGTTAGTCATCAGATGGAATTCATTTTTCACCAGAGACAAGAGAAGTGTTGAAGTCTTATATATCAGGATGGTGTTAGAAGCCAGTTCTCTCCCATTTGCAAAACTCTGACAATTCCTTCCTCTTCCAGAGAAAAATGTAACGAAATCATTAAATAGGACTACATTATTAGAATTGTTCCATAGCCTTCTTTAATTAAAGAGTCAACCTCCCCTACCTATCCTGAAATATAATGACAATCCAGTTGTCATGGACCATGTAAGCAGAAACAATACATCATAACACCTTTTGTTTTACAAGTTCTGTATCACTTTGTCAGTCATATCCTTAAGTAGCCAGCCTAGGGGCTTATTGGCAAAGCAGATTGCTGCCTCATGGGAATCCTACTTTGTACTGGGAGTATCCTCATGATTTTCTCCCCAGGTGTCAGTGGTGCTGACCAAACAATATGGAGCTAAGATTTGGGATATGAAATTAAAACAGCAGCTGTCTGCTTTATAAGTGACTTCTGGGGTGGCTGGGTACCAACACATCAGTCTTCTTGGATTGTAAGCTCTTTGGTGCCAAAACTGTTTTATTGTGTTAGTACGGAGCTTAGTACCATGGGGTCCTCATCCATGACTGCGTTTCCTAGGCACTGCCATAATAATCTTCTTGGAGGTAGGTCACCAGCCAGCCAGTCTTGTCAGATGTCAAGGGTAGCCATGAGAGTTTTGTACTAAAGTTTCTGAGGAGGAGAGTCAGTGATGTGAAGGGGGAAAAGACAGGGCTAGAACAAATTGCTTCACAAGCAAGGAAGTTTATGGGGAAGCTGGTAGGGCTGGGAACTCAAATTGGATATCCTTTTCCATCAGGTCCTGCTGCCAAAAGCAGGAAGAGAAATCAAGCCGTGAGTTGCCTGTCAATCTGATCTCACCGCTTGGGGGGGGGAGGGACGCGGGAAGAGGGGAGGACTCTAAACAAGTTATACGTGGAGCCCTAAGCGCCTGCTTATCTTACTTGCACTCTTAGGGTACGTCTTCAAATCGATTTCTCGGGGATCGATATATCGCGTCTCATCTAGACGCGATATATCGATCCCCGAACGTGCTCATATCGACTCCGGAACTCCAGCAACCCGAACGGCAGTAGCGGAGTCGACATGGGGAGCCGCGGACACCGATCCCGCGCCGTGAGGACGGTAGGTAATTCGATATAAGATACTTCGACTTCAGCTACATTATTCACGTAGCTGAAGTTGCGTATCTTATATCGATTTTCCCCCGTAGTGTAGACCTGCCCTTACAGTGGCTGGGGCAGAGCAAAGTGAGAACAAAAGCCAGATAACTAAAGTTTGAATTTTATGAGGGATTTTCACAAGCCAGGAAAAGAAAATCTCAACTGGTTTCAAGTTACCAGCCTAAATGTAGGCAAATTTGCAAACCTTTGTAAAAACCCAAGGCAACTGTTGGCAATCTTAGGTCAAAGTTTCAGGTGAATCTTGGGGCTGAACTATGCTCTTTTGTGAGAACTGGCAATAGTTACTCAATTGTCTATTATAATTTTTCCACCCAAAACCAGGCAAAAGTTAGTAGTTCAGCCAGGATTTACTTAACATTTAGAGATATTGTCTCAACCCAATACGCAGGATCGAAGAATAGATGCTAACCAAAAGAAAAAGGCCTGCATGACTCTTTGTGAAACAAAAGGCATTCAGTTTTGTGCAGGCACATTAACTGTACATAGGATTTATATTAAGGCCCACAATCCAAGCAGAGCTGCCTGGGGGAATTCACCAGAGGTAAGGGAAGGATTTTTGCCTGCCCACTCCAAACCCACTCCCCCGTATACCAATTGCTCATTTACCAATTAAAACTTCTGGAAGCTTATAAGCTCTTGTAAAATGTTAGTTGAAATTGCATTAACCAAGACAATCGTGACTCACTTCTCTCCCTTGTCATCTTGGCAGTTTAAAAAAAAAAGTGTGTGTGGGGGGGGGAAGGTGGGTGTAGGTGAGGATTTATAATAAATATCTTAAATAGCTACCAGGCATATTATTATTTAAATAACTACCAGGCATATTATTACCCAGAGTGACTGTAGCCGATACAATGGGAGCTTATTATTCAACTGATTGAAGAGTTACAAGACTAAGGAATACTAACAATATTAAGTGAATTAAAAATAAAAGTATCCAAGTATAAAAATGTAGGAAAATAACAGTAAAAATGCAAGTATAGTACATGGAGGAGCTTTAGAGAGCATGCAGAGATTAGCTGAAGCATATACAAACTGTGCACTAGAAGAAGCCACCACCATGCATCGTATTGAACAAGCATTTAAAATTTACTCATAGAATGAGGGCATCTGATGGCCGTGTTGTGAGTCGATGTCCCCAGTTCATTCAGAGACAGCAGCCTTCTGAAGGCTATTCAGAGGATTACCTAAAAGAGTTGGTGGTTTCAATTCAACTCCTTCCAGACTGTCAAAAAGCCACCACCAGAATTAGGACCTCTGTTAATAGTCTCCACTAATCAGACACCAAGGATCAGCTGGGCAGCAAGCCTAAACCACCTCTCTCATCCTCTAAAGAGAACCCTTCCAGGTCAGTGGTAAGACCCAGATTCTGGACAGCACTTATGCATCTGCTTAAAATTTAAAGCATGTACTTAAGTGCTTTCTAGAGTAAAAGAATTCAAGAGAGAGAGTCACAATGCTAATTCTGAAAGTTACATGTGACTTCATTTTGCACAGATACAAGCAAGGCTGGCCTTTCTGCTTGACTTAACAGGATCTAAACCAGCAGCAGTTCTCTCTCAGCTACTTCAGCACACAGAGTCACAATTAACTAAGGTAATTGGTTGGGTGCCAAGTAATACTGGTTCCACAGTATAGCAAAGAAATGTACTAGCCAGCTAGCAGTAAGAAAACACAATCTCTAACAAACCCTAAATTTGGCTTATGCACAGAATCCTTTCTAAAGTTTTAATTTGATGGGCTCCACCTCACAATATTGTTCCAAGTTAGAAAAAAGCATGTCTCTTCCTGTTGCTTTTTGGAATAGGAAGAGAAACAGACCACGGGGCAAGGACAGCAGGTTGGAGGCAGCTGACTGTAGAGAAGGTTGCAGGCAGAGCACCAGAGGGTCTGGAGCAGGAAAAGCAGCCCCTGAAGAGTTGGGCAAAGGAGTTGCAGCTTCAGAATTGATTTAGGAAAAGGCTACAGAAAGCAAAGCAGCCCAGCTGGAAAATGGTGATACAGCCAATAAATAGTATTGGTTATTGCATCTAATTTAATTACTTGTCTGGACAAATATATTTGAAGTTATTGTACTAGAGTTTCATTTCAACCCTATTGTGCCTTCCCCCCACACACATAAAGGGTGAAAGTACATTTCCGCCAACCTGATTTGTGTAAGATTAACAAAGATGAGACTGAAAGGAAAAGCTCCACGTCAGGTCCCACAGTGTGAGCCTCTCCTCCCACAGCCTGCACAGAACACAACACAAAATGGTGTCTTGTTCTGCAGACAGCATAGCCTTGAGTGATTTAAAGGTGTTCTGTAGAGAAAGGAAAATCCATTCTGGGCCAAATAATGGGGGCTATAAGGAATGTTATGGACAGACTTACAGAAACAAATGTGATGTGCAATGGCACAAGAAGTTAGAAAACCCCCAACAATGCTTTGTAAAACAACCACCAAAATGGACTTTGAAAAGAAGTTTCCATTTCTACCACCAGCTCAACTCAGAGTCTCTTAGAAGCTAACATCACAAAGCACATTTTAATTAGAAGCAAGAGATCAGGGCCTATGGTAGGTAAACGTACTGTAGCAGGCACATCTTGGGACTGATTAATATCTCCAGCTCAGGATTTTATGGAGGAAAAGTAAAAAGCCTGCTCCTAAAATTTAAAAAAAGCCCAAGACAGCTATTTAATGAAACAACTGTTCTAGAAATAAAACACAAGATTTTTTTAAACTAGAAAAGAGCACGAGGAAGCTTTTAACACTGAGGTATATTATATAAAAAAAAATAAAGGAGTAGGACATGAGAGAATGTAGTGATGAGAGTTTTCTTACCTCTACACCTAGCACAGGCTGCTCTGTGGAGCACAAAGACAACAGCTATGTGTCAAATTCTGCCCTAAGTCAAACCCAACGCAACCCCCACTGGCAACATATTTTTCTTCATTTTCACATGCTTCTGCACGTTCAGGTTCTTGCCAGGTGGACAGATTCTTGCATTATATCCAGATCCAAGAGATTGGGGTATTTCAGGTATTTATCCAATTTCTGGAGTGTACATTGAAGTGGTTAAAGCACTGGACCAGGATCAGGTAATGTGGATTCTATTCCCACATCTGCCAAAGACTTACTGCATGATCTTGGACAAGTCATGATCTCTGAGTCTCCATTTCCTCTTCTGTGAAATGGGGGTATTTCCCTATATCACAGAGTTATTGTAAGGCTTAATTCAACAGTGTTTGCAAAGTTCCAAGGTCCTCAAATGCAAAGTGGTATACAAGTGCAACATATTACATTATTGCCCAAACACCAAGGGAATATTTTAGTGAGGAAGAAATGAAAATAATTTCTTTGTACTCCAGATTACAAATTATGGGTACCGCTGCCGAATGTCTCTAGAAAAGAAAATCCAGTGAAGAATCAGAGCCTCCCTTTTGTGAATGCTGTTTCATTATAAATTCATTTTACTTTGAGTCAGAAGACTCAGAAATCTTTTTTGGATTTTGTTTGTTTTGTTAGACTTGTTTCCCTAGCGGTCATATTCCCTTTTGCCAATACTATAAGAACAGAAGTCATAATACTTGGGATTACGAATGATCAAGCTTTCTTAGGTTGCACAGACATTACAACAGATTTAATCTATTAAGGCCATTAGTATTTGCAAAAATACGGAGCAATCATCCTTTGCTAGAGTAAAAAACAAACAGAACACAGTGTTAAGATGTATAATAAGGCAAAGTCAAAATATTGGAGGGTTTATTTATTTAATAATTGGAGATATACCAATCTCCTAGAACTGGAAGGGACCTTGAAAGGTCATCAAGTCCAGCCCCCTGCCTACTTAGCAGAGGACCATTTTTTTTGCCCTTCCCAAGTGGCCCCCCTCAGATTTTGAGCCACAACCCTGGTTTAGCAGGCCAATGCTCAAGCCACTGAGCTATCCCCATGATTTATATTAATCTTGCTTTGTGTCTGTTCTCCCCTCCCACCCCTTTGCTTTCACTTTCCCCGCCCCCCCATCCTCTTGGGGTCTCTCTTCCCTCACTCTTGTACTGTCCCAGAGACAGAATTCAATCGTACTGAATCTAAAACAAATTCCTTATTGAGGCCACTGGACTCGGGCAGAAGTTTTCCATGGCTCTCAAAACTAAGGCTTCTTGTCTTTGCTAACACAAAGGTGGACTTGGAGGGAGGGATTTGATGGGGTGGGAGTTACAGTGAGATAGCAAATGTGATAATTATCTTGCTGTAAAATCCTAAATGAGGACAAGGCACTGGTAGTGTTTACCATGAGGTAGCTAGGCAAAGTCAGCATTATCCCCCTTGCCCATAGCAGGCCTTGTCTAGTTTGCCTTGCAGTAAAACTAGAGTGCCTTAACTTCGCTGACTTTTTAATCTGGGATGGCTAATGCTTGTTAGTTATCCTGCAGTAGGGTGACCAGATGTCCCATTTTTAAAGAGGCTGTCCCGTTTTTTGGGACTTTTTCTTATATTAGTGCCTATTACCTCCCCACCCCCTGTCCCATTTTTTCCCACAGTTGCTATCTGGTAACCCTATCCTGCAGTAACACACACCCTTTTTTGTCATTTAAAATATAGCCACAAACAACAACCGGTTCTGTGTAGTGTCACCACACTGGGACCCTGATCTAGCAGGGCCCTTAAAGTTAATCATGCTCTTAAACACATATAACAGTGCTATTACCAGTCTATGGGAGCACTCATGTTCTTAAAGCTAAGCAAGTGCACAAGTGCACTGTCGGACTGGGACTTTGATGTCCCCGATAGTGGGCCATAAACTGTTATGGAAAGGACTGCTGACTACATGTTTCTTGCCTTTCTGCCCTTCTTCCTGTGCCTTTCCAGTTAAAAAAAATGCAAAATATATATCATCCACATGTAGTGACTGGCAAGTCTCGATGGTTCAGATAATCACTCAAAACACTAGCCATCCATAAGAATGAATGCTCCTATGAATTATCTACATCTCTTGGATGGAATCTTGGTCCTACGTAATCAATGTCAAAGTTCCCATTGATTTTAACAGGCCTGGATTTCCCCTTTTGAGTCTACAAAATTAGATTGAGCATCCCAGAAGAAAGGACAGTCTTGAGAGTTTTGATATATTCTGTGTCTAATCAAGCCATGAATAATCTGAGAATAGCCTTGATCATGGTATTTCAGCACTTCTGCTTCAGGAACAAATGGGCACAAAACATACATAACTTAAAAAATTAACAATGTTATCCACATTTAAAAAAAAAAAAATTTGGGGGAAAGAGTCAAGTCACTTCTTACTGCATCCAAACCAGTTTGCTCACCCCCATTTTCTAATCACAGCCTGTGACGTTGTGCAGTCTATATGGTTTTATAAAAATTTAATAAGTGAATATAATGTAACTGAGATATGCTTCATTCAAAAGGTTTCTTGTAAGGTATCATTACAAAGCTTATAATCTACTGAGTGTAATCATCTTATTTGTATACATGTACCACTCTTGTATCTGAAACTAGAAATATGAAATATAATTCTGAGGGTCTATTGTAATTATGTAAAGTGTGGATTATTAACGGTGGTTTGGAATCTTGACTCCCATTAACTAGGACCATTGTCTGCAAATGGCTGTGTTTTACCTGTAAGTCTTCCTGTATACATGTGTGCTGGCAAGTGGGTAATGAAGTCTTGCAGTGACATGTGATCATGTCACCTGAACTGGAATCAATCTTTAACCTGGTGTCTTTCCATTGAGAAGGAGGGGTGGGAACTCACAGAGGGACAAAAGGATTCCCGCCTTATGCAAAAGATATATCAAGGGGTGGAAGAGAACAAAGACAGAGAAGAGCCATTGTGAAGAATCCCCTAGCTATCACCTAAGCCGGGACAAGAGCTGTACCAGGGGAATGAATTGTGCCCAGGTCTGGAAGGTGTCCAGTCTGAGGAAAAAACTTACTGAAGCATCTCTAAGGGTAAGATTATCTGTAGTCAGTTTGATTAGACATAGATTTGCGCATTTTATTTTGCTTGGTGACTTACTTTGTTCTGTCTCAGGTTTCAGAGTAGCAGCCATATTAGTCTGTATCCGCAAAAAGAACAGGAGTACTTGTGGCACCTTAGAGACGAACACATTTATTTCAGCATGAGCTTTCGTGAGCTACAGCTCACTTCTTCGGATGTGGAATCACTTAAATCCTACTTTCTGTATTTAATAAAATCACTTTTTACTTATTATTAACTCAGAGTATGTATTAATACCTGGGGGAGCAAACAACAGTGCATATCTCTCTATCAGTGTTATAGAGGGTGAACAATTTATGCGTTTACATTTAAACAGATTTCTTTGGGTTTAGACCCCATTGGGAGTTGGGCATCTGAGTGCTAAAGACAAGGACACTTCTGTGAGCTGTTTTCAGGTAAACCTGCAGCTTTGGGGCAGGTAATTCAGACTCTGGGTCTTTGTTGGAGCAGACGGGAGTATCTGGCTCAGCAAGACAGGGTGCTGGAGTCCTGAGCTGGCAGGAAAAAACAGGAGCAGAGGTAGTCCTGGCACATCAGTTGGCAGCTCCCGGGGGTGGCGGGGGCGGGTTCTGTGATCCAACCCATCACACAGCCTATGCTGGCAAATCCATTTCACTGTCCTCAGAAAAGTTAGCTCATAAAAATATGTACACAGAGGGCAGAATTAGAAATGAACCCCTCTACCCCAGACCCCCAAAACACCCAAACTTTTGAGTAAGTTTGGATCTGGACTTTGGGACTTGAGCCATCTCTATTCAAACCAATTGGCTTTAATATTCAACCATATACAGTAAAGCAAAACTTTTAACTACCCTTGATCTTACTAGCAGCTATTGTCATCCACTTGTGACTGTCAACTGTAAGTAATAATAATAATAATAATAATTTAATAAAGAGACCTTTGTCTGTCATAAGAGGACATTTCATTTTAATGCAATGCCCTTCAGAATAACCAATGGACTGACTGGGTTTCAGGATTAATGAACACTTCATTGTCAGATTCAATATATTGCACTTGTGTAGTACACTGAGATGATATAATCATAGCTTTGCCCTCGAGTTTGGAATGACCCTTTCAGTTTTAGAGAGTGAATTAAATGCACAGGTGCCCCTATAAAATTAAAGTGCTGCTTTTTGATCGTCACCGTAACTTTTCCAAGGAAGGATTACAGATGGGCCCAAGGTAAACAGAGGCTATAAAATCTGTGAAAGCTACCACAAAACAGAAGAGAAATAGGATTCTTACTAGAGCTTGCAGGATATTATAAGAAATTTGGATCTAATTCTATGCAAAATAAGCAATGTTAATGCAGTGTTAGGTTTAACTATATAAATGCATAAAAATGAGACAATTTAAACTGTTCTCAGAACGGGCTAGAGCACCTAGTACACTGTTGTCATTGTACAAATAGTAAAATACCAAATTTTTAAATACTAGCATTTAATGCAATTCTTAAATTGTGACATCAAGCAGAAAATTCCAAATATCTGTTCTCCTATAATGTCAACACAGCCACATCGTATGTACTGTAGATTTCACTTGTGTGTGATTTAACAGCAAACACTAGTACATGAGAGGCACTCAGATAACATGGCACTGAAGTTGGCATAAAAACCCATAGATAGATTAGAGAGGTAAGGAAGTACATTTAAGAAGGAAAACTGAAATAAATTACTTCTGCATCACATGGGTCAATTGCAGTTCTTTGTTACTGCTACTCGCTGACATGAATAGGATTGGAACAGAGAGCACCATTTAACCCTTTGAGCGCAACACAGCTGAGTTAGTGGCTCAGATCTTGTCCCCCACTAAAGTTGCTTTGCAACATTGGCAGTGAAAAGCAGCCTTACAGCCAACTTCACTGGGTGCCTGTTAGAACAAACTAGGACTTTATGTTTGATTTCTAAAATTATAGCTGCAGATTTCTGGAAAGCGAAGGGGAATCAGAGCTCATCTACAAAAGGCAAACCTTACCCAGACAAGCACATGTACGTGTGCACTCCCTACCCCCTCTTCCAACTCAGGAGATGAGGCACTCAAGGTCTGTGGATACCATCTTTAAGACCCAGTGGCCCTTTCACCCAAGCAACAGCACCCATCCCCGAGGCCATTACTCTTTTAGAGTAGGCTGAAACCCCTGGAAGTTGGAGATCTGCTTTGGCAGAAGGGGTGTTTTGTGCCTTCTGACACAAAAGAAAAAACACTGGACAATTTGTAAGGGATTCTTACAGAAGTAGAGAAAAGGGCCTGCTATTCAAGACAGGCACAGACATGTGAGCTGGAGAAGCCGGGCTAGGAGGCCTGCAGGACGGGCTACCAGCTTGGACCAAGGTAGGTCTTTGATGAACCACCTTACAGTTTCTTATAAACAAAGCTTCTGCCTGTAATGGACACTCTCAGATAGGCCTGCCTGAGGTAGCCTTTGGGCAATGCAAACCTTTGGCGTATTAATATATGTAGTTAAGCTTGGTTCGAGTTTTCTATATTTCTTTATGCTTTTAAATATCTAAATACAGTTTCTTAAAAAAAAGCAAAGATAGTTGTCTTAGAGGATTTATACTGTTTTCTGTCTCTGGAGATTATTACACAGTCTCATACTGGGTCCTGTAGGTGCTAACCGGTCCCCGTGTACTTAGGCAGGGTACTATGGTCTCAGTTTAAGGCCTAGTCTACACACTGATGTTGTACTGATAGAACTATTTTTGAGGCAGTTCTACCAGTATAGCTTTTTCCCTTTCCCATACTGGGGAGCCATCCAATATAACTGTATCTGTATTAGGGGGTGTTGTACCATTTTAAATACATGAATACCATGGTGTTGCCTGTGTTTAACTGTAGAGGGGGTCACGTGCCCCTCCCCCCCCCCATATGCTGCTTGTCTTGTACTGAGCATGCTCAGTAACACCTACTGAAACTGCTGCCGTCACTGTGCCCTCCCACTATCAGGGGTCATCTCTGCAGTTAAAAGCAGTATGACTCGTGTGTATGTAGACAAGAGTTGGAGAATTATGGAATTCCACCACAATGAAAGGTGAGTGGCAAAAGGTCCCTCACCTGGCGTTACTCAGACACCAAAGGAAGAGACATCAGCACTGCTGGCTTGAAGAGTGTGATACTTTTTGATTCCCCTGGTGCATGGCTGCATAGCCAGTTCTACATCACTCTTCCCAGCCCTCTTTGCTTCTGGAGTCACCCCTTGAAAAAGTGTGAGATAAATGAAAGGGGTAGGGAGGTAGCTCCCTTTTATGGACACCGAGCCAGCCAGCTAGCTATAAAATCCCTGTTAGTAGCTGTTCTCTACTTGCTTTACCTGTAAAGGGTTAAAGTCCACAGGAAAAAGGAAGGGAGTGGGCACCTGACCAAAAGAGCCAATGGGAAGGCTAGAACTGTTTAAAATGGGGGGGGGGGAACAACATTTCCCTGTGTCTGTCTGTGTTGTTCTCCCGGAGAACAAGGACAGGGTTGGAACTATGCTGTAAAAGCTTGTGCCAGGTATGAAAATCATCAGATCATACCTAGAACTACTCATTTAAAAACCCAAATATGTAAGTAGATCAGGAAATGTCTAGGAAGACACGATTAGATTTATCTCTTATTTCTTTATGGCTTGTGGACTCCTCTGTGGTAACCCCAGGTGCTTTTGTTTTGCTTGTAACCTTTAAGCTGGACCTCAAGAAGCTATCTTGATGCTTAATCCCTGTAATTTTTTTTAAAACCTAGCAAAAAGCCTAAATTCCAGATGTATTTTATTTTTATTTTTGATAATATTTACCTTTAAAAAAAAAGGATTGGATTTGTGTGTCCCTAAGAGGCTTGTGCACATGTTGTTTAATTAGCTGGTGGCAACAGCTGATTGTCTTTGTTTTCTTTCTCAGCTCGTCCTCAGAGAGGGGTGGTGGTGGAGAAAGGGCTTAAGGATACCCCACAGAAAGGAATTCCCAAGTGCGCCTTCCTGTATTTTAAAAGGGGGTTTTGCACTTGGGTGGTGGCAGCATCCAGCCATCCAAGGTCAGAGAAAAGCTGTAACGTAGGGAGTTTAATACAAGCCTGGAGTGGCCAGTATTAATTTTTAGAATCTTTGCGGGCCCCCACCTTCTGCACTCGAAGTGCCAGAGTGGGGAATCAGACCTGACAGGGTGTAATCAGGGAGTGTAACTTAGAGCACCTCTAAGACTGCCTTATGTTGCTCTCTCAAACCAGCTTGTGGATCAGGGAGTCAGTCAAAAAGTTGTCTCACATCACCCCCACCAAAGGCTGCTCTGGATGCCAAAAAGTTAGTCTGAGGATCTTGCCCAAGTTTGGGAACATAGGCGCCAACTTTCTCTCTCTATTCCCACTCCACCCCAGACCCACCCCCACTCCACCCCTTCCCACCCTCACACTGCCCCAGGCCCCGCCCCCACTCCATCCCTTAACCCAAGACTGGAGCACCAACCAACTCCTGTGCTTAACAATGTGTTCCACCTTATGTTTTGCTGTGACACTCTGAGTACCTTTCCCAGACCTGAAGAGCTCTATGTAGCTCAAGAGCTTGTCGCTGTCTCTTCCACCAACAGAAGTTGGTCCAATAACATCTATTATTTCACCCACCTTGTCTCATATCCTGGGACCAACACAGCACTTTTTTTTTAAGCACCCCCCACAACCCCACCCCTTGAATGATGTAGGGTTGACCTACATGGAGCTACATTGTTAGTTTTTAGCTCTGGATTGGTCCTTCTTTCTTTAAATAAAAAATGAATGCTAATCAATTTGTAGAGTTTAACACTCCATAGGCTTTGCCTATTGGTTTTATAAATTCCTTGAGACACAGGTACATTCAAACCTCAGTCAGCCAAACCCTGGTTAACCAGAACTCTCACCTTATAGACTAACAGACGTTTTGGAGCATGAGCTTTCATGGGTGAATACCCACTTCGTCGGATGCATGAAGAACTCTCAGTTATCGAATGATCAGATAGATCTGGTTTTTAACTTATGGTCAGGACCTTCATAGTTACTCAATTCAGGATGAAGAAAGAGCTACAGACAAGGTCAGATTAAGGCAGTCACTGGCTCTAACAACACTAGAGCACCAAGCTGCCTGTGGTTCCCACCCGCCCCCATACCTTGGCTGTACTCTCCAACCTGGTGGGTCTGTGGCACAGGGTTCACTGGTTTCCAGAGAATCAATGGCAGCATCAGGGGCTCCTTCACTACATGCCCCAGTAGGCAGGGTGTTTCTCTTTGGGTGTGTGGGCTGGGCCTGCTGCACTCTTCTCCTCCTGCCACATAGTCCTCTGCAGCGATGGTGTTGGCAGGGTCCGCCCAGAGACAAGGATCTTGGTGCTAACACCCCATTGAGGTGTAATGTGCAGTTCACACTTCTTGCAGCTATTGTTTCAGGCTCTCTACAGACTCAAGCAGGCTTCACTGCATCAATTACATTCAGGTCACATTTTCAGACTTTTTTAGACAATCATGAGGGCAAAGATTTTTAATGAAAGCTGAGATTTTGACATTGCATGATGCCAGGAACTTGGGTCCAAGGCAAAAGCTTATAGGGCCTATGGCTTAATCTGGCCCTGGCTACAGAGGGCTCCAGTTTGAGGGATTTGTCATATCTGTAGCCTGGAGTAAATTGGCTGGTATAGCTTAAAAGCTGCACTGGCTCACTGCTCAGCACTCATCATAGGATTGTTCAGGTAAGATCCTCTAACATCTTGTCCAGTGGACCTTGACAGTTCTTCATTCAAGCTAACTGACTAAAGTTTCCAAGTTCTATTCATAGGTATTGCTCCCTCCTAGCCCAGCTATTAGCTTCTCCTGAAGATCACAAAAAAAAAATAATTGTGGTATTAGTCTACGTTAATGCCTGCTGCAAATAAATATGGATAGTAGCTGCCTCTGTGCATCTCACTCAAGCAGAGCAATAAGTGGCGCAAGAAAAACAAGCAAAGCAGACAAGAAAAGAATGTCTGATTATCCTTTGGGCAACAGGACATTGTAGATCCTGTTTACAAGGGGGAAAAAAATTCACGGGAGTGACAAATGACAGCTTGTCCCGAAAGCTTATGTCAAAACCATATTCAGCTGAAAGGCTGTAACATGGTGTAAAACATGCGCTCATTAGAATTTGATATTAGCAATGTTTATAAATCAGGAAACTGATTCTGTAACCAACACAATCCAACAGGGGATAGTGAAAATGTTAATTATTATAAATGAGGAAAACTAAACAGATGGAGCAATTACAGTAGCATTGTATGAGTCTAATCCAGCTCACCTTAGCCTTAAATCAAAAGGGACAACTCAAGAAAAGAAGGGTCATGTTCTGCTGGCCTATCTATATTTGTAATAGGGCTCTACTACAGCAAACATGGGAGACTGAAGACCATAGAATATAGCCAGCTAGTGCTAAAAATAGCATCACCTCAGTCAAGGAACAGAAACAGGAGTACACAGAGATCTTTTATAAAACGATTACTCCAATTTTCAGAGGTATTTAGGAGCCTAAAAATGCAGATAGGTGCCTAGTGGCATCTATTCAAATAAAACCAACAAAGGGAAAATTTTCAAATCTAAACGTGTGAGCTGCTCATGGAAAATAAATGCCTGCAGCCCCAAACAGAAAAATGGTGCCAAATATGCAGCGACACATACAAGTTGGGTAAACCGTGCAACAAAACAAGGGAGTGATTGAGCAGATGCCTGTATGTGCATGTACAAACACCACATGCGTAACTCTTTTGCATACGCAGCTGCATTCTTTGTGTATAAATTTGCCTTTCACTGTCCCCAGCATGCATATTTTGTGCATGCAAGTTAGTTTCAAAAACTTGTGCCTATATCCCCCAAACAATGTTGCCAATTTCTCTGTTAACATGTTCTACATAATATGCCACAGCTATTCTTGGTGCAACTTGAAGAAAGACATTTGGCTCTTTATTCTCTCCCTTTCTAGATTTACCAAAAGGGTTTCAATATGTACAATTTGTCCTTTCCTGTTTGCCTTTCCAAGATGAATAGTAAACAAACTCTCTGCTTCCACATAAAACTATGTGTTGGTTAAGGAAGAACCTTTAATTCACCTTTTAACAAGGCATGATTTGCTGCATTTATCATTTTAGCCTCAAAAGGCTTCTGACAATAAGATAGGAAGCTTGTTAAGACAGCAGGGAGAAGTAGTGAGGGTCACAGGCTATTTCACAAATTATTATGCTTCTAATGGCTCTACATGAGCAAACCATTCAGAAGCAAAACAAAAATTGATTTTTCCAAGATGCTCAAGCCCTAAATAAGCATCCAAGAATTCAGCTTTCCTGCACATTTACTCTCCCTTCTAGATCTTTTTGCTCCTTTTCATTTCTCTCTCTCCGTTACTTCCATAATCGGTGAAATATTTATTACCGGTTGAAATGGGACTACCTTAACACACGCTAGGGAACTTCTAGTATGCAACCCACTTAAGCTGGTTAGCGTGCAACATGCTGGTGCGCATTAAACTTTACACCCTAGCTGGTGTGTACTAATGCACGGTGTGAACAAGCCCTAATTTGACTGCAAAAGAAAACACTGCAGGGCTCTCACTCCCAAAATTTGAACAACTTCTACCCTCTTTTCCAGAGATCACCAGGAAAGTTGGTCAGTCAGCTAAGGCAGCAGAAACCGAATAGCCAAACACACAGTTTTGGCTTGGCCTATCCCAAATAGAAATAGAAGCCTACCACAAAGTTTATATCTGGACCCAGAGATAAGGTTGTTTCAGGGAGGCGTTTCCTTCCTAGAGTGCTGGATGACATACATGTGTTATGGGTGCTTTCTCTATGTTGCTATTAACTGGATATTGTGTTGAATTTAACTTAAATTAATAGAGGATTTCCTAGCCTTTGAACAATTCATTGGTGGGAATTTCACTTAAGCAACCCTAACCAGTCCACACTTTAGCATTTGTGTTAGAACCTAAAATAGGTTGGGTCACAGATGTTTTTTAATCAATTTTTTAAAAAGGTAATTTTTAAAGGATGAGCTTCTCTGTAAGCCAGTTCCTAAGCTGCAACTGAATTATTGCATTTCTTACACCCTCATTTTTTAAAGTTGGTTCTCAAATTCCTTTCTCCCCCTCCCCCCTTCTTTCTTTTAATAAGATTTGACTTTCCCTTAAGAATTGTTTATGGTACAAGTCTCAGAACACTGTAAACTGAGTTCAACTTCTTGCTAATGAGTTGATATTGAACTGATTTTATGAGCTGGCAATGTATCAACTACTCATCATTAAATCATTCCCAAAATGAACATTAATGAACTTCACCAACTAGAGCAATGCAAAACAGCTCAGCCGTCCCCTGATTTCCAATTCACTGCAAAGTAACTTGAATTCAGACTACACCGCTGACTTCACTGAATTCCTGTATAACAAGGGGCCATAAAAACAACGAGTTTCTGCATATGCACACTGGATGTTCTCATACATATTAATTTGGTCACACAATGTATTCCAGCTACCCAGTGAACTCTTGCTTGGATATGAACCATCTTAACATGCTGCATCAATCTGCCAAACTCTAGTATGAGTAAACTGGATTTTATCTTTAAAAACAAGTATCTTTTCAATGTTAAAGATTTGAGTTTTGTCAATTTTTCTCATGGTAAAGGTCAAATGTAAAACAAAACCCCTGTTTTTTGCCTTGCACTGCTTCCTTGAAGATGTAAAACATTTGAAACCATCTTTATCCATTTTCTAGCATTCGAAATACCAGGATTTCACTTCCCTCACTGTGCTGGAGGAACTAGGCACTAGGTCACACTTGTGGGAATGGGGGTTCTATCTGGGAAAGAAGTGACTCTGAAAAGGGCTCAGGGGACTTGGTGAAGAAATCACGGAGCACGAGCCCACAGTGCAATGATCTGGCTAAAGCCATATCTGCTTTAGGGGAAAGAGTGTTTAACACACATATTAAAATGCTAGTATAGACAAGGCAAGTTATAGTTTTAACACATTAGTCAAACTAGGTTAACTCAGCAGGGAACCTAGGGTCTACCTCAATCAGACTATACATGTTAAAATTACAACTTGCCTTGTCTACACTAGCTGTGAAATACTGGCTTCACTGAAGTCAATAAGAATTTTGCTGTTTATTACAATGTGGTCAGAATTTCACCCTAGCATTTTAACAGATATTAATAATTAATAAACAGGTGCTAGCTAAACATGTATTTTAAAAAAAATCCCCCCCTCCAATGAAGACAAAGCCTAAGTGGACTAACACAGTCCTTGAGTGTATAAACAGAAGAATACTAAGTAGAAGGAGGAAGGTGGTATTACCTCTGTATACAATGTTAGTGAAACCATTACTAGAATACAGTGTCTGGGGTCCACACTTTTAAAAGGATGTTGAAAAACTGAAAAGGGTTCTGAGAAAAAGGTCAGAAGAATGACCAGAGTCTGGCACATCAGCCTTACAGCAAAAGAGTCAAAATGGGTGGTCTGGTAAGTGTCTCAAAGAGAAGCTGAAGTGCAGTGGTGTCCCGACCACGGTTTACAAGTGCCTACGAGGGGAGAAAATTTCTGATAGCAGAGGGCTCTTTAATTTAGCAGACAACATTATGGCAAGATCTAATGGCTGGAAATTGAAGCTAGTAAAAGTTCAGACTAAAAATAAGGTGAAAATTTTTAAACAGTGAAGATAAGTAATCTCTGGAACAACTTTCTTAGGGATGTGGGGGATTCCTCATCACTTGACATCAGTCTGAATGTCATTCTAAGAGGCGATTGCTCAAACAGAAGAGATGCAGAGATTAGGGGGTGGTGCAGAGATTAGTGGGTGGAATTCTATGGCCTGTGTTATCCAGGAGGACAGACTAGATGATCATAATGGTGCCTTTAAATGTAACAGCCTTTGGAGGACCAGCAAAGTGACGTCACATGAGGCCGATACCTGAACCTTCACTTCCACCTACCCTGAATTAGAAATATGCCAATTCTGGGACTGTTTTGCAGAATCCTGAGCTACATGGCACAGTTTAACATTCCCACCAATTTGAGAGACTGTCTTGCTCTCCATGCTATACTGCCACAGCTGTGGCCAGAGATGGTCGGGCTGGGCCCTGTTCTGTTTAACAGAGGGAGCTGCTGGCAGAGTCTTTTCCAGGAAGGGGTTGAGATGTCAGAATTCTGTCTCGATCCTCACCCCATCCTTGGTTCAGTGTAGCTTAAATGGGTTATTCTTCAGGGCACACTACAAGGCCATCTCTTTTCCTAGGCTTTTGGTGGGGAAGATGAGGGCAAGCTGAAGACTGGGGGCAGGGGTGTACTGTGTGGCTGAAGTGAAGGTCTTTTCTCCTCTTTTCTGGTTTAACAAACGCAAGCACAGCAATTTTCTTGATTCCTTTGTTTTGAACTTTTAATGCATGTTAAAGAAATCTTGAGCTTCTGGCGAGGTGCTGTCTGGTTTTTAAAAAAAAACTAAAGAAGATAAATGCAGCATAACAGAAAGAAATATTCTTTGCCGAAGCAGTGGATTTTAGAAAGAACTAGATTAAAAATACTGCTTTAACTATTGATGTTATTTTAATCATATTGCGACATTATGTCACAGAAGCTGTCACACCATTTAAATACATCCCAATTCGCTCACTGAAACAGTGAATCTTAATTAATATCACAGTTATTAGGAGGTAACAATGGCTGTACCCATGGACCCAGGTCTCCAATAAGGGTATGTCTACACTGTGTTTTAAAACCTGAGGCACCATGTCTCAGAGCCCGGGTCTACAAACTCAGGCTCACACTATGGCAGTACAGATCCATCTATTTCATAGAATCATAGAATCTCAGGGTTGGAAGGGACCTCAGGAGGTCATCTAGTCCAACCCCCTACTCAAAGCAGGACCAATTCTCAACTAAATCATCCCAGCCAGGGCTTTGTCTAGCCTGACCTTAAAAACCTCTAAGGAAGGGGATTCCACCACCTCCCTAGGTAACCCATTCCAGTGCTTCACCACCCTCCTAGTGAAAAAAAGTTTTTCCTAATATCCAACCTGAAGATGTTGTGGGAGGGGGAAGTAAGGCTTCTTCAGGCGGTACCTCTGGGTCTACTGGAATAGGAACAGGATGTGATTGATCCTGCAGTTGTGACGATGCTGCCTGGTGTCTTGCATCAGTATTTCAGTCCTGCTTCCTTACAGCATGACTATACCTGAAAGGATCTCACTATTCCAGATGTAAAATGTTTCTCCGTGTCAACATTTTATTTTAATGCACTTTTCACTAGGTCTTGCGGCAGCTGGGGACTGCTAATGTCACGGCTCAGTACATGCAGTAGTGAAACACTGCATCAGCTTGCCACATCTTCGTGCAGATCCAGTTACATGGCTCTTTAACAGTGAATGAGAACAGAGGTGGCAAACTCTGAGGCTATAGGGAGAACCAGAACATGCCCAACAAGCTACACATGCACTGTTACAGCTGGGTGAACACTAATTCAGGCATAGGCTATAGCTGAAGAGGGTTGCAAGAAGCAGCTAAAAGGGATGTGTTAGTCTGTTTCAGTACGTTATTTCTCTGTGGTCAACACAGTTGAGTGGTAAAAGTTAAATGGGGCTGACAATATAGGAAGCGGAAAATCTCTGAACCATACAGACCTAGTGAATAAAATTGCTATTTTCTTGCATCAGCAATGAGAGGGTTTCAAATATATGGCACCGTAAACTGAGTTGCATATGGTAATTCAAGTTGTATCAATGACTGATTTTAACTTGTTCATCCCACTTGACAAATCTTCCCCTCAAATAAGAGGCACAGCTGAGAATTTTTTACAAGTCTCTTGAAGATCATCTGCAAAATAATTAGTAATTTTCAAAGGAGTTGAGGATCTACAGCTTCCACTGAAGCCAGCAGTTGCATAGCGGCTTTGAATATTAGGTCCCTTTTTATGTAAGGTACTTAAGACACCCAAATCTGAAATTTTTGGCTTATTTATTCTACAGAGTGAAGTGCAGTGGGACTTGCAGGTGCTCAGCACTTCAGGATTAAGACCTAAAATAGTACATTTTTCCTTTGGAGGCCCAGTCCTGTGAGGTGTCAAACTCCTACAAAAGCTATTTCATTCAACTGGAGGTGAGGGCGCTCAGGATCTCACAAAATCGGGCCATTGGCAAGGATGGTCCAGAGACAAGAATAGCAAAGAATAGCAAATATGGCAGGTGACCAGTTTGGCTTAACAGAGAAATCTTTGGTGAACTTAAACACAGAAAGGAAGTTTACAAGCAGTAGAAACTTGGACAGATGATTAGGGAGGAGCATGCATGGGGTGTAATCAGGAAGGCCAAAGCACGATTTAAGTTGCAGTTAGTAAGGGATGTCAAGGGTTACAAGAAGGGTTTCTACAGGTATGTTAGCAACAAGAAGGCGGTCAAGGAAAGTGTGGGACCCTTACTGAATGGGGGAGGCAACGTAGCAACAGATGATGTGGAAAAAGCTGAAGTACTCAATGCTTTTTTTGCCCCCGCCCTCGGTCTTCACAGACAAGGTCAGCTCCCAGACTGCTGCACTGGGCAGCACAGTATGGGGAAGAGGTGAGCAGCCCTCAGTGGAGAAAGAGCGGGTTAAAGACTGTTTAGAAAAGCTGGACATGCATAAATCCATGGGGCTGGATGCAATGCATCCAAGGGTGCTAAGGGAGTTAGCTGATGTGACTGCAGAGCCATTGGCCATTATCTTTGAAAACTCGTGGTGATGAGGGGAGGTCCCGGACGGTTGGAAAAAGGAAAATATAGTGCCCATCTTTAGAAAAGGGAAGAAAAAGAATCCAGGGAACTACAGACCAGTCAGCCCCCCTAAGTCCCCAGAAAAATTATGGAGCAGGTCTTCAAGGAATCCATTTTGAAGCACTTGGAGGAGAGGAAGGTGATGAGGAACAGTCAACATGGATTCACCAAGGGCAAGTCATGCCTGACCAACCTGATTGCCTTCTATGATGAGATAACTGGCTCTGTGGATGTGGGGAAAGTGGTGGATGTGATATACCTTGACTTTAGCAAAAAACTTTTGATATGGTCTGCCACCTTATTCTTGCCAGCAAGTTATAAAGTATGGATTGGATGAATGGATTATAGGGTGGATAGAAAGCTGGCTAAATCGTCAGGCTCAGTGGCTCCATGTCTAGTTGGCAGCCGGTATAAAGTGGAGTGCCCCAGGGGTCTGTCCTGGGGCTGGTTTTGTTCAACGTCTTCATTAATGATCTGGATGATGGGATGGATTGCACCCTCAGCAAGTTCGTGGATGACACTAATCTGGGGGGAGAGGTAGAGATGCTGGAGGGTAGGGATAGGGTCCAGAGTGACCTAGACAAATTGGAGGATTGGGCCAAAAGAAATCTGATGAGGTTCAACAAAGACAAGTGCAGAGTCCTGCACTTGGGACAGAAGAATCCCATGCAGTGCTACAGGCCTGGGACCAACTGGCTAAGTGGCAGTTCTGCAGAAAAGGCCTGGGGATTGCAGTGAACAAGTAGCTAGATATGAGTCAACTGTGTGCCCTTGTTGCCAAGAAAGCTAACAGCATATTGGGCTGCATTAAAGGAGCATTGCCAGCAGATTGAGGGACGTGATTATTCCCCTCTATTCAGCGCTGGTGAGGCCACATCTGGAGTATTGCATCCAGTTTTGGGCCCCCCCCCCCCACTACAGAAATAATGTGGACAAATTGGAAAGAGTCCAGCAGAGGACAATGAAAATAATCAGCTGGCTAGGGCACATGACTTACGAGGAGAGGCTGAGGGAACTAGGCTTATTTAGTCTGCAGAAGAGAAGTGGGAGGGGGTGGAGATTTGATAGCAGCCTTCAACTACCTGAAGGGATGGAGCTAGGCTGTTCTCAGTGGTGGCAGATGACAGAACAAGCAGCAATGGTCTCAAGTTGCAGTGGGGGAGGTCTAGGTTGGCTATTAGGAAAGACTATTTCACTAGGAGGGTGGTGAAGCACTGAAATGGGTTACCTAGGGAGGTGGTGGAATCTCCATCCTTAGAGGTTTTTAAGGCCCAGCTTGACAAAAACCTGGCTGGGATGATTTAATTGGTGTTGGTCCTGCTTTGAGCAGGGGATTGGACTAGGTGACCTCCTGAGGTCTCTTCCAACCCTAATCTTCTATGATTCTGACCAAAACAAGTTGAACCAATTAAAAAAAAGAAAAGCCAAAGATCACTATACAAGGAGTAACTAAAAAAAAAAAAAAAAATGAAAGTCTGGATGTAACTGATACTCACCAGCAGCAACTTCTCCAACAGAAAAATGTCACTTCTTTCTCTCCCTCCCCGGACATAGTCTTGAATCAATGTTTATATTTATAGACCAAAGTATTAGGTGTATCTTGTCAGCATACAGTGAGTGCTTTAAAGTAAACATTTACAGCACCTCAGAATTTGACTTTACTGCAATACTTCCTGTTCTAAGTATAGGAAATGCTACAAATATCATAGTAAAGTCCAAATACCACAGAGCAATACATCTTTTTTTTAATGGCACCTACTAAATAGAGTTAGTAAAACTGCACAGTAAGCTTATCACTACGACCATTCAGAACTGGAATACTACAGGCACATTACATTCTAGTTGTAAATCCACTGAGGTCAATGGGTCAATACCAAGGATTAATCTGGCCCTTGGGAGGGGCGGGGGAGAAGGATTGAGGATTCCAATTAGAAACTACTATTTTAGTAGAGAAAGTGGTGAGGAGACTGATTTATAAGATCAGTGTTACTGAAGGGATGTCTGAAAACATCATTTGGGATGAAGGCTGTTGTGAGAAAGTAGCTGATTAGCATTGCCTGATGAGTCAAAAAAAGGAAGGAAGAAGCGTATGAGAGGTTGCTGAGAGAATTAGGGTCAAACAGACAAAAGTATAACAAATGCTGAAAAATTCTTGAGGGGTCCATCCTGGTCTGTTTTTCAGGGATGGGAAAAATTAGAATGCCCTTGTTACTATTAGTAAAGGGGGGAAAATAGGCAACAGTATTATCCAAAGGCCCTGAAGTGCATTGCAGAGCCAGAAATTTAAACTGACCCAGCTACGTTGCTGAGGGGTGCGATAAACCCAAGTTGTCCTGCTATGAAAAATGTAACAAAACAGAATGGCTTTCAGCATACACTCAAGAGGACAAATTCTGCCCCGCCTTTTACTGCCTTGTGACATCACTGAAGTAACTCAAAATTGGCCAGTGTATCAACTCTCTCTCTAAAGAGACCAGGAAATGAAGCAGTATGGAAATGGAATCACCATACAATCGCCTTCCTCTGTCCTAGATAAAATGACAAAAGAATTATGTTTAAAAATAGCATGTTCTAACCTAGTGTCAAAGACAGTTTGGCTTCCACCCCTATAGGTTATAAACATGCTTTCTAAACACAGACCTCTGGCCACCGATGACAGTGTTCAGGTGGCCCTTCCAGAAGAGCAATGGGTGGGGTGGAGAATGCTGCACATGAACTGCGCATGCTGTCCCTGATTCTGGCTCTGTAATGCACTTCAGTGCCCAGTGAACTTAATCCAGCATCTGGCATGATAATCATTAAATTCAAGTAAGGTAGAATTTTACTACTAATAATAAAAGCATGGATTATGCTTATAAGTGTAAAGTCCTATTCTGGAATGTTTAGTATTGGAGATGGACAAATCCAGAACTGGATCTGAATTTCACCAGTTGCCCCTGCCTTTAAAATGGGCCTAACCAGCACCCCAGATCTGAACACAGCTCCAACTTTTAGGGTGTGAAATTCAGATCCTGATTCAAAATTATGGGTTGGGCCTCAGCTCTACATAAGCAGCAAAGAGTCCTGTGGTACCTTATAGACTAACAGACGTATTGGAGCATGAGTTTTCGTGGGTGAATACCCACTTCGTCAGATGCATGCATGTATTCACCCACGAAAGCTCATGCTCCAATATGTCTGTTAGTCTACAAGGTGCCACAGGACTCTTTGCTGCTTTTACAGACCCAGACTAACACGGCTACCCCTCTGATACAGCTCTACATAATGCACCCAACTCTGCTCTCATTTACACTGGTGTAAGTCTGGAGCAACCCCAGTGAAATCAGTGTAATTCCACTGATTTCAATTCAAGGTAGCAGACCAGCCTCAGGCCTATAGATGTCAAACTCTGAAAACACTGAATTAAACACTTTTCTAAGATAATCTTTTAGGAGGGTTTTTTTAAACACACACACACACACAGACACACACACACACAAAAGTTGTATGTTTTGAAACCTCTTGGAATCCTCTACCCCTCCCTTGTATGTGTCTCTCTCATCAGTCTATATGGTACCACTTTTCTGCTTGCAAAGCAGCAATACAGCTGCAATGCCAGTATGCCTAAAGCTTGCCTCAGGCAAGTGTTAAACCTTTACCACCCTCCTGAATTATACCAGCAAACACAGTGCAAGAGCTATCCAGAAATCCTTTCCTTTGGACATGTGCCCTTTGCAGAGATAGATACTTCAAAAGACTAAAGCCTCTCAGCTCATTCCTGGAAATAATTTTTTTAAATAATTAAATTTAAACGCAAATCACTGCATATTTTAGGCAGGAATCTAAAGGAAAGCCTCAGATAAAAACAGCAGCCCCTTCTTTTGCATTAACTAACAGCGTACTTTTGAAGCCATTTGCCCTCCAAATAGCTATATTTCCTCTCAGAGTCATTTGAAGTCACTGGGACTTTTGCCCAAGTAAGAGGTGCTAAATTGGGCCTTTAAACAGCATTTAATAATCATACCCTATTTAATCTTTACAGGATAGACTCAAATCCAAGAACCATGAAGGGCATTCGACCATGTGATTTGTGCAGCAGAGACGGAGAAGCAGGGGAAGATCGGCTGGATGGCGGTGGAGCACTAGCATCCTGTTAAAAGCGCACTATGTGATAAAGTGTTTTCTTTGCTATCACTTTGGTGGAGCTGCTTTCAATAAGAGAAAATACCAGGTGTATTGAAGGGGGCGTGACCCAGGGTGCCAACAGGCAGAGGGTACAGGGGATGCATAGAGTTTTACTGGGAGCCACTGGGTCAGATATACACATAATACATCACTAACGGGTGGCATGTAAGGTCTCTACCAAGCCCCATGACCCCACTGGTTGTCAGAATCATTTTAAGAATGTATGTAAGGAGAATATTTGAGTATGTATCTATAATGAAAATTGTGTTCTTGAGGCAGGTAACCAGGCAGTGACAAGTCTCAGTTAGGTTCCTTTCAAGCAGGAGGTAGCAGACACCTAGCTCTGTCTGGTCGTGTGTGTATTGATCCTGGATGCCTGTTTGCACACAGAGTCAAATGCTAGTCAAGAGAGGGCAAAAATCTTCAAGAGGGGGAAATTTAGAGGGGAAAAATAAAAACAAGCAGCAGGAAGGGATTCTGTTTATAGACAATGGAATGTTGGGATATATCCGGGGCAGGGTGGGGGGAAGAGTGGGAGGGTGCAGACATACACCCTGGATCCTTCACTGAAGCGGCAAGCTAACAGCATGTTTGTCTTATGAACGTGGGGGCGGAGGGATCATAGCTAAGCCTGACTACAAAACGCTGGGTGAGCATTACTGCACAAGACGTGCGTGTACCTAGTTAAGTAAGTCTTGGCTCTAAAATGCATGTTATGATTTTATTTTATATGTAACCATTTGTTTCCAATATTTCAACTTGCTCTTCAATCTCCAGGTTATGTTTAGTAAACTTTTACCTGATTTCAAAATAAACAAATCTGAGTGCTGCGTGTTAAGCCAAGTGGTGATCTGAGGTGAAGCTGGTAAGCTCGGGTGTACTGCTTCTTTGGAAGCAGCAAATCTGCGAACACTGAGTGTCCAGTGGACAGGGGCGGCTCCAGGCACCAGCACGCCAAGCACGTGCCTGGGGCAGCAAGCCACGGGGGGCGCTCTGCCGGTCGCCATGAGGGCGGCAGGCAGGTTGCCTTCGGCGGCATGCCTGCGGAGGGTCCGCTGGTCCCGCGGCTTCGGCGGACCTTCCACAGGCGTGCCGCCGAATCCGCGGGACCGGAGACCTCCCGCAGGCAAACCCCCGAAGGCAGCCTGCCTACCGTGCTTGGGGCGGCAAAATACCTAGAGCCGCCCCTGCCAGTGGACCAGGGGCTGGATGCTCCAGGGAAGACCTCGGAGGACTCAAGAGTTGGAGTGTGCCTATCACTAACCTGTAGAGACAGCAGGGCCTGGAAGGACTAGAGAGGAGTGCTTGTGTTGCCCATGGCTAGTGGAGTTGGGGAGTTGACCCATGGCAAGCAGACAAGGCTTCCTTATGCAAAGGACAGCTGGTAGCAGGATGCCTGACAATGCTGGGTATCCCCAAAGAAGCATCACAGGGGTGTTTCTTTTAAATGACACCTGCTGCTCTCTCTCAGTTTGGGCCAGATTCTGTCTGGCCCTTATGTGAGCACATGGTAGGAATAGAGGAGAGAGTGCAAGGAGCCTCCCTCACTTGAGCAACCCATGTAAAGAACACACAGAACTGCAATCTCTGTGCTCAGAACAGTACCAGGGTTCCACCTCCCTTACTTCCCAGGAGGTACACGGTGTCTCAAAGGGGATAAAGAGAAAATGGGCCTCAGGGACTGGCTGGCTGCACATGGGGCAATAATCTACAGCCCACAATAAAAAAAAAGTTATAGTTGTGGGAAAGCTTCCCCTGTATGTGTGGGGAACTCCAAGACCACCCTGACTCACTTGAAGCAGGATGTCCCCAGTGCAGTCCTGGGATGGGGTCACTATGCTGTCCCTAAACAAGGCCCATTCAAGCCATTTCTTATTAATTCTGGCAGCCCATCCGTTTTTTGGAGGATTTCTGATTTTTCTTTTAAGTTTCCAGCACAAAGTTAAAGCAAAGGTTCCAACTGATCCTAATTGCATCCATGTGCAGGCTCCAATGCTTGCTCATAGGAATAACTCAACCACGCCAGATGGTACCTGATTTATCAGACTTTGGGGAGGGTACTTCAGAACAAAATGCCTGCAAAAGCGTCTGTGGAAACGGGAAAGGAGTGACTGCACTTGCTATGTGATGCTTAATTACTCCGATAGACATTTTTATAAGGAGAGCACAGTCAAGCCCAATCAGTATGGATGATTGTTAAAAAATAGATCAGTTCGGGGGGAGGGATAGCTCAGTGGTTTGAGCATTAGCCTGCTAAACCCAGGGTTGTGAGTTCAATCCTTGAGAAGGCCAGTTAGGGATCTAGGGCAAAAATTGGTCCTGCTAGTGAAGGCAGGGGGCTGGACTTGATGACCTTTCAAGGTCCCTTCCAGTTCTAGGTGATTGGATTGATTGGTATATCTCCAATTACTAATGAAGATGGCTCAGGCACTTGGTAACACAGAGCCTTTCGCTCCTAGACTACTGGACCGAATCCAGAGCACTCCTGTATTTATCAAGCACGGACCATTCAACAGCTGTTTGGTGAACTACGTAACAGATTCTAGGGAGAAGGGGTTTTGTTCCAATTCCTAAAGAATAAGTGACCATGTGATAACTCACTATTCACCCTCTTAAACTGCTTCCTCCCAGAAAAGGTTTGGCCACATTTCTAGGGAGGAAAAGCTTGTGCACCTGCTTCTTCTGTAACTGCCCAGTGATTAGATCTCTGTCTCTAAAGGCTGTCAGTCTAGCCTTTTTCACAGGCATTAAAATTACTAAAAAGTTAAATTTAAAGGAGAAAACTGACTGTGTACTAAGGATCCAATGAAGCGGAAGGTGTGCCCCCTGTGCAAGCGACAAAGAAGTGTCACTCCCAGGATGCTCTGGAGGTGAAAGCTAGCCATGCCCAGTCGCTCTGCCTTCACACTGGCTCCAGGGCTCCCTTTCTCCCCTGGTTACCTAGAGATCAGTACTCAACAGAGATGCAGTTCCAGGGACATCTCACTACACTTACAGGGGCCTTCCAGGAGGGAAAGGGACTGAATTAAAGGGGGCTTCACACAGTGCAGAGGGTTCCACAGAAAGTCAATATAGTCTCAGACGGTATTAGCTTGTCTGGAAATTCTCTGGGAATGCGTTGCGGGGAGGTAAGAGTCATCTGTGATTCCACCCTCCCTGGTCATCCCTATGCAAACTGGGGGACAGTGCCAGGTAAACAGTTGTACCTACTTTTGCACAAACAGGAATAAAGCCACATGGGCTCACCAACACATGATCTGCCCCCATCCTTCTAGCCTTCCTTGATCCCTCTGTATTATTTCCCCAGCCCCATTAGTGTTTGCCCAATTTTTTTTATATAAAATGTTTGTTGTTATTTCCACTTTTCTTAATATATAAACAATCGTGAGAAGGAGGGAAAAGCAGATGCTTTAGCATACAAAGAATAGATATATAGTATCTGAAGGAAATAAACCATAGTTCTAAAAATAAACTTAGGAGATAAATTTCCTATCAGGCAGGATTTATTTCTACTTTTAATCTGTGTATACTAAATTATACAAGCTCAGTACACCTAGTGAATGATAAAGTGATTAGTCCATCCTCTGCTACACCTCCCAATTTAGAAGCTGGATTTAATAAATGTGCTGTTTACCCTTCTCTTCCAAGGCATGAATAAAGATGGTAAATAAAATCGAGCCTAACAGTGATCCTCGCGACACCCCAGGTGGACACCTCTCCAGGATTCAATACTTGGCTGCAAATCATTGCCATTTATTTATACTCCTTCCATCCATGTGACAGTGCTTATCCCCAAGTCAGTAACAATTAATTGGTCAAGATAGGAGGCATTGTATCAAAACCTTTCCTAGTATCTAGAACTGTACTGTATGTTATGTCTATGCCATCCTTCCCAGGGGCCACACATTTTGTAATTAAAAAAGGCAATCAAGGTTGTCAGAGATGATTTACTCTTTATAAACCCCTGCATTTATTTCTTATGATTCCAAAAGCCTTTTGGTGCTTGCAGATATTTTTTCTTTAAGATCTGTTTCATTATTTTACTAAGGACAGATAGTGATTTCCATTAGTTGATATCACATTTGCTCCTCCACCCCCATTCCCTCTCAAAACGTCTAATACCTCACTATTCAAAAATAATCATGAATGATTCAAGGCGTTTATTAGCTAATTCTGGGAAGATCCTAGGCTGCACATTAGCCAGACCTCTGATTTTTATTCTATATCACCATTTCAATTTTTGGATCATTCAGCTTTAAATGACCATAGCTAGACCAAGTGAACAGGTTTTCTTCAAACATAGCTTGTTTAGTAGATCTCATTCAGACTTAAGAATTAACCCAAGTTTGAAGACTTATGTACTGTATTAGGGTGGTGTTAAAAAAATCTAGTTTGTATTGTGTTGTATTATTTGATAAAGATTTATAATAATGATATCCAGAGTTTAAGTATATTTAAGTATAAGAACTCAGGAGCAGAGTTAAGGTTAACCTTTCAAACTTCCCTTCCATTTCATACTTTTGAGTGCTTGATTTCTCAGCCTTAAAGTTCTATTTAATAGTAGTGGTCTTTTTAAAATATTTTTGTTTTATAAATGTGATGCTTCTGGTGTAAAGTGGACTTGGTTTATTTGTTTGATTTGTTTTTTAAATAAAGGAAAATTCCAAGATCTGGAACTATTTGCCTTTACAGTTGCCTGTGCCTTTTCTGAGGCTAGCAGAATCCAGCCTTCTATTAACCTAGACCTCCTGGGTACCAAGTACAATATGCCCCTTTATCTTTATTTGGCAACTTGTGTATCAGGAAGCAGATTTTATTTAACATTCAGAAAGTCACCACTTTACTACATGGCACTCACTAAATCAATTCCCATTAAGTGGAATTTATGCTAATACTGTCCCAAGTAATTATTTGTTATTGTCACTCACTCATCAGCCTAATCAGCTTTTTAGTAGTTGCATTTTGAAAGCTTTAATTGTGTTAGCTCTCATCCAATTCCTCCTTCCCCCCATCCCCCCTAGTTTAGCCAAATGCTTATTCATATTTAAGGTGCAGTTTCATTCTGAAAGGGGACTCTAAAATAATGTTGTACGAGTCCATGTTTATTGCCTGTCAATCAGTTTCCATATCAGATGTGGTCAGTTTACAAGTAGACATATGGTTTTTTTCTAACTACTAGCCCCACAAACTCAGTGTGGGCTCTGACAGTCTTTCCATCTCACACATACGTCAGCATAAAAAAGATTCTCTAGGCTAAATTAGGCCCTTGTCTACACCTACAGCACTATTATTGTCAGTGGGCTTGCACAGGTGTAACTGATTAGACATCAGTCAACAATTATTGTAGGGCCTGATTGAAAGCCTATTGAAGTCAATTGGCTCCCATTCATTTCTATGGTTTTGGATCAGGCCCTTAATGCACAAGGGTTGTCTCTGCAGGGCTAACAAGCAAAAAACTGATTTTTTGGATCTGTGGCCAAACCAAAAGATTTGGGGGAAAAATTAGTTTGTTTTGAACTAACCCCCCTTCCCCCCAAAAAATTTACGCAATGAAATGAAAACCCTTCAAAAAATTCATTGGGGTCAAAAAGAAAGGTTGCTTTGAGTCAACTTTACATTTCAAAACTGTCATTATGAAATTATATTTTTGAAGCTATTTTGATTTTTTTTTCAGCAGCACACTATTTCAATATTTCAGAAATTTTTTATTTCAGGTTTTTTGGCTGAAGCTATTCACCCAAATTCATGAATAGCTTTTGTGCTCCCCTTCCCCTGTCCCACCAAAATGCATTTTTCAGCAAATTTACTATTTGCCAAAAAAATTCACCCAGCCTCTTTCTGTCACGGAAGTAAGTGATCTGATTCCAAATACACACAGATTGCAGGTCAGCTGAGTAAGAAGGTGCCATTTTTATAGAACCACTTTTCTGACTAGAACCACACTATAAGGGATATTTATGCATCAACCATACTGTTCAGAGTTCAGTCATTTTTAACTTATCCTTCACTAAAAAGCAAAAGTTGCAATGATTTTTTTCTCCAGATGGGGAAGAAAAAATAGTCACCTACATAACACTCCAAAACAAAAAAGGTTTTACTTAACCCTGCTGCAGAGAGTTTCTGTTCAGCCAGCAGGCCTAGTGGTCAGATCCTGCTGCTCTAGTCTCTCTTTCACTTCAGTGTTTCAGGGATGCCTGGCTGTGGGGTCAGCTTTCTTGCTGGGAACACCCAAGTCCTGCCCATCTTAGGACTAGGCCTAGGGGAATCTGGGGTGAGTAGGGGGACCCAGGTCCTCTCACTCCCTGAAAGTGTGACAGCATGTGCTGGTCTACACTTGACCCACCTCCTGTTCACCTTCCCCTTGGCCACTTGCTGCCACATCCAACATCTCAGTTTAGGGCGTGGCTGTTCTTTGATTATAGTCCTTTGCGCCAACCCCCAGAGTCTCAGGGCTGATGAAGACAACCCTTTGGTTCCCCACATTGTCCTCCGTACCTCTGGGTGATGTCTCCAACAAGGGTCAAGAGGAAAGACTCACAGCTGGACCTCTTCAGTAAGTGCTTCAGCTCTTCCTGTCTCAGGACAGCTTTGGGGTTTCTCCCCCTGGCTTGGAATTCTTTTTATACTGCTTCTTTCCCCAAGAGCATGCTCAGTAGTGCCTGAGCTTTCCTGGCCCAGTCCTGCTCCATCTTACCCTCCCAGAACTCCATGCACAGACCAAGCATGGAAAAATAGAGCCCAAAGGTTCTGATATAAACTGAAACAAAACAATTATAATGAAAATGGTTTTTAACCTTACCTACTCTGATTGTGTCTGATAATACACCAATGTTAAGATAGTCATTGAGAGTGACCAAGTTTAGAAATAAGAGTTTTTAAAATCTCAAATGTATTTGAGTTTATAATAATGTGAATATTGCTTCACAAAACACGCCACAGAGCAAGCTGGGTACAAGTCTTCTTTAAGAGTCCTTATTTTGGCCTGAAATGATTTATTGTACATATAAAACTCCCTCATTGTCCTCCATTGATACGTCGTTCAGCTTTCCCTTCTGCAAAGACAAAGCCAAGAGGAGGATTAAAACCAGAAGATAATCTCCAATATGAATTGGTTTAACGCTCCGGTGTTTTAGTACAGTAAATATTCTCTTCTTCCTATTTTCCTTACAGGCAGAAATCAATACAGCTGGCTCACTCAGAGGTATCTCTTCCCTCCAAGCTTTCTAGTGCAGGTAACTAACTAAATTATCCTTTCAAGCAAACCCTATACTTTGCATTTTTACCCAAAGTGAACACAATACATATCCCTACTCTTGTTGTTATAAAGGATGGGCAACTCCCCTTTTCTGCCCTGTAGGCCAGGAAAGGAATGTAATGGGTGGTCATCTTAAGTCTCTAGCAAATGTTTGTGTATCAAGTGAGCAACCACTGAAGGAAATTCAGATGTGTATGTACAAGACTAAGTGCTAGTCTACACTAGAAACACTGTCCAGTGAAGACACTCTGTGCTGATGGGAGAGAGCTCTCCCATTGGCATAATAAAATGACCTCCATGAGAGGTGGATAGGAGAGAGCTTCTCCTACTGACATAGCGCTGTCCACAGCGGTGCTTAGGTCGGTGTAACTTATATCACTCAGCAGAGTGGCTTATTCACACCCCCAAGTGACGTACATTATTCCGAAGTAAGTGGTAGTGTAGACAAGGCCTAGGAGAGGTTTGAAAGGCCAAGAGCTCCCAACACAAAGCAGCTGAAAGTGCCTTAAAACTGTCAAGTCTCAGCACACCATGCTTGTGATTTTTGAATCTTCCTTGTAAGAGTTGCAAAGCAAATACAAAACTTCATTTTACTTATCCAGGGAGCTTTCCTAAAGAGGGAAAGACACTTAGCTTTAGCTGTTTGCTTTCTGAAATTCACATCTGCTTATGAAATGTAGGTGGCACACGTTATGGCTTTTCTAAAATGAAAATAAACACTTCCCTGATTGGTGGATAAAGTTAACAGAAATTGATAAATTACTTTCCATCCCACTGGGCAAGAAATCTCCAAAGTTTTAGATTTCAGTTGTATGAGAAATTACTTCTGCAATTCAGCTAGCAGGAGCAAATTTAACTGTGTTTTTTAATCTTATCAGAGTGTGACAAAAATCAGAAATTTCATAGCTTTGCCACTGCAACATATGAATGCACAAGTTACAAGGACTCTGTTTAGAGCATTCTAATTTATGAATGCCACCTGCGTATTTGTAATGCTCATTTGAAAGTTAGGAATTCTTAGGATGTTGGAAGACTGCTCTCCAAATCATGTCAGCTGCACTGCCTAAAGGAACAGAAAGTAACACGCAGAAAGGATTACTGCTTGAGCTACACAAGGTCTGTTTCACACTTCCCCGAGCATACCCCCTGCGTTTAGGCTTCTGAGCACTCAACAGTTAGTTAAAACACTGACTAAGAATATATTTGCTGAAGTTTGAATTAGTCTCTTTTTTAAAAATTCTTCCTTTGGCAACTTCAGTATTAAAAATTTTCAAAAAGTTTTCAGGAATACCTGTCACTGATTTATTACCTCTATTCTGGGAACAGAGCTGTTGTCTCAGTGAAGGCTGCTATTTTAATGGTACAGCAGGGTATTCCCAACAGGGTTACCAGACAGAGTGGGACTGAGGTAATTCAGGTCCCACTAGAAATCAGGGAGTTTCAAAGCTGCACTGGGAAAGTAGAGACCTCACTACTCTCTATTAAGGACATCTGCCCTCCACCTGTCAAGGTTAGTTACATGGCGATTCTGTGGCTATTACACCCAGTCTCTCCTAGATATATATAAAGAGCAGTGTTGGCAAGAAATGTCTTCAGCAAGTCAGGAAATTATGCCCATTCCTCTCTGACGATGACTTAGCCACAGTAATGTATGCTTGTGTCTCCTCCAGGTGACACACTGCAACTCTGTCTGGGGAAGACCAAGAAGTATTCATGGGAGCTCTGGCACACAATAGTCCACTACAAGACATTGTAAACAGAACATATCACAGTGTCTCCCTTCCAGTTCTGTTTCAGGGCCCTTGTCCTGATCTTTAAAGTTCTCAACAGTTTCCTCAGTTCCTCAGGATGAGCCCGAGTCTTGCCATTTTAGGTCTCTTCTCCCTATGTTAGCCTTCCCTAATGGCCTGGCAAGATTAGTCCCGGAACAAGATTCCCATCAAGAATGATCTAAAAGTTATGCCACATTCCTAGAGTTCAGATGCTTACCCAGAGCTTATGTAGCAAATGAACTCTTATAGCTAAATCCTGCAGTCCTTATTCAGGCCAAACTCCAACTGACTTTCATGGGACTTCAAGATTGAGCCCTTTGCCTGGAATTCTCTTGATCTTTCTGGTATTTTCTGTTTAGACTAGAAATACCACAAGAACAATTTCAACATAATGATGGCCCTTCCTGTTCCAGTCACAACCTCACATCTGAAATTCAGATGGAGAATGTGAATGAAACAAAAAGTGAAGAGAAAATTCAACCACAACATTTCAGAAATACTACAAAGGTTCTGTTTGGATTTAGTCCTAGAAATGGGCAAAGAATTGAAATATTATTCTTTTCCTCCATATCAGTGTATCCATCTATGCCAAACTAAGATGCCTTTATGTGTTTGTGTATTTTATATGTATATATAAACAGCAACACACACAGCAAGTTTCACTACAATATGTAGAAGAATCTAAAGCAAGAATTCCCACATGCAAATACCCGGTATAGAACACAAATGCCTACCAGAATCCATTGATTCTATATCTAAATTACATACAAATACACACAAGAGAAAACAGAATTCAGCTACAAATACAAAATACATGTATATTGTTGAGACCATAAGAGAAAGCTGGTCCTTTTCTCTACTATAATAACAAGCATGATAGCCATCTAATCATGTATTGAGGGAGTGTAGCTGCCTAGTTTCCACTGTAGCCACAAGATACCATTTTATTTCTGGCTCATCTAGCTGTTCAGTCTGTTGTGTCCCTGAGGATAATTAGTCCTGAACTCAGGGAAACGATTTATCTTACACCAGGGATATTCTATCAAATACCTCTTCACAAAGAACTCTTTTAAAAGGATAAAAACCACTCCCTGAGGAAAATGATTACATTTTCAGTCTTCTAGCTATTTCCAGCAGGTGCCATATCTGAAATCACAGAGCCTCCCTTTGGTAACTGGGTGGTAGGCAATTAGCATGATTTTGAACTGAGAAGGTTGTATCACCATGACAGCCTCAAAGGAGCAAGTTATTTTTAAACAAACTTGTTTTGCCCATCCCGATCAGTTTTACTTCCCCTACAGATATTACACAGTACTACTGGACAGAGTTATGATTTAGGCCTTGTCTACACTGGCAGCGGCAGCGGGTAAAGTATGGGTAGCTACATGCCACAGTGAAAGGCAGGCTGCATCCTCACTGCAGTGTGACACTACACGTGACAGTGAAAGACTCCAGCAATGGGGAGTGAGAGGGGCACTACACTGCTAAAAGCAGCAGTGTAGACAGAGGATGCACTGCTTGGGTGTGTAGAGAGCATGTAGGGTACATACCCTGAGGGTCTGGCGTGTCTGTACTCGCCTAAGCTGTGCCTTGTCAGCTACACTGCTAATTATACCTGTACGGGGGAGCATGCAGTGTAAGTGCTCAGCATGCCACGGTACATGAAGCCAGAGCCATAGAGAAATCTCATAACCTGGGCTCTTTCCCCAGAGAGAAAGAAATAAAAGAGACAGTTCAAAGCTACTGCAGGTAATGGCTGCAAACTCAAATCTTTCCCCAGAAGTCCCCAAAGGCTCTTTTAAATATTCTCTGACTTCACTCGCGTCCCAAAGTACCTCCCAGGGAGAAAATATATTTCTTTTTCTGTTGGCAGAAATGCACTGAATTGTCGTTATCCGTTTGTTATTGCGGTCCTCCCAGGTAGCCAATTAACAGAAAGAAAAGTTCTTTGAGCTTTTCCCTAATGCAGTATCTGGCTGTGCCACAAGGGCATTAATTTGAGCTCCCCAGTACCTTAGTGATGGCAACTGTGAGACTAGATTCCCCCACTCTGAGAATTAAAATACTATCACCGAAAAGAGGGAAGACGTGTAAGAATAAGCATGACCCAGACTGCTCTATTCACCACCATTCTCCCCGCCACGAGTACTGTCCTTGTTGCAGCGAAGACGTCAGCCGTTTGCTGCCTTTGGAGCGATACAAAAACATTTCTTCACCATGGAAAGGAATCCTGAGATAAGGGTGTCTCTTGTTGTTCATGCACATCGAGGTGCATGCTGTTCTTTCAAGGGGTCACCACATCTTGCAATCCAAACTTACTTTTCATTCAGTTCTCACTACAGCAAAACTCCTCTTAGTATCAGTCCTAATTAAGGACTGAATAAGGATTTAGGGATTGGGCACATTATTAACAACTCATCAGGCTCCCCGGATAATAGTAAATGACATTCAGCCCTCATTAAAATGTCCTGTTATACAATTTGCCCTGTATTATGAAAAAAGGCAGAAATGGAGATTACCTCTTTCACCAGACGTGAGACCACACACTTATCAGGTATAGGAGACAGGGGGTAAAATCCTGGCCCCATTGAAGCCAAAGGGAGTTTTGCCCTTTACATCAGCAGGGCCAGGGTTTCGCCCATGGTCTAGTGCAGCATTTCTCAAATGCAGCCACTGTAGCCGCATGTAGCCACCAGGGGCTTTCCTTGTGGCCACAGCCTCCTGGGCAGTGGTTTGGAGGAGCAGGGGCAAAGCAGCAGCCACTCCCCAGGGACTACCAGCAGTAGTTGGGCCCTGCTTCCTTCTGGAGACACACAAGGTGGAGGAGCACGCAGTTAGTGAGTTCCTCACCTTCCTGGGAGTGGGGGGGTTGGGCTTCAGCCCTGGGGTGGCAGGCTCCAGCTATGGGACTTGGGGCCTGTCCCCAGACCCTGTTCCCTGGATGTGGGACTTTGGGCTCTGTTCCCTGGCTATGTGGTGGCGGGCTCTGTCCCAAGCTTACCCTGCAGCTTCTACATGAAGGGAGACCCTGTGCTACTCCTGGGAGTGGGGTGGCCCCATGCTACGCCCTTGCCTCTCCGGGAGGAGTAGGAAGGAAGTCCCTTTGCCAACTAGACACCAGGTGCGGGCCATGGCCACAGTACAGGGGCAGGTCCAACATGAGCCTTGTGTTACAGTGAGTAGCGCACCGGCTTGCCTTAATCTGGCACTGCTGAGAACACCTGCCAGGGAAGGGTAAAATCAGCAACAGTGTCCATGCACTGAGGCTTTGGGATAGATTTTCAAAGGCACAAACAGAAGTTAGGTGCCTAACTCCCATTTGACTTTCAGTGGGAATTAGGCACCACGCTGCCATTTCTGCCTTTGGAATCTCTCTCTCTTTATCCATAGTATTATTAAAAACGGCTTCCTCACTGACACTGATATTGACTCTAGGGCACATAAACCAAAAACACTGAAGTGTGGCTATCCTCTGGAGTGTCACTTTAAAGAAATCATGTTGAGTGTCTCTATTGCTTCAATAATTTTAGGTCCAATTGTCTCTCTTTACAGTTTAACACACTGGGGTGGTGGGAGCTTTCAGCTCCACAAACTCCACTTGGGATCTGAAAGGCGAGTGATGTATATTCTTTTGAACAAAATGGACACTGCACCAAGTACTTGTGGGTCTGTTTTGAAACGTGCATTATACAGAGTACCATTTCTAAAATCTGTCTACTGACCTACCTCACTTACAATGGATTTAATTAATTACTACTATTATTTTTAATAAAGCATCTCTATAAAGCAAAAGCCATTTAAAAAAAAATCAAGTTTTTTTCCTTCTGACTCATGTATCATTACCAGCAATAAAGATTTAGCAAAGAGGAGCGAATTAACACAGGAAAAGAATCCTGGTCCATATTTAAACAATAGTAAAAAAAGAGTGCCAGAAAAATGTGTGAGATGAACAATCTGGCATGAGTCTAAATGCACACTGAGAACAAACCAGCTGAGTCAGAAAGTGCCATTTTATACAGTCCTTTTCTGAATAATAACTGCACTTTAAATTTGCCTCTCTGGTTCCACAGAGGGGTACCATTTTTTAAATTATTATTTGTTTTATTATTTGGTAGATTTTATGATAAACAAAACAAATCTGGATTAATGAAAAAAAATACTTTAAATTTAACAAAACCAAAGTGTGCATGTCACCTGGGAGGGTGAGAAAAGTGAAGGTCAGATCAAGCTCAACTTTCTGCACTTTTTGGTCATACTAATCTGACTCTCACTAGCACAATCAGCAACATTTGCCCTGCCATAACCAGGAGGCCTTGGAACAGAGAGAAGCAGTGTGCACATTGGAGGAAAAAGCTGAAAGAGTCTTTAAGATTGGAACAGGAGTCAGTGCATGTTGACCCACTCATGTGACAGTAGTATTGCCCTTTCTTTACCCTGACCTTTGGCAAGAGAGAGTTCCAGCTCTTACCCATACTACAGCATATCGCACGTGTGCTTTTTCCTTCATTCGGTTTTACTGTAGCCGTGTTGGTCCCAGGATATCAGCAAGACAAGGTGGGTGAGGTAATATCATTTATTGGACCTATAAAATATTACTTCACCCACCTTGTCTCTCTTGTTCCTTCAGGTTCTTCTGCTCCTATTTTTTTAATGTGAAATGAGCACTCTTTCTAAACCCATGATGAGCTGGAGGCCAGGGAACGTGGGAGGGAAAATATAATGAGTCGAAGAAATACCACTTTGAAAGGAATTGCTTGAATAAGAAGCAGCTAAAATATAATGGTAAGAGGTCCTATTAATTCCTTAGTCAGGCAAAACTCCCATGAATTTCAGTGGGAGTTTTGCCCATATGAGGAACAATCTTGTGCCCACTGAAGTCATTAGGAGTCTTTCCATTGACTTCAATAGGCCCTGGGTCAGGCTTCTAAGGAGTAAGCAGTAAATAGGATCAAATTTAGCTAAAGCCAGGGGCGTCTAGAATTAGTGACTGGCAAACTCTGAAAGGTTCAGCTCAAGTAAACACACAGTAATATGGAAGCTTATTGAAAACTTAGCTGACTGCTCAACAGACTGAGGTCTTCGCCCTTCCTTTACAGTCTGTGCACCAATGAGCAGACATTAGATACCTGAATTATGTTTGCTTGAAATCAGATAATAAAACCCTAACATAAAACCCATCTCTCCAGGGTTGATTAAAAGTGAAAAGCCTATCTCATTTAGATTCAATGGGATCTAAAAACTGGTTCATTTAACTTAAAACCATACAGATATTTTTAAAGGCTCCGTTCAAGCATTTTCCAACAAAAAACAGAAAACAGAAGTTGCAGAATTATGATGTGTAAATATTCAGAACAATATTCAGTCAGAATATCCTCCACTTTAGAGGCAGCAAGGATCAAGCAGATCCTCAAGGAGAATGCAGATTTGCATTTCATGGCGGAGAGTACAATGGGAAAGGAAAAGATCACACATACCAAGATACGCAACCTTTGCACAGCAGGAGACTTCAAAACTGACGCATTAAACAAATTAACTTTTTGGAATCACTATTGCTCTGTGAATTTAGTCCTTCCCTGTAGATATCATATTGAGTTTAGATTTTCATTTTTAAAAGTATCTCCATTTTCCATGTTCAACTCAGTCTTATCTAGGACTTGACTTGGGATGTTTTAACCTATAAATGATAAAGGTTGTGTTTTGCAAGCCATATAAGCATAAGGGTATTTTGAAACAGCAGGAACAGAGAAAACACATTTTTCCAGATCTGGCTAGAGCAACCCAGTTAAGTAGAGAAAGATTGTTGAACCCTAGATCAGAATTTATTTAATTAGATAGTAATGTGTCTGTAGGTCTCCAGCCGAATTATGAGATACAGTTGAAGGCAAAACACATTTTTATGACAAAGCTAAGAGAATTGTAATGAGCTATTAAATAAAAGATGTAGACACTGTAATGATGTTAGATGTTTCACATGTTGAGACTGTCTCTCACTCTATGCTTGCTACTTACAAGTAATGCCATGGTTACCAATGCTCGATAGCTTGGTTCTCATATAAATTCAATATTGGAAGCCAAAGAGAAGGTAGCCCTCCTCATTAAAGCTGAGCCAATAATTTATTTATTTATGGTTCTGGGGCTAAACCCTTCCACCCCCCCTAAAAAAATTCAGTTCAGATTGAACCAACACTGAAATGTTTCAGGTTTTCTCTGTGCAATAAGAAAGACCCATAAGAAATTCATGTGGAAAGCCCAGAACACGACATTTTCAAAACAAAATTTGCTCCCTCAGGACTGGCAGCTACTGAATGAAATTGACCTGCATGCAAGCATGTCAAGTTCACCTGGTAGCTGTCAGGGCTCCCAGGGTCTGCAGCTTGAGGCAGTGACACCACATGGACTGCCCCAGGGTCAGGGACACCAGGGCTTCAACTCCCAGGCCAGCCTAGAGTCTAGAAGCCCTGCTGTGCCTACCCCCAGGAGAGTCCACATGGCAGGGCTGACCTGAAGTGACAGACCCTGAAAGTCCATCCCAGAAACTCCAGGCTCCAGTCTCTGCAGCAGTGAGACTGGAAGCTCTGAGAGCCCTAGGTCAAGCTGGGGTTCTCAGGGCTTTCAGTCTCCCTGACTCAGAACTGGGAGCCTTGAAGTCCTGAAAGCCCCTGCTCAATCCAGGTCTTCCAGGTTCCTGGCTCAGCAACCCTGGAAGCCCAGCTATGTGGTCTGCCTCACAGCTGGAGACTGCAGAAGCACCAGTGACAGCTCACCAGGTATCCAGGCCATGGAACCCTGCCTTGCATTTGCTGAAAGTTCATTGAACCCAGAGGTTTTGGAGGAAATTTCTTGGGCTTTACAAATTGGCATTTTCCAACAAAACTTTGATTTGTCATAAAATTTCCTACCAGCTCTACTCCTAATACATTTATTCACAAAGGGCCAGATGGGGGAGCCTTTACTCAAATTCATGAGCACTTGCTCACATGAGAGGTCCCTGTTTGCTGGGGTGGAAAACATGGTTCTCTGCTTTGACAGAGCAATTTGGGTCAATCCACCCATGGAGTGTTTACTCCTAAGGGGATATTCTGTTATTATGAGTGCATTGTCCTGGAGTAACACCAAGATATTATGGCCCCAGTCCTACAACTTCTTGTCTGCAAGCAGACTACCATGGAAATCTACCACAGTCAACGGGGCTCCACTCAGGCATGCACACAAGAAACAAGAAGCCTATAAAAGCTAACACAAGAACAGTCCCCTTCTGTTTGCCATTTTCATCCCTGATGAGTGTGTACCCAGGACGTTTTCTGAGAACTTTTTATTGACAAATTTTGGCAATGACTGTAATATATTCTCTTTGTGCTTGATTGTGTCAAGATTACATCAATATTTTATTGCTGTAACACCAATAAATGCAAAAATAAACCAAAAAATTCAAAATTATTGATTTACAACAAAAATGGTGAAAAATGCAAAAACTACACCTCTACCTCGATATAATGCTGTCCTTGGGAGCCAAAAAATCTTACCGCGTTAGAGGGTGAAACCATGTTATATGGAACTTGCTTTGATCCACCAGAGTATGCAGCCCCGCCCCGGAGCACTGCTTTACCATGTTATAGCCAAATTTGTGTTATATCAGGCCACGTTATATCAAGGTAGAGGTGTATTTCATTTTCACTGACTGATAGTGAGTCACATTTTGCAGCCCTTTCTCTGGCAAGCCTCCCATTGAGTCACAGCTAGATTAAGGCCTTCAGGATTTGGTCCAGCATCAGGGAGTTTTAAGTAGTTAGGGCTCAGTCCTGCTGTTAGATATGCATGCACTCATGTCTTGTAAAATATTGGTAATGCATGAGCATGCACAAAGGCCTGAGTAGATTACACATCTTGCACACTAACATACGTGGAGTCAGGGTCAAACTCTTGGCTGTTACTGATTAAAAATATAAAATGACAAATCAGAAAGTAATTTGTTTTTCCCTCTCAAACAATCCATAGCACTCATCTGCACTGACTGGCTATAATTAAAGCTACTGGATTAATTAGGATTGACTATGATGTGGCTGTAATTAAAGTAAAATATTTTAGGAGAGATGTCAATATTCCCAATTAATTGAAACAGAAAATCCAAGGCTGTTCTGCTTTAGAGGAAACAGGTGGTTTTTTTGTTTGTTTTTAAAGTGATTTTTGCTTGAAACAGGGAGTCAGGAGACACATTCTATCCTGGTTCTGTCACTGCCTCAGAATGTGAACTTGGGCAGTCTCTCTTCCTCTCTCTGATTCCATTTCCTCCTTTGTAAAAATATGGAGAAAACCACTCACCTTTGTGGAACACTTTGAGATGGTCAGATGGGCTGTGCATTGTGTATAGTATGTCTCTATAATTATTATTAAATTGCAAGGTGTTCACTCAATATCAACCCTGGAACAGCAGAAGACTAAAGGTTTAATCCAGAAATGATAGCTCAGAATTAGTTCTGTGGGAAGGGGACTAATTATTTCAGAGGAAGCTTATTCTAAATGGCCTCACAAGGAAATTACTCATGAAGGTGACTCAGGAAAGGTAACTCTGATTAAAACTATTGGCATCTGAACAAAATGAGTAAGGCCAGTTTCCGAGTCCTCTATCATTTATTCCTGTTACTTCTGGTAAGTGAAACTGGGGCAGCTAGTGGCATTTTTTTTCAAATTAAAACATATCACACACACACACTCCCAAAATGAGAAAAGCATCTCTTAGAAACTGCTGAGCTTCAGTTCATCTGCAAATTTGACACCATCAGCTCAAGATTAAACAAAGACTGTGAATGGCTTGCCAACTACAGAACCAGTTTCTCCTTTCTTGGTTTTCACACCTCAGCTGCTAGAAGAGAGCCTCATCCTCCCTGATTGAACTAACCTCGTTATCTCTAGCCTGCTTCTTGCTTGCTTATATATACCTGTCCCTGGAAATTTCCACTACATGCATCCGACGAAGTGGGTATTCACCCACGAAAGCTCATGCTCCAAAACGTCTGTTAGTCTATAAGGTGCCATAAGACTCTTTGAGGGTTTTGAGCTCAATCCTTGAGGGGGCCCTTCTGTGTGACAGTTCTGTGTTTCTCCTTGATGCAAACCCACTCCCTTTGTTGATTTTAATTCCCTGTAAGCCATGTCATCACTCACCCCTGCCTCCATCAGAACAACAGCAGACAATCGTTTTGCACCTTTTTTCAGCACAGACGCCATAGCACGGCGAGCATGGAGCCCGCTCAGATCACCACGGCAATTATGAGCACTGTAAGCGCCACGCGCATTATCCTGCAATATATGCGGAACCAGAACCTACAAAAGCAAAACCAGGCAAGGAGGCAATGGCAGCGCAGTGACAAGAGTGATGAGGACATGGACACAGACTTCTCTCAAAGTACGGGCCCCAGCAATGCCGACATCATGGTGTTAATGGGGCAGGTTCATGCTGTGGAATGCCAATTCTGGGCCCGGGAAACAAACACAGACTGGTGGGATCACATAGTGTTGCATGTCTGGGACGATTCCCAGTGGCTGCAAAACTTTCACATGCGTAAGGGCACTTTCATGGAACTTTGTGACTTGCTTTCCCCTGCCCTGAAGAGCAAGAATACCAAGATGAGAGCAGCCCTCACAGTTGAGAAGTGAGTGGCGATAGCCCTGTGGAAGCTTGCAACGCCAGACAGCTACCGGTCAGAGGGGCATCAATTTGGAGTGGGCAAATCTACTGTGGGGGCTGCTGTGATGCAAGTAGCCAAAGCAATCACTGAGCTGCTGCTACTAAAGGGAGTGACTCTGGGACATGTGCAGGTCATAGTGGATGGCTTTGCTGCAATGGGATTCCCTAACAGTGGTGGGGCGATAAATGGAACCCATATCCCTATCTTGGCATCGGAGCATCAAGGCAGCAAGTACATAAACTGAAAGGGGTACTTTTCAATGGTGCTGCAAGCACTGGTGTATCACAAGGGATGTTTCATCAACATCAAAGTGGGATGGCCGGGAAAGGTACATGACGCTCGTGTCTTCAGGAACTCTGGTCTGTTTCAAAAGCTGCAGCAAGGGACTTTCTTCCCAGACCAGAAAATAACCATTGGGGATGTTCAAATGCCTATAGTTATCCTCAGGGACCCAGCCTACCCCTTAATGCCATGGCTCATGAAGCCATACACAGACAGCCTGGACAGTAGTCAGGAGCTGTTCCACTGTAGGCTGAGCAAGTAGAGAATGGTGGTAGAATGTTCATTTGGATGTTTAAAAGCTCGCTGGTGCAGTTTACTGACTCGGATAGACCTCAGCAAAACCAATATTCCCATTGTTATTACTGCTTGCTGTGCACTCCACAATATCTGTGAGAGTAAGGGGGAGACGTTTATGGCGGGATGGGAGGTTGAGGCAAATCGCCTGGTTGCTGATTATGCACAGCCAGACACCAGGGCGGTTAGCAAAGTACAGGAGGGCGCGGTGCGCATCAGTGAAGCTTTGAAAACCAGTTTCATGACTGGCCAGGCTACAGTGTGAAAGTTCTGTTTGTTTCTTCTTGATGAAACACCTCCCCCCAAGCTTGGTTCACTCTACTTCCCTGTAAGCTAACCACCCTTCCCTCCCCCCTTCGATCACCACTTGCAGAGGCAATAAAGTTATTGTTGCTTCACATTCATGCATTCTTTATTAATTCATCACACAAATTGGGGGATAACTGCAAATAGCCCAGAAGGGGTGGGGGAGGAGGGAAGCACCGAGTGGGGTTGGGGAGGAGGGAAGGACAAGGCCACACTGCACTTTACAAAACTTATTCAATGCCAGCTTTCTGTTGCTTGGGCAGTCCTCTGAGGTGGAGTGGTTGGGTGCCCGGAGGCCCCACCACCACACTTTTGGGCATCTGGGTGAGGAGGCTATGGAACTTGGGGAGGAGGCTGGTTGGTTGAACAGGGGCTGTAGCAGTGGTCTGTGCTCATTCTGCCTTTCCTGAACCTCAACCATATGCCGGAGCATATCAGTTTGTTCCTCCAGTAGCCTCAGCATTGCCTCTTGCCTTCTGTCACCAAGCTGATGCCACCTATCATCTTCAGCCCACCACCTGTCCTCGTGTTCCTATTGTGCTTTCCTGGACTCTGACATTGTCTGCCTCCACACAATCTGCTGCGCTCTTTCAGTGTGGGAGGACTGCATGAGCTCAGAGAACATTTAATTGCAAGTGCGTTTTTTTCACCTTCTAATCTTAGCTAGCCTCTGGGAAGGAGAAGATGGTGTGAGCATTGAAACATTTGCAGCTGGTGGAGGGGGAAAAAGGGAGAGTGGTAATTAAACAGACACATTTAGAGAACAATGGGTAGACGCTTTCATGGTAAACCTTGCTGTTAACATTACATAGCACATGTGCTTTCGGTACAAGATTGCATTTTGCCTCTTATTGAGGGTATGCCGGTTTGGTGTGAGAGATCTTTCGCGCAGGGCCGGGCAACAGAATTCGGCTTGCAGGCAGCCATGGTAAGACACAGTCTTTTGGCTTCTTTAACTTTCATAACATGTGGGAATGGTTTCAAACGGCAGTGCCCTCATTTCACATACCAAGCAGCCGTTGGGTTGGCCATTTAAAATGGGTTGGCAATTTAAAAGGAGGGGCTGCAGGTTTTGGGTTAATGTGTAGCAAAAACCCAACTAACCCCCCCACCCACACACACACCCAATTCTCTGGGATGATCGCTTCATCCCTCCCCCCACCACGTGGCTAACAGTGGGGAACATTTCTGTTCAGCCACAGCCAAACAGCCCAGCAGGAACAGGCACCTCTGAATGTCCCCTTAATAAAATCACCCTATTTCAACCAGGTGACTATGAATGATATCACTCTCCTGAGGATAACACCGAGAGATAAAGAATGGATGTTGTTTGAATGCCAGCAAACACCAGGACCATATACTGTGTTATGCAATGATTCCAGACTACGTGCTACTGACCTGGGGCTGTAAAGTGTCCTACCATGGAGGACGGAATAAGGCTGCCCTCCCCAGAAACCTTCTGCAAAGGCTTTGGGAGTACCTCCAGGAGAGCTTTATGGAGATGTCCCTGGAGGAATTCTGCTCCATCTCCAGACACGTTAACAGACTTTTCCAGTAGCTGTACTGGCCATGAATGCCAGGGCAAATTAATAATTAAACCCACTTGCTTTTAAACCATGTATAATATTTACAAAGGTACACTCACCAGAGGTACACTCTTCTCCACCTGGCGGGTCCGGCAGGCAGTCTTGGGTGGGTTTGGGGGGTACTGACTCCAGGTCCAGGGTGAGAAACAGTTCCTGGCTGTTGGGAAAAACGGTTTCTCTGTTTGCTCACTTGCTTGCTGTGAGCTATCATCTTCCTTGTCCCTAAAACCTGCATCCTGCATCCCATTGATGGAGTCAAAGCACAGGGTTGGGGTAGTGATGGCTGCACCTCCTAGAATGGCATGCAGCTCATCATAGAAGTGGCATGTCTGGGGCTCTGACCCGGAGCAGCCGTTTGCCTCTCTGTTTTTTTGGTAGGCTTGCCTCAGCTCCTTAAGTTTCACGCAGCACTGCTGCGGGTCCCTGTTATAGCGGCTGTCCTTTATGCCCTTGGAGATTTTTTCAAATGTTTGGGCATTTTGTCTTTTGAAACGGAGTTCTGATAGCACCGATTCGTCTCCCCATACAGTGATCAGATTCCGTACCTTCTGTTTGGTCCATGCTGGAGCTCTTTTGCGATTCTGGGACTCCATCATGATCACCTTTGCTGATGAGAGCTGCACTCACCTGCAGATCACCACGCTGGCCAAACAGGAAGTGAGATTCAAAAGTTCGTGGGCTTTTTCCTGTCTACCTGGCCAGTGCATCTGAGTTGAGAGTGCTGACCAGAGCGGTCACAATGGAGCACTCAGGGATAGCTCCCAGAGGCCAATACCGTCAAATTGCAACCACGCTACCCCACACTACCCCAAATTCGACCCGGCAAGGTCGATTTCAGCGCTAATCCCCTTGTCAGGGGAGGAGTACAGAAATCGATTTTAAGAGCCCTTTGAGTCGAAAAAAATGGCGTTGTCATGTGGACAGGTGCAGAGTTAAATCAATGTAACGTTGCTAAATTTGACCTAAACTCATAGTGTAGACCAGGGCTAAGAGTGGGTTGCTGCTAGGGTGACCAGATGTCTTGATTTTATAGGCACAGTCCTGATTTTTGGGTCTTTTTCTTATGTAGGCTCCTATTACCACCACCCCCCCCCCCCCCCGCCAAAACCTGTCCCAATTTTTCACATTTGATGTCTGGTCACCTTAGTTGCTGCTCTGTTCAGAGGGGCTGACTATCACTGCAGGAAAGGAGGAGACCAGAAGCAGGAGGGACTCCAGTCAGCCTGAAGCAATGACCATGGCAGTGCATGAACCGCCAGCTGGGGGAGGCTAGCCCCTCATCCCGCCCCTTCTGCCCAAGTCCCTGCCCCTTCCTCACACCAAAGCCCAGAGTAGTCCCACGGCAGCTGCCAGCCCCCACCCCAGGCTAGCACCCCCAGTTCCCCCAGCCCTGGTGTGCCAGGAGGCTGGGCAGCAGCAAGGCTGCCAAGGTGGTACCCAGCAAGCCTATTTAGGCTTCTTTTGTGTATGTAGTTGCCTATTCATTCCTTGAAGTAGCGTGTTGCTTTTTGGGGGCTTGCCCATGGGGGCTGGGCTTCTGCTTTTTTTTGTTTGTTTGTTTGTTTGTTTTTAATTTCCCACCAGAGAGCGTGATTGGAAGGTGGCGCGACCCCTGCCCCGGTGAGCTCAGACTAGGGAAGGATGCATCTCAGGCCTCATTGTTTTTCAATGAGCTGTAACTCTAGGGTGCTTTTAAGAGTAAAGTTTTTGTGATTAAGGAATTGTATGGCCAAGCCTGTGTTCCTTGCTTTCCTGCTACACTGTCCCTGAAGGGGTTAAACTAGGTGGCCAAAGTACCCCTAGCAATGATGTAGCTCTGGCGGATCATGTGTAAGCAACTGGGAGGGCTCAGGAGGGGCTAGTTTCAGAATCTGGGGTGGCTGGATTGCAGACTCCCACCTCCCAAAGACGGGCGTCACACAAGATGTCAGCCTGGTGGTCTGTCCTAGAAACCCAGAGCTAGAAACAGGGACGAGACTCTGTCCAGACCCAGCATTTGGACCAGGTTATATAGTTATATTTTAGTTTTCATTGACATGGCTAATTATCAGAGTATCGTGGCAAGGCAAAAAGTGAAATGCTTTGAAAAATAGTGTAGCATAGCCTTGCTGTACATCCCAAACATTATGCCAAAGGAATCAGCTATCTCAACATGCCACGTAGTTTAGATATGTACTAAATGTTTTTTTGAAAGTTAAATAATATATGTAATGATGCTGACTTCATGATTTTATCACAAGCTTCAAAATATTTAATGCATTTCTTACAGCACCAGTTTCTGGAGGCTTGTGACTACAAGAAATCTAAGCTTTGATTAGTGTTTCTAGCCTGGGTGATTGCAGAGAAAAGTTAAAAAACATCATGACCCCCAAATGCACCCAAAAGACTCTTAAAAAAAAAAGGTAAATAAAAAGAACCCAGCGTGCATGTGTGTGTGTGGTGGGGGGTTTTAAGAGCTCTGGCTGTCAGCCCCAGATGGCAGGGGCTTGTGCAGAAGCGACATGCACACCTGGGAGGTGAGGATAAAGAGGGCTGCCAGAGCCCTGCCATCCAGGCTCTCCTTCCACCACTCCCTCAATCTCCAACAGGGAGGCAACCCAGGCTCAGGCTCTCCTCCCACCCCATTCCACAAGTCCCTCACCTGGAGGCAGCAGGGCTCCAGCTGTCATCCCCGTGGGGGGCAGCAGCAGCCCAGAAGTAAAGGTAGCAATGGGGCACTAAGTCTGCTGTGAAAAGTGATATTGACAAATATCACTTTTCACATTACCACCTTTACTTCTGTGCTGCTGCTGGCCTGCTGCTGCCTTCAGAGCTGGGCGCCCAGCCAGCAGCCACTGCTCGCTGCTCTGCCTTCAGAGCTGGGTGGTGGTATATGTATTTTGGGGGTTGGGGGGGAGCATAAATGATTACAAACGCAAAGAAGGGGGGGCCCAATCAAGTACGTTTGAGAACCATTGTTTTAGGGGGACTACTTTTTTTAACACTTTGGATTGGTAACCCTGTATATGTTAAATGATGCTAGGCCCAGACTCAGCAATAGAGTTGAGCATGTGCTTAAGTGTACGCATGTGTAACCATGTTTATAAGTGCTGTGCTGAATCAAGGCATTAGACTGAGAGCCCCCTGTCAGCCCTAGAGGTGGTCCTTTTGTGTCAGACTTGAGACATAACGGCAGGGCAGTGTAGAAAATTTTCACTGACACTGCTCACATCTGTTCTAAGAATAGCAGACTTGTTTCCAGGGCTGTCAATCATTCACTGGCATTAAATTCGCTAAATAGCATTTAAAATAAATAAAACCCATAAAGCGAAATTAGTTGAGTGCATGAATATAATGCTGCTTCTTATAAAAATGTGTGCTGTATGAATTTTCAGCCAATCCTGTCCCCATTTTGAAATCTTTTCCCATTATCATAAATCAAAAGGCATTGCTTGGTTTAAATCACTTGCTGTTTGAAGATGAATCACCCTTGATTTGCTGAGTTTTGCTTATGGTAGGAAGAAAAACTTGCAAAAACTCTACACCAGTAAAAATTCCTGGTCTCATGCTGCATGAAAAAGAACCACACAGCTTTAAAACTTAATCTAGCAAGCCACATAAAAATGAAACAGAACTGTGATTTAGGGAGAAAAAATCCCATCGGGGGAGCTAGTAATCTACAGTTTGGTCCAGAGAATGTATACACAGCAGTCTATCAAGAGGGATCCCAAGTTCTAATTACTATGTGGAATGTTTAATCTGAACTAGAGGTGCATATCTAAATGATTTTCTCTAACATCTGTCCCACTGGATAAGAAACTACTAAACATCCAACACTGGATTGTGCAGAGTCACAGGTTTCATAACAATGGGTATTTTACATGTAAATGACTGATACCTAATTCAACCAAAAGAGTCACTGCTGTAGAATTGCCCACTGAGGTCTTCCTGAGACCATGTCTTCTGCTGACAGAGTGAGACAACTGCTGTTTGATTCCCCCCCCCCCCCCGCACAATTAGATTCTTGCCACCTTTTCCAAAGTCAGAAAAAATGAGTCCATTTAAAAAGTCAGTTGAATAAACTGATGAGCCCAATGGTCTGGAACAGCAAAACAGATCATGAGTTGGTGTAAATCATCCCTAGGGGGAAAACACAGAAGAAATATGTTGCACGCAGTAGTATCTAGGCTTGTTCTGTGACGAAAAACTCTCATAAGAAAAGAAACAAGCAAAAATAAAACAGGCTTCATTCTTTATGGCTCCCATTAGCTAGAACCCCTCATGGCAATACCCATCAATTTAACTTTTGGATGTCTGGATACTAGCCAGGGAGCGCTCCGCTTCCATATGCTCAGCAAAGAGCACAACAGCAACTAGGCAATGCTGTTGTCAGGCTAGCTTGGTAAATCACAGCATAGTTCTTCGGAAGCCCAATTTCTTAAACTTGCTGCTCAACTGTGAGAAGTCACCCTCTAAAATTAGCACAGTTTAGTAACTCAGAATCATGGACTTTAAAGGTCAGAAGGGAGCATCATGATCATCTAGTCTGACCTCCAGCACATTGTAGGCCACAGAACCTCAAACCGCCCCGTAGTAGGCCCATAACCGGACAGTCTCTATGCAAAAGAATAAATGGACACAAATCTGACATCAGGAATCATAACATTCAGAAACCAGTGGGAGAACACTTCAACTTCTCTGGTCATTCAGTGACAGACTTGAAGGTGGCAATTTTAGAACAGAAAAGCTTCAAAAACAGACTCCAACGAGAAACTGCTGAGCTTGAATTAATATGCAAACTAGATACCATTAACTGGGGTTTGAATAGAGACTGGGAGTGGCTGAGTCATTACACATATTGAATCTTTTCCCCATGTTAAGTATCCTCACACCTGTTGTCATCTATCTGAAATGGGCCATCTTGATTATCGCTACAAAAGTTTTTTTTCTCCTGCTGATAATTGCTCATCTTAATTAATTAGCCTCTTAGCATTGATATGGCTACTTCCACCTTTTCGTGTTCTGTATGTATATATATCTCCTTACTGTATGTTCCATTCTATGCATCTGATGAAATGGGCTGTAGCCCATGAAAGCTTATGCTCAAATAAATTTGTTAGTCTCTAAGGTGCCACAAGTACTCCTGTTCTTTTTGCGGATACAGACTAACACGGCTGCTACTCTGAAACCTCTGCCTGAGTTACTGAAGTCCTCAAACCTTGATTTAAAAACTCCACTCATCCTTATTCCGTTACTCTAATTATATGAAATCTGGAGACAGACTTGAACTATCTTGCTATCCTCAGCTCTTCTAGCCACATTTTTGGCCTCCACCTACATCTAATGGTAGGGCCAATAGAGAAAAGTGAAAAAGGTTTACTACAAGTGGCAACTAAGGTATGTTTGCACTACATAAGAACGGCCATGCTGCATCAGAACAATGGTCCATCTAGCCCAGTATTTGACAATGACCAATCAGGGGCGGCTCTAGGAATTTGGCCGCCCCAAGCACGGCAGCATGCAGCAGGGGGCGCGCTGCCGGTCGCCAGTCCCGCGGCTCCGTGGGATCTCTTGCAGACGTGTCTGCAGAGGGTGCGCTGGTCCCACGGCTCCAGTGGAGCATCCGCAGGCATGCCTGCGGGAGGTCCACCCGAGTCGTGGGACCAGCGGACCCTCCACAGTCATGCCTGCGGGAGGTCCGCTGGTCCCGTGGCTCTGGTGGACCTCCCGCAGGCATGACTACAGAAGGTCCGCCGGAGCTGCCTGCTGCCCTGCCGGCAAAATGCCGCCCCAAGCGCGCGCTTGGCACGCTGGGGTCTGGAGCTGGCCCTGCGAGCAATGCCAGGTGCTTCAGAAGGAATGAACAGAACAGGGTAATTATCAAATGACCCATCCCCTGTCGTATGCTCACAGCTGCAGCTGTCCTGCTATAGCACCGTGGTGTAGATGCTTCCTACATCTACAGATTTTTTTTTCCCCATTAATGTAGTTAATCCACCTCTCCAAGAGATGGTAGCTAGATTGATGGAAGAATTCTTCCATTGGCCTAGCTGCATCTACAGTAGAGGGTTCGGTCAACCTACCTACATTGCACAGTGTGCAAAATCTGTCATAGCTCTGAGCAACATAGCTAGGTTGATCTAATTTTTAGGTGTAGATGAGACCTAATTATTAATCTGCCTTGGAAGACAGCATTGTCAGGAAAAATGAGAACAGGGGTCAGAAACTTCTGAATTCTAATCCTGGCTCTGTCACTCACTGGCCTCATGGCCTTAGGTAAGTCATTTCACCTCAGCCTCACTTTTCTTCCAGCTGTAAAATGGAGACAATACAGCCAGTTGTCAGGATTAGTATTAGTGCTTCTTATGTACTTTGTACTAGTATTATTGTGTCAACCTAAAATCCTCTACTGTTACACATCCTGGTCTTCTTTGGATAGTTGAGAGTTACACTGGTGGCATATTGACTACTGCATTTTGTTTCCAGGAACTCGATCAAAACAAAGCTTTATTTTTCTTTTCCTAATCCTAGGACAGTTATCTGAAGCACTTGGAAAATCCTGGTCTCACTAGCTTTGATCTACCATTGCTGCCATGTGGCCAGCCTGCGTCTTTCAAGCAGCAAATTATGCCCTCTAGATGAATCCTACTACCATGCCAATTGTGGTGGTGGGTTTTGTACTAAGAACACTATTCACTGGAAACTAAAATGAGATTAATGTGGTCACGTATCCACCAGTTTTTATGAATGGCCTCTAGTTGTCATTATAGTAACAATAAGCACTGGAAATTGCCTGTTGGATTATACTTCATAGCATCTTTAACAGGAAATTGGGTGTGTCTTTTAGTGGGAGAGCAGGGGGAGGGGAGGCAGCATGATGGATTGTTAGCAGAACACAACTATAGTCTGTTTCCTTAGGGGAAAAAAAGGAACCCCATAAATTCACAATATACCAGAGAATACCAGCAAATTTCACGTATGCCAAACAGTCATCAGTTAACAATGACCTGTGGTCACTGCTGTCTTGAACTCAAATAGAGGTCAAAGGGGGATTGTAATTCATTTTGGAGCCTGACCCATTGCATTTCAGGATCAAATTTTTTTGTTTCATTCTAGGGTGGTTTATTCTTGCCTTAAAACTGAATGTCTATATTAGCCGAAGGGTTCTCTTTCTACTCACCTGTTGATAACAGTGATTGATTAGCCTTTCAGAAACCAGCTCTTGGTGAGTCTGTTGTAACCTCCTCCTGAAGAAGTCACTCTGCTGAAATAAGCTTTTCCCAAGTTCTGTTATGATGAAATCTTAGCACCTACACCACAATGTTCATAATCGAGTTACATTACATAGACATGAACACTTAGAAGTCTATTAGTACCAATTTACAGATAAGGAAATGAGGCAAAGGAATTAAGCAAATTGCCAAAAGCCACAAAGGGAGTCAGAATCCAAACCAGAAGGAAAACTAGGGTTCCTATTATTGAGACCCCAGAACAACTCTCCCTTTCCTAACTGCAGGCTGATTCAGATATCACATTCACTGGTGTAATTCCATGATTTTAAGAGTTACGTCTGATTTATACCAGGGTCAGTGAACTCAGAATGAGATTGTAAGACTCACAGTTGGAAAATTCTCTATTGATAAAAATAATTATATTCCTTTCTACTCTCATTTTTCCCCATTAATGGTCTATTTTCTCCAGACACTTGCAGCACAGTAGAGTTTTGCAAATCTCAATTTAAGCAAGAAAAAAATTTAATAATTCTCCATTAACGGGGTGTAGCATGATGTCTTAGTAGAGAACATGTGTGGAATGTGGTTTGACAAAACAGCTTACAAAAAAACATATCTTGGCCTCTTGCTTTTTCCACCTTTTTCTCATTTTCTACATCCCTATAATAATGACCGATATTCAGTTTTTATCTTTTGAGTGAGAGCTGCCTTCCTCTGAGTAGTCATGACATCCTCATCATGAAGAAAGCCTGTATCTAATATCTTCTCAGGTGATGAGCGGAATCCTATGGCAGTTATCGGAGGCACCTGGAAAACCTCAGTCTAATTCATGGGTGGTAGGTGAACCATGGGTGCTGGGAGGCCTACCCATTCCAGATGAGGCCCTGCCCCTCCCAAAGCCCAGAGGCCCCCCCCTTGCGGCCACCAGTCCCCTCACCCCCCAGCCTTGGGACTCCCGAGCACCTCCAGCCCCAGAGCACCAGGAGGGCACTGTGCACCCCCAAACCCTGGAGCACCAGGCAGGTGTCACGTGTCCCCACCCAACCCTGGAGCACAAGGTGGCACGGCCTCAGGCACCCCAAGTCTCGGCCACAGGCCAGCTGCCCTAGTCTCAGCCCCGCCCAGCAGGCTTCCCAGAAGAGGAGGCAGCCTGCCTGGGCTGTGGTAACTAGCGGCAAGCAGGAGGGGGCATCGAGGTGGAACATGGGTGGAGCCACACGGAGCTCTTTGGGGAGGCACAACCTTCCCCAGCCTATGCTACATGCCTCTCATGGTCTCACTAGCTTTGTTCTACCACTACTGCCATGTGGCCAAGCTAAGAAATCCTAAGTTTTACCTTGAGAATTTTAACGAATCATTGAGGTACATTTTTACAGACCCTTAAAATGTTCTTTTACTCTGAAAGGTGACCATGTACAAATGGCCCCTTCTTACTCAGCAGATCTGCTCCCTGCATGTACACTGCTATGGTTCTGATAACTTATAGTAACCAAAATAAAACGTTTACTTCTTTTTGCCCCTTGTGTTAGACACTCTGAAACTTTAGTGTGTTTCAAGTCTTTGTTCACCTTCTTTGTCTTTTCTCGCTACAGAAGTCTCTGTAGGAAAGATTAATAAATCCACATTAAAAGCATAAAACAAATTCACAGAAACCAAAATCATTGGCAGCCAGACTGTCAAAAATCAGTTATGCAAGAAGCCTGTTCATTAAATTACAAGGTGGATAAATTTCCCCTATTGCTGGCTGCCAGATCATCAGAGCCTTCTCTGCGTCTTCCCCAACTCTGGGCTCAGGCACCTGGCTGGAAGAATTCCCATTTCTTTGCCTGTTCTATGGCCAAATGGGAAAACAATCCAAAACAAAACTCAAAAACAAACTTGCTTAGTTGTAATTTACAAGTGACATACTTCCTGCCTCTGCTTTTAGGAGAACAAAGGTAGTGAAATATTAGCAATTTCACACATGCTTTCCCTGGAGCTCTTGAGGTAGGTTTGTGATGGAAATAGTCTCTCCATCTGGTTCAGACTGCTGGCCAGGACCCCTGATGCAGCAAGACCAGATTTGTTTACAAACCTCCACTGAGGCCTGCACACTGTCAATGTTCGTGTTGGAGCTGCCTGTGCTGCCAATGGCGTCAGTCCAGGTGTCGTCACAGCCATTGAAACATCTGGAGCCCAGACCCAAAGCATCTGTGGTGTCTTTCTGGTTACTGACATCAGCATAACAGAAATTATATACCTATGTATTTTTATTGTAATGCATATGTGCATTGTATAATGAGATTTTTCTATTTCGTTCTCTCGTGTGATACAGCTAGGAGGGAGCAGTTCAGATGCTATCTCAATTTGGGTTATAAAATCTTAAATTTTAGTGCCGCTATTCAGAAATGTAGAGGTTGTTGAACCACTTAATTGAAAGTGGTGGTTTCCAAAAGGCATAGTGCATTATAATCAGGGGCGGCTCTATGTATTTTGCCGCCCCAAGCATGGCAGTCAGATGGCTTTCAGCGGCACACCTGTGGGAGGTCCTCTGGTAACATGGATTCGGCGGCATGTTCATGGCGACCGGCAGGCCGCCCCCCCCACGGCTTGCCACCCTAGGCACGCGCTTGGTGCGCTGGTGCCTGGAGCCGCCCCTGATTATAATATACTATCCCCAGGCATTTTTCCAAAGCAACTTCAGCTACATCTCACATTACTTGCTGCCTCCTCCTACTTCCACTTGTATATGGCCTCTGTGAGGTGAGAGCTGGAAACAAAAACTTTCCCTCAAACTATTTGGGGCAATCTATAATTTCTAAATGGCAGCTGGACCCTTCTTCTGGATTTAAGATGAAATAGGAACCACTCAACTCCAATTTTTGGAACTTGCTACAAAATACCTAATTAAAAAAAACACATTGTAACAGATTTTCCAAATAATCCTTTTTTAAAGCATTTTAGAAAACTGTTGTTTTTCCTTTGAGAGACAGCATTTGAACAGAGCCACAAGGAAGGCACTCTAGGGTCCTCATTTCACCTGCAGAACGGGCAAAACATAGGCAATGGTAGTATCAGGTTCCCTCCTCTGCTGTGACAATGTGTTGCTTCCATGTTCTGACTTGACCACTACTATGGGTAAGGGATGTGTAGTCTGAGCAAATGCCTAGAAGCCAAAATACCCCAGGTCTAACCCAAAAGACTCCCTATGTGGCCTTTGGAAGTTTTATTAGTAAAATGGGAATTATAAAGGTTCCTTCACAGAGCTATTATGAGATATAATCACATGAGGTGGACAAAATGCTTCCAGGTCTATAGCAGCTATTAACAGTTCAGTGTTTCTGTTCCTTCTAGCTTTTACCTCTGCATGGAGAGCAGCAGTTGTTGTTATAAAACTTTATATAAAGACATAGGATGGAATTCATGGCTATTCCCCAAAATACCCACAAGCCCATGGACACAGCTGAGAAATGACCTCTTGAGGTCCCTTCCAATTCTATGAATCTATGAAAGGTGGCAAGGAAGGAATTTCAACTAATGTCACATTTCCTGTGAGGGGAAGGAGTCAAATTTTGCCCCAGAATTACGCACACACACACAAAAACAAATCTAGAAAGAATTAAGGCTCTGTCCACAATACATAATAATGATGATATAATGGATGTAGAAAAATGTCTGCCTTGTCCATGGGTTTGTGTGTACACCTGTCTACCTCAATTTTTTTCACATTGCTTTAGCTCATTTTGCAATATGTTTCTATAAAATATATCTATTTTCTTCAGTGCACAGTGACTTTAAATTTCCAGTTATATGCCCTTATTGTTTTAAAATTCATATTAAAAGCAAAAAAAAAGATTCATTGGTGAAACATTAAGGTTGAAATTTTCAATAGCATAAGTCAAGAAACTAATGGACAATCAGGACCATTCAAATATTTCCTCCCTCAGTACCATACCTGGGTGCATCTAGGGAATGTACATTTCTATTTAGGAGTCCAGTAAGTCAATTTGTCACGGCTTCTCATCATTGGAAAAGTTATCTGCTAAGTATTATTTTCCTGTTGAAATATGTGTATGAAGCTATGAAATTTTACTTTATGCTTGTTACTAAATATGTTGTGTTTCTGGGTAACACCCACAAGACCAATTTACATCAATACCAGCCAGTCACTTGTTGACAGGCCATTAAGGAGAATCAACTCTTCAAGTGGTCCCCTCCCAAGGATGCCTCAGAGAGCATAAAGAAAATGGATGTCCATGACTCAGCAGGGCAGGTAGACCGTGTGATCCATAACTCCATGTTTGACCCAGTATTTTTCCATGCACATGTACTGGGGGTATAAATTGGAGACTATGACATCACGTCCTTGCCTCATTGCTGCCCCACATCTCTGGATTGTGATTTCTCCCAGAGAGAGCTTTGGACAATGGACTGAGGACCCCAATCATTTGAGTAAACCAGAGAGACTTATTGCAAGTTAGCAGATTTAACATCACTGCTATTATCCTGATCTATAGACTCTGAAGTCAACTGTAATGTATATGATTCATTTAAACCTTTTAATAACTCTTCTTTATTTTATATTATTAAAGCTTCAGGTTTTAGTTTATTAAAGGATTGGCTACCAGTGATTTTTTGGGGTGAGATCCTGAAGTACATACTGACCTGGCTGGTTCATTGGAAATGCAAGAACCTAATATATGTGATTTCTGGTTTTAATAATAAATTTATCACAGGAATCTGGTTTTTCTGGATGGTGCATAAGAGGTAGAGGGCCTGATGGGGACTGTCTGTGGATTTATAATAACTAGTATAGTATTTTGGAAGCACACATTTGTTACTGGCTTGGTGAAACCTTATGAGGGAATATACCACCAGTTTGGGGTACATGCCCTGTTTTCTGCCTGTCTGACCTGAGATTGGCTCTCTCAGCTCTGACCCATACCAGGCAGCGTGACAACCTGTATTTCAGAAGCTTGCAGAGAAGCAGCCTTCTCCCCTTTTTGGGAGATGGGAGAGTCCCATTGGAACCACCTACAATACAATATTTTACTAAAAGTGAGAACAATCCACACATTGTTTAAGTTATCTGGTCATTCCCATAGCCTTCCTTGTCAGACTCATCTGGGCCCCACTGTAATACAAACATCAGAGCACTGTTATTTGTAAATCAGGTCCTTTCACTATTACATGCTACAAGATATGACCCGAGTGCATAATGACAATGGTTGTGTCAGCTCGATCATACATGTTTTTCATCAGATTTTTCAACGTCCATGTCACAGGGATGGCTGCCCCATCACACCCCCTTCTGGTTAAACATAGTGCTGCAGTCATTCCCTGCCTCAGTTTACAAGATGTGGCAGCCTGTCTGGAGCCCTAGGGCAGCCTGTGCCGTGAGCTTGGTGCCAGTCTTTAAGCAATAAAACTCAGAATTTTGCTGTCTGCATCTTTAAATAAACATAAAAGGCAACTGCTTGATCACAGTCCTGTAAGACAAAGCCTTGATGTGGCCCTGGGATAGCACTGAGGGGGCTCTTCTCCTGTCCAGCCTCTCACAGCTCTGCCCCTGAAAGGGAGCAGACAAGTCTTAATAACTGGTCAGTTGGCTCCCTGGTCATCAGTTTCTCCTGCTGGCCCTTCTGAGCTGCTGGAGGACAACGGTTTTGTTGGTAGTCTGGCCTGGCTGTGTTTTCCTTAAACAGAGAGGTGTCGGGGCAGAGAAGGCCTGATGGACCCCCAGCACAGTCCAATACAGCAAAGGGTCTTCTTTGATAAACAACAAGTTGTTCCTCTTGCAAACATGCTTTCCCTTGTAGCACAGGAAGACTGGATTTACCTTCATAGTTGACGCTAGTCTCCATGTTGGAAATGCATATTTGGGAAATAGAAGAATTTGGTTAGAAAAGTTGCCAAGTCTAGGGGCGGGGTAAGAAAGCCCTGTAGATTCTGTAACACACAAATGGCACAGAGCCACCAACACTCGCTGCGACAGACTCTTGCTGGTGCCAGCCTGGCTCTTTTGGCTAGTCTTTTGTATGATACTCCCAAATATTCCCTGAAGGGAGCTGGTTTCCTGAAATGCATCTGTTCGTAGGAGCTGGGGTACTAGAAAATGGGATCTGGATCATGGCTGAAATTGCCCTGGTTAATCAGCAGTACACAGAGATATGGAGGCCGGGTAGCTGAGGTGCTCAACTACAGTCCTGGAGGTTGTGGGTTTGAGTCTTGCTTGAGCTCACACTGAAAAGCTGCCTCTAGTTCACCTAGCTGTAAAATGGGTACCTGACCTGTGGTGCCCACAGGTTACCACAGTTGAATGTGATGCTGGCTGCATCACTCCCTTGTGTAACATTGTCTGTGAAACTGATGTGCCTTAATCACGTCAGCCTGATGAGCCATTGGCTTTTGGGGGACTTAGCAGTGCTGGTAGAGGGAGATGAGAGAAGCCAGGCTTATCCCCACTGTCTGAAGCTGGAAAGCAGGCAAGTTTCCAGACTGTTCTCACAACACCTACTTCTAAGAGGAGGAGCTTCCCACAAAGTCCTCCTCAGAATCATTTCAATACTTAATTTTCCATTTTATCTTTGATCAGAGTAACAGGGGAAGGACTATGCAGGCACCCAAGCCCTCATCCCTTGGTGTTTGGTACCTTTCCTCTAGTGGTCAATATATGTTTGGCAGGGGCGGCTCCAGGCACCAGCATGCCAAGTGCATGCTTGGGGCGGCAAGCTGCGGGGGGCGCTCTGCCGGTCGCCGCGAGGGGGCAGGCAGGTTGCCTTCGGTGGCATGCCTGCAGAGGGTCCACTGGTCCCATGGCTTCAGCGGACCTCCCACAGGCTGCCACCGAATTTGCTGGACCAGGGACCTCCCACAGGCAAGCCGCCGAAGGCAGCCTGCCTGCCGTGCTTGGGGCGGCAAAATACCTAGAGCCGCCCCTGATGTTTGGGGTAAAAGTTCGGTGGTGATGATGCCTCTCAGATACAGACCAAGCCTTGCTGCCGACACTTATTCTTCCCACCCTTCAAACATTCCAGTGGTTTGGAGTCAGAAGACACCCTATGAGCGAAGTTGCCTACAAGCATGTCCTGTATCATTGTTTCCTTTTCTATCAAATTCAGTTTGTTTTTCTCTCTTCAGTAAGAGATGAAAAGGCCAGCAATGGGTAGCATAAGAGACATGCTCACACAATCCTCGCTGACTTCTCAAGTGACTATAGTCACTGTCTCCCATGGCCATAGGATGTTAACTAAACTGACAAGGGCCAGACATCAGTGAGAGAAGGTAAGGAAAACATCTGCCTTGCCAGTAGTTGCAAATGTAGTCTCTGTAGTTTTCAGGGTCTCTCAAGCATAGAGGACATAGAGTTTCAAGCCACTGGAGGCTCCTGCTTGAAGTGATGTTTTGGCAAGACACTTTCAATGCTGGAGCTGGATCAGGATTGTTTCATGGCTTTTTGAGAATGGGAAAGCTAGTTACAAGCCACACTTGCCCTCTCCCTTAAGAGTCTCAGCGCAACAGTCACCATCCAGGGAGCCTTGCATAACTGAGTGTAAGTGACGTGCCATCACTGCATGTTTCTTAGCAAATGTTTGAAAGTACTGGAAATCATGGCCAAAATGTACACTGATGCTTTCCACCCCCTACCAAAAGCCTGAAGCACATTAAACAAATACCTCTTGCTTTGAAAATGGGCCCCAATTTGTACAGAGGTTTTCAACAGCGGGATGCTTGTCACTGAGGGAAGAGGCATGTCAGAGTATGGAGACCCACAACTGGAAAACAGAAGCGCACCATGCCTTTCACAGGACTTCACAGGCGTATGTGGTACAGAATGCAGCTTCTTTTGGAAGCTAACATCTATTGATGAGGTGGTGTGAAGGAATCTGCTGTGCACCTTAATTGCATGATGTGAATAATAACTTGAATGAACCAAACACACACCACTGCGATTTAGCATTTTTCACATCAGATTAATTCACACAACAGCCTCAGGAAGTAAGTAAGTATTACCCTCACTATACAGATGGGGAAGCTGAGGCAGAAGAGTTCTGTGGCCTTGAGTCACTCTCTGAAAGAATCACTAGTCAATCCAGTATCAGAGGGGTAGCCGTGTTAGTCTGGATCTGTAAAAGCAGCAAAGAATCCTGTGGCACCTTATAGACTAACAGACGTTTTGCAGCATGAGCTTTCATGGGTGAATACCCACTTCGTCGGATGCAAGTAGTGGAAATTTCCAGGGGCAGGTATATATAAGCAAGCAAGAAGCAGGCTAGAGATAACGAGGTTAGTTCAATCAGGGAGGATGAAGCCCTCTTCTAGCAGCTGAGGTGTGAAAACCAAGGGAGGAGAAACTGGTTCTGTAGTTGGCTAGCCATTCACAGTCTTTGTTTAATCCTGAGCTGATGGTGTCAAATTTGCAGATGAACTGAAGCTCAGCAGTTTCTCTTTGAAGTCTGGTCCTGAAGTTTTTTTGCTGCAGGATGGCCACCTTAAGATCTGCTATTGTGTGGCCAGGGAGGTTGAAGTGTTCTCCTACAGGTTTTTGTATATGCTTCAGGTTGGCAGGTTGTTTGTGGGCGAGGACTGGCCTGCCACCCAAGGCCTGTGAAAGTGTGGGATCATTGTCAAGGATGGGTTGTAGATCCCTGATGATGTGTTGGAGGGGTTTTAGCTGGGGACTGTATGTGATGACCAGTGGAGTCCTGTTGGTTTCTTTCTTGGGTTTGTCTTGCAGTAGGAGGCTTCTGGGTACACGTCTGGCTCTGTTGATCTGTTTCCTTATTTTCTCGTGCGGGTACTGTAGTAGTTATCCTCACACACAACTATTTCAAATTTGATGACAATAATATATCTCCAGATCTGTGGCACCGCTATGGGCACCCGCATGGCCCCACAATATGCCAATATTTTTATGGCCGACCTGGAACAACGCTTCCTTAGCTCCCGTCCACTCACGCCCCTTCTCTACCTATGCTACATTGATGACATCTTCATCATCTGGACCCATGGGAAGGAGACTCTGGAAAAATTCCACCATGATTTCAACAGCTTCCACCCCACCATCAACCTCAGCCTGGACCAATCTACATGGGAAGTCCACTTTCTAGACACCACAGTGCAAATAAGTGATGGTCACATTAACACCACCCTATACCGAAAACCTACCGACCGCTATGCCTACCTTCATGCCTCCAGCTTCCATCCCGGGCACACCACAAGATCCATTGTCTACAGCCAAGCACTGAGGTACAACCACATCTGCTCTAACCCCTCAGACAGAGACCAACACCTACAAAATCTCCACCAAGCATTCTCAAAACTACAGTACCCGCACAAGGAAATAAAGAAACAGATCAACAGAGCCAGACGTGTACCCAGAAGCCTCCTACTGCAAGACAAACCCAAGAAACAAACCAACAGGACTCCACTGGCCATCACACACAGTCCCCAGCTAAAACCCCTCCAACACATCATCAGGGATCTACAACCCATCCTGGACAATGATCCCACACTTTCACAGGCCTTGGGTGGCAGGCCAGTCCTCACCCACAGACAACCTGACAACCTGAAGCATATTCTCACCAGTAACTGCACACCGCACCATAGTAACTCTAGCTCAGGAACCAATCCATGCAACAAACCTCGATGCCAACTCTTCCCACATATCTACACCAGTGACACCATCACAGGACCTAACCAGATCAGCCACACCATCACCGGTTCATTCATCTGCACATCCGCCAATGCTATATACGCCATAATATGCCAGCAATGCCCCTCTGCTATGTACATCGGCCAAACTGGACAGTCTCTAAGGAAAAGGATAAATGGACACAAATCAGATATTAGGAATGGCAATATACAAAAACCTGTAGGAGAACACTTCAACCTCCCTGGCCACACAATAGCAGATCTTAAGGTGGCCATCCTGTAGCAAAAAAACTTCAGGACCAGACTTCAAAGAGAAACTGCTGAGCTTCAGTTCATCTTCAAATTTGACACCATCAGCTCAGGATTAAACAAAGACTGTGAATGGCTTGCCAACTACAGAACCAATTTCTCCTCCCTTGGTTTTCACACCTCAACTGCTAGAACAGGGCCTCATCCTCCCTGATTGAACTAACCTCGTTATCTCTAGCTTGCTTCTTGCTTGTGTGTATATATATATATATATGCCCCTGGAAATTTCCACTACTTGCATCCGACGAAGTGGGTATTCACCCACGAAAGCTCATGCTGCAAAATGTCTGTTAGTCTATAAGGTGCCACAGGATTCTTTGCTGCTAGTCAACCCAGGATTTCAATTCAAGACTTGCTTATTCCCAACCCAAGGAACAATTTGGCTCCATGTGTTTTTGAAGTTTGGATTTGCAAATTCACCCTTCTGCTGTCAGACCCACATACCGGAAACATACATTTGTGACACACAAGAATGCGGTAAGAAGTTGTGCATGCTACATTGCACAGAGAAATTTGCCAAAAAGCACCAGGAGCTAAGCACCAAAATCTGCCTGATGGACACATTCCTCCCATATTGTGATAAGGATGTCTCCTCACAGAGTGAGTGAAAAGCTCAGCTTTGAGGAAACACTCTTGCACCAATGAGTGAAGCATACCTATAAACATAGAACAAATGTCAGTCACAAGAAAGAACAAGATTTTGTCATCCCTTCCATACTACATTTTCCCCCCTCCTGACTGTCAATTCCTCAGCAGCTGGAAGAGTACCTTGGTAGAGGGAGCCTGTCATAACTAATTGCATAGCTTGCCATTTCTGTTATTATTTTAGTCTGCCCTGGTTCCAGGGTCAGTGCTGAACATTCCGCAGTGTTTGAGGTAAGAGATAGTGGATCTTTTTCATTTCTATGATAATGTACAATTGTGGCAGGTTTTCTATCACACTGCATAATCTCTATAACTGGTTTTCATTATTAGTTTTATATGGCATCCCATGCCTGTCCTCCTTTATGCCTCTAGACTCTCAGGAAATGTTAAAGCTATTCAGATGCAGCTCTTACTTTGTCTACATGATTGTTCAGTCAGGCTTCACAAATGTGTTTTCATTTGTTTTGTTCTCCCTTTCCCACTCCCACGTTAAGGTTGTCATTTCAGTGGCTGTACACTAAAATGGGATTGTTTGAACATAATATACCCTGGATTCTTTCAGGCCCAGATTCAGGATTAAGGACGATTCTGTGTCCTCTTGTATTACAAATGTGAACTCACCCTTTAAAAATAATGTAGTGATACGAATAGGGAAGTGGTGGCCCAGGATGGGCCACAGCAGTATCATGGTTAGCCTCTAAAACCAATCTATTTGAAGTTTTCGCCATCAGGAAAACTGCTTAGCACATGATTGTCTCCTAAGCCTCAGTCTGTAATGCAATCTGATCCTTAACCATATTTTGTAGTTAGACTAAAGCAATATGGTCAGACTATCAATGAGGACAGCAGAAAACGTGGCAACAAAAGGGGGAGCAGTTGTGGGGCAATGGGAGGAGAGTGCCGAGAAAAGAAGGTTGTTCTGATGGCAATGGAGGCACACTGAGAGGAAAGGCACATGAAGTGCAGCATTGAGAGGTATGGCCTCAACTCTCACTTGAAAGAATAGGTCAGTCTCCATCTCCATGGACTTTGGCCTCTCAGCTAGGGTGATTTAAGAATATAAAAAAGGTGTCAATTAGCACCCATGACTGTGAGAAGAAATTTTCAATCACTAGTGGCCTGGTCCAGATGTGAACCAGGGACCTAGAGGTGACAAACTCTGTAGCCCCTTGCTGACCCCCACGCAATCCATTACTCGCCTGCCCTCCTCCATCTTTATTTTGATTCTATTTCCTGGCACACTCTAGAAGTTAACATTGTGTAGAGTCAGACCTAGCAGGTAGGTCAACTTTACCTTTGGTCTAAATGCCACTGATATAGCACTTCAAGAGGGATAAAATTCATTCCTTTACTCCATTTCCTGCTTCCCAATCATCTTCCAATGACCTTGGGTCCTAGACAACCAAGAGGAATCTTCTTCGCCACAGCCTCAGACACTCTGTAGAATTTTCCCCAGAGAACTAACATTTTCTGACTCTGGTATAAATTTTGGGGACAAGGGTAGTCACTTTGATCCCATCTACAGGGAGCACTGACAATCTTCTCTCCCCTTTCCAAAATTAAAGACAGCAATGCCACACTAAGTAAGGGAAAATATTCTATTGACAACACTGGGAAGTACCTTACATAGTTTTAGGGCAGAAATTTAATTTAGATTTAGCCAGAAAGGTTTTTATAGGTTAATTAAATACTAATGCTAAACCATATCCCACCAACGATTAGCTATGTTTAGTGATGGACTTATTCCATAATTGTTAAACTAGGTATTTAGCAGATAACTTTCTTAGAAAGATTAAAAGTCTATTTGAGAGACTTCATTTTTAAATGTCACCATTTGAGTTTACGAGACTTCTTGCTGTGCTTAACATGAACAGTGTGTATTTAAAGTGCTAACAATAGGCCATCAGCTGTAAGCATCCAGCGCATGGTGCGGTTTGCACTTAGACTGTGTTTGTACTATACTGCGAATAGAGCCATTTTTTACAGCCTCTTATGCTGCAGGCCCCGCATTGTTCCAAACACATAGGTATATGGGGAAAATGTTTACCATTTATTCTAAAGAATGATCTTACTGGACTCCAGTAGGATTGACCCAGTCCCCCAAAACATCATCTTCTTTATTCTCTCCATGGCAGCATGTTGGCTAATGAAATAAGGAGACAGTATAAGAGGTGCATTTTAAACTTGCTGCTCAGAGATTTATCCTTGCAACTGACAGCCTCAGTGGGATGGGATGCACATGTAACACTTCATACACAGAAACAGGAAAAGAAAAACACCACTCCTCAGTAAGGGTTCTAGAAAACTGATCAGCAGTATGCCGTGACAAAAGCCACTCAGTGAGCAGCACTGAATACACAGCCTAGGAATTTGAAGAGGCATGTGTGATATTCAGGGCAAAAATGTGGACCTAGCAGCCATACCAACATGCAAGGTCAAGAGAGTCTCTAATGCTGACTTATGTACAGTGGTGTTCTGCTGAAGTTCCCAAAGAACCAAGCTAGCATTTCAGAGGACCACTGCTGTGTTTTACTTGAGGTGGGTTTGCGCCAGAGAACTCAGATCCAAATTGCACCCCAGGTTTGAGACGGTTTGGCTGTAGATCTGAATTTCATTGCTGATCTCTTGCTGAATCAAAACTCACGACGCAGAGGTGCTCGTCTATGTTATTCAGATTAATATACCTATTTGGATACAGCATTTTGGCTCTGGCTCTACTGCCACATGGCATTAAGAACAACATTTTCCACCTCACTGCCTGAAGTTAGGCACCTCTGTCCTTATTTAAGCACTTTTTAAAAAACTGGCACCACTCAGAAATGTGGAGTTCCCCGCTGTTCCCCTCCGCTGCAGTGTGCGTTGAGGGTGCTTTGAAAATCCAGAGCCCCCATTTAAGCAATCAGGTTTGAAAATGTTGGTCAAGACTTCAGTAAAATCCAGCAGTGAAAGTGTTAAACATGAGTCTTTATAAAGGATTTGTTTTTGAAGGGTGGGATTGGGGGACTGTGCTTAAGGAAGCAGCATTAACAATATGAGAAAAGGAAGTGCTGGTCTCTTGTTTGTTTGTTTATTGTTTCAGCAGTTTGTACTGTGTGTCTCCTGTGCTATCTTCATTCCTCAGTCTCCCACCCGGTTAATTATACAAGGGAAGTACTGCTTCCTGCAGGGACCTCCTGGGTACTTTCCCATTGTTCACAGAGTTGACACAAGATACTGGAGACTGTAAAAAGGGCTGCTCATTTGTGGGCCTGTGAGAAAACACTCCAGAGACTTAGATTCTGTAAATAAACCAGATGGTTGTATTAGCAGAGGCAAATTTCCACACGAGTGATGCATGTAATAGAGTATACCCACTGAAAAGCCCAGTAAAAATAAAACAATAAATTTACATGGGTTGGGGGGGAGGAAGGGGGACATAAGAGGCAACAAGATTTTCTATGGCTCCAGCACCACCCCCCTAAATCTCCATGGTCCTCAAGATTCTTGGAGGAGGTTGCTCTGTCTCTCTCCCCCGTCAGGCCCCAACCCTTCGATAGATAGCAGAAGGATGGCCTTTCCACTTCAAGTCCAGCTTCAGGTCCCACGGCTCTTATCCAGAAACTCAACCCCCTTGCTGCCACAAGGTTTCCTTTTCGGTTCTTTAACAGATTATGGATTTGTTGTTACAAAAGGGAATAGCCAACATGTTTCCATCCATCATTGTATAGAGAGATCAATATTTATTTTTGGTAAAAAGATATAATCCCAGCTGAAACCTTGTAGGTACTGCAGAACAGCATCAGCAAGAGAGCCAGTGCTGTGAAACTGGGATCCATCTGGCTGTGGATCTGAACACTCCCAACGTTTGGGAGTGATCAAATCTGGAGCTTTTACTAGGGCAGGACTCTGGGGATAATTTGAAAAAAATATTGTTAGAGAAATTCATGCAGAAAAGTTACCGTGTCTGTGGGAGCTGATTATTCTCAGCTTACTCCATGGAAGCAGCTGCATCCCTGGGGAAGATGCAGGAAGTTCAATTACCTGTGAGTGAGGGAATCTTTACTCCCATTAATTTCACTGGGAAAAAGCAAGAGGTTTGGAAAATTGTCTTTCCACACATTGCAAGATGTTTTAGAAGAGCTGACGGATGTGTGTTTAATTAATGGATGGTGGTTTATTTTAAAGTAGATGGGGTCTGGGATTCATACAGGAGCATCCCCCTACCCAGCCCACTCCCACACATACCCTGAAAGAGTTCCTCAGACTATTCTAGTGCATGTGCTTGTCTGTTGGCATCCAGGGGCTATAAGCCCCTGCTAAATGCCCTGAGAGTAGGGGCAAAGTAGAGGTGACACAGGCAGCCCTATGCTGCCCTCCTGTGCAGCCTGTGGTGCAAGAGCATGCCAGGGAGAGGGCTGGGGTGGGACATGGCCAGAACACAAAAGCTTCACCTATTCTAGGCTGCCATAAATTAGAGTAGCCCTTGGGGCTACTTCCAAAACTCATTCCATTGTTTCCAATGCAAAGTTTTATTATTCTGAGATTTTGAAAATAATCCCTGGAGTTTTTCTTTAAAGGGGGCACATTTTCATTTAAAAGTTGATCCCTCCTTTTTTTAGGCAGGGCTGCAGCCACAGAGCTATCACAAAAAGAGCTACATGGATTTGTTGCATGTAAAAATATCATGCACGTGTACCACATGCTGTTGATGACAATGGCAAAGCAGAGTATTAGCAATTGACCCTGTTTAATAACTTTAAAAAAAAGCAGGGGGGGGGGGTTCAGAAAGTCTCTTTCCACAAACTATTCAGCTCAGTCCTTGCCTGGCTACCAAAGCCTTTCACTCATGCATTCCTAATAGCTCTGTTTTCTCTTCCCTACCCGCCTTTTGTCAACAACTATGTAAGAAAAGAATTTCACAATGTCAGGAATTTTTAAGCATTTGAAACAGGTTATGTACATTTGACATGACCCAGCTGCAGAATAAAGCTGAATGCTTGCCCAGCCGGGGAGGTCCATCTTGCTGCCACTTCTTTTTTTAAAAAAATACAGATCTTTTTCATCAAATCATAAACACTAACAAAAAGTAAGCCTGGTCCATACAGAGAGAGCTCATTTTACAAGTGCTTAGAGCAAATCATGTGAGAGAGGCTTTAAAATTGTTTTTGTTTGTTTATAAGCTCCCCTCTGCTGGCAGAGTTAAGATAAGTGACCAATATGCAATAAGTCAAAGGGCATCATGCACTTGAACATCCAAAGCAGGTGCTTTTAAAGATTTTGATCCAGATTGCAGCCCAGTCTATACACCCGCAAGGGGGTATACAAGGCAATAAGAAATCCCCACTTTCACATCTGCACAGTTTCCCCAGACTTTGGAGTAGGTGCACAGGGGGTGAAGTGGACATTGTATGCCTCCTGCTCTTCCACATCCTTAACAGCTGAAAGAGAAATGGTTGGAGAGAGGTGGGGACTGAGCAGACCCTTGGCATTGTTCCCCCTCCCCAACACAAAAGCCAGCCCAGATGAGCACCTGTGAGGAGGGTAGCAATGATTACTGCCCCTGGGAGACCCACTGGAGCTGGGAAGGAGACACCGTTCCCTCACTGCACTGCTATGCACCACCCCTTAGGCACACACGTGTACAATCTGTCAGTCAAGCCCAGCATGGGTACAGCATTACAGCAAGTCCTTCAAATAAAGGTCACAAGAAAATACATGAGAAAGTACACACGGCTGCATAGCACAGACACACAGAAAATATGAAGGTTGCTTTGACTTTTATGGCACACCCACACGCACACCCCACTTTCGTCAGAGCGGTAGGCTGCCTGAACAAAGGGAAAACTCCTGCCTATTAATTCAGTATTTTGACTTGTTTGTGCTGCCGTTGCTTTAATATTTATAATAAAGAATTACAAAAAAGAAAACCCACCCCGTACGATATACTGAAATATACCCAGGCAAGTAGACTACTTCAAAATGCAGTGTTGGAAACCAACGTACTGCAAAGCAAAATTCCAAACTTGCCATCTTATGACTGGGAGTGTCCCCACCCCCAACCAAACACACCCACACACACCCCTTTTCAAAGGGGAACCTTGACTTAGGTTGATTCAGTTATATTGGAAAGCCCAAAACAGAAGACTGTTTTGGTAAATATGGAGTTTAATCAATTGTGCACCACCCTCATCAATATTAATTTGTTGTTTATATTCGAAATTAATATCTATATTGAAATATAGGATCTGAGGTCTCATTTCCACCTATTTGCCTATACGATTGCACATAGTACGAGCAGACTCCTAGCACAGGAACTTGCCCACCATACTATTTCAGGGGAGGGAGGAGCAATTCTGCTTCTCAGGGGACAAATTTGACAGGCTTTGATCAAGCAAATCTCCCATTGAAATTAGCAGGAACTATGCTTGATTGGCCCAATATGTTTAAGGCCCAATATGTTTCCTGCTAGTGCTACAAAGATAAGTGCTTTTCTACATATTTTCTTTTCTAAGTTTATATGTCACAATCTTCAGTGTGAAAAGTGTTGTTAAATACAGACTTTTTACAACTTCCAAATGTATGCATGTCCCACACAGAGAAGAACCTGATTAATTGGGAAAGCAGTTGGACAGCCTAACAAATGCCCAGCAGGCAAGATAAAGAAAAAAGACACCATTTAAAACTGGCCCCAAATGAAATAAAATACAGCGCTGAATAAAGTACATGAATAAAAGTGACAGCAAATACCTTTGGCCTTCATTTCTTCTTCAAAACTTCATTTAGCAGCTTCTTTATTAAGGGACCAGAGCTCAGAGTTTCACACTTATTTAATGCTACTTTACACCAGCCAAATGCACCCCCCCTCCCCAAGCAGATTTTAAGCACTGATTGTTACCATTCAGGAGTAGTATGTGAAAGTATTTCTCCAAGAGATGTCCAGATAAAGCAGGCTTCCCCAATGAAATTTACTTGTAATTGCACTTTGTGTATATCTGCATTGACTATGTACTCAAGCCAAAAACCAAAACAAAACCACACACAACTTGAATCTAGACTTCAAACAATTTGGGGAGAATTCAAATGTGGAGTTTTGGTCATTGTACTAGAAGAACACCTTTTTATCTTTGTCTAGACTAGAGAGAGTTTTTAGTCCTATTGTAACATGACTGACAATTCATTCAAGTTAACAAACACATACTTGTAGAGATGAGAGAATAATTGATATTTTTCAGTTCCATGGCCAAACCCAAAAAATCCAGAAAAAATGTATTTCTTTTTAAACTGAAATGGAATATTTTTTCTTTATGAAAAACCAAAAAACAAAAATGAAAACCAAGCATCATTCTGGGATGTATTAGCAGGAGGGCTGTAAGCAAGACACAAGAAGTAGCTTTTCTGTTCTACTCCGTTCTGATTAGGCCTCAGCTGGAGTATTGTCCCCAGTTCTGGGCACCACATTTCAGAAAAGATGTGGACAAACTGGAGAAAGTCCAGAGAAAAGCAACAAAAATGATTAAAGAGCTAGAAAACATGAGCTATGAGGGGAAATTGAAAAAATTGGATTTGTTTGGTCTGGAGAAGAGGAGAAGACCGAGGGGGAACATTTTACATACTTGAAAACTGTTACAAGCAGGAGTAAGAAAAATTGTTCTTCTTAACCTCTGCCAATAGGACAAGAAGCAATGGGCTTAAATTGCAGCAAGGGACATTTCAAGTGAACATTAGGAAAACCACCCTGACAGTTAGGAAGTTTAAGCACTGGAATAAATTGCCCAGGGAGGTTGTGGAATCTCCATCATTGGAGATTTTTAAGAGCAGGTTAGACAAACACCTGTCAGGGACGGGCTAGATAATACTTAGCCCTGCCATGAGTGCAGGGGACTGGATTAGATGGCCTCTCAAAGTCCCTCCCAGTCCTACGATTCTATGATGTAATGGCTGTCCTCTTGTGAAAGGACTTCAGCCATGGTGAGCTAGGAGTCCTAGAATTCTGTTCCTCAACTTGATAAAGATAAAGATAAAGATTTTAAAAAAAAGTCCTTTCAACTAAACAAACCAAATTTTGAAAATATTTTTGTTCAGCCAAAACTACTCATAAGTAGTTTTGGGGCCCCAAAAATCTGATTTTACTATTAATCAAAAACATTTATCCTAGCTCTTAATTGTACTCATATAAGAGACCAGGAGGATGAGGTAATATATATCTTTTATTGGACCAACTTCTGTTGGTGAAAGAGATAAGCTTTTGAGCTCCATAAAGCTCTTCTTCAGGTCTGTGCTCATGTAGATTAATGTAGACATTTCATAAATATATTATATCCAGGACAGACGGCAAAAGCCATAAGTTGCACCAGAAATACACGTTTGTGCTTGGAACAGATGTTTGTAGAGGTCTGAATTAGGACATACAATTGTACTAATTAACTTAATTGCAGTCAGTTAACTCAAGTTATAGTAGGGCCAGAACACTGGTCTAAAGAAGGCTTTACTGAGGCCTGGTCTACACTAGTGTGTTATTTTGGAATTAGCCGAGTTAATTTGGAAAAAAAATGATTCCGTCCACACGACCAAACCGTTTTTTTCGATTTAAAGGGCTCTTTAATCCGATTTCTGTACTCCTTCTCAGCAAGTGGAGTAGCGCTTAAATTGAGATTGCAATCCCGGGTTAAAGGTATTGTGGACACAATTCAACATCATTGGCCTCTGGGAGCTATCCCAGAATGCTCCCTTGTGACTGCTCTGGACAACACTCAACTCCGATGCACTAGCCAGGTGGGCAGGAAAAGCCCTGGGAACTTTTGAATTTCATTTCCTGTTTGGTCACCATCAGCACAGTCCACCATCACAGGCAACCATGCGGAGTCCACCATCACATGAGATCACGCAGTCCCGGATTCGCAGACGAGCGCCAGCATGGTCCAAACGGGAAGTACTGGATATCATTGCATGTTGGGGAGACGAGTCTATTATGGCAGAACTATGTTCCAAAAAAAGGAACGCAAATTTGTATGCTAAAGTCTTCAGGGCCATGACGGAAAGAGGCTACTCCAGGGACACAGAGCAGTGTCGTACAAAAATCAAAGAGCTCAGGCAAGTGTACCAGAAAGCCAGGGAGGCAAATGGGTGCTCTGGGTCACAGCCCCATACATTCTGCTTCTATTGTGAGCTGCATGCAATTATGGGGGAGGTGACACCACCACTATCCCACCGCTGTCCGTGAACACCTGCAAGGGGGGAGTTGCACAGAGCAAGGAGGAAGAGTCATTGGAGAATGAAGAGGACAGTGCACAGGCGGCAAGTCGGGTATCTGTTTCCCCCCTAGTCAGGAACTATTCTTAACGCTGAAGCCAATAGCCTCCCCCCACTCCCAAGGCGGGCTCCTGGACCATGACCCTAGAGAAGGTACTTCTGGTGAGTGAGAGCCTGATCGGAGCCACGCGGTGGGGGGGGGGAAGGGGGAACCCAGCTGCGCTGGGCTGTTCACGTGTAGTTTAAAGGGCTCATCCCTGCTCAGAGCCTCATCGGAGCCACACAGTGGATGCGAGGGGGGTGGGGTGAAGTGATCATCCCAGAGAGCCCGCAGGCCCTCCTTTTATATGGCAAACCCACAAGGCATTGCTTGCTGTGGGAAAGGGGGTCCAGCAGTTTGAAAGCATTGAAATTAATGTAGAAGAACCAGAACCCTGCATGCCCCTAGGGGCTGCCTGCAAGCTGAATTCTGTTGCCCGGCCGTGTGTGATGGCTTACTCACACCAAAGTGTCCCCTTTGTTCTCTGAAATGTATCTTTTAAAAATACTACCCTCCCTTTTTCTCCTCCTGCAGGTGCAAATGTTTCAACGCGGCCCCTATCTACTCCGCCCCAGAGGCTGGTCCAGATTAGAAAGCGGAAAAAACAAACTTGGGAGGACATGTTTGCCGAGCTCATGCAGTCCTCCCGCACTGAGAGGGCCCAGCTGAATGCGTGGAGGCAAACAATTGCAGAATCCCGTAAAGGAGTGACACGCGCGAAGAGAGCAGGCAGGACACTATGATCAAGCTCATGGGGGAGCAAACTGACATGCTCCAGATCTAATGCGATCTAATGCGGGAAAGGCAGCAAGACCACAGACTGCCACTGCAGCCCCTGTATAACCACCCTCTCTCCTCCCCAAGTTCCATAGCCTCCTCACCCAGATGCCCAAGAACATGAGGGGGCTGGCTACGGGGACCCCCACACTCAACCGCAGAGGATCACCCAAGCAGCAGAAAGCTGGCATACGCGAACTTTTGATTTGGTTTCTGGATTTGTCCTTCTCTCCTCCTCCAGCCCCCTAACCTAATGCCCTCCCCCTCCCCCCGGTCTACCTTCTGATTTCTCTCAATGTGTTGTGCAAATAATAAAAAACAGTTTTTAAACAATTTTGACTTTATTTCCTTTCATATATATAGGGGGCAGGTAACTTCAAGAGAAACAAACAACTGTCACACCATACCCTGGCCAGTCATGAAACTGGCTTTCAAAGCTTCTCTGATGCACAGCGTGCCCTGCTGCGCTCTTCTAATCGCCCTGTTGTCTAGCTGTGCGAAATTGGCTGCCAGGCGAGTTGCCTCAACCTCCCACCCCGCCATAAACATCTCCCCTTTACTCTCACAGATATTGTGGAGCACACAACAAGCAGCAATTACAATTGGAATATTGGTTACGCTGAGATCTAACCAAGTCAGTAAACTGCACCAGCGCGCTTTCAAACGTCCAAAAGCACATTCTACCACCATTCTGCACTTGCTCAGCCTATAGTTGAACTGCTCCTTACTACTGTCCAGGGTGCCTGTGTACAGCTTCATGAGCCATGGTATTAAGGGGTAAGCTGGGTCCCTGAGGATAACTATAGTCATTTCAACATCCCCAACAGTAATTTTCTGGTCTGGGAAGTAAGTCTCTTCCTGCAGCTGTTCAAACAGACCAGAGTTCCTGAAGATGTGAGCGTCATGCACCTTTCCCGGCCATCCCACGTTGATGTCGGTGAAACGTCCCTTGTGATCCACCAGTGCTCACAGCACCATGGAAAAGTACCCCTTGTGGTTTATATACTGGCCACCATGGTGTGCCGGGGCCAAGATAGGGATATGGGTCCCATCTATCGCCCCACCGCAGTTAGGGAACTCCCAGCACATTAAAGCCATCCACAATGGTCTGCACATTTCCCAAAGTCACTACCCTTGATAGCAGCTGGTCAATGATTGCGTTGGCTACTTGAAGCACAGCAGCCCCTACAGTAGATTTGCCCACTCCAGACTGATTCCCGACTGACCGGTAGCTGTCAGGCGTTGCAAGCTTCCACAGTGCTATGGCTATTTGCTTCTTGGCTGTGAGGGCTGCTCTCATTTTGGTGTCTTTGCACTTCAGGGCAGTGGACAGCAAGTCACAAAGTTCCATGAAAGTGGCCCTATGCATATGAAAGTTTCACAGCCACTGGGAATCATCCCAGACCTGCAACACTATGCGGTCCCACCAGTCTGTGCTTGTTTCCCAAGCCCAGAACTGGTGTTCCACGGCATGAACCTGGCCCAATGCCACCATGATCTCCCAATTGCCACATGCCATGCTTCTAGGAATGTCTGTGTCCATGTCCTCATCAGTATAATAATCGCACTGTCATCACTTCCTTGCCCGGTTTTGCAGGTACTGCACATACTTCTTGATAATGCGCAAGGTATTTACAATGGTCAAAACTGCCACGCTATGGCGCCTGCACGGGTAATCCTGGAGAAAGGGTGCTAAATGTAGGAGAGCTGTTCTGTTCAAGATGGCCGATAAAAGATAGTAAGTGGCTGTCTTCTGTAGCTTTCACGGGGTTGGGAAGCTCGCTAGAGCTGCAAGAGTGGGAGAGCAGAGTTTGCAGCAGAGGTTGTGGCGGAAGCTGTGTGGCTCAGTTCACAATGGCCAAAAAACGGCGGGGAATTGTTGCCTTCTGTAACTTGCACATAAGCCCAGGACAGACAACATGGAAAAATTAGCTAGCAATGCAAGAGCGGGAGAGCAGAGTTTGCGGCGAAAGCTGTGCTGCTCAGTTCACGGTAGCCGAAAAAAGGCGGGAAATGGTTAGATAAAAGAGTAGATAGAAAGACAAGAGGACATGCGAGGTGGATTCATAGTACCAGCAGACAGGTAGTGCACCGTCTGCTGGCAGTATGGCGTCTGCTGTAGCTTTCACTGAGGGAGGAGCGAGTGATGCCACACACCCAGAAACACCCACAAGAATGTTTTTGCCTCATCATGCACTGGGAGCTTAACCCACAATTCCAATGGGCAGCGGGGACTGCGGGAACTGTGGGATAGCTTCCCACAGTTCACCGCTCCAACATTCGATGCTAGCCTTGGTACTATGGATGCACTCCGCTGAATTCATGCACTTTAGTATAAAGTATAAAATCGCTTGTATAAAATCGCTTCCGAAAATTCAAATAGAATAAGTTTGAATTAATTGCACACTGTCGATGTACCCTTAGTCAAGGTTGCAAAACAGAGTCCATTCACCCCCGTTTTCACATACTCATAACTTTCTAAAACATCAGCTGAAAGGTTTCAGGCTTGATCTCTGGCAGAGGTGATTTTGATTTGAAATTTATACAAGGGTAAAATTATACATTTTCTTGTTTTTTTTTAAAAAAACGTCCAATTTCTTTTTTGCAGAGCTAACAGAGTGCTGGTTTGAACTGCAGACTTACTTGCTGGGGAGTGTTATAGAAAGCCATACTATTTCAGCATCTTACAAATTTTAATTCAAGTTGGTCTTCACTGCACCCCTGTGTATCAGGGAAATACTATCCCCATTTTGCAGATTGGGAAACTGAGGCAGAGAGAGATTTAAGTGACTTATCCAAGGTCACAGAGGAAGTTTGCATCACAACCTGGAATAAGACCCAGATCTTGAGTCCTGGTGTAGTGGCTTCACCACAAGATCACATGTCCTCTCTGCCCCAATGAGCAGTTAAATTAGCAATTTTTGCTAATGCCAAAAGCAATTGTTTTTGTAATGCCAAAGTTAGGAACATTTAAAGCATACCACTGAGCATTCACAGCAAAAAACTGCCATTAGGCTGTTTGCTGTGCACTTAAAGATGGATGCGGTGTTCCTTTATGCGCAGGCAGTTAACTGTGCCAGTATTTGGTTAGATGAACTTACAAGCTCAGCTGCTGAAGCGAGAGACTGTAAGCTAACAGCAAAGGAAAGAGGAGTTTTTTAAGTGCAAGTAAGCCAGTGAGCTCTGAAGCAAAGAGGTTACAGCAGACTGGTATCTCCTGAAGCCTGTTAGCTCCAGAGCAAGGAGCTGTCAAGATTCACAGATGAAAGTTTGCAAGCTGTACAAGGTAAATAGCTGTGGCGTGAGGAGTTTACATCTCTCATCCATCCCCTACCCTTTCCTCTCCCTTCATCTCCGACACTGCCATTCCACTGCCACCTCCAGAGTAGCCCCTAACCTCTCTCACGCACCCACTCATCATGAACTGCTGAAACCCTCTACTTCCCCAAGCCCCAGAGCCTCTCCAGTTCTGTACAGAGTGCCCTACCCACTCACTGGCTGGAGCCAGCATGAAAAGGATGCAGTTGGACAGCATTAGCCCCACTATGTCCTGCTGCCAGACAGCATGATAGCCCACCCTGACTCAGCCAGAGCCTTGCCAGTGTACAAGTCTGTATTTCTGAATTTGAGATAATCATCTTGCCTAACAAATGTTTTATTCTCTTACTACCTCCCACACACACACAAATAAATGCACTTTAACGAGTCAGACAAAAAATACATTCTCACTTTAATTTCTCACTTCCCCAAGCCCAGCCACTAATTCAGTCTTGTTATGTCTTTCGATTAAGGAAAGCGTCTATACTGAGCTTTGGGAAACAATTGTGTAGGAGCGGTTCATGCTGTAAACTAGTGACTGTTTTGCTTTGTTCAGCACGTTGTACTTGTGCCTCTTGTGAGATATTGTATTACTAAGGGTGTATTGACTAAGAGAGAGACACCAATTGAACCCCACATGGAAGTAATTAAAACTGTTCAAAAATACTGAAGAATTATGTTTATCGCTTTAAAAAGAGATCATAGAAGATTAGGGTTGGAAGAGACCTCAGGAGGTCATCTAGTCCAATCCCCTGCTCAAAGCAGGACCAATGCCAACTAAATCATCCCAGCCAGGGCTTTGTCAAGCCGGGCCTTAAAAACCTTTAAGGATGGAGATTCCACCACCTCCCTAGGTAGCCCATTCCAGTGCTTCACCACCTTCCTAGTGAAATAATTTTTCCTAATATCCAATCTAGACCTCCACCACTGCAACCTGAGTCCATTGCTCCTTCTTCTGTCATCTGTCACCACTGAGAACAGCTGAGCTCCATCCGCTTTGGAAACCTCCTTCAGGTAGTTGAAGGTATCAAATCCCCCCCACTCTTCTGCAGACTAAATAAGTGCAGTTCCCTCAGCCTCTCCTTGTAAGTCATTTTTGTTGCCCTCCTCTGGACTCTCTCCAATTTGTCCACATCCTTTCAGTAGTGGAGGGCCCAAAACTGGATGCACTACTCCAGATGTAACCTCACCAGTACCGAATAGAGGGGACTAATCAATTCCCTCAATCTGCAGGCAATGCTCCTACTAATGCAGCCCAATATACCGTTAGCCTTCTTGGCAACAAGGGCACACTGTTGACTCATATCCAGCTTCTCGTCCACTGTAATCCCCATGTCCTTTTCTGCAGAACTGCCACTTAGCCAGTCAGTCCCCAGCTTGTAACAGTGCATGGGATTCTTCCATCCTAAGTGCAGGACTCTGCACTTGTCCTTGTTGAACCTCATATTTATTTTGGACCAATCCTCCAATTTGTCTAGGTCACTCGGACCCTATCCCTACCCTTCAGTGTATCTAACTCTCCCTCAGTTTAGTGTCATCCATGAACTTGCCGAGAGTGCAATCCATCCCATCATCCAGATCATTAATGAAGACGTTGAACAAAACCAGCCTCAGGACAGATGCCTGGGGCACTGCACTTTATACCGGCTGCCAACTAGACATGGAGCCGTTGAGCCTGATGATGTTATACCAATATAATAAAAACCAGCAGGATCTTATTAAGAGGGATAAGGCAAAGATGCCACATTTATTGCAAATATAATAATAAAGCAAAAGACAAAAGTAAACAATGTTGTTTGACTAATTCCTATTACTACTTATTCCTTATACACACACTATATATATATATATATATTCATTCACACAATCATTCATTCAAGTTCTGTATAGGTGTTATAGTTACCAGCCTAGAAGTTGCTCATGCCAAGTTACTGGCCAAGTATCTTGGTCATGAGGATGGAGCCGAGTCTGTGTCAGATGCACCTGATGCTCCTGGAGGTTGGCAGCAGAACCAGAGACTCAAAGTCCTCAGTTTTTGGAGTTCATTCTTATAGGAATTAATGCCTATGTTAGTCTATGGGAACCGTTTCATCCTGCTGTTGCTGGCTCAATTAGCAGATGGCACATTCCTGGTGGCTCCACACTGTCTAAAGTGGCACATTCCTTCCAGGTGATGGGGTGGATCCCAGTTTACTCTCCGGGGGTTGTCTGGTGGTCCACTTGACACATTCTTCGGCCGATGGATCCTTCCTAGGCTGTCAACTCCCTAACCATTCACGTACATCAAACATTCATCAACATACATTCCATATCTTAACCATATTTTAATTTACTGTCTCCACCACTTTTGGGTTGTGTGTTAATTCCTATGAGACTTCCGGCCCTGTAATCACAGAGGGTGGGGGTCTGTTTGTTTGCATTGTATCAATTACAGCTTAAGGCTAGCATAGTGTTTACTTCAAGAACAAAGTCAATTAACTTGTTTGTAAGTTTTACATAGTAATAGAGTATCTTTCACAGGACAGATACAATCAGTGTTTTCTGTAGACAGGAGCTTACAAGTTTTAACATAAGAACTAAAAGATTTTTGTGAAACTGGGGGGTCACTGTCACTTGGGGGAAATCACTGTTAGTACCTTCTTTAATATCCCTATAACGATCTAGCCAGCTTTCTATCCATCTTATAATTCATTCATCCAATCCAAACTTGCTGGCAAGAATACTTTGGAAGACTGTATCAAAAGCTTTGCAAAAGTCAAGATATATCATGTCCACCTCTTTTCTCATATCCACAGAGCCAGTTATATCATAGAAGGCAATCAGGTTGGTCAGGCATGACTTGCCCTGGGTGAATCCATGTTGACTCTTCCTGATCACCTTCCTCTCCTCCAAATGCTTCAAAATGGATTCCTTGAGGACCTGCTTCATGATTTTTCCAGGAACTGTGGTGAGGCTGACCGGTCTGTAGTTCCCCGGGTTCTCCTTCTTCCCTTTTTTCAAAATAGGCATTATATTTGCCTTTTTCCAATCGTCCAGGACCTCCCCCGATCACCACAAGTTTTCAAAGATAATGGCCAATGGCTCTGCAATCACATCAGCCAACTCCCTCAGCACCCTCACATGCATTAGATCTGGCCCCATGGACTTGTGCATGTCCAGCTTTTCTAAATGGTCCTTAACCTGTTCTTTCTTCACTGAGGGCTGCTCACCTCCTCCCCATACTGTGTTTCCCAGTGCAGCATTCTGGTAGCTGACCTTGTCTGTGAAGACTAAGACAAAAAAAAAAAGCATTGAGTACTTCAGCTTTTTCCACATCATCTGTCACTAGGTTGCCTCTCCCACTCAGTAAGGGTCCCACACTTTCCCTGATGATCTTCTTGTTGCTAACATACCTGTAGAAACCCTTCTTGTTACCCTTCACATCCCTTGCTAGCTGCAACTCCAGTTGTGCTTAGGCCTTCCTGATTTTATACTCCTCCCTAATCATCTGTCCAAGTTTCCACTTCTTGTAAACTTCATTTTTGTGTTTAAGCTCACCAAAGATTTCTCTGTTAAGCCAAGCTGGTCACCTGCCATATTTGCTATTCTTTCTGCACATCAGGATGGTTTGTTCCTGCACCTTCAATAAGGCTTCTTTAAAATACAGCTAGCTCTCCTGGACTCCTTTACCCTGCATATTAGCCTCCCAGGGGATCCTGCCAAAAATAGCTTTGTTTAAACCAGAGCCATTTTTCCACTGAGGTATGCAAGCTACTGTGGCTACGTTGAAACTAAACTACAAGCTAGGGGTGCGATTCCCCTGCTTGTGCACACATATATTTGAGCTAGCACAAGTATAACTAGCAGCATTGTTGTAGTAACATAGGCTTGCCTGAGCTATGCTGAGTACATGCCCACTGGTTTCAAGCAGGTTTGTACTCTCCCGCCGCCCCCCTATCCCCCCCGGCTCAGCCCTGCCTGTGCTACCATGGCTTTGCTGATATTTATACTCACGATTGCTCTATGACCATGATTTTCAACTTGTGGTGTGTGAGCTCCTGGGGGCCCGTAGCATATGTCTAAGATTTCCAAAGGGGTCCATGCCTCCATCTGAAGTATTTTAGGGGTCCGCAAATGAAAAAAGGTTAAAAGCCACTGCTCTATGAGTTACATGGATGATGGTGGCAGGGAAGGGTAAGGTTTTGAATTCACTCCAGCCACAACCTCAGGACAGTGACTAGAATAGTAACTGTAGCCCTGCAATGCTTCATGCACAAGCCATTATGGCCGCTGGCTTGTGCCTTTTGGAAAAGCCTCATGCAATTTAATAGAGGTAAAGTCAACAGGAGTCTCTAGAAGTTACTCTAAAAGTCTATTAGATGTGATAAAGAATGACATTCTGTTTGTAGGATTTTCTAACCATCTACAAAATGTAATCGAGATGGTTAGCCCCCCCACCCATGGATATACTCCTAACAAATCCGGAACCAAGTCCATGCAGCCAAGAAACCATGAACTGGATGATGATCAAAGGAGTTCAGCATCAATTGAAGAGGGGGAGTAGGGAGAGAGGAATAGTTTCCACCTTTCAGCGTGGTCTATATTCAGGTTAATTTATGAGTCTCTCTAGTATGTTTGAACTCTCAGCTCACTCACCACTGTGTTCTACTACTGCCTGCTGTTTCAGAAGACAGAGCAACCAACCTTGACTGCATATTAACTTCACCTGAATTATATTTTAGTCCTTTCCAGAGGAGCATCTGAAAGCTTTTTGTTCAAGAGGGAGGGCAAGAGAGAGGCACCCCGTACACGTGGGAGGGAATTGGAATTAAAAGAGCCGGTTGGAATTATTTCAATTAATTTGGGTTCTGAAGACCCCTAGAGAAAGGCTCCTCTTGGAACTACTGAAGCAGAACAGAGTATTTCAGAGTCTCAGTTTCACATTAAAGTATCAGCGGCACAGAAAAAACACTTTCCCTCCTGATTCATTCATCCTCACAAATGCACTGAAGCTGAAGCTGCCGCTGCCTTGTAGCTGCGAACAGGAGTTTAGTCTGACAAGTTTTATAAAAGCATGTGGCCCCGCCCTGGCAAAGAGAACACACACAGACTATTTTAAACTCACACAAGCAGTCATAGAAATAAACCTTTAATCTTAGTGCTGGTAATGCACAAAAGATCATAGAGCGGTCTCAATTATTTATTCTTTACACTATTGTTTATCAATGTTGATTGGCCAGTCACAGTGCTTTGAAATTGTAAATTGCTTTATAATTATGAAAATGTCATTATACCACCAGCATGATCTAGTAGTCTACTAAAGCCACTTATGCCTACTGCATCACTAGATTAGGAGTTTCTTCCAAGCATTAATATTGCACTAGCAGAACATTCACTGGATGATCTCAAAGAACTACAAAAACAATTAAACCCCAACATCCTTCTGAAATAGGACAGTATTTTTTTCTATTACACAGAGATGGGTTAAACCAAGAGGCAGCAGTACAATAAGTCTGTGTGACCCTGGGCAAGACAGTCACTGACTGAGCAAGAAACAGAGTCCATCTGGTCTGGCTCCTAACCTACTTTAACCCTTAAGCAAAACTGCTTCATTGATATGAAATATCCAGTGAGGGTTTGTTTTTTGTTTTTTTTTTTTACCATTGCAGTACCAAGCAGAGCCCTAAAAGCCAAAATTTTCCAAACTCAGGAGATCAGAAAATCTCATCTACAAGTTTGCTTGAGAGTTCTGTTTCAGTCTTGGTCACAAGCTGTGGGTCTTAAATTTAACAGGGGAGATTCAGTAACTAATGTTTTATAATTAAATTTTTTTGTTTCACCTGCCAAGCTTTGCTGAAGGGTTTTATCTATAACCAGGGAACACTGACATTTCCTTTTGTACTAGAGACATGAAGGAATTAAGGGATTCAGGATAGCAAAGCCCTCATGAATAATTTATACTCCACTTCCAGCAAATATGCCTTCACTTGATATGCACCAATATTGGGATCAGATACCTATGGAATGGATGATGGTGCCAGGTCTCACTGATCCAAAAGGAGGTGGGGTATCTGATCATTGTCAGCCATCAAGTGGTTTTCCACCTTTCAGGACCTTCAATTGCAAGTTGGGAACTTTGGCTCTGGGAATCTGGTCTCATGGACCACAACAAAATCACAGCTAGGCACCAATACATTCTCGCCTCGCTCTAGTCTTTTTCCTCCTACTTCGCCTGCACCCCCGGTCAATATTGCCATAAATATTTAGACTAGATATAAAGCAAGAGCAAGATAGATTGTAGAGGAATCCTTCCCCATGCTGAGTAACATCTTGTCAGGATGAGTACTAGGGCTGGCCAGAAAACAAGAATTCCCTTTCTGCTGATTCAGAGCAGGGAATTAAACTTGGATCACCTACATCCTAGAGGAGGGTCCTAACCACCAGGCTATTTGTTGGTCTAGGGTGGGGGGTAGCTTGTTTGTTTCCAGCATGGAATTTCTAGTCAGAGACTTTTTCCTGGTTAAAAAATTCATTGAAACCGATACAGTTCCACAAGTAGTTTTGATTTTGACAAAAATCTGCATTTTCCAACAAAAAAAAGTTTCACTGAAAAAAAGTTTTCTACTGGCTGTAATGAAAACTGCTGCTTTAAATATGTAGCAGGAAGACAGGAGGGGATCTGGAAAAGGCTGGAGGCTCTACAGTGAAGCAAAGAAAAAAAGACCGGTCATGTCTACACTAGAACTTTTTACAAGGAAATACCTATTCAGCTATCTGTGTGGAAGACACCTCATAGTTAACCTCATTTGTTCCATTTGCACCTGAGCTGGAGTTAAAATGACTTTGGACACACTGCCGCATCTCAAACTTCTTAGTTATCCTTTCATGATGTCCAAATATAACATAAGCAGAGTAGAGCAAGACAATGTAGGCACAACCTATCCAGTAATAGTGGAGAGGTTTATTTTGTTGTTTTTTATTTCTATTTTGTCCAGTATACAGTCTGCTCATTTCCATGACAAATTTTTTACGTGCAGTTGGGCAAAATGAATGCAGAAAACAAAAAGCCATTTTCCTGGGCAATGAAAGAATCCACCTCCATGGCACCGTGATAAAAACAGCCCAGATGCCATCGGCTCTCACTGCCACAGTGGCATTACGGAATCCAATGGGAAGTCTGAAGGCTGAGTTGTCTTCCCATTTCTGTAGGACTCCTAGTTACAAATATATTATTACCCACCTCCTACAAGCATGTGGATGTCCTAGACGTACCATACATATGTTTGGCTCGCTCCAGAGGAAAGTGTTCTTACGGTGTGAGGAGAAGGGCATTGAACCTATGGGGACTGTTTAAAGAGAAGACTTAGGTCTAAAGATATATAAAGTAATGAATGGAATAGAGAAGTGGATCAGATGCTCCCATTTACCCTCTCAGAAATACAAGAGCAAGGGAACAGTTAATGAAATCAAGAAGGCAGCAAATTTAAGACTGATAAAAGGAAATACTTTATACGCAGTCAGCCCATGGACTTCACTGCCACGAGAGGTCACTGAGGTCAAGAGTTGAGCAGGATTCAAAACAGGATTGGACATTTGTATGGATAATGAAAATATCCAGAGTTAGATTGTTAAGGATATGTTTTAAGTTTGGAAGGGATAGAAGTCTTCATGGCTTAGGATATATGCTGGCAGAGCTATGCCAATTTAGGCTCCGTAGCGTAGACAGAGCCGGATACAGGGGGAAAACAGTGAAACTGACTCTGTAGAGTGCTGTCAATGCACAAAGCAAACAGTGGCAAGAAAATTTCTCTCCAGTTACAGTAGTCTGAAGGTATGTCTGCACTTAAAATGCTGCAGTGCTGTAGCACTTCAGTGCAGACACTACCTACGACAACAGGAGGCAATCCACGTCCCCACGGGCGGCAGTAAGGTCGGCAGACAAATTCTTCTGTTAATCTAGCATTGTCTACATTGGGGGTTAGGCCACGTCTCTCTGGGGAATGGATTTTACATGGCCTGAGAAATATGGCTATGCCGATGTAAGTTCCCAGTGTAGACCAGCCCTAAGGGGTTACTTGTAACAATAGCAGGCAAACAATTTTCATACCGTAGTGTCATTTTTCAAGCTGACCAAGTGTCTTTCAAGCTTAAATCAAAGAAGACCACAAGTCCAAACTATATCACTGTTTGCAAGACCTTTGCATAGCATAGACAGGCAGTCTCACAAAAGGTAAAATGAGCAGGAGCCAGCCTTATATAAAACACTACCATCTTCCACAGCAACATGCCAAAACACTGTAACAAACACCATGTTAAGTAGAGTGGTTTTGGGGCCTGAGCTAAAGCCCACAGACATCAATGGGCATCTGCCATAATATACTATAAAATACTCTTAATATTTTAATAAAGAGAAAGGAGCCCTCCACAGCTCTGAAAATGGCATCTTTATATGCTTTCACATTGGCAAGCTCTTTAATCCCTCGTCTGTGTGTGAATACCAAGGTAATCAAAGGTTTGACCCAGAAACTGCTCTATGCCAGTGATTGCACCTTAGTGGCACACTCCGAAGCAGCACTGCAAGATCTTACAAACCATTTTGCTGTGGTGGCTTGTAACTTTGGCCTTACCATCAGCTGAATGAAAACTGAGGCCATGTACAAGAAAGTTCCTCAACTCCTCATCAAGACCCATCAATAAGCTTGGAAAGTATCACATTCCTAGCCATCAAATAGTTAATATATCTCAGCAGCATATTAAACAAGGAAGTGACAAATTGATCTAAGACGTGAATGAATGAATTAAGAAAGCCAGTGCCTCTTATGTTCACCTTTATCACCAAATCTGGAAGCAACATGGAATCCGTCTACAAACAAAAATCAGAGTGTAGAATGATATTGTCCTCAGGACATTGCTCTGTGGGAGTGACCTGTTATTAATGGCACATTAAGAAGCTTGAGAGTTTCCATTTGCAACACCCACAATGAGACTGTTGGGCATCATGTGGCAGGACCATATATCCAACATGGACATTTTCGTGAGAGCTGGTTCAGTTGGTATCGCGGCTCATTGATTTGCGCCCAATTGAGATGGACTGGTCATGTAATTCATATGCCTGAGATCTGTCCAGCAGAACACATTCTATATTCCAAATTAAGCTCTGGCAACTGTAAGCATGGAGGGCAAATGACACTTCAAAAGAGACTCTGAAACAAAATCTGCACACAACAAATACTTCTGATTTGACCTTTGAGCAACTGGTGACTGATAGCTTCTCATGGCTCTACAGCTTAAGGGGGCGGAGGGTGGGTACGACTTTGAGAAGAACCACAATGTGCAGCTGGAAGCACAGCACCAGGCATGGAAACAACAGGCAGCACAATTAACACAACCAGACCAATAGCTCTCTCGTTAGAGTGGTAAATGTTGTTCTTCCCAGATTGGTCTATGATACCACACAAAGACCCATTAGTACAAAACCTGTGATTGTCAATCTTGCCCCTGAAATCAGGGTGACTACTATTACTTCACCTGAGTCTCTGCTTCATAGAGTAGTATGCTCAGTACAATCCCATGGTATAATCTGACCTTTAGTTTGATGTGGAGACCTCTGTTTGACCAGATGTTGTACACCCTTCCAAAGGTGGTTTCATTTTCCTAGTTTCATATGAATCTTTGTCGCAGCCAACTTCAAATGTTATCACACTCCCCAGATAGCAGAACTCTGCCTGTTCGATTCATTTTCCCACCTATGTACACCTTTGCATCTCTTCTCCAGTTTCCTACTTTTATAATCTTGCTTTTCTCTGAATTTACCTTCAATCCAATTTTTGCTCCTTCCTCTGATGTAAGGGCAGTCATTCTGCTCCACCTCACACTTTATAAAGCCATGTTGTCAGCAAAGTCAAAGTTGTGCAACTCATCACCTCTAATCCATTTTACATTGGCCACAATGCTTTTTGTTACCTGCTTCATCACTCAGTCTATTGCTAATGCGAAGAGGATTGGTGATAACGCACATCCTTGTCTAACTCCAGTCACAATATCAAACCTCTCACCCAGGCCTCTCTCCAATCTTATTATGCATCCATTTTCATCATAAAAATTCCTTATTATGTTGATCAGCTTGTCTCGTGTCCCAGAAGTTCTCACAGTATTCCACAGGGCTTCTCTGTGGATACTATCAAATGCTTTCTTGAAGCCGATAAAGTTAAGGTGGGTTTTTGACAAGTAGTAGCTTTTTTTGATGATCTGTCTAACATGGTCATGGCCAGAACCCAGCCAAGTCTTCTCGTAATATTCTGTCTGCTGTCTTCTTTTCAGTATAATGGTAGCCAATACTTATCTGGGACTGAGTATGGTAAAAAAAAAGAAAATCCCCATTTTTAATTTAAAAACATTTTTAGTGGTAATCCCCTTTGGTGTTGCCTGTAACTCTTACAAACAGTCAGACAGAAGATTATGTTCAAGTTGATCATGTCTTTTTAAATTTAAATTCTACAGACATTTCCCATCAGAGCTGTGAACTAAAAAAAAAAAAATTCACATTTTGATGTCTCTATTATTTACCCAATCCAGCTGCAATAGTTTTCCCTTCCAAATACATGAAGGAGATTGGGACCCTGAGATCTGCATGTACAAACACTCCCACATGGTAAGAGAGCTTGGGTGCCTCCATTGCACTGTCACCGCACCTTACTCCACACACACACCGGGCACCTCAGAGAGCGCTCCATGCAGTCTGGGGCCCACAGAAAGCCGTGGTGGTGTCAGGATGGGTGGGGACAGGATGGGCTGGTCAGTAGGAAGGCAGGATCCCTGTCAGCCCACCCTGGCCCCACGAAAATTGGCTGGAAAAAAGCTATTTCAGCATTAGGCCATATTCACTTTTCTGCTGCTCCCCAGCTGCAGTGGCTGACCCACGGTAACTGCAACCAGAAGGGACCCCTGGCAGAATGGCTCCAATAGAGCTGTGCTTGTAAGAAGCCAGTGGGGCTGACAGAAGCCAAAGCCACTGCAGAGAGGTCTCCCACTAGAGGGCCGTAGTCTTCAGCAGATCCCCATGGTCTGCCAGGTTTAAAGGCATTTTTTTCCATCAAGGAGGGCCAAATTCCTCCCTTCCCCCCATGGGATAATGAGAAAGAATCCTGAAAGTTAAACTGGAGCTTCCCCAGCAGTAAATCACCTCCCATTACCACAGAAGGGGGCTATCTGGGCCATGTTGATTAATCAATCTGAGGGAAGCCATTCACTACTCTGTCTTACCAGTGCTCATTGTATGCATAGCATTCAGCTAACTGGCAAAGTTTACCCAGCACTGCTCTGTAGACATAATATCACTTGAAAACTAGATCAATGTAAAGTAGACCATGATATGGTGATGGAAGGTGTAGAAATGCCTGCAGTGAATAATTATGGTGGTGGATATGTAGCTCAAAACACTTAGGCAGTGTCTGTCTGCAGAGGAATTTGCTTTAAAAGTCTCCTACATTTACAACAGCCAGTCCAGCTTCACCAAGGCTTGTCATTTATTGCCTTTGCTTTATTTCAAAGCTCCCATTAACTTTAGGGGCTGCATGCACCCACCACCCTTGAAAATCAAGCCATAGAAGAGCACTGTCAACTTAAAATTAATGTAGGTGAAGTAAATGGTCTGCAATATCTTATTAACACCACTTTAGTTCCTTAGAACTGAAATATTTTAAAAATCCAATTCACTCATCACTATTTATGCTCCATTTACTTTCTCTGATTCCCTCCAGTTGAATAATGAAAATCAGTTGAGTCACTTTCACTTATATTTCATTTTCAGGATCCTAGTGCTGCATCTTTTGAATTGCAAACACTGCAGAAGAAGGGTTTTTTGTTTAACAATGGTTTCTAATAGATTTTTTTTTATATTAATGAAGACTGTTCTAAGATATTCCAAGTTTTTTAAAATTAATCTAAATTTGGGCCTAATTGGTGTTGACAGTGTCAATTTAGTTTTTTAAAAGGCTCGCCTTTCGCTGGTCCCTACCTTTTTGATTACACAGATCACTAATTTTTAACCAATATAATAAGTATAAGAAAAGTGATCAGGTATTCTTAAGAAATGTATGCACACAAAGAAACTCCACTTAGAAGAATATTCGGCTTTGAGCCAGACTACACTCTGTTTGTCACTACAACCAGGCTACCAAAATGACATCACCAGGAAGTCCAAAAAAGAATCAGCACCACACTTTCAAATGTTTCCAAGAAAAGAAAAATGCTCTCTCTCTCTTCCTGTATTATGCTATGGCTTGTCATATAATAGCAATCATCACTACAGCCTTGTGATATATTCAGAACAGCTTTGAGAGTAAGTGCGTCAGCTTTAATCAAATCCAGCAGCTGTTCGTTGTTTTGTATACTACAAATCAATAGAGCTTGTGCCTTACATACACCTTTAAAATAGTATGCGGTATACAATCCCCACCCCATGAACTTGCAAGTAACAATTACAATATGCATAAGTGACAAGTAGTTGTTACCAGACTGGTAGAAATAATGACGATTGTTCAAGTTACTTTTTGAAAGTAACTTCCAGTTGCATATTTGTCACAAGTTCCAGTGGCAAAGGGTAGTTATATATAGTTTTATTATTCACGTATGCAGACACCACGAGTGAAATTCTGATCCTATTGCAGTCAATTGGAGTTTTGCCATTGACTTAAATGGGTCCAGGTTTTCACTCTCAATGCTGTGGGCCAAATTCTATTCTGTTACACTGGTGCTAAGTTTGAACATAGGAACTGCCAGATAGTATCAGCCAGATGGTCCTCTGGGGTAGACAGGGGTAGTTTTAAAATTACTTGTCATCCCATGATTTATTTTTTAAATTCCTAAAAATATTTTGTTTCAAAACACGAGATATGGTATTCCAGCTCTTACTAATTCTCTCTCTGACACCCCTGAGACAGCAGTGACTCCCACTGCTTTACTCACAGGGGTTCTTTTACATACCCTAAGGGACATCAGCATCAGAGACCAAGCAAAATTATTAACCATGGCTATTTTATTATTAAAGGAAAAGAGCACATTAAACAAAACACAAATGATAATTGGTTACTTCCGTTACAACCTCTTGTGTATGCCTCTCTATGGAGAGTTTTTTCAATAGCCATTACACCTGTGAGAGTAGACCGCTTCTGGGAGCGCCCTTCCTTCAGTAAGCCCAGACCAAAGTACATTGAATTCACAATAATTTTGGGAAACAATCTTGGTATCTTCTTAGATACTTGAAAGCTGTTGTACACAAGAGAAGTGCCAAAAAGAGGTTACGTATCTAGACATTTGGTCACTCTTTTTAGCGTACTCAGAGGAGGAGGGCTCCCCAAAGAGCAAGCCAGAATCTTTTCATATTAACCTGATTCTAAATAACTAACTAATGATGCGGTATGGTAACATTTTATTGAAACATTTTACTAAGGCAAAAAGTTACTCAAAAAACCTGTTTATATATGGACAAAATTTGTTTCAGGGCAGATGAACCCTGTCTAGTTATTAATACTAACCAGAGAATTTATAATTGGGCAAAGAAAAAAATATTTTAAATCAGTTATTTAGAAGAAGCCACTTAAGAAGCTGTCTTAAAACAGGCTAATGATGACTATTAAGAGTCTTAAATCCAGTTAAATCCCACTCTCTGTTTACCAGTGTTTTGCCCGTCTCCTCTCCAGGAATAGGACGCATCTGAAGAAGTGGATTTTTTACCCACAAAAGCTTATGCCCAAATAAATCTGTTAGTCTTTAAGGTGCCACCAGACTCCTCATTGTTTTTGTGGATACAGACTAACACAGCTGCCCCTCTGATATATAATATTTTAAGTTACAACAGCATTTCCATACCCCAATAAAATCATCACAAGAGTTTTGAAATCTAATCCCTTGGCAGTGTTTTAATCTCCATTTCATCACAAGTACTATCTACAAAACAACCAATCACAATGACCAATCTTACATCCATTTTTCAAAACAGTATAAAAAAGGGAATAGACAGTTAAAGAAAGATTAAAAAACTCTGCATTTTAAACTTTTTTGGTAGAAGCACTCTTAGGGACAATAAACGTGGTTTATGGCTAAAGAGAGATTATCTACCTGACACTTGCTTGTTCTAGGGGATAGAAAGGAGAAACATCCTGCAATGCCATTAACCAGCCTGAATATATTATACTTGTCAATTTTTTTTTAAAAAAAGAAGCTTGTTAAACTCTTTGCCATAATATATTATAGCAATGAGTTCCACAGCAATTTCAGTAACACTACTCCAGTATAATTAAGAATATAATTTGGCTATATGAAGTGGGTGAAATCCTGGCCCCATTAAAGTCAGTGTCAAAACTCCTATGGACTTCAAAAGGGCAAGGCAGGGCCGTCCTTACCCATATGCAAAGTATGCAGCTGCATAGGGCACCAAATTGCCCCAAATTTCCTGGTGCCCTACGCAGCTGCGTGTTGCTCCAGCAGCCAGCCTGATCCCCCGGCTGGCTGAGCTGGCCAGGAAAGCTGCCCCGCCCCTGCTCTGCCTCTCCCCCATTGCCCCCACCCCTGCTCCACCCCAGCTTCACCTCTTCCCACCACTTCAAAGCCCCTGCCCCACCTCCACTCCACCCCTTCCCCTGAGCAACGTCCTGGGGGACTGCAGCAGGGGTCAGGCGCGCCCTGCACTCACCAGACAGTGGGAAGTGGAGCGACTCGGCGGCAGCTCACTCCACCCTGCTGGCTCTCAGCTGGTGAGTGCTGGGTGGGGTGGTTCCCTAGAGTGACCAGATGGGACAGTCCTGATATTCAGGGCTTTTTCTTATATAGGCACCTATTACCCCCCACCCCCATCCCGATTTTTCGCATTTGCGGTCTGGTCATCCTAGGTTCCCCCTGCCCCCCAAGGCTAGGAGCCAGGGGAGTGGAGCAGAGCAGGGTCAGGCCTGCCCTGCAATCACCAGGCGGCAGGAAGAGGAGTGACACGGCCACAACCCGTTCCGCCCCAAGCCTGCTCCTGCCCACCCCCCGCGGAGGCCTGGGGCCAGCCCTAGCACCACCACAGAGGGGCTGCGTAGGGCACCAAAATGTCTAGGGACGGCCCTGGGGCCCGGACATTTCCCAGTATGTTTATCACAGCAAACAACGTGAATTAAGGCTGAACTCAACGTATAAAAATAATCATTTCATTCTAGAAGCAATATATTTTCAAGGCATGCATGCATTGAAAGAGTCCATTTCTTCACATTGCCAGCCAGAAGCCAGCCAAGGCTGGACAAACTCTTGGCTGGCACAGTTGCAAAGAGAAATATTTGGCTAGTGAAAGGAATAGCAGGTAAAATCATCACTTCTAAAGTGACGCTATGTTATGGAAAAACCTGGCATCATTTTTACTAGTGGTTTACAGTTACTCATTAATTTTGCTAAATTGCAGCAGCTGCTACTCTTAAGGCCTTCAAAAGTAGCAAAGTTGCTCCCCTGCTTATAAGCCCTATGAGCACAGCTGCATCACCACCACCACATGCAAAATAGTGTTTATACAGATGGTGACAGGATTCAGCTCACAAATGTATACCCATCTGAGAGATGTTTGAAAGAGACAGTGTTGTCAGGGGTATTTTCTGAACCACACACAGCAATGTAAGTCACTTTCCCCAGCAAGTAATACTATGTACATTAGTGTCAATGTCACATTTATGTTCAGAAGTATATTACAGACAACAATTAACAGAATCTTGTGGAACAGGTCAGAGACATTTTGGGTGGACACGTCTCAGAACCTTCATAGAATCATAGAATCTCAGGGTTGGAAGGGACCTCAGGAGGTCATCTAGTCCAACCCCCTTCATCTGATTCTAGTATTTTAAGAACATAAGATTGACAATTCGATCATTATTGCTTCAGGATGTTCAAGTCCTTCTCTGAATTCTTTATCATATGCAAAAATATACACCATACTGTATTTTCTTCGGTAGGGATTATAAGGGCTACTAAATAAAAATTATAAACACACAGTGCAGAAAAGGAAAACGTTGGGACCCCAACCTTCCAAATTCAATCACTGAGCCACACGAGGAAAAAAATCTTGTAAAGTGAGATAAAGAGAATAGATTTTGACAGTTCGGGGGTAAGAGAAAGGGAACTTCTTGATATTATAGGCTATTTTATGCTTTTCCTAGTCCTGGTTGGAATTTCAACTGTTTAAAAAAATAAAACCCCACCCCACACACAGGCTCAAGTTGTTTTGTGAATGCAGCCAACACTTCACTTTTTAGTTTCTGCCACTGCATGTTCCTTTTCACATTCCTAACCACTTGGAAGCTTCTTACAGGGGAGAAACTAGCAGAGAAAATAAGTTTGGATGCTCCTTGCTTATTATATGCAGTTCAAGCACTTATTAACTCAGTTTCCGTTCTTCCTTCATAGGTAGCAATGCTGTGATATTATTTGCAAGCAGCCAAGGTAATTACCATCCAGCAGGGTCCAATTGTTTTCAATTAAAAGCTTGACTGAAGTCTTTAGCTTTTAATACCATTGTGACCATCTGCTTTCACTGAAGTTCATCATGCAGCCTACCAGCCAAAGCACGGGACTCATTCTAATGCTGTTTAATTATATGGAGGAACTTTTTCTTGTCCGAGATCCATTATTCCTACTAAGGAAAAAGCAGAGTAGATGGGCTGCAGAGGTACTGCATGGTTTTACTAACAGCCTGTAGCAAGATGGCGTTTCCAGGAAGGTAATGATCTTCCTGAGAGATACAGCTGTTATTGCACGGACGAGAGGATCCAGGGGACCGACAGGAAAGGACAGTTAACCTTGGCTGCCCTCCTTTTCTTTCACTCAGCTGCATCTTCCTTTTGGCCTTTTCAGGCTTGCTGGAAAGGAGAAGACTTCATCTAAAACATCCAAACCCACCTCCCCCGAGCTGATCGTGCTGCAGCAGAGCCCAAGAGCATCATCACAGGAAGAAATAATTCTAATGCCCATGTGTGTAAGATTCCTCTGGCTCTCACTGATGATAAATAAATTTGCAATTCTGTATCCTTTCTCAGCCAGGGATCTCAAACCCCCTTAGAGACATTAATTAAAGCCCCACAGACACCCCCTAGCAATAGCAAATATTTGACAAATGGGGAAATTCAGGCAATAAGCGGTTAAGTGACTAGCCCAAAGTCATAACATAAATAAGTGGCAGAGCCTGGATGAGGATTTAGGAGTTCCTAACTCCAATACACAGCATTGCCTCTTGAATTTTCAGCACATAAAGAAACTAAAAAGTTAACTCATTCACTACAGCTTTGTTTTATACCTTCCAATATTAATACCTCTGGCTACTGTCATTCCAGAAATAGCTCCCAACCACGCAGTGCATAATAAGAGCTTTCAGGAGCATTCATGCATTAAAAGCCTCTCACAGCGGGGCAACACCATTTGATTTTGCTCCCAGCTACAAATAAGGTGAGTCATGCTGCCACCTTAATGCCAGACAAATGATTGTTTAGGAGGACAAATATAAGGTTCTACGTTGCAAGCCAGTGGGCAGAACCTCTCTCACCAAGGCCAGAGTTTCAATCTCTTTCCTCTACCGATGCACAAACAAACCAAGGAATCCAGACAGTAACTAGCCACCCAGAACAGTGGGTCCAAATTGCCAGGGACCTTCCCAGCTTCTTACCCAAGGAAAAAACCACACAATTCTCAAAGGACTGCAATTCCACCATGACAATGATTTGTTCTGTGCTAGAACTTCACATATAGAGTTTTAACTTTATTATGTAGATATTATATACAGATGCATATATGGTTAGGTTCTGGTCTCAGTTATACTGATATAAATCCATAGTAGTTTTGCTGAAGCCAATTCAGCCCCTATGAATTAACACCAGTGTAAATGGAAATTGGAATCTGAAGTTTGGGAAGTGATTACTCCAGAAAGTCTAAATTGTTTTAGAGTGTGAGCCACAAAGAGACTTAAGCATCTAGGGGGGAAAAATCACAGAATAACACTGATCCACAAAGCCTGAGTTAAGCAGCTAGGATCTCTAGACAATACCTATCTCGTAGAACTAGAAGTGACCTTGAAAGGTCATTAGGTGGAGTCTAGTCCCCTGCCTTCACAGCAGGACAAAGTGCTGTCCCTAACAGATCCTTCCCCCTGCCTCCAAATCCCTAAACAGCCCCCTCAAGGATTGAACTCACAACCCTGGGTTTAGTAGGCCAACACTCAAACCACTAGAGCTATCCCTCTCCCCCACCTTAGAACATGATCCTCAAAAGCCAGCACGCTAGGCCCAAACTAGCAAATGGGAGATGCTGACAACAGGGGTGTGTCCTCAGCCCCACCCCTCTCTCAGAGATAGGTGCAATCCAGGCTGCAGGGAGGTGCCCATCTGCTAGCAATCCATGAATGGGAACCAGCCACCTAAGTTGTTTCTTGTGGGAATGAGGTGAGCACCTACTTTTCTCCACAAAAATGGCTGGGAGGGGGAGAAGGAAGTGGTGATGCCCACTTTAAAATGCCCAGTGGTTAGAGCACTCAGGTGGGATGGGGGGGCACCCAGGTTCAAATCCCCCCCCCCCAACTAAGGGAGAGAGAGGGGTAAGAGACACCTGTTCAAATCCTCTCAGGTGAGTGAGCTAAGCACAGATCTATGGGATATTCTGATGTGAGGCTCCCACAGTCTCTCCTGTTGAAGCTGTTCCATTGTGGGTATGAATGAAAGTGATTGGAGCAAGGGGCCTGGAGCTGGGGTCTCCCAGCTGGGTGCCCTAACCAACATGCTACAGACTCATTCTCTCTTGCTTGCTGGTCCAAGGATGATTTAAGTCTTTGGCTAAAGTGAAACAGCTTCAACAGGGGAGACTGAGGGAGCCCCACATCCCAGTAACCCACTGATTAGGGCATGTGTGATGCCGACAGACCCCAGTCATCAGCAGGCAGGATTGAACTGGAGACCTCTGGAGCTTAGTGCATGAGCCCCTACCGCATGAGCTAAAAGCCAACTGGCTTAGCTAAGGCTGTAGAGCAGACTCCTTTTATCTCTCGCTTAAGTGGTCTGAGTATCACTAGATGGGACAGACCACCACACCCAAAAGGTGGGTGGGTTACACATGCACCAGAGAGAGGTGAGACCCCTGTTCAAATCCTTTCTGCTTGAGGCCCAAATTGAACCCGGGTCTCCCACATCCTAGGCAAGTGCGCTAACCACTGAGCTCAAAGTTATAAGGGGGAGGCAGTGTTTGGGCAGCTTCCTCCAGCTGCATTTCAAATGGGACCCTGCACATGCTTTAGGCGGCTGAACACCTGCCTTCATGCATTGCTGTGGGGATTAGGTGGATGTTAGGTGCTAGAGTAAGTCACAAGTGCGGATGCTCAGAGGCAGGAACGTAGGTGCCAAGGGAACGTTTACCCTGAAAACTAAGCTGTCAAGTGAGTTGAGGCACCATCAGGGCTCAGCAGGAGTTTTGTGAATCATAATGGAGCCAAAACTGGGATTTGGGCACCTAAACCCCAGACTTAAGGGCCTAAGTACCTCCATCGATCCTACCCTTTTGTATTTTGGAAAGGCTTGAGGTGTTGCTGTTTAAACACATTCAGCTATTGCATATGCAATACAATTTGTTTCCATACAGATTTCTTTTAAAACTGCCTGTAGCATGTATCCTAAAAATAAGTAATTATACACCAGGCTATAATGGTTTATTTAGAGGCATTCAGGTCTATTGTGTAACCAGCCAACATGCATTTTAAAAGCAAGCTCTGAATGAATATTTAGCAAACACCCACCCCACAATGCAGGTTTTAGAGTATTAGGAAGAACTGGTATCAAGACAGAGATTCAGGTAGCATCTAAGGGTCTATTCCAGTCCATCTGACAAATAACATATATTTTAAAAAATGAATTAAATATAGTATTTACCCAAAGATCCAGCAGAGAATTTATATGGGGTATACCCATGCAGATCCAGTGGCAGAATCAGGAGAGACCCAGGTAAGAATAAAAATAGCTCATCATTCTACTTCAGTTTCCATCCCAGTGCTCTAATGGTACGTCTACACTGCAGGAAAAAAACCTGTGGCACCTAGTCTCAGGGCACGTCTACACTGTGATAAAAGATCCACACCTGGCCCCCAGCTGACTCAAGCTCACAGGTCTTGGGTGTGAGGCTATAAAATTGCAGTGTAGAAGTTCAGGCTCGGGCTGGAGTCTAGGCTCTGAGACCCCGAAAGAGGAGGGCGTCTCAGAGTCCGAGCTCCAGTGTGAACCCAAATGTCTACACTGCAATTTTATTGCCCCTCAGCCCCAACCCAGGTCAACTGACGTGGGTCAGCTGCAGATCTTATCGCAGTGTAGCTATACTCTAGTGCAGTGGTCCCCAACCTTTTCCGTGGGATGGGCACCGGATGACTAGCCACCAAGGACCGTGGTCACCGGACAAGCAGCTGCCGAAATGCCGCCATGAAGTGGCAACATCAAGAGGCGTCGCCGCCGAAATGTCACCGTGAAGGAGCGTCATCAAGAAGCGTCGCCACCGAAATCCCCCTGAAATTCTGAGCATTCCAGACATACAGTACAGTCATGTAAACAAAGCTCACACCACTCCTATTCTGAGACAAGCTAATTTCAAGAAAACTCTAAAAGGCAGATCCAAACCTAACCTAAATGACCTTTTTAATCTGTAGTGTTTTTAGTCAGTGCTACTTCTATCCCCTTTACCACCTTGACAACCTCCATCACCTCATACCCCAACGAGAGAGAGAATTCCCAGTGTCACTGAGCACTTCCCTTACCTGCAATGCTGAAAGAACTGATGGCTGGATGAGTCATCACAAGACTGAGAACCAGAAATGAACCATGCAAATTGCACATGGAGGTCCATGAAGTACTGCAATAGATTTTTCAGTTTGCTTCCAGGATTGTAAATGAACTAGAAGGAAGTGACAAAGAGAGAGACAGATGCCACAGTAGCATTTGGATGGGAAATAAAAATCTCTTCCTTATCAAGTGAGATTCATCTTTTTTATGATTATTTTGCAATCAAACATGACTAATGTCAGGAGCCCATACTTCATTTTTTCTGTTTGCCAATTTGATTTGTCCCAGAAAAGATACCACAGGAATTCTAAGTGAAAGGAGAGGGAAAATACACACCCTCCACTGAGGATTGCTGAGAGCTGTGTCACAAATTTCTGTAACATCTTCCTGCCAAAGAAATGTGAACTGTTGCTTTAGAAGGTTTTGTTAGTTTCCTTTGGGTTTTTTCATTCCCTTGGACCCAATTTAGAGTTGAATTTTGAACATGTGTAACTGAGGTCAAAGGTCAGCAGTAATAATGTTTAGTGTGCAGCCCTAGAGTTTCATTGAGAAAAAGCATGTTTCTGCCTGCATGACAATACCTGTAGTGCAGGTTGGAGTCCAAAGAAAATGGACTCCAGAACCGAGCCAGCAAGACCGAGATAGCTGAAAACAATGACTACAAAGGATAATTCAAGGCACATTTTAGGTCCCTAGCCCTCAAGGAACTCCATGTCAGACTAACTGTGTAAATGCAGGGCACTACACTCATTCCACAGTTCCCCACAGGTGCTAGAAGCTGTTTGGAGCACACGTTTTTTAATTATCACTTGCTCGGTTCCAAGCAGAGTCAGTGCCTAACAACCAACGACAACTTTGTAAAAGGGAGGGAATTGAGCAGTTAAACTGGACAGGCTGTACCAACCCACCCCTACAATACACTTTTGTTTGCATGTGCGAGGCAAATTCTTCAAATCAAGGTAGGGGCAACTTTAAAAAATAAAGTGTGTTTTACTTTGTGAAGTTATTTCCTGATTTAGATCATTTATTAGATAATTAAAGGCTCCCCTCTATAAACCAGCCTTTATTATCTTTCTTCCCTCTTAAAGCACCCTGCAGCTTAAAGAAATAGGTGTGGATTCTGGGTATCTAGAACCAGTGTGAAAAAATATATATCATTGTAGGCTCCTGCAGAAAACCTCTCTCTCTCTCTCTCTCTTTCTCTCTACACTTTGTGTGTTTTCTTTAATGCACTCATATCTCTTGTGTTGGCTTGTAATTAAGCATAATAACTCAATATGGCATGCACTATGTCAGATTTGACTATAAGCAGAGACAGACATGGGATACACAAAAGGAATAAAAGGAAGAATGATAGCAGCCTATTGGCTTCTCAATTTTACATCTGTCTACAGTATATCAGGGTCCTTTGTATCAATCATGTACAGAAAAAACAGCTGTTATGGGGAAACGGACATCACAATTTTAAGATACATTTCTAAATTCATACATACATACATACAGGCTTTCTTGGTTTATTACTTTGGTAGCTGCAATGTTCCACTGCAGAATGGGGCCCATACTTCAGAGACCTTTCATTTTTCCTAAGCATGCAGACAATGTGCAATTGTTGAGACTAGCTCCCTGAGTCACCAAAGCACTGGTAAAATTATGGGGGGGGGGGGGGAAAGAACATGGTAAAAGTAACAAATAAAAATATGGGCATCTAATACATCATGTAATGCCCCACAATATTGTAATTATTGCTAAAACTAATATCCATCAAATATTCATTGTGACATGGATAACCCTCCAGCTAGCTTTTGCATATACTTAGAACCACCATATACTTTCAATTTAAATTACACTTATTTAAAATTAATAAATTAATAAATTATTATTTATTAATAAATTAATAAAGACAACTAAACAAGAAAGAACAAAAAGAACAAAAACAAAGTTACCATGATAGAATCTCCATGATAGTCTGCAGAAGAGAAGAATGAGGGGGGATTTGATAGCTGCTTTCAACTACCTGAAAGGGGGTTCCAAAGAGGATGGATCTAGACTGTTCTCAGTGGTAGAAGATGACAGAACAAGGAGTAATGGTCTCAAGTTGCAGAGGGGGAGGTTTAGGTTGAATATTAGGAAAAACTTTTTCACTAGTAGGGTGGTGAAGAACTGGAATGGGTTACCTAGGGAGGTAGTGGAATCTCCTTCCTTAGAGGTTTTTAAGGTCAGGCTTGACAAAGCCCTGGCTGGGATGATTTAGTTGGGTTTGGTCCTGCTTTGAGCAGGGGGTTGGACTAGATGACCTCCTGAGGTCCCTTCCAACCCTGAGATTCTATGATTCTATGATTCCTCTGTAACAGGTGGTAGCTGACCGCAACACAGAACAGAATTGAATGCACAGTGGTGGCTATCAGCAACAGACAACAGCTTCCTAGAAGCAGCAAAGAATCCTGTGGCACCTTATAGACTAACAGACGTTTCCTAGACATTTAAAAGTGTGGCACTCAAAAACGAAAACCATGCTAGTTCTATCCACCACACACACACACACAACACAACCTGATCCTGCTTTTCTTGTGCTCCTGCAAATTCCATTACACAGTATCATCAGGAGGCCATTGGTTCTTTGTGCCTGGTGTTCTTCAGTGAGAGCTGTGCCATTGCTACTCTAGTCAGACATGAAGAAGAGCTCTGTGTGGCTTGAAAGCTTTTCTCCTTCACCAACAAAAGTTGGTCCAATAAAGATATCTCATCCACCTTGTCTCTCTAATATACTAGGAACAATACTGGATATTGCTATTCTATACATTTTCAAACATTATACTTTCTCATATTCTTTGCATGACAGAAAGGCAAACATTTTGCTACATAAAATTCCACATATATACTTTTTCCCCAAATTGATCAACAAACAAAGAAAATCCATCTTGGCCCTTAAGTGTGACCAGTTATTCCCAAGTATGAAATAAATACTAAATAAAGTAGACAAATTTTTACTTAAGTACCGTGATGCTACTTGATTCTACCAAATTTAAAAAGGCACTGGAAAGCATGGCAGGATAATAAATTATAGCTGATTTTCTGAACTTACATAAGTTCTTAAGAACCCATTGGGTGATTCCCCTAACAACATTCCTGTCTTCCATATCAGCCTACCTATACAATATGGCAGGGTTTGGTTCCCACACTGAATAAAACATGACTTGTCTTATCTGATCCACTTCTCAGGTTTTACATCATCTTCCCACTACAATCCTCTGTAGTAGCTTTTGGACCTCTTTCATTATTGAGTTAAACAAAAAGTTGCTACTTTCTTTCAGATACACACAAAAAAATTTCCTTCTGTGTTGGGGGCAGGAGGAAGGCTTTCCTGGTTTCATTGCATTTCATGGCGTTTCTACCTGAAGGAATTACACTAACCTTAGTACCACTCAGGCATAATGTTGTACTAGGATTCACCAGCATTACTACTGTTGAAGGTTTAATCATTTATAAAAACATATGTCCATTGTCTAAGTCTTTGGGAGCATTTGCATTAATCAGACACAGGTAAAAAATTCCTCCCATAATGAAGTGCAGTGAAGGACTGGAAGAATTTGGTGTGTGTATAAAAAAGACATTTCTTGTACATTGAGCCTTTATCTACACATAACAGGGCCAAGTCTTTGTCCCTTTGAAATCTACAGCAAAACTCCCTTTGATGTCAGTGAGAGTCATTCCATTGACGTTAATAGGAGAAGGAATGCAGCCCTTCACATCTCCTCCAAGGTAGGTACAATGGGCAGTACTAAACCTGAATATTTATTACCTACAATTGTTAAGTGTACCACATGACTTGCAGTATTTCACATTCTAAGGATAGGGCATATTGCAAATAATGTGATAAACAGCCTTTTTTTTTTTTTTTTAAATGGTGCCCATTGCGTGAAGGCCAAGGGCTGCATCCCAAGAACACTGTCACTCCCTTTCCCCTGCACTCCTTCACTCTGGCTGAGCAAAGGAAGACAGCTGGGGAGGTGGGGGGTAGAAGTGGTCAGCACCACATGAAAGCAACAGTCTGAAGCAAGCCAGGGCTCCAGTCTTGGTAGAACTGTTCCACACTCAAGGTGGAGCGATGTCCTTGCAAATGCCACCAATTCCTCACAGTGACTAAGGGCCCTTGAAGCTATGGGGAATGAAGAAAACCCCTACCAACACCACTGGGTTAAAGTGGAAGGTATCTTATGCCAGCTCCTCCTCACCTTTTACAGTGAAACTCTGCTTTTGGTGAGATTTAAAAAAAAAAAAAAAAACCCACACACCAAGCCACATCACTATAACAGAGATCCACTGTCCTAATTAAGACTTACAAACACCTCTGTCCCATAGATAAAATAGGAGAACCATGACAAAAAGAGGCCAATATTTTCAAATGTGTGCACTAATGTTAGGTGCCTAATTTGAGACATTTAGGCCCAGTTACTCAAAAGTGCCTCACTCCCATTGATTTCACCTAAATATCTTTGAGGAGCTGAGCCTTGGGGGGGAGGGGAGGTGAATTTCAGTGATGCCAAGTTATCTGCACCTCTTATGAGTATCCATGTGGTGTAGTGAGTGCTCACTACATCTGCAAATCCTTAAGTGTCTCTAGCTGGGCGCCCAAAAATTAGGTCCCTAAAAATTAGTGGGCACTTTTGATAATTTGAACTTAAAATGTTTCACCCAAAGTCAGTCAGAGGCAGAGCCAGGAATATAATCCAAGAGTCCTGACTTCCAATCACCAGCTTTAACCACAGGACCAGATGGCCTTGCCAAAAATTTAAGTTAAGACAACTTTGCAGATAAATACCCTCTAAAGATACAAAGCATCTGTGTCAACAGCTGCTAATGCCAGGAGATCCGTTAATATACTTCAGTGTTTCACTAACTCATTGTTCCTTCCTCGACAAGATGCAGTTTTTCCATTTGGTGTGTAACAATATCAGTGGCAACCAATCACATCAGAGAGATTAAATAAAGATGCTTTTACAGCATGTTAAACCAGCAAAAATAAGGGTTAATTATCTCTAGTGTACATGGGTTAATTATAAAAATACAGCAGACACTGGATGTTATTGGGTACAAGTGCCTGGGAGCAGAGACAAGAAGATACTGTACATTAATTCAACAAGTGTTCTAGCCTGCACCTGTGTTTAATTAGTTATCCCAGAATCAGCTCTGTGCTGCAAGACAGCTCTGGAAGCTGCTAGTGAGAAGTGTACGGACTTCTAAACTAGTGAGACTGCTGCTTTGATTAATTGAGTCCCTTGCAATCTTCCTTCTGTGTTCAAAGAAAAGTTAATCATTTACTGTGGAAATCCAAGTTGGATTATTCAACCCAGAGCATGGAACAATTCATTTTTATTGCCCACACAATATTTCCAAAATGACATTTGTGACAGTTACGGCTTTGGTTTCCCTGCAGCCCTAAGAAAAATTCATGAGTACAATATAGTCCAGAGGGAGGGGACGGGGGGGGGGGGAGGAGGAGGAGGAGGAGAAGAGAGAATCCAAGCAAGAATAGCAGTGAAAGCATGAAGCACAACCCATTGTTCCACAAGACGTATATTTTAATACCACATTGTGACAACCAGGTATGCCTCCTAAGAAACATGGGAGGGATGGGAAGGGGACTGACAAAATAACAGGGTACATCTAGCTATTAGCCTACCTAAATAGGCACTCATCTAGCCCTCATCGTGTAGTCTCTGAGCACCTTGTAAATATTAGCAAATTTATCCCCTGGGGCAGTAGAAAAGTTTGACTGTTGCCATTATATAAATGAGGAACAGGAGGGTTAAATGGCTTACCTAGGGTCACACAGGAAATCAGTGGCATAGCTAGGAATAGAACTAAGGTCACCTACAGGCTAGTGCAGTGTCTTAACCATAAGACCTTCTTGGAAGGCATGTTGCCCCTTGTGGCACTGGGGAGAGCAGATAAATGAGCCCCTTGCTGCACCAAGCAGCGAGCATTCACCTCACACCACCTTTGTAGGGGTGGGGCAGCCAGACACACCTTCTAGAGCTGCTAATATCCTGTTCCCTGCACCCAAACATTCCTCTTCACCTGCCATGTAATCAGAGTTGGCAGGAAAATGCAAATCCATCCTGGTGAAAAATGTTGACGTTTTAGATTTTTTTCCCCATCCTGAACTGGACCAAAAAGTAAAAAAGAGAAACAACTTTTCACAGCATGGAGTTTCCAGAAAATAAGTCTATTTTGGGAGAACTGAAATGGAATTTTTGAGCTTGTCGGCTGCCTACCTGGAAGCCTTTTGTCAATTGCATTTTTGAGTGAAATTGACAAGTGTCTTGCAGGTGGACAGAGAGGGAGCTGTCATTTCCACTTTTCCCAATAGGAAGTAATTATTTTGGGGCAAAATTGAAGTTTTCCCGCAGAAAATTTTGATTTTTGTGGACCAGGCTTTTTCTGTTAGAAATTCCCAACCAGCTCTAATCATTAAGTTTGGCCCACCCAGCTATGCACCCTTAAATCTAAAATCCATCCAAGGACAAGGCTTGGTTCCACTCTTGCTCTCATTGAATGATTGGGATTTATCCATCTGAAAGGTTCTGCATTTGGACAGGAACACAAAATGGGACTAAATGAGCATTTATTTGCTAGCAGAAAAAAAAAAGAGAACCCTAAAGTTTTTTGAAGTAGGTAGTTGGAAATTATGGGCTCTCTTTTTTTGGAAGCAATCTGGCACTTTTTTTTTTAAAATGGAATATGCTTGATCAAAAATGCTACATCCTGCACATGACACAGATAATTAAGTCTAATTTCAATAATGCTCTGAAACACTACTAAAAAATCTTTGGGCTCTTGTGTTCCCTCCAAACACAGAATATGCACAAGCTGCTTCAGAGCACTGAGTTTTATCCTTGCAACTGCATTTTTATTCAAGCTTTGCTAACCAAGAGTTAAACTCTGTTCTCAGTTATAGACATATAAATCTGGAGCAACTCCACTACTTTCTATGTCATTACTCAAGATTACAATGGTATAAATGAGCACAGAATATAGCCCTACATTTTGTAAGTCTGACCTTCAGCATACTTCCATGAAAAGGGTGGGGGGAGGATCTGGTTTTCACAATCAAAATGCTCCTTGAAAAACTGTATAAATATTATGATTACAGTAGTAGATATGACAGTATTAAAAGAAGTTAAAACGATGCCCTGTGACTAGATCAGCTGAGAATGTGCAGGAGCAGAGCATCATATTTATGGGCTACTGTTGACAACAATGACTCTTTATTCACAGAAGAGTCTTTTGACCACCTATTGTTTTACAGAGAAGTCACATCTAGGTCTTCAGTTTGCTTTCCATAGATTGAAGATCACAGTTTGGACTCAAGCTATCATAGATGTTGGTCATTGCCTGAAGTGTTCCACCACTAATAATCCTACATTTGTTCAGTAGCTTTGATCCATTTTATTTATTTATTTTGGGGTGAGTTAATGACACTGCCAACATTTTCAGAACTGGCCAGTGATTCCCCACTTGAAACACTTTGAGCCTGATTTTCAGTGGTTCTGAGCATTCAAAGCTCCCATTGACCTTGATGCAGTTGTTGGTCCACAGCATTTATGAAAATCAGGGCCCAGGCATCTCCAGCTGAGCATCCATAACCTGAGGCACTGAAAAATCAGTGACCACCTCTCAAAATTCAGCTGTAGGGAATCAATCCTGCTGCCACTGAAAGGAATGGGTGTTTTGCCATTGACTTCAGTAGGAGATTGACCTGGCATTCATTCTGCCCGTGGTTTCTGTCCAGCTAAAGATTCATCTGAGTAGGAGGGGATATTGGCAAGTGAAATTGCCTGTATTTCTCTATATGTTCCTGTTGAGCAGGCCCTGAAGAATTCCAAATGATCGTGCAGTTTCCGTTAACTTCACCTCCTCTCTATAGCCACCTTTTCTTTCAAGGGTCATTGTAAGACACTACCAAACTGTTGTAGGAGGAAGGGGGGAAAATAAATATTACCAACAAAACTGACATTTGAACAAAACAAAATCCTAAGAAGAACAAGTTAAATAATTCATGATTTTTTCTGAACAACTGTTATTGGAGCAAACATCATTTGTCAAAAGTATGGAATAGTCCATAGTCTGTTGTAATTTGCAATCTTGAAGGCAAAGCTATTGGTTATTATTTATTTACAAATCAGAAATGTTACCAGGATAGTAGATTTAGGATGGGAGGAAAAAAAAAAACACACAGCCACAGCACAAAAAAAATTCATCCATACACGTTAAGTTGGATCATCCATGCTATCCACATCGCTCTGGCTTTTGCAAATATTTACGAGTGACATTAAGAGATATCCATAAGCAAAGGATCAGGTTGTTTGATATAATAAGCTACATTCAAATACAGATTTACAAGTGAAACTAGTGTGAGGTGAGGGTCCTCAGTGACTCAGAGCCAGATCCTCAAAGGTATTTAGGTACCTAAATCCCCTTGAAACCCATGGGAGTTAGGTACTTACATATTTTTGAGGATTGGACCTTGGTGATTAGGATTCCACAGAACAAAAGGATTGTACCACACACACCATGGCACAATTCTGCACAACAACTGACCAGGTCTCCCAGCCTCCGCCACAGATCTCCCATGCGATGCTGTTCCACTCAGTTAAACCAACATTTTCACAGATGGCCACTGTACGTACCTCATTTTCTGGGTACCCAATTGAAGACATCTGGAGTCTGATTTGCAGAAGTGCTGAGCACTCACCTGGAGGTCAGTGGGAACTCTGCTCTGAACATATGAAGTGCTATATAATGCTGAGTACTCTGAAAAATCAGGTCCTAGGTTCCTCAAACCGGACACCCAAAATTAACTGACACTTAACAATTTTGGCTTTAATCTCTGTGCCTCGGTTCCCCTTGCGTAAAATACCACTTAACCTCACAGGGGTGTTGTGAAGATAAATTCATTGTTTGTAAATAATGAAGACGCTCTGATTAGAGCGCCATAAAACAGCCTGTGAGGTACTTAATACTTCGGTATTCAGTGCAGGGTTTGGATGGTGTGCAGTAAATGTGGCTACATGTTGAATTATGAGGAGAAAATAAATACTGAACAGCTACCCATTTAGTGAGCATCAGCCATCCATTTCCTAGCTTTTGAGTGCTTGACTTGGCAACCTTAACATCCTTTTAACATAATTTGGGGATGTAATATATGATTGCATTTTAAAAAATAATGTTAGAGAAATTTCCCTTGCCAACTTTTGTGGATTTACAATCACGCTTTCCCACGTTTATAACGTTTTTCTCTCTATTGCTGTGAGAAAGACCCATACTATCAAAATTAAACATTGTCTGACAACAGAGGGGAATCATCAACATTGACTGTACATACATTGTTGTCAAATGTGAAATAAAGTGCTTTTTCCTCAAATCACATTGGGTTATTGCAATTTGCAAAGTAGCTACACATTTTTTAGACAGTTGATTGTTTAAACTCATCATGTTGCCTTACACCTTGTAACACAGTTGTGACATAGGGATTGTTGGTTACATACAGGGGGAAATCCTAGCTCACCAGGCATGTTACAAGTCGTTTGCAGTATCAGAGGCTTAAAGTTAAACACATGCATAACTAGTAAGTGTGCAAGTAGCTCCACTGAATCAATGGGTGAAATCCCAGCCCCTCTCAAGTAATGGAAGTTTTCCCATTGACTTCAGTGGGGCTAGGAGTGGAACTAACCTATTAGTTGAAAGTTAAACACGTATGTAACTGTTTGCAGGGTTTACTTTACTTCCTCAGAAGTAAACACTGAGTTTGAAGTAATGCCAACAAATCAGTTTACATATGCAAATAAGTGCATAATGACTGGCTGAAGCAGAATACGTGAACACTGTTATTCACCTTCTCCCTGGAGGAAAGAAGTAGTTTTTTTTAAATGGACCTTTAATTTCATCTCCCATTTAGAATATTAGTTTAAAAGAAAAACCTATTACACGCTTGCAAATAATGTCTGTAACGGAGAGCTTTCCACATACCTCTGATGAAAACAGTCACAAGACATGTAACCCTATGTACACTAACCTCATGTTTCAATAAACATCAGGATCCATTGCAGTCCCTATTGTCCTTGGCTTTGTCGCAGCCAATAATATACTCTCAGGTCAATACATCTATGTAGAAGTCAATATCTACTTATTACACTTGTTTGATTAAGAGACTGATGTTGCATGTGTAGCACCAGATGGAATCAGAACTGCTCAGCAGCGTGTCCAAGGTCCACTAGTGCTTACAGCCAATAGACATTTTTTTTTTAGCTCAAAGGCAAAGGGCCTGTGCTTTTGAAGCCGGAGAATGCAAGGTCTATCCCTGCTATCATTGTAGAGATCAGCATTGCCACGATGCACAGCACTTCTAACAGGGGATTTGTTACCTCACATGGCATTCCTATAGCAGATGCCAACCATGATTTCAAAGGGTTTTGCACACATTAGTCTGTCCATATTTTGTACTTATATGGCCTCTTTATTGTAGTATCTGAGCACCTCACAATCTTTAAAGTTGTCGTTCTCAGAACATCCCTGCAATGTTCTAACAGCTCCATTTTAGAGATGGGGAACTGAGGCACAGAGAGGCTAAGTGACTTGCCCAAGGTCACGTAGGAAGTCTGTAGTGGAGCAGGAAATTGAACCTGAGTCCCCAGACTACACTAGCTTGCCCTTAACAAATTAGATCTCGCAACACCCTTGTGAAATAGGTGAGTATGCTTATCCCCATTTTACAGAGGAGTAAACTGAGGCAGGGAGATTAAATCACAGTGATAAAGCCATACAGTGGAAGATCCAGAACTAGAACGAACACAGGAATCCTAGTTCCCGGTTCTCTGCTTTAACCACTAGACCAGTTTCCAGATCTCTGCTGCTTTCAGCTTCATCTAGATTCTAGAACAATAAGCTCCAGCCTGAAGTTAAGAGTAAACACTCATCCTCAACACAAGGATTTTTTTTTGCAACGTCTCCTTCCAGCATTCAAAGGAGATCAATAAAATAAAAATTGTGTTAAAAAGCCAGTTACATTTTAATACCATTGAAACCTGTGCTGATAAAGTTTACATTTTATATTTACTTGAGAATGATAAAATCCCTTTAGCTCAGCATTGGCAGTATACCTAGGAGCAGCAGAGTGAATGGAAAGTTGGAGTATGTAACAGAGTGCCAATCTCTGTGAACCTTTGTTAGCAGGTATTGATCCTGCAGAGAAATGCTAAGTTAGTGTTGCTGGGGGCTTGTTAACTCCATCCTGTATGTAAGGAAGATGAAGGGGCTCTCTGGAGGGAGGGAGAGGACCCAGACTGTGGGCAGAGCAGTCCTTAGGGAGGAACCCAAGGACCAGCCAAGCCCAGAAAGAAGACTGGGATTTGTGTTTCATTTTGAGTTAGGGGTTCAGTTTTGGCCCTCCATAGCTAGTGCCCTGGGTGAATACAAAATGTGTATCCGCAGCCGATCCGCAAGCAGGGTCCGCAGATATACAGCGGCTATCCATAGGTTTGCCAGGCTCTATCTAGAAGCATGTATAGGTCGTGTTTTGCAGCATGATGAGAAAGCCACCTGCTCAAATGGAAATAATCTAAAATGCTGCTACCACTATCCATGGAGCCTCCAGCATTTATTTCAAAGCCATGCAGGGGGGAAAAGAAACTCTCTCTTTGAGGACTTCAGTAACTCATTCAGAGGTTAGGGGTCTATTACAGGAACAGGTGGGTGAGGCTCTGTGGCCTACAATGTGCAGGAGGTCAGACTAGATGATCATGATGGTCCCTTCTGACCTTAAAGTCTACAACTCTTTATTCATTGCAAAAGCTGCTCAGGGAGGCCAAGACGTGGGGTTATGTGAAGACAAGATCATATTCAAAAGACAAGGGCATAACTCACCCCTACACTACACCAGCTTCCACAAGTGCAACCCAGGATACAGGGCCCCAGGTGGCAGTAAATCAGCCAGAGAAGAGCGGGAGGGAGTGGACACAGCACTCACCAGGGAGGGCTCATGGCCATGGTGACCGAAGATGTGCCATGTGTCCCGGGCCTGCCTCCATCAGAGAGGGGTCTTGTGAAGCCCTGATAGTGATTTAAAGCCACCTTCCCCTACCTGAAACCCTTTGAGAGGATGACATTGTTAATCCCACCTGCTCGCCCCAGGGCCAAATTCCCCATTGGTTGCAGTGGTTGTGCAGTTTGCACCCCTGGCATCAGGGATAGAGCCCAAGGGCTTTGGGGAAGGAATGGGGAGAACATAGATTCTATTCCACAAGGAGCAGGATGTAAGAAATATTTATGAAGGCAAAAAGGAACAGCGATCGCTGGATTTGAACCTGGGTGGCCGAGTAACAGCCCTTCCGCCCAGCAAGAGGCTGATGAATCATGCCACGGAAAAGTGTCCAGTGACACCATCCAGCAGTCAGGGATGCTGTGAAACTTTCCTACTCTGAACACCTGTGAGGGAACGTGAGACAAATGCATCCTGTGCCAGCTGGGAAAAAATCAATAATTATTCTCCAGAAAAGTAGTAATAACCTAGTAACTAAGGGATAATGAGCAGCCACTGTGGTAATTGAGTCTAAATAGCAATTGCAATTAAATGAGTGGGAACTGTGCCTCATTACAAGTAACAGCATGTTCAGTGCTCCTGAAGCTTCTCTGAGAGCAAGCGCTAACAATGATGTATTTGCCCTGCTTCACATTCCTGCTGATGCCACTTCAGTCATATAGATGGAGCTGACCAGATGGGTGGCTTGACCTTGGCCTGGAACATACTTTCAGCTTGACTGAGTAAAATGACATTGTTCCTTCCTCCAAAACAAAGCCGGGAACAGGGGATCTCTCGAGCCCAAGGTTTGGCAGAGATCTAATTTGGTTCCTGTGTGTCGAGAGCCATGTTGGGCTGTGAGCAGGCACCCTTCTCAACCTACTACAGGAACACACTGCACACAACACAGAAACTCACCCTTTTCCTGGGATTTTGTTTTACTAACCAAGGAATCAAGAAGAAAGGCACAAAGTTTAGCTCAAACCTTCTCCCCAGGCTTGGCTGCACCTATCATCATACTGCCCAACCCACAGCCTAGATGTTCCCTCTCACCTCCCTTAAATCTGAGTGAGATAATGAGGCACCGGCTTCAGTGAGTCATTAAATCCCATTTATTTCTTTTCAAGCAGCTTCAACATGTGGTAACAGGGCAGGGTGTTTCAGGCAAACACTACCAAGACTTACAAAGGGCTCTGAAAATACCTCCGGGACCACCAACACAGGTCTACAACCTGTGCAACTTGTGTGTCTGTGCCAACAACAGCAGGCGCTTTGGGGAGGAGATGGCAACTGACTATAAATCTAGTTAGCACTAGCTGAGCTAACTGGGTACTGAGGGGACCCTCTGACATGGAAAATATAACAGAAAAGATGAGGAATCCTTCATCCTCACGCTTATTGGCTTTGGAGAACAACCTGCCCCAATCACTTTATAAATTAGCGCCAGAGCTGAGTCACCAACGGTATGTCTTCACCAAACAAGTTAACTCAGGCTCTCACTTAGAGGTTTCCCTTCACACACACATTTTGTGGTGCTTTAAATCAGGCCTAGCTGGCATGGCTGGGGGATTGGTTAGGGCCCAAGTGTTATTTTCACGCAGGCCAGTAACCCACCCATTTCTCAGCAAGGACTCTGCCTAAATCACAGAAGTGCGGCCCCAGGGAGTCACACCCCAAGATTGGGGATGGATTAGCACCAGAAGACACACAGTAGAGTCGTGGTGGCCTGGCTAAAGAAGAAAGCAACCCACTGAAGTGGTCAGGTTGAGATTGATTCAGGCTCACTCCCTCATCCAAATATGAACCAAGCAAACCAGTAATGAGTGATCCAGCTTAGACAAAAACAACCAGAATGTACAGCCAAAAACTCTGCCTGAAACTTGTTAGAAGATTGCAAAGGTCAGGGTGGTTGTTTTTCATTATCACTCGTCTCTGTGCTTCAGTGTCCCAGCCAGGGTCAGACGTGGAAATGCCAAAAATACCATGAGAAAGGCTGCTCTCCAGGTGTTTCCAGCCTGACTGGAAGCAGAAAGTACTGATGCTATCATTGCCAGGAAATTTTGTCTGGGCAGTTCTCTAACCCAGTAGTGCTGACCCAAGAGGTTCAGACAAAGTTTTGAATTTGGCGGTGCTTTTCCAACCGGAACCCTGTGAGGGTCCCCCACTCTTAGACTAAGCCTGTATTCCTTGCAGTCATTGGGGCAGGGATCTATTTTCCACATATTGCAGAGAGCTTCCTCAACTCATACTGAGGTCTGTGAGAACTGAGGAAACTCAGCTCCTTGTAAAAATAGGTCAAAAATGTGGTTGGGGAGTTTTCAGTGTTTTTGCACATAGGATGCTGCTGCCTACCTTCACCAAATCCATTTGAACAGTGTCTCTGTTCATCCTCCCTTGTCACAGCTCTGGCTTCAGTTTGGCTTTCAAGAGTAAATCTTATTAGGCTTTTGGCTCATACCACCGAGAACAGTAACACAAATAGCTTTCTTGTGTCATTTCTTTTTTATTTGTGTGTGTCATTAACATTAAGCACATGATGTTGCAATGACAATATAACTGATGGCTTAATGGGTTGAATCTTAATTCAAGTAATATTTCCATTAATCTAAAAGCTATCCCTTAAACGTCTGTAAAATTTATTTATTGGAAAAGTTCCTGCATAACTCTACTGGGAATGCTCTTCTGAATGACAATGCGTCAGATTTTTAAGACTCTCTTCTGGCATTTTTTCCTCTCCATGTTACTGAAACAATCATATCTTTTCCACTGATTTTCTGTGGGACAAAATGGACCCACCTGGACCAAATCCTCAGCTGGCATACACTGGAATAGGTCTAGTGACTTCAGAGGAGCAATGCTGATTTATACCAGCTCAGGGCCTGGCCCTCTAGTTAGAGTGGCATAGCTCAAATTTGATACAGTTTAATTTTAGGTTAGGGAAGAGACAGAGGGTTAAAAAGGCAACATGACGCAGCTGTAATACAGCCATAGGTAGCTGGAGATGATCTCCATCAGAGCAGAGCCACTGCGTCCAACACAAGACTGTCTGGAGACAAAGCAAAGCTGCAGCAGCTGGGGGAGAGGCAGCTGTGAGATAGGGCCTACATGAGCATACTGCATTCCTGCTCTAGGAATGACTGACTTTCCTCTTGCCACAACGTTTGCCATGCAAACGAAATAAATCTAGGCCCCAGGCTGCGTGTCTCACGCTGGCAATGGAAAATTCTTCATGGAAATAGACTATAGAGCTTTCTCTGGGGACAGGCCAGGACTGTGGAATCAACAACCTCAGGAGCTAAAGGCCACCAGAAACCACTTCAGAACTCAGAGTTTTTAAAAAATCCCGAACAAGACACTCTACACACTTCTCTCCCCAGGAAGATGAGAGAACAAACAGAGTGAGTGCACTGCTGGAAGACACTCAGGTACTATGGGGCAGAGCATGGTGTAAGAACCTATACAGACTAGAATATAGTCAAAATGGCTCTCATGGAAACATGGCCCCAACACCTGACAGTCATTGCAAAGCCCAAGAAATACTTCTTCAGCCCTGACACTCCCCTAACTGGAGACATTTAGAGTCAGGGGCTCGTAAGTGATTGCCCCACTGCAGTACCACCCAGGGCATCAGGTCAGGCTATCTAGGGTTGCCAAGCCTCCAGGATAGGCCTGGAGTCTCCAGGAATTAAAGATTGTCATATGGTGAAATCTCCAGGAATACTTCCAACCAAAATTGACAACCCTAATCACCAAGGTCCTTTGCCTCTAGCACCCCCAGTTCCCTCCATTCTCATTCTGCTGCAGTTTCTGTGACCTAACTCTCCAGCCAAGACACTTTGTGGTTACCCTGAAAAGGGACTGAACTGCAAAGTCCAACCAAACACCCAAAGGCTTAGTGCCCATGTAGCAGGCCTTCAGCCCTGATCTGAGCTTAACTGTCCTTGCCGCTCTACTCCTGAGGCTTACATTGCCCTTCCTGTGAGTGCCTGGCAGGGACCCCAGGCCTGCTCCCTGCTCCAGCCCAGAGCCCCTATGATAAGGGGCAAGAATCTGTTTCTCATGATCCCTTGCTGGTTCCCCAGGCTGCTTCCTACCTTTACCTGCTTGCAAACATCTATCCTAGAGCTGCACCCTCAGGTCTTGTCTCCCTGCGGCTTTTCTCAGTCTGTTGCTAAGGAGCTTTCTCAGTGTATCCCCAAGCCTCTCTGGCAGCTGCCTAGAGACACTTAGCCCCTGCTGCCATCTCCTTTCAGGCCCAGGGTACAAGCTCCCTACCACAGCTCTGCTCTCTCAGGTCTCCTCCCTTGGCCCTGCAGTCCTTCCTTTACCAGAACCACCCAGTCTGGTTCTCTCCAGCTGGGTCTAATTGTCAATTAGCATCTCCCCTCCTGCTGCCACAGACTGGACTAATTCGTCCCTCAGACTCTCTGTTAACCCTATATTTGCCAGTATGAGGTATATGCCCCATCTCAGGGCTGTTTCTCTGTAAATGTAGAGGAGAAGTTATTATGAGTGTGTCTACTTCTAATTGCAAGTCACAGGGAGGGGAGTGCCCTGAGTCAGTTCAAGCTAGCTGCTGTAGAGTGAGTAAGACTCTTGATTTAATCTCATCAGGGCCGGCTTTAGGAAGTGCGGGGCCCAATTCGAACAGTTTTGTGACTAAAAAAAAAAACAACACCAAAACCCCTTTCATTTCTTCCATGTATTATTTACTTTCCATGACTATATACATAATAACAAAATTATATATTACATACATTACATCATATATTATAAATATCAATATTTATCGTACACCTCACCTATGTTTTTAAAACTTTATCTTCCTCACTTTTTGTCTGACAAAATCTTTCAGTAAATTGCCTAACTCTAAGCTCTTCATTACTTCGCATTCAATTGACATGATTGCCAAATTGTTTAATCGGTCTTCCTGCATTGTTGATCGCAGATATGTTTTAATTAGATTTAGCTTCGAGAAACTCCTCTCTCCTGAGGCTACAGTTACTGGAATAGTCAGGAAGATTCGAATTGCTATAAATAAATTTGGGAATCCTGTTGATCGGTTATTATATGCAAGAAATTGAAGGATTTTTAGGGGGTTTGTACAATCAGATGAAATAATTGGCTTTAATGCTTCCAGTTCTTCACAAAGCATGTAGCCATTTATGTCAACTGATTTTACAGTTGAAACTTGTTCGTTTTCCTGCACTAGTTTCACATCTGTCAATGCAAGTTCCAGATCTGCAGCAGATGGTGTCCTTGGGAAGATTTTTGAATTTGCATAAAAATCCAAATAAACTCTCATGCTTTTGTAACTGTTCAAACCTTGGTTCAAGTGACTGTAAAGCTTTGTCTAACACTTGATTGAAGCACTGCACTCTGTAAGCTTCTTTTGGATCAGAAAAAACTGTTTTTTTGTGCAAACGTTTAGTCTGGAATACTGGAGTCACATCTAGATCTTTGGCAAGTTCATTGGCACCAGTTAACACTTCTTGAAAACCCTTCTCTCTGTACATTTTTAACCAGTTACAAAGCTTTTCAAATGAAGAAATTCCTGCAGAAATATCCATTGTATCACTCTGCAGCTCTTTGCTCACAAAATTCACTTGAAAAAGTAAATCATGCCAGAAAACTAGCGAAACCAAAAACTTATAATCCCTTATTTGAAAAGCCAGCGATTTAGCTTCATGTTTTGCTTGAGAATCATCAGTTGTTTCTTCTACCTCTACAAGTGCATCATAAAACTCCCCTGCTTGGTACCGCAGAGCTTTGACACTTTGCATTCTACATTCCCATCGTGTTTTCACCGAAAGGCCAGTAACATGTTTTCTAAAAATAGTCCATCTTTTAGTAGATGCAGAAAAAAGGGCATAAATACACTGCAAGGCTCCAAAGAAACTCATCGCATCTGGACATGTTTTGGCCATGTCTCCCAAAATGAGATTATAGTTGTGACATGCACATGGTGTAAAAAAAGCTCTTGGGTTTGTTTTCAAAAGTCGTGCTTGTACACCTGATATGTTTCCCTTCATATTTGCACCGTTGTCATAGCCTTGCCCACGGATATTAATCCCAGGTCTTTGAGTTCACTTAAAAGGATATTGTACAAATATTCACCTGTGCTGCTTTCTACTACTATGAACTTAATGAAATGTTCATATACTCCTGCTGGAATACTTGGTGATACACCATCAGCCACATATCTAATTGTCAATGACATTTGTTCTTGGTGACTAATGTCAGAAGTGCAGTCGAGTATAATAGTAAAATATTTAGCAGCCTTAATTCGAGCTATTATTTCACGTTTAACAGCATTCCCTACAATGCTAATAAGTTCATTTTGAATGTTTTTCCTAAATAATGGTCATGTATTTCTTCGTTCTTGATTCTTCGTAAATGTTCCTGTATCACTGGGTCAAACTTTCCCAGTAATTCAATAACTCCAAGAAAATTTCCATTGTGTGATGTTCCCAGCCGTTCATCAGACCCACGAAATGATAAGTTTCGTTCTGCTAGCAACTGAACGACAGCAACTAGTCTCTCAAAACTTGATACCAGAGTTTTGCTTCTTTGTCAATAAGTTTTTGTTGTATTGAGTCAATGGTTTTTTCAGCAGATAACCTTTGCTGAAGGTCGCAGCAACTAAGCATAGCTTGTAAATGTCCTTTTGAGTTTTCGTGCTCGGACAATCTTGTATGAATATTAGACCAGTCATTAAAACCATTAGATGCTAATGAACTTGTCACATTATTGCACAAAATCTTACAGTAATAACAAAAGATCTTGTCAGCTGACACTGAGTATATCACCCATGGAGAGGTACAATTTCACCATTTGAAAGTTTCCTTTTGCAGTGAAACTTTGAAAAGTGTTTCCCAATCTTATTTTTAGGAAATCTTCTACAATAATTTTAGGGCCCTTGTTTTACTAAATACTCCCTGATACACTGGCTAATGTATTCTGGCCAAGTTGCAGGATCATCAGATATTTCCATCTGGTCAGCAGAGTTGAAGTTGCCTTTCTGCTCTGGATCTAAACCACTCACATCTTTATTATCAGAAAAGCATTCTTGACCCTCAGTACCTTCAGCATCAGTTACAGCCCTTTTTGTAGTCTTCTCTTCACCGTGACTGGCTTGAGTGTCTTCTTCAGACTGATTTGGCTCTTCAAATTCTTTGTCACTGCTGTCGTTCTCTGTCTGTGTTGTATGTTCTACTGGAGAATTTTCAACCATATCTGCGTCTTCACTGAGCTCTTCTGGCTCAACAGTAGAATCAGGTCTGCTAAAATACTTGCTTAAAGCATCCTTTTGCTTCTGTCTTTCAACTGCCTTTGCCTTGTATATGGCTCTTTTCTTACTTCCACTTGGGTACTTTCTACCAATATCTCTTGATCTCTTGCCCATATTGATAGAAGTCACCACATTCTAAAGGAATATTAATTATAGATTTTCACTTTCATATTAGGAAAATAATTTGTTTTGATAGTTGTACAACTGATTTTATTCAATAATGTCTATTTTATGCCCCCTGCTTCCCCAGCACAGAAACAAACCCTCCTTCCTCAGCGCCACCCCGTTGAAACAGCTATGGGCCAAAGAGGAAGGTTTGGAGAGGGGGAGAAACGCACACATAGGCAAAAAGAAGTATTCCATTCTATGCATCTGAAGAAGTGGGCAGCCCATGAAAGCTTATGTTGAAATAAATGTGTTAGTCTCTAAGGTGCCACAATTACTCCTGTTCTTTGATACAGACTAACATGGCTGCTACTCTGAAACCTGGCACACATAGGGTGACCAGATCACAGCAGTAAAATAGGACTCCCCTCCCGCTCAGCCCCACCATCACACCCCTCCTCACCCCTAGTCCCCACTGACTTGCTGCATCCCTCCTAGTCAGTCCCCACCCACCACTCGCCACCTTTCACTTTCTCCTCCCTGCCAGAAACCCCATGCCTGCCCCTAGAACCCCTGCTGGCTCAGTGCTCGCCTCTTTGCCCACCTGCCGCTTGCCCCCTGCTTGCCCCCAACTTGCCACTGCACCCAGTATAAAGCCTCATTCAAAGACCATGGGGTCACTATATTACTGCACACAGCAGTCAATCAATGCAGTTGTAGATAAATCTCTGCATTATGCATTTTTGTATAACTTTTACATGACTTTGTATTGAACCTTAGTAATATGTTATTAAGGTAGCATAAAGGTAAAAGAAAAATGTCTTTTGCTAGAAGTAGAATAAGATCTTCCTCCACTTTGTAATCAATTGCCCCATTGACTGAATGAGGTGTGAATGAGGAAGGTGTGGAAGGCAGCACCTCCAGACAGCTGCAAATCTTGGAGAGGGGCTGGGAGCCAGACCAAGGAGCTTTGCCCAGAGCTGAGTGGGACAGAGTTTGGGTGCTGGGTGCAGGGTGGGACTGGTCTTACTGGGGTTGGGTACAGATCCTAAGTTTCTAGCAGCAAAGGCCATGCAACCAAATGCCTGACGTTCTGTCGCCTAGCAACGGATGGCCGGGCCTCCTGCAAAGATGCATCTAAAGGTGCTGGAGACAAAGGAGTCAGGTGACCTCCTGGCCCGGGAAAGAAGTGGAGGAGAGAGGAGGGGCCGGAGGGTGTTAGGCAGACGGGAGTTGGCTGGGGATAGAGGAGAAGCAGGGAGAAAGGGCTCTGATCCCCGAGGGGGAGGGCTGTAAGGCCCCAAAATGGACCTAACCGGGGGGATCTGGTTATCTGTGCCTGCAAGACCTGTGTTGGACTGTGTTCCTGTCGTCTAAATAAACCTGCTGCTTTACTGGCTGGCTGAGAGTCCTGGTGAATCGGCAGGGAGTCTTAACTCCCCACACTTCGTGACACCGGGCTGGGGCACGGGGTGGGGTGCAGGAAGGGTGGAGGGGTGCAGGCTCTGGGAGGGCGGAGGGTGGGTGCAGGCTTTGGGACAGAGTTTGGGGCTGGAGGGTGGTGTTGGGGAAGGGACTGCCATGTGGCTTCCTTCCTCCCTGTTGCCCTCACCATAGCCTCAGTGGGGATGGAGCTGCCCTTGCCCAGTGTTTGCAGGAGTGGTGACTGGGGGGAAACCCAATCAAACTCTGGTTTTACTCTTTTGCTGATGGGTCACTTAAACCCCTTACAAACTCCTTCCTGCCTCTCTCACTCCCCTTTTCTACTGGGCTTGTTTGGTCTTTTCGGTGGAGCCAGATGAAAACCACAAACCCCAGTGAGAGCAACAGGCTGGAAGACTAGACTGAACCCACCACCCAGCCTAGTCCATCCCAGAGCCCAGGACTGAGGGCAAATGTCCCCCCACCCCCAGGCCACCTGCTTCCACTCCTGGCCTCTCCCAGCGCTGCCAATGATTCTGTGTGGCTGCATCGGGTGGGATTTTCAACCCCGCTAAATTCACCCCTGTTTTGTGACCACTCTGCACCAAGAGCACCTACCTTCCCTGCCCTAAAGCTGCTGGATGGCTAGAAAGCTGAGCTGGGCATTTGATTGATCTAGAATATTATCATACCCCCCCCCAAACCTTAATATCCACAAAGCTTGGGGTCTATTTCATTGTTGCAGGGCAAATGAAGGAGACATGGTTTAATGGAAATATTCAGCCCCTACAGCGGTCTTGCAGCAGGGAAAGCAGAGTTGATGGGAAGGGAACAGGTTTGGATAGGAGCCCCTGTCCTCCTCCTTTGCAAATAATTTGGAGAGGAATCTGATCAATCAGTGCCTCAGTTTCGTCTCAGCCTGCCCTGTTGCAGACCTTTCGCATTCTCCCCTCTTGATGTATTTGATTTCTCCAAACCTCCCTCTCTCTCACCCGGAGTTCACAGCACTAAGTGGGTTACAGGATCCCAAGACTTTAGTTTTGAAACAGACACAGGCAGGCACCGACTCACCCTCAGACACCAACACCACGAAAACAACCCAATATTACAAACCCTGGGGGAATCACAGGGTCAAACACTCACCGTTGGAAGCCCCAACTGCTCAGGTTAGTGAGGTCCACTGCAGAGATTCCTGTCTGCCACAGACCAGAAGCTCCCTTGGCGTCTCCTCCAGGTGAGTGCTGGGGGTGGGGGAGGGGGAGGGGGAGAAGGCACATGTGCCTTCCTCCCCCTCCCCCTCCCCCGACCTGTCCTGCAAGTTCAGCCAGGGCTGCCTCTGCCGGCCAGCGTCTCTCAGCGTCTCTCGTTGCCTAGCAACAGCTGCTGCTTCCGGGAGACGCAGAGTTTGCTTCCGGGAGAGACGCTGGGCCGGCCCTGAATCTCATAACAAATTATCCAAACTAAAAGCACATTTGACTCCTAGTGTGTGAACAACATAACCACCGTGCAACCTCCCAGCCAAGGGCAAACAGAGCCATATCCTTAACCCCATTAGGGCTGCATTGCAAAGCTGTAATGCTGGCTTACCAATCAGTGGCCAATTCCTTCTGTTTGGTCCCCACCGAATGTCCAGGAGACAAGATCCATGGCTAGGATAGCTATATGCCTCAGCAATCCCTGGCTGTGGAAATAGGCCCATGGGACATGAGGTGCCTGGCATAAATCAGAATACCTCTGAGGCTGCTCTAATGTATGTCAAGGGCTAACCTGGGCCTTGGGTGGCTCCAAGATCCTGAATGTCTCTAAACTGGTTTACAGCCACCTTTGTCCTCTTCCCACCCTCTTCCAGAACAGTGACTAGGGGCACTGCCAGGCAGCCCCAGTTCAGGGTTGCAGCATTCCCCTCTCCTTACCATCTAAAGTGTACAGTTAAGCTGTGGGCACCCACCATCCCCCCCAGGTATGTTTTGGCCAATGCCATATTCAGATTTTGGTTAAAGACCTGGGCAGAAAGACTTGTGTGTTGACCCTCCAACGTAGCAGCCAGTGCAAATAGAAGCAATTTATATTTTTCCAAGAGCCCAAAAGAGGCAGCTTTAATCTTTGGGTGATGCACAGGGACTGGCTGGATTCATGGAACTGGGTGGAAGAATTTGCTTTAACAGTTTCTGCTTATGCTGAGTCTGCCACTGCAGATACCCACAACTGCATCCTTTGTAACAGACTGTTTTACAGCATGTACAAAGAACACATCCTGAATCTGAAGAAAATCTATTTCAATCCCCCTTCAAGAATGAGAATAAGCACTTCTGGCTGTTTTATGACCCAGGAATCTGGAGATGAGAAGACAAGTACACAGTCCTTTGCATTTCTCCAAAGTCGGACAAGAGAGTCACAAAGTAAGAGGTTTTCATTCAAATAATATGAAAATCCATGTTATGGAAAGTGGAATACAGCCCTTCAGGTCTTAGCTATGTGTAGCTTAGCATATGTCCCATCCTCTAATTTTCCCTGGCTTGCACACTCTCTCTCTCTCTCTCTGCAGACAGATTTTGTGGTGCATGCATCCAGAATGAGGTCAGACTGCTGCTTCAATGGCCACCAATGATGCTTCCTGGCTGGCCTGTATGAGACACGCCTATATTGTCTGTTGACTCTCAACCCTCCCACCCAAAAGTCTAAGTAAGTCATGCCTGCAAATTCACTCAGTTCCCATACAACGTACAGCAATCCCAAACTTCTTCCTCCAGTCCTGGAGTGCTACCCAGAGACACATCACTGAGCCTTAGCAGAACCAAATATCTGATAAGCGCATTGTTATAGGAAGTTCCTCATATTAACAGCCATTCAGTTAAAGATCATGAGCACCTCACCCCAACAGGAATTCACAGCCTCGCTCCTACTACTTTCTTCTATTTTGGCAGGCTTCTTCCTCCTCAACTATCTCCTACTCATTTTCAAGTCCTGCCCATGCTCACACTACATCTAGCTGATGTCTAATTGGAGGCAGCTGTGCTCTAGTGCATTGAACCCAGGATGGCAAGTCATTCAACCTGGGGCCAGTTAACATCTCTGCCACTGGCTTCCTATGTGACATAGGGTGAGTCACTTAACCCCTTTGTTCCTAAGTTACCCCATCTGCAGAAGGAGAATAATGCTTATTTACCACTGTAAAGTATTTTCAGTACATACTCAATAAGCGTCAAGTGGTGTTATTGAAATTGTAAATCAAAGAGGTGGAAAGCAGAGACTGTGCAGAGGGGAAAAGGCTTTGTTGCAGAACTGCACACCCCTCCACACCCATTGAACACACAGGCCGTTGGGGCGTGGGACTCCAGTGTAGCTATCTTGGGCCTGGAGTTCATATGTCTCCTCTGGCTAAGCTAAAGAGCAGCATCAAGATTGCATCTGGAGCAGCCCATTCATCTGTCTCACAGCTGGGAGTAACAGCAGATGCACTAATAGCAGCTGACAGTGAGAAAGTTAATGAGTGTGTGTTAACCTGTGTGTGCGCGTGGGAGGATCAGGAGGAAGCAGGCAGGGTCAGACAGGTTACATTACCAAGCTCTCGGTTCCAGAGATTATGAAACTAGCAATAAGTGAGTAGGCTTCCAGTCTATGACAATAATGAAGCAACTTTACAGTTGTTATAACAGACTTATCTCTGCTCAAGATCATTATCATGCCATTTTCCTGAAGAGGGTTTAAAAATGGAGCTCAAACTAACTTTTTAAACCAACTGCAACCCCCCACAACCCTCCAAAATATAAATTTAGCCAATATATGATAAATGGGGTTTCTTTACAGCTTGAAAGCATTCAGATTAAAACATACTGCCTACAGTGGTCCAGGCAAGAGGCACCATGCTAGGTACCTTGCCTTCTAGTGATAGTGCACACATTTTATTGCACCCAAGGCTGCTCACATAAGGAGGAGTGTGCCATGTTACCTAAAGGTTATTTTAGAATGTTGTTTCCTCAGAGTAAACAATAGACAACATCTCTGGTCTGAACAACAGATGCAGAGCTTGGCAATAAATATTTCACAATAAACAAGAAACCCTTGTAAACACTGAGTTCAGATTTATAATTTATGGAGGAGGCATTTGGGAGCGAGACAAGGGAGAACTCTTTGCATAGGAAAAAGCATCCAAAGAACTACTTCCCCCAGGAATCCTGATTCCTCCCAAGGCTGAAATCCCATCCAGGGATTCCAGTTGGCCCAGAGAGTACTTATTCAGCCTCATACAGGAGGTCAAGCTGCATCAGAAAACTTGAACCATGTGGGCTTATTAGAGAGAAAGAAATCTGAAACAGAGCCAGACTTTGTGCATGGAAAGTCTCTACTGGAAAGGCTTCCTATACCTTTAAGGATCATCATACTGCCTTTTTGTTGTGGGGACTTTTTATTTATTTTTTTTAAACCAAAGCAGAGAGAGAGAGAGAGAGAGCACTTGGTTTGTTTCTTTCATTTTGGTAAAGGGCAGTTCCTGAGCCCTTATCGTTAAGAAATAAGAGCAGTGTTACATGTTCAAACAATTTATGTTAGGATCCTGCCGTTTGTTATTGGAACACCAAGTACAACCACAAGTCCATTATTATCTCTCACTGCCTGTGCATGCACAGCATGAGCAAGTGAGGAAGATTAGGGGTAAGAGCAATGGAACTTGCAAGTCGGAAACAAATATTCAGAGTTTAAAATCATCTCTGAAGTTGCCCTCACCTACTGAGGCTTAAATTTGTTGGCCGATTTTTCTCTTACTGATTTTAAGTCTCAGAAAGTTGTTGTTTCTGGTTGTGATTTGATGGCTGAAGAACAGATGAGGACAAAACAATGTTGTCCCCTAATACCAGAGGGGTGGAAATAGTGAAGGGGTACTTCCTTAGTCCCGAAGTTGATACAGGAAAGTTATTCACATGGGAAAGATCTTCCAGACTCTGGCCCACGTAAAAAGAGTCAATTTCATCTGCTTTTTTTAAACAAGGAAACAACAGTCATTAAATTCTTCTCTTGTTTTAAAACCCACCCTTCCCCTGCCCTCCACTCTCCGTATCTTCACCCGCCCACTCAGAGCTAAACTCTCCCTGTCTCCCACCATTCCTCTGTCCAGCTCTGCTCCACAGACAATACATTTATGTTGCGATGAGCCTGCAGAAGGAGACAGAACATTTCTCATAATAAAACACTTAGGTTCAGCCAATGTGATCGCTCTAGAATGTGAGCAGTTAGGAGCTTACAAGTTTTGAAAAAAAGGTGCCCTGCACAAAGGCAAAAAAAATCTCCTGTAACAACAAGTCATTCCATTGCAAGTGCACTGAGCAGCTGGAGAGGAATGGAGACCAGGAGATTGTTACAGTTCATTGTGATAGTCAGTATACTGAGTTCTGAAAACAGGGTACGTATAACAAAGAAGAAACCAAGGAAAATAACTTGGCTTTTGTTATGTATGAAAGACTCATAAAACACCACTGGATTGCTTAAAAACTGCTTAATTTCCATTAACTAAAAAAAGGTTTCTGAGGAGTGATAAAGATCAAAATAGTAATTTAACCAGCTTCCAGAGAGCACACATGAAGAGTTCAGAAACATTCTTCTGCTCAGCAGTCCTGCCTGCACTCTTAATTGAACGCAGGTGCAGACGGAGGCCATGAAAGAAAGAGGCCGTGTTTTCGGTATTATTGTTTACTTATGCAGAGGTTAGCGTTATTCATATCACAGGAGCCCTTTTAAAGCAATATGCAATAGAATGTTTTGCTCAAGGCAAAGTTAAAATGGGAAGTATCATTCTAAACTGGACCACTGTCTGGGGGAGTTGTTAATTATGATTCCTGTTTGGCAGGTCATCAATGCCACACGAGGGCATATGAGAATGGATGGGGATGGGGAAAAGGACCCAGGAAGAAAAAAAGGGAGTGAGAGCCTGACCTAATGATGGACTAGTGCAGGGGTGGGCAAACTACAGCCCGAGGGCCAGATTCGGCCTGCAAGCCATTTTAAGCTGGCCCGCGAGCCACACCACATGGCTCAACCCCACTCCGGCCGGGGCGCTGGGTCGGGGCCGCACCACGGCTCCTGGAAGCCATGGCATGGCCCCGTTCCGACTCCTACATGCTCCAGTGGGAGCTGCTGGGGCAGTGCCTGCGGACGGGCAGTGCCAGAGCCGCCTGGCTGTGCCGGAGTGTAGGAGCTGGAGAAGGGACATGCCACTGCTTCCGGGAGCCACTTGAGGTAAGCACTGCTCGGAGCCTGCACCCCCTGAGGCTCTCCCCATGCCCCAACTCCCTGCCCCAGCCCTGATCCCCCTCCTGCTCTCCAAACCCCTCAATCCCAGCCTGGAGCACCATCCTGCACCCCAAACCTCTCATCCCCAGAGCCCACACCCTCTGCCAGAACCTGCACCCCTTCCCGCACCCCTGCCCCAGTCCTGATCCCCCTCCTGCCCTCTGAACCCCTCAATCCCAGCCCAGAGCACCCTCCTACACCCCAAACTCCTCATCCCCAGCCCCACCCCAGAGCCCACACCCCCTCCCACACCCCAACCCCAATTTTGTGAGCATTCATGGCCTGCCATACAATTTCTATTCCCTGATGTGGCCCTTGGGCCAAAAAGTTTGCCCACCCCTGGACTAGAGAGATGAGTGTGCCCGGCAGTGTGACTGGAGGTCATTTCCCTTTTATTGGCTTAAAACTATTGAACTATCAGGAAAACCTAATCCAAAGAGGTGTCAAGGGAAATCAAGATTAGCTCTGTGCAGAAAGTCCTCTCTGAAGACAGGGAGGAGGAATCAGGGGAAGTCACTGCGATTGTTCCAGTCGAACTGCAATAGTGTTCAATTGAGCTTCCCCAGCCAGTGTTCCAGTGACAATCCATTCTTCCCTTCCACTCAGAGGGGAAAAGATTTCCCAGCTCCTCTGAAATTATGCAGTTCACAGGAAATTTGAGAGGTAGCCACTTGTAAAAGTCTGGGTAAAACAACAAAAGAAAAATGGCAGAGGGACAGGAGGCACAACTGTTGGATCCTGACAGCAACAGATGTCTTTATCAGCTTTAAACAGGAGAGCAGCATGATGTTTTCACACAACTGGGACTAGCAGCAGGAGGAAAATGAAATAATTGTGCTATGATCAGTTCGGCTGCTGATCAGTTAGCTGGTGAATGCATCACCGAGCTCGAAGGAGGGTACATATCCCTACTCCTGAGCTGAAATAATCAGCAGCAAACCTATCTGTCCAACAATGGTCACAGCTGCTAGCATGGGCCTCTACAGGAGGGGCAACTAAGCCCCAGTTCCAGAGGGATGCAGGATTTGGAAATACGGCAGCATTTCCTCCTTGAGACATTGTAAATAAAATGCAACAGAGGACAGCAGGGTATCGGAAGCTGTAGCTTTCTCCCTCCAGCAACGCTTTCTGCTGCAAGCCTCAGATGCATTAACCAGTGGCCAATGTGCAGTGCGGAGTCTTCCACTGCAAGTTTCTGCTGGGAGCCCCAGATGTGTCTGCAGTCAGCTGCTGCTGCACCTAGAATGTCCCACTGGCACTCTGTGCCCATCAGTCTGGGACTGGAACAAGGCAAAACATCAACAACCCAGAGACGCCAAAAGATGCTGGAGCAAAGGACTTTTGGAGCAAAAGTGCTGAAGCCACACAGCAAAGAACCACTGTGCTGCTGTAATGTTTGAAGTGCAGCCACAGAGTGCTCAGAATTTGCCAAATCAGAGGCTAGCACTGTTCTCTGGAAGGGAAAATGGCAATGCTGATGCTTCTGCTGTCTCTAGACCTAGCCGGCTCTTGGAGGGGGATTCACGTGTCATATTTTATCAAAACAAACTGCAGCCCTTTTGCTTTGGTTTGTAATGTAAATCCTCCATGAATGTATTGCTCACAAGAGGTCAGTCTTCTCTGTCAGGAGCGTCTTCCCTGGAACATGAACAGCAATCAGAGCTCATTCTCCTCCGGCCTCAAGACAACAGCAGGAGACTGGACCAAATGGTGTCTGCAACCTTTAGGACCTGATCAGAAATGGAGACTCTCAAAAACCTCCACTTGGCTAAACAACTGCTCAAGGGATTTAAAGCCATGCACACGTGTCAAGATAGAGCTTAGGAAAACATTCTCCCTGTACACAGCACCCCTCCCCCTCCTCCATCTCTCTCAACTTTTGCTGCTCTGAGATCACAAAAATACATTATACACTTGAGCTCAGGCTGGCTCAGTAGTTTGTGCACCTATCTGTTCTGCCTGGCTCTTGGAGCAATACACCCTCCAGGGGTCTGGTTACTTACGGGTTCATCCTGCACTCCTTGCACATGGCTAACTATCATTAATGCTAACGGCAGTTTCAAACATGCCTTGGGAGGAGAATGTGCCCTTTGGGGGGGAAAAGAGGGGTTTACTGGCATGAAATCAGTCGGCCGATAAATAATACTTTGAGGATAGATAGATAGATAGATAGATAGATACCCATCAAGCTGCTTGCAGCGCTATACAAGAGATTTAAAACCATTTAACCAATGGCTACATTTGTTATCACAGACCACGGGCTAGAACCTCAGAGGTATTTAGACCTCTAGGCCCAGAACCACAAAGGTGTTGTGAGGCTGAGCGTTGCAATGCCTAACTTTCGAGCACCTAGAAAATCACAGGAACACTGCGATCCACAAAGCCTGGCTGAGGCGCCCATGCTCCCTGTGCAATGGATGGAGAGAAACAGGCGCCTCAGAATGCGACCCACAAAAGCCAGCACACTAGCCTGGGAGCCACTTACGCTAGCCAATGAGAGATGCTGATGAGAGGGGAGTGTCCTAAGCCCCACCCCCTCACAGAGCCAGCATCTAAGGTGCCTCTCTGCAGCCCAGACTCTGCTAGGGAGCCACCCGGGGGAACCCCTCTCCTGGAGTCAGGCAGTTTAGACACCTCTCTAGTCATTCCTTGCAGGAATGAGTCAGGCACCTGCCTCGCTCCAGGTGCAAGGTTATAAGGTTCAAAACTTATCACTTTTAGCCCAGAGGATGGAGCACTCACCTGGGATGTGGGTAACCCAGATTCACTGGCCCCTTCTGCCTGAGCGGGAGAAAGGATCTGAGCTCTCAAGTGAGTCCCCTGAGCTATGGGACACTCCGATGTGGGGCTCCCTCAGTCTCTCCTCTTGAAGCTGCTCCAGTGTGAATAAACAATCCAAGTCAGCCATGCACATGCGCAGGGACAGACACTTAGGCATCGGGGGGAACTCTTACCCTGACAATTCAGGCACAGAGTAAGTTTAGGCACCTATAGGGTTCGTGAAGAGTTTTGTGGATCACAGTGTAGCCTAAAGCTGGGACTGAGGCACTAAACCCAGACTTAGGCATCTAAGTCTCTTTGTGGATCTGGGCCCATGATCTTACTTGTCAGTGCTAGCAACATGTGGCAAATCTTTAAACATAGGTGCCTAAAGCTAGGCATCTAAATCCCTCTTCAGACACAAAATATCAATGGGCCCCCAACAGCTCCAGCTCCCCAGTTCCTCCTCCAGCTCAGAGTACCATGGACAGGGAGAGACAGGGGAAAAAAACCATTGATTTGTTAAAGAATCCTGATGTCAGCGAGGAGGAACCCACAAGTGATAGCTGTGTCCTTACTAGAGAGCACACAGCATCCCCTACATGGAACTCACAGGTCAGCTCCCCTACATGGAATCTAATGTGGAGGAGACGCGCTACCATCTTTGTAGTGACATGGCTGCAGAGTTGCATGCTAGCAGCAAGGAGAGGTATCAGCCTGGACCTCCAGCATTGCCAACTCTCACTTGTATAGCCTCATGGCATTTGATCCTTTTCATAAAGCCTCAGCTCCTGGAGTCCTGTGATTCAGTGAAAATATCAATGTACGTTTCTAGTCTTCATGGGTGTGGAGAAAGACTTCAAAACATGACCTGAGTGCACTCTAAAGGCCCAGAAACCAGATGGCAAATCAAAAGAACCCACAATTCATTATTTTAAAAAAACTCATAATTTTAAGCCAATCTCATGATTTTGAGGGCCCTGACTTCTGATTTTTGAACACTGGGCTAGCACTACTGGATCTAGTATACATGAGTACCTCTCCGCCCCAAAAAATGTAAACACCATGCATTAAGTGGTTTACCAAATGCAGCCTGACAAGAGAGATGCTATATAGTTATAGTACATATTGTAGGCCATTGGTTTGGGGTGCAGGAGGGGCTCTGGGTTTGGGGGGCTCACAGCTGGGGCAGGGGATTGGGGTGCGGGAAGGGGTCAGGGCTCTGGGCTGAGGGTGCAGGCTCTGGGATGAGGCTGGGGATGAGGGGTTTGGGGTGCAGGAAGGAGTTCTGGGTTTGGGGGGGCTCAGGGCTGTGGCAGGGGTTAGAGTGCAGGAGGGGGTCAGGGCTCTGGGCTAGGGGTGCAGGCTCTGGGATGGGGCTGGGGATGAGGGGTTTGGGGTGCAGGAAGGGGTTCTGGATTTGGAGAGGCTCAGGGCTGTGGCAGGGGATTGGGGTGTGGGGTTGGGGTGTGGACTTACCTCCTGCAGCTCCCAGTCAGCAGCGCAGCCGGGGTGCAGAGGCAGGCCTGAAGCGGCCAGCAATAGGTCTGGCTCCTAGGTGGAGGCGCGCAAGCGGCTCCACATGGCTCTCGCCCGCAGACACCAACACCCCCAGCTCCCATTGGCTGGGAAGCCGATGATCGGGGTGGGGGCAGCATGTGGAGCCCCACGGCCCCCCCGCCTAGAAGCCGGACCCGCTGCTGGCCGCATTAGAAGTCCCTTCGGCAGTGCTGACCAGAGTGACCCAGTGCCTTACATACCGTGACCCAGTACTGGGTCGCAACCCCGACTGTGAAAAACACTGTTGCAAGCTATGTCTGTACTACAAGCTAGGGATCTGATTCCCCTGCACATCGAGCTAGTGCAAGTAGGAATAGCAGTGTAGCCACAGTAGCACTGGCAGAGGCATGACTGAGCTGTGCAAGTACAAACCTGCCTGAATGAAGGGAGTAAGTACTTGGCACGGCTCAGCCACGCCTCCATTGCCAATACCCATGCTCTCACGGGTACGCTGCTATTTATACTCATGTGAGTACATGTACATAAGCAAGGGAATCACAGCCCTAGCTCGTAGTGTAGACATAGCTGTAGTTACAGTATGTGATGCCATTTCACAGAGGGGCTGACCCGAATACATTTCTTGGCCTCTTGCCATCCCTATAATTTCCTGAGTTCCTATAATCTCTGTCAAAGTTTATGGATAAAAGAAGAGTAAATGTTACACTAGCCAGAATATCCATGCATCCCACACAGCTGGCTATATACCAAATTTATTTCTGAGTAATTCACCCTCATCTCTTCACTCTAGTCCCCAAAGTCCCTTCCCACAGCTCAGGTGAATATCTCTACAGAACTACCGCGCTCACCAAAGGAATAGCTAATGTTAGAAATAACCCTGTGAAAATAGTCTGCTTACTGCACCTCAGCCTCCAAACTGCACATGAGACATTTAAATTAACAAATCTGTAAAAGAAAAAAATCGTATAAGAAAGTGAACCTTAAAGAAACCAATAACGGCAAGTCTGCATATAAAATGAAATCTTTTTCTCTCCCTTAAAGGCAAACACCTAATAAAAAGAATAATGCATATACTAAAAGGGATTCAGTTAAGTTCCCTACCAAATGGAATGTAAACCACATAGCTGGATGGTTGGCAATTATTCAGATATAAAAAGTTTAGAATGGAAAAACTGCGAAAATAAATATGATTCTTAGTGGCGCTGTGTTTGTTTGTTTTTAGGGCTTCCCCTCTGCTGCAATAATCCAGAATGTACCGTGTTGTGATGTGACATCTCCTGATGTCTGTGATCTACATCTAGCACACAGGCCCACGGTCCTAGGACGCTCCATACATGGTATTATGTTATGGCACAGTTTGACAATCTTTTTTAAAAATCTTATTATTTTGTAGCCCCGGTTAGTACGCGACGCTGGGTGAAGTTCCACACATGCTCCAGTATCTGCCCTGAATACAAACGGTTAGATCACTGTGTTGGACATTAGATAAATGAAACCCTTGTTCTTCCTCTATAATCAAAGGAATAGCTCTGTAAATATGTATTTGCTTTTTACATTGATTAGCAACACCAAAGATGACTAGATCCGCACTCTAGAGTTTAGCCCTGCCTAACCACCCATCACCATAGTAGCTAGGAACCAAATGCAAAATTAATAATTTGTATGAAGTTTGTCTGAGATGGATGCCCTGTGCTGCTGCCCCCTCCTCCTACTACAGATTCAGCTACGTTGACTCAGAATCCCCTCCCCCGCACACACCCTCCCCCCCCCCCCTTTTCTGTCTCTGTTTTCTCTCCCTGGTAGAAGAGCAGGGGAGAGAACTGCAGTTAGAAATCAGAGGTCAGACCCATACTGTGACGGGTCCACGGTCAGCCCTAGAATCACAGACTCTGGCTCCCACCTGATTCCATGCAGTGAAGTGTAGTTACAGGGCAATGGGGTCACACCAGCATGAGTGGAACAACACAGCAGTGAATCAAATCCTCGCCGTCCAGGTGGACATTTCATAGCGTCAAATAAATGGCCCACCTCCTTTAAGGGGCATCCAGCTGAGCAAGGTAGCAGTGTGTTCATTTCAGAGGTTCCCTCACCTAATTCCCTCAATGGCACCCCAAAGCAGAAAGCAAGACCAGGATTACCTCCGTATATTGGCTGATGGGTATAAAATCTTCTGACAAGCCGTTTGCTCAGCCCTGATTGGAAACTATCTTTAATTAAAACACCACATCAGAATCCTGAACCAATTTCATTCCGGCTTCGCTAAGTGCTTTGTACAAAACATTAACTCTAAAATCTCATTACACATTAGCAACCCCTGTGACAAACATAAATGATAATTTAGCTCTAATGCATTCTACAGCAAGCCATTTTTAAAAAGCGGCTCATGGATAATAGGAGCTTGCTAGGAGAAGTGTAAGAGTTGGATTTATCTGTCTCTTTATTTTTTAAACAAATGGCTGTAGCTGGTGCAGCCATGGGCAGTACAAATCATTGCAGTGCGTAGATTTGACAGTACACAGCAGCTGTTTAGCTGGAATCTGGCACCTCTGTGTCAGGTTGGGTTTTGAAATCCCCATCAGAAGTGATACTTTCTTGGGTCTTTTGAGCATTCAGATAAGAGAAGTGGGGCTGGGAAGGTTTGCTCATTCTACAGGACAGCAGGAAGGAAGAAATGCCTGGAAATTCCTGGCAATTTGAGCTTGCTCAAAATACACACACACACACACAAAATGGTCACCACAATTTCAGCTAATTTTGTCAACAAGACTTGTGAGTGAAAAAAGAGTTAGACCAGTGTCACGATCCCAGACTCTGGTGTTAATTTGCACTATAGCACTACTGGCCATTACACAACTCAACCAGGGCTGGAGAGGACAGTGAATACATTACATTTATATTAAGCAAAACAAGAGATATATTAAAAGTGCTTTTGGGCTGGGGGGGTGGGGAGGAGGAGGAAGGAGGTGACAGCAGCTGCAATGTTATTGTTCTCTGTTTATTGTCAGAAAGACTTGTTAATAGCCTATCTTCGATTAACAGCAACACTTTCAATCTCTCTCCAGTCTGAAATGACCTTTGTAAACGACATCAGCAATGTGAATTCTAATTACACCCACACTGATTTTTATGTGTGCAAACAGGCAGGCATGCACGGAACTTTGTGCAACACAAATGATGGCTGTTCATTATGTAATTATATAGTTCCCTATTACGTGTGTACTTTTGTAACAGTCCAAAACCAAGCCTGGAGCTGCTCACCACCCAGTTTTGCTAGGGTTTTGAAATCCAGATCTAGATCCAAGTTTGGTGACTCAGGCCCATCTTTACAGTCACGACAGGTAGATACAGGTCACACCAGGCAGGCTTGACATTCTTATCGGGTCTAATTAGAGTTGGTTGGCATGTTTTTCCATGGAAATATGCTGTTTCATCAAAGCCAAAATGTTCTGTGAAAATGCATCGATTTCAACAATATTGTCAATGGAAGGTTTCTAGGATCTAGGGCAGTCTTTCTGGTCACGTCCAGAGAGAGAGGGGGGGGGGGGGGGGGCTGGTCTACACTGTGGGGGGGATCGATCTAAGATATGCAACTTCAGCTACGTGAATAGCGTAGCTGAAGTCAAAGTATCTTAGATCGATTTACCTCTCGTCTTCATGGCGCAGGATCGATGTCCACGGCTCCCCCTGTCGACTCCGCTACCGCCATTCGCGCTGGTGGAGTTCTGGAGTCAACGGGAGCGTGTTCGGGGATCGATATATCGCGTCTAGATGAGACGCAATATATCGATCCCTGAGAAATCGATCGCTACCCGCCGATACGGCGGGTAGTCTAGACGTACCCAGAGACAGAGAGAGAGAGAGAGAGAGAGTTTACAAAGTTTGAGTTTGGGTCTAGTGTGGCATGAAAACAAATACTGAAACCTTGGGTGCTGTCACATGATGGAACTGTCATTCTCCAGCCAGTTCTGGTTATAATATTGAGGGACAGATTTGGCAACCCACACTCAAGTTGGGGAGCACAGATTCACACAAGTGCACCCACTGATGGCTTAATGTTCCATTGTTATGTTGCATTACAAGTAGGCTGCCTGCAAAAGAAAATACCCACTGTTTGAATGGTTAATAATGAAACACTCACAAAAAGGTGTTGTCGGACATAAGCAGAGCTAAACACACCTTATGGGAACAGCTCAAGACCACTTGAACCACTGTGCACTACATAGATCTAAAGAAGCATTCACTGGAAGAGGCAATCAGACACAACACTAATGGGTGCAGTATAAGAACTAGACAGAGAAGCAAAGGATAAGATAAAGAGACAGAGATAAAAAGATAGGTAGAAGTGAAGGTACAACTTACGGCTAGTCTACACAAGAAGCGCTACATTGGCGCAGCTGCATAGCATGTCTGGTGAAGACGCTCTATGCTGACAGGAAAGAGCTCTCTCATCAGCATAATAAATCCACCTCTGCAAGATGCAGTAGCTATATCAGCGAGAGAAGCTCGCCTGCCAACATAGCGTTGTCCACACCAGTGCTTAGGTCAGTGTAACTTATGTCTCTCCGGTGGGGAGGTCTATTAACTCTCCTGAGTGATGTAAGTTATACCGAAGTAAGTGGTAGTGTAGACCTGGCCTTACTAAATGCACTGGTATCCATGTAAACATTAAAATAGAAAAAGAGAAGAGAATTTAGCCTCAATCAATATAAGCAAATGAAATCAGTTTTGTATAAAAGGCAGACTAATCAGACTAGTTGTGTAACAGGAAGAAACTAAGGATAGGTTTATACTAGAATTTTTTCCAGTAGAGTAACATCCCCGAGAGGTGTGATTTTTTGGTGACATTTCTATTTTGGCAAAAGCCCTAGTGTACACATAGTTATACTGCATACAAGTCCTTTTGCCAGTTCAGTTTATTTCATTCGGACAACAGGTACAAACTACCCAGCAAAAGGACTTTTTTGCTGGTATAAACCCTCCACTAAGAGGGTTTGGTAGTATAGCTAGCTAGACCAACAAACCTTGTCTACTGCAGACAAAGCCTATGGCTGGGATTTTCAGAAGCACTCAGCATTGGATTAACTCTGCCCCGGCATTGGACTAACTCTGTGGTGCTCATAAACAGGTAATCGTTATTGTCCTCAAACAGCCCTTACTCCTCCTCAGCTCCCTCTATTTTATTACACTGTCTCTAACCAGATTTTTGTCCAAAAGGAGCAGCTCAGCTAAGTGACCTAAAAAGCAGCTTGGGCCTAACCCATCCCATAGTGACTGTGCTGAACTCATCCCAGCAAGCAGTACATTTCATGCCAATCACATGGTAAAAATCACACCCAATTCACAGCAAGTGGAATTTACTTCTCAGCAACGCTCTAGCAGAAAGCATAAGCTTCGTTCTCTAGCAAAAGATTGCAAACATGCATCACACCAAAAGTAGCTTGATATTTCTCTGTTCTTTAAAACCAACTAGTTAACTGTCAGAAAGGAAAGCAATAGCTAGAGGCAGGAAGCACGCAAGAGAAAACAAGAGACATGAACTAGAGATATAGACACAGAATGACACAGAGCAGCAGAGAAAATGAAGCAAAACTGGAAATTGAACGAGCAAGAATGAATACGGGGAAGGATGAAGAGAGAGAGAAAACCATTGTTTGGTGTTTATGCTCACGCTCGCTCTCTCTCTCTCTCACACACACACACACACAATACCAGGGTTTGCCACTGGAATATAACTGTCTTGTTTTGGCAAAAACAGTCCAAAGGCAGGGATAAGAGGGCTGTTCTCAAACTGCTGCAGAATAGACAAAGGCCTCACTCACAAAGACCCAGATCCAAACTTCCTCACAGTGATTGCCGTGGGGGATAGGCTCATTCCATTTCAGAAACAGATCTGCTCCAAGATGGTTGAATCCAAAGTACGTAGCTTCATCCATTGCTTCCTAGAAGAACTGGCAAATAAAGGCCAACTGTCTGTGAGCTGGACCTGTACACCTCATGACTGATCAAGTTTTGGGCCAACGGGTGCTAAGGATTGTTCCCTTTGGGATGGTAGACTGTCAGCTGTCCTTTAAAAGGCAGGGGTGTTATTGCTGCCTAGGAAACCAGCTCTTGACATTTACAATATCACAAATATCTCTCAGTCTCAGGCCTACCATTGTTAGGGACAGGTACAGAGAAAAAAGTGGCATAGCCCTTGCCACTCTGGTTCCTGGACCTGCCAACTCTATGGGTTTTCACCTGACTGGTGGCTCTTCCCCGTTCCCCCACGCAGCCGTGCAAGGTGGATCACTCTGCTAAAGGAAAGCCTGGCAACTGAATAAACAAAGACCTGATCTCCCAGTCAGCTCCGGCCCTTCCTGCCCCCCTCGCCTCAAGGCCAAGGTGTGGGGTGAAGAGGCTAGCGCTGCCCTTCTGCCTGGTTCAGGCTCCCAGCGTTCCCCACTCCCAACCCAAATAGGTGGCTGCTGTCTTGCCTCCACTGTCTCCACACCTAATCCCAGCTCCTGGCTTCCCCTTCACAGGGGTTTTCTTGCCCCTCATGCCACCTGCAGAAGGTGGTGGCTGCCTTCCCCCCTTTTCCGGTGTTTGGGGGCTGCCAAGAGCAGGTCCCTTCCACCCTCATCCCAAAGAGCCAGTGGTAGGATCTCCAGGGGGAAGATAATTGCTTCCCCCAACCTAGCAGGCCCTGGACCTATTCCTCCAGGCACCATCCCCTCTCCGCTGCCCCAGAGCCAGCAAGAGGAGCAAGAAGGCCCCAGTGTAAAGGTAGCCAGGACCTGAGTTTAGGTATGGGGGTGAGGGAGACAGCAGCCCTCTGGGCAGGAGCAGCAGGTGGAGAGCAACAAGCAGCAGTACAATAGCGTAGGAGGCAGCAAATGCGGGCAGGAGGCAGCAAGGTGGGGAATCAGGGGCAGCAGCACATTACCGGAACGAGGACAGCAAGCGAGGGAGGGGATAGAGAACAGGGGCAGGGATATATGAGGGAGCACATGGGGCAGCATCCACCTACCTTTGGAGGTTAGACGGACAACGCTGAAGGCCAATAATGGATGTTTATGAATGCAGCTCACATTTTAGTACTTCATGTCTATAGCACTGTCCTTCATTTTCACTCCTTCTCACAGGGTCATGTCACTCTGGGTTAGGGACAAACAATGCAAATGTATGCCAGTCAATGTGTATGTGTGGAAACTGAAGGAAATTTACGTTACTTTGATAGTGCTGGTTTTCAGGTTTGGATGTCAGCAAGTCTGGGTTTCAGGCAAGCGTCTAGCAGAGAGACAGAGCTGTCGCCTACGGTGATTACCTCTTTCTGGCGATGGACACAATAAAGTGCCCTTGCTGATTTAGTTAGCTCTATCAGCGGCCTTTCACATCCTGTATCTTTTTGTTGACTCATCTGCAGATCTTTGTGGAAGTGGATGGGAAGACCTTTCAATAACCATACACCGTCTTGCCAGGGAGATCCCCCCAGCTAAAATTTCACTTCTCCGAAAGGAATTCCTCCATGTGGAGTTCTGCAAGATTCCATCTTGTCCTCCCTCTTGGTCAGGGCTGCTTGGGGAGAGAACGAGACAGTACAGCCTGCCCTGTCCATATGCAGATAATATTCTGCTCTGCATCAGACTTGGACACAGTGCTTTCTGTGCTTTCCCAGGACCTGTGAGAAGTAAGAGAAGTAAATCTGAATTGGCTGAAGCTCAATCATCATAAAATAAGTGATGCTTATGAGAAATGAGCAAAGGTGGGAGCGCATGTCTGATCTCTGCTAACGTATTTTGCAGTCTGAGAGAAAGGAGCCGTGGGTCATATTGTATCCATCACTGCACCTGGATGCTCAGGTAAAAGCCGTGTGTGTGTGACACAAGAGGTATGACTAGTTGGTACAGATCTGCTGCCACATAGATCCTTCCAACTTCCCTCCTCTAGCCCCTCAGAGGGGTCATGTTAGGGCCAGATTGCTACTGCAACATCAGCCACTCTGTGGCCTAGAGGAGGAAGCCTTCCCTGGCCACCTTTCCAGCCATACCTGGTGCATAGCCTGTTAATCAGGTTCTCCACTGGATGGGAGTATCTAAGCCTCACAAATCTACCTCTAGCAGGTCTTCCTGTTGTTTGATAAGCCCTGGGTTACATGATGACTAAAAGCAAATACAGACTGAACCTGATAAGTAAGTTGAGAGGGTAACCTAGATAAGTGAAAGGAAAAGATACTAACAGGGCTACACATCAGCTCCTCACTGGATCTAAAGGAAAGCTGGCATGGTAAGGGTTTAACTTAACATAAAGACTCCTCTAATGATTCACTGCTATCTTGGCAATGAAATGCATGCCTCGAAAGGTGGAAGTTCACCATTCATATGAAAGAGAGAGAAAGAGAACATCTTTTTTCACCTGGGTTTCCAGCTCGCCAGGAATTTCCCTTTAAATACTTCACTCCTTTATCCAAGGAACATCTTTAAAATGAGTTCACAGCTCCCAGCTCAGCTCCCAGTGGAATCAGCCTTGCGCAGAACAAGCAAACACACAGGAGACAATAGAGTTTAAAACCAAAGCTTTAGTCCAGGTGCAGAGACAGGATGTGCACTGAGGTTCAGCTTTAAACAAAAAGAAGACAATGTTAAGTGGCTGAGGAGAGCGTGCCAGATGTCTGATTTTGGAGAGACAGTTCCCAAAGGGACTGTTTAACAGAAGAATGCCAACTGTGTCCCCACTTTCTCTATCACTGCTCACTGGGGAACGTCGGCAGACCTGCATGAATGGAACTGTACAGATTTTGAAACTTTTTCTCTGGGAATCCCTTCCTTGAGTTTGGGTGCAGACAGGGCCAGCGTTGGGAACCAAAGAACCTCACAAACCTGCTAGAAACTCCCTGTTTTAGGGGAGGAGGGAGAGGGTTGCCACGTGAACCCTTAGTAGGCATTATTTTCGCAAAACTTCCCATCTGCTTAAAACTCTCACTAAAGACATTGACAGTGCAAGATGGTGATTGTGCCCCTACAAGGTCACAGGCCCTCTAAAGGCTTTGCTATTATTCCAGGCCCTTCACAACTCCAACACAGCCCAGGTGGTCTACCGAGGGTGATGCAGCGCTATTGGCTTCCAGAGCCTGTGCAGTCCTGCAGTAGTGCCAGCATCTCCCAGAATCTGGCCTAATCTGTAGTCCACAGGGGCTGCTTTCATATGACTCATTGAGCCCAATTCTGCTTTGCCCATAATTTTGCGCAAATGGGAAAATTTAAATTGAAAAAATGCTTTAAAATGATCCGATATTATCCTTTGAACTCATAAAAAACCAAATTCTGCCAAGCCTATGCTTACAGAGCACTTTTCATCAGTAGATCTCAAAATGCTTCATAGTCTGCAATGTGTTTATCCTCCCAACACCCTTGAGAGGTGAAGCATTTCACAGCTGGGGAACTGAGGCATCAAGAGGCTATTGCTCCCTTCTGGACCACCTTGTGGAGGCAGAGCAAGTGTACTGCCAGACTGTGAAATCCTGGTTCAAGTCTCAGCTAAAGTCAGCAGAGGCAGGATGCATACATGATGAGTGCAGCTATTGAAAGGGGGACACCACTAATTGGCCAGTGCTCATATCTAACCACCAGGGAATAGATAATCGGAGGGAAGACAGCACAAACTGTGAGCTGAAATGCCTCCTTTCCCTCTGACAAGAGGGACGAGCCTTGAACCTATTACTCAGATTACTGTGGATCTGAATTGGTTTCCTCTTGAGCTGTTAGAGACAGATCAGTAGGATTAAATGTCTCTCTCTTATGTAAAACAACTTAAGTGGCACAGATAAACTTAATATATTTCTGAAGCCTCATATGTTTCCTGGAGACTGGATCATAATAAGTCATTGACTTACAAATGTCTTACTGATTGTTTAATGAATTATTTTCTCCCTCTCGGGCTGTTAGTGAATGGAATACGCTAGTAATAAATTATAAATAAATGAAATACATGGATTTCCTGAAATAATTCCACTAATAGATGTTCATTTGCAGAATCTGTTGTATTATTCTCCCCCTACCACCTGTAAGCGACTGATTGGGTGATGTAAATTTCAGGGTAGAGGAGCTATCTTTGCTGTCTGCAAAGAGGGAGGGCCCAGGAGGGCAATGGAGAGATCATGTACAGGATGGGGGACGGGGGGGCGGGGACAAGAGTGTTTAAGCATTAAATAAATCAACAAGTTGGTCCCAAAAGTTTTTGTTGGAAATCTATTAACTTCCTGGGTGCACCCCCGGCCATGCATTTTATTGACGGGCTCGTGTATTTGAAAGCAGCACCAACAGGGTGGCAGAGAAGGTGCTGCGATATGAGAGGAAGGATGATCTTATCTTATCTTGTGGCTAAAGTTCAGAACTGGGAGACAAGAGATCTGAGTTCTATTCCTGGTGTGCCAAGAGCCTCATATGCGACACTGGGCAAGTCACCTCACCTCTGTATGCTCTCCCCCTTTGTAAAGAGGGATGATAGTTACTTGCCTCACAAGGTGTGGAGAAGGCCGATTTATTAATATGTACAAAGTGTTATAGATGGGCAAAGTATTACTGTAAGATGAGTCCTTGAGGTTATGCAGTCCGTCCATCCCCCCTCCCACTCTGCGGCGGCAGAGTTTAGCGTGTAGACGTCATGGATCACTCCATTTTCAGGGTTAAAGCAGTGGCTTGGGAAAGCCCATGCTATACACATAGACACCGATGCTAAATTAATTAGATTCAGCCACTCCAATTTCTCTCTGCAGCACTAAGTACTTTACGGGGGGAAAGTGAATTAAAAGATAGGGAGAAGGAGTGATAGGAGAGAACATGAAGGACAATGCTAAAGACATGAAGTACTAAAATGCAAGCTGCATTCATAAACATCCATTATTGGCCTTCAGCATTGTCCTCCTAACCTCCAAAGCCTAGTGTTTTTGCTTTAAACAGCCCTGCCTTGACAGCATGCCATGCACACAGGGGAAGCCTCTGAAGATATACAATACAGCGATGCAATTTTCTGCATATAGCTAGCCCCAAACCAGTGCCTTTCCTTCAACCCAAAACAAGCTAGCTTTCATAATTACTGCAGCCAGCCACACAAACTGGCCTTAAACTCCAGCACAGGAAGCAAAGTTCGGAAGAGAGGGAGGGACAAGGAGAAGGGGGCTAGGGGAACGAGCACCACACACGCAAAGTAGGCACAGCTGACTGCAGTGGCACAGATGGGGTTGTTTATGTCACACTCCCCCTCAATAAAACAGGGCAATTGACCTATCAGGCCTTCCACAAATCATCCAGTGCATATCTCAATAGACGACTTCTCTCAAGGCTGTGCACTAGCACGGCTGTTAAAAAAAACCCAAGGCACTAATTTCCCAAGAGAGTAATTTGCAATGAAAGTGCTTTAGTGAAGGGATACAGGGATGAGGGGGATTTATTTGAATTTATTCTAACTTTGTTGCTTTGATAGGGAACACTGAAGAGATACCAAGGGAAACACCAAAGAGATCATCTAAGCTTCTCCCTCTGCTTTTGCTGTTCGTTTGTGTGTTCTCATACATGAAAAAGAAACTCACTCTATTAGTGTGTTCTGCAGGAAGCAGAAAGGCTGTCCCAATGGTTCCTATGCAAAGGGCTTTGTAGCGAGTGATGTAAAGGCTTTCACTGGGAAAAGAGTTAATTCAGAGTCACCATGTGAATGATAAGTGAGGTGGGCAGGTCACCTTTTCTGGGAGCAGAAGACATCTTGCTTATTAGAACTGACTCCCAGATCAAAGTTACAAAGCGTCTTGGGAGGAGGATTAGTCATGGCTCGGTTCTGCCTTTTGGATCTTCCCTCTTTTCGAAATTTGAGTTAATCATTTTCCCCTTTGCAAGGGGAAGGGAAGGATGGTGCTGGGAACTGGACTCGCTAACTCAGTCCAGACACACACACACACACACACTCGAGCAAGGATTTGTAATGAGAAAAGCAGCCAGAGAGAGGAGGCAGAGCACAATGACCCTCACAGGGACCTGCCACCCTCCTGAGGGATGGAAGGGAGGACGTCACCAGGCTTCTTGTGAGGATTCTTCCAGTCTTCAGTCTCTATGGATCACATAACGTAGATTAGGTCACACTGTGCTGAATGAGAGGCCACAATTCATGCATTGGCTGGCTAGTCATTATACACTGTATCAAGGCCACATTTAGGACACAGCAGAACCAAGAGCAGGTTCCCAGAGCCAGGGGGCTGTTTATTGTTTACCTTCGGAATCACTAAGCCTCACTCCTGCCCAGTTATTTTTTTCAACCCTTTCCCCCCTTGGCTTTCAGAAAAACTGACAAGGCAAAATTGGAGGTGGGGAGGCCAGCAAGCTCACCTCAGTAGAGGGCGCAGCAGCAACACTGAGAGGATATTTAAATAAGGAAAAAATTCCAAGAAAAACAGAGCAAGTAGAATGGGATCTCAGTAGAGAGGAAATTATGAAGGAAAGGAGGGAAGGAGATGATGGGCACAGGAGGGAGGAGCAGGGCAGGGGTTGGGGAAACAAAAATGGGGCCAAAAGCCAGAGAAGAAGTCACTGATTTCTTGGATGCCTCCATTTTGAGCGGGGAGAAAGGCAGCTTTAGACACCTCGGCCCGATTTTCAGAAGTAGCGCACTAGTGACTAACTGAAGGAAATGGGGGGGGCAGGTCAGGGACATAGCCACGGGTGGGCCTGAGTGGGCTGCAGCCCATCCACTTAGCATCCAGGCCCACCCAAATCTGAACAGGGGTATGCAGCAGCCACACACAATGAAGCGGCGAAGGACAGCACCGCAGAGACACATTAGCTCCCCGGCTGTTCTGGCACCCAGCCCCCTTCCACCCAGCTGTACCATTGGGCCGCTAACATGGGAGAGAGGAGGATTGGAAAGGAGGCGATGGGAACCACCACCCCACACATGGAGCACAGGCCTTCCCCCATGCAGAACGCAGAGTGGGCCGTTTGTGCTGGGAAATCAACCCCATGCGCGGTGAGGGGTGGCCACCATGTCTCCCCACGGCTGCTGGAGGGGGAATGGTTGGGCCCCCACTGGCAGCTGCTCTGAGGGGAGGGGGATAACGGGCAGGTGAGGGGGGTGCCCTGCCGCATTCAGCTATGTGCAGCAACGGGTCTGGCCCCTGCGAGTGCAGGGTGAGGAGGAGGCGCCCAGGCTCCCCCCAGGAGAGGTGAGCTGAGCCCGGCGGAGAAGGAGCTGCTGGCGGTGATTGCCCAAGGTGAGGCATGTGTGTGCCCAGCTCGGCAGGTGAAGCCCTCTGTCTGGGGGCACTAGGGAGAAGGGGGGCATCGGGGGAGAAGCTGAGCTAGCACAGTCTGTCATTGCCTGGCCACCTGAAAGTCGGGGCCCACCCAAATTTCCACCCCTAGCTACGCCACTGGGGCAGGTGCTCAGTACTTCTGTAAGTCAGGCCCAAGCTTTCTCAGGTTGAGCGTACAAGCTCCCAATCTTCTCTGTCTGCTTTGACAAGGAATGGGCTCCTCTTTGTTAATCAGTTTGACACCACATACGGCATTCGTCTTTTTAAGAAGTGTTTGTCCAAGTGGCTAACGTCCGTAGCTGTGCATGTCTTCTGCTGATATCATGTAACTGTTGCAGGTCAAGATTAAACGTCCTTGTCTTAAACACCGGTTAATCACTATATCCTCAGCTTTTGAGAAATGTGTACCAAGTCTATAGCTAATTCATAGTGACTCACTAAATTAGGTCCCATATGGGGAACTCTCTGCAATGGATGCTTCTCTCCCTGTATTAATAGCTCATGTACTACTGCATCTTCACTGGTCATCAGGTGGACAGGATACATCAGAACTGGCAAGACCCTTATGTCACCACAGCACCGACCTCCTGGGTATATTGGAGGGATTAGGAATTATTTATGTATTTGCATCTAGAGAAAACTGTACTATAAAAAATTAGGTACACTTGGGAGGGGAAAAAAAACAGAGCAAGGTCAAAGCAATTTCCGGTGTTCTCCTAACACCTCAGCACAATGATCTAGCTAAGGAAATAATTAAACAAAGGCACAAGTGTGCTGTGGTGCCTGAGTATATAGGGCCTGGGAATTTTCTGCTATTATTGTTTTCATTTACAATAGCAACTTTTTAACATAGTTGTTTATGTGGGAGCATTTCCTTGCTTTTTTTTTTTAACGCACAGGTTATTACTAATCATTTACAAGAGGCCACTAATGTACACAGCACAGAATAAGACAGATTCACTGCCCTGTTCTAAGAGTCATGAGCCAAACAAAGATTCCAAAGCTGCAAATGGATCTACATGGGCAGGCCCCCCTGCAGTAGACTTCTGCATAAGCAGAGGGGTTTGTGCAAGACTGTGGCCCAAAGCAGGAGATGGGCCAACAGTTTAGCTAACGTAGGGTGTGGAGAGAGAATTTCAGAGGAAAATGAGGATTTATGGAAGAAGGAATTGGAAGGCTGGACAGGAGGGTGCTTGGCTGGTAAGAACAGAGTGACTGGGCCAAGAAGAGGTAACAGAGCTGGCAGAAAGCTAAGATTGGGAGGGAATGAAAGAGCAGAGAGGAGAGAGGACTGGGAGGAGCATAGACACGTGAGGAGGAGTAAAAAGAAATTACATCAGAGGCAGAGGTGGGATATCACTCAAGGTAAGGACAAGGGCCCAGATCCTGAATGGTATTTAGGCTCCTAATACCCATTGATTTACTGTACGCCTAAAATACCTCTGAGGCTCTGGGCCAATGAGTTTGAATCGGATTTGGCAAAAGCCAGGAATTAATCAAACATTGGCATCAAGAAGGGATGAGAGGGGCTGTCAAAGTTATGGGAGAGGGAAACGACTGTAGCTTGGATTTGATCAAAGAAAGACAGTGAGGAACTTAAATATTTAATAGCAAACATATTTTAGTCTGTGTGCTCAAATGCAGATGTGTATTTGGCACCAGCACTCGAATGTAGCCCTTAGTCATAGGACGGCCTGGTACTAAAACATGTCTATGAACTTAGTGGGTATTGGAAAATGTCTCTCTGCATGGGCACTAAGTCAGTTTCTTTTTTAAAAGCGAAAAACCATGTAGCTTTAACGCAACACATGTAAACACTCATTTTTATTAGGTGGTGACTCTGACCTGCCAACAGTAGTTTTAATGGCTAAAACTCAAACACCAGAATAGTTTTTTTCGGATTTGCCATGCATTTACCAAGCTAAACTGTAACCCAAAGAGAGGCAGACAACTTAAGTATAATAGTTCTGATTCAACAAAGCAGCCCTATTTAGGAAAGCACTTAAACCTAAGCATGTGCTTGAGTACCTTCCAAAATTGGGACCAATATGAAAAAAGTGCATAGAAAATCTGTCAGAAGTTTGTGGTTATGGGACTTTTTATCCTAATGGAGATTTTTCCCATATCATGTACTCTATAACATGACAGATAGTTAAATGGTTATGAAAATAGGGTTCAACTACAGAGTTTGAGACTCTTTTGATAACTACAATCCAATCATCCCACCATTTCACATGTGGACCATCCATTCACTTCAATCATAGTTCTGTGCAGAGGGACATTTACAGGATCAAGTCCCAACAATGCAAGTAAAAGTGGGCAAAACCCACTATTTAAAGTTTTCACCTTGCTGCGCAATAGCTGACTGAATCACTACATCTGTACACATCATAACTCTCAAGCCTACAGCCATGCATCTCATGGGAAACGGGGGTGGAGGGCATTAAATTCTTTACAACTGCAGCTGACACCCAGAGTTATTAATTAATAATTTATTCTTCTAGCTAGCATGGTTCTAATCCAGGTGTGGGCAGAGCCAATGTGTCAACAGGCCACTGAGGCAAAGACCACAGCACAATTCAAAAAGGGACTGGACATTTATACGGCTATCCAGAGATATCATAATTAATAGTACCAAAATGAGGATTAGGAGGGAAAAATTTCATGTTTAAGCCAGTCTCTAGTTATTAGAGCTCAGGATGAGACCTTCATAGGGGCAGAGTATCCCACAGCTACCTAGAATATTAGGGTTGGAAGGGATCTCAGGAGATCATCTAGTCCAACCCCCTGCTCAAAGCAGGACCAATCCCCAACTAAATTCCCAAATGGCCCCCTCAAGGATTGAGCTCACAACACTGGGTTTAACAGGCCAATACTCAAACCACTGAGCTATCCCTCCCCACTACCTAGTGAAGGATCCTTGCAACTTCTTCTGAAGAAGCTCCTGGTACCAGCTGCTACTAGGCTAGATGGACCCCGGGCGGTCTGCTGTGCTATGGCCATTTCTATGTCATTGCTTTGTTCAGGACAAGGCTCGGTTTGCATCAGTGACCTCTGATACACCGATTACATTCCCAAATATTTAGAGGAGCCTGGATTATTAATGCAAGGAAATTACAGAGTGGAGACCAAAAATGTAACTTTTTTTTTGGCTCACAGGAGAGAATTGGAAAGTCTTGTTTACAAGGAAGCCTGTAACAAAGCTAGCGGGAGAAGAAAACAATGGATTAGAAATCATTCATGTTTAATTTAGAGAGAAATGGGTGTCAAATAATGTGGGCTTTAAACCCACAGTTAAGTAAGTGGTGGATCTGCATTCAGGCCATCAGAAAAGAAACCTTCTGAAGCAGCCAGACTGGCTTTGTTTCAATCCAGCAAGGAAGCGTCCCTCTCCATTTTTCTCGTCGGAAAGATTCTTGCGGCAGCCAGGGATCAAGTAATTACTTTGTCCCTCTTCACAAGATATCTCAGAATAGTAGCAGACCACACACCCAGGAGATGATTAACGGAAGTCAAGGGTCAGGAACATAGCAAAGCTTGAGTCACAGCAAAGAAATTTGCATGGCCATTAATATTTCATGGCTTCACCAACCATGTGGCTCAGCATAAGTACATGCATAACAATGTAAAATTGTCTGTCATCAGATCACTTATTTTAAGACTATATCATACCTATCAGATTCATAAAGGTGTTAGTTATTTGCCTATGAACAGAATACATATCTAGCTAGATTCTTAAACCCATCACTGGGGTATTTGTGTAAGGGCTTAAACTGGATTTAAGTGGTGCCTACCCCTTGTGCTGGACCTCTGCACAGAGATTAATTTCACCCTAGAGGCGGAGCATAAGTGACCTCTTGTTTACTGAAGGTGTGTTAGATCTGATGGGGAAAAGAGTTTCAGCATTATTGGAATTACTTTTTAGCCATGATTTCACAATGTGAAACAAATGTGCTATTTATATGCAAGTGTATAAGTAGCCATACAGAAAGGAGGCACTGTATTTTCTCCACATTACAGACACATTACAGTTGGTGTGATTAAATTTTAAAATTTTTGTAGTTGAAATATCTCAGCAGCAGTGACAATGTAGAGAAATCTCAGGGATAAAACACAAGGGTTTTGTCCCAGAGTTTTCACAATTATGACTGATAAAAAATTATTTTAAACAAACACAGTTTACTCATAAGGAAATGGTGTCAGCATAGGAAGGCCTTTCCCTGAACACCTCTTAAAAGCAAACCAAGCTAGGGATTTACCAGGCTTTTGTTTGGCTAGACTAGGCAAATGAAACATCTGCCTCACAAGGACCTTAACTCTTCTTTCATTGCTGATCAGTCACGCGGATGTAGCCTTTTATCCTTCCTTGCATGTGTGCCTCCCCCTCCCAACCCCCCTGATGTTTGATGGGTTGCCTGACTGCAGGAGGCACCTCAGAACCAAAACAATATTGCTAATGGACCAAACTGGCCCCTGAAAGGAGCCAGGCACTGGTATTTGTGCTGGCCAGCAAAGTGGCAGCTACCTCATTCCTTCAATAGAGGGAAGAGGGTGTGTGGAAAGGGAGAGAGACCAGCATAGCACCTGGATGTGCATGGAACGCCACAGACAAGAAAACAATTTAAACAAGCTCCCTGCCCAGAAGAACATACCCTCTAAATGGCTCTGATAACAGAGGATCTGATTGCAGAACATGTGCTAGTGACTTCAACAGAAGTACTCTTGTCAGGGCTCGCTAGCATGAGTAAGGGTTGTACAATCAGGCCCATAATGAGTAACAGCAGCAAATGGTAGGAGGAAAAGAATGACAAGAGAGAAACTGCTCCAGGGAGAGTATTACTTACTAAAAAAATCAGATGATTATTTTATTCATGTGTTTCTCCCTCTTTTAAAAAAAAGCCATTTCCCTGCCAGCATGGAAATAGTTAATTTCAAGGCTCCGATGAAGCCACGAGTCGATGGCTGGGAGTATGGATCAGACTTCGTTCTTGTGCTGTTGTGGAGATGCTGTGGAGTTTATGGTGACTAATTGAAAGCAGGTGTTTACTACCAAAGATGCAACTCTTAAAGACAGACAGACCTGAGTGAGCAAATAAAAGCCCAGCTCTCCAGTCAGTTTTCACTTTGCTGCTGCTGGCCAGAAAAAAAAAGGAGATTTGGATGCCTTATTTGCAGACATATGAACTAGGACAGAGCCTCAAAGAGTGGGGTTTGACATACAGACCTGGGCTCTGTGCTATTATTGTCATTTTTGTTTTGTTTTCCACATGCCTACTAATAAATGCTCTACTTTGAAAACTTCCAATACGCCCTTATCAAGTGAAGGTAACCTGTGAATACAAAAGGCTGCCACAAAAACTCACTCTAAAATTCGCCATAACATTCTTCATGGGCACAAGCCTGAGGCTAAAAGTGCTGCTGTTTTTGCATAAAAATTAATAATTTTAAAGGTAGATGAGTTTTAAAAATCAGTAGCTGAGGCATAAGAGCATCATGTGGCTGTATGATACTGCCTTTCACTTTCACACAGAGCCATGACAAAAGGAAGAGACAGCTCAGTGGATGAAGGTAATCCAGCTACAGAATACTTGTTTAAAAAACATCTGTAAGCCTGAGCTTCAATTTCCATCCTTGAGGGGAAATGATACATTTAATATAGACATTGGATTCTCCCCTCCCTTCACCACCACCCAGTCATGCTGCAGTTTAACCTTCTGTTATACTGTAGCATCGGACCTTGTCTCACTCAGTGCTGATTTTTTTCTGCCCCTTGTTTTTACCATGTGCTGTAGCACCGGGGTTCTCAGCCTTTTTCTTTCTGAGCCCCCGCCCTTCCCTCCCAAAACTCCACGGCGCACCTGTGCCACAACAACTACTTTCTGCATATAAAAGCCTGGGCCGCTGTTAGGGAGTAGCAAAGAGGGCAATTGCCTAGGGCTCCACGCCACAGGGGACACCACAAAGCGACGTTGCTCAGGCTTCAGCTTCAGGCCCTGGTGGTGGGGCTCGGGGACCCTGGCTGCAGTCCCATGCGGTGGGGCTTTGGGTTTCTTCCCTGGGCCCTAGCAAGTCTGATGCCAGCCATGCTTGGCATCCCCCTGAAACCTGCTCGTGGCTCCCCAGAGGGGGTTGGACCTCAGGTTGAGAACTACGGCTGTAGCCCACCTATTGGGCTGTGAAGAGCACTTTGCATTAAGGTAACTCTAGGGACAATGTAGTTAGTCAAAAGTGATAATTATTGTGACTGCCCAGTACCTCAAACCCTTAGGGGGTCAATAGCATGCCAGATGTACTGCAAGTCAGAGGTGAGCACTGCAGGGGCTTCAGCAGCAAGGCCTGGTGGGTCCCAATAACCACTCGGACACGTCACTAAGAGAAAGAACATTTCACTAGGGTGGCAGGAGAGGGAAAGGTTGCAGGTACCCTGAGCACAGAGGCTAAAACAGTTACAGTTCCAAGTGAAAAACAGTGGTTCTGGGTTGGGTCCCTGGGGAAGCCCAGTCAAGAGACAGGGCTCTTCAGGCCTAATGCCTGGGATGCCCTCTTCAGTCCAGACTCTTTTAGGGTTGCCAACTTTGATTGGGTGAATTCCTGAAGGTTTCATCATATGACATTATCTTTAATTAAAGATTAATCTTTAATTCCTGGAGACTCCAGGACAATCCTGCAGGTTGGCAACCCTAGTTTAAGCAAATAAGCATTTGCTTGTTTCCAAGCCACGCTCAGTTAGTGTCTCTCACTGGGGCCCCTCTGCACTGGCAGGTCCGGCTTTATGAAGGGCAGGGCCCGATTTGAATACCCGGCAGCGGTCCAGGGCTTCGGTGGCACTTTGGCGGCGGCGGGGTCCGCTCCAGATCTTCTGTGGCCTGCCGCTGAAATGCCGCCGAAGCCCCGGAGTGGGTCCCCCTGCCGCCGAAATACCGCCAAAGCCCCGGAGTGGACCCCCCCACACCGCTGGGGGAGTAAAAAAAGAAAAAAAAATAAAAGACGCCTAAGGTGTGGGGACCTCTTAGGCGCGGGCGTGGGGCCTGATTCTGGGGAATCGGGGAAATTGGCTTAAAGCCGGCCCTGTGTACTGGCTCCCTGCCCAACCACTGCTGCTCCCCCATAAGTCCAATACAGACCTACACCCAGCTGTAACAGCCTATTCCACCGGCAGCTCTGTCCGCACTTCCTAGGGCTTCTCTCCAGCACCCTGCCACAATGCAGCTCCAACTCCCAAACACAGCTTGGCTTCTTCCTGGGCAGGACCTTCCCCCTTACTTGGCCTGGGGAAAGGGCAGAGCAGTGGGGAAGGGGTTATGGGAGTTGCAGTCCCCTGCTTTTCTCCATCCCAAAGCTCTACAATTTCAGCAGACAAAAGTATCTGGGACTTTCAATGTGCTCTGTAAACTAATGGCAAACACAGTTATTCAGAACAGCCATCTATTTCCCTGAAAATCAGTGGGAAATTTGACTGGTCTTGTTGTTTTGCTGTTGGATGATGATTGCTCCACAGGGAAAAGCATCGCATTAGCTACCTTAGCACTGCTGTGGCTGTCACTCACTCAGCGCTGGGAAATCCTGAGATCCAGCAGCAACCTTTGTCATAAATCCACTTTGTCTATTCCGCTGGCTCTGATGAATGTAGCTCACACTCGCTGCTCTTTCCAGAGCTTCTCTCTGCCTTCTCCCCAGCCAAAAACAAAAAACCCCAGACACGCTCTGTTCCCTGCAGGCTGCTTCTCATCTTTCCCTCTATACCTTCACAGACATGGTTTCTGTGAAAAGCTGGAAAACAATTCATCCTAAACCAGTAGAGGTAAGCACACAGATAGGAACAGAGCCAGCTCTGGTACTAATTGACACCTATTGTGGCAACTTAAGCTGAGACCAGGCCTTGACTAGTCATGAAGACTGTACGACTGTCTCACACCTTGGTTTTGTCTATATTAAGATTTAAGGGTGACGTAGACTGTGCTAGCTAACAGTATCTAAGGTATTTATATGGCCTCTGTCACCACAGTATTTGAGCACCTCAGGATCATTGTTGTATTTACCCTCAAAACACCACTGTCAAGTAGGGAAGTGCTGTTACCCACCTTTTACAGATGGGGAACTGAAGCACAGAGAGACTAAGGCCTCTACCCACAAAGTGACTTAGGCCTTGTGAGGGTGAGCATTGCCATGCCTAACTCTTAGGCACTTAGAAAATCACAGGAACACTGCAATCCACAAAGCCTGCATTAGGTATTTAGGCTCCCCCTACAATGAATGGGGACAGATAGGTGCCTACGAATGGGAGCTACAAAAGGCAGCAGGCTAGACAGGGAGCTACCTAAGTTAGACAATAGGAGATGCTGACAAAGTCCCTCCCCTTCTCTCAGGGATCGGCCTCTATCTCTGTTAGCGATCCACAATTGGGAATCCCTCCCCTGGGGTCAGGTGGCTTACTCATTTCTTGCAAGAATGAGTGAGGCTCCTTCCACAAGAAGTGGCGTGTCCACCACCACCACCACACACCTTATAACCTTTAGCTCAGTAGTTAGCGCACTCCTGGGGAGATCCAGGTTCAATTCCCCACTCTGCTTGAAGGAGAAAGAAGATTTGAACAAGGGTCTTCCCACCTCTCAGCAGGCTGCCAAAATCCACTGAGCTATGGGATATTCTGCTGTGGGACCTCCCCCATCAGTCTCTCCTGTTGAAGCCATTTCACTTTAGATAAATACTTAGAGTCAATGGGCCAGAAAGAAAGCAAGAGAATGACTCAGTAGGCTGACATTTAGGATACCCACCTGGGAGACCCAGGGTTCAGTCCCCCTGCTCCAATGACTTATCATTTAAATAGAATGTAACAGCTTTAACAGGAGACTCAGAGGGAGACCCACAACAGAAATCCCATAGCTCTGTGCTTAGGGGACTCATCTTGGAGGTGGGAGACCCCTGTTCAAATCCTTTCTCTCCCTCAGACAGATTGGGGGTCATCCAATCCCAATGAGTGCTCTAACCACTGGGCTAAAAGTTATAAGGCTCATGACCAGTGGGTCCTCTTCCTCCATTTGGATTCAGTACGTGGTCTCTGAGAACACCTACCTGGTCAGGCCCCACTTTAGATAGACATCTGCCTATCTATCTTCCCCTGGATTGTGAATCATGCTGAGGCTTAGGTGGGAGATAGTTGTTTGGCCATCTACAGTGAGGCCAGGGCTGGCCTTAGGGGTAGGTGACCTGGGCAACCAGCCAGGGTGCCACAGTGGTTGGGGTGCTGTGGTGAAGAGGCAAAAAGCAGGCTACAGACCTGGCCCCCACTCTGCCCCCAGCCCTGCCCTTTCACCGTGCTTCAGTTGTACAACGCCAGAGACCCCACAACATAGACAGGACACCAAGCAGACCCACCATTGCCAAAGCAGAGCTGGGGGCATTCTGGGAAGGGGGAGGGCGCGGCCTTTCTCCGACCCAAGCCGGCGACAACTGCCGGGCCTTCTGCAGCACAGCCTCCAACTGCACGGCACACACGGGGATGCTGCTTTGGTGCTCTCGCCAGTGCCCCCGCCCACCAGTGGGGATCATTAAAAGCCAGGAACTGACAGCAATGCGCTATCCTCCTCTTCCCTCATCCAACCACCTCTTCCCTCCACCTCCCACCCTCTCCTCCTCTCTTCCCCTCCTTCCTCAACTTGCCTTCCCGCTCCTCTTCTCCCACCCCCACCCGTGGTTCCTGAAGGACAGGGATGCGGGGCTGTCACATGAGAACAAGGGACACTGGCCAAGAGGGCATGGGAACCAAGGAAAGCTGCATGATGAGGTAGGATGAGGAGGTTCCTTCCACAGCAATGGGGGGAAGCCAGCAGGGATGGGGTGGGGTAGCCCAGGGATGAAGCGGGGCCCAAGGGTAATGGTATGGTGGGGCAGGGGAAGCAGCGAGGCTCAGGGCACCAAAATCCAAGTTTGTCCAGGGCGCCATTTTCCCTAAGGCCAGCCGTGAGTGAGGCCCTAGTGCGCACACCCAGAGGCAGGAACACAGGCACTGAGGGAACTTTTACCTTGAAAACATAGGTGTGAGCACATGCAGGGGCCTACCAGGGTTAGGCACGTGTTTTGTGGATCACAGAATGTAATACTGGGATTTAGGCACCTAACTCTGGGGCTTAGATACTTTAGTACCTTTGTGGCTATGGGCCTAAGTGACTTTCCCAAAGTGCCACAGTAAGCCTGTGGCAAAGCAGTGACTTGAATCCTGGTCTCTCAAGTCCTAGGCTGGTGCCCTAACAGCAGAACCATCCTTGACCTCTAATCCAGCAGTTCTCAAACTTCATTGCACCACGACCCCCTTCTGACAACAAAAATTACTTCACAACCACAGAATGGGGGCCGAAGCCAGAGCCCACTCAAGCACCGCTGGCGTGGGTGGGAGGGCCAAAGCCCAAGCCTTCAGCCCCAGGCTGGGGCCTGTAATTTAAGACCTACCACCCAGGGTTTAAGCCCAGGAAGGGGGGGGGGCTGGGCTTCAGCCCTGGGACCCAGCAAGTCTAACATCAGCGCTGCTGACCCCATTAAAATGGTGTCCCGACCCACAGTTTGAGAACCGCTGCTCTTGTTCTAAAACACTAGTGTAGATGAGGCAATGTATATTTCTAACGTGCTTGCTGGTCAGATTAAAAACCCATTTATAAATCCTAGTCTAGACATTTAAATGGAGACAAAAATGTACACAGTTGAACTTGTGTTCTATTGTTTGATGGATGTGTTTATATCTAATATAAAGTCATCGCTTGATGGTGATATTCTATTCAATTATCCACCAGCATTTAGTTTTTCTTTTGTTTGGTTAAGATTATGGGAAGAGTTGTTTGGATGCCTTTGATTTCCTTCACCGTTAGCAATTGGGATTCAAACTCCAGAGAGCTCTGTGCCCCTCTGCATCTCCCACAACAGTATCCCATCCAGTGCTCTGCATGGCCCTACTCCACCATGCTCTAGCTCCTATTGTTTCCCCTGTCTTCTGTGTCCCCTGGATCAATTTTGTCAGTGTCCCATCCCCCAAAGGTTCAACTCTCTACAGAATGCTGCAATGAGGCACCAGGTCAGGATGCACATGCAAACCTCTCAGGTATACACACACTATAAAAAAAGGAGGGTTTTTTTTAACTGCATTAGCCAGGTGGTAAAATCCTAGGGTAGCCAACCCAGTTTGTAGCTATCACACATTTTCATAGATTGAGGTAAAGTTTACTCCAACTTTTGAATATGTGGGACAACTACAAACTGCCTTGGCCACATTAGGATTTTACTATATTTTAGCAAATATATAGTGAAAAAATTGGTTACGCTCCTGTAACTGGGGGTTCTTTGAGATGTGCTGTCTATCTGTTTTCCACATATGGGTATGTAGGCACACCATGTGCCAGAGTCCAGAGATTTTAGTAAGTGGTGCTCATTGGTCTGCACATGTGCAGTTGTTTTCCTTGTACTCTGAACCAAGAGTATAAGGGGTGCCTCTTCCGTTCCTGCTCCTACCACAAATCCAGTATGATCTGCAGCAGAGAGCATAGAGGACGGTTAGTGGAATACAGATTTTGAAGAATCTCCAGTTATAGGTAAGTACCTTCCATTTATTCTTTGATCAATAGGGACTATGTGTATGCCACACATGGAAGATTCGTGAACAGTAAACAGGAGGTGGATGTGAGGACGCAGACCTGCTGGCTGACTGTAATACTGCTGTTCCCACAGCTGTCTCTATAGTAAAAGACTGAACCAAAGCATAATGCCTTGTGAAGGTGTGTAAAGGGCTAGAGGTCGCTGCTCTACATATCTCTAGAAGGGTACATCTGACAAAGATGCAGCAGAGGTTGCTTGCACTCTGGTAGAATGGGCCCCTCACCACCACTGCTGGGAGGGAATCTGAGCTAGTTGGTGACAGTGCATAATATAGACAAACATCCATTTAGAAAGCCTTCTGCAGATTTAGCTTGATTCCTTGATCTCTCTGCAATGGTAAGAAAAAGTCAAGATGGATTTAACCACCTTGTATGTAGTTCTGATCACCCCATCCCCATGTGCAGCAGTGGGCATGGACCCCAAGCGCTGACCTCTGGCCCTGGTCGCACAGCAGCAGGTGCCGGCTCTGGGTGCCAACCCCTGGCTGTATGGAAGTGGGTGCTGATCCTCAGCCCTGACTATGCAACAGTGGGCACCGACCCAGGGCACTAGTTGGTGCTGTCCCAGAGCACCAACTCCCAGAATTGGAAAAGGTGCAGAGGGTATTGAACAGCTTCTGTGTGATGAGAGATTAAAAAGACTGGGACTTTTCATCTTGGAAAAGAGACAACTAAGAAGGGATGTCAGAGGTCTGTAAAATCTTGAACCAGGCTTTGAATTCTTAGCCTCAACTCCAGATCTCATGCTCAGAGGGGCACTGCCTTATGATTTCTCTGTACATTGGCCTCAATCTCCCTAGCCCAGATTTGATTGAGATCTCATGGTCTTCTCCATCAGCTCTTGACCTTGATGTGCTCTGGGAGGGAATGATGCACTTTGCCGAGATGTGAGTCTCACCTAAGCAGGAAAAGCAGCTTTGGTGTTTGTTGCTCACTGAAAAGGAGCAGGTGCAGAAAATACAATTCTTGAATCCCAGGAATCTAGGCATAATCCGTTTGCCAGGGAAAGTTTCTCTGCGCCAGGGATAAACAAACAACTAACTATACTAGTAATTAAATGTAAAAGAGTAAACCACTAAAACTATTTACAGTTGGTGGAAGATGCTGTGGACACAAGATTCTGACTCTGGCCATGTGGTGATAAGAAGGAACCAGAGAAGCACCACTCCATGCTGCCCCTTATGTACTTAGTTCAGAGCATGAGGAGAACTGTGCATGTGTAGACGAACCAACTTATTAAGAATCCCTGGACTCAGGCATATGGTGCGCACGTGTACCCATGTGTGGAATACAGAGAGGGACCATCACTCGAAAAAGAATCAAATTTTTTCCTAGCGAAGGCCTTAGAATCTTCAGGGTGTTTGCCTTGCTAGCAAAAAAGTCTGTACACTGTGAAAACAAATCAGGAAATAGTGATTTTCAACACTTGGTAACTCACCCCTACCTGAATCAGCAAGAACATCAGCCCTAGTCCCAATGAAATCCCCCTGACAAATTTCGAATGACTGTTGCAAACAATAGAAGGATTACAGCCATTCAAATAAAGGCTGCAAGAATCTTTTAAAATAGAAAGTGTAGGTAGTGGTCCCTGCCAGCTTCGGCTGTAATATTTTCATTTTTAATGTCTATTCTTGTTAAATGCAAAGTGACATGGAAACAATTGTGCTGTAAATAATCATATCTTCATGACTAAATCTGATCCATAATTCAAGTAGGTTGGATTTAAAAAAAATTATAACCAATAAAATCTTTGAAAATAATTAAACATGGACAAACATGTTAGGCAGATTACATAGTATAGAAATTTCTGCACTTTTAGAGGGGTAGATTAAATCATTTTCACCCATGTCATGAACGGGTCAGGTTGGGACCATATTTGCTTTCTTTATGGCTGATGGAATGGGGTCACAAGCTTCCTCTGTTTCAACATAGGGGTCAGGCTGAATGCCGCTGGATAAAATTATGTAAAAGAGATTTTTCTTCTCCCATTTCTTCAGATACACAGAAGACTTCAATCTCCAAGGCTGTCAACACAGCAACTTTCCTAAACACCACGTACGATTATTTTAAATTAAGAAAAGCACAAAATGCTCAAGGCCTAAAAACACCAGAATTTTAGGGGATGTTGGGAAGCTGGTGAGGTAGGACTCTTAACAATAAAAACATTGGGACCTGTTGTTGGCACACAGCACAAGCAACTATCACAATAAATATTGATAAAGTGTATAGATTCAGGCTATGAGGACACGAAAATGTGGACTTGAAAGTTAGAGGTAGTTTTCAAAGTTTTGTAAAAGACTAGGAAATGGAAAAGAAACCAGCACTGAAAAAGAAGGGATCTGGTGGAAGGATTTAGTGGAATTTTACTATTTAAAAAAAAATAAAATTGGTCTTCCAACAGAGCTTGCTAAATCTGCTTCTCTAACCTGAATTTTCTAACATGTACATTTCAATGTTGGTCAAAAACATTTCTTATTCACATGCATCAAACCATGTTATTGTAAAGAATCTAAACCACACAGGTGCAACAGATCATACCAAATGGTAGGATTAAGGAATTTAAACTGTAACCTTTTTGGGCCAGGAACTGAATCATCTTACGTGTTTGTAATGCACCTAGTATGATGACACCGCCTGACTAAAAGTGATCCCAAGATCCTGATTGCAGCACAGGGGTCCAATTGTAATATAAATATCTAATAATGGTCTTGCCACTCATCCTGCATTTTTAATATTCCCCCAACTATCCTCTCCTTTAACAAAATACCTTTTATGATACAGACACTTACAGACAAGCCATGTAGACTTTCATTTTAATACCATAGGTTCCACTGTCTGTTCACCAGAATTTATAACACTGATTATCACTTCTCCACTGATTAGTCTTGGTAACAGGAACTGAAGTCATGTGTGTGCAATTTATTAGCTATTTTGGAAGGATGCACCTGTGCCATTAGAGGATTGAGAACCAACAAAACTGATTACTAAATGGCCTCAGTTGCAAAATCCATTGCTGAGAATATAAGAATGGCCATACCTGGTCACATCAATGGTTCATCTAGCCCAGTATCCTGCCTCCGAGAGTAGCTGGTGCAAAATGCTTCAGAAGAAATGAACAGAACAGTGCAATTTGAGTGATCCATCCCCAGCTTCTAACCATCTAGAGGTTTAGGGACACCCAGAGTAGGGGTTTGTAGACCTGACCATCTTGGCAAATAGCAGTTAATGAACCTATCCACCATGAACTTATCAAGTTCTTTTTTGAAGCCAATTATACTGTTGGCCTTCATAACATCCCCTTCAGAACCGTTTGGTTGTGTGTTGTGAGAAGTACTTCCTTACATTTGTTTTAACCTGCTGCCTGTTAATTTCATTGGGTGACCCTTGGTTCTTGTGTTAGGTGTTCAGCTTTCTATCTGAATTTTTTTTTTAAAAGGGGTCTTAACTTACAGACAAGCTCCTTAAAGGAGGAAGCATTGACAAGTCTCAAAATATTTTTTTCCCTTAAAGCTGCTGTTTCTCCTGCAGTTATGAAGTTATGTGGAAGTATCAGCTTACTACTTTAAATCTGTCTTTAATCTCATGGTTGCAATAAAGAAACTTCTAAATGTGAACCAACCAGGCTCAAAATCAGCAAAGCAAAAAAAAATAAAAAAATAAAAGAACACAAACTATTTAAAAACACCATGATTTTCTTCATGAAACTGCATGGAGGTGGGGGGGGGTCGCGCCTCACTCATGAGTTTTAAACTGCTGCAGTTGGTCATACCGAGTCATCATCTCAATCAAGAATAGCAGCATAGATATTTGACAATGGTTCTTTGTGCTTCTTGCTGGTAGCCCAGAGCAGCAAAAAGTGAAAGGCAGTCATCTCTGATGAGTAGTGATGATTACTGAGAAGGGGGAGCATTATGCTTCACTTTATTTTCACACAGAAAATGATGATCTGAGTATTATTTTTGCCCTCAATATAGTTGCAATAACTTTACTCCTTTTAGTAAAGTACTCAGGAGTACTCTAGACAAGTGAATGTTTAGCAGCCTGCATAGGTACCAAAACACTAATGAAGGAAACAGAGGTTTAATGATCCAGGACTGTTCCTAGTGCAGTACAATAAAATGTATTGGTAGTAACTTTCCACTCATCGGCTTCCATGTCTAATTTTATTGGATAGCCTAAAACAGAATGCTGGTATAAATATTTTTTACTGCATCCATAGCACAAACATGACCCTCCACCCCACCAAGAAATGAGCTTTGTCAATGGATTCCGTCTGTGCAGGAGCTAAAGAAGACAGCCACAAAGCTGCCTCACAGGCTTAGGTAGGGGGCAAGGCTGCAGCACAGCAGGGATTCCAGATAGCTTGGGGAGACGGCAATAATTAAGAGATGACCCCAAGTCTGTCTTAGTTATGGCAGAGTTTTTTCCAGATCCTGGAACAGCCTGGGATCCACAGGGCTCAGAGGTGGGCACCTTTGTCCTCAGCCATCTTGGCTGAGTGTTCATGCTACCCCTCTTGGAGAAGCAGCACAGAATTTCACCCATTGTGATCTCGTCTACCCTAGAAAATTAAGTTGGCTTAATTACAACCCTCAGGGGCGTGAAATATCCATACCTGGGTGGAGTAGTTGAGCTGCCTTAACCCTCACTGTAGACACCACTAGGTCAAAGGAAGAATTCTTCTATCGACCTAGCTACCACTTCTCTTGGAGGTGGATTACCTGCAGATGTGAGAACCCCTCCTGTTGGCATAGGTAGTGTCTACACTGAAGCATGACAGATGCGCAGCAGTGTGGTGCAACTATGCTGCTCTAGCATTTTAAGTGTAGACAAGCCCTGTGTGTTGTGCTGAACCAGCTTTTCCTTTTACACAATTGTACATAATGCCATCAACAGCCTCAGGAACAACTCTGACAATCAAAAAGGCTAACATAGGAGGTGCTGTTGTCATCATGAACAAGTTGGAATATGAACAAGAGGCTGCTAGGCAGCTCTCTAACTCCATATTCTACAGGCCATTATCCTCTGATCCCACTGATTATCAAAAGAAACTACACCATCTGCTCAAGAACTCCCTGAAAAAGCACAGGAACAGATCTGTATAGACACATGCCTAGAACCCCGACCAGGGGTATTCTATTTGCTACCCAAGATCCATAAACCTGGAAATCCTGGACACCCCATCATCTCAAGCATTGGCACCCTAACAGCAGGATTGTCTGGCTATGTGGGCTCCCTCCTCAGGCCCTACGCTACCAGCACTCCCAGCTATCTTCGAGACACCACAGACTTCCTGAGGAAACTACAATCCATCGGTGATCTTCCAGAAAACACCATCCTGGCCACTCCGGATGTAGAAGCCCTCTACACCAACATTCCATACAAAGATGGACTACAAGCCGTCAGGAACAGTATCCCCGATAATATCACGGCAAACCTGGTGGCTGAACTTTGTGACTTTGTCCTCACCCACAACTATTCCACATTTGGGGACTATACCTTCAAGTCAGTGGCACTGCTATGGGTACCTGCATGGCCCCGCAGTATGCCAACATTTTTATGGCTGACTTAGAACAACCCTTCCTTAGCTCTCATCCCCAAATGCCCCTAAATTCTACTTGCACTACACTGATGACATCATCTGGATCCATGGAAAAGAAGCTCTCGAAAAATTCCACCATGATTTTAACAATTTCCATCCCATCATCAACCTCAGCCTAGACTAATACACACAAGCAGCCCATTTCCTAGACACTACTGTGCTAATAAGCGATGGTCACATAAACCCCACCCTATACCGGAAACCTACTGACCGCTTTACTTACCTAAATGCCCAGCTTCCATCCGGGACACACCATGCGATTCATTGTCTACAGCCAAGCTCTAAGATACAACTGCATTTGCTTCAATCCCTCAGACAAACCTACAAGATCTCTATCAAGTATTCTTAAAACTACAATACCCACCTGCTGAAGTGAAAAAACAGATTGACAGAGCCAGAAGAGTACCCAGAAGTCACCTACTACAGGACAGGCCCAACAAAGAAAATAACAGAACGCCACTAGCAGTCACCTTCAGCCCCCAACTAAAACCTCTCCAGCGCATCATCAGAGATCTACAACCTATCCTGAAAGATGATTCCTCACACTCTCACAGATCTTGGGAGACAGACCAGTCCTCGCTTACAGACAGCCTCCCAACCTGAAGCAAATACTCACCAGCAACCGCACACCATACAACATAAATACTAACCCAGGAACCTATCCTTGCAACAAAGCCCGATGCCAACTCTGGCCACATATCTATTCAAGTGACAGCATCATAGGACCTAATCACATCAGCCATGTCATCAGGGTCTCGTTCACCTGCACATCTACCAACGTGATATATGCCATCATGTGCCAGCAATGCCCCTCTGCCATGTACATTGGCCAAACCGGACAGTCTCTACGCAAAAGAATTAATGGACACAAGTCTGACATCAGGAATCAAAACACTCAAAAACCAGTAGGAGAACACTTCAATCACTCTAACCACTCAGTGACAGACTTGAAGGTGGCAATTTTACAACAAAAAAACTCCAAAACAGAGACTGCTGAACTTGAATTAATATGCAAATTAGATACAAGTAACTTAGGTTTGAACAGAGACTGGGAATGGTTGGGTCATTACACTAATTGAATCTATTTCCCCATGTTAAGTATCCTCAAACCGTCTGTGGGTCATCTCGATTATCACTTCAAAAGTTTTTTTTCTCCTGCTGATGGCACATCTCAATTGATTGGCCTCTTACAGTTGGTTTGGCTACTTCCACCTTTTGATATTCTCTGTATGTATAAGTATCTTCTTGCTGTATGTTCCAGACTATGCATCTGAGAAGTGGGCTGTAGTCCACGAAAGCTTATGTTCAAATAAATTTGTTAGTCTCCAAGGTGCCAAAAGTACTCCTGTTCTTTTTACTCAAATGATGTCATACTAAATCCAGAGATAATTGCATAAATGTATTCAGTGAAAAATATTAAGAGAGACCATTTTTTGGTGAGAAATCCACTTTGCAGATGCCAGAGTGATAAATCATTCCTTTAAGTGTATGTGGCCATTGTAAAGAGCTAGAACTTTATAGTGGCTTGAGTTAAAATAATATTGGTCTGGCTCCTTTTATATTGACTAAGTCTGGTAATTATGATATTCAAGCAACTATAATCTTTTCATAATTTGGTAGAGTCCAAGTTGCTCAATTTTAGTGTGCTTGCAAATCTATATTAGTCTGTGGTGTCGTATGTATACTGTATGCATGAATGTGTACTCATTAACTTTTTCTAGTCTCTAATTGTAACCAAAGCAATACAACAGCAATTCTTCAGTAAAAGGGGATATCCAGGTAGTCTGATCATGACAAAAATTTAAATCACTTCAAAAAACAACACCTCTCATAACATTGTTAAAAGCATTAATGAACAGTAAAGTGTGAAAAATGTCGATTCTTTATTCTGCTGTTTAAATACAGAATAAAATGTGACTTTTCAGAAAATAAAACTATAGTTGCAGCATTGATAGCTTCCAATAGGCTTTTGATAAAGTACATGCACTTTTTCCAGTTATTTTATTGCACATCATGTACAGTCACACTTGGTGTTTTATTTACAGGTGTTTTGGCAATGTCTATTTTCCCCCTCAAAATACATTATTTTGTACAAACAAAACCTTAAATGTTTCACACAAACTGCCACAAAAGAAGTCAGAAAGGATATATACTCTATTAACTCTTCTCTAACAGTAGTTTTTTAGATGCAAATTAATTTTCACCCTGGGAGTCAAATTTCTCCCAGTGCAGTCTGTTGTCAACAATGGACACCCAAAATGCTGGCACCAAGAAGCTAATACACAGGGGTGGCTCCAGGCACAAGCACGCCAAGTGCATGCTTGGGGCGGCAAGCCGCGGGGGGCGCTCTGCCAGTCGCCATGAGGGCGGCAGGCAGGCTGCCTTCGGCGGCATGCCTGCAGAGGGTCCGCTGGTCCCGCGGCTTCGGTGGACCTCCCGCAGGTGTGCCGCCGAATCTGCAGGACCGGGGACCTCCCGCAGGCAAGCCGCCGAAGGCAGCCTGCCTGCCGTGCTTGGGGCAGCAAAATGCCTAGAGCCACCCCTGCTAATACAGCAAGTAACCATCTGCTGCGCATGACACCCTCCTCCAACATGGAACTATACCGCCTGCAATCAATGAGCAGGCACATAGGAAGGAGACTAATGTGTTTTAGTTAACCAGTTTGATTCAACATTGATTACCACGTCAGTGTAACGGTTCTCATGCTTAGTTGAAAAAACAGTATACAATTAATGTATTATTTCACAAAATGTATCTCTATATCAAAGATCTATTAAAAATAAACTAGGCATTCCAAGTACAATTACACACTTGCACTTTAGGAATGTTTGTAAAAAGCATTACAAGGACTTTATTGTGTAATGTGCCATTTAGAGTGCCCGTTTAATTATCCAGATACATAAGAAAGTTTCATAGTTATATTTTTCTGCATTCTTTTTTTATTGGGTAGCAACATACTTTAATGTGATTTTCCTACAGCATTTTGCAGTGCAGAAAACTTTTCAGTGGTCCCCATAGATTTAAAGGGTGTGATTTGGAAACAAAGCAATTTTAGCTTGCTATATTATGTATCAGTGGATTTTTACACAAACTTGTTAAAAGATCTGTTCAAATAGTATATTAGTAAATACTGATTAGTAATCTAAAACTGATTAAATATCTGCACAAAAAACTTAAAGTCAGGCTTTGGGGACTCTCTATGAAACATATTTTGGTTTGATGCACAGTAAGATTATTCTCCAAGAGGCTGATTTTCTGAAGTGTTGTTTTTGAAAAATATATTGCTTCATCCAGTATTTATTTAAAAGTGTTTTGTTGTACTTCTGTTTACATTTACATAAAAAATTAAATTAAATGAAATAAAACATACTTATTTAAATTGACTCCATTTTACTGGAAGGAATTGCAGTGCTGTAGGTTTTCTTGAATACATGCTTTTTATAAAATCTGAAAGCCATTTTCCCCTCCAGAATTAAAAACACAAAAAATTTTAACAATAGAGCAACACTGAAGTTTTCAAGCTCAAGCGCCAGAAATTCATCTTAAATTGTTGCCTTTTTATAGTTGACAAGATTTTTAGTTAAGCACTTAGCTATGGAGATAGCTATGGAGACCTGCACTTATGTTCAATAGTAACATTAATTTGTGTAAAAAGAGTTATTTTGCTTTTAAGGCTAATTGTTTTCCTTCAGTTTAAAAAAAACAACCACCCAGTTCTCTTCTGGGCAAATGTTCATTACTATGTATAATTGACAATGAGATGAAAATGCCCACTGTGGGCAAACTATGACAGTAGTTCATGGATAATAAAAGATAATGAAGATCATAAAGTTGTATCGTAAGCATCCAACTAATTGCCCCTGGAACAAAGATATTTTGCTATCCAAAAACTGTAACAATGTCTAGTCCCACCCTGGAAGTTTTAATCAAATTTGTAGACATTTCAAAGTTTAAACACTTGTCCTGCCTCAAACATTTTGAGCATTTTCTATATAACTCTAAATTCATAGTTGTGATGTCACATTACTGGAATCATAAGGTTCTGATTTTATCCACTATGAGTTATTTTCTTTTTACACTGTTTCATTGAATTTTTGGATAGCAATGCATTCAGAGTATAAGCAATGAATGGCCCCCAAAAGTACTTTTTTTTGTACACGTGTAACCTGTTCTAGATGCATCAATTTTCTCTATTTTACAGTTGCATCTGTACAGTTCTGTAAATTAAACTAGATGTTTAAATGGGTATTAAAAATATCTAGTTGTACATCAACATGCCTAACAAATTAATGCACAAACTACGTATTAATTAGTGCTAGGCCCAATTTTTCTACATAAAATTAAAATTAACTTAAAAAAATTGGGAGAACTTTCCACTTTTTAAAATAAAAACTATTACAAGGATTCTGAGATCTGTAAATTAAAACTTATGACAACAAATGGAAAAAACCCAGTTTTGAACAGATGCTGATTTCTCATCTGAATTTTTATTCCTAGGCAAGCAGATTGCTAGTTCACAGAAAAGTAAACTGTCAATATCAGGGAAATAAGTGATGTGCATCAAGAGTCTCCCAAGACAATACCTGGTAATTATTGTACATTTAAGCACAAATCTTGGAAGCCTAACCAGACTACAAACAAAACTTCAAATAGTAGAAAATTTTAAATACGAAGTTTCTCTGTAGAAGTCATTTGCATAGAAGCTCAAAAACAAAAACTTATTTACTACTGTGTTTTCACCACTTACATTTCCTGCATTCGTGTTGCTATGATTATCCACAGGTACAGAGATCACAGGTAATGAGCCCTGGTATTTGAAATGGCTATTTCTCAGTAATATAGTGCAACAGGTTTAGTATTTTGTACTTTCTGTAGTCATCAGGAAATGATCCAGCTTGATCTTTGGCTTTTAAGAAGTTGTACTCCCCTGAGCTAGGTGATAATGACAGACTACAGACGTACAAAAAAATTACATAAATAGTATGCCAAGTAGGAAATAAAGCAATCTGCAGGAAAATCTTTGTGACGTCCTAGAAAAAAAGCCAGTTCTTTGCTTCAGATACACAAAAAAATATAGTCCAGAAGTAATGTGTGCTTATACAAAATACAAGAGAGTCACAAGATGTGACACTGAATCGTGTGCTTTAAATAAAGAATGGCAAATTTCAATGAGATTTACTGTGACATCAATATGGTTCAACAAAGAATCAAACTGGTTTCTCTGGGTACACCATCACATGATTTACCAATATACTGGCATCTTTGCTCTTTTGCTGTGAGCTGACAGTGATTATTTTAGAGAAAGAAAAAGTAACGTGTGGAATTAGTAATGCAGATGCTGAAAGGCAAGTGGCAAGACTACAAGAAAAATGCTTCAAATTATGCTACTTTGTTTCCATCTCTACTCCACCTACCCCCAAGGTAAAGGCCAGAATGACCAAAAGCCAATTTAATAGTAGTGTGCAGAATCTCAGCCGACAAACAACATAAATACAAGTCATGTGTTATCTGTGGTCACGTTCTTCAGGGTTAGTCCAGTAACTCAAGACTTTACATTCTTCCGTCTTTGTTTGTTTATTTTAATTAAACATGTAATGGTTAATAAACAGACATAGTCCAGAGTTAGTAGGTTGGTATTATAACATTTATTAAAATAATGCTATGGGTTAATAGAAACAGCAAAGAACCAAAGAATTAAAATGCAAGCTATGTAAAAACCCAACTAAAACCCAAATATGTCTAATGTATTCATCCAGTAGCTAACTAAAAGCCCAAGAAAGACAACACTCCCAATATAATAAAGTACTGCAAAACAATTGGCAATTTTCAGTTATCAAAATTGTGGGTTTTGCATTTTTGTATCCTTTTTTTCTCAATCAGGAAAAAAATTGAATGTTTTATATAACATACATATAAAACAAGATAGAAAAATACATTATAAACTTGTAACAATGGCTGTAAATACATTATCTTACATGTTTCTCATAGGCAATAGGTTGGTTATGATACATACACAGCATGAAACTACTAAGATAATAAAGAATAGACAAATACATGTCATCTGTACTGTTACATACAAGCGACACTCCCATCTACCCACTCTAAAAAAATTACATAATACTGTCAGAAAGAAGTCTTAAAACTACATATTTTAATAAAGAAAAATTCAATAAAGAATGATAATACTGAGAACCAAGGCATTCAGAGATTTCAAAAGTCATGCTTTTTTTTTTAAGTTGATCCAAAATTTTGTCAACTATGTTTTCAAACGTTTGTTCATTCAGAGCAAACATTACTATTACATGTCACAAACAATGTCCAGGTTTATCATAGTTGAGATGAATCTGGATCAAATACTGGTATTGTTTTAGCAAATCTCTTCTCAAATGTTTGAGTGTCGCAGGTTTATTCAACCAAACAAACAAAAATCAAAATGGCACAGCATATATACTGTAAATTAAGTCAAAACAACTGTACGTGTAACAGGAAGACAAAGCTGGTGGCACGATAAACAAAAGCTAGCTGAATACAAAAGGATGAATGTCTATTGCATAGTAAATAAACTGATAATTGTTTCCAGGTGAGACAAGATGTTAGATGAGGTCACCATACAGGTGCTTAAACTGTAAATCCTCTTTCTTAGCTTACTATTGACCTTTGATTTGGAAGCTATGAAGGTATGCAGGAGGAGAATAAGTTGACAACAGGGGAAATAAATGATCACCTGATATTTGCCAAGTCTAATACTGAGCCATTAGCAAACTGATACTTGCTCAATATTTTCAGAATTCAACACTATTCAAAAAAGCTTCTCAGCTGTTATGCTGGTCTAGCTGCATGAATTTCATGTGGTGCTAAAAGATAATACTGAACTATAGATGAATTTTTAAATAGTTAGTTAATGAGTCTTTCCTGCTTTTCTTTTGAATAAAAAGCAACAAACAATCAATATTAATCAAGCAGGGGCTGATGAGAAATGAATATCTTATACACTATTTGACACTATGGGAGCTGCTTACAAAATACTGGGACATGCTTAGGTCAGACTTAAAATTACTTAAACATGTTCAATTTCATTATTCACCAAACTTCATTCTGTGGACAAGTACAAGGTCTGCTATACTTGTCAATATTTCAAATCAAGACAACTCCACACCATCCCCTGAACAAAATGGAGCATTTGCTGCCCTATAAACATTTGTCAGCTAATGCTCTGATTTAGAATGAGTCAGAACCCTTTGGTTTAGATTGAGCAAGTACATAAAACAAAATGTGTTAACTATGGTTTGAGATGGTGAAAATGTTGCAAGACTAATGGGGGCCAGCATTTGATAGAAAAATTATCAAACGTTTCACATTATAAAATTTGGCAAAGTTGCATCATGCTACTATGGCAAAAATCAGGTATTTCAAATGGTCAACTCATTTGTCTTCCTTTCCCAGCTTCTTTTCACATTCTGGGCGACTAAGTGGCATGCATTAACTTGTTGTCTGAGGGAGGAGCTGATTATATGAGACATTTGACTAAATGACCATGAAGAAAATAAGGCACTTCCTTTTCTTTAGACTTATTCCAATACTTAAAAAATAAAAAAGAAAGACAAAAAGGCTCTTTTGGTCTTTTGTTTCTTGACAACCACCAGAAAAAATCATTTAATGAAATAAAGGGTTGTTCCTTTGTTCTTTTTTTCTTTTTTTTATAACACTTGAAAGTATAAAATGCTACATTTCCAAAAATATATTTTTTCTGCACCAGCACCCTTGTATAGTAAAAGTATCTACTTTTTTGTTCATTTTGTTTCAATGCACTACACTTTATCTACAATTTCATTACATGTATACAGCAAATAGGCAAGCATGGCTTTTACATCCTTAATGAAATTTTTCTATACAGGGAGGTTTAAAAAAAATATTTGAACAGTTTGCCCAGTAATGTGACACATAATGCATGTACCTTGTTCTCATATAATCTTTTAAGAAAGTTTAAATATGGTTAAAGTAATTATAACTCAGATTTTGCTTTCATAGTGTTGCTGTTTTGTTCTTTGCATTAACATAGTTCTGAAAATTCACTGAAATCTATATTTCATGGCACACGTTCTTTTAAAACATCCAATTTGGCAGGCAATAGAAAAAAGGCTGCAACTTTTGCCCTTTGAGGGCACTGGTAGTGACTAAACAGCAAGTCAAATTTTGAATACTTTTTGGAATCCCTTCACCAATGACATCCCTGACCAAAGGTTCATGCATGATGCATCATCACACAGTACATTCAAAGAGAGCTTTGACTTCATTATGAGAAGAAAAAGGTTCCTAGAAGTCGCTCACAGTAACTGCCTCTGTCATCGGGTAGTTAAGGGACATCTGTCTCCATCACTTAAGTGAGGCTTTCTTACCGTTCGTTTAGGGTGGGACACTAAAGGATGATCAGTGCTGAGGGATGAATTGGACCTTATTGCTTTACTACTATTCAGTGCAGGTTCTAGAACCACTTTCACCCAAACAGGAAAAAAAAGCTGAGTTGGAGGACAATAATTTCTTTGTCTTTTTTGTTAGATGGTAAGACGAACGGACAAGTGCCTCAGCTCGCTGCACTGAAGACAGGCAAGCAAAGGCGATTACCAGTTAACTGATCAGCAGGCAGGCATGGTCAGGTCATCATTGGGTGAAGAGTTCAGAGGTCAGAAGGTCATAGGTTAGTTGCCGGTGGCGGCTGGGTGGTTAGAAACAAAAACAAAACAAAAAACAAAAATAAAAAAACAAAAAAGAGAAAGAAAAGATAGAGAAGAGATTAGTTTCAGCTAGTGACGGCTTAATGACAACATGAAAACTAATCACAACTAATAAAAAAACAAGCATGTTTAATTCTGACGCACTGATTGACACCATCTACAGAATGCAATAAAATCATGACAGCCTTGTATCATGATTTGAACATGTGAAGGAGAAGCCCACTCCCACAAAACTGGTTAACAGGAAAAAATAGAAATAAAATACAACTAACAACTAATGGTTAGTAGCAGTCGATGAAGGAAACTGGAAAACAAAAACAATGAACAGTTTTTGGAACTTGGTAAAAGAATTTTGAAACAGTCAGCGCAAAGAATCAGTATCTGACTGCTATTAAGCATTAGTATTTTCCCAGGTGCAAGCATTAATGCAACTATTAATGATGGATGTGATTATTAATAACTGTTTGTTAAAAGAAATGAATCTAAGGAACCTGAATTTTCATAAACAATTTGGTTTAACATAAACTATGGGCCAAACAAGGTTTCTTTTGTTCAATAAAATTTTTATTGCTTTTCAATTATTCTATTTACAAACAACATGGAATTTCTTGGCCTCATGATACAAAGCAATACTAAACTGTAGTCTAGCAGTGTAGGCATCATCATGGAAACCAGGTAAAGGCTAAGCCTATTACTTTAGCCAGCATTTTCCTGTTGAAAATACTATTTTACACATAGGACACTTTTAAAATGCACTTGCATGTAAACACTGTAAAAGTCTTGCCATTTTAAATTCTATACTTCAAAAGCTCTAAGTACATCAAAAAATAGAGAAAGTATCTAATCGATACTAATAAGGCATTTTAAAACTACAGACAGCTTTCTTTATTCATTTTCAAAGCTAATACTCTGCAAATACAATAAAATCTGACATTTCATATACATTCCTGCTTTATATTTTTATATTTTAAAAGAAGCCACCTGTAAATACTATTTTCTTTTGCAAAAAAAACAAACAAAAAACACGAACAAAAACAAAAAAAATTACAGTAAAACATAAAAAAGTTCTCAAGTGGAAAGTTATCATTCCCAATGTTCTTGAGCTGATCCTTCTTTAATCATTCTCTCTCACATTCTCCTTCACCAAACTTGGTCCACTTAACAGTAGTACAATTTTTAAGACTTGTTCAACAGCTTAATCATATCTAATAAATTCTGAGGTTTGATAGAGTTTTTGTACTGTTGCCATTCTGACTAAGGCAGAGGAGATGAAAGTGAGAAAGGTATTCAGTGCAAAGTCAGATTTGTGCCATTTCATAAAATGAAATCCAGTAGGTGTAATGTTCACAGATAGCATATTTTTAATGATCTATATCATGGGTTGATTTACCTTCAACATAATAAAAATGGTTTCTATGGCCTATCATTTAGGATACAGTTTATAAACACTAAAAAATTACTACTGTAACTTAAATGAGACCACATGTTCCCTGAATTTCTTCAAAATTCTGCTAAGTGGGATTTTGTTTAAATTAAAACTGCTGTTGCAAATATAAGCAAAACAAAAATATAAATATTTAATGTGGCACAATCTCACCACTTTACAGGTATACGAAAAACACAGAATCTTAAAGCATTTTTGATACTGATTGCAATTTTGATTAAAACGGTATTAAAATTTTATATATAAATTATGTGACAATTGGTTTTGATAAAAACATTCAGAAAAATTATCAGCATTAGCATTTCTTGTGGAGTATATAATCAAAGTAAGCTACCTTTTTAAGATACCAGAACACCTGTGATACATCCTCTGCCAAGTCCCTGGCCTTCTACAGCACACACAGGTTTGTCAACTGTGCAACACCATTTACAGTTTATTACAATTAAATCAGTCAGTCTCTCTATTATATGAATCAAATTCAGTTTTGGATTATTTATAGAGCGGGATCTTATTCTTAGTAGAAATGAACTATACTTGTCAACCCTTCACCAATTCTAAATGCTTGGTTATAAGAATAACACATTTACATGTTTGGGGGCTCTTGTTTTAAATGCAGTGCTTATATCTAAAAAACTATGCAAAAAAACAAAAACATACTCAAAGAGTGAATACAGTAGTACTATATAATATGAGAACCAGTTTAAAAGTTTTTTTGTGATCTTAGACCCAATGAATGCATACTTATTTTAGTGATATTTAACAAGTGTTTAAAATGCTTTCATGTTGGAAAAATTAGTATTTCGGTTTGCTGACATTGCTTTTAAATACCAATAATGGCAAATTAATCAAAATGTGTGTCATGAATTGCACAGAAGGTGCACATGGCAAGTGTTGATCAATTTTTGGTATTTTAATTTTACAGCAAATTTTTAAAACTCACATTAAGCTCCTCTATGTAAAATGTTTGTAGTATGCCAAAAGGTATGGTTTCCAAATCATACCCCTCTTCTAAATCTCCAAAGAGTGTGCACTGATAGTCTGCTTTTTAAAATTTGTAATAAAATGAATTACAGTCTTTAAAAATATCTGTGCAACCTGTTGTTTGTAATGTAAGTTGCTACAGGTAAGTTGGAACTCTATTCATCAGAAATTATCAGCATCGTTTTAATGTAAAAAATATACAGGTCACAGAACCATGTATAGTCTCCTGAGAGAATAGCTCTCTGTATTCTTTTTTAAAAACATACAAATTAACTTTGAAGAGCTACACATATGGACAATTTACCATCAAAGAAGTGGCTGTGTTTCAGTAGAAGGTGAGATGATTCCAATATTTATTATTTTCAGTTCAATGATTTATAGTTGCAACCATTGCCAAGGCAGCTGAACAGCTGACACGAATTAAAAACAACAAAATTAGTAAATACTACATTGGTCTATTCAAATAAAGTAACCAACAGATTAAAAAAACCTCCATGCCCTGCTACAATGATTTGGTCACCAGCTGTTCCAGGGAAATATCTGCCTAAACAAATAAGCTTTTCAACTGTGGCATGAAGGACACCAAATCTGGGCTCTGAGAGACCATCAATAGGAGCAGATTCTAGAGACATGGGCCTTGTATAGAAATGCCCTGCTGCCCATCTTTCAACAAAGAATAAGAACAACCCAGCAGACTGTAACCACTGTGATGGGATACAAGGGGAAAAGAAATTATTCAGGTAACTGTACAGATTTTATATATCAGCTTGTGCCTTTTATAAAGCATTAAAAAGGTAAAGGCGCTACATAAAATATAATAAATATCTTAGAGAGCCCCTCTCTCTGGTATTGTGTCCATGGTCTGTTAACAAATCAACAGAAGGAGAGAGGTGGAGTGTAGGCTAAATTCTATATTAGGAGTAGACATGCCTGTCACCTGAATTTGGCTTTAAGTACATCAAATCAAGGAACCTGTGGATATCCTATTTTGCTGAGAATAGGTCCTTAGAATAATACTACTCAGCAATTTCAAAACACTTTGCATTTCAAAAGCATTGAACATACATTAATCCCCACAACACCCCAGGAGGTAAGGAAGTATCATCATCCTTAATTTATAGATGGGAAAACATACACAGAAAGGTTAAGTGACTCGCACAAGGAGTCACTGGCAGATCTGGGATAAGAGGTTGGGTGTTCCAGCGCTCAACCTGCACTGCTTCCTAGTCAGTGAATGTCAATAAACCGAAAACATCACTTTTCTTAATAAGCTTAAGTAATTCATTCAAGGGTCCAAGGGCATACACAGATGGTAAGTTACATTTGATGAACAGGAGAAAAATGAAGATTTATTTTCCATTCATTGGTTAGTTAAGAGAGATGTCCAAACACTGGATGTCATCTCACCAACAGGACTTCAAAAGTTGCTTCTTCTTCAGACAATGTATTTTAGCAGCAAATGACAAATACCAAGAAATCCATTTTGGCAAAAGAACATAAAAGAATACTGACTTCACTGACTCAAACCCAACAAACTTTTGAAGTATTATCTTCACAGTCCTTATTTTGTTGAATTAAGTTAGATATCTGAGAACATGAATCTTCTTTAGAGTTATACAGTACAGTGTCTCAAACAGTTTATTAGAAAAAAGGAATCTAAATCTTCAGTTTTCTCCAGACAGGAGGCATTTATTCCTTTACTTCTTTCTCATTAAGCACCCACCCATTCATTTTATTTTTGCAACACCAATCTGATATTTCCACACCAATTAAAAGAGCAAGTTTGAAGGGAAAACCAATTAATGTAGCACTAAACTCTGATGAAGCTGAATCCTATATAGTTCTTATAAAGGAAATCAGTTATAGCATTTTAAACATATCACATGATTTATATATTTTAATAGATGGGAAAGCTAAAGTAGTTTATACAATGTCTTTAAAATTGTGAGCGTTTCCAAAGCTCTAAAATAGTGACTATTTAGATTTTTGAGAAAAAAATATTAATGAACAGGTCAAAATATGGTATTTGGTTAACCAGCTGTGGTGTTGCAAATTTCATGTACACTCAAAGCATTTCTTATAAAAAAGAACTGCAGAACTAAACTAACCTCGGTCTGCGGTCACAATCCTTTGGTAAGGATGGACACGCATATCGTGCCTTCGAACTTTAGTAGCCACCGCACCTAGTTAAATTGCAATTACCAAGACAAAGTTAGAAAACATTCAAAGATAAACATTAACAGCAGGTTTAGCAAAATGGATTTAAGTGATCATTTACTACAAAATTCATTTTAAGAAAGCAACAAGTTAAGGCACAGTAGTTTCAAATCTTAACTTTAATATATGAAGTATATCTGTGCAGATTAATATTGCATTTATTTCAAACATCCTGGCCTTAACCTGTTTAATCCACTCATTTTCAATCCCAACATTACAGTATTTCATGAAATCTATTAGATCCAAGAACATTTAAGCTTTACTAGTCACATATTCACTGAAGTGCCTTTTTTGCAGCAGCACTACTTTAAATAATGCCATTTTTAATACTGACAATTATTTGCTACTCTTCAGACCACTTCCAGTTTCTACCATTAAAAAAAGTTTTAAAGCAATTCTTCATGCCTACAGATGTGGTTTTAAACTTTAAGTCAATAAAGTATGAACTGCAATGAATTAGGTGATTAGTAAAGCAAACAGTATAGAACACTTAGCAGTCAGTATACTACTATACACTCATAAATTACAGCTACTTTGTAATAATAGAGACTAAACCAAATTAATAGCACTATTTTATTTTATATCTATGTGCAAAAAAGTGCAAGTAAGTCACTGACTGCTAGGCTACTTTTTTTCAAGACTGCTGAAACTAAGCATTTGTTAAATTCAGATCTGATGAGGGTTCAGTTAAGACCGTTCTTGAATTCTTAGCCTTTCGTTGGGAAAGCCATACCTACAGATAAAAGGAAGGGAATTAAAAATTAGTCGCCAACTAAGATTTGACACTGATACCGACTTTCCCATCACCATCACCACCCCCGCCACCCATTTGTAAATTTTAAGGGAACTGCTTTAATATACCTAAATAGTTCACCATAAAAATGGGCAAAATATACATAAATATGTTACAAGGTAAAACTCAACAATAAACCATTTCAAATCTATCAGTTCTGTCAGCAGTGCACAAATTACTTTCAATTTCATTGCTCAAATGATAGAGCACGTATTAGAATCAGTGATTCTAGATTGCCCAGGTTACTTTGTATTATAATTGAAGTTCTTTAGTGAAAACTCATTCTCAGTTGTCCGCCAAAAGGGCATTTTCTTAGATAGCCCTACTCTATCTACATTATTTTTTTGTGCTCTAAGCAACACTGACTGTGCAGGAAGGATTCTGATACAGATACATTTTTTAGTAATTCTCCCCTTCCCCACTCTCTTTATATAAAAGTCTTGCCTGAAATTCATAAAAACTCTCTGCATTGTATTAAGTTATTACCATGCAGTAACACATTTCATCATTATTTCTTTACTGCTCAACTACATCAAATGGTAGAGAGATTTGGTACTGGACTCAGCCAGTGGCTACAATGATACCTACCACAGCAAAACTATCTCAATAGACCCTGTAAGTGCCAATACAGAGGACTCAGAGGTGGAAAAACAACACACACAGGATTGCAGGAAAAATTATTAATAAAAAGGAAAAAGATTACCAAAAAGGTATAAAGTTACATTGTTACTAATTTATCTAGAATATTTTTTGGCTATTTCAGAGACTATGCAATACCAATAAGCTATTCTTGACTGCATTCTTTTGACCAATTAAATGTTTTAAAAAATGACTAGTGCTAAAATTGAAAATAAATTACTAAATACAAAAAAGTATATTTTCCTATCCACAATGCCAAAAGGAACATGTAAACACACATGCGCACACACATACACAGAGCATCTAGTAGTATTCACTTAATTGAGCATTGGCTTTTTGTATTTCTTTCAACAAGATATTGACTTCAAATCTTAATGTCCAATGTTCATTAGAGACTTTTAGAATTTGTGTAAATCAATAACTGCTGCTGAACAAACTTTAAAGATCAAAGTCCTATAAGTCAACAAAATCATGCAGCACCAAGGTCATATACAATTTAGTAAAAGAACCAGAGAGTAAAGATTATTCAAATTCTGGAGGGAATAGGGAGGAGAGAAATTGCACTGAAACAGTTTGTTTTATATTGACTGGTTAACTGGATTATAAACAGCAGATATATTCTAGCCTTGATCTAGCAAGTCAATGGACTGAAATACTAGATATGATTGGCATTTCAGTCAACTCTATAAAAAAGGTGTCAGTAATGTTTCTAATTGCACTGTTCTCCAGCCACATCTTAAAAGAACTAAGTTTATTTACTGAAACTATTATTTTGTTTTCTGCTTAATCAGATTCATAGGTTCTTGCCACTAGATTAATTCATCAGATCTATCAATGGAAACTATATTTTTAGTTTTTTCCAAGATTTGTTTGATACCACAAAATATTGTGCAAAATTAAAAATGATCCCTTTTAAATATTATTGTAAATTTAATTTACAATTTAGGAAAGTGCATTCAAGTTTTCCATTTGAGACAGTACAAAGTATTTATATTTCAATTTCTATTTACTTTTCTTCTTGTCTAAAAGATGTTTTCATTTGATAGCACTACAAAAAAACAAATGTATTATGATTTGATTAAAATAAACACAATTGTTTTCAAAAAATTAAAATGCTCCAAAATAAATACTGACCTTTTAAAGAAATATGAATTTAGCAATCTATATAAAACAATTTTAGAGTTGCACTTATTCAATGCACTTTTTCCTGGGCAATTTATGAGAATTTAAATGAAACAAAATAGGGTCAGAGCTCTCTTTCAAAAACAAAGTTTCAGTGAACCACTGACTCTCATACAATAGTAAAAAACACAATAAAGCAGCCTTAGAAAATGATCTACAATTCAGTTAATCATTTTAGTAGAGAAACTTACCTAATACGCCACTAGGTTCAATAGGATACTCAAGAATTGATGTCGCTGGTGCCAGTGTATAGGGATACTCATAGGGTGTGTAAATTAAACCAGCTTCAGGTCCTGGAGGAACTATTGCAGCAGTTGGATGAGGAGTTCCGTTTGGCATGACAGCGGTCTGTATCTGTCTGATCAAAGGCATTATGGTAGGGCCAGCTGGCGTAGGAGTACGCAGGGCAGCTGGGGGGAGAACAGGCGCAGGCCCAGTAATAATCCTTGGAGCCTGGGCTGTCGCTGCAAGAGAAAAGGCAAGGGCTGCTACAGTAAGCAAAGAAATTTAGAAGGAAGTATGGAGATAGCAGTACAAAACATGAAAAGAATGGGAAAAAAAGGGGAAAAAGTAGGAAAGAAGAAAAATAAAAGGAAATCATTAGTACATGCGCTGATCACACAGTGCCAAAGCACATCATTCAAATGCAAACAGCTTTCCATTTTTCAGTGTGCTTAAGTATGAACATGCAAAATAAAATAAGCCATTATAAAACAGTGAAGTAGGTTTCTAAAACAGGTTACATAGCACAAAAGCTCAATTTAAACCATGTTTCTTTTACCTATGCTTTCAAGACTGCATGAGACTGAGACACATGCAGGAGATATATGGAAAATACTGTTGTAATCATACATGGAATGTAAAATATAGTGTAACTATAGAATCCAGATAGTTATGCAGAGCTTTCATACAAAATGAAAAATCGTTTCATAATACTTTTGTTTATATTAAAATTCTCTTTCAAAATACATAAAACCCCCCATGATCATTAGGGTTAAAGGTAACCTAGTAATTGTGGGTGTCCTTTTTTGCTTCTTTGTGATGAATGAAATAGGTCCAAAAAGATGATATTCTTCCTTCCCCCTTCCCCATTCTCAAAAATAAATATTTTTTTCCTACTTCCATTTTAAATTAGAAATTCATGTGGTTTTGACACTGTTTCCTAGAAATGTAGGGTAGGAAAAAAAGTACTTAAAAAAAAAACGGAGCTAACACTTTTTAATTAAATGCTGTTTAAAATATTTTAGCACCCAATGCAGACCAGTTTAAACACCTCTTGTGGGGTCAACCCTCAAGCTTATATTTTATGGGCTTGTGTAAACACAGAATTGCAATGGTTTAACTTAAAGAATGCTTTTAAAATGATTTAGTTAAACCTACAGGTGATTGGAAAACTCAAAATTTTCCTGAGAAAAAATTCATTAGAAAAATGCCCTTTAGAATTCTTTTGACAGAAAATTTTCAGGTTTTCTGTGGAAGCTTTTGAAATTAAATAAAAATTGTATTTAATGTAGTCTTAAAATTTTTTCTCCTGGAAACTGAAAAATTTCTGTTTTCCATTTTTGTTTCTGGATTTTCAGACTTTTGATATGTCAAAATGAAAAGAAAAATTAAGTTACATTTCAAAGTATCTATTCAAAATTAAAAAATGCTAGAAACTGTTCAGGTGAAAAAAACTGAAAATTTGAACAAGCTCTAGTTAAACTGCTGCATGGGCATTCTTAGTTTGGTTTTCCTTAAGTCAGTTAGAAACAGGTTTAAGGTCAAATGAAATAAGCCACTCAATCCAATATAAGAATGTCCAGAAAGGGATTGCATCAGTTTAACTAAACAACTGGTTTAATAGCTGGTTTATTAAAAAATTCAACCCAAAATAATACAAGGTGCGAAATGAATCCAATTTAAGCCTGATCTACACACAGTATAACTATGTTGGGAGTGTGATTTTGTGTTTTGTTTTGCCAGCTTATACCAATAAAAGCCTAGGCTGTTTCTACACTGCTACATTTAGCACTAAAACTTTTGTTGTTCAGGGGCGTGAAAAAACACCCCCCCGAGCGACAAAAATGTTAGCACTGAAAAGCGCCAGTAAAGGAAGTTACCACTGTGAGTGTGTGTTTTAATCGGCGGGAGAGCTCTCCCCCAGCGATAAAGCGTGTCTGCGCTGCCCACATCACAGCGCTGCCACGGCCACGCTGTAACTTGGGTAGTGTAGACATATCCCTAGTGTGAACATAGTTATACCAGTATAGCTTATTCCCTTCCAAAACAAAAATAAGCCATATTGGTATAAGCACTTTCATATTGGTAAAACTGCAACTCCACTAGGGCTATGTCTACACTACAGGATGTATGTATGCTGGCCAGTTTGTAGATCTGAAATGAAATATGAAAACCTCCAATTCTGTGTGTCTTATGTTTTCAAAATGTACATTGCAGACACAATGTACAACAACAGAAACTTCTTCTGCCAGTGAAGGACCAAAGCCTCCCCGAACAACATTAGCTATGCTGACTGAAGCACTCTTACGTCAATACAGTTGCATCTACCTGGGGTTTTGTACCCATAGCAGTGTTGGAGAGGGGTGTCTCTCTCCCTCCTCGCCCAACATCTGGTAAGTATAGCTTGCCAGAGAAAGTTTTAAATTTAGACAAGATCTTGGGGAGTCATATTGCTTTAATTATACCTTTATAGTTAAATCAGTACAACCTTTGTGAGTAGACTAGGCCTTATTTCAGTGCATGTGTGTTAACCAACCTTAGTTAAACCTGTGTAAGTTTATGTTTTTAAAAAGCCTACAGTCCACAGATATCAAGTGACTGAAACCTGAGTGACAGGGCCAGGTTTTTTTATTCACAATTTTCAAAACTCTGCTTTGGTTTTATTAAGACAGATTTAACTCAAATGCCAGAATAAGCAGTAGGAAGAAAAACTCTTTTGTTAAAGATTAACTACTCTGCTCCTTTGATTATGGAAAACATTCACATCCACAAAATCTTGGTCCTTCAAGACAGGCTTCCAATAAAGGAAGATTTGACATTCCTGACAGATTTTAAGGAAGAGAAAAAAAAAAGCAGATCCCTCTCCCACCCCAAGCCTTTAAAGTTATTTAAAATAAAAAATCAGAAAGCAGAAAAAAAGGCACAAATCCAATTCTTCTCTCTACAGGTTACCATTATCAGATCTCGCCTGAAGATGTTAAAATGGCTAAACCTAAATGGTATCTCTCTCACTGGTTTGTTTTGCATATAACTACCATTCACTATAAACTGTAATAGAAGTACACATGTAGAAGGACAATTTTTGTAAATATCAGTATGTCCTTAATGAAAAGGTTGACATGACTGTGCTTACATTTGACAGCTGTATCAGCGAGAGTAAAGGTTTGAGAATGATTTTAAACTTTGAATTTTCATTAACAAGCTTTTACGTTCTAACATGGAGAAAAGAGTTTATACCATAAAGAATAGCAGGCACATGTAACAAGTACTCTGATAACCAAGTGCATGCCATTCAGCTTCAAGTATAAAACTCTACATACATGCACACTCAAATCAATCTAATGGAAGAAGAATTGTTACAAAAAGGCTCATTACGTCACTGATCTCTGTGAACTTGCATGTGAAATCAGTTAATGAATCACTGGAAAAACATAACATCGGGGAAACATGCAAGCAAGATGACAGGAAGGAATATAATACAGAAAATGTTATTCATGTTATCTTGGACAACTGTTACATTCCCTTAAATCTCTCTAAAAAAGGTGAAAAGGAATCTATCCTCTTTTACACATGGCAAGAAATAAACAAAATTATGAGGAATACCACAGCTTCTACAGTTTACAAAACATAAAAAAGAGCTGTTCTACACTGAAAAGTCACATCATTATAGGTGTCTCTCTCTTGGGTCTGAAAAATCCACACCCCTGATAGACATCGTTAAGCCAACCTAACCCTCAATGAAGTCAGTGCCAGGCTGATGGAAGAATTCTTCTGTGAACCTAGCTACCACCTCTCAGGGAAATGGAATACCTGTAGCGACCCATCCCATCACGGTAGTAAGTGTCTATACTGAATTGCTACAGTGGAACAGCTGCGCTACTCTAGTGCTTTAAGGGTAGACATAGCCTAAAAAGCTTGCTTTTAGGGCTGAAATTTGATCAGAGTTTAAAAAAAAATACTTATTTTAAAAAAAGTTTCAATTCAGACATACTGACAGGAAAAAAAAATCAAAATATCTTGAATTTGCAACAGTAGTAACTACACTCTCTCAATCTCATCAACAGATATGCAACTGTGCATTTGCCAAAAGGAGAAAAGTTGGGAAACAAAACCTGTGGAGACTTCTCTCCTACTACCCCTAAAATTTTGTCATGCTTACGTGATTTGATGTTGGCGTCTCTGTAAGTGCCATTCAGAATTGCAAGTTCCATTAGCTGCATCTTTTTAAGGCTGTCTTCTCCCTCTGCCTGTGTATGAAAAGTAGGAAAGAAAGTTAGACTAACATTTTATTTTATGAGCCAAACCTGTGCCTCGGACTTGAGAGAGAAAAAAAAGACATTTCTCTGAGTTTGAATGGATGGAAACATTTATATTACAGATAAGCCTTATGGGAATATTAGTGTATTATTAACCTCCATGGATCTGAAAGTATTAAAATTGTATGTAGACCTCCAATAATTGGTACTGGATGAACATCATATAAAAGTGAATAAAAGAAAAGTAAAAAATTACCAAAACAGAACTAAAGTTTAAATCTGTGTTTGAAAGGGCAATTTTAAGATTTTAAATGAAGAGATATTAACTTCTAAATACTTGTAGAAGATATTTGGTTGGTGGACTAAACGAAAGAAAATGCAAATATTAAATAATTGGGGCTTAAATAAATGTGCTTTTATTATGCCAGATATTGAATATTACATAAAAAGAAATAATTTGGGCAGCTATTCTGAACATTAAGTCTACTGTTGAAAGTCAACAGTCACGTCCACAAACAGCTTCAAATTCTGAACTAAAATAGGCCAAATTCAGCCAAATAAAGCCTGCAGATAAGTTGGTGCAAGTTCCCTGAAATTCAGCAGTGATGTAAATGCTGATGCAAACTGGTCACAAAACAAAAATAAGTAGCAAAGTAATATAACTTGTAATCATTTTGTGTTCCTAATGAATTCCAAACCTGTGCAATTTACATGCCGAGGGGTCAGGAAGATGAATGTACTAGAAAGTAACCAGGGGCGGCTCTACAAATTTGGCCGCCCCAAGCAATCATGCCCGGGAGGCGCCCCCGAGCCGCGGGAGCAGCGGACCTGCCGCGGGCTTGACTGCGGAGGGTCCGCTGACCGGACGGGTCGCTGGTCCGGTTAAGCTGCCGCAGTCATGCCTGCGGGAGGTCCAGCCGAGCCGCGGGACCAGCGAACCGTCCGCAGTCATGCCTGCGGCAGGTCCGGTCCTCCCGGGGCTCCGGTGGACCTCCCGCAGGCATGACTGCGGCAGGTCCACCGGACCAGCCTGCCGCCCCCCTGGGAAAGGACCGCCCCAGGCGGGTGCTTGCCCCGCTGGGCTCTAGAGCCGCCCCTGAAAGTAATTAACAACAGATTGTATAATACTAAAACAGCCTCACCTCCTCCAAATTTGGCCTGTCCTGCAAAACATTTAAACACATACTTAATTTTAAGTATGTGAGTAATCCCACTAAAGTCAATGCAAATTGTTTTGCTGGGTCGAGGCCTTAATCCAAGCACCAAACCCAAAACTCCACGACCAACATCAGCCATGGCAAAAAAGGACACCATACTTATTGATTTCAAACAAAATTTATACCTGTTTATACTAGATCTGGAATTTAGTTCCCACAGAATACCTAATCATCTTAAATTTAGTTCATTTTGTGCACTCAGAAAACGATGAATAGGTGTAAATTACATTTTATTGACACATACACACATTTTCTGGTTAAGGTACACCTGTGTTATTTACACCATTTATGTTACTGCTGGAATTTGGCTCAGAGTCTAGATCCTCCCTCCCCCCTCCAATATGTATCCCATTGTCAACAATAATATTGTCAATTATTCTCACTAAAAAGTAAATGAAGGAAAAAGAGAACTGAGTTTCAATACTTGGTATAACTCAAAAGCAGTAAGTAAAACTGGTATTGTTTTATGTGTTTTATTCTAAAAAATTGTATTTTCATATCCTGAAGAAGCCTTTAATACATTCAGTATAGTTTCCAATGTGTTAAAACATTTTATGATCCAGTATCAAAACAAAGTTATCACATACTAGCTCTAGCATCTTTCCTTCAGTACCTTGCTGCTGGTCTAAAGGTAATGGAACAGCTAGCTACTCATTTAAGTTCACTTTTAACTTGCTAAGCAAAAATAGTACTTTTGTCTAATTTGCAATAACAAATTTCCCAATATTAATGTCATATACTTCCATTAGCAGAAATACTGCTATTTTCTTAACTTGCATTCCACTATCCAGATAGCAAAACAACATTTATTGGAGATTAAAAAGATGTGTATACTTGGTTATAATACCATGCCAGGTCACCACTATATAATTTAACGTTACAATTAACACATGATGCTCTCTCAGGGATTTAAAGCTGGATGGAATATTGGCAATCTAAAGTGTCAGCCTGAACATATTTTGTCCTCCTGAAAAGTTGGCTAAATTTGTATTTGGGGAATTTTTTAAAAAGTCACCTATAAAATATATTTTTGCAGATATTTAGGTCAATATTTTAAAAAGTGATTAGTGACTCTGGGTGCTTTAATACTGGGGTGCCCAATTTAGAGTCATTTTAAAGAGGCCTGTTTCAGAAAGTATTGCTCCCCTACACTCAAAACCAGCCCCTTTAAGGTGACACAGGTTAGGTGTCCAAAAACAGAGGCATCCAAAATTGCCAGTGACTTTTTAAAAACTTGGGAAGAGTTCACGGTAAGGAAGGGCACCTTTTTCTATTTCCTTTCTTCTTAACTTGAACATTTGGGGCAGGTAGGTAATTAATTAAGATTAACCATTACTGCATATTTCCAGTAAGTACTGTTCATAACTCTGTTGCAATATGGCAATAATTCCATTCATATTTTGTGAACAACTTAGAAAGGAAAGGAGCATGTCTACCTAGAGTTCCAAAATTTTTGGTATATATTTCATGCTGATTTAAGGAAATAAATAATCACTATAAATATTTTATTCCAACTACAAAGGAAAAACCTATTTAGCAAATTATGAAGGCACAAAGTCAAGAGAAAGTCTGCATATACATGATCGTATCTACGTATACCTATAATATCATGAAGAGTGTGTTCTGACACAACACTTCTTTTTCAGTGTATTAACAAAATAATTTGATGCAACTGTTCAAGACTATATAAACTTTACATTTTCATAACTTCTGAAAATTCACTAATGATCTCATTCAAGTACTTTCATCATCACAACCACAAAATAGGCTATGTACAGTATCCTTACATGTATACATACTATATAAAACTTCTGTTTTGGATAAAATATTCAGAATAGGCTACACCTATAAGAGATATAGGTTCCTTCTGATATATTGTGATTAGTGTGTGGTGGCATACATAGATTTTAGACTTGTCTGATACTAATATTTCTGGAAAAGTAAATGCTTTTTCAATTACCTTTTTAACTGCAAATTGTACCATTAAATGCAGTCCCAGGCTTCACTTACTTCTCATTTTAATTGAAATCATACTTTTCAGAATAATAGTTATGATATCCCTTATCTAGTATGCTCTGAATTTTCAAATAGGCTAAGTGCTAAGAAAGTTGTCACTGCTGGTAGTTATCACTGCTGGTAAATTGGTCAGGATACATGTAAGAAGCTAATTACGATGCACTAAAACTGAACAAGAGCTTACATTACTCTTTTTTCTACTGTTACTTATGGTAGCACTATAACTGACCACATCATTATATGGATGCTATTTAACTATTTTCTATTTTATTTTAATAATAAGCAGACACTTTTATTCTGATTTTTCATTTCAGTACCAATCTATATTTTTGATAAAGGCTTTCAGTTTTAGTAAATATCTGGAACATCAACAAGAATCTAGCTTTTCTCTGAAGCGATGTGCAACACTGCTATCAATGAAATGCAAAAGATCAAGCGTAGTACCATTAACTATTACCAGAACTTGAATTTCTTCCAAAATCAGCTTAGGGAACTGATCTGAGTTATTAATATGTCTGTGTAGGTGACAAATCTTACATTACACTCCCTGGACGATCTCAATCAACTGCTAGGTGCTGAATATACTTCAACCATGATGAAAACCTTGCTAATATAACGGATCATAGCATAGCAGAAACTGATCATAGCTAGCAAACTTCCAAGGAAGAGAAGATGTAGAGAAAAACAATAAATAGCTGCTTAAGTAACAAGCTTTAAATAAAATTGTTACGATTTCCTTGGACCTGTAACACGTTTTTATATAGATCAGTGAGTTTCCTATAGTAAGAGGCAACTATTTAGAATTTATACAAAAACAGACATGACTGTCAACTGTTCATTCTTGGCCTTCTCTGCGGTACTGCTTAACATCTAACACCTTCATCTAATTTTATACAGCCTCAAGATCACTTTTTATAAATTTCCGCTTCAAAAAAATGTGATACATCTACTTGGACATGGTACTTCACTGTTATAGGATCTGGAACTTGGAATGCCACATCAGCAGCTTTTCCAGTTTTAGTTTGGATTTTTGAGCAGTATATTACATACAAAAGAAAAACACCTGAAAAAAAAACAAAAAACTTCAGAAGTGCTAATCACATGGGCATGATTCCAACTCTTCCCAGAAGATGGCACTGTTTATTACATAATGCTATCACCTCTAGGCATAGGTGGTTATCTTGTCACTGCATTGCTCTACCTGTATTGTTTAATAACTTGTATCTGATTATGCATTAACTTGTCACAGTTGCTTGCCACCTATTTTCAAACTTCCAAGTACAAAAGTGTTCAGTGCCATTTTGTGTGCACACACATCCTGTACTATCAAATCCTCCACTCCAGTTTCATTGGCCCTTTTTCTTCAGCTGCCAGAGACTAGTTTTAGCAACACAGAACGCAGAAATGGGCATGTGCTGTTGTTTGACCTGTCCTCTCTCTTCACAGCTGACAGCTGATCAAATGAGACACACTGATGCAATCTATTTTAGCTCCAGGCATTTCTGCAGGCACTCTCTGCTGAAGCAAAGAGGGGTTGCATCAAGGATACAAAGGCAATCTCTAAAGAGACAGAACGCTACCTGTTCAGTATCTACAACAAAGCCCAGTCATTTGTACTGAGAAGAAGCTGCTTTAAGCAAACATCAATAAGGTCACTTAAGCCAGATTTGCATTGCTTAGTTTAAGCTCAAGTGATTCACTCAAGCCTTTCATCCTCTTAATTCTTCAATGTTTCCCTTGTATTTCTCAGGTATAATATAACATGCAGATTAAGTTATAAAACAGTTTAGTACCTCACTGTTGAAACATCACTTTGTAATGGGAACATTCAAGTATCCTTACTAAATGAAAAAGGCTGAAGGAATATAGGTAGGAATTCCCTAACAAGGTATAATGTATATTGAGAGAAAGTATACTGTACGCCCTGTTTACATTTTGCAAGAATTTCTCACTGATGCTAATAGCAGTCCCCTGCACCTGTGGTAGCAATGTCAGGAGCTACCAATGGCATTTTAAGCAATGTGCCATCTCATCAGAGCAGGACTAATGGGCACAGTGCTTAAAATTCTAGCAATAGCTGGCTGCCCATCTATAACAGGGCTCTTGAAATTACTAATATCTGTGAAGCCAGTGTTAGAAACTGCTGGAAACTTTTTGCATAATTTCTGTTGTGAATACAATCATAATTTCTATGTTACTGCATGAATCCGGTTTAGAATTCTTGCCTCTTGGGCAGAAAAGGACTGGAAAGAGGAGCTTTATGGATTATGGCTGCTGATGCTATAACATTACCCCTCTCTAATCAGTATTAAACAATAAATGTTCATGAGAGCAAAGAGATTCTTTTAAAATCTCATTAAAAGTAACATAAAAATTAAAAATATTGACTACCACTAAATCTTATTGTCAAGATTAAGCCTAAGTCCCAGGTTTGAAATACCCAGTCACCTTGGGATCACATGTTCAAAACTGCCCCTTCATCTTGTTGCGGTAGATAAACTGAATACTACACAAATACATGTGTTTATCTGTATAATGGGCATCCACAAGATCCATACATGCATAGATGTATGGGTAGGGCTGACAAGGAAAAAAAGGAATACTGAAGGAAATGTGCAGTAAGTATATTAATTACAATGAGGTACTAAAAAATATTCAAATACAGTACATTAAAAAAATGTACCACCTTTCACATTAAATGTGTACTACTCCACACAGTTAAGATAAGGGCTTTAAAAATGTATTTACTGTTAATGTACCTTATACAGGTTCCTGGAAGAAGTGGATCTTGCTCATGCAAAATTACATCTATTAAATGAGTTTGCTAAAGCATACAGTCAACATTTGGAAAGTAGTGGAGGAGAGGGATCAGGTTAAGTGCTTATTTTTGGTATATTGTGTGGGTTTCAAACTATACTGCCATTATTTTAAACCCTCAGATGGTCTAAAGTATTTAGAACAATTATTTAAAACGCACCAATATACTAAAACGAATGGCATTTACCTTGGACTCCATCCCACCCCTTAAACTGAATTCATGGTTCAAGAGATTTATATCTGGGGTATAAAGTCACATTGCATGAGAACTAATGACCTAATACTTTGAGAGATTTGAAGAAAGGGAGAGCTTAAGAGAGAATTAGTTTCAAACTAAGGTTTTGGCTACACTTGCACTTCAAAGCGCTGCCGCGGCAGCGCTTTGAAGCGCTAAGTGTAGTCAAAGCGCCAGCGCTGGGAGAGAGCTCTCCCAGCGCTGTCCGTACTCCACCTCCCTGTGGGGAATAAGGGACAGCGCTGGGAGCCGCGCTCCCAGCGCTGGGGCTTTGACCACACTGGTGCTTTGCAGCGCCGCAATTTGCAGCGCTGGAGAGGGTGTGTTTTCACACCCTGCTGCAGCGCTGCAAATTTGCAAGTGTAGCCAAGGCCTAAATGATTTGCTTTCTGTCAGAGATCCTAGCAAGTACTCCCCTTCATGGCCATGTACTAGGATTACTGTGAGGAGAATCCAAGCCTGTGTGCTTTGGATACCTTGGGGTGTGAAACATCCAGAGACTTCGCAGGCTGTAGCAGTTTCTACCTTTGGCCTCTCTGGCACACTTCCTGGGCATTGACTACCAGTATGATACCCCTTCTCAGAAATGGGGCTCCTCAGCCCACCTGCCCTAAGCTTCTAGGACCAGCACTCACCTCAAGATATCCGAAGTTACTTAACACATGCTCTCTCAGAACTTCAGCCCAAATATGGGAAGCTTCTGGTTACAGTTTAACACTCTGTGTATCATACAAAACAATACACACCTTAAAATGTAGTGTCTCTCTAGCTCACCCTTCTCTTGTGAGTTCTTGGGGTCCATCTGTGTACAGAAAGGCAGAGTGCCCCCCACCTCATATAGGCTGTTACATGGTCTCTTCTTCATAGAGTCCCTTACCCAACTTCTGTGACCTTGCTCTCTCTTGCTCTTCCTGTCTCATTCTCTGACCTTGTATGTTTCCTTATTTAAATACCTCCTGGTAAACTTTTGTTCTATTCCAGGGAAGTTTAAACTGCTCCAACCTTCCCTGCTCTCATCAGCTGAACTGTTTTTTCTAAGGAAGCCCTTGCTCTTTAGCATAACATTTGTAAGGTGTAAGTACTGTCATCAACCTTAAGTATTTCTCATTGTCCCTCTCTGCTGACAGATCCTGTAACAAGTACACACCAATGGTGGACAGACACAGACAGACACTCATGACACAGCAATATTCCTTAATACAACTACGTACATAATATCAACCAGAATTCATAAGTTGTACAGACATAGCCCCAATTCATCAGTAACTAAATCTCTTATCCTTGGTGTTTGGGTTTAGTATGTACGTTTTGTAACGATCACCATGAAGTGTAAAAAAGCCATTACGCACTCACTCTACACATCCAAAGGCTTCCCTCCCCAGGCCTGAAAAAACTCTGTTTAGCTTGAAAGCTTGTAACTTCACCAACAGAAGTTGGTCCAATAAAATATATTATCTCACATACCCTGTCTCTCTCACTCATGCATTCATATAAGCTTTCTCCATAAGGTAACTTCTCTGAAAAAAATGGGACAAGATTATTTTTTGAATAAATGTACATCTTTGTACATCACACATTATCTCTCACCTGATCTTTGTGCATGCAGTTGAGCTGTAGGAAGGCTGCACACATTTGCCTGCAGTGCCACCTTTCTGCCGTATGCAGCCATCATGGCATCAACCCCACACACATTGGCAACCTCATGGATCCAGAAACCACCCCCGAAAATCTCCATGCAGGCCCAATAACCCTGAAGCCCATGGCACCCAGCAAACACCCATCTCCAAACTACCTCAGCAACTCTCCATGCAGCCAGCACTTCTACGTACCTCAGCACCTTCAGCTAACCCAAATATCTCCAGGTATCTCAGGATCCACCCCACTACCAAGACAGTCACTAGCTATCTCCCAGACACCTCCACCCAGCTTCTTCCAACACTTTAGCCTCTCCAGTCACCGTTCACCACCCATCCAGCCACTTCTTCCACCTACAACTGTTAAATTTTGTGCAGCTCCATGTCCTTCTTCACCACTACTTGAGGCAGGGGTGTTGACCATACAATAAATTTATGAATATGCAAATATGCAAAGCAGTGCACTAAATAACTTACATAAATGTCACATGGAATCGCAAACTTCCCAGCAGTGGAGAACATGTATTACTAAGAATGAAGAAGTGCTGCACTTTTCCTGGAATAAAAAAATCATTCACACCCTGTATTTGCACAGTAACTTCACTTTTATACAACCACCTTTTACATATCCATGTAAAGAGGATATACCAAAAAAAATTAATACAAATAAAAAAATAAAAAGGAAGCAGCTCTTCAAAATGCATTTCTGTGCCATATTCACATATCTGAGCAATTCACTGAATATGTGCTGCAGACAATGACAACTGTAGATTTTTTTCAGAAATATCATTAAGCTCAGTTAAAATGTAATATCTGCAGGGAACAGTTTGCTAATGCTGAGCTTATTTTTCTTATCCAATGGGCCCCTCTGGGCCAAAGGGGTCTGGTCAGCCTATACCTTTTCCTGCATACTGCCATAACCCTGGCCCCCTACTACTACACTGGACTAACAACTGCAGCTTCATAGGCCAGCACTATGAAACTCTTTTTGACACAACATGCTGTGGAATGCTTTTTTCTAGCTGACAAAGAAAAATGTTCCACTGCAATTCACTTGTAGATCAGTAAGTATTTCAAACATACGATGCACCAGTCAAACATCCTTTACACATGAATGTTTCCATTCAGGGACAAAAACCTTCCATTCATAATTTATAAAGAAATAACCTCACACAGTATACTACAGATTCCTAGACATGCACGTGGTTGTTTTTTTTTTAAACTCAGATTTCAGTCATGAATATGGGACTTGTAAAAGATTATGGGCTAAAAGCTATTGGAACTACTGAAGCTAAAGTATACATGTCTAAAATTCATTGTACACTTTGAAGGACTACTGCCTTTGCTTGTACTGCTTCAAAGTTTTTATTGAGCTATCTCATAGTTTTTCTATAGTGTCTAAGCACTGAAATCTTAAGTAAGTCAATAAAATACGATATACTCAGTAAGACTTGAGAAAAGATCTCTTTTTGAAGATCTGAATTTGAGTATATCAGAAGCTTAGTCTAGTTAGTACATTGATTCATTTTACTATACATCATCAAATTTCAGCATGGTTATCTTTTATTTCTGGCTATTTGATTTATTGTTAGAAAATTTTAACCTCAACTATTTTATTCAATTAAAAAAAAGCACACTTTTCAACTTCAATTTTTGTTATTTTCATGTACACAAAAAACAACTTTGGCAGGCAAACCAAGACTTGTCACCATGCACTCATTTCTAGATCCAGAACATAAACATTTCTCCAGAGGAGTGATTTATCATGGGAACTTCAACATGTATTTGGTTACATTTAAATAAAGTAAATGTGTGCTGACAGGAGAGAGAGAAAGAGTCTTCAGTAAGGCCTTCTCTACATTAGAAAGGGTGCAATTGCAGTATAGGAGCTCATTTTACACCAGCAGGAGTTCTTTTGAGGGTATAGTTTATACGAGTTCTTTTGCTGATATAGTGTATACCAGTTCCCTGAATCTCATGGTGCTTCCCCAAACATCTTTGAAGCTCAAAGTAAAATAAATGAACACTACATATGTAAGCACTGTTAGAGAAGCCCAGAGTACCATAAGCAGAACTGTGGTGTTTAATAAGTGCATGGGATGGCTCAGTTATTTCTCAATTTCCTTTTCAACACTGATGCAGACTACTATGCCTAGGCAGACAGGCAAAGATAAATTAGCATCATTATTTCTTCTGGGCAACACAGCCTGCTTATCTTCTTCAAAGCAAGCTCTCAGTTCAAATGATATGCAAAGACGACTGTGCTATTTCACTTGACAAATTCATTGGTCATAATGTTAAAGATACACCAGGGGAAAAAAGGCAGCATATCTTCTTACATTTCCCATCACCCTATCTGACAGAGTCCCATTTAATCATGATACTTGGACTAGGAGCAACATTTTCAAGAGTCCTTTTTTTTGTTTCTGCAACAAGTAAAGCAAGATAAGGTACAGAAAAACAGTGTGAAGCACATTTTTATTAGCTGAGCTGAAATACTGAATCACTGGAACTTCGGGCTGTTTGCTCTAGTACGAAGAGAATGAATTCGAGGCGGGGGGGGGGGGGGAATTCTGGGGGAGACAAGAATCACCTACAGCATCCTCTGTGACCTAAAGGAGATTTGTTGTGTACTGGCACTCCTACAGCATGTTGCAGAAAATTAAGGGTTCATCTTCAAATTGCACAGTTCTTGGTATGAATGTGGCCCTTCATGCTAAAGATACTCTTTTCCCAGCAGTATATCATTCTACAACTTGCTCTGTAACTCACTAAAACTTCAGAACAGACCAGTCTCCTTCTCCCACCTGTAACTCTTCAGTGAGAAAGAAAGCATGCGCCTGTGTGTTAAGGGACCTTATACTAGAAGCTTAGAACAAGATGCATGTTTCACAGCACACAGAGAGAACACTAACTTAAAAACTGGAAAAAAAATCTACTTACACTGTGCCTACTAAAAATATTTTAATAAAAACGAACATCCCAAATCCTTTTTAATAAAGATCGAAATTAGGTAACTAGCATTAATATGATCTACAATATCTACCTACTTATCAAGAGGACAGCTAGAAATCTCCAAAGTTAAACCTTGGTTCTGACTTATATGGAGGTTACTTACCTGTAACTGGAGTACCTTTGAGATGTGTGGTCCTTATGTGTGTTCTACATATGGGTAACATGTGTGCTTTGTGCACTTGAGACCGCAGATTATTAGCAAGTAGCGTCCATTGGACCACACCTGCACATTGCTCCCTTTGTGCTCTGTACCGAGGCTATAAGGGGAAAGTGCAGACTGATGCTTGGACTAGGCAAGTTCCTCTTGCTGCGAATTAGATAAGATCGAAAGTAGAGAGGAAGGAGGGCAGGTAAAAAACACAGACAGGGACAGAGAATGAATTAACTGGATATCCAATTAGAGAGTCTCTGGATAGACAGCATCTGTCCTCAATCACTCTGCTATAGCGACAAATAACCTTGTTTTCCTAATTGGTTTTGCTCTTTGCAGATAGAACACCAAAGCTGTCTGATGATGAGGTTTTGGAAAGAATACTGGAAAATGAATTGGTTGATGCATGTGAAACTGAGAAATTACCTTGGGGATGTATTTTGGGGGAAGGCAAAGGGAAACATTCTTACGGAATGTGGTGTATGACCGGTCAGCCAGGAGTGCTTCCAGTTCATTCACCCTTCTAGAAGATACGCCAGCTAATAAGGTGACTTTCATGGAATGATGGGACACAGAATATGTGGCCAGCCATTCAAAGGGCAATCTGGTAAATACTGATAATACAAGGTTGAGGTCCCATTGCAATGTAGGTTTCATCACCAATGGGAAGGTCTTAACTAGACTATAAAAACACTAAAATACTAAGAACTCAAACGATGTACAAATATATTTAGATTCTGAAAAGAGAATGCGAAGAGTGCTTCAGACACAGAGGGTTCTGACTCAGACCATGAAGCAAGAAGGAACTAGAAAGGTATTGGTCTGCGTTGACCGTTTTGCCCTCAGTACTGAACATGAGGGGAGCAACTTCACAGACGCAGACCAATGGACATTACTTGCTAGAAATCTCTGGTCTCAGGCACATGGAGCACATACAAACCCGTGTGTGGAAAACACAGGCACGAGCATTAAAAGAACTCAAAGAGGAAGTTACTCACCTTGTGCAGTAAGGATGGTTCTTTGAGAGGTGTACCCCTATGGGTGGCTTCACTGTAGGTGTATCTGCACCTCTAATCAGAGAATTTAGGTAGCAGTGTCCGTTCGGCCTGCACATGCGCCCTCCCTCGTGGTCCCCCTTGAGGTTATATAGTGATGTGCAGGCGAACTACCCTCAGTTTCTTCTCTACTGAGGAAGGAGCTCTGCAGAACTCCTGTGTAGAGGGGAGGAGGGTGGGTTGTGGAGTATTGGGGCAGGGGGAGCAATCTCGAAGAACCATTGTTACGGCACAAGGTGAGTAACTTCCTTGTCTTCGAGTAGTGTCCCTATGGGTGCTCCGCTATAGGTGACTCCACAGTCACAGTCACGGGAAGAGGTTTCCCAAGCCCTTGAGGAATCTGCATATTGTTGGATGGGTAAATACTGAGCATTCATCCACATGGTGGTCACTAAATGTACTTTAAGCGAGCTAAGAGAGACCAGTCCTTCTGAGGCCCAGAATATAGTCTGGGATCAAAAGAAGGGAAGATGTCTGAATCACTTGTTTGGAATTGCACCAATTTTGAAAAGGTTCCACTTCTGCAGGTAAGTGGGACAAGTTGTTGATTTCCTACTGCACAGTAATACTTCTTTCACCCCTTGGAGCATTTGCTAAGTGTTGGAGCCATGAAGGAGACAAGCCTGTAGATTGGGGTGAAGGATTTGTCCATTGTTTTGGGAGAGCAAGTGAGGAATGAGTCAAAGAGAAATTGGAGGACATACTGCCAGCTGTGCAAGGTATAGGTACCACACTTGGTCACAAGGGGGAAATTAGTATGACTTTTGCTTTCTCTTGCCATATCCTGAATAGGACCTTTGACATCAGAGGGAATGGAGAAAAGGCGTATAGCAGCTTCTTGCCCCACTGAAAGATGAGAATGTCCTTTAGAAACTGTTTCCCGAGTCCGGCTCTGGAGCAGTAGCAGACAAATTTCTTGTTCCCATGAGTAGCAAACAGGTCTACTGGGTTTCCCCATAGGTCGAATATGCCATGAAGCACTGCTGGGTTCATCTCCCATTTGTGGTCATACGAGAAATTCTGACAAATTGTCTGCTGTCACATTTTGTATCCCTGGCAGGTAAGTGGCTGAAATGAGCACATTGTGGCAGGACACACCAATTCCAAAGTTTCAGTGCTTCCGTGCAAAGGGAAGGTGATCTGGTGCCCCCTTGACCATTTATGTAAAACATGCACACTATATCATCTGTCGTGACTTTCATTTGAGTATCTCTGATGAGAGGGAGAAAGTGTGTGCAGGCATTTCTGATGGCTCTTAGCGCCAAAAGATTGATATGGAGGACTGATTCTGTGGGAGGCCACTAGCCTGGGGCTTTACAGTCATTTAGGTGGGCTCCCCAGCCTACTAGAGAGGCATCTGTTAGACTCAGTATTGGTGGGAGTTGCGTGAAAGGCACTGCCTGCATGGACACTGGACGGTTCTTTCCACCAGTCCAGGGAGTGTTTGGCCCTGGAGAGCATCAACAGGGGCCTCGTTTAACCTGTCTCTGTTCAGGGAGTAGACAGATCTGAACCGTATCTGTAAACATCTCATGTTGGGTGTGTGGGGACACAAATGTGCATACCGCCATGTGCCCAAGAAGCTGGAGACAATTCCTGGCCAGTGTTTGTGGGCTGGCATGGACTGTCTCTGACACTCATCAGGGTGCTAAATCTATGCAGTGGGAGGAATGCTCATGCTTGCACTGCATCAACTTCAGCCCCAGTAAACTCCAGACGCTGTACTGGGGTCAAGATTGATTTCTACAGACCCAGTTGCACAAACATGGGCATGGTCCTCTGGGTGGCTCATAGGGCATCTTTGAAGGAATGAGTGTTGAGAAGTTTGGGTAAATGATAATATTTGATTTCAAAATACTTGCTTACTTTCTAATATTTTTCTAGTATTATTTAAGATTGCATGTTGCCACCTGGGACTGAATACTGTTAGTGAAAATAAGATACATCTCCAGCAGGGTATGTTTTCATTTTGAATTAGGTAGCATTGACTTAATATATTAGCATAAAAAATTATTTTAATTATCAAACACATTATGGAAGACTGAAATTTTAGGATAGATATGAACTATGTCAATATTTGGAGACCATCTGTCTTATGTAACAGCACCTCATATTGTCTATCCTCTCAGTTACAGTTGCTATCGTGTAGGCTACATGGACTGCAAAAGGTAAGTGGGGATGAGGAAGGGTAGGAGGGAATATGACATGATTAGCCAGAATAAATGTATTTTCCTTTTGTCCAAAGTTATTTGGGAAAAATTCTAATCTTTTGAAATATTTAATGGTGGAATTCCATAGTTTTGTTGAGATTGCCCTTCTTTTTCTGCACACATTTTCCAAGGCAAGAAGATATGTAGTAGTATAACAGTCAAACTGAAAATGTAATATATCTTTATACCTGTAAATCTTTATGTACATCCTATGTTTTTAAGGGAACCTTCATTCAGATAGGGGTATTTTTGTTTGGTATGTGCAAGCACAAAAGTATATGACTGGTTCAAATCTTAAATTTCTGGCTCAATTGGGGTCAATGTAAGAGTTTGAAAGATGAAAGAGACCTCCGACTCTCAACACACGAACCTTAAATAATTCTAGAAAGTTATTAAAAGGTGAAAAGTACTGAAAATTCACATTTACTTCCAGGTTCTTAGAAGACCATGAGAGTTCTGCGTCTGCAATACTTTATTAAACATTTTGCTTCTACCCACTTTAAATAGCATAAATCCGTTACTGTTAAAAAAATCAAAAACTGTTATATAGACTATTGTAAATGTGTGTATCCAATTTGTCTTCAGTGTTTTGCTGCTCTCTTAACAGTTTATGAATACCAGAATGAGATGATGGTACTATTTCAGCTGCCTAGTCACAGCTCATCTTACAGCTGGCTAAGACCTGCATTCACTCAGTTTAAAAATACAGAGTACTGAATAAAAGAATTGCGTGCACTCTCTTTAGGGGACAAATATGCCAATCATATGACCTTCTATTTGAAGGCTTAAGCTGCTCAAGGCACTGTGTTGTCAAGGAGAAGGCTTTCTTGGCTATTTATTGAGCTTTCTTTTCAGCTCCTAACAGACTAGCCAATGATTATTTTCCAGAGAAAATAGTGTGAACTCAGAACTGCCTAGCTCTGGCTGTAAACAAAGGGCCTTTGAAGAGCACTCCTTCTTGAAAGAGCTAGATGACTGCACACATGTGACCAGCTAACTACATTCCGTTATTTTTAAATGGAGCTGTAATCTGTGGATAGGTTGTCAGCAAGTAACCCTTTGTGACACCAGAATGAAAAACTAATACACCTTATGTGGTGAATTCTCCTACTTAGGTCGTGTGGCTGTCTCTAAGCAGTAATGTATATTATGATTGTTTTTATTAGGTTAAAATGTTAGCTAAATAAAAGTTCAGGTTGTGATGATTGGAAAAATCGAGAAATTCAGTTAACATTGAAAACTAAATCACGTTGTCATACAAAAAGAGCCAGAGTAAAATATGGATACCTTTCCTGCTAGTTTGAATCACAACTTTAAAGTTGTTTCTATATAACTTTCCTCTAATTATATTTAATACCAACATTCTGACAAATTTATCTAAAAGACCCATTTGAAACTAAATGTATTTACACTAGATTTTTTTTAAATGTTTACTATGAATGCTATATTGGCCATCTCTAATAAAAACAAATGTATAATTACTAGAGATTAATGGACAACGAGTAAATCATTACAAAGCAGTAATGTCCATAAGCAGTAGTTATTTTTAAAAATTAATATATTCACTTGTTTATAACTCCCCAGTATAAAAAATGATTAACTCATTCTTATGCATCACTTAACAGACTTCTTTTAGTAAGAAAGTCAGATTTAAATATACCTTATTGTATAATGTCACTCATTTTAGACACATTATTTCAAACACATATAAGCTTTCTGTTCTCATTGTTTATTAATTTGAATATACTGACAAAGCTGAAACCCGATGCTAGAATAAAACATTTTGAATATGTTAAGGAAACGAAATATGTTTTTAAAGCCTTCCACCTTTTCTACTTTGGCTGTATATCACACTTTAAATATTTGGGCTGTGATAAATTAAGAGTTCTGAAGCAAGGGGTTTATAAAAAAAGTTCATCCTAAAGAGTTCACCCCCGTTTCCCCCCATAATTCAAATTAAAGAACGTAAAATATGTTGCTCTTATTTTTAAACGTTGTATGTCAAACTTTGCTCTCATGCAAATTTAGGACAGATTATAAATCCTTAAAAAAGTTTTACTGTGGAAATAGTAACCTGAAGTTATTACTTTTAAAGTTTAAATAATTAATAAAAGCATATATCCTGCAAATGGGTTACTTGATTGAGTTCAAGAAAGAATGTCATTCCAGTATTTTCCATTTACACAACTGAACACAATGCAAGAAAAAAATTATTCTAAGCTAATTTTACTCTTAAATAATTACTAGCACTGATGGAAAAAAATTCTGTTAAAACTATTTTGAGTGAATTAAGTTTTTCATGAAAGGTATCTGCTATCAACAGAAAATTCTGACTTTTCATTGAACAACCAAACACCTGAAAACTGAAAAGTTTTGATTTGTAAATACTACCATGTTGCCTCATGTGAGTTGTAGTTTGATTGCCTCATGCCCCTTCTCTTCTACAGGACAGGTAAGTTTAATTTTTCACCAGAAAATAAAAATCCAACCATCAGTTATTTGCACTTCAGCAAATAACTGACTCAAAAAGTTCCTTCCTAGATATTGAATGCTGCTCTTTTTTAGCACTAGTGCTACTTTAACAATAAATGTTTAAATGATTGTATGTCAAATTTAGAAATTTAATTATATTGTTAAAAATGCTTCTAGTTTAACTTCATCTCTAAAAAACAAAGATTAAACACTCATTTTGAGTTTACCCCTGGCTTCCATTTTATACAGCTTAGAAGTGGTGTGACCTTTCTTCCCTGGTATAATATGTATTGGTACATATCAGAGCAGCTGCAGTGATGTGGAGAGAGCAACAGGTTTGGATCACTCTCCTCCCCAAGACAAGGCTTCAGAGGCTCAGGGTGGCCACACGGGGCAGCAGTGGCCATCAGCTCTTAGAAAGTAAGAGCAAGAAACTTTTCCCAGTGGTACACATGATAGCTGTGGGAACTGCCTCCTAGTATGTTCTGCTAATTTATTTTCTGTTGGTTGAAATGAATACTAACCAGAAGGCTCAAAGAGGTCCTTGGGAAAAAGATGGGGTGGGGGGTACTGTATCAGTGTCTACTCAGTGGAGGTCATGGGAGGTACAGAATTTTGGCAAAGGAGAGGAACATGGTGGTTTTGAATCTTATTCAAACAGAAAAATATAAAGAAGGTGGAAGAACATGGGAGTGGGGTTCAACAACTGGATGTGTAGTGGTTGAAGCAGTAGGGTCTGTAAATTTTAGTGAAATAAATAAAAAGATAGGCAAAGATAAGAAATGGACAAGGGATAAATATATATAAATGTAAAAACAGTTTGGCAATGAGCATAGGAAGTAAGGTAAACTAACAAAAAGACCTGAATTATCCAGATGCGTACCAATGATTACTTTGGTCACACTGCTTGTAATTGTAACCATTTTGCTTACCCTTTTAAGTATTCTTTTTAGATTGCAATCTCCTTACGAGCTATATGTTTGGAAAGCACATGATATACTCTGGTGCTTCTATAATATATATACACTACTTAATCCAATTACTATAAATTTTAGCATACTTGATGACTTTGTGAGACGTTTATTTACACCAAAAACTCAAATCCCTGCATATATAACACTCAAGAAAAAAAGTCTTAAAAAGCAACAAAAAGGTAAAATTTAAATATTTTTAAATATAGGATTTACATAAGTTCTAGAAGTATTGTGAAGTTCTTCACACCCATTATTCCTGCATGAAGCTTGAAAAGTAGATACTAGGTTTTTATTAAATCATTGTCCTTCCCTCCTCTCCTATGTACTGGTTAAAAAAACTTCCTCCTCTGAAGAAATATAGATGCAACACTTAGAAAACTATTTAGCAGTTCTTGCATCATAATTTGATCAAATTTCACTTTACAGTTAAAAGCTTATCTTGGCACAGGAGTAAATGTGAACCAAGATTTCTGTTTCTATTTGTTGCTGAACTCTGCATATTTCACATTGTTATATCCCAGTATCTCCATAAAGGGCCACGGATCAGATATTATACCAAAGGTTTTACTTAACATTATTCTTTTTCTATTATTTATAAGCATCTGTTGTCTCTGAACTTTGAAAGGAACATGATCTGCAATCACTCAGCTACCTTGAATCAATATGTCAACTAATGTTTAGAGAACTATTTTTGATGGGGTTATACTGTCATATTTCTCCCATAAGCGGGATTTCCTTGTGTCTCCTTATCTACTACTAAAGGCTAACTGCATATTGTATTCACTTTTCAGAGGTGGACAAGTAAAAATTTCATATTTTAAAAAACTTCAACCCCAACTCAAATGTGTTTACTAGGGAGGAGAATCAGCTTGCGACTCTGCTTTAAAACTAAAGGCCAAGGCTAAATTGCTATAATCGATGGTGAAAGCAACAAACATTTTTAACTGAAATTAGTTTATTTTAATAATTTTGTATATTTATATATTTAAAATATTTGAATATGTACAAAAAAGTTATATTTCTAAATGTATTTTAAAAATGCTCTTAATTTATCCTTTCAAATGATACACAATGCAATTTTAATTAAAACATGTTTCAGCATTGTGTATATTTTATTACCTTTCTTGTAGTGATCTTTATGTGTGTTAGTAGGATAAATATAAATTTAAATATTAGAGTTAGTTTAAGTTTGATTAAGCAAATGTGTGTGTTGTAAGAAAGGCCCTGACTAGCAAGACGACGACCTTGAAAATAAGGAATTAAAAAGCCAGAAGGAATGAAGTAGGGAGGATGTCTGGTTCAAAGAATAACTAATGAGATAAGGGGAAGTTTCTAAAAAGAAGGCCTCTGACTGATAGGGGTTAGTGCAGTTGGTTTTAAATAAAACAAAAAAAATTGTCTTAAAATGAGCCAACATGGCCCTTCCCAACCCACACACCAGTGTTATCTCAAAATGTAGGGGCTCCAGCATAACAGAACTAGACATACTTTCAGTAAAAGAAACAACCTATAGTTGAAATTGACTTGGTGAGGAAAGTCCTCTTTCATAGATAGAGGATGGACTATAAGTACTCCACAGAGATTCAAAAAACGTGCAGTTGAGAATCATTAGCAAAGAAGTTGTAGACAAGGTTTAAGACAGACATTTATTGAAATGGAGAAGAAAAGAACAGTGGAGTAAAAATTTGAACCTTATGGAACACTACACAAAGACAAAGAATTCTAGGGTGCAAGTTTTCAAAACTTGCAAAAGGGAGTTTTCATACCTGGGAATGACAGAAGAGAATTTTAGATCTCTTTACAGCACTGGAGACAGGTGCATAAAGTAGCCAATGGCATCAAAGGCTCAAGAGAGGTTGAGAGAAATGGATCAAAAGATCAATCAAAATACAGTAGGTCATTAACTAGATCTGAGAACAGTTTCCATACTATACCCCACATGAGACTCAGATCAAAATCGAATAAGCACACTGTTGTGAGAGAGGTGGAGAAAGAAAAAGGGGCCACTTTCCTAAGCAGTTTACACAAAGCTTTAATTTATTTAAAACAAACAACTTTAATCAAAATTTTCTAGTCTAAGACAAGTGTCAATGTTGGGTTTGGTAAAAAACATTCTAAAGGGAAACAGTCTACTACAATTTTTCTCTAAGTGGATCATCCAGTGACTTTTTTAAAATAAAAGAGTGCCAAAATAGTCTTGTGTCCCGTAACCTGGGACAAAATTTGCATTGAATTACATATATGCAAGTCCCACTGAAATGTTTACAATCTATGGAGAAGTAGGTTGGATTTTAAAGATTTAAAAAAAAACAAAATTCACATTTAGTCATATGACAAAATCTTCAAGTTGTATTGACCAGAGAAACTTGTTCTTTTAAAAGGCAAGCTACTGTAACTAAAATAGTCTGTTAGCAAAGGAAATTGTAATTTAATAGCACTCTATAAATAGAAGACTGAGAAACAGAGGAATAAAAACAGAACCTTGATTCGTTTAATGAAATTGCCTTTTATAGTTTTGTTCCAAGATACCTATCAGCTCTATTATTTTACTGAAATGTTGACTGCCACCTTTGCTTTGACAATGATGCCAGCTGTTAGACAGCTTTTACCACAAGCAACTTTGCACTGTCTCCCATGCCATCCATCCCTTATAAATGGAATAAATTCCAAGAACATGTAAAGCCATTAATTTAATCTTCAATTTCCACTGTAAGACTTGCTTTTCCTCTGATGACTACACAGCTAGGTAAATTATGGGCTAAACTGCACACACAGCTAACCTATACAAAGCTTGTGTATTGTTACACTGTCTTCTTCCTCCTTGCACCTGCCCAATTGATTTTTTCCTCATTCCGTTACACCTTGTCATTAATAAATAGGTTTTGGGGGAAGGGACTCTCTATTTACTACAGGTTTGTAGCTGGGGCCCTAATTTCAGTGGGGCCCTAATTTCAGATGAGAGCCTCTCTGTGTCACTGTATTAAAAAGAAATTTTTAGAGTGAAGTAAAACATAATAAAAATGCTTATTCATATGTCACAACAATGGACAAAAGGAAACTTCCATTGCTTGCTAAGGTTGCTTTTGTAGGTGAACTTAAAGCAAAAACATTTAGAAGTTATTAACAGATCAGAATTCTGTTTACAGAAAGTAGTACATTATATTTGAATGTTAAAATCAACTGACAAGTACAAGACTAAGTTTGTAAGAGAGTTCTTTGCAATTTTATGACTTGATATACTATAGCTGATCTTGACAGAAGTGGCATATGCTATCAGAAAAAATGTGTTCCACTATACAGTAAAATGAAAACAGATACAATTAAAAACCTATTCTTGGAGTTTCAGATTTCTTTATTAAGTACATTATAAATTCAGTTTAAAAAAGTTATTGGCTTCACACGTTTAAGGTTTCAAAATTCACCATCTTAGATTATATGATTGATTAAAAAGAAATTTAGTACACTTTACAGAGATACTCACGTGATTTTGGTGTTTTTGAAAAAAAGCAAGTGCTGAGATACAGTGGACTCATGGAACACAAGATACTGAGACAACCTTTATACATCAAAGAAGCAGGAAATGACAAAAACAAAAATGAGTGCCTTTAAAATCTTTACAGCAGTCAGAAAAATGTTCCACACCCTAGGCTTTTCTTCCACTGAGGAATTTCATGTTGAAAATTTGAATATCAATATTTTTCCATCACTTGGGATTACATCTTCATCAAGAAACCAATATAAAATTGGACTAATAAGGATCAAAGCTATGACATACATAAACTAGCACCCATGCTTGATTAAGAGTAGAAATGGTTTAATATACTAAAACTAGTTTGATCACTAACAGCACAATGACTTTTTATTTTTCATTTGAGTGGCGTCTATGCCTGAGATCTATGCAATACATTCTTACAATGTTAATGAAAAGTCTAAGCAATTGCAAATGAAAGGGGCAGGCAAAAAACCCACAATAATATTTTTATCCAAGATCTATGAATAAACCTAGAAGTGCTTTCTTCTTTAGTAAGATTTAAAAAAGTAATAGGTTTAAAATTATTAGTATGTAGGTCAAATCTGGTCCTTTGTTACATTTCAATAATGTTTCATATTAACCTAAACTTCTGCATGAACACACACTAACTTCTGTTCATGAAATTCATAACGAGCACATAAAATATCAAATAAAATTTCCAAGCAAAGAAAGTTTGCAAACATCTATCAATTACTTGCCAGCAAGTTAAAGTAGTATGGGCTGGATGAATGGACTATAAGGTGGATAGAAAACTGGCTATATCGTTGGGCTCAATGGGTAATGATCAATGGCTCCATGTCTAGTTGGCAGCTAGTATCAAGCGGAGTGCCCCAAGGGTCGGTCCTGAGGCGGTTTTGTTCAATTTCTTCATTAATGATCTAGAGGATGGTGTGGACTGCAGCCTCAGCAAGTTTGCAGATGACACTAAACTGGGAGGAGTGGTAGATACACTGGAGGGTAGGGCTAGGATACAGGGGGACCTTGGGCCAAAAGAAATCTGATTAGGTTCAACAAGGACAAGTGCAGAGTCCTGCACTTAGGATGGAAGAATCCCATTCACTGCTACAGACTAGGGACCGAATGGCTAGGCAGCAGTTCTGCAGAAAAGGACTTAGGGGTTACAGCGGGCGAGAAGCTGGATATGAGTCGACAGTGTGCCCTTGTTGCCAAGAAGGCTAACAGCATTTTGGGCTGTATAAGTAGGGGTGTTGCCGGCAGATCGAGGGACGTAATCATTCCCCTCTATTCAACATTGGTGAGGCCTCATCTGGAGTACTGTGTCCAGTTTTGGGCCCCACACTACAAGAAGGATGTGGAAAAATTGGAAAGAGTCCAGCTGAGGGCAACAAAAATGAATAGGGGGCTGGAGCACATGACTTACGAGGAGAGGCTGAGGGAACTGGGATTGTTTAGTCTGCAGAAGAGAAGAATGAGGGGGGATTTGATAGCTGCTTTCAAGTACCTGAAAAGAAGTTCCAAAGAGGATGGATCTAGACTGTTCTCAGTGGTAGAAGATGACAGAACAAGGAGTAATGGTCTCAAGTTGTAGTGGGGGAGGTTTAGGTTGGATATTAGGAAAAACTTTTTCACTAGGAGGGTGGTGAATCACTGGTATGGGTACCTAAGGAGGTGGTGGAATCTCCTTCCTTAGAGGTTTTTACGGTCAGGCTTGACAAAGCCCTGGCTGGGATGATTTAGTTGGAGACTGGTCCTGCTTTGAGCAGGGGGTTGGACTAGATGACCTCCTGAGGTCCCTTCCAACCCTGATATTCTATGATTCTATGATACTTAGAGGAGAAAAAAAAAACTTTAAAAAGACAATTTTCTCAAAAGATATACACATTAAAGCACAGAAATGGATGGTTAATATCACCTAAACAGCATAAACTCTGCTTCTTCACACACTGGGTCCCAGGTATTTTGGATGTAGGATTATTGTTGGACTTAAAGGAGTTCTTGCTAAGTTCTTTTAAAACTGCATCTTCAAGCCACTAAAACCATTCTATAGTCTGCCTGTGTTCCAAGAACTCTGGTATACATATTTGTCCACATGACCACCAACATAACATGCCTCTTATGTGAGAGCTATTTCTTAATTTTAGCCTGGAACTTAGAGGGCTACCGCCATCAAAACAAAATCTAGTATATTTTAAAAAATGAGTTCAAGGCGTTTTGGATACTGAAGCTGCCCCATTCCAGGTTGCTATTCCACTCTTTTTCCAACCACACCCTCTGGCTCATGCTTCCCTCCTCCTCCTCTGCTCCCATGCCCCCCCCATCCTGGTTCCTACCCCCTTCCTCTTCTGGGCATATATATTAGGGCTGTCAATTAATCACAGTTAACTCATGTCATTAATTCAAAACAAATTAACAATTAAAAAATTAATCATGATTAATCGCAGTTTTAATTGCACAGTTAAACAGAATACCAATTTAAATTTATTATAAATATTTTTCAATGTTCTTCTACAATTTCAAATATATTTATTTCAATTACAAGACAGAATACTAAGTGTACAGTGCTCACTTTATATTATTTTTTATTACAAATATTTGCATTGTAGAAAAATGGTATTTTTCAATTCACCTCATAAAAGTACTGTAGTGTAATCTATTGTGAAAGTGCAATTTATAAATGTAGATTTTCTTTTGCTACATAACTGCACTCAAAAACAAAACAATGTCAAACTTCAGAGCCGACAAATCCACTCAGTCCTACTTCTTGTTCAGCCAATCACTAAGACAAACAAGTTTGTTTACATTTACAGGAGATAATGCTGCCCACTTCTTATTTACAGGGTCACCTGAAAGTAAGAATAGGCATTCCCATGGCACTTTTGTAGCCTCCATGGCAATGTATTTACATGCCAGATATGCTAAACATTTGTATGTATGGTACTTGTATGAAGTGAATTGAAAAATACTATTTCTTTTGTTTATCTTTTTTACAGTGGAAATATTTGTAATAAAAAATATAAAGTGAGCACTGTACACTTTGTATTGTGTTGTAATTGAATCAATATATTTGAAAATGTAGAAAACATCCAAAATATTTAAATAAATGGCATTCTGTTGTTAACAGTGCAAATAAAACTGTGATTAATCATGATTTTTAAATCTCACGATTAATTGCAATTAATATTTTTAATATTTGACAGCTCCTTTCCTAAGACTCTTCCCATCCACCTTCTGACTTCTGCAACCCCCTCTCCCTCATCCCATTCCTTGTTCTCCTCCATTCTGTCTGGATGCAGAGGGTGGGGAAGAAGCATTAAGAGCAAGAGAGAATCTACCGTATATACTTGATCATAAGCCAGTTCGTTTATAAGCCAAACAACCCACCCCCCCAAGATGGATAAGTAAAAATGGAAATTTTTTTATAACCCGTTCATAAGCCGACCATATAATTCAGGGGTCAGCAAACTCTGGCTCCTGGGCCATCAGGATAAGCCACTCGCGGGCCGAGATGATTTGTTTACATCGAGTGTCTGCAGGCACGGAGATAAACCGAAGTAAACAAGGTGTCCCGGCGCGTCAGCTGCTTACCCTGACAGGCCGGGACAGCAACTGGTGGGGAAATTGGGGGGTGGGGTGAGAAGCTGGGAGTCAGGGGAGTAACCCTGTGACCATCCCCAATCTGACCCCACCCCTAGGCCAGGACCCCCACACTCTCCCCATCTCATCCCTTCCCACCTTATCTGGGGAGGGTCAGGGAAGGATGTCTCTGACCTGGCTGGAACTGCTCCGGCAGGCTGGGCAGCGCAGCTGCAGCCTGCTTCAGTGGGCCAGACCGGGTGTTGCGGCTACAGCATGTTCCAGCGGGCTGGGCCAGGTGGCACAGTCACAGCGTGCTCCGGCGGGCTGGCCACAACCTGCTCTGGGGGGAGGGGCCAAGTGGCACGGCTGCAGCCTGCCAGCCCTGGAGCTGCAGCTGCTTCGGAGGCTTTGGGGAGAGCAGCGTGGCCAGAAGCGGAGAGACTCTGTCCCCACCTCTTCCCTTCAGACTCTGCTGGCTGTGCTGCCTCTCCTTGCTCCCTCTGTTTGGGGGAGGGGCTGTGTCCCACCTCTCCCTCTCTATACCCGTTCATAAGCCGACCCCCATCTCTGGTGCTTCCCTTTTTCACTAAAAAAAATTCGGCTTATGAATGAGTATATATGGTACTTGCTTTTGGTTGGAGTGCCCAGCACCCCAATGGGTCCCCCTAGCCAGTCAACATGGTTTTAGGAAAAAAAGGCCTGGTCAAACCTGATTTCATTTTTTGAGGAGACAACAATGTTGGTTGCTAGAGGTAGCTGTAGATGTAACATACTTAGATTTTTGAAAGGGCTTTGACTTAGTACTGCACAACGTTCTGATTAATCAGCACCGTACAATATCAAACTCTGTGTCAGAAACAAGTTGAATCAATGTGACAGAATATGAAGAGATGAAAATTTTCAGTTGCTTATATACCAGTGCTAGGAGTCTCCGTAACAAACAAGAGGAATTGGAAATACTCATCAGTGAGAATAAATTTGATACAATTGGTGCTACTGAAACCTGACGGGAGGATCGCATGATAGAAATGTTAATATCATTGGTTAAAACCAGTTTAGGAAGGACAGAGCGGGTAAAAGAGGTGAGGGTGGGAGGTGACTCTCTGCCTAAGACACCAGTACCTGTTTTAGAGTTATTGATAACTCAAAATGAATAACAGGATCTTGAATGCAAATGGATCAATGTGCTAACAAATCCCAGGATACTGGTAAGGGTTTGTTACAGTTCACTGAATCAAATAAGTTAATTCTTAATCCCTTGTCTGTAATTTGGGAAGACACATTGGAGGGCCTCATGGACTGTTAGAATCTGGAATGGGCCATCTAGCCTAGTGGTCAGAGCAGGAAACAGGACTGAGTGTCAGAACAAAATTCCGAGGGTGGATGCCAGAGCCACAGGTCAGAAATGGAATCAGGGGTCATATATCAGAGCTAAGGGGCAAGCTAGAGTCAGAAATTGGAGCCAAGGAGTCAGAACCAGATTACCTGGAATCAGAGAAGGCAGCAGCAGGGCTTGGTCTGAGGAAGAAGCAAGGCTTGGACAAGGCACAAGCAGAAGCTAATACAGCTGTAGGTGAAAGCTTTAAGCAGCTAGCACCCTTCTGCTGGTCTTCAGAGCAGATCTGCTGATCCTCTCAGCCAATCAGGCAGCTCAACTGGGGCCCAGTTATGCTCATTAAACTGCGTAGGAGTTAAGACAGTAGGCAAGCAGGCTAGCTGAGGGTCTTTACTCCTGACAGTGCCTCCTCCTCCAGAGATGGACATCCTTTGGTACAGGCCAATTGGATATGGCTGCAACCTTGCGAGGATTTATGGTTACAGATATGGGAAAGAAGATACACCCAAAGAATTACATTTTATCTTGGTCAAACTTACACTTCTCAGGCTTAGCATATAGATGGCTTTGATGGAGACTCTCAAGGACACTGAGTACATGATGATTGTTTGATCTTCCAAAGAGATAGTATCATCAAGGTGGATAACTACAAAATAGTCTAGCATGTCTCTGTAGATATCATTGATGAAATGCTGGAAGGTCGCTGAGGCATTGCACAGGCTAAACAGCATAACTGTTATTCAAAATGTCCACAGTGGGTGTGACACTGTACCCCATATTGTTCAGTGATATTATATGATTATGACATAATTATGATGTATTTTATGCAAGATAAGTCACGTGAGGTGTCATTGGCAAAGTTATGATTTGCTGAATATGATTATCATGTGTAAGCATGTATCTTTTTTTATCTGAAGTTATGAATATTGACTATGCATCTGTATTTCAAATGTAGTTACACCTGGATAACACCCACTAGACAAGATGCTTTCATGATGACTCAGGGCAATGGGCTATTAGGAAAAAACAACCGGCCTTAAGAGAAGCTTATCTCCCACCTGGTGATGCGCATTCCCGAGAACACTCCAAACAGCCTGAGAGTAATGGCTGCTATGACTCTACAAGGACATGTGATCAGACCACATGATGGTAGACTCCATCTTGGGATGTCAGTATTTTTTCCACAGACTGATCTGGGAATCAAGCTTTGAAACAAAGGGTTCCCACCATATGCAAAAGCTACAGAAGGCAGGGAGTGACATCATCTGGGGTTCTTCACTTCCCATACAAGACGACTCCAGGAAACACCTGAAGACAAAGACTGAACTGGGGGAAGTGCTGGACCCAGGCTAAAGGGATTTCTAGCCTGTGAATGAAACACCTGGGGATTCCAAGCTGTAGTGCAGTTTGCCCCTTAAGAATCTGCAACCTGCTTGTATCATTTGTTTGGCTATGAATACCAGATTCTCACCCTATTTAGTACATTAAATTTCATTTGCTTTTTTTTGTTTATTTGCTAGGTAATCTGCTTTGATCTTTTTGCTATCACTTATAATCACTTAAAATCTATCTTTTGCAGTTAATAAACTTGTTTTTGCTTTATCTAAACCAGTGAGATGGAGTGAAGTGTGTGGAAATCACAGCTTAGGGGTAAAGAGTGTTGCATATTCTTCTCCCCTTTGAGGGACGGGGTGAACTTTATGAGCTTATGCTGCACAGTTCCCTGTGTAGCACAAGATGGTATAATTTTGGGTTTATACTCCAGAGGCAGTGCCTACCTGGGGAGCTGGGAGTTGCCTTACCTGTAGCTTTTCCATTGTTCACTGCAGGGGCTACAGGACAGAGAGCCTACATGTAACTGCAGCTGACCATGGCACTATCTGTATGAGTACTGGTGAAAGTACAGGCTGGAGGGCTTTGGAGATTGTCACAGCAGTACAGTGTGAGAGGGAGCCCAGGCTGGTGGGTCAGGGGGCTCAGTGGTACCCCATAGGAACCCATCACACTGGGTACAGAGCATGGTCTTCCACCAGTCTCCCTTCCTAGTCCTCACCACGTTATAAGTGCCATAGAATCTAACTTCACGAAGACCGTGCAAGAGTGAAGTTGTTTAAAAAGCTCACTCAAAAGGGTCAGGAGGTACTAGTTCTGGATAGTAACCTTGTTTACCACCCTGTAGTCCACACAGGACTGCAGAGATCCATCCTTCTTTACAAAGAAAACTGATTCCTCAGTCAAAGATATGGATGGATGGATGGATGAATGAAAAAACCCTTTTGAAGTTTCTCTTGAAGGTAGCTCTGGAGAGCCTATAGCTCAGGGTTGGAAAGAGAGCAGATGCAATTGAAAGGGATCTCTGCTACGGGCTGAAAGTCAATGGGGTAACTGTGACTATGATGGGGTGGCAAGGTGTCCACATTCTTCTCATTGAACATGTTGATGAATTCTTGGTATTTAGCAAGTATCGCCAAGGTGGCAGGAGGGGAAATGGAAGGTGTCAATATCACCTGAGAATTAACAGTCTTGGCTTCTCTGAGAATGCAGATTGAACTGCAGAGGGCTTTTGGCCCATAGCTGGCTTTTGGGAGACAAGACTGCCAACAGTGCAGGGAGCTGAAAACATACTGCACCTGCCCTCCAATGGATATGCAGATTGTGGGTGGTGAGCGAGGACACGCCAAGAATAACTGGAGACACTGGTTCTCAAATAAGTCCGAATTGGAGGGTTTCTCAATGACCCTGGAGGATGATGAACTCCAAGGGGTTAGAATGGTGGGCCCAAGAGAGGAGCAAATCATTAACAAACTACAAGTCTAAAGAGCTTTTACTTAGGATGGGTATTATATAAATTTGGCAGTCTAGATCCATGAAATTACTGAAGGCACCTGAATCCATCTTGATTCGCAGATCAGATGGACCTCAGACATGGTGAGGAGTCGAAGTTGGAGGGGGAGTTGGAGATGTGTTTGGTTCCAGTTAGCTGTCAGAGTACAAGTGGACAAATACTGTGATTGGGTACTGGAAGAAGGAGGAAGAACATTAGCCCACTCCAATCTCTCTATTAGGACTGGGACTTGGCATTTCCCAGCCAGGATGCAAGTTCAGCTTTTACAGCACAGTCCAATGCAAAGTGTCCAGCTTCTCTGCAGTAAAGGGATAAGGCTGCCATTCAACACTGATTTTTCTTAGCGTTGGAAAGATCGGGCTGGGCTTGATCGATTTGCATGGGCTCAAGTCTGTGTAGGCAAAACCAGCAGTTGGTGGACTGTAATCAGGGAAACTGGGGAGACACAGGAGGCTGACTGAGCTTTGCTCTTGGTGGTGCTCTGTCAGATGGTTATCAATCTTAATGAAGAGTTTGATTAACTCCACCTATGCCGGCTTGTCTTTGATTTCTTCACTAAGGCCAAACCAGAAGTGGTAATACTGTGCAGCCTCACTCCACTCTGTGCCCACTACTAGGAGTCAAAAATCTCCCCGTGAATTTAGAAACCAATTGGGGTCCCTGCTGCAATGCTTGGAGCACGGACTCTGCTGAGTGTGTGTGTGTGGTTTGAGTCATCAAAGCTTATCATCATGGCTTGCACAGACCCAGAAACCAGGCCTCCCCAGTCAGCAAGGTGATAAGTCTTTCTTGGGCTTGTTTGGTGCAGAATGCTCTTGGTTTCCACAGAAACAGAAGCCAACACTGATACAGGAATCCACGGAATATGTTGAAACTGCCAAACTTTTCCAGCAGTGGAAACTTTGGTTCTTCAAGAAGTGTGGTCACTATCTGGGTATTCCACTACCCGCTTTCTGTCCTCTGTGCTTCGGATCTGGTTGGATTCACAGTAAGAAGAGGCACTGATGGGGCATTAACCGACATTGCCTCTTATACCTTTGCTTGGGAGCAAGAGGAGATCTACTGTTTGTGTGCAGGGCAATGAATACTGCTTGTTGAAATCTCTGGACTCAAGCACATGGTGCACATGTGTATCCCATGTGTGGAATATGGGTAGGGATCACATCTTGAAGAAATTCCAGTTACAGTAAGTAACTTCCACTTCCAATTCTGATCTTTGGCTCTGATTCCTGGTTATGATTCTGGCTTGACTCCTTGACTTTGGCCTCTGACTCTGGTTCTGACCTCCGGATCCGCTTCCATACTTTTGGAGTCTGTTCTGACCATTACACCTGATTCCTAATGTGACCACGAGGCAAAATTGCCCACATCTGGACCCTAACAGATGGAGCAGGCCACCAAAAGGAAGTCAGAGGAAAAGGGGCCCGGTTCCCACCAAGACAAACAGATTCCTGTCAAAGATAGTGGGTACAGTTCAGAACCTGCAGTCACAGAATGTGGCCCTGAAAATACAAGCTACACCACCTGTGGCTCTCACCCCATCTCCCTGCAGCTCTCACCCCATCTCCCTGCGAATTTCCACTTACAGTAAGTAGCCATTTCTTCACTGAGTGCTGGTCTTTGAGTATTGCACATGTGGATAATACTGTATCCTGGAAAGCAGTGACTCTGAAAAGGATGTAAAGATCATACTGGACAAGCAACCAAAATAAGTGCCAGTACTATGCTGTGGCAAAAAGTGCTAATGTAAATCTTGGCTGTATAAACAGGGGAGTAATGATTAAAGGAGTGATTCTACCTAAATATACAGAATAGGTGAGACAGAATCTGGAATACTGAGTACAGTTCTGAAAACTTGGAGACATTGCAGAAAAGAGCAACAAAAATGATTTGTGAGCTGGAAAAAAATGCCTTACAGTGTAAGAGACTAAAAGCTCATCAAAAAAGACTGAGGTGACTTGATTACAGTGTATAAATAGCTTCATGGGGAGAAAATACTGGGTACTAAGGAACTCTTTAATGTAGTGGAAAAAGGTACAACAAGAACCAATGGCTGGAAGCTGAACCCAGACAAATTTAAATTAGAAATTAGACGAAAAATATTTAACAGCAAGAGTGATTAACCACTGGAACAAATGGTAGATACTCTATTTCTTGATGTTTTCAAACCAAGACTGGACACTATTCTGGAAAATATTCGTTACCCAAATAAAATGATGCCTTAGTCAAACAAGTTATTGGGCTCGATGCAGGAGTAATGGTGAAATTTAATAGCTTGTGATTATACAGGAGATCAGACCATATGATCTACCAGTTCTTTTTGGCCTTAAACTTTATGAATCTGTGAACCTGTTTTGCATAGCAACAGTTTCTCACTCTAATTAGGACTGTCTACATGAGTAAAATGCACTGGCTTAATTTAAATCAGCTTTTAAACCAATTCAGTTAAACAGTACAAGCTCTTGTAGAGAGACATTCAGATTTAAGAGTGGCCTAGTTCAGTTTAGCTTAAAGCAATTCCCAAGCAACTTAGGCTTAAACCAAAATAAGCCTAGTTTAAACAGAAATGAGTATACACACAATCTTTTGCACCCATTGAATTCAATCAGTTTAAAAATCATATCTTAAGTTTAACTGGTGGAACCTTCTCATGTGGACAAGTCCTTATATATAAATTGTATTATACTGTATTTAGAAAAGGTAATGCTGAACTGACAGTTCAAACTAATTTGATGATCCCGATTGTTCTGTCAACATAGATCTGTCAACATTAGCTGTTTCCACTGCATACTGATATCCCTAAGGGTATGTCTACACTATCAGATTAGTTCGATTTAACTTAATTTGAATTTGTGGAATCGACCTTACAAAGTCGAATTTGTGTGTCCACACTAAGGACACTAATTTGATTTTGTGAGTCCACACTAACGGGGCAAGCGTCGACATTGGAAGCGGTGCACTGTGGGAAGCTATCCCACAGTTCCCGCTGCCCATTTGAATTCTGGGATTTCCCCACAATGCATGCTGGGGGGAAAAAATGTGTCGAGGGTGGTCTTGGGTAACTGTCATCATTCAACGTGCTTTCGGACGTCTCAAGGGGAGATGGAGGAGCTTACTGACTCGCTCGGATCTCAGCGAAACCAATATCCCCATTGCTATTGCAGCTTGCTGTGTGCTCCACAATCTCTGTGAGAGCAAGGGGGAGACCTTTATGGCAGGATGGGAGGTTGAGGCAAATCGCCTGGCTGCTGATTATGCTCAGCCAGACAGCCGTGCAATTAGAAGAGCCCAGCAGGAAGCGCTGTGCATCCAGGAGGCTTTGAAAGCTAGGTTCCTCAGGGAGCAGGGTAACCTGTGACTGTTCAGTTTCTTTACAGAGAAGCTGAACTTGCCCCTGCTTCAGTTACTGTTGACTTTCTTCTGCGGTTACATACCCCATTCACCACGTTTCCCCCCTTCCAACAGACGTTTAAAAATAAAGTTCATGGAACATTATTAACAACGTTTTCTTTATTAATGAATTTGCGTTAAAGGGTTGAAACAGGGATGCACACTGTGGTGGGTAGGGTGTGCAGTGATGTTAACACCGCTTCTACACTCGAGGAATGATAGGCTCCTGCTCCTAGAGCGGTCTGCAGTGCCGGACTGGTTGTTTCAACGGAGCCTGCCATCCCTCCTTTTCGGGACTCTGTGTGCGGGGGCTATGTGACCTTGTGGGGGGGGAGGACGGTTACAGATTCCCCTGCTGCGTGGCTCTGTGGTCTGGGACAAGGACCGCTGCATAAGTTCTGTAACCGCCCTCCCATGCCACAAAGTCACGTACCCCCCACCCACACAGAACATGGAAAACACCTCCCAGACCGACCAGGGTGCCTACTGACTGCACTGTGTGTGTGACCTGCTGTTGATCCTGCCCCCGTGTCTGTACCCTGGTAAAGGTGACTGTCCTATGCATTTAACAACCCCCTCCCCCACCCTTCACAGACAGTCTTCTGTAGAAAAACTTGACGGAAATAGTAATTAACAGCAAACTACTTTTAATAATCAACTACACAGTTAGGGGATGAAACTGGGATTGGGGCTTCGGTGAGCCAGGAAGGGAAGGACTTCTCAACATTTAGGGAATGAGAGCCTTCTTGTATTTGTGCACTCTGCAGGGGTGCAGTGACAGTTTTCATGGCCCCTGTCGCCCCTCCTTCTTGTTACTTTGGGTGAGGGGGGTTTGGGACTTTGTGGCGGGGGAGGGCGGTTGCAGATACAGTGCAGGGGGGCTCTGTCCTCCTGCCTGCGGTCCTGCAGAACATCCACAAGGCGCCGGAGTGTGTCAAATTTTCCCTGGGCATTTCCTGTGTGGCTGGTCAGAACATCCAAGCTCGGACTGCTGTCCAGAGCGTCAACAGAGTGGTACACTGTGGGATAGCTCCCGGAGCTACTAAGGTTGATTTCGGTCCACACATAGCCTAATTCGACATAGTCATGTCGAATTTAGCGCTACTCCCCTCGTCGGGGAGGAGTACAGAATTCGAACTAAAGAACCCTCTAGGTTGAACTAATTAGCTTCCTGGTGTGGACGGGTGCACGGTTAAGCCGAATTAACGCTGCTAAATTCGACATAAAGTCCTAGTGTAGACCAGGCCTAAGATGGCCACCAAACAATAAAGATGAGTTTTGCCAATTTATTTTTCCCTATATAACATTTGCTAACTATGCTTGGTACAATGAGTATTTTAACCAGACTTTCTTCTGAATGAAGAATTTCAAATATTTTCCAATCCTGCCTGTGATCTCAACCTGTTTACATTAATATATCATAGCGTTCTGGATTCCTTGTATACCTACACAGTTTAGTCTGGCACATGGAGATGAAAACCTTGCATTTCCTATGGCTACAGATTTTCAGTATTATTTAAGAGAATCCTGCACACCGCATGGGAAACAAGAGCAGACAAAGAGGGAAGAAAAAATAAAAATGAAACAAAATGGAGAATGTGTACTCAAGAAGGGTTGAGAGGAGTCTGAAAAGGAAATAGGAACTGCTGGTGTAGAGGAAAGCACACTTCTTTGGTAGGCAGTTTGATCTTTGGATTCTTGGACCAGAAGGGGCTGAGAACACTAGAGATATAATACTCAAACTGCAGGGGGTGGGTGCATTTTGCCCAGTTTTCGAATAACCTTTACTGGATAATTTAAAGGAGCCACATTGAAAGACTACCAAGGAAACTGCATTTGGTGTTCTTCCAATAGGGAATGGGGTCACAGACAAGGGACGAGGGAGAGAAATAGAGAATATAGGAACAAGATTGGTGGGATGAGAAGAAGAGAAGCAGAAAGCAAAGGGTGTAGCAGGAGAAGTAGAACAAAATGAGAAAACTATCATAATATTTGAAGAGAATGATATTTGTTTCATTTGTCTTGATGGCTGATTTGACTGGTTGCCAAAATGAAAATCATGCCCTTGCCCACAATTAAAAAAAACAAACAACCACCACCCACCCCTTCCTAGGAAAGTAAGTGGATGTTCCGGATAATCACTTGTTTGTAAACGCTTTTGCTCACAAGTTGTGTGTCATCTAGCCACTAGAATAGCCCATCTTCTCAACAATACAGGTTGCTGTGAACATATCACTATAGTGGCTTCTCTGTGTACTGGCTCCCACTGAATAAAGATTCAAATTCAAATTCTCTCTCCCAAAAGTCAAAACCCTTCATGGAACTGGACTAGTTCAGGTGTGGCCTCTTTGTTTGCAGCCATGACCTCGTACATCCACTATGTTCTACTGGAACAATGAAACTGTTAACCAACAGGCGAACTGATGAGCACAAGATACAGAACTTTCACAGGGGCTGGACCTAGACTATGGAACTCACTCCTGCAAGAAATAAGACCTCACCACATTCAGAACTAAAAAATATTTTTGACTTAGCTTTCTTTCAGTAAAGCCTTCCTCCCTCAAAAATAATCAAGTTATTTCTGCTACAGACTTGAAAGAAAATAAAAATATTGTCATTGTTTTCTATTTTTAGATACTCAAGGGGGACTCAGATACTGGGGTTATGGAGATTATACAGACAGGCAGAATTAAAGCAAGAGACTAAAAAGTCAGTTCTCCTATGCCCTATTTTGGGAAACAAAATGGCAGATGAAATTCAATGTTGATAAATGCAAAGTAATGCACATTGGAAAACATAATCCCAACTACATATATAAAATGTTGTGGTTTAAATTAGCTATCATCACTCAAGAAAGTGATCTTGGAATCATTGTGGATAGTTCTCTGGAAACATCCACTCAATGTGCAGCAGTCAAAAAAGCTAACAGAAAGCTGGGAATCATTAAGACAGGGATAGATAGTAAGACAGAAAATATCATATTGCTTTCACGCTTTCCTTCCTCAAAGAGTCTTTTCTTCAAAGAAAGGCCTGAGGATCTTACTCTCTTTCCCTTCTAAGGTTCCATAACATGCCTAACATTCTTGTAAATGTAGGTGCCCAAGTCATAGTGTTTATATGCTACGCACTATGCATAGTGTTTATATAAGGTTTTTCCCACTCAAATATTAAAGTCTGTTGAAATATCCTCACTATTACAGTTTCTATATCTGCCCTTGCCAGCTTGTTCTATACGATATTTTCTGCAAAAAATTTTACAGAAGCTTTGAGAGGAACAGTTGGTATTCTAATGATATGTCTACACTGCATTAAAAACCTGGGACTGGCCTGTGCCAGCTGACTCAAGCTCATTGGGGCTCGTATTAAGGGCCTGTTTAATTGCAGTGTAGACATTCAGGCTTGGGCTAAAGCCCAGGCTCTACGATCCTAGGGTCTGAGCGCTCAGGCTTCAGCCCATGCCTAAAAGTCTACACAGCAATGAAACAACTACCAAATGAGCATGAGTTGGCTGGCACAGGCCAGCTGCGGGTGGTTCTTTGCTGTGCAGATATACCTTGGGAGTGTCCCAGAACTCAGGCTGCAGCTCGAGACTGAATATCTACAGCACTATTAAACAGCCTGTTAGCCTGAGCCAGCTGGCATGGGCCAGCCACAGGTGTCTAACTGCAGTGTAGACATACTCTAAGAATCAGGTGCAGATTATGTACACTATGTGGAACCACAGGTTGAAATCTCATCAGGGCTGACTCAATCCTTCATCCTTTTTGAGGCTCTCTAGGAAGCTTGAATAACAGTTCACTGTATGTTAGCCTTTCACACAAGACCTTAAAATAAATACATAAATAAATTATATATATATATATATATACATATACACACACACACACACACACACAAAGAAGGACTTATGGAAGATCCTATAACATTTCTCATAGGAGACAAGGCTTGTTCCCATAATTGTTCTCTTTTTCTGATGCCCTTCACTATCATACTGCTTGACAGCTGACTGCCTCCATTCTCCCCAAAGGCGGCCATATTTCAGTGGTAGTTTATGAATAGTGTGAAGTGCTATAGGATAGCTTGAGATAAAACAAATGCTATTCAGTAACAATTTTTACTTTTATCACACCTTCCGACAAGGTACCACAAAATGTTTCACAAATGTTAAGTGTTTGAGCTTCATAACACCAACAGAAGGATAAGTAAGTAATATCCTTATCTCCATTTTAGTTGCAGAGAAATCACAGCCACAGAGGGGTCAAGTGACTTCTTCAAGGTCACACAAGAACTGCAGAGCTAGAAAAAAAATCAGGTTTTTCCAACTCCTAGTTCTGTGCTACAGTCCATACTGATTCTCTAAATATATGTAAGATATTAGTATGTCTTGTTTGTGCACACAGCTGAGTTAATTACTACCTTGAATAATTTACAGCACTCCCTCACCTTCTCTATATACTACTAGTTTTAAAAAAGAAAACACTGTCATGTCCCCTCTAAATTCCTGTCTTCTAAAAATTTCTATTTTTTTCCTCATAGTTCAACTTTTGAAACCCTTTATCACTGTTAACCTCTTCTGACTATTTAGTCTCTCTCCATTATCCCTCCTATAATCCAGTGTGGAAAATTATACAGAAAGCTCCATAAATAAGCTCACAAACCTATGAGCTATTACATTATTTCTTTTACTTTGTGCTCTCGTCTTCCAGAAACCAAGATAAGATGAATTATGTTGAAATTATGTACATGGAGAGGTTCTAAGTATACTCTAGAACACCAGTATTTAATCAACATGAGAAACCACTGCTTTTTAAACATGGTTTAAATGAAGTGTTACAAAAGTGAATAAAAGTAATAAGTAAATGCTCATCACCTCTTCATCTGACTTCCTGGTAGATGGGTCTAAAAGTTTCATAGTGAACAGTTGCCTAAGACTCCCAGCAAAATTTCAGCTGCACCATTAATACAAGTTTAGGAATTTGTCAGAATTCAGCAGCTGTTGAACAAGTGAATCACCAGCACAATATAAATGTTAATGAGAGGAAAATTTAGTAGTAGTATTGTTTACTTATTGCTAAGTTTTTGCTAATTTACAGATACACCATTACTGACATCATATTTGGTCAAGGAGTTCAAAGTAGAACTACACAGCGCTTTTACCAAAACTTAGGTTATTAAAACAATATTGCCTTCTTTTTTAACCTAGTAAAAGTTCTTCTACTGATTATCTTAAATCTTTTAGAGTAGCAGCCATGTTAGTCTATATCTGCAAAAAGAACAGGAGTACTTGTGGCACCTTAGAGACTAACAAATTTATTTGAGCATAAGCTTTCGTGGGCTACAGCCCACTTAATCGGATGCATGTAGTGGAAAACATAGTAGGAAGATAGATAAATAAATAAATAAATAAATACACACACACACACACACACATATATACACACACACACAGAGAATATGAAACAATGGGTATTACCATACACACTATAAGGAGAGTGATCAGTTAAGCTGAGCTATTATCCTGCATCAGCTGAGCACTGAAATTCATTGCTGGAAATGAGTGTGTTTCACCTGTGTGTTAGTATGGTTCAGATGGGCACTGAACTTGTAACACTGTGATTAGTGATTAAACTTTATGAAATGCTTGTAAGCTACTGCATGCATTAATCTCACTTATATCTTTATCACATGTTATAAGGTGATATTTAAGTTTTTGCTTTATAACTGTAAAAACTGTTTGCCCTGAAACTGTCAACTGTCAGAAGGGATGGCCTCTTGCCCATCAGGAAGGACTACCAAAACTAAATGGGCCTTTATGGAACATCACAATACAAAGACCTTGCTAATTGCTTGTAATGATCCCATCAGCTTGAATTTTGGAAGAAGAAAATAAAGAAACCAAGCAACAAAATTTTTCATCTCTGTTGCTGCTTGGACTCCCACAAGGCTGGAGCTATGAAACAGAAGCCGACATCCCTAGGGTCAACCTGGGTTAGCCCTAAAAGACATTCAGTGCTGACAGATTACTATAACTCAACTTTTCAAACCACAGACTGCAACTCTTTCGTATATATGTTTGCCTGCTTTAGCCAGTAAACCACATTCTTTTTCCTAGTTAATAAATCCTTAGTTAATTGACTATATGATTGGCTTGGGGTGCAGGACTGTTTCACTTGCTGTGTAGACTTCCAGGCTTAGGCAGGAGCCTGAACTCTGGGACCCTCCCACTCCACAGGGTCCTAGAGCTCAGGCTCCAGCCCGAGCCCAGAAGTCACCACAGCAATGAAACAGTCCCCAGCCCGAGTCCCACAAGCCCACCACGGGTGTCTAGCTGCCATATACACATACCCCAGGTCAATTTGTACCTCAGAGTAAGTGACTGGTCTCTTGGCATTGGAAGCAACCTGAATCTTTCAAGATCTTTGGTATAGTATAGCAACCAATTATCAATAAGTTGAGCTTGCCCCAGTTGCAAGATAGACCGGAATGCCCATGGGGAACTCCATGATAAGACTATTATAGTGCTTCAGGAGTTCACATTTGTTCCTGGGTTGGTTAAAAATAATTATAGGACATAAAACAAGTTTGGGGTGTCTGCCCTGTTTTTGACAATCGGCTCTGAGGTTGGCACTCTGTCGTGAATCACTCCAGACAGCATAACAACTACTCATTAGCTTTTCCAATTAGTAAATTGACTAGAATCTTTATTTTGGACTCTAAAAAGATCACAATTCACACTTCTGGAAAACAGATCTTTCCAGCTTTTAGGTTAATTAACACGTATAAAAGACTATCAAGCAAAGACTTCACTTAACACTATGCTTCCAAAGGCTGGCACAAAACACCAGTGCATCATCTCTTATTGTTACAACTGACTTCTTGAGCACAACTAAAGGTTAAACAAGCATAAGGTGATGGTCATCATTTTTGGCATTTGTGAAAGCACTGAGTCCATCTTCTCACATTCCAGTAGCATTGGTGCTGACAAGCAAGTCAGCAGCTCAAAGCCCAACTCCTTTCAGAAAGACAGAGAGCCTGAGCTTTGAAAGCATTTACATGTGACCTGAAAGAACCAGTTCAAAGGGCCAAGGCACCTTATTTGTTTTCTAAAGAAGCCTAGGATGCCCTCGTTCCTTTCAGAGGCAGATTTGACAAGTGTTGTAATAAATATTACATGCACAGGAAAGTTAAAATCAATAGCAGGTTAATGTTTATTGAAACAATACAACGAACCATTTTTAATACCATTACTTGAAAACAGATCTAATCTAGCAAGGGAAATTCAATTTATTTTTAGAGCAATCAGAATTTGTTTTTTACTCTAGGGATTTGTTGCAAACTCTGTCTCTTGAAATGTGCTTACTGTACTGTATTTAGCAGAAACAGTTTAGCCTTAATAAGCTGATAGTCTGCACGGGAGCATGGATCAACTCATTCTCATTAAGAATGTAAGCAGCTTTCTAACAGCCTACTTTGCTGTTCAGCCTATGCCAGAGAAAGCAGGGATCTCTCTTCTAAAACCCATAATTTATGAGTTTATTCAAACCCGCCAAATTGCTTTAAGTAAACGCCTCTTACATTTGAAAATTCCCATGGCAACTCATTTAGTTTGGCAGGCAGGCAGACCCAAATTCAATCCTTTTATCCTCCAGCTAAACCATTACAATGGTAATTCTGCTCTGACACTCTGAAGAGACTGCTAATTACTGTACTTTGGGTCCCCAGACAGATTTCCCATTCAGATTAAAATGGCTGTGCATGGTTGAAAACAGTAGCAAACACCTTTTTGTACATGAGAAGGATGCACTCTCACATTACAGCTTTATCCACTGGAGGATCCATTACTGCAAAGTCAATCTTGTAATTCAACAGATATTTTTCCCAACAAATTGTGAACTAGAGAAACAAAAGTAATATGAAGTGTGCAAAAACTTTCAGCATCTGGTGCCTTTCTTAAAATAAATAAATAAATAAATAAATAAATAAATAAATAAAGGGTGAGAGAGTATGTCACTGCCAGGACAACAGAGTTGTGGATCAGTCAATCAGGAACTAATACACTACTGAAGACACACTCAACCATCTTTCTTTCACTCATTATCCTGATTCATTATAAGAATATAATTCGTTATTTAAAATATTAAAATCTAAGTTATACATCAAGACACTACATAAAGGCACTAGTGAATATCATACAGTATAATATACATTACATGTAATCTAATAATATGGCAGCCCACAATCTTGTTTTGACTGGGATTGCCCCATATTTTACAAACCGATCCAGAGTATTTAACATCCTCCAGTTACAATGAGAGAGGTTACTCTGAGAGCTGCTCCTCAAGTGGGTTTTTCTTTTGTTTTATAAGCAATTATCATCTTCTAGTCACTTGTTAGCTTTGGCTGACTATGAAGGAAACTAACTGATGATTGCTCCCCTGCTCTCCATTCTTCAGCTGTTTCCCCTACTATCCAATTGCAAAGTGCAGTTCAGTAGCAGGAAGCAGAACAGTCACCAGCTACCTCCTGCACAAAACAACGGAAGCCCAAACCCCTGCCTTAATTCTACAGTAGGGATAGAAAAAAAAAATAGGGTGGCATTTCTTTCCTCCCACCTTTCCCTATTGTTCTAAGTACCTGGAGGTAGGAAGAGGCACACCAGAATTACTAATATTTTGAGGATGCTGAGAGGATAACTGCTGCCTAGAAGCCCCAAACTTAAATGGAAAAACTTAGCACTAGAAAAGGTTCAGAAAAGGGCAACTAAAATGATTAGGGGTTTGGAGAGGGTCCCATACGAGGAAAGATTAAAGAGGCTAGGACTCTTCAGCTTGGAAAAGAGGAGACTAAGAGGGGATATGATAGAGGTCTATAAAATCATGAGTGATGTTGAGAAAGTGGATAAGGAAAAGTTATTTACTTATTCCCATAATACAAGAACTAGGGGTCACCAAATGAAATTAATAGGCAGCAGGTTTAAAACAAATAAAAGGAAGTTCTTCTTCACGCAGCGCACAGTCAACTTGTGGAACTCCTTACCTGAGGAGGTTGTGAAGGCTAGGACTATAACAGTGTTTAAAAGGGAACTGGATAAATTCATAGGGCTAAGTCCATAAATGGCTATTAGCCAGGATGGGTAAAGAATGGTGTCCCTAGCCTCTGTTCGTCAGAGGATGGAGATGGATGGCAGGAGAGAGATCACTTGACCATTGCCTGTTAGGTTCACTCCCTCTGGGGCACCTGGCATTGGCCACTGTCGGTAGACAGATACCGGGCTAGATGGACCTTTGGTCTGACCCAGTACGGCCGTTCTTATGTTATGTCCTTGGAAAAGTTTTAAAAAATATGCCAGCACCTACTACATGTAATCATTATAAACAAACACTAAATCTCAGGGTATGTAAGTTATAACATAAATATGACTCCCCCATCCCCACCAAATGAGGCAAGACTAGTTTTATTGTAACACACTGTTCAGCTTATTTTTTTGGTTAATTTTTTTTTCTAGCCTAGCTTTGCTAAGGATGTCAACAACAGTAATATCAACTAGTGCTTCACAAAAAGCAGCCAGCATCCCCATCCCCATTTTACAGCTGGGTAAGCTGAGACACATAGAGGGGAAACAATTTATCTGAGGTCACCCAGCAGGCCAGTGTATCTCTCGAGGGCAGGATTCCTTCACCTGTCGTGACTACCCATCTGCCTCTTGACCAATTTTAACTGCCTTTTTGTTGTATAAGACTGTTTTCCACTACCAGTCTTGTTTCAAACTAAATTCAAGTAAATGCAAAAACAACTGTATTTAGTGCAATTAGGGTAACGTTCTGTCTGTTTTAAGAATCACAGAGTTTGAATAAGTTCTGATACCTTCTGTTTTGGGATTCCCCCCACCCACATACACACAGATGGACTATTACCAATATAGCAAGCAGTTACTAAGGAAGTCACAATGTATAAATATCTGGAAAGCACAGCAAATAGTTCTGGTTTGCTTTCATACAACATAGCTAAAAACCCTATAGTAACAATTTTTAAGGGGGCTTTTACCAAATGTTTGAGTTCGATTTGTTGGGTCCAGTGCCACATTTAAGCATACCTGACAAAAAACAGTTACTAACCTTTTTGTAACTGTTGTTCTTTGAGATGTGTTGCACATGCCCATTCCAATGTGTGCGCCTGTACAACTGCCAGAAATTTTCCCCTCAGTGGTATCCTTTGGGGTGGCTCTGGTGCTGCACTATGAGCACATGGCACCCGAGGGTGCCAGAGCCACCCCGACAGATACCACTGAGTGAAAAATATCCAGTAACTGTGCTCGGGGAGCACACACACCTACATGTGCAATCATTCGAAGAAGACTATGAAGTAATTGTCAGTATACATTCATTCTGGCAAAAAGGTGGTGTAATGCATGGATTTAAGTGTTAATTCCACCAGAATTTGTGCATAAAACAATGCCTAAGTGTTATGCCTGTCAAAGTTAGACTCAGGACTCTCAGTTTGTCAGACCACTCTGTTTATTAGCACAGTGCTCTGCTAATGACACCCAGATAATGTGAGCACCATGCAAGACACAAAGTATCTTATTTATACAGATAAAAGGGCGAGAACTTAACAAGATAACAAAGGAAGCGGATTCTGATAAATTTACCTGGGCTAGACATGCATATCTTATTTCCTTACTAACTAGTACCGATCTTCTGTTAATGTTTCACCATTAGCTTAAGTGGACTCATTGTTTATGCCTAATGTTTCTTTTCCTGACACCTGTATTTAAACATTTCTTATTTCTGCTTAAAGATACATACAACATTTCTGTAATCCATTCTTATTTTTACAATAAAATTCATTCTACTTTCACATGCCACACCAATGATTTACAGAAGTCTGCCACTCATTAGAACAGCAAGGAAAGCCACCCGTTACGAAAGTCCCATGTTTATCATTTTCCTCCAGTATGATCCCTCCATTTCTTCATTTTGTTCCTTGCAGCTCCATCCCCTTGCTTCCTTACCAATTCTCCCCTCACCTGAAAATGTGACTAGCTTAAATTCTGCTTCCCTCCACCCCCAGGACTAGACTTTGGCTATGTCTACACTTATGATGGCATGCAGAGTACATATACTGCATGCTCCCCTAGCACGGGTATAAACAGTGGTATAAACAGTAGTGCAGACAGTGAGGCACTGCTTAGGTGAGAAGAGTAAAAGCATGCCAGAATCTTAGGGTATGAACCCTACAACGGTTCGACATGCCCAGTGTCTCCTACATCTACACTGCTAAACACAGCAGTGTAGTGTCTCACTGGTAGAGCCTTTCCCCACTAAAGGGAAAGACTCTGGCAGCAAGGGAGCCTTTCCCTCCTGACTCCTCCTCACTGGAGCATTTCACTCCTCCATACTGGAGCTGCACACCACAGTATGGACACAGCCTACTTTTTGCTGTGGCGTATAGCTACATGTATCCTACATGCTGCCACCAATGCAGACAAGGCCTTTGAGACTTGTTATAACATGGACATACAGAATGCTGCTTAGGACTAAGTAAGCTACACTTGATTCCAGCAGTTCCTGAGCTGATCATACCTGCCATCTCTGCAGCAAGCTGTTTCAAAAGCACTTAAAGAGAAAATAATCATGACTTCCACTTATGGACTTATCTCTGTCCCTCTTTCACTTCCAGAAAATAGGATTTTTTTTTTCCTATTCATGACCAAAAATCTCTCATCAGAAAATGTAGTGTAACTGAAACTTTCCACAGAATAAGGCTGGTTTCAACAAAATTTTTCAGCTTTCTTCGTGGGAATATTAAAACAAAAATTTAGTTCCAACATGTCATTCTCTTTTAAATCAAACATTTTGGAATTAAAAACAAAGTAATTCAAAATGTTGAACTTTCTCATAAAACGAAGCTTCCATTTTCAAACATCTCTAAAGAAAAAGTAATGAAATAGTCATGGAAAAATGTTAATGAAAACAATACCTATGTTGGGGAGAAATCTAGTGAAAGCTAAAGTGAACACATACATATTCATATATTTTAGTAAGATGAAGGCATCTAATATAATTCAATAATTTTTTCACAACAGCTAATCAAAGTTATTTTTAAACACAAAATTTTAAATGTGCTATGAACAAAATACGGTAAGACTTCAGAGACTTAGCTGTGATAAGGCTTCTTTACCCTTAAATTACTGTTACATACTCAACCTTACCTCCAGTTTATTAAATTAAATTAATGGAGATATCCTATCTCCTAGAACTGCAAGGGACCTTGAAAGGTCATTGAGTCCAACCCCCTGCCTTCACTAGCAGGACCAAGTACTGATTTTGCCCCAGATCCCTAAGTGGCCCCCCCTCAAGGATGGAACTCACAACCCAGGGTTTAGCAGGCCAATGCTCAAACCACTGAGCGGCAGTTTTTAATCACACTTGAAAATTACACAAGAAACTCAGGGAGAATGTTATATTTGTAATGATTTGAAGATAATCTAATTTTTTTAATTGGAAGTTTTAAGGCTGCTTTACCTCACTCTAATGCAGCATAAAGGCCAATTTCCTCCACCACCTTTTGAGCGCCACATTTCTGCATGGGCAGACATCCTAGTTGTTTCATCAGCAGAATTCTTCAATACTGAATTAAATGAAGAATTGCTCCTATTTCAAAGTGATTGTTATCTCCTATTGCTCTCAATGAGACTCAAGCCACAGACCACCTTCAAGGATACCCATGACCAATGAGAGTGAAGCCAAAGTACCCTCAGCTAAAATGGTGGCCCTTTCTGCTGTCATGAGCCACGATTTTCTCTAAGGACAACCTGACTTCTCCCATCGAAAACAGTATGCAATAGCCATGTTTGAAAGAGGACAGTTCCTTGTTGAATTCTCTGTAGAATAACATTCATCAGCTTTTGCTGAAGAAGCAGCTTTCAGTTATGAATAATGGCGTGCACACACACACACAAAACCCCAAACATTTCTTCAAATGCAGTCAATACACATGATTTCAATGAATTTTAACTATAAGGGGAATTTGAAAAGTCTATGTTACTTTGTTATTAAGATCATTCAATGAACTGAACAGGGAGCTAAACTTCTAAAAGGACCCATTAAAATTAATTTTAACTAACAGACTAACTTGTAAATTCTCACAATTTTCATTCTGTGCTCAAAAAGTGCTGCAATTTCAGAGGATATACTGTATTCTTTATAACAAAGTTTGAATTCATGCTGTAAATGCAAATTTCAAACCTCAGCCTTAACTAAGGAACTGCAACCAGCATTTCCGTAATACAAATATTAAAATAGTCCCAGCGTACATGGTGTTTTAGTATAATTAAATGCAAACATGTCTGTGCTCCAAAGAGCTTGCTATCCAAGGACAATGTGAGTACAAGAGTTCAGTACTCTACCAGCAGAATAGCAAATGGTCATTAAACCAGAATACTACATGGATAATGTGGAACAATTTGGATTTAGGGTTTTTAACAAGTTAAGTCACAGAATACATTAGTTTGAAGGCTGCTACAGGCAAATGCAGTGAAAGAAAGCTTTGAAGTTTTAAGTGAATGAACATGACAAAGTGTTATGGCAACAGAAGCCTAAACAGGGTGCAGGAAACAAAGATGCTATAGGAGAAATTGAGACCGATGAGGGAAGAGGGTACAGTGGTTTGAATAGGAAGAATTTTGAAATTCATCCAGAAAATGGGAAGAAATTTTCAGTAGACTCAAACTAAAAACTAACAGCTAGCATTATATAAAATCATTTCACTGATAACAAAGAGATCCCTGAAGTGTGAAGGCTGATCTACTAAAAATATTTAAAACTGTTGGCTGGCAGAAGAGGAAGTCAGAAGAAAGGGTATAATCTTATTTCAGCTTTTTTTACAGTAGGAATGTTCTGTAATAAATATGCAGTGTAGTTGTAGCCATGTCAGTCCCAGGATATTAGAGATACAGGGTTGGTAAGGTAATATCTTTTACTGGACAAACTTCTGTTATTACCTCACCCACCTTGTCTATGTATTAAATGTTTATTATCAGTGCCTTTTACTTCCTTTATCAGTGATCAGATCTTGTTTCTGCATGAAGATGTGCTATGACAAGATGCTTTTAAAACATTTCTTAGGGGAAGTTAAAGACTAAAGATACCTAAAGCATAGCTGACTTTTTTAAAAATCTAGAGGCTGTTTGATATCAAACCATATATTACGTTGTAACACTTGAATCCCCTGCCCACTTTTTTCCTTCCAAATTGCCAGAGCAGACACCGTAGTATCAAGTCACATGATGTTAACTTGGGTCTAGCTATACGCTACTGATTGAGTTCCAATCATTCCTTTTGTGATCCATTTCATGTAATGTAAAAAGCAAGTAAGTATTCAATATTTATGATTTTCTAGCGCCAACTCAATGAATTTTTGTTAACTTTAGACTAGACAATTCTAAAATACAGCGGACACCTAGATAACGGTTTACCTTCATTCAAAGGTGCATCATGCAAAAACAGATAATGAAGGTATTTTAATATTTGTGGTCCCAAATTAGAATGAACTGATTTTTAAAAGCACACTAGTTTCCCCCCCTCCCACATATTTCCCTCTCCTGCCACTCCCCCCATGGCATTACTACAGGGCAGAATGAAGGTTGTCTGGGTGCTGTAACTGTACATCTCTTAGATTTACAAGAAAACCAAATATATAATTATCTTTAATTTACAACTGGCTTACTGGTTTATAGGGCCGTGTTAATGAGATTGACGCTAACACTGGAAGTATTTATCAGCAATTTAACAGGATAGGTCTTAAATCCTATCCTATGCATCAATATAGGGCTGTGTTAAGGTTGCTGGGGAACCTTAACTGTCTTTCTGATATGTATTCTCAATTGCATCTTAATGTAATTTTTGGTCTGGGAATATTATGTTTGCAAAGCACTATATGGATATCTGTAGTATGAAATTGTAATCGCCTGTACAGCATGAACACTTGCATCAAACCAGCAGATATAGTATTTGGACAGAACTGTAGCAGTCTACAGAATGAATGTGTAAGATTTTCTGGTATGACATTTAATGTCTTCAGTACATAAGGTAGAAGCCGTCAATCCTAAAAGTGTTTTGAGCCTGGAATTTAGAAAAGAATGCATAATACTCCTATATTCACAAAAGATGACTCTCACAAGTTTTAGTATAGACAGATTACTAGTATTAAAATCCTCCGTAGAAAAATTAGATTAACTTTATCAATCTTCAATTAATTACAGATAAATCATTTGCATTCATTCATTTTAATGAATTAATCATTTATGCCTACAGATTTGTTATTACTTGTATTTTAATGAAAAAAGCAATTGAATTTTCATTCTGGAATTTCAATTCATGCTCTGTGTTGCACATTGGGTGCCTGTATTTGGCAGGTTATGAGTGAAAAGTTGTATTTGTAACAATTTATTGTTAAGTTATTAAATTATGTATACCAGTGGACCCTACTTTCCTCTGTTAAAGGGCAACCCCATTTGTCATTTTTGTGTATGCTTCAGCAACTAATCAACCTACATGAAAATATCTGGCATCATTAAATGACTACACACTTTATTTTATACTACAGCAACTTCTGCTCTTCTTTGGAATCTATTTTTCTATACAGCAACAATTATTTCATGCATTCCTCTATCTGCAGACAGCAGTTATTTCTCTTTATTAACATCCTTCATCAAATAGACACAAAGGCTAGCCTCACTGGTAGCCTAGGGGACACTTTTGTTGTTACCCACACATACTAATAAGCTACTACACTGAAGCTTTAGCTCATAGTTTTACTTTAGTGTTTTGATGATGAAAAGAAATTACTCATTTACTAGAGATGTAAACCACCTTTATAGTCATCCATAACCTCATTCTGACCCTCCCAAAAGCTCATATTTGAGCACAGTCTTGGAAATGACTAAATTACCTATGCTGCTCTAATTCACATTTCAGAATGCACTGTTTGTTTTATACAAGTAAAGTCACACAAATAAAATGCCTCCCCTACTGACAAGGAGTCAGCCACAAGTCATTCTTTATGCCCTCAAGGGATCAATATCTGTACATGTTTTTTCTGTAGATTTGTTGCCATGTTGAATCAGTGCTTATGCAGTGAACACGTTTATATGGGGAAAAAATGAAAATCACAAACTACTAAAACTTATTCTTTACACGTAGCTACGTTAAAGAAAAATGCATTTTAAGTATAAAGGCTGCTCTTGCTAAAGGAACATCTTTAAGGATGCTAAAAGAGCTTTAAGGAAACAATGTAAGAGGTATTAGAGAAGGGTTTTCCGGCTGTCCCTTTTGCTTTGTGCCTCCATATATTACACATATACACACACATACATATGTGAATAAGATCTGATATTATTTTTAATGTCTATCATACAGAAGATATCTGTACAAAAGCTTTGTTGTGACAGTAACTCGTAATAACTTCCTAGCAACATTAATAATCAAATTAAGAGAATAGTTCACTCTCAGAATCCTATTCAGGAGCATACCCTCTCATCCTTCCCCCAAAACCCTATCAGATATATAAGTTTTGCAACATGCCTGAACAGACATCCAATTTGGGCTGTTTCAGATTGGGAGAGTGGATGAGAGCAGGTTTCAGAGTCCTTGGGCCCTCATCCAGAACAGCCTGCCAAACCCCTCTTCTTGATTGTGGCAAGGGATATGATCTAACTCAGTGGTTCTCAACCAGGGGTCTGAGTGCCCCTGAGCAGGTTTCAGGGGGTAGATCATTCTGTGAAAATGTGTGTGCATGCACACACAATTAGGGAAGGTCTGCTTACTCAGCCTTGCCGAACTCTACAAAGTGACTGTATTAGTTAACTGTACAGAACAGCACATTTGCTTTAAATCTATAAGCTATCATGCCATTGTCACAAGAAATGCTTTCAAGTTAATCAGTTTCTTCAAACAAATCCAGCTTTGTTATATGGATACAACTGGCTATACTGACCTTTTTTAAAGTGAAATAATCTGAATGACTGGAGACTAAGGCTATGGCTACACTTAGCGCTTCAAAGCGCTGCCGCGGCAGCGCTTTGAAGCGCTAAGTGTAGTCAAAGCACCAGCGCTGGGAGAGAGCTCTCCCAGCGCTGTCCGTACTCCACCTCCCTGTGGGGAATAACGGACAGCTCCCAGCGCTGGGGCTTTGACCACACTGGCGCTTTGCAGCGTCACAATTTGCAGTGCTGGAGAGGGTGTGTTTTCACACCTTGCTGCAGCGCTGCAAATTTGTAAGTGTAGCCAAGCACCAAGTAAAAAATCTGCAATACCAATGTAGTTAAAACTTAATTTGCATAGTCATTTTCTGAAAACATTCTCCTTAGAATCATCAAGGTAAAAGCACCAACATTTGGAAGATGTATTGTTCAAAAATTTGAGCTTGCTAACACTTTTTAAAAAACTATTATTGCAATGCTATTCTTTGATAGATCAGGCCTTGATGCAATTATTAGCAAGCGAGAAATCTCAGGAAGCAGCTGTGAAAACGAAAGTTCATTTCATCCTTATATTGTCTTACTGATACCATCCCTAGGCACATCAAGTTTTCAAGAAAACACATTTATATTTTTCTTATGTTGATTCTTAATAAAACCAGGTATAATGCCAAGGAAAATACAATGAGTCTTGGGAATCACCTTAATTGATCAGACCATAGTCCATTTAGTACAGTATCTTGTCTCAGGGCGCTGCTTTACAGCAAGCGCATGCACAGCTGGGTGTGAAAACACACTGCGCGCTGCTGCTGCTGGCGCAAGCGCCAGCAGTGTAGTCAAGCCCAGCGCCCGCGCCCGCCGCCCGCGTTATTCCCCCACAGGGATGGTGGATGGACAGCGGCTGGGAGGTTTTTTTTCCAGCGCGCGCGCTGACTACACTTAGCGCCGCGCAAGCGCTGCGCGCGCGCCCGGCGGCGGCAGCTTTGAAGTGCTAAGTGTAGCCACAGCCTCAGACAGTGGCCAAATCCACATGCTTCAGAAGAAGCCCAAGAAAGCTTAGAGTATACACTAAAATAAATGCTCATAAATCTTCAGTGTTAAAGACATAATTAAATGACCTGTTTTATCAATAGCACTACCTTTCATTTATTAAAAATGAAAATGTTAAAACCGGGTTTTAATTGTTTATGCTATTTATTTTGTGTCCCTCACTGAACATAGACAATGAAAATAGTCTAGTCAGTTTCACTTTCTGGTTCTCCAGCTCTAAGGATGCATTCTTGGCTGTACATACCTCAAGGAAAAGTTCAAATACAAATCTGTTATGATTTAAATGCTACAAAATGAAACATTTTTAGTAATTAGGTATTTGTGAAACAATTTTCATTTTTGAATTAAATCTACCAACTATCTTTTAAATATAAATAGCTACTGCAGACATTTCCAAATTTGCTTCATTGGAATAACAGGATAGATCATTAGACACCTAATGTTTCAAAATGTTGCTCTTTGCTCTGCTATGCATACAAGATTCTATTACTATTTCTCATACTGACTATTAGCGATATAGCCAAGCTTTTCCAGTTAAGTTGATACAATTCTTTCATTGTAAACTAGGTGCCTGTCTGTCTACTGCCTTGCACCATTATTTATATTATTGTAGTGCCTAAAAGCCCTAATCATGGACCAGGACCACCACTGTTCTAGCCACTATACAAACACAAAACAAAAAGGATAGTCCTTGCCCCCAATGGTTTACAATCCCTACGTACAAAAGAAGAAATAACAGATGGATATATTGTTTTAATCTTAAATTTATAATTTCGTGGTGTTCTAATCCTTGAAGTTTTAAAAACAATTTTAGAAGACTTTTCTTTGTGTAACTGATAACTATCAACTGTAACCCCATTTTACCAGATTAAAATGCCCACACACAATTAGTGTATTTGCCCTTCAGCCAACTTGTGGTAGAGTTTGGAGCCTTGCAGCTGTTCAGTTTCTGTGCTGGAGAAACTCAAGTTGTATAGTCAGGTATAGTGTGATTTATTTACACAATGTACATATTCTTATCTATACTATGGACATGAGCATTACTTGTGGAGCCCAAATGAATTTTCACTAATTTTAAGTTCTGCAGATATATGACCATCCCTCTTTCATACACGCTTTTATCACAAGTGAATTAGTTAACACTGACATTTAAATCATCAGGCAACTGAGTTAACACCTCACTGAGATAAGGAAATTCACATCTCAGAATATTTTTCAGTTTGTTGTAAACTCAGACAAATGTTGTTTCATCAGTTTATGCACTATTCACGAGTTCTCATGACAACCCTAAGGGCTACTGATTTATTTTTTAAAAATAAAAGTTTAGATTGCTAAACACAGGATAGCTGCATAAAAATGATGCTAAACCAGCCTAATTCAAGCCCCTTCTTTATCCAGCTACATTCTTACATAACCTTCATCAGAGTGCCCATGAGAACAGTTAGAGAAGACAAATGTGATTCTCCCCCCGTACTGGATCTATCAAAGCTGTGCCACTTACAATATTCCTCTAGGAAATGCCCCCTGTACAGTATAGACACAATCCTGCTACATTAATAGGATTAATTTAACCCTAAATTAAAGATAATTATTATTTTAATCTTTGGCCAGAAAAGCACACACTATCTTCAGACAACTGCAGTACCTTCAGAACAATTAAAGGCAACGTTAAGACTATATTTCCAGCATTATATATTATATGGAATGTGACCAAATTCAAGTGACATCAGCATCCTATCTAGCAGACAGAAGTTAAGATTTCAGTATCTAAATATGAAACAGCTTTCAAAAGGAAAAACTCAGAACAACAAAATAACAAAGGGAACAAAAACATGAGGAAAAACAGGGTTGACTTGAGTTAAACAAACTGCTCCCCCGGCCCCCTTTATACATCTACAGCATTTCAGAATGGTCAGGAAAGCCATCACATATTCAGCATAGTGTTTATTTAAAACATTTTCTTGTCTGCGTAGGTCACGTTTCATTTAATATTTCACAAGAACTCTACTGTAGGAGTGGAATCAATATCCAGAAATCAGTTGTGTCCTCCCACCCCAAAATATTGCATGTACATGTGTAAATATACTAAACCTTTGAATATATTTAAATATTCAATGACTATTTATTGAGCCTAGTTAGAAAAAAAACACTCAATCTAGAGTTCATACATGGGGAGCCCTTTGAGAACCCTAGGAGGATGACTAAAACTGTGGCTACGGGCAGTGGTTCGCGCGAACCGGTTGTTAAATTTAGAAACCCTTTTAGAACCGGTTGTAAAGGGCTTTTAAATTTAACAAAGGTTCCAGCAGCTCCCTGCCCTGCCCTGCCCCCAGTCCCAGCTCACCTGGCTCCAGCTTTGCCTCCTCTTCTGAAGGCTCTCCCTCCAGGCTTCCCGCCAATCAGCTATTACGTGGGAAGCCTGGGAGGGCTGAGAAGGAAGCAGCAGCAGCTTCCTGCAGGTAAGCTGGGGAGAGAGGAGAGAGGAGGCGCCGCGCATCCCCGGCCAGGCGGTGCAGCTCTGGGCCGGCCCCCGGCTCTGACCCTGACCCTGACCCGGCTGGACTCTGGCCAGGCAGGCAGCGCGGCTCCAGGCCAGCCCCCGGCCCCGACTCTGGGCAGTGCGGCTCCGGGCCAGCCCGACTCTGGCCGGGCGGGTGGTGTGGCTCCGGGCCCTGGCCCCAACTCTGGCCGGGCGGATGGCGACTCTGGGCAGCGCGGCTCCGCGCCGGCCCCCGGCTCTGACTCTGGCTGAACAGGCGGCGCGTCTCCGCGCCGGACCCCGACTCCGGGGGCGGTGAGGCTCCGGGCCGGACCCAGACGCCGACCTGGACCCCGACTGCAGCCCAGCACCCGTGGCTCCCAGCCCCGAGTCTGGGTGGCACGGCTCCCATCTCCAAGCAGCAGGGTAAGGGGGACAGGGAGCAGGGAGAGGGTGTTGGATAGAGGGTGGGGGGTGGATTAGGGTCGGGACTGGGGGTGGTCAGAGGGCAGGGAACAGGGGAATTGAATGGGGGCAAGGGTCCTGGGGGGGCAGTCAGGAAGGACCAGGGGTTGGATGCGGCGGTGGGAGGCAGTCAGGGGCAGGGGTTCCAGGGGCAGTCGGGAAAGAGAGAAGGGGTGGTAGGATGGGGCGGGGGTCCCGGGGGGCTATCAGGAATAAGAGGAGGGGTTGGAGGGGTGGCAGGGGGCAGTTAAGGGACAGGGAAGGGGGTGGATAGGGCAGGGGTCCTGGGGGGTGGGGCAGGAGTCCCCAGGGGGAGGGGGGGTCACCCTCGTGGGGTGAGGAGGAGGGAACCGGTTGTTAATATTTTGGCAGCTCATCACTGGCTACGGGTGTCAAATACACAGTTTAGAAAGAAAAGAAAGATTAAATAAAACATGTAGGACTAATCTATTTAAATAGCTATTCGTTTTCTAATGTGGAAGTTCTACAGTTGAATTTGTTTATTTGACACGGCTTCTTTGTGAAATATTTTGGATCAGATAAATTCATAGTAATACTTACATTTGTAGCGATGATAGATTATTTGGGAATTTTAGACCAATTTAGATTTTGAATTAGGAATAAACATCCCAAATATATAGTTTCCACAGATTAAAAACAGATCTCTAGAAGTGAAAAGCAAATCAAATTCTACAGTCCCATGCACATGGTGATGAGATTATGCTAACCGTCACAAGCCTTCACTGCACTAATCATCATCCCTTGGTATGATTACTAAACTTAATCTTGCTGCATGATTGCTACTGTCCTGGGAAGAAGAGATTCATTTTTGTATTATTTACCAGGACAATCCTGCACTTGAAAATACGCAACTCTTCAAGTGCTGGCAACTTGGAATAAAATATTGCAATGGCTGTGATAATTTCACAGCAAGATTAATAACAAATTATCTTTGCTCTGAATCAATCATATTTTGTCTTCCAATTACAAAACTACTGCAACACCATTGACTGGCATGCTTGTTTAGTACACAGTTATTCAGGATTAAGGCTGAGAGTCCATCATAGAAATCCTAGATTCTGTGACTTTCCGGGAACCCTATGACTTCTGCAGTGGCTGGCCTAAGCAGCTCAGACAGCCCCTGGGCCAGCGGCAAAGGTTGCTGCTGGGGTCAGTCTGGGCCACACTCCGCCCCTCTGATACACTACCTAACCTCATCTTGTGCTCTAGTACTAAATACGCTACGGGTCAAGTTCACTGACACAGGAAGCAGGGCATTCTAGGCATAAGCTCTGCAATTAGTCATCTCTAGAAAATATATTTAAGTTAAAATCTCACCAAATTTATAGACAGTCACTTCTTTCCTAAACTTTTCACTGAACAGGAACTAAAAAACCTTGGAACTTTGACAAATGTCAGTATTTTCTCTCTATGCTGTCTTTAAAACTGTGCAGTGCAGAGAAGCATGATGTACTAGTATTAACTACTATTACTTGGAAGCATTAGTTTTAAGCCACAAAGCTCACCCAGATACCACAGTGATGTGTACAACAAAAAGCTTATTTATTTGGATTTATAAACAAAAATTAGCAATATCAACAATACTAGTTGTAGTACTGCACATTTTAGATTATTTATTTAGTCTTACCATTCCATTGCCATTAACCTATGCAAAATCTGATTCACCAGGAAAACCTTTCCAGAGACAGCCGCCAGGAAGAACCAGGACTCAAAATTCACTTTACTGCTGTAACATCCTCCAGTTAACATCTACCTTTAGATGTTATGTCAGTGTATGGTGTTGCAGTAGTATTTAAATAAATGTTTAGTTGTAATACAAAAATAAACCAAACATTTGTTATTCATATAAAATCTACCCAAGAAGACGCACCATGTGATTATATTCTCTCATCAAGCTATAATGCAGGGACTTTTAAAGGAAGCTATGAGGAGTCAGGTGCCCAAGACCCAACAAATTTCAATGGGATTGGGACATCTACCCCCATAGGCTCTTATTCAAAAATCTCAACATAAGATCCTGTGGGTTTCCAAGTGCATTAAATTCCATTTCCATTTGCTTTTCCTATTTTAGGTGTACTTAAAGAGGAAGAGTAGAATTTATCCAATATTTGTTTTTATTCAGATCAATCGTTCTAAAACTTAATATTCTTGTTAAGAGAAGGTGGCACTTGCAACAGCTTTCATTTCAGCCCTTTACAGCTTTCAGCATAACAAGTGAAGGCGTATTTATTTTAATAAAAAGAGAAATTTCTTTGAGAGGACACAAAGATTAAATAAACTAGACATATGATCTTTTGAACAGCTAAAGAGCTGAATAAAACATACCATTATCTAAGATAAGCGATCTATGAGAAAAAGGAAAATACACTCACTGGTTATTGTTTTTGTGATAGCCCTCTCTTATCCCACCCTACAATAGGGACAGGCAAGGAGCACTATGGGTTTACCTACCAGGAAGCAAGGAGGTAATGCATCTATCAATCAAGACCTATCTTTAAAGGCCCCATTCTACCCAATTCTGTCAAGAAACTTTCAGAGTGAGAGAGAACTTAGAGAAATGAGAGAAGGATAAAGACAATATCTCTTCTCAGAAGAGAGAAGAGTTACATGTAGGACAGGAGAATGGAGGACTACAACAAAAGGAATTATCAGAATTGTTTCCCTTAAGGTGTGGCCTTTTTCCATCCCACCAATAGTAGTCTGCCAAGGACATGGCTGGGCAATACCCAAATAGGGGCTGTTAGATTTTCTAACCTTTGCCCTGCTAATGCAGGGTTGTTCCTGCTCTGTTGGGTTTACTTTTAAGTAAGTCTCTCAAGGAACGAAGCTTTATCACTTCCCTTTCGGAAATCGTTCAATAGTGCAATAGATCTTGCAGTCATGGCTCCACAGCCCGAAAATGGCACTGACCAGTTTTGTTGCCACACTGCTGATGTCTAATTTGTCATATACCCCAAGAACTCAGCATTTTTATAGTTTTTTTCCCCTGTTACTGAATATATATTTTTATTATTTTTCCTCGGATATATTAGCTTACATTATCCAAAAATTGATACCATTTTGTTATTTTTGCGTGAATTTCTATCATGTTCAACACCACCGATCTGTTTAGTACCTGAATTTTACTTTTAACAGATCACTGAATCATATTTAGTATATTTGTTACTGTTCACAGCAGACAGGAAGTATTTCAACAAAGCCACAATATTGGTTTTATACTAGTCTTCTGCAATTCTGTTTCCTTGAGCAAATATTGCAGTTTGGGGTGTCATAAACAGATAGTTAAGGGTTAATGTCTCTTTTACCTGTAAAGGGTTAAGAAGCTCAGTAAACCTGGCTGACACCTGACCAGAGGACCAAATAAGGGGACAAGATACTTTCAAATCTTGGTGGAGGGAAAACTTTGTTTTGTGTTCTTTGTTTGGGGGTTGTTCGTTCTCCGGACGGAGAGGGACCAGACGTCAATCCAGGCTCTCCAAATCTTTCTGAATTAGTCTCATGTTTTAAATTTGTAAGTATCCAGCCAGGAAGGCGTGTTAGTCTTAGGTTTGTTTTCTTAACCTGTAAATGTTTCTTTTGTTGGAAGGAGGTTTACCTCTGTTTGCTGTGGCTTTGAACCTGAGGCTAGAGGGTTTTTTTTCTGGTTATATAAATTTAATGCATTTTCCATCCTGATTTTACCGAGATAATTTTTACCTTTTCATTTTCTTTAAATTAAAAGCTCTCTTTTTAAGAACCTGATTTATTTTTCTTTGTTTTAACATCCAAGGAGTTGGGTCTGGACTCACCAGGAGTTGGTGGGGGGAAAAAAGAGGGGGGATGGTTAATTCCTCTTTGTTTTAAGATCCAAGAAGTTTGGATCTGTGTAAAGCCTCTCAAGGCAACCCAGGGAGGGGAAAGTCTGGGGGGAAAAGGAGGGGGGAAATGGTTAATTTCTCCTTGTGCTAAGATCTAAGGGATTTGGGTCTTGGGTTCCCCAAGGAAGGTTTGGGAGGAATGGAAAGTGTACCAAAACAGTACATTTTTGGTTGATGGCAGTGCTATCAGATCTAAGCTAGAAATTAAGCTTAGAAGGGTACATGCAGGTCCCCACATTTGTACTCAAGTTCAGAGTGGGGGAGGAAACCTTGACAAGGGCATATGATTAGATTATTCTTCTGAGGATTACTGGTGGGTTGGACAGCTGGGAGATGTTTTTTTGGGATAAAAAAACAAGGGATGAAGGTTTGCAGATTGGAAATTTGAACTTTTTCTATAAAAAGTCCATACATTTTGATATGGTTAAATTTAATACAGATAAGACTTCATACATAAATGGTATACTTGCACATCTGTATTAAGCATTCACTGAAGCCTGTAGACGACAGACTCCTTTCAATTCATCTTCATTTGCCTTTTCAATGTTCTCCACCTACTCAAAAGTGGGAATGTGCAGATATGACCTTGTTTAATTGTATACGCACACATAAACCAAAACTTATCCACTCCTGCTCTCAATCTCTTAAGAATTCACTTCCAGAAATACAATATTATGAATTCTGTAGTGCTAAGGGGCAAACAGCAAGTACCAGAGATCACTTCAAAAAAACAGCATTTAATTTAATTAAGTTGTAAATGATCTAGATTGCTTGCAATAAATACAGTGTCAAAAATCAATTTTATCAATGAAGCTCATTTTGACGGCAAGTTGCTTTTCATTCCCAGGACTCCTACCAGCATGTGCAATTATGTAAGATGCTGCCTGAGAAAGAGCTGACTTGGGAGACAGATTTTTTTTTTTTTTATAATGTCAGCACACACTGCTTATTCAAGCTCAAAAACGAAATAGTATAGAAGTGTATCAATAGTACCTTCTGGATATCTTTTAGTGATTTACAACATAATTTCTTCTTTTACTTTAAAAAAAGACTCCGACACACACAAATGTCTTCCAAAGGACTATTCAAATGATAAACTCTTACCTACAGGCTCATTTAACCTAATTATTTAAATTAACAATATTTAAACCTATTTGATTTTCTCCTTTTGTCTTCCATTTTCATATATACTCCTCTCCACATAAATATACCGTTTGTAGTTATTTTGTTCCCATCTTTCCTGGAACTGAACATAGTGAGAATGCTTCATAGTACTAGAAGAGAATGCTTATTTGTGCATGGGACAGACCATTATCAGTCAGCAGTCACCTACTCAAAACTTGGCTGCCTGACTGTGCCTAAATATGTATCTTTTAAGTATTATTTGTATTATCCTAGCCCCTAGGAACTGTGGTATTGGACAAGGACACCACTGGACTTTCTTTCTATTAACATGTCACTCATTCTAAGAGATCGGTGACAACTTAAAAACCACATTTAACCAGGGATTCGCCACAAGAATGGCATATCCATCACTTTTTTCCTATCGTATATTCAACTGTTTTCCATTTTTCAACTTTAGCAATATGACTTTTGATTAAAAAACTAGAATACAAAACTAACATGGCATGCATTAAATGAGTTAAAAACTGCTTCTCAGAGATCTCAAAAGGTAACTGTAAATGGGAAAAATCACTGAGTGGATGTTTCAAGTAGGGTCCCACAGGGATTAGGGTTTTTAGCCTATGCTTTAACTTTTTATCAATGACCTAGAATAAAAACAAAATAAATAATCACTGAAAGTTTGCAGATGACAAAACATGTGGAGTGGTATAATGAAAGGGACAGGTGACTGACTCAGAGCAATCTGGATCATTTGGCAAACATAAATGTATACATCTAGGATGAGGGACTCTATCCTAGGAAACGGACTCTGAAAAAATGGGAATGGGGGTGGAAAATTAGCAGAACATGAATTCCCAGTGCAATACTGTGACAAAAGGGCCTGATATGATCCTTGGATGCATAAAGAGGGGAATCTTGAGTATTAAGTAGAGAGGTTACACTGACTCTGTATTTGACACTAGTGCGACTGCTGCTGGAATAGTGTGTCCAATTTTGGTGCCCACAATTAAAAAAAGATATTGATAAATTGGAAAGGGTTCAGAGAAGAGCCATGAGAATGATTAAAGGATTATAAAACACGCATTACAGTAATAGATTTTGAATCTATCTAGCTTAACAGAGAGATAGTTATGGGAAGACCTGATCGCACTCTAAGTACCTACAAAAGGAATAAATACTGGATAAAGGTTCTTCAATCTAGCTAAGAGACAAAACGTATAACATGAGCCAATCTCCAGAAATTGAAGATAGATAAATTCAGACTGGAAATAAAGTACGTAAATTTTAGAATATTTCTGCACACTTTTAAAGCATTAAAATAGCAACGTGATGCATCTTTTATCTCTACTATAGGTGTTGTATACTGGGGAGGGAGGAGAACAGAGGGGACTAGAACCATAATTATTCCTTATCCCAGTAAAGGGCTGAGACACAAGCATGACAATGATAATGAATGTTCCAAGAACGAAAACTGTAAAAGCACTCTGTACACATTGCATTAAACCAGATTAAACATTCTATGGTGTCTTCTGCTGTTGTTGGCAAAGGGAACAGCTATCATTCAGAGTGTTAAATCCACAAGTAAAATCTTCATAGCATTCCACTTACCACTCCCTGGTATCAAAATTAGAGTTTCTCTTTGCACAAATTTACTATTATAGGTTGCTGTCTCCATCTTCACTGATACTAGGTGACATACAGCAACTTGTTTACAATATGTTTCTGTAACCAAATAAAGCAGCTCATGAAAACAAACTTGAAATCTGCAAGTCAATTATTTTTATCCATTTCACTTAACTTTTAAATTAGTCATATAATCAGATTTTAATGATGGACTTTCGAGCTGAAAGAAGTGTTAACTTTTAAAGCTGAACTACAAAGCAATACATTAGCCTTGCCTATCACTGCTCCTTTACTCTCAATTCAAGCTCATCATCATCTTGCATCTTGATATTGCAATATCATTCTCTCTAAGCTCTGACAAACGCAATCTTGTCCCATAAAGATCCATTCAGAATGCTGCTGTCAAGATAATTTTCCTGGCCTGTTGCTTTAAATCCCTCTACTGGCTTCCCCTTTCTTCTCTACTGAATCCAGTGTAAGATGCTTGTATTCACTTTCCAGGTTCTCACAGTCAATCTTCCCCCAGACATCTATCACCTCTCATTTGTTGCTGAGGTGTTGTTGCTCATCAGCCTTCATTGCCCATTCATTAAGTTTTCAAACAAGCAACTTTGTGCTTTCTCCCATAATTCCCCCACACATGTAAGGCATCCCCATAAACATCTGTGAAGCTACCTTATTATCCACCTTCAAAACCCTCTTCAAAACTTTCCTTTGCCATGACTCCAACAAAAAACTTGACAATAGCTAAGCTGCTGGTGTGCAGAGACCAGTGCCCCTCATGCTGACCAAAATATGGTGTCTCATTATTTTCATGTATATCCCCATCTGTTGTTTCTTGTGTTATACTTAAGACTAAGCTCTTTGGGAATGGGACTGTCTTTGTTCTGTATTTGTACACCGCCTTGCACAACGGGCTCTAGATCTATGACTAGGACTCCTAGGCACTACGATAATTCAAATAAAGAAATAAATGAAATTGTACAGTGTATAAACACACAATTTATTTTTTTAAATTAGAAGTAGCAGGTCCCAACTTGCTTCTTTCTAGTAATTTAGCAATTTTTCAAACACCTGGAACATGAGAAAGAAACTGGAGTTAGAAACCCGAGGAGCAGCTCTCAATCTAAGCTTCAAAACTCCCTCAATTAGAGAATTCAAGCTAAGGTTCCTAAGCGCAGGCAGTAATTAATCATCATCATGTTCCAGGGGCACTAGCATGCCAATTTTCTCCTGAAACAAAAAAAGAGATGATTTGATATTTCTAAAATTAAAAAAAATTGTTTAAAAACATCATAAAGGCATAAACCACAATGTAAGTTAGCCTTCAGAGTCCATCTACTCTGTTTTTTAATCTTGTTTCTTGTTCATTTTAATATTTTTCTTTAAAAGTAAAATGCAATAATATGTAAAATTTTAAACAAAAGAGGTAAATTGTTCAAAAGCACCTAAATGACGTAGGCCTTTTGGACTAACCCTGTATCTGGCCATAAAGAAGAATCAGTAAAATGAAATTTATTGTGGGATACTGTAAGGTCTGTTTTTAATATTAAAACATGCATTTTCTGTATATATTCTCAATTTTGTCAGAGGAGAGATTAGCAGCCTCTTCTCCCTTTACTTTTACAAACAATAAATGTGAGAAGTGCTTGAAAAGATGATCCAGCACTAGTGTAGAAGTTTGGGCTTGAACTAGAGCCCAGGCTCAAATGTCAACAGTCCAATTCAACAGCCTGAACCCCGAATCCTATGAGCCTGAGTCAGCTGGCACAGGACAGGTGTGCATATTTAATTGCAGAGTAGACATACTGTTTGAGTGGGATCACATTTCCCACTCAAAAAACAGTAGTAAAATAGCAGCTCTACAAAAGAGACCAACATACTTGTTTTACTATCTCCAGAACATTTTATTTCCTACACTGTCAGACATTGCTTAGGATACAAACAAGACTCCATGATCTCTGTCTATCCTGAGCTATTCTTTGCATGTCCTCTATGTTATGACCCAATAAATTATCCCTCTCTATATACTGTTCAGAGGGGCAAATTATTTCGGTTAGCTCCTTTTGTGTACTTTTCTCCAGCTGCTCTATGCTACATTCTTAACACATCCAAGATGACTCCATCTTTTACGGATAACTTTGGAGATGGGGTTGTTGCATGTTGATGAAACTCAGCATTTGTTATAAATTCATTCTGTTTAATAAATAACCTTTTCCTGATGTCCTGACTAAAGAGAAGTGTACTTTCCAATTGTCAGCACTCCTGTGCCCAGCCAACATGTCTCCTATATGGTAGCAAGGGAAACCTGTAACTTAAATAACTCCTCCACTACTAGCTCAGCCTTGCTTGTAGTGAACGGAGTGCTAACATTCAAGCTTTCAATAGCAGTTAACCGAAATCCATAACCGTTTCCATTTGTTAGGTCTGATCCTGGGTCATAATCTATATACCGATATACTCGATCATAAGCCGGTTCATTTATAAGCCGATACCCCCCAAGATGGATAAGTAAAAATGGAAAATTTTTACAACACGTTCATAAGCTGACCCTATAATTCAGGGGCCAGCAAACTTTGGCTTCCGAGCCATCAGGATAAGCTGCTGGCGGGCTGAGATGGTTTGTTTACATCGAGCGTCCGCAGGCACGGAGGTAAACCTAAGTAAACAAAGCGTCCCGGCGTGCGAGCTGCTTATTCTGACTGACTGGGACAGCAACTGGTGGGGAAATTTTTTGTGACCACTCCCCACATGACCTCAACCCTAGCCCAGGACCCTCACACTCTCCCCATCCCATCCCTTCTCACCTTATCTGGGAAGGGCCAGGGAAGGATGTCTTTGGCCTGGCAGGAGCTGCTCCAGCAGGCTGGGCAGCGTGGCCGCAGCCTGCTCCAGTGGGCCAGACTGGGCAGCGTGTCCACAGCATGTTCTAGACGGCTGAGCCCGGCAGCACAGCTGAAGCCTGCCAGCCCTGGAGCTGCAGCTGCTTCGGAGGCTGGGGGGAGAGCAGCGTGGCCAGAAGCAGAGACACTCTGGCCCTGCCTCTTCCCTTCTGGCTCTGCTGCCTCTCCTTGCTCCCTCTGTTGTGGGAAGAGGCTGTGTCCCACCTCTCCCTCTCTATACCCGTTCATAAGCCAATCCCCTTCTCTGGTGCTTCCCTTTTTTACTAAAAAAATTCGGCTTATGAACGAGTATATACGGTAATCAGCTTGGTTTACTGTACTGTTTCTATAACAAGTGAGTTTCAGATGTAATGGCTTGTTAGACCAATCCACACCATCTAGCTAATGGAAATGCCATGTCATAGCGTTGGCCTGCTAGGACCAGGTATCAATGGTTCTACCCCATTCTCCTTGCTTTCCAAGGCTGAGGAGCTTGGCCTGCCTGGAACTGAAGAGTTTTCCTTCTCATAGACAAACTTGCCTAAAGAGAGCTAAGTGAGGTCTGTCTGTCCGGGTTTGAAATCAGTTTTCCTTCTCCTAGATACTGTTGGTTCATGGCACCTTTATTCCATAATATTCAGTGCAATGCTTCTGGGTTCCACCATCCAGGGTACATGCCTCTATGCCATTATATTCCTGCTTCTATGGCTGATGGCTAGGCAATAGTGCTGCTGACAAGGATCTGGGTTATAACAGATCACATACTGAATATGAGTGAACATTGTGATGCAGTTACTAAAAAGGCTAATAATATTCTTAATATTATTAATGTGAGTGTCGTACATAAGACACAGGAGGTAATTATCATGCTCTACTGGACACTGGGGAGGCCTCAGCTGTAGTGCTGTCTCCAATTCTGGGTGCTACACTTTAGGAAAAATATGGACAAACTGGAGAAAGTTCAGAGCAACAAAAAAGAAAAAAAAAAGGTTTAGTAAACCTGACCTATAAGGAAAAGTTAAAAAAACCTAGTCTTAAGAAAAAGACGGTTACTCACCTTTGTAACTGTTCTTCGAGATGTGTTGCTCATATCCATTCCAATTAGGTGTGCGTGCGCCGCGTGCACGTTTGTCAGAAGATTTTTACCCTAGCAACACTCGGTGGGTCAGCTGGGTCGCCCCCTAGAGTGGTGCTGCCATGGCGCCGGATATATACCCCTGCCGACCCAACGGCCCTTCAGTTCCTTCTTGCCGGCTACTCCGACAGAGGGGAAGGAGGGCGGGTTTGGAATGGATATGAGCAACACATCTCGAAGAACAACAGTTACAAAGGTGAGTAACCATCTTTTCTTCTTCGAGTGCTTGCTCATATCGATCCCAATTAGGTGATTCCCAAGCCTTACCTAGGCGGTGGGGTCGGAGTGAGATGTTGCAGAATGCAAAACAGCTGAGCCAAATGCTGCATCATATCTAGACTGTTGAACCAATGCGTAATGTGAGGCAAAGGTGTGGCCCGAGGACCAGGTAGCTGCCTGACATATCTCTTGGATGGGTACATGAGCCAGGAAGGTGGCAGATGAAGCCTGAGCCCTGGTGGAATGTGTGGTAAAGTGGCTCATCGGAACATGAGCCAAGTCATAGCAGGTGCGGATCCACGATGTCACCCAAGATGAAATCCTCCGGGAGGAGACAGGTAGGCCCTTCATTCGGTCTGCCACCGCGACGAAGAGTTGGGGTGTTTTACGAAAGGGCTTTGTTCGCTCGATATAAAATGTGAGCGCCCTACAGACGTCTAGGGAGTGCAGTTGCTGCTCCCGGCATGATGAGTGTGGCTTCGGGAAGAAGACCAGAAGGAAGATATCCTGGCTGATATGAAAGGCCGATACCACTTTAGGTAGGAAGGCCGGATGTGGTCACAGCTGTACCTTGTCCTTGTGAAACATGGTATACGGTGGGTCCACCGTGAGAGCCCGAAGCTCAGAAACTCATCTCGCCGATGTAATGGCTACGAGGAAAGCTGTCTTCCAGGACAGGTACAGCAGCGAGCAGGTCGCTACCGGCTCGAAAGGGACAGTCATAAGAATGGTTAGAACTAGGTTGAGGTCCCAAGTTGGGGCGGGGCGGCGTACTTGGGGGTATAAATGCTCCAAGCCCTTGAGGAACCTAGAAACCATAGGGTGAGAGAATATGGAGCGTCCACTCTCCCCTGGGTGGAAGGTAAAGATGGCTGCCAAGTGTACCTTCAATGATGATACCGCTAGGCCCTGCTGTTTGAGGGACCAGAGGTAGTCCAAGATGGTAGGGACCGATACCTCGGTGGGAATAACATCATGTTGGTCGCACAAGCAGGAGAAACGCTTCCACGTAGCCAGATATGTTAACCTAGTGGAAGGTTTCCTACAACCCAGGAGCACTTGTTGCACCGAGGCCGAGCAACGTAACTCAGACTGGCTCAACCACGCAGCAACCATGCTGTGAGGTGAAGAGACTGCAGGTCTGGGTGGTGAAGTCTGCCGTGGTCCTGAGTTATAAGGTACGGGTAAAGAGGTAGGGGGATTGGGTTGGCTATCGACAGGTCGAGCAACATGGTGTACCAGTGCTGCCTCAGCCACTCTGGAGCGATCATGATCAGGTGGACTCTGTCCTTGCGGAGCTTGAGCAGGACCCTGTGAACCGGTGGGAAGGCGTAAAGCAGATGGGTCGTCCATGGCAGCAGAAATGCGTCTGAGATCGATCCCGGGGAGAGACCTTAGGAGGAGCAGAACGTCTGGCATTTCCTGTTCTCGTGGGAGGCGAAGAGGTCTATGCGGGGAAAGCCCCACTTCTGGAAAACAGAATGGATCACAGCCGGACGAATCGACCACTCGTGAGACAAGAAGGATCTGCTGAGGTGATCTGTCAGTGTTCTCCGAACCCCCGGGAGAAAAGACGCCACCAGATCTATCGAGTGGACTATGCAGAAGTCCCAGAGCTGGACAGCTTCCTGACAATGGGGGGAGGAACATGGCCCTTGTGTTGTCCGTGAACACTGAGACACAACGGCCTTGTAAATGCTCTTGAAACACCTGGCAAGCGAGGCGGACTGCTCTCAGCTCCCGCACATTGATGTGCAAGCCCAGCTCCCGAGCTGACCAAAGGCCTTGAGTGAGGAGATGCCCGAGGTGGGCACCCCAGCCTAGAGATGACGCGTCCGTTGTCATGGTCATTGAAGGCAGACGCAGATGGAATGGCATCCCTGCGCATACCAGGGAGGGCGTCAACCACCAGTCTAGGGAGCCTAGGATGCTCGGGGGGATCGTGACAATTGTGTCTAGACTGTCTCTGCCCGGGTGGTATACCGAGGATAGCCAAGTTTGAAGGGGACGGAGCCGCAGTCTGAAGTGTTTGGTCACGAACGTGCATGCCATGTGACCTAGTAGGCCGAGACATGTGCGAGTGGAAGTTGTCGGGAAGTTTTGCAGGCCTTGTATAATTGATACCATTGCTTGAAACCGAGGCTGTGGTAAGCAGGCCCTGGAGAGATTGGAGTCCAGAATGGCCCCAATTAATTCTATTCTCTGTGTGGTAACCAGAGTGGATTTCTCTATATTGATCATCAGGCCTAGATGCTTGAATAGGTCCTTGACGATGCCCACACGACGGGTGACTTGGGTCTCGGAGGTCCCTCGAATGAGCCAATCATCGAGATACGGAAAAACGTGTATTCGACGGTGACGGAGGGAGGCGGCGACTACAGCCATGCACTTTGTGAACACTCTTGGGGATGTAGAGAGGCCAAAGGAAAGGACCGTAAACTGGAAATGTTGACAGTTGGCCACAAACCGGAGGTACCGTCTGTGTGGAGGGTAAATGGCAATGTGAAAATACTCGTCCTTCATATCGAGGGCGGCATATCAGTCTCCGGGATCCAAGGACGGGATGATGGTCCCCAGGGATACCATGCGGAACTTCAACTTTATCATGAACTTGAGTCCTCGCAGGTCTAGCATAGGTCTGAGACCTCCCTTCGCCTTGGGGATTAGGAAATAGCGGGAATAGAACCCCTTGCCCCTCGAGTCCTTTGGAACCTCCTCTATAGCTCCCATAGCAAGCTCTTGCAAGAGGAATTGCTCGTGAGAGGGGTCCCTGAAGAGGGACGAGGATGGGGGGTGGGGCGAAATAAACTGGAGGTGGTACCCGAATTCTACCGTGCGTAGGACCCAACGATCCGAAGTTAGTTGGGTCCACGCAGGGAGGAAAAAGGAGAGATGATTGTAAAAGGGAGGGAAAGGATCCTGGGAAGCGACTGGTACGCCATCCTCGGGCGCGCCTTCAAAAGTTTGGCTTTGGTCCCGCTGGTGGTTTGGAGGGACCCTGATTTTGGCCCGCTTGGGGTCCAGACTGCCGTCTGCGACTGCCTCAGCCACGCCTTCTGCCGAAGTCCTGTCTCGGCCTAGGTGGGGGGGTAAGGGCGGTGACGCTGGGGACGGAAAGGCCTGCGCTGAGTCACCGGCGTGTGCATCCCGAGCGAGCGCATGATGACCCTGTTGTCCTTTAGGCTTTGCAGCCTAGGGTCAGTCTTTCAGAAAATAGGCCTTGACCGTCGAAGGGCAAGTCCTGTATGGTGTGTTGTAACTCAGGCGGGAGGCCTGACACCTGAAGCCACGATATGCGCCTCATGGCGACTCCTGAAACCAGAGTCCTGGCTGCGGAGTCGGCTGCGTTCAGCGAGGCCTGGAGAGAAGTTCTCGCCACTTTCTTCCCCGCCTCCAAGAGGGCAGCAAACTTTTGGTGGGAGTCTTGAGGAACTAACTCCGTAAACTCGCCCACCGCGCACAGGTGTTATAGTTGTAGCGGCTCAGCAGGGCTTGCTGGTTTGCCACCCTGAGTTGGAGGGCCCCAGCAGAGTATACATTGCAGCCCAGTAAGTCCATGCGCCTCTCCTCCTTTGATTTTGGAGCCGGAGCTTGCTGGCCATGGCGCTCCCTCTCGTTGACTGACTGTACAACGAGGGAGCAGGGAGGAGGGTGCACGTATAGGTACTCGTACCCCTTAGAGTGTACCATGTACTTCCGCTCAACTCCCCTGGCAGTGGGCGGAATAGAGGCTGGAGACTGCCAGATGATATCAGCGTTAGCCTGGATCGTGCGGATGAATGGCAAGGCCACGCTTGTGGGGGCATCAGCCGACAGAATATCCACCACAGGATCCTCTATCTCCGGGTCCTACTCCACCTGAAGATTCATATTCAGTGCCACCCGTCTCAGGAGGTCCTGATGGACCCTCAGGTCAATTGGAGGAGGGCCCGAGGAGGATGTCCCCGCCACCGCCTCATCTGGGGAGGAGGAAGAGGAAAGGCCAGGGAGAAGAGGGTCTTGCGTGGGCTCCTGTTCTTGGGTGATGTCAGGCTCCGGTGGGATATGGGAGTCTGCTGGCTGAACAGGAGCTTCCTCCGTACCGGTAGGAGGGGGGCGGCTGACAGTCGCCTCCGGCACCCGGTGCTCCGATGGTACAGAGCGAGAAGGCACTGGAGGCACACCTTGGGCTTGGTGATATGCCCAAGGTATGCAGAATGATCACTGATGGGGGCCTTGATCTTGGGCCTGGGTCTCCTGGAAGACTCGGCTGGGCACATCTGAGTCATGGTCCTGTGCATAGGAAGCACTGTCCACATGAAATGACAGGTGTGTGTCGAGATGGCCAAGGAGGGGCAGAAAAGCCCTGGGAAAAATCTCCCTCTCTAGTTGATCTCACTCTGCACGGCACTGGGGATCGGTACTGGGAGCCATACTGCTACTGGGAATAAGACCAAGACCTGCGACCGGATCGGTGCCGGGAGGTCGACCAGGATCTCGAAGCTCGACGTCTGGAACGGCTGCGAGAGTCTTGGCGACTGGAATGGTGCCGGGAGCTGGATTGGTGCTGAGAGTACCGGGCCGGCAAACGGGACGCTCATCAGTGCCGCGAGTGCGACCGGTACTGAGATAGGGAGCGGTGCCGGGACTGCGAGCAGCGTTGGGACCGGGATCGGCGACGGGACCGAGAGCACCGGTGGGACCGTGATCGTGAACGGTGCCGCTCTGCGGTGCCGACAGAGGATGGTCTCATCAGGGCAGGCTTGCCAATAGATTGTATTACTCGCACCAGCGGTGCCGGGGGTTGAGGCAGCGCAGACTCTGTCATCGCGATCAGCTCCCTCGCCGTGGAAAATGTCTCCGGCATGGAGGGAATAGTGAGCTCAACCACGGCGCACGCCGGGGAGCTTTCAGGCACCCGACTCAACGGCCCTTGCGGGACCGGAATCGACTGTGCCGAAGTTGTCGGTGCCACGGCAGGTGTCGGTGCCGGGCGGTCGACTTAGTCGGGTGCTCTGGCTGCGGTGCAAGAGGCACGGAAGCAGCGGGAGTCTTATGTCTCTTCACCCGCGGGGAGAGGGAATGGTGCCAGGCAGACATCGCGACGGTCGGCGCCGCGGGAACCCGGCGCAATGCGGTGCGCGGCGTGGTGCGGCTTAGGCCTGGTGCGCGGTGCGGAGGAGAGCTGCGGTGCCGAGGAGGCTCCTGAGGAGAGCAGGCGCCGGTGGCGCAAGCCCTCCCTCGCTTCTTATCCTGCTGGGCCGGCGGCACTTATCGCTCTTCAGAGAGGAGCAGCACGATTCGAGGCGGGCTTAAGAGGGGTTGGCTGGGGGCTTTGTGCAGGGGCCGGCGGGAAGCTGTCGGCAGGTTTGCAGCCTTGAAGGGGCATGGGGAGCGGCGGGAAGGGGTAAATGGGCTAATCCCTAACCCTCTTAACTATAACTATACTAACTATATTAAAAAACAAGCAGCAGCATATGTGGTAACATAGACTTTGCCTTTGTTTTGCTGTCATGAATCTTAGTGGCAAAAAGCTGCAAATTATCTGATACAACTCTCTTACAGAGCACAATCTACAGAACCCAGACTAAATTAACTACAGTAATATAATATTATAAGTATAATTTTTTAATTTATATTTTTTTAACTTTTATACACATACAGCAACGAGAAAGAGAGAGCTAAGGTAGGGAGATCAGCTCAGCGACTACCGAGCCGACAACGCGACAAGGCGAAAGGAAGGACTGAAAGCCAGATATATGGGGCCATTAGGCGCCGCGGCGGGGCGGGCGCGCCGCCCAGCGCCCACCAGAGTGTTGACCAAAAAGTGTTGCTGGTAAAAATAAATGCCAGCGCGCACCTAATGTAATAGCGCAAATGCAATTGATGATTGATGAGCAGAGAAGAGAAGAAGAACATCAAAATCGTAAGGTATAAGGACTGACTGTGATCAGAACTGTGATTTATTTTTTTTTTTTTTCAAATGAAGAACAAAGCAGTGGGACTAAATCTTAATCAAGACACATTAGGTTAGATATTAGGATAGAAACGATTTTTATATAGGGTAGTTAAGGTCTGAAGTAGGCTTCCCAGGGAGATTGTGGAATCCCCATCCCTGGAGGTTCTTAAGAACTTAGACAAACACCTGTCCCAGGGGCTGGACTTGATGTCTTTTCAAGGTCCCTTGAAGCCCTACATTTCTATGATTCTATGTTAAGGTGGAAATATCATCATAAACTAGTCTTTAAGTTACAGATTTGTGATAAAGATTTGTTTAATTTGGGGAATACTGCTGCTCCTTTGCCAATTTGTGACATCATTTCCTTCTTAAATTGAGAGTTCTTGGGGAGGTGGGGAATATCTGTTTTTTTCATAACTGATTATTAACAGTCTTTCTTGCTATTCTGGACAATTTTTTGGTCTCTGCTTGCATATTGGTTGAGTTGTCACTTAGAAGAGCTATAAAAGCAGCAAAGAGTCCTGTGGCACCTTATAGACTAACAGACGTATTGGAGTATGAGCTTTTGTGGGTGAATACTACATGCATCCGACTGCTGCTTTTACAGATCCAGACTAACACGGCTAACCCTTTGATACTTAGAAGAGCTATATCATCCTTAAAATATGAATATTCTAATCTATTGTTAAACCACAGGATGCCTGTGTTCTATCTATCTACATTTCTTCTCATAATGATGCCAACCTGAAGAGGAAGGAGAATGTAGCCTTGTTTGAAACCAGTGTTTATATTAAACCATTTGCTCAAGTCTATGTTTATCATCATCAAGGCTTTATATCAAGTTAAGGTAATTATTTTTTGGCATACCATCATCACTTTATAGATTTTAAGAAAGGCACTTGTCAGCCTCCATCACAATTCACTCTGGAAGATCTTGAAGTTCCTGGCGAGTGGTTTTTGCCATTTGATGCTCTTCGATGACTATTTTTAATGTGAAAATCCGGACAACATGTGAATCTTATGGATAAAATTCAGTTTGTTTTTCCTTTAGCTTTGCCTCAATGGCTTCCTTTATTCTGCTTAAGATGACAGGCAGTTCTCTGCAATATCACTGAAAGGAATGTAATACTTCACCAGTTACTGCAATTGCTTACGTCACTTTTTTGGTGTTTTGACTATAACGCCATTTTCCATTGTTCTGGAAACTTTTCCTAGTCCCATTTGAAAAGTTTGCTGATTTTTATCAAGTCTCATCACCACTAAATAGTTTGTTGTGATGTTGGTCTGTTGCTCTGCCAACTGCTTTATTTGTTCTTTTTCCATTGTTCAGGTTTTTCCTTGTTTATTCTTAATAGGCCATCTAGTTGGTGTAAACTTACCAGCTAGAACCTTGTTGTGTTGATAAAGTGCTTCTTTCAGTGGCCTCATCAGCTTCTTTGGCGAGGACATCCATGTATTTTCCATGTATTTTCTTATCTCTCTTGTTTCCTTTCTTTCACACAATTCCACACATCCTTATTTATGGAGACTTCAAGTTCGTTTGTCTGGAAACCAGCTACAGTTATTGAGGACTCCATGACACTGCCATGCAGAAAGGACCATGATATGACTTCCTGTGCTGGATCGAAGTCCAGGGATCCAGGGTAATGCTCTAAAATTGTGAGAGTCCTTCTTGGAGAGATGCACTCAATTAATAGTAATGGGAAATTACACCTTCACTAGATCCTTCAATTGTGGAGTTCCACAAGAATCTCTCCCCAGCTCTTTTCAATATCTACATGCAACTATTAGACGAACTGGTCAGATTACATGGATTCAAATGCCAGGAATATGCAGATGATACACAGCTATATCTACTTTTCACCAAATACAACCACACCACTATCACGAAGATGAGCTTCTGCTTGAATGAGATCAGCTCATGGATTAAGAACAGCTGGCTGAAACTGAACCCAAGCAGTGATCAAAGCAGTATAAGACTCTATATAAGTATATGGTATAGCTGTAACACCTGAAATCAGTTCCTCCACTTCAATTTCAAATTGCTGTTGTAATGTGTAGTCTAACTTTTGCTGTCTATTTTCTTCATACTTTTGGGGGGTTTGTTTTTCAAGTTCGATCTTCAGCCTTCCACAGATAAATTGTGGTCATTACTGATATCAGTTCATCTATGTGCTCTGATGTTCCGGCGAATTTATCTAAATTTTCTTCCTATACACACAGTCAATCTGGTTCCTATTGACCCATTCTGGAGAACTCTCAGTTACTTTTTAACGGTGTTCCACAATTATGGGCCCTAATGTCAGGCACAGTTCTCTCAGTCTTTCACTATTCTGATTTTGGGAACCAAGGCTGTGCTTCCCCACTGCTTTCTCCATTCCATTGTCATCATCTTGAACTTTGGCATTAAAGCTCCCCCATTACTAAGCAGATGTCATGCTTGCAAATACTGCTAAAGTTGTCCGTTGGTGGATAACATTGTGCAACTGCCATATTTATGTATCGTGTTTGAAACTTAGCTTGGAGCAACCACCAGTCGAGTCCATCCCTCTTTAGTTAGATACTTCCGAAGTTGTACAGTAAATAGAGATACAGAGACAGTGGCACCTTTCTTCAAAGGGGATGAAGGTGGGGTGTAGGATGACAGAAGAGAGAAAAAAGGGAATTACCAGTAAGTAGTTTTCACCTTGCCACCTCAGAGTGTCTCATCTAGAAAGTGATTGTGTGTACAGTAAAAGCAGCAAAGAATCCTGTGGCACCTTATAGACTAACAGACGTTTTGGAGCATGAGCTTTCGTAGGTGAATACCCACTTTGTCAGATGCAAGTAGTGGAAATTTCCAGGGGCAGGTGTGTGTGTATATATATATATATGCAAGCAAGAAGCAAGCTAGAGATAACGAGGTTAGTTCAATCAGGGAGGATGAGGCCCTGTTCTAGCAGTTGAGGTGTGAAAACCAAGGGAGGAGAAATTGGTTCTGTAGTTGGCAAGCCATTCACAGTCTTTGTTTAATCCTGAGCTGATGGTGTCAAATTTGCAGACGAACTGAAGTTCAGCAGTTTCTCTTTGAAGTCTGGTCCTGAAGTTTTTTTTTGCTGCAGGATGGCCACCTTAAGATCTGCTATTGTGTGGCCAGGGAGGTTGAAGTGTTCTCCTACAGGTTTTTGTATATTGCCATTCCTAATATCTGACTTGTGTCCATTTATCCTTTTCCTTAGAGACTGTCCAGTTTGGCCGACGTACATAGCAGAGGGGCATTGCTGGCATATGATGGCGTATATTACATTGGTGGACATGCAGGTGAATGAACCGGTGATGGTGTGGCTGATCTGGTTAGGTCCTGTGATGGTGTCGCTGGTATAGATATGTTGGCAGAGTTGGCATCGAGGTTTGTTGCATGGATTGGTTCCTGAGCTAGAGTTACTATGGTGCGGTGTGCAGTCACTGGTGAGAATATGCTTCAGGTTGGCAGGTTGTCTGTGGGCGAGGACTGGCCTGCCACCCAAGGCCTGTGAAAGTGTGGGATCATTGTCCAGGATGGGTTGTAGGTCCCTGATGATGCGTTGGAGGGGTTTTAGCTGGGGACTGTATGTGATGGCCAGTGGAGTCCTGTTGGTTTCTTTCTTGGGTTTGTCTTGCAGTAGGAGGCTTCTGGGTACACGTCTGGCTCTGTTGATCTGTTTCTTTATTTCCTCGTGCGGGTACTGTAGTTTTGAGAATGCTTGGTGGAGAGATTTTGTAGGTGTTGGTCTCTGTCTGAGGGGTTAGAGCAGATGCCCCCTCAAGGATTGAGCTCACAACCCTGGGTTTAGCAGGCCAATGCTCAAACCACTGAGCTATCCCTCCCCCAAAAACCTTAAAAACTACTTGCTTACAAAACCAGACAAAAATTCAAAAGTGTCACAGCACGCTATTAGTGAAAAACTGCCTCCTTTCTCGTTTTTACCATATAATTATAAAATAAATCAATTGGAATATAAATATTGTACTTACATTTCAGGGCATAGTATATAGAGCAATGTAAACAAGTCATTGCATAAAATTTTCGTTTGTACTGATTTTCTATGTTGCTTGTTGTAAAACCAGGCAACTATCTAGATGAGTTGATGTAGCATCTGGAAGACCTCTGCGTACCCCCCCGAGATACGCATATTCCTGTTTGAATACCACTAAACTAGGCAAGTGGGGATATTAAGGTACACATTCTTGAGACTGATGGAGCATAAGAAGTCTCCCTCTTGGAGAGACTGTAGGGGTACAATAAAATTAAAAAAACAAAACTGAATTCTGCTTTCCCTCTGCTCAAGTTTAAGTCTATTTTCTTTGTAATAGATCTCTCTATGGCATTTATCAAACTTCTCAAAATCCAGAGATGTTTTAATTTATGTCTTTCAGTTCTTTTATTGATGTCTCCACAACTATGTTTTTAGTTTTAGCCAAAGTACAGGAAAAAATTCAAATTTCTTGGCTGACAGAATCTGTAGACCGTGTGGTTCATTAACAGAGAATTAGAGAGAACCACTAGACATAGTAAGCTGAGCTACACAAGAAATTTGGTTCTCTTTCATAAATAGTTAAACACAGAAAACCAAGAGTTGAAGATGAAAAAGTTAAGATTTCAAGAAAAGAACGGAAATTGTCATAGTGAGGTCTAAGACATACACAACAAAGCTGCAAACTGCAATATGAATATTTCAAATTAACGTAAAAAACAATAGAGGAAACAAGGAATTCCAGATGTAAAGCTTCCATTCCATCTTTAACATAACCACGACATCCACATATTGCACCGAAGACCAGTACACACCATAATAATTCATATACGCCTCAATAGCTAGGTGAACAGAGACACTATCAATGTAGTAAGAAAAGTGGTTGAAAGTTAACCAGTAACTACTAACTATGCAGATACACACGCTACGCTGCACAGGCTCCGGAACTGTTAAAAGAAATAAACCTCAGTAGGGTGCATTAAGAAATTTGTTCAACAGGTCAAGAACTCTTGGACTAAACCAACCACCTATAGGTAGATTCAAGAGAAAATTATTGGGAATTACTGGACTAGCAAGGTCCAAGGGCAATGAAAAGGTCACTCCCAATTGTTGGGAAAAGGAAGACTGCTAGAATGTCTACCTTTGTGCTGTCCCAAGACGCTGACTTGGGGGGTGGGGGTAGCCTCCACTTTTTTTTTTATTCTGGGGAAGGGGGGAGAGATAGAATCCTCTAGCTTGCAAACTGATAAATGTGAAGTTCCACTCCCCTCTAGCCATCTCCTCCAGCACCTCCAGCGACTAATGGCTGCTCCCTGCAGACAAGTCTCTACTACATCAAACCTCTCTAAGCTATTTTACATTTACCCTGCTCTCTCCCACATCACACACATACTTCCCCCAAATAACTCCAGTCTCTGCCTCTGATCTGTCTCAGTTTTTCCAAGCTGCAGTATGAAGTTCACACAGTTCTTGATAGTTTCATGATGGCTGCCCACAGGGCTTTGAATAGCAGCAGAGAAATTAATTGGAATCTTGTTAATTTCATTCCACTGATACCTGACAAAGCTCTGACCATAAGTAGAAGCACTAGGGCTGGCTCATCCTGTGTAGATGCAGGAAAACAATTAGACATCAATTGAGTTTTGCTTCACATTTGTGAAATTAACTTTACAACCTTAAGTGCTAGAATTTTAATTAAAAAAAGAGAAATATCAATTTCTGCAGAATGTGATAGTTTATGCACCACATTCATTGGGGAAAGGAGCTCAACAGTATTTTCTCAAGTCGTGATGTATCACATACTAATCATCATCATAAAGGCTTAGGGGGCACGCCTACAAGAACACTTAAGTATGTTTACATAAAGGCCTTGGCTACACTTGCAAATTTGCAGCGCTGCAGCAGGGTGTGAGAAAACACCCTCTCCAGCACTGCAAATTGCGGCGCTGCAAAGAGCCAGTGTGGTCAAAGCCCCAGCGCTGTCCGTTATTCCCCACAGGGAGGTGGAGTACGGACAGCGCTGGGAGAGCTCTCTCCCAGCGCTGGCGCAGCTCTCTCCCAGCGCTGGCGCTTTGACTACACTTGGCGCTTCAAAGCACTTTGAAGTGCAAGTGTAGCCAAAGCCAAAGTCTATCTTGGAGCTGTTTAACTGCAGTGTAGACGTTCTTTGAGATCTGGGACCCTCCCAACTCAAGCCTTAGTTACACAGATAAATGACATATTTTTGTTTAGTATTAAAATATTAGACCATTTTGGAATAAGAAGGGATAGCTTTTACAGGTACTTGTTGACTAAAAATAGGAAAAAATATTTTACGTACAATCACTTGGAAGTGGAAGACCATAGGAAGTTATGTAAAAGTTGACTGTATTCTTACAACTTAAAATAGCCAATTAAGCATTGAAGAAATTTTTAGGAAAACTGTTCTCATTTAAGTAGTAATTTGGAGCTAGTATTTAACACAGCTACAAACAACCGAAAATAATGTTATATAATGGAAATACTAAGACTTAAAACTAAAAGTGTTAGCCAGCACCATGGAAGAAAATTAGTTACTTACTTCAACAGCGCATTGCATGCAAAAATAACTCATTCACTGCCCACAAGTTATGCTTGGCTAAAAATAAGGAGCAAATTCATCTCTTATTTCCTTTGTGATTTACCTTGGTCATCTTATATCTAATACTGTCATCCACATTCTGTCTTTAATAATAGTCAACTCGTTTTGCATTTCCAGGCTAAACATCTATTTGGTGTTCCTTCTAAAAACCACTGAGTCCTAATAAGTAAAAATTGCAAACCTATATAAATATAGGGAGTTCAACACTAAAGGTATGAAATCTAAGTGAATAAACAATATTCATACATACAAAGCCTGTTAATTCTAAAATTCAGTTTCCCTCCTGTTCCTTAAAATTTATTAGAATGAGCCATAAAAATCAATGTATTCACTGAGTCCATGTTTTTTAGTGTCTAGAAGAGCTCTGAATTTAAGTTCCTGAGCTTGCCTTTTGAAGGTGTGCAGGTTTTCTTTGAGAAGGACAGAGATGAGATATGGAGTGATTGCTTGGTGAAAAGTTACTATTTTCCCTTAAAAGTAGTAAACCCAATCTTCTCATAGAAGAGACACACATGAAAACATATCAAATTTTCTCCCAGCACATTTTACTTAGCATTCCCTTACTGGGATCAGATTTCCATTTGTCATGTCACATACAAAAAGATCAAAATCTCTCTGAAAAAAACTAACCCTGTTTATTGCAAAGGCTAATTCCACCCCACCTATCCCAATTAAATTTAAAAAAAACTGGGGCACTACAAAATATATTTTTCACAACTATGTTTTTAAACTCCGGTTTTCTGTACTGCAGCCTTATTCTTACTACTGGAATGTTACTCGGAATCTGTATTTTAGAAGTCACAGCTCTAAATCTGGAGAGATCCGAATGTAATTACTTACTGCAGGTACCAGTAATTTTTTCACTTCTTCAACAGCCCTCTTCAATTTGATTTCTGCTCTGTTTTGAGCATCTTCCACAGTGATTAGTACATGTAAATCTTCATTCAGGTGTTCCCAGTTGGGCTTGCCTCTGTTTTGTTCCTCCTAAAATAAATAAATATATAAATTCAATCAAAGGCACATGGAAATTATTGAATTTCCTTGGCTACCATATATTCATAAAATCTTTATCAACCTTTTTTGTCTTTACGGTTTAAAAAGCCAAACAAAAAACGACCATCACAACATATGGTGCCTTACAACTGATGACAAGAGTTTCCAAAGTGGGGAGATGGATTGGGCGGTGGGCAAAAAGTCTGAGCAGATCTGAGAACTGAATAAAAGTTTTTTTTTGTTTTTTTTTTTAAATAAACAACCTTAACCCAAGACGGTACTAAAATTTACTTACAATTTTCAAACAATTAAAAAAGTTAACGTGAATGGGGGGGGGGGCATGAGTATGAAACTGAAAAATTTTCAGTTGACTACTAAAATAACTCCTCTTCAGAGCTTATCTTTCATTTAAGATAACAGCAAAGTGAATAAGGGGCTTTAAAAAAAAAAAAGCACTGCAATGAATAAAACTTCTTTTAGAACAAGTAACCCCTTCCTCCAGGATGTGGAATAGAGAAAGAGCAGGATGGGGACAAAAAAAACCTTGAATCCTTAAATGGCCCCAGAGAGCAGTGTCTAAACATATGAAGAACGTTGTTGGTTAAATAAGAGATTACTTAAGTACCTGTAACTAAAGGTCCTTCGAGATGCTTCGTCTCTATTTGTATTTCAAATGCGGATGCGCATGCACGACATGTGCTGGAAGTTTTCAGTAGCACTGTCGGTTGACCTGCACGTGCATCATACGTTGCCTCATGTTCCAGGTGGGATTGTAAGAGGTCATGCAGGGCAACACTCCTTCAGTCACCTTGTTACCACTGGTTAGCCCAGTCTGCAGCAGAAGGGGTGGTGGGTGGGTCGTGGAATACCAATAATGACTACACATTTCGAAGAACCTCCAGTTACAGGTAAGTAACCTCTTCATCTTTGAGTGATGGTCCCATGTGTATTCCAAATGCAGGGGAGTATCAAGAAGTGATCAGCTTAGAGGTGGGTGTGAGGATGCAAGAGGTATCGTCTTATGCTGCTCATTGGTCGATGGAGTAATGGGCAGTGAAGATATGTACAGGGTGCCAGGTCACTGCTCAGCAGATGTTGTGCCAGGGGATAAGTGTGAAAGACAGCACGTGGCAAGGGGCTCAAAGGGAGGTTTGGTGAGGGTGGAGAGCACAAAATTGAGGTTTCGGAAGGGTGGGGGTAGTTTAAGGACTGGTAAGAAGTTGTTCAACAACCCTTTGAGAAATCAGGTGGTGGTGGGATGAGTAAAGACAAAGTGTCCATCCACCGACAGAAAGAAAGCACTATCCACTGCTAAGTGGACCCGGACAGAGCTAAGGGCAAGGACTGAAGTTTTAAGAGGCAGTCCAGGATGGTGGGAATTGGAGATGTCCTTAAGGAGGAGACAGATATGTTACACCCAGTAGGTGAAATGCTTCCAATTCACTGTGTAGCACGCCTGCGTGGAATCTTCCTTGCTGTGCATAAGTATGTGCCAAACTGATTTCAAGCAGGCATTGTCTATGTGCGAGCCCCATCCAAAAATCACGCTGTCAGTCAAAGCGAGCCTGGGTTGGGGTGCCAAATTCAGCCTTGGTCCTGGGTGAAGAGGTCTGGCAGAGTGGGGAGATGGATTGGGTGGCAGGCAGAGAGTCTGAGCAGATCTAAAAACCCGAACTGCCATGATTGTGGCCTGGTTGTGATCTTGCACAGGATTTGGAGGAGGAGGGGAACAGGGAGAAAGGCATAGCAGAGACCACTCCACCATGGAAAGAGGAGAGCATCTCCTTGTGAATCATGCCCCCTGACCTCCTGGGAGCAGTAGAGCAGGAACCTACAGTTTTTGCAAGTGGCAAAGAGGTTCCAGCGAGGGGTGCCCCAAACACTGCAGATAGAGTGAAGAGTAGGGTTGTATTGTTCCTACTCCTGATTGAGTAACCAGGTCTAGCTTAGTGCATGTGCCAGAAAGTTCAGTGCCCCCGGGAGGTACACCATGTGGAGTGACACATTGTTGTGTACACAACAGTTCCAAAGGTGGACACAATCATCACACAGTGACTGGGACCCGGTGCCCCCTTGTCTGTTTATGTATGCCACTGCAATGGTATTGTCAGAGAGGAGCTGAATGTGTTGGGCTCGGATGAGGGGCAGGAACGCATGGCAGGTTAAGTGGACTGCTCGCAGCTCCAGAATATTGATGTGCAAGCATGCTTTGCACTGTGTCCAAACCCGTCGGGTAGCATATCTGTCCAGGTGGGCACCCCAATGTGCTAGGGAGGCATCCATGGTGATGGTGGCTGTGGGGGTGGGAGTGGTGAAGTGGGTGCCTAGTAGCACTTTGGCAGAATTAGTCCACCAAGCTAGGGAGGCCTGGACGGGGCATGGGACAATCAGGATGGTGTCAAGGTGGACGATGTGGAGTCTGCAGACAGAAAGGAGCCACAATTCCAGAAAGTACATGTGCAAGTGGGCATGCAGCGTCACATGGATGCAGGCCGCCATGTCGCCGAGGTGGCAGAGGCAGCGGCGCACTCTGGTGCATGGATTGCTATGTAGGGCTGCCATGATGGCTGTCAGGACAGCGAAACTGTCTGCTGGGAGGAAGACCTGTGCTCCCGTGGAATCCAGGCATGCCCCAATTAAATAGATTGCCTGCGTCGGGACAAGCACAAATTTCTCCTCGTTCATACAGATGCCAAGAGTGGCAAGGAGCAAGCAGAGAGCACAGACGGTCGTCGTAGTTTCAGTCATCTGAGGGCTTGGCTACACTTGCAGATGTGCAGCGCTGGGAGTTAAAGCTGTCTTTGTATAGCTGTGTAGGGAAAGCGCTGGAGCGTGGCCACACTGACAGCTACCAGCGCTGCAGCGTGGCCACATTTGCAGCATTTGCAGCGGTGTTGGGAGTGGTGCATTATGGGCAGCTATCCCAGTGTTCAAGTGGCTGCAACGTGCTTTTCAAAAGAGGGGGGTGAGGTGGAGTGTGACAGGGAGCGTAGGGGAGGGAGGGAGAGAGAGAGGATTTTTGGAGCCGACACTGTCAGCTCCCTGCCTTGCAAATTCTGACCACTTCCCCGACCCCTCGTTCACTCTTAAATGCAAATAGCCTGCAGACCAGATAAGCAGCTGCTCCAACAGACTCCCTTCCCCCCCCCCCCCACTGTGCGGTTTCTCTCCTCAAGCAAACACACTAGGCTGTAAACATTCATCCCCCTGCCTGCCTCATTCACAGCAAACAGTAGCTGTGTTTGTTTTTTAGATAAGCAGCTCCGGGAGCCCCGAGTTCACAACAAAACAAAGAGAGGCATCATAAAAAAAACAAAGAGTTCTTTAGTTAAAAGCATTATGGGAAAATTCTGGAGGTCAGTTACAGCGTAGTAAGATTAATCACTGTTTACACTGGCACTCCAGCACTGCAGCACCAGCGCTGCAGTCGTTATTCCCCAGGCAGACGTGGAGTACAGCCAGCGCTGTAGCCAGGGAGATACAGCGCTGTATGTGCCTTGCAAGTGCGGACGGTGAGTGAGTTGCAGCACTGTAAAGCCACCACCAGCGCTGCAACTCTCCAGTGTAGCCAAGCCCTAAGTAAGGGAACACAGTTGGGCCATGACGATTGAGAAGACTTTGGTAAATACCCTTGGGGCCGTTGAAATGTCAAAGGGAAGAACTCTGAACTGGTAGTGGTTGTTACCCTCATGGAAGTGAAGCAACCTACAGTGGGCCAGATGGATGTCAATGTGGAAGTACGTGTCTTTCATGTCAAGGGCTGCATGGTCCCTGGGGAAGGGAGGAAATAATTAATGCAAGTGTCACCACATGGCACTTGGTCTTCCTGATGAAGGTGTTGAGTAGCTGGAGATTGAGTGAAGGCTGGAGACCTCCTCCCTTTTTTTGGATGAGAGAGGCCTGGTCTACACTGTGGGGGGAAGGGGAAGGGGAGAATCCATCTAAGATATGCAACTTCAGCTACGAGAATAGCGTAGCTGAAGTCGATGTATCTTAAGATCGAATTAAAATTACTTACTTTGCGTCCTTGCAGCATGCTGCAGCTCCATCAACTTTGCTTCTGCCTCTTGCTGAGCTGGAGTTCAGCAGTCGATAGGAGAGCGATAGGGGATCAATTTATCGTGTCTACACTACACGCGATAAATGGATCCCCGATAAATTGATCGCTACCCGCCGATCCGGCGGGTAGTGTAGACGTACCCAAAGTATGGGGAGTAGAAGCCATTCTTGACAAAAGGGTCAGGCACTAGTTCGATCGCACCTTTCATCAGGACGGCATCAGCTTCGTGTTGAAGGAGGCTGCAATGCGAGAGATACCCAGGAAGTGCCCATGAGGGGACCCCAATAGGATGGGAAGGCAGGGAACTCGACAGAATAACCGTGCAGAATGATCTCCAGTACCCAACAGTCCATGGTAATCTTGCCCCAGTTTTGGGTGAATAGGGCAAGATGGCCCCCAAAGGTGGTAGAGGAGGCCAGGGGTGGTTATGTGGGGGGCTCGCAGCTCTTCAAATGCATGTCGAAACTGGGTCTATAGTTGATTCCATGTTATGGCGGAGGAGATGGCTGATGGTTGCGGATGCTGTGATCTAGGGCAGCATCATACACGCTCCTGATACGGAGTGTAATTGGGCTGGTGCACAGAAGCATGACCTCTGTGGTTTTCAATGGGGCACCAGGGTGTAAATCCTGAGATAGTGGAGTCTCGCTCTTGAGACTTGGAGAGCGGAGGAACTCTCTTCGAAGAGAACAACTTGTCCTTGTTGAAGGGGAGGTCTGGGATGGTGGTCTGGACCTCCCTGGGGAAGCCAGAGGATTGCAGCTAGGAGTCTCTTTGCATGACAATGCCTGTGGCAGGAGAGCAGGAGGACGCATCCACTGCAGCTTGGAGGCTAACCTTGCAGCTGTCACACGCAGGAGTCAGAGCTGCTCCTGGACACTGGGGAGAATGATGGTTCCTCTGCTGAGTAGCTGTGGAGTCCAAAGAGACCACTGGTAGCGGTGGAACCATCAGTGCGGTCAGTCTCACAACCGTCAGGTGTGGTCTCTGGCCCAAGAGGGTAGGGGGCTGTGGTGCCAAGGGCAGTGGCGAGGGTGGATCTGGCAGGTCTAAGTGAGAGTTTGGAGCAGTGATTTGATTAGCCCAGGTGTCCAGGGTACATCCCACTGACTGCTGAAGTGGGGAGGCATGACCTGGCATGGTTTGGGGAGAAAATGCTGTATTTCACTGCAGTCTGCAACAGGGACTTGCTGCAATGGCTATGTGAGCACTTATGAACCTCTGACTTGGATTTGTTCTGTGCTGGTGGTGCTGTTGGATCCAGGCAGGAGGTGGCAGATGGGTATTTACCACTGGTATGGAACACACATAGGCACCATCACCCGAAAAACTCAGCAATTTCAAGGAACGCTACAGTAGCCACCCCATATTAATTGCTCTCAAGAAAAGCGAAGTAAGGCAATCTTCTCTTGATCTCAAGTATTTACAAATATGCATTTTTCTTCCAAAATGAAGGCAACAGAACATAAAATACAGTTTATCTCTGGACTGACAACTGCTTAGGATGACAAGAGTTAGTCTTAATATCTTTGTCTTAAATGGACAGTGAACAGAAAAAGTTTGCTCTACCTGAGCAATATTAGAATATTGTAATATTTTAAAAGACATTAAAAATAATGGCTAAAAGTTCTAAAAGAATTAAGTCCCATTAAAGACAGATTGATACACATTCAGAAAAAAAAATATTGTAACACCATGTATATACGGAGGCAGTTCTTCACAATTCTGGAATTAAATTGATCTAAAAGCATACTGGGCATAACAGAACATTCTTCTGAAACCTACCTGTGGAACAAGCTTTTAACATTACCTTTCAAAAACCAAAAAACCGCAAACCAGTAATTAATATTTCAAAAAATGGAAGGCAGTCAGTGTTGATTTCAGAGGTGACATTTTAAACTCCAATTATTTTAAATCCTTCCAACAACTCTGAACCAGTTTTTAAATTATTTATTATTTATACAAGTTTTAATCAACAAATACACTAGGTCATTTAAAGTGATAAAAACCTGAGTATTCCACCATTAACGAATAGTGTGGAATATTTTATATTTAATCCGTTATAAAAGCTTCTATGGAACAGACATGCATAAAAATTAGAGCATGAGAAAATGTAAGGGAAAAGTATTTAGGGGATATAGCAGGGACAAAGAAGAGTCAAGAGGGAACAAGGGAAAAATAAAATGATCTTAGATGTCTGTAAACTAGTACAAGAAATATGGGGAATAAACAGGAAGAACTAGAAATACTAGTAATTAATCACAATTACGACAGCATAACAGACTTGGTGAAATAATTTACAACTGGAATACTGGTATAGAATGGTACAGCTTGTTCATGAAGGACAGGCAAGGAAAAAAGGGAGGAGGCGTTGCTTCGTATATCAAAGATGTATAAACACACACTGAGGTTGAAATAGAAGAGGGAGACAGACCTATGTGGGTAAGGATAAAAGGGGTAAAAAAACCAAAGGTGATATAGGTGTCCACTACAGAACACCTAACCAGGAAGAAGAGTTGGATGAGGCTTTTTTTTTTTTTTAAAAGAACAAAATTATCCAAAACACAGGACTTGAACTATCCACATGTCTGTTGGTAAAATAATACAGCAGGGCACAGATTATGCAACAATTACTTGGAATGCATTGGAAACTTTTTTTTTTTTTTTTTTTTAAACAGAAGGTAGAGAGAGCGACTATGGGAGATTGGAAGGCAGCTTGGGTGAAAGTGATCATGAAATGACAGAGCTCATGATTTTAAAGAACAGCAGAAGGGAAAACAGCAAAATAAGGACAAAAATCTTCAAGGCGGCAGACTTAAGCAAGCTCAGATTTGGTAAGTAGGATCCCGTGGGAAGCAAGTCTAAAGGAATAAAGAGTTCAGGAGGGTTGGCAGTTTTTAAAGAAACATTATTAAGGGCACAAGAACAAACTATACCAATGTGTCGGAAAGATAGGAAGTACGATACAAGACCCACTGGCTTAACCAGGAGATGTTAAATGATCTGAAACTCAAAAAAGAGTAGTACAAAAAGTGGAAACTGGGTCATATTATGAAGAATGAACATTAAAAACACTACATCCGTGTAGGGACAAAATTAGAAAGGCCAAAAATGAAATTAAGCTAGCTAAGGACAACAAAATATTTTACACACACACAAGAAGCAACAGAAAGACCAAGAATGGGCTAGGCATACTTGCTTCCTGCAGCTCCCATTGGCTGGGAACTACGAACTGTGGCCACTGGGAGCTGCGGGGGGCTGAGCCCGTGGATGGTCAACATCAGCAAAATGTCTCGCAGCCCGCAATAAGATTACCCTGATGGGCCGCAGGTTGCCTGCCACTGGTCTAGATAATCCTTAGTCCTGCCTCAGTGCTGGGGACTGAATTAGTTGACCTACTGAGGTCCCTTCCAGTTCTAAATTTTATGATTCTATATTTGGTCAAAGATTCAGCCGCCACGTTTGCCTTTTAAAAACTCCACTGCAAAAGTGAGAAGTGTTCAGCTGTCAATTAACAGTCTTACATTTCTATGAGTCTATGATTTGTTATACTGGAGGAATGGGAAGACATACATGAACATAAAGTGTATCAATAAATAAAATATTTCTCCTCACATGTACTGTATCAGCTATTGAGATTCTTGGGAAGTGTGCCATTTAAACCTCTATTTTTACAAAAATGTTAAGTAACATTTTAAATAATACTGATTGGAAGATTACTTATATGAATTTCAGGAGCTGAGAGAAGAGAAAAATAACCTTCATTTACAGGAGTACAGTCTGACATCAAAAGCTCAGAAGATTCACTATGTGCTCTCTGCCATAATTTAATCTGCTACAGAAGAATTCACCAAAGGACATTTGAGGCGTATTTGGCCCACTCACTATATCACGGTCAATACTCTGGTACCTTGGCTTTCATCTCAGAGTAAATTACCATTTACACAATTCAGATTCAACTTTAAAAGATTATCTTAAACAAGAGTAAGTTAAATTTTCTTTTATAAAGATGGAAACAAACAGTACCTTAACAGGAATCAACCTGAACCATATTTTTAAAATCCTATTATGAGAAATCAGATTAACATTGTTAAACCAGCAGAGAACAGTATGATAATCTACTGCTCGCTTTTACTTTTGCACTAGATGTTCATAAATCGCCAGGAAGAGGAGCATTCCACTGCAACTGTGTGGATTATTGGTAAGGAAGGGTCAGAGACAACGTCTGGAGCCCTTAGAGGACTATCAAAAGAACGGTTGTAGTCCAAGAGGGACAATGACAAGGAAAAGTGTCCTGGAGTAGGGGGGACATGCTAAATGAACTGATGTTTCTGAAGAGAGGATTGTCTGCATGCAATTTGAACCACCTCTGTTCATAGTGTAAATAAATAAAATACAGAAAGACAGCCAATTCTGTCATCATTTCTCTAAGAATGGAAACTGATCTGGTGCAATGCCTCTAAATAGGGTAGTGCTCAACTGAGGGGAAACAACATATTCTCTTTATGAAAGTTCCAATCTGTCAGCAGTGGAAAGCACAACACTCTTGATAGACTTACAGAGCTGATCTATAACTTTAAAATAAGTAATTAACAGAACTAGAGAAAAATTAATTCTCTTATATGCAGATGAGGTGGTCTGTCTTTGTTACTTGGTATTTATTAAATACTTTGAATTTAATGAGAACCACAAAACTAATACTGAAAACATTAACTACTTTGTAGATAAATTATAATTCTGCTATATCACTAGATTTAAAAGGTGCCATATGTAACACAATAGTCTTAGATGATATTCTAGATTCATTATTTCTTGTATTTATCCCCATGTTATTTACTGTAGTGGAATATGGAATTACACTGCCCTTAACCACAGTCTAAATGCCCTGTCATACCCCTGTAGTATCACAATCATACAACAATATATCAGTAAGACGCAAAAGGATGTATGTTACTAGGCAAGTGGCACAGAGTTCCTTTTCTGCTCTTTTCCTTCAATCAGAGGACAAGTGTACCAATAGCCTACTAATGATACTTTGGAGTGGTTTACTGCTATGATTCCTTTACCTTAAACAAAATACTTAAAACAAAGTTTTGGAGAAGGAGAAGGGAGCTACGCAATACGTTCTCCTCCTTTGTAAAATTATTACTAAAGAAAGGTTAGGAGAAAATAGTAGGGAAACGGACAATGTTGGCACAAGAACAAATGAGTATTAACTGGTCCTGAATACATTTAGGCTGGACATTAGAAGGAGATTTCTAACCATCAGAGTGAGGTTCTGGAGCAGCATCCCAGTATGAGTAGTAGAGGCAAACCACCTAACTAGTTTTAAATTGGAGTTTGATAAATTTATTAATGAGGTTATATGTCAGGATTGCCAGCACAGGACTGGACTCATTGAGCCAGGAAGTCCCTTCCAGTCCTATGTAATATGTGGACTTAGCAGCTAGGATCATGGGGGGGAGGGAACAGCAGGAAGCAGCAGTTTAGAGCTGCAATCCCCCTATTCTCTCTTGTCCCCTTCCCAAATTTGGGAGACAAATCTGCTCCCGATTCAATCAAATCTTTACTTAAAATATACCAGTCCTTTTCAAGCAGTAAATCTCAGAAATTGTCGCCTGTCCCAGGGCTGCCATAAAAAGGAAGTGGAGACTGAGCAGCTTGGAAATTTAAGTTTCATTGAGGAAGTTGACTTGAAGTTACCAATATAGTTTTTATTATTATTATTTTAACTTAATTTAGGCGATAGGGAAAAGAGGAAAGGCAAGGTGACAAAAGAATGGTTAGGAGTGGGTTGCAGAGGAGACAGAATAAAAGAATTAAAAGTTCCAGCTGCCTTAAGTGAGAAATTTAGCCAGGCTGGAAGGGCCAATGCCACTGAGGTGTTTTGAATTAATACTTTACAGAGTTACTTTTATACAAGAGATTTGAACAATACTGATGAGCCAAATACATTTGTTGACAAAGAAGCCAGAATAACCATGTGGAGTAAAGAGTCTTTTTATTCTGAGCAGGAAAAAAACCTGAATAAAAAGAATGTTCTGAAAAATTAATTTTCAGACAAATTTATTCAAAATAAAAAAAATAGTATTTTAGACTGAATCTCACTGTATTCCCGACTGGTTTTGCTAAATTATATATGAGAAGTGGTAAGAAGTAGAACAGGGATCAGCAATCTTTGGCACGCAGCTCGCCAGGGTACACACCCTGGTGGGCCGGGCCAGTTTGTTTACCTGCCACGTCAACAGGTTCGGCTGATCGTGGCTTCCACTGGCCGCCGTTCGCCGCTCCAGGCCAATGGGGGCTGCGGGAAGTGGCGCAGGATGAGGGATGTGCTGGCCGCCCTTCCTGCAGTCCCCATTGGCCTGGTGCGGCAAACGGCGGCCAGTGGGAGCCACGATCAGCCGAACCTGCCGATGCGTCAAGTAAACAAACTGGCCCGGCCTGCCAGGGTGCTTACCCTGGCGAGCCGCATGCCAAAGGCTGCCGATCTCTGAAGTAGAAGATACAGAAAATTACTACTGAATAAAATGATTTGTGACACAATCTTGTGGAAAAATAGTATTAGAAAAGCTTAATTACAACCAAACTATTTTGTCTGCTAAATTAAACCACATTAAGAGTTATATGAACTGGCAGGGAAAATTTTACTCCATTCTTTTAATTTGGCAGAAGTTTCAGCATCCTAAATTTAGCCCAATGTTGTAACTGCTCTTACTCAGTTTTGCATCTGCATATTCACTATCCTCAGTGTTACTAGACAGAATAATGGACTTGCTGAAGCTCTTCTCTCTATTTTATATCTTGTCACTAAGGTCTGCAGATCAGGTAATAAAAAATTCATTCTTTCTAAAGCTTCTTTGTATCTTAACTGCTTTAGACAGCTATATAATAAAATAGGAAAATAAGCTATGCAAAGTTAAAAACAGGAATAAAACTCAAAGGTTTTAAGTTACTCAGGGTGCCTGCAACCAAGCTCTGATGCTTAAAAGCAATGTGTACAAAGACCTTGTATAAAACTGTCACTTCATTTAGTTTCTTAAGAGGGTTCATAAACTGTTGTGTGCAAGAAATCTGTTGGTGAAATGAAGATGTCTCTTCTCACTTCCAGGTGCTAACCTGTGTGTAGCAGGGTGGTTACCCTGCTCCTGCCCTTAAGGGCTTAAAACAGCTCTGGGGGAAGGTTGTGGCTGGGAGCTGCTAAGCTGGGCTGATTGGGAAGTGGCTGCAGCTGGGCCATGCCCCAATCAGGCCACAGCTGGCCTGTATAAAGAGGGTGGGAGCCAGGAGCTCAACAGTCTCCCTCTGCCTGTAGAGGGAGAAGGGCCTGGCTGCAGGAGCTAGGCAGGGCTAGGGAAAGGCAGAGGAGCTGGGGAGCTCCAGTCTGGAAAGCCCCAGGCTGTGGCCTAGCATAAGGCCAACAGGTACTGGGGGTTGCACAGGACAGCCTAGGGGTAGGCCAAGGCAGCAGGTCCAAACCCAACCTTGCCAGTGATGAGTAGGCTGATACTGCAGTCTGCCCTAGGGCATGGGGGCTAGACGATGACTGGCAGTAGCCTTATACTGAGGTGAGGTGGGGATAGTGGGTGGGGGTTCCCCTGGGAGAGGGAGACCCTGAGAGAAAGAGGTTACTGCCAGGGGGCAGCACCCCAGATAAAGGGGCACCGGAGTCCAGAGAGGGACATGGGGGCAAAGCGATAGTGGATCACTGGCCTGCAGAGGGTGCTCCTGGCTGGAAATCGAGCTAATTCCCAGAAGTCACCAGCAGGAGGTGCTGCAGGGGTGAGTCCGCGCCTCTACACTGTATACAAAATCATACTTTCCCAATATTATTTTACACATAAGCAATGTATATAGTTGCCAGAAGGATGCTGTATAATTGAGAACGAGAAGAGAAATGACCTGTGTGATCAAAATGGGAGAGGAGGTGGTCCACAAGACTTTTTTTTTTTTTTAATTAAGATATGGTTTATACTATTAACAAATATGATTGCCTATGCTATGCGTTTTTCCTAGATTTTTTAAAAAAACCTCTGTCCAACCGCATTACCAGCCATAAACACTTAAACAAGTGGCAAAATGTTTAGGCTTGTAAGTATTTAACACATTATCCCAACATCTTCCTTCAGCTAAAATTGATTAATGAGGTAACTCTCATTGCAAGACCAAATTGATGAAAAGACTGGATGACTAAAAAAAGTAAAAGAACAGGTAATAATGGGAGTACATTTTTCATTTAATATCAGAAATCAAATTAAGAGGTACAATTAGAAGCCAACGGGCATTTGTTTAAAATTTGACTTCTTAAAAAAATTCAAGATTGAACTCAAATGCTTCACTAACTTAGTTAAAATCTTACATAGAATCTTAGATAAGCAGATAAAATACAGCACTCCTGGCTACTTCAGTTGCTAATGGCCTGCATCTTGTGAGATATCTGGAGTCACAATGCTCTACACATGTTCATCATGGCAGCCAGCTGTGGTGTCTGAGACCTATATCACTGCCTGCAAGGTCATTTTGGTCACCAACTGGCCTTCCTTCATTATGTCCTTCAGTAGTTCTCTGCTGTCATGAGGGAGCAAGCAAAGGTGTCTGTCACCTTCTCTCTTATAAAAAAAAAAGTCATATTTGGCCAGCTGGGCCTGAGCTGCAATTGCAGCAAAGTTGAGGTGTACAACTTCCTCTCAAACAGATCAAGGCATTTGTGGTGTTTGTCCTTAAGGATGCTTTTGATCAATGTGAACTTCTCTCATATGGTTGATACGACTAAGAAATTTAGGTTGGGGTGAGTGCAGGAGTATTCAAACCCCGAAGTAGACCTGGTACCTCTTCTTGACTGATTTTACCATTGGTGTTAAAGTGGCTGGTGTCTGCCACAAGGCTTTCACCCAGCTTTAGTTGTCGCACATTAATGGGGAGGATGACCCTAGTTGAATCAGAAACTGACAGGATGTAAAATAGCTTGTGGGACTTATCAGAGACCAAAGGCTCGATCTCCAAAAACTTGACAATCCATACAAAGAGCTCCTGGAATGCTCTGAACCACCAGAGCTATCTGGTGCCAGTAGTGGTGCAGAGGGTACTGCTTCCTCTGGTGGTGATGAGGAGAGATCCTTCAGTTGTGAGACTGGGCATTCATATTGCTCAAATCCCTGGATCAAGCTCCTGTTGATATTCCGGCATCAGTAATCTGGTCAGGGGATGCTGCTGGCAAAGGAGATTCTTGCCCAACAGTGGAGACCAGCTCCTATGAAGGCAGGCCCCATGACCCCTGAAAGGGCCACTGTGGTGCACTGTATACATATGGTTGGCTTGCTGGTTGCCAGCTGGACTGACAGTCTTGAAGGATGAGTAGTGACTGCGGCCTATAGGAAAAAAGTCTGTCTCTCAGCCAGTAATCACAGACCTCAGAAGGAAAGGTTCTCTGCTCAGTGAAAGGAATGTATGCTCCTGATGACAGCAAGGAGATGTTGATTTCCTACATATGGGGCACTAACATGAAAAGCGCTCTTGGTACCAGAGTCTGCATGAGTGCCGGGAGATGTCTCAGCATCAATAATGGACCTACTTTGATTATAGTTTCATCCCCTGAAGCCAGGTCAATGCGAACTGGAGCACAATCAGTGCTAGCAGAAACTGCTGCTTTATCCTCTACTCCTGCTCTCCATCCCTCAATGATATGTAGGGCTTCTCTTTGGAGGTTTTGTTGTGTTTGTTCTTACAGAAGGACACTAAGCTTCTTGAGCTTCTGCCTTCAAGCTCAGAGCAGCTCCTTTCATTGCTTGACTTCGACAACAGAAATGTTGGTGTCAGCTTTGACGATAACACTGACTTGTGTGCCAGATCTTTCTTTGGCGCAATCTTCTCCACACTGGTTTTAGGCACCGTCTGTCTGCTCCATAGTGTACTCATACATGGTGGCTTGTCCACCAGCAAGTTTTTGGAGCTTGTTTCCTTTGGATCTGATGAGACATTCATGGCCTGTTTCAGAAGACAGAGTTTCAGCCTTGCACCTCATGAGTCCACACAGATAAGGATAAGCATATGCATGGTATGTGATTCCTCATAGGCAGATGTGACACTTACTGTGCCTGTCCATTGGGAGCAGGGGATTAGTTCATTACAGAATGACTGCTTAAAGCCCCCAGATGTCGAGTCCATTTTGAGGAGCCGGGGTGGGGGGGTGTCCCCCGGCCACTAAAGTTTGGTCCAGATAGCTAAAGTTAGGTTACAGCAGTGGAAAGAGGAAATCAAAAGCTGATTCTGAAGATTATGAACAGAATCTTAGAAATGTAGGACTGGTAGGGACCTCTAGAAGTCATCAAGTCCAGCCCTCTGTGCTGAAGCAGGACCAAGAAACCTAAGACCATCTCTAGCAGCTGTTTGTCCAAATGGTTTGTTTTTTAAAAAAAACTATGACAGGGAGTCCACAACCTCCCAGAGCTTAATTATCCTTAGAGTTAGAAAGTTTTCCCTAGTACCTTACCAAATCTCCCTTGCTGAAGATTAAGACCATTATTTCCTGCCTTCAGTGGACAGAGATCAACTTATCACATCCTCTTTATAACTACTCATAACATATCTGAAGGCCTAGCAGGTGCCTCCCACCCCAAGTAGTCTTTTCTCAAGACTAAACATGTCAATTAAAAAAACCAAAAAAACACCACACACTTTCTTCATGGGTCAACTTTTCTAAACCTTTTATCATTTTTGTTTCTCTCCTCTAGACTCTATCCAATCTGTCCACATCTTTCTTAAAATGTGGTGCCCAAAACTGGACACAATACTCCATCTAAGGCCTCACTGGTGAAGAGTATAGAGGGACAATTACCTCCTCCTCAGCTGCATCACATTGGTGACTTGTATTCAATTTACGATCGATTATAATCTCCAAATCCTTTTCAGCAGTACTACCACCTAGCCAGTTATTCCCCCCTCTTGTAGTTGTGCATGTGATTTTTCCTTCCTAAGGGAAGTACTTTGCACTTGTCTTTACTGAATTTCATCTTGATTTCTGACCAGTTCTCCAATTTGTCAAGGTTATTTTGAATTCTAATCCTGTCCTCCAAAATGCTTGTAACTCCTCCCAGCTTAGCATCATCTGCAAATTTTATAAGCATACTCTTCACTCCATCATTTAAGTCATTAATAAAAATATTGTCTAGTACTGCACCCAAGACTGACCTCGCGGGACCCCTAGATGTATACTCTCAGTTGACACCAAACCATTGATAACTATTCTGATGATGGTCTTTCAACCAGTTGTGCATTCACCTTATAGTAAGAAGTTTAGTCTGAACTAAGAACTAATGGTTTGGATACTTGCCAGGTTCCATGTCTCTGCCATGGGCTGTCAGATAGAAGGTCATGGCCCTTTTATGTCCTTTTTACAGGATCACAAGAAGGCACAGGGTGCACGAGTAGCCCTGATGGACACTGCTAGTCAAAACACTCTCGTCTTGTGTGTATACACATCTATAGTTGGATCCACAGTGACACATTCTAAGAAACCTCTCTCTTCCCTCCTTTCTCTGCAAACCCTTGATTTCCCAGGCCAGCAGTGGAAATGGAACACGTGGTGAGCACGTTTGAATAAGAAGAGACGGGGCAAAGTCCAGAATTTTTTCACTATAATTGGTTTCACCTGCCTGAAAGAAAAGGGGCAGAACACACCCAATATCTGTTGGTTTAAGCTACACAACGGAAACATTTTCTTTAAAATTCTGTACATGTCTCTGGCCCAAAAGATCAGGGAACATACTCTAAAAAGTGACAAATGAAAACTTTTACTTGAAGTTTTCAGCTAGCTAACCTGTTCTCCATCTGAAATCAGTCTTGAGCTGCCAGAGCAGAGAACCCCCAACAGCAGCTTTTAGAAAATAAAAATTGGACACAGGTACTCTAAGCACTAAAGAACGGCGTTCACTAGGGAATACGTTTATGTAACTAGTACTGCACTGGTGCGCTAGCATAAAATACAGTAATAAAATCTATTATACTTTGCAAGCAAAACAGATTTCTAAAACAAACATTAAAGTACCAAAGATATAGTCCCCAGGGAGCACAATTCATGTTGCCAGATAATCGTCATCATCTGAGGAACCAACATCATAAAACTTGTAGCACTCTCTAAAACAATGTTTCAGATTACATGATTTCTAGCAAATTCCATTAAAAATGGTTAATTTACTACACTGGTAATCTGCCTGAGATAACTGGACAGAACTCACTAATCTGTTAAAACATTAACAGCTGCTTAAACATAATATGGAAGACTATTATAACAGGGTTCTATTTCCATTATTGCCACAAATTTAAACAGTTGTGTAAAAAAAAAAAAGAAAAGAAAAAACCCCACAAACCTGGATAGGATTGTAACAAAACTGTGACCAGCATTTAATATTTTATTCAAATACTGATACACTACTGACATTAACATTTCATAAAACTTTATCTGGTATTTTAAAAGTAGGCTGCATATAACTGAAATAAGCATTAGCTAAACAGCAAAAACCCAGAGTTTAAATTTTTTTCAAGATAAAAGCACTGACTCAGCCCTCTGAAGAAAAAAGGTTTAAAATAATTTACTAATTACAGTATCAATTTGAACAACAGAAGTAATTCCATAACATGAAGCATCAGAACACACTGATCGTCCTAACCCCTTGCTGATTCACTGCTTTAATTGTGCAGTTAGAGTCAGGCAAATTAACAAGGCTTTCACTCCTACTGAGCTCCTAATGGTGAAAGTCCACATACAGAAAGCTGCTGGAAAACAACACTAAAACATTAAAGCAGGGACTGGTTGCGCTATTCCTGGTTAGGGGGAAAAATGTTGTAGCTTATTGTACATATAACATTTATCTTGGTGTATTCACTTCTCTTCTATAAAAGCATGATATTAATATTTTGAGTTACTAGGGGAGCATAATTTCTCCTACCTTGCATGTGAACGAAATGAAGTTAACATCTTATGTGAGGCCTTTAACCATATAGTATTTAAAATGATATCTTATTTAAGTAGTTTGGGATACACTGTACACCAAGTACCCCTTTTCAAGACAATTGTGGGTTATAAACAAGTGATATATTTTCAACATGAAATTCACTAGGTAAAAAAGGGAACCGACGTGATCAAAGCCTGAAAGTTTTTTGTTTTGGAGATCTAGATGGCACCATGGATTACTGTTTACGGACATGAGGTGAGATACTGTACTGCACCTCTTACAGGCCCAACACAAAACTCTCACCTCAGGACAAGGCAAGGTTATAATCGTTTTAAGCCAATTCTGGGCTCTGCTGGGAGCTGGAATGACCACTAACATAACAGCCCTGTGGATCTAAGTTACTACAGCCTCCCATATCTTCCCCATGGGCTGCAGCGCTGTGCGGAATATCCACAGCATCGTGAGATACAGTTGCAGCACCAGCAGAGCTCTGCTTCCAGCCCCACCCTTGCATGCCCCTTAGGCAGAGTTATTAGGTGGTCCTTTAGAGGCAGCATGATGGCGGTCTTTCACAACTCCTGCAACAGATGCCCCTTTATGCTGCTCCAGCCTTCTACATGGCATGAAGGGTCTGGAGCATGGGTGAGGCTCTCACCCAGGGACACTTCCACAACTAGGTCACCAGTTCCACGTGCGATTTGCAATGGAACTCCGTGCATAAGACACTTACAGAGCTTTAAAGAAAATAAGTCTCTTTTAAATGGGATTTTCCTATAGGAAAAAAAATCTGACTTTAAAAAAAGTTTTTTGTTAAAACAATAATCTTGTTTTAAAAATATGAAATATCTGAAGTGTTCCCATGGCCACTTGTTTCTAACTTCCTGGACCAACCTAAATGCTCAATAATTTAAACATTTATTTTGAGATTATGCCTTTCATTACAAGATATGTTGTTTATTATTTGTATTTTGTCAAATATATTCTAATAATAGCATCTGGGTTTTTAACTAAGCATGGAAGAGAATTGTCAATACAGTAGATTATTTTGATGCACTTAATTGTCACAAGGTCCTCAAATTTTTGTTCTTTGGTAACCCAAAGACTTTTGTATTCATATCTGTATCACAGATATTGACTGGCAAAAATTGAGGCTTTAGCTTCTCAGCAGGGTGCAAATGGGGATTTGGCACTTACAGAATAGGTAACTATTAATCATGGGATAAGCACATTAGTTTAATATTTCTACTAAAATGATCCACGGTGAAATGTTGACATTTAAACTCAAGTTTCATACTTAACCGATTGAGACAAACGGGGATGTTCACAGAGTTTTGGGCTTGGGGGTGGGGGGTGTACATACACACAGTTCCCTATACACACGCACAGCTAAAACAATATAATGCTGTTAGTGAGGACACAGTTATCCGGGTGTTTATCTTGGTATAGTCTATTCTCACACAGAAAGGGGAAGATGGTATACCAGTATAATTATTTCAGTAAAAGAACTAGTCCTCTAATGGAAACAGTATATTGACAAAACACACAAGTGTGGACCAGACTTTGTTTCAGGCAATCTGCAGAAATAGCATCAGTTCAAACTCAGTTCATGTTTTCAAATTTTTTTGCAACCATAACTAGAGACTTTTTTTTAAATGAAAGTGTGGATCTAGAGAACAATTCTGCAGCAATGGGCAGATTCCTCATCATATTCTGTAGTCATGGAATACATGGAGCTTTCATTATATTTAAACTAATGACTGAAATCCATTAGCAGTTACCAATTAAACTAACAGTTAATAATACAGAGCTCAGATTTAAGATAATCTATACTCGGTTTAACATCCCTTCTGTATGTACCCCATTGAATCTAAGTTAATAATTAATTCTGTTGATCAATACTAAGCAAATTTTCCTGTTCTATGACAATCAATATCATGACAAAAATGAATATCATGTCACTATAAAATAAATTACTCTGCTAAAAGGAAATCTTAAAATGCAATTTTAACGAACTATCAATAGGGCACTAAATTCAAATAAAAAAATCACCAGATTATAACAGTTCAGCATTTCTAAAAAGCTATCTTTGGAAATTAATGGTATGAGCAATACATTCTACAGTGTGTTGAACGTTATTATACATCACTTGACATAAAATTTGCACTTATTATAAAAGAAATTTTAATATATTTGTTGTACCTCAATTTCACAATTTTACTGAAGCACCTGCTCCTTGATTTCTAATGTGTTCTATTCCATTAGAAAATAAGATTCATTTACCATTGTAATCTTGTTCAAGAGAGAGAGGATGGTCCAGGGATTAGGGCATTAGCCTTGGATTTAGGAGACCTGAAGTCAATTCCCTGCTCTGGCAGAGACTTCTTGTCTGACCTTGGGCAATTCACTTATCCTCCCTGTGCCTCAATTTCACATCTGTAAATTGGGGATAACAGCACTACTCTACCTCATGGGAGAGCTGCGAGAGTAAATACATTAATACTTGTGAGGTGCTCAGATACTATAGTGATGGGTGCCATATAAATACCTAAGATAAGTCTGGATCACGAGTGTTCTATACATTTCACAACAACTTTTACAAGTTATTCTAGTCTACTGATTTAACTCTTACAACAGGATTTTAAATTATCTTAACATTAGCTTGATTTTTAGCCCATTACCTATTTACATCTACACAGATGTGCATCGTTTCATGACTTCTTTCCGACAGTTCTAAATATCATGTTTGCCCCTTGATATTCTACCTAGACTGCACAAATTCAGTTCACTGAATATTCTTCAAACACTTTTTGAAGCTTTTGCAACTCTTGGCATATATCTTTACTTACCTCAATTATACGGATCTAATCAATTTCTCAAAAAAAATTACTTCATTGAATGTATTTGAGTACATTATTAAAAGATTGTCAGGACTGCAGTTTTATTAGCGTTCAAAAATAAAAATGTAACAAATATTTAAAAATATGTTAATGGTGAGACTAGAACTGAGTAGAGCTGTGGCAATCTCAACTTTTAAAAAAATGTTTCAGGCAGACTACATTGGATTTTTTTTTTTTGAAATTTTCAGTGAATCAATAAGTTTTAAAAAAAAGGTTTTCAACATTTCAAAACCAAATATTTCAGCTTTTTCAACTCCGCCTCCCTCTGACATGAATAATTTGGCAAAACTGACATGCGTTCACAAAACATTTTGATGTTGCTCAATCTGCATTTTTCACCAAAAAACATTTTTTTTTTTTTTTTTTTTTAAGTTTTGCCCCAACATTTTACCCAGCTCTGCAGCTGGTACTAAATATACCCCCGCAACTATGCACGTAGACAGAACGGATTATCTCTTTGGTCTTCAGTGTAATCTTTATACATACTTTTTTGCTGCTAACTTGATTTTTTATGGTCACGTACAATTTTCTGAATACCATCTCCAACCACAGATATCTCCAAGGTATTTCTAAGGTACACCAATGCATTATCTCCAAGAGAACTCCTTGGATTTACTTTTGTTTACCACAACTATATTGATTTAATCCATTTCTCTAGTTGCTGTGGTTCCTGCTGCACTTCCACTTTTCCTAGTCATTGCTGGCTGTCGCGCCTAACTTCATATTTTTAGCAAATTTGGTCACTGTACGCTCAACTTAAATTATCTAGGGAAAAAAATGAAGGAACGCTCAAAGATTCTTGTGGACTCCAGGTCAACACCACTTGACCAATTCCTCAATCAGCTCAATATGCCCCCCCTCATTTTTATCCAAATAACATTGTTCCCACTGTTCTACACAATAGCACCAAATGCAAAAACACAGTCAGTCTTAAAGAACAATTGTACTCAGTGACAACATAAAAATCTCACATTTTATTCAGATGTGCTTTATGTGCAGTCTGAGCAATATATGACCCACAGCTAACCCCAGAGCAGTTTCTCCACTGTTCTTTCCTGCTGTGATCACAATCCAATGTGGGAATGAGAGTTCATGACAAAAAACAAATATGATTGAGTCCCAAGTCGAAAGAGACTGAAAACATTTGGAAAACTGTATATCTAGCCATCAATCCAGCCTCTCCTGGTTCTCACCCTTTACTGTAATCCTAAAATAGACTTTCACAATCACTGAGATTCATCCACATGAAAGTAATTGTTAGCGTAAATTATTGGCACGAGACTCCTTTACAGCATGTATCAGGGATAGGGAAAGATAACTTTAGATAACTGACATTCCAATAAAGAACTAAATCAGTGGGTCTCTGGCAACCCCTTTCACATCGCAAGCCTCTGAGTGCGACCCCCTCCCCAATAAATTAAACATCCTTTTTAATATATTTAACACCATTATAAATGCTGGAGGCAAGCAGGGTTTGGGGTGGAGGTTGACAGCTCACAACCCCCATGTAATGACCTCCCCACCCCCAGTTTGAGACCCCCTGGACTAAATCAAGTACTCAGACAAATGACATGACGGGGATCCATTATCGAAAATGGTATAACCATTAAGAAATGAAGGGTTTCTTACATAACCGAGGTCTTCATGATGACCTCTGCATATTTACACTATCGCAGTGGTTCTCAAAATTATTTAATCGTGGCCCGCTTCTTTGTGTCTGTAGTAGTTTACGCCTCCCCACACCACACAAGTACATACACGGATATATGCTGTGGTGCTTCACTTGAATCAGTTTTGGTTTCTTTTCTTCTCTGGAGGAATTTTTTTTTCTGTTGCATGAATGAGCCAATGATCCATTGTACAAAGAGAAAAAGCAAAACTGCGATTGTGGTCCATGCTTACAATTAAACTTGTACACCGTGTTGTAGCAAATGAATTAAGTACAGATGGAAATGACTTCATATAATGCTATGCAAGCTTAACAGAAATCTGCAAAAATGCACAACTCCATCTGAGAACCTGATATGTCTGGAGGAATCACCGTTGCTAGTTATTCATTGCTGTGGGTAAAATGTGCACAGTGAGTTTTTTCCTAAAGCATCTCACTCACCCCCAGAATACATTCCATGCCGATCCTGGGGGGCCCACCCATGAGTTTGAGACTCTGCACTACTGGAATGTACCAGCTGTGCAGCTTGGACCTGTGGAAACTGGGAGCTGGACAGGGAAATTTAAGATTACCAGAAACCAGATACAAGGAGGGAGAACACTAAAATAGGGCAAGGAGTTGGGGGGTGGGGGTGGGAGGAGAGGGGTTTGACTGCGACTGGCTGGACAAAGACACTAAGACTAGGAATTAGTATGGAAGGAGACCAAGAAGATGGTGGGGATGGGTGAGGCGTACTGAGAATGGGTGAACAAAGACTCTGGGAATGGATGTGGAGATGGGAGACTAGGACTGGATGAACGGGGAGACTGGAATCAAAGCCTGAGGAGTATAGATTGGGACTGGCTAAGTGAGGCTAATGGGAATAGGACACAATGCTGGGGAAGATAGGGCACGGTTGGACTGAAAGGGACAGAATGGGATCAAGTTGGGGGGAAAAATGAGCAAGAGAGTCTGCCCAAAGAGCACACTCCTCTTCAGAGCCTAGAATGGAAATCAAGTTTCCTGAGTCTCCCCATTCCTCTGCTGTCAGAGGAACAGGGAGAGATGTATGCCTGTGTATCTGGCTGTATTAAAATACATTTTGTTTGAAATGTGACCCTTAGTGACCCTGATTGCTATGTACGACTCTCCTGTCATTTTTATACCACTCCACCAATCTTCATGAGATCTGCAAATGCTATTAGTAATGATTTTATATCTACTGGCAGATCATCGATAAGAAATCTGCTGAATAGAACCTGACTTAGTACCAGTCCCCGCCCCCATTAGAAACATCCCTATTGGATGATAATTCCCCATTGATGACTACTTGCTGAGATCTGTCCTGAGCCCAGCTGCTCATCCACTTAATAAATGCTCTACTGATATTGTACCGTTTTTTAAAAAAAATAAGAATGTCACGTGAAACTAATCAATCACCTTTAAAAAGTCTAAATATATTACAGCAATACAGTTATCTTTATCAAGCTAGCTTGCAATCTCACAGAATTAATTCAGGTTTCTTTGACAAGGCACACTGGGCATAAAAGCATGTTGACTTGCATTAGTTATATCCCCATCCATTAATTCTTTATTAATTGAATCTCACATCAGCTTTTCCATTATTTTGATCCGGATTGCCTACCACCACCCAAAGTCATCTTACTTGTCCTTTCTGAACACTGACACAACATTAACACACTTCCAGTCTCCTGGAATTTCTCTTGATATTCCAAGATTAAAAGTGAACAGCAGCAGGACACAGATCTCACTGAACTATTGGGTGCAAGGCGCCAGAACTGCTGATTTAGAAATGTTTTTCCCTAGTTGATGTTCAACATCCTCCTCACAGTTACTAATGGACTGGAAAGAAGTTCATAATCCTCATGAGATACAATTACATCATCCCGCTTCTTTCCAAATCCACAACAAATATCTGTTCTGCCTTTTCTGCATCAGCAACAATTTTATCATCACTACCTAGTAATAAGCCTATACCATTCTTAATACTTTTTTGCTAATGTACTTGAACTCCTCATTGTCCTTATCAGCCAGTTTATTGATTTTCAATGATGTTTTTAGCTTCCATTATCAATTTTCTATACTAAGCAATCTATATACATTACAAGTTGTGATCTACTGCCCCTTTTGTTCTATTTGTATGTCTGTATCTCTCTCTCTCACACACACACTTCTAATTAGCCAAAACTGTCCTCTTTCTTGATTGCAGAATTGTGGCTTTATGGCCCATCTGAATTCTTAAGGAAATCAATTTCCATTTCTCTTCTAAATCAATTTTGCTCCCAAAGAGCTGAATTGTACTTCCAAATGAGCTTCCAACTTTGGACCTCAGTAGGCACAGGCAGGGATAGAAGTGGTTGGCGCATCCCTCCTACCCCTTTCTAGCGTTGCTCTCTCAATGTTTGAAACCATCAGAGGAGAAACAAAGGATGCGACAATGCTCCAACCGATACTGCTATTAGAGGATTTCACCGTTTCAGGCTGCATTGCCAGCACATCCCAAGAGTTGGAATATGCAGAGACCTCTCAAACTCTTGGTTTGACTATAGAGTCTACACAATGCCACACTCCAAGAAAAGATAATTTTAGCAAGGAAAGGGATTTTATTCCCAGTATTTTCTTATTCCCAAAGAAATAGTGGATCGAACTCTATCTAGAGAAGGATGACAACTATTGTTCAAATATCTACAGAAACTAATTTTCTGTGAATATAATTCCTAGTTTCAACTCTGAGGACTATTCCAGGGCCCTTTATCTCTATACAGCCTAATTCCACATCTTGATAAGGCAGAAGCAAAGAATACCTCAAGTTTATGGTGGGCAAAGCTTACTGCAAGATAGTACTCTTTGGGCTAGCTACAACTCCATCACGTGACTGGCTGCCGTGGCACATACCTACACCATCAGGGTCTGTAGAGTTACCCATATCTAGATGACTGACTCATACAAACTACAACTCACAGCAGGGTAGCTTATACCCTGAAACTGATAGAATGTTCAGTTTTCATACCTCTGTCAACCCTACTTCTGACTCAAGTTTAGGACTTTGGATGGGGTGTTCTAGATTCCACAAGGTCTCTAGTTTGCCTGGCTCAGGGATCTCATCCAGGCAGTGGATCTTGCCAGATTAAGAAGGCCCTGTGAAGTTTTATTTTTGAGTGAGAGGCCTACAGGTTTCTTGCATCGTTCTCTCCTTCTGCAAAGCTCTGGACGAAGTTCTTGAAAGGATGGTTAAGTCTAGTGCACATATGTTTAAAGTCCAGGCATGACAGTGTATTCTCAGCAGGTCAAGGATTCTTCTGATGAACTTTACCAGATAATGTCTTAAAAGAATTATTGTTTCAGCCTGTTCTCTGCTGGTAATAGACTTGGATGCCTCCAATCTGAGATATGAAGCACATCTAAGAGCTTTGACCATTTATGGCCTTTGGAATCCTTAAGAATTGAGACTTCACGTAAATTAGACTGGAAATCAAAAGCTTTTCTTCTGCATAGGGGAGAGCCACATAATATTCAGATGGGATGGCTGCCATCTATCTAATCAGATGTGGAGAGCTCATTCACTGCTGTTGTAACAGGAAGCAATCAATCTGCGTGAATGATTCATCTGGAACCATGTAACCCCAACAGCTATACACCTAGAAAGAGTAAAGAATACCTTAGCCACTGATTTCAGCCCCTCATGTGTAGATCAACACAAGTTGTCACTCAGGCAGTTAGTTGTTAGTTTGATATTTGCCAGGTGGGGCTAGGCAGGGAGATTTGTTGACTACAAATATCTGAGGTTTTGCATGAGAGAAAACAAGGTACTCCCTCCCTCTCCCCCTTGTGCGGGAAGGGGAAGGCACACCTTTATGACGACATTCCTCCACTTCTTTTCATCTCCAAGGTTTCTGAAGGACTCAACAGGACAAAGTGATCTTGGTAATGTCAGACTGAGTATGGCAGACTTGGTGTTCAGAGCTGCTAGCTCTGTCAAAAGATTATCCCTTCACTCCTCCCTTATGTCAGGATCTCTGTTCCAGCAGAGGGGCAGGTTAGTTCATCCAGCCCAAGTTTTCTCAGCTGGCTGTAATGCTGCAGGGCCTGTCAAGGCTAAATGGCTTGTATGTGTTGGATTTGGTCAAGGAAGTCCAGCTCAAAACGAGGAAGCCTTATATTAGTGTTATGTTGCCAAATGGAACCGGTTTAAAAAAAAAATTTGCTCAAGGCAGAGACTTAAACCTGATTTCCTATCTGGTCCCAACTGTTCTGGTTATTCTCCAGTCTGAATTTATCAAATCTATCCATAGTAATTGCAAAGATTTATTCAGCATCTATTACTAATGTTGTGTCCCTGTTAAACAGAAGTCAATGCCTGAGCAACCTCCAGTGAAACAGCCGTTGAAGTGGTTTATAAACCTCTGCATTCCTTTTGGGGAAGTCTACTGATCTTTGAAACTTTAGTTTGGTGTTCATCAAACTTATGAAGGAGCTTTTGAGATCTTCAGTGAGAGTTGGTACAGAGGTAGAGGTCTTTCTGAAGTCCCTCCCACTGGTCAGATGGGTATCAGAGTTGCAAACAGAGGCTAATCCATTGTATATTATTTTCCACAGAGTCAAAGTGGTTTTCAGCCTCTCCCAATGTATTTATCAAAATTGTTTCACTCAATTTCTCTTCCTGCATTTACCCCAAATCTCCATAGTCAACCAGGGGAGATGATGTCACATTTCCTGGATGTCAGAGATGTAAGGTACTATTTAGACAGAAATAAAGTGGTAAAAAATATATCCAAACCACCTGTTTGTGGACTCTGGGGATAAATTCAATCTTTAGGTCATCTCAGGTAATCTATACTTCTCCTCTTGACTGTCCCCACAGCTCCTACTCAATAGCTTTCCCAAACTGAGCAGATTGTCAGTTATACTGTTGCCCACAGAGTATCTGAGAAGCAACATCAAAGCTGATGTTTCTGCTCTGCTACTTGGAAAAGTTCTGAGCAGCTGCAGATAAACTGGAACCATCTGTTTTCAGACTTTGGAAGACAACAGCCCATACGTTCACACTTGGTTCACATGCAGAAAGTTAACTTTGCAGCCGCAAGAGCTAAAAAAAGGTTTTATTTTTAAATAAAAGCTTAAATCTTACAGAGCTTCATGACATTTACCTAGCAAAGCTCCATAAATGAAATCAGGTAGCTACTCCACCACATATTGTATGGGCAGCGCTCATCTGAACACACCCAACTCTGACTCTCTTAATTCATTAGATAGCTAATGTAGCCCAATGAAGATTAGTAATTAAGTTTTTTAAATCCCCTAAATGTAGAATGGGGCATTTTAAAAATTATTTTAAGTCTGTAAAAGTTGAACAGCTAGGATCTACAATTGAATATATAGGTCAATAAATCTGTTACAAGAACATATAATTGTATGAACTTCCAATTTAACATAACTGTTTTAATGCTTTGTGTAGGTCATCTTTCATATATTTATTATGAACCCTAAAGACTTTCCTAAGGTTTCAAATAAAATGATTCCCACAAATTCTCAGTCTGCTTTACCACTATGTAGTACAGCTGAATTTTAAGTTCTAGTCTTTGGGAATTACATACTTTCTAAAGGCTCATTGCTAAAGACATCAACTGTGTTTAGCAGTCCTTTTTCTCTCATTAATTTAAGTGTACTGTTAGCAATGGTACTAGAAGTATGTAATAAAACCCTCATTTCTGTAGTATCTGAGCATCTTCCAAGTAGTGCATTAAGCAATGAGGGGAAAAGTGACTATAATGTAGTGTTTTGTTTTTGTTTTTAATGTGTACATAATGCTATATGTTTATGGTCCAGAATGCAAGATCAAAGAAGTGTCCCTAGCACTTGGGGGTAGAAGATAGTGAGGACTGTGATGATCCTTAGGTCCTGTAAGAGTTCATTTTGCAGCCTCAGAATGGCCTTGTGAAAGCTCCATCTCCTCCACAGGAAAGCTTTGCACCCTTGTGGATAGAAAGTTCCACTGTGTCTACTGAGGCCTGGTCTACACTATGAGTTTAGGTCAAATTTAGCAGCGTTACCTCGACTTAAACCTGGACCTGTCCACACAACGAAGCCCTTTTTTTCGACTTAAAGGGCTCTCTAAATCGATTTCTTTACTCCACCTCTAATGAGGGGATTAGCGCTGAAATCGGCCTTGCCGGGTCGAATCTGGGATAATGTAGACACAATTCAACAGTATTGGCCTCCGGGAGCTATCCCAGAGTGCTCCATTGTGACTGCTCTGGACAGTGATCTCAACTCAGATGCACTGGCCAGGTAGACAGGAAAAGGTCTGCGAACTTTTGAATTTAATTTCCTGTTTGGCTAGCGTGTTTGCAGAGCTCATCAGCATGATCTGCACATTGCCCGGCCCGTATTTTGTGAGAAGTCTATGACCACATCCCTCTCGTCAACGTGCTGCCGTCACCTCCTCGCCTGGTTTTGCGTGAAACAATTATTTGCCGGTGCTCTGATGGAGGGGAGGGGCGACTGACGACGTGGCTTACAGGGAATTAAAATCAACAAAAGGGGTGACTTGGTATCAAGGAGAAACACAAACAACTGTCACACAGAATGGCTCCCTCGAGGATTGAACTAAAAAACCTGGGTTTCGCAGGCCGTTGATTTCACAAAACAAATCGGGTCAATTTCTTGTTTTGATCCATCTATCTTTTACATCTTAGGCTAGCAGCAGACAGTGCAGTACAACTGCAAGCCATCATCATCCCCTGGCTGCTCGCCAGAAGATGGTGCAGTACAAGCAAGTGCTAGCCATAGTCATCTCCTGGGTGCTCGGCAGAAGATGGGAATGACCTGGCTGAGTCACTCCCATGTCTGCCCAGGTGCCCCTGACCGTTCTCACTGAGGTCAGCTAAAAGAGCACCCAGGAATATGACAACGATGGCTACCAATCGTAATGCACCGTCTGCTGCCAAAAGGCAATGAGCTGCTGCTGTGTAGCAATGCAGTCCCACATCTGCCAGCACCCAGGAGACGTACGGTGATGGTGAACTGAGCAGGCTCCATGCTTGCCGTGATATGGCGTCTGCTCAGGTAACCCAAGAAAAAAGGCGCAAAACAATTGTCTGCTGTTGCTTTCACGGAGGGAGGGAGGGAGAGGGGGGCCTGACGACATGTACTCAGAAGCACCCGCGACACTGTTTTTGCCCCATCAGGCACTGGGATCTCAACCCGGAATCACAATGGGCAGCGGAGACTGTGGGAACTGTGGGATAGCTACCACAGTGCAATGCTCTGGAAGTCGACGCTAGGATCAGTACTGTGGACGCAGTCCGCCAACTTAATGTACTTAGAGCATTTTGTGTGGGTACACACACAATTGACTGTATAAAAGCGATTTCTAAGAAACGACTTCTATAAATTTGACCTAATTTCGTAGTGTAGACATACCTTGAGAGGAGTTACCGAGTCTATTCCTCATCCCAGAGCTTTAGGTGATTTTAGGTATTCTGGGCTCAGGTCATTAAAACACCTTGAAGGTAAAACTCAGACCTTGAATTTGACTCTATATCCAATGGGAAGCCAGTGTAAAAAGGGGAAGACAGGCATGATGTGCTCACAGTAACCCGTGTTGCTGAGGAGATGCACTGCTACTAGAGGGAGTATCCTAATGGCTTATGACTTCATGCCCAGCTATACTGAAGACCTCCAGGCAGGAGGTGAGGGATGCATGTATTACCAAGGCCAGGTCATCATCCACCAAGGTGGAACAGAGTCTCCTTCCCATCTGGAAATGGTAGAAAGCATTACTTGCTGACACTGCTGCGTGTAATGTGAAATCCAGGAGAACTCCTAAGCTATGGGCTGAATTGACCAACTGTGGATATAAACCTTCAGCCAAAGGAGACTGGACCATGGCCACAAACTCTCCAAGTGCTTTCCTCTGCCAAGCAAAATAACCTCCATCCTGCTCACCTTCAACCAGCTGTCTTTCATCCATGAGCTGATCACATCCAAGGACTGTGTACTCTCATGTAGCTTTGTGCCAACTGTTTCGGGCTTCTGCCTAGGTAACGGTTTTAAGCAAAAGGCAAGATGATGTTTGGTGACCACTTTCCTGTATCTGTTGTTCTGTTTTCTTGGGCAGTGAACTGCAATCAGAAAGTAGCGGGTTGCGTAGAGGGATGTGCCAAGCACAGCAAAGGTTGTCTAGTTCACCAAATGCCATGGAAAGCACAGTTCTTAGTTTTCTTAATTTCGTGAAGACTCTCAGCGCTTGATACATCTGACATACAGTTCTCCATCCTTCATATTTAACTCCTCATCCCCTTCTCTTTTTTCACAAAATGCTAAACCAATTAACTAGCAATTCTGCTTAACATCCGTAGCTTTATATTTCAGTGGTTACAAAAATGTATAAATTCTTCAGGTTTTTTTTTAAACTCTGCCTACCAAAAAGGTGACACACTTTCAGTTCAAGAAAAAAAAAAGTTCTTTCCAAGTTTACGAAACTGCCACAATCAAAACGCAAGTAGAACATCATTCTTAAAAAATAGTATGGATGCCAGAACAACAAAATGTCATGGTAAAATATCAGCAGACTTTCTGCACTTATGTAGAATGAGACATTGGTTGTGATTCATACTTAAAGCTGAGTTCTATTTTCACATTAAGGGGCAATGTCTACACTGCAGTGTTTGGTTGACAAATGTTATGCTGTTTAATTAAAGAGCTTTAATTAAACCTCTGTTGCATGTCCATGTTATGCTCCTTGTGTTCGCAGAGTGCATCCACACTGGCAGCTCTTGCATCGACACAGAGCAGTGCACTGTACAACTGGCCACATGATGCTTTGGGAAGGGTTTGCAATGCCTCATGGGTAGGGCCCTACCAAATTCACAGCCATGAAACACACAGCATGAACTGTGAAATCTGGTCTTTTGTGTGCTTTTACCCTATACTATATTGATTCCATGGGGGAGACCAGCAATTCTCAAATGGGGAGTCCTGACCGAAAAGGGAGTTGCAGGGGGATTACAAGCACAGCAGTCTCTCTCTTTCTCTCTCTCACACACACACGCCTCTGTGTAGTGCAGGAGAGAGCAGCATTCCACCTTAATGGTTTGCTCTCTGCTGTCAGAGCTGAGTGGCATGCTCAGCTCTCAGAACTTCCTGGAGCTTTGAAAGGGGAGGGGTGCATGCCTGTGTAGCAGGAATGCAGGGCAGCAGAGTTTAAAACAGTGAGCAGAGCGGTCACAGCAGGTATTGTGGGATACTGGGGGAGGCCAGTTATGGCGATACAATGATTGTCAGTGCCTACACTGATGCTTTGTCACTTTAAGTTTGCTGCAAAAAGCTTTATGCCTCTTGTCAACGTGGTTTTATTTTGTCATCAAAACAGAGAAGTTTTGTCACCAAAAGTGGCAGAGCCATTGCAACTCCACTGTTTTGCTGCCAAAAGGGGCCTTTTTCCACCAAAACTCTGTAGTGTAGACAAGGTCTAAAGCAAGGATTTCAACATCTGTTTTGTATGAAATTTACAGCATGTAGTCCAAGTACACAGTTAATTTAAGAATTTACAAGTAAATGTTAGCCTATGAATTAGAAACTGGGTCCTTTTAGAAATTTAGGATCTCTCTCTTTTCTTTGTCCTGAGTGAACTTACAAATGGAACAACACAGATACTTCAAATTTCCATGCAGTTAAAACTAAAATCTCTTGCACAGGCTATGTTTGAAGATATTAAGTTGTAATTAGCTATATAACTAATGGATGTTGTATCTAACTGTTATTCCTACATTATCATAATAAACACACACAGGTCAACACCTAGATAACACTTAAATGGGCCTACTGTGACAGAGGTAACTCACCCAACCACCAGTTCCTCTACAGTTAATTTGCACACAGCAATTCTATTAGCTGTAATGGCTCAGTGGTATGAGGGAGCCACACCACTGAGGGAACACTGTCAAGAGTTGGCATAAGTAGATTAAGTGGCCCAGCTGTCACTGCTCTTTAAAGATAGCGTGACCATGCACTAGTTTAGGCATCAGTGTTTAAAAGGCTCTTGGTAGCAGTGCCACTGATTCACAACAGGAGCCCTTAAAACACAGACACAATGGAAGGCAAGAGCTGGGCTCCTCCTGCCCCATTTCACCTAGCAATGGTCTCAGTAATACAGCCCCCTCCCACCCAGTAAATGGCAAAATTAAGGGCCAGAGTCACTACTACTCTTCAGCTGCTTTGCTCTACTCTGGTGACACAAAGCAACTGTAATTTAATTGGCTGGTGCTCTCTGATTGCTTTCACTGTTTTGGGGTACCAGTGAACCTCTCCTTAAAAATAAAACTCAATGCTACGTATCTATAAATTATTAGAATTTTTGCATGGTATTGCAACTCTTTGGGCTCCTTCTTCAGAGTTTGCAGGTGAAATTTAAAATAGTTTTAAAAAGTCAAAGGAAATACTCAAAGGAAAAACTACGTTAAAATGGAGTTAAGGTTGAGAGTACACTTAAGACTCTCAAGCAACTCTGGAATGTCATTCATATGTTTCAAAATACACATGAAACAAATGAAATGGATCTTTAATCTAATCTGGGACCAAAAACACTAAACTGCATTAATCCTAATTATATGATTATCGTATGCTAATCATTACTACAGGACCAAACTGAGGTAGCCTAGGTGCCTAGACTGTGCATTTCTTATCTGGATATGTTTGAATTTTTTAAGAATAAAACTTAACCCTGAATTTCCAGGTTTTCAGATAATGACAACATCCCTGTGATTTTTATACCTTTAAGCTAATGATATATACTCTCAAACCCTAACTCCATTTTAACAGTTTTTTTTGTTTGGAAATATATTTCTGACATTCCTGGCTAGCTAGAAATTTAGGGCCCAATCCTGTGCTATTTATTTTAAAGGGTGTTTTGTAATTGACTTTAATGGGAGCAGGATTGGACCCTCAATTAGTATAGTAGCCAAACTAACACTGAAATGGAGTACTGTAGGGTTTTAAAATAATTTTACATTTTTAGACTGTGAAATCAGTCTGATTCTCCAATGCTTGAAATACTGTATTAACTTCATCATAGATTTTCTATTTGCCACTAAATATACAGCCAAGCTATGACTGCATCTCTCTTAGCTAGTACCATATTTTTTAAAAAGATACATAAGATTACAGTCTTTCCCATGAATAAGGGTTTAAAATCCATTATATTTTTAATTTCAATGGTTATTCTTTACAGGTCCCATATACCACCCAAACACTACAGTATAAAAACAGATAGTGTGAAATCCCTTTTGAACATTTTGTTTATTTTCAAGTGACTGTGTTTTAGGGTTAGAAATGACTAGTATTGTGTCTAGGTCCCAGAGTACCCAATTATTGCAGTTTTGGGTACTGTCAATAATGGGATCTTAGTAAGCTTCATACAACCCTCATGTATTATATGAATTTAAGTCAATCAACAGGGGGAAATTCAACTTAAGAATTGCTTTTAAGTCAAGTGTACATTAACATGGTACTATCAAGTAAAATTCTATTTAAACATGCTTCCTGCAAGATCAATTGCAGTTAGTAGCTCTACAGCTGTTGCTTATGAGACATAATTATTCTTCCAAAGCTACCAAGACAAAATGACACACTTATCCTTTAGACTAGTTAATATAAACTGATGTGAGGGGTAAAGGCCACATACCTAAAATTCTCAAAATTACATTCTGTTGAGCGTTAATAAAAAAAATTAATCTTTTACTTCTAAACAGCCAATCTGGCATTAAATTACATTCACCATAACACCAACGAGTAAAATGTATTTAATCACAAACTTAGTACATGGTCTCTGCATCTGGAAAACCAAATCTAGAACAGGTAATTAAATGAGTCTAAAGAGGTTGAGCTTTTCAGTCTATTAGCACAACAATATGCTGCCACATGAGAAACAACTTGGATCCTAGATGAGGTGGTACTTCTTTCTGTGGTATCTTCAAGTCAACCCTCCCTGACCACTGAAGAAGCACCACTGACTAATACTGGAGGGAATCATGAATCAACTGTATTTGCTAGAAGGAATTCTGACACAACATTCAGACAAAGCAGGGATGGGAAAACTACATGGAAGAGGGAAGCAAATCAGCAGAGATTCCTAGAAGGACAAAAACATTAATGCAATACATTTCTAAATAACTCATGTATTCCTGTACTCCTTTATTGGCAGAAACTTGCAGAGATTTGTAAGAACATTTTCACTAGTTCTACTCTTTTCAGAATCTTGTAAAACTACTAGGTTTTGTAAAAATGTCTACTGAAAGTGACTCAGGAATCCATTCTGGCTTTAGGTGAAGTCAGTCAAAATTTCACAGTGAGGTTACTACACTTAAATGTTGGTGGACACAGCACAACTGGAGCAAAGGCAGTGAAGTGGGGAGAAAGGTATTGGGAGTATGCCCTCATTTATACTCTATACATGCTTCATTCAGATTTTTTTTCTATTTTATTAAAAGATCAATGCAACTATTATACAACAAAATATGAAATCGCTTTCTGTGAACCAGATTGTGCTTGGCCCCTACACAGATAATTAGGGGACAGTGGGCTAACTAGAACCTTTGTCCCTCCATTTTGCAGCCTGCATTAGGCCCAAGCACAACTGCAGTCAATTCAGTAGACGAGCATAGGGATAGCTTCCTTCCTGCTCTGATGGGGGTGGTTAAGCTGAATGCCACAAAGAAGCATAGGAGCGAACACTATCTTCCTGGCATACAGGTGGAATTTTGAGGCAGAGTTTCCCCAAAACTTTCCTCCTTAACACTGGGCTGTGCCTAACTGGCACAACTGAGCTTTATATTATATAGAGACAGAAAAAAGTTACCTATTATCCAACATAAACGTATTCCTCCATTCACAAAACACCAAGATGAGAGCTAAAAAGTTTAGTGTGTCATTTTTCATTAGTATTCTTTATGTTGCACAGTATTTTGCAAAGATTAATGTTTACTTTAAATGTTAACCATTTTATTTTCATCTTTACATTGTACTGTTATGACCTGAGAATTCTACTGTATCTGTCAAAAACTGAAGTAATCACTGAAATAGGAACCAGAGCCAAAACATAAAAATTCACAGTTTTCACTATTTTCTCCATCATGTCTCTAGCATGCTAATAATTCAAGAAACTAAAAACTCAGATGTAAATACTTCACCTCTTTGCCCTACAGATGTCAATTAATGTCCATCTAGGTTTAAGGTTAAGAAATTCTAGTTATTGGAAAATGAAAAGTCTCATGTATACATGTGCATCTTTGAACAAGAAAATTAAAAACAGTGTAAACACTAGTTCATTCCTGGTGGACACAGAAAGCCTTTATTACAACGGATATGAAATCTCAAAAGGATTATTTATTATACCTGGAAACAGATTACAGGAAACACATCTAAAGAGACATGCACAAATTGACCCATGTAAGCCATGCCAACCTAATTGAAGTAGTTAGTAGTACATCAGCAACTACTCCATTTTGCCCAAGATTACTCCACGGCAGCAGCCAAAGGCTCAGTGTTTAGACTGAGGTACTGAGACAGAGTACTGCGTCCCCAAACTCTTTTGTGGGTGGCAAAAAGAGGACACAAGAGCTCCCTCTTTATCAGGGCCCAAGAATGCCTGCAGGAGACATCCAACCCCAGCCACAGAAATGTCACCTCCCAGGGGATTAACCATTGCTTGGGGACAGGAGGAACTGTTGAGTTTCTCTATACAGCAATGCAGGAATTGCCACTGCAGTCTTGAGAGGAAGGTTGGAGTTGAAGGGGAAAGGCAATTCTACTTACAGAAGTGTGTATTTTCAACTAACAAATCAAAATCTAAGAAGCAGAAACTTGAGATAGAAGCAGCAAAGAGTCTTGTGGCACCTTATAGACTAACAGACGTTTTGGAGCATGAGCTTTCGTGGGTGAATACCCATTTCGTCGGATGCATGTCTTGAGATAGAAGCTACAGCAGCTGGAGGTATGGAGCATAAAAAACTGATTTTAGGAGGAAATCAACCCAATAAAACATTTCCATTTATTGTTTTATATTTTGAAGATGGTCCCACAAGGAAAAGTATCAGAGGTGTAGCCGTGTTAGTCTGGATCTGTAAAAGCAGCAAAGAGTCCTTTGGCACCTTATAGACTAACAGACCCGACAAAGTGGGTATTCACCCACGAAAGCTCATGCTCCAATACGTCTGTTAGTCTATAAGGTGCCACAGGACTCTGCCACAAGGAAAAGATCTAGAAACTTTTTTTTAAATACTTATATGGGCTATAACATCCAATAGGGTTAAAAAGATTATCTACAACATGTTTCACTAGTTTAAGTGCTCACATAGACATACATAGTAAGCAAGAAAAGCTTAAATAAAGCTAAAGATATAATCTTCATACTCAGGGTACGTCCAGACTACCCGCCGAATCGGCGGGTAGCGATCAATTTTGCGGGGATCGATATATCGCATCTCATCTAGACGCGATATATCGATCCCAGAACGCACTCCCGTCGACTCCAGAACTCCACCGGAGCGAGTGGCGGTAGCGGAGTCGACGGGGGAGCCGCGGACGTCGATCCCGAGCGGTGAGGACGGGAGGTAAGTCGGGATAAGATACTTCGACTTCAGCTACGGTATTCCCGTAGCTGAAGTTGTGTATCTTACCTCGACACTGCCCCCCAGCGTGGACCAGGCCTAAGTGTACACAATGTTTGAGGCTTTTAAACTAGGCCTTCTTTAAGTTATACGTACCCCCCCCCCAAAATTATTGAAATTTTGACCAAAAAAAGGTAAAAAAATTACTTGCCTCTACCTCCAAAACTGCTGGATCAAGGTTGCCTCTGCTCTTAAAGGAGACCTGCAAAGGAAAAAAAACATTGGGCTTGTGCCCTACTTTGCTTCTTTAGGATGTTTAAAAGAGGCGTGAAGGTTTGGTTAAGGTGATTTTTTCTGATTATTTACACTCGAGATTCAGGTCCTGTCTAGTCAGGAAGACACCATGATGAACGGAGAACTAATTACGAGACAACATCACAAGAACCAAGAGGGAAAACTGAGCAATTGAAAGGGAAAGAGGCTGTTACACTGTTGAAATTTTGTTTTCTTAACATATTTCACTTCAACGTCTAATTAACAATTTGGAGAAAGGATGTGGTGTTAAAATTCCAATATCCCCATGCATTTGATTGAGCTGTGAGAGCTAACATTATGCATCTTCTGAAACATGCTGTAAGTCCTCTAGAAAAACCAGGGGAAACCAGTGAGAATATTTCTGATATTTCTAAAGTAAAAAGCAAGCAGAAAATAAATATTTAAAATCACTTTCAGGCCCTCTTTATACATAAAGCAACAAGAAAGAGTACAAGCCCAATTTTAAATATCCTTTGCAGGTTACCTTCAATCAAAACATGATAATGGGAGAGAAAGGAAGAAACATGACATGGTTGACTAAAGGCACCCAAACTCTGTATTTTCACTGTTCACTAACCTTTCTTTGAAGGAAAAAAAAAAAAGAATTTTGCATATATGTACTGGCGGTAACCAAAAAACCAACTTCTTGATAATTTTCCCTGAAATATAGCAAAAAATTTCATTTCTGGTCTCTAAGAGCAAGCTGCCAATTTTTAGACTAAAATGGAAATTCAAGCCAAAGTTATAGAATGGTGGTAAAAGTAGGGGTTGTAAGAGGACAGCTGCAACCTTAACTATAGAGTTATTTCTGGTGCCTCAATAATCCATTAAAAACACCGATCATATACCCTTGCATAAGAAGTATAATGCTAAAGCATCAGTGTTCTTCAAACAGATCCCGCTAAAATGAGTCTTAGAAGATCGGACTCTTAGTAGCAAAAAAATTAAGTGGTTGTCTTAACTGCCCATTAAAAATTGTAGTTATCCTGAAAAAAAGTTTATTACAACATGACAGAAAAAATTTAGTATAGGAATCCCTTAGAAAAATGCTTTAAAAAAAGTCCCTAGTACTGCTTCTATACACTTGTATTAACAAAAATAGAGAGTGAGGGCATGAAATGTAATTACTCCTAGGGAAATCAAGGAAAAGAAAAAAACAAAAGTATGAGCAGGGAGAATTAAAAGGAATTTTCAGGAAACAAAAATATGATTTTCTTTTATTCCAGCTCTACTTCATTGCAACTAACTTCCACAATAGCAGGAAATAAAACCGAACTTTAAGAAACTGAATGTTTACTCAGAACAGTTTAATTTCTAGTTAAATTCTGAAAAGTGCAATGTTCTAAGCTAATATAAAGCCATTTTGTCTCAAAAAGCTAGGGTTGAAAAACACTTGTGAAAATTATACAAACTTATTTCCCCCTCTCTTTGGGGAAATGGTACATTGATCCTGGAACAGTTCTAGAAGAGAGAAGCTTGCTCTTTCTGGTTTATCCAGGTGCTCATATAGTGGTATCTGAGAATCTCTTAAGTATTCAAAAATAGAAAAAAATCCCTTTTGTCCTTCCCAGCCTGTAGGAAAATTAACTTGATTAGTTTACAAGGTTTAAGGAAGGGGGTATTACTACTACTACTTGGTTTGAGAGAGTGGTTGAGGGCCACTGTGTGTCTATGTATGAGTGAAAAATGTATTGTGACAAAGCTAAGCCAAATAAAAGAGCTTTGCATTTAAATCTGAAAGTGATGACATCTAAGGGTCATTTTAGTTAAGAGTTGTATTACTAAATACAGAAACATATTCATATTACAATTTCATCAAGAAGCACTAGGCCCAGAAGCTAGATCAAAGAGTTTGATGAATTTTAACCTTTCAAAAATACTGTATAAAACCAGTATAAAAAGAGGGAACACGTACAATTTTTTTAGAAAACTCTGTGCAAGTTACCTTTAGAAACACTCAATTAAAAAAAATATCACTTCTGTCTCAAAATATTTACCTATCATCATTACTAGTAACCCTTAAGATTCCTATAACTGAAATAGATTAGAGCAGGGAAACAACTCTCATTCTTATTCCAGTTCCTTTGCTTTGTGTTTTTGATACCACTTACTGTATGGTCAAGTTTTCCCTGTTTGTTGAAGTATTTTACCCACTGAAGGGGAGAAAAACACTTTAAAAATATGAAAAAGTGATTGTGAACCCCAAAGTTAGTATTGGGACACAAAGGCAGGTGTACTAGATGAATCTACTTTTAAGTCTTTGAGACTGATTGATTTCAAAGACAAAAAGTTGGTAGTTACACAACTGTATAAATTAAGCAAGGGGTTGTGAATACCTTGATAGGTTTCCAAATCTGAAGATCAGCAAATTACTTGTTTTCTTTCATAGAGGCTGTACTTATTTATACGAACACACCACCATAATACTTGTATGCTTCACATACATTAATTTAGCCACCCTACCCTACTGTAGTAGGGAAGCGTTGTCTCATTTTACATATAGGAAACTGAGGCAGAAAGACTGACTGTAAAGCATTGACATAGGAATCCTGTGCCATAGCTCGGAACTGAACCAAGATATCCTAAATTCCAGTTCACTGTGTTAACAGAACATCTTTCCTTCTATTAACAAGTAATTTATTTTAAAAAATTACTTTTTTAAATGAGAAAACATCTTTGAAAGTCAAGGAGTCCTGAAGAGATTTGCTACAACAGCACGCCACAACTACTAGACCATATACTGAAAGTTCTCTTTCTACAAACCATCTGATCTCTTAAGAAGAGACATCTTTAGTAAGGAATACACTTAAAACTGTTAATCCTTACCTGAGACAGCTCCCCGGAAGTGGCAACATCTCTCCCTGGGTCCAGCCAATAGGAGCTGCAGAGCAGGCACTCATGGCGGGGGCAGCACGCAGAGACCCCCAGCCGTCCTTGCACCTAGGACCCAGAGGGAGCTGTCGCCACTTCCAGGGAGCTCCGCGAAGCCAAGTAGGGAGCCTGCCAGCCCTGCGCCAACCAGATGCCTGGCAAGCAACACCAAAACATCAAGACAAAAGGCGTCCCGATCGTACATCAGTCGGGATGCGGCGCAAAGTTAATATCAGGACATCTGGTCACCCTAACTGCTGGATGCAGTACAACTGTTCTGGTGGAACAGACTCATAGTCAACTGGTGCAGCTACATTGTGAAACATGTTCCACAGGACCCAACCACACAACACACACTGTTCAGAATGCTAAGTATTTGTACCATTGATTTAATACAGACAAGATTTGAGCCTGAGGAGTCCATAAAAATCAGACTCATTAACTATGATGGTGCAAAGGGTACACATGCCAGACTGAAAACCTCTGCCACTAAAGCAAGTTCCAGGGCACACTTTCATGACATAAAGGAAGAATCCTCCAGAAAGTATTTGAGAATAGAATATTAGGACCATCACTCCTGATGTATACCTCTTGTAGTGACGCACATCTTCAGCTCTGATCATGAAAAGATGTACTGGATTTTCCACTAAGTTGTGTGTAAATCTTTTAAACATAACAATTTACGGAAGTTAGTCTCAAAGACGGAGTATTTCAAGGAGGCGGCCAAACTTCAGTTTCTAGGTACATTTTACATTCTAAAGATTTTTTGTCCATTAGAATTGAAAGAAATTTAAGAACAGATCTCTTTAAAATTTCCCCAGAGCTATTTTTTCCAGGCTTCTACAACATCAGATTTGTGAAGCCTACAATTTAACACCAAGCTTTCAGACAATTTAAAAACTAAATTCAGGGCAATTCTGGGGAGGGGTATAGATATATAAAAAAAAATGCAGAGAATTATTTGGCTTGCTCACCTTAACTGGTATTTTGCCAACTTGAAGATCAAAATAATATTGGATCTCAGTGGAAAATTTATATTCTGTGAAGCTGCAGCCCTGATGCTGCCACCCATCTTGATTCCCAGCTCTGGTCCCCCAGTGTATCCTAACTCAACAGCCCTCTTACCCTATCTGCTCCCCAACTACTGTTCATGCCAGAAATGAGAGTAATTTGCCCAAGAAGCAAAATCTCCAGCTCCACTGGGGAAGCAACTTCCTAAGGATCACCACAAAGTGAAGCCTCTCTCTAAGGAGCCTTACAAGACTAGATAGGAATCCATGTGGCAAATTGTAGCACATATCCAAGCGTGGTGGGAAAATCTATAGGGGTGGTTAAGACCACCAGGGAAGGCAGGGGTTTCATACATGCTCAGGGCTGAGAATGTCTTCTGGTGACAGCGACATACACTCAAAGAAAAGAAGGAATATTTTTCCAATCTCAAGCTTAACATGCTTAAAATTGGAATACTTTCAACACGGAGGAAAGGCTTCCTCTCCACTATATTCCACACAATTCCATCTCCCTTCACAGCCTCCATATATACTGATGTGCAAAAAGTCTATAGCAGAGAAGCTCTACTGCAGTGACCAACCTTATGACGACGACTCAACATTGGTTCGAACAGGGCTGCTCTCTTCCAGACATCGTATCTACTACATATAAAGACTACTTAAGCTTTTGTTGATAATTAAGAGGGATTTTCACTCATTACATATGAAAAACCACAACGCACACCTCAAAATCTTATTCAAATGCACAACCTTAACCCCAAGCTAAGAAAAGTTTAGGAAGAAATTAACAATTATATAGTAAAAAATAAATATTAAAATATTAAAAATAAGTATTAGTCAAGTATCTGCAGATAAAAATCAGTTATATGAAATCATATATTTGACTGAAATTGAGACGTACAATATTAGTAAACAACTTACAAAGTGAAATAATGCATTCATCTAGGGGTAGGTTTACACTTACCTTCCAGGTCGACGCGGTGAGGTCGACTTCTCGAACTCCGGAAGCGCTGCGGTCGACTCCGGTACTCCACCACTCCAAACGGCGGTGGCGGAGTCGACGAGGGAGCCGCGGAGTTCGACCCCGCCGCGTCTGGACGGGTGAGTAGGTCAAACTACGGTACTTCGAATTCAGCTACGCTATTCACGTAGCTGAATTTGCGTACCCTAGTTCGACCCCCCTTCTTAGTGTAGACCAGGCCTAAGACAACCCACATTCAAGAAAGACAGATGAATCAATTTCATCTGAAGCTACATGTTATACTGACCCATTCCTATTCATTACAAATTCAGCTTCCTTTCTTGTCTGTAGTACTTGAGAGGAAATTGGGAGACCAACTGAAGAAACCACATGGAGATCACTTTATGTTGAAGATGTCGGTCTACAAAATACCAGTTCAACCAAAATCTTATGTCATACTGACCATTTTCCCACATAAAACTCTGCTTTTCCAATTTTAACAACTATTTGTATATTAGCTTTAGTCATTCAATAACTTAAGACTTCTAATAGTTATCCCAGTATGTTTTCTGAAATGTATCACTTATATTCCCGACAAAAAACTTATCAAAAGATGAAAACCATACCGAAGTATACATTTTACATCTTCTATTAAAAGCACTGTCTTTAGGCAAGTCATTTTAAAGTTTCTTTATATATCTTACAAACATCAGCTAAGATTATTAAAACATTTTTCAAATCCAATTTCCTTTTCACCAATTATGCTTTTTGTCTGCTTTCTGCATTTTATTCAATGTGGACATCAAAACCAGACTGGTCAGTTTTGAAGTCTATCATTCACTGACATAATGCAGTGCTTAGCTTTCAAAACACTACTGGAGAATGTTTCAAAGCCTCATAAAACATTGCTACTGACACTAGGCTTGTAAAACTAATTTACAAATGGTAAGTCTAAAATTATGTGATACTATACTTTTATTTAAAAGTATAAACCACACATGAATACACACAGAAAGCACTGAAGAGTATAAAATATGCATTCTGCTATTTCTAAAAGAATCTCATTAGCAAAAAATAAATATATAAAAGCAACCAGCATTTGGTTAGGCATATCTTTTGAAAATTTCCTAGATTAAGATCAGATGAAACTATGATGATCATCTAGTTGGACTTAGCATTTTCACCATAGTCCTGTATCAGGACTATAACTTTTGGCTGAATTACACTTTATTTTTATTTATTTATTTTAAAGAAAGACATCCAATTTGATTAGAACACTTCCATTGATGGAGAATTCACCACATCTCCTTAAGCTGCTCCAGTGGTTAATCATGCTCTCAAAGATTTTAATCCTTCTTTCAAATTTGAATGTGTCTAGCTTCAACTACGAGCCACTAGATCTTGTTATGCTAAATTGGAGAACCCTCTAAAATCAGAAATCTTATCCTCAATGAGGTATTTATAGACAGTGATCAAGTGATCTTTTAAACTTATCTCCGATAAAACTAAATAGATACAGTTTCTTAAGTCTCTCTCTGTAAGGCAGGCTTACCAGACAGTAGTTATTCTTGTTACTCTATTCTGAATGCTTTCCTATTTTTCAAAGTCCTTTACGAAGTCTGAACACCAGAAGCAGATACATTCCAGTAATGGTCTCTCCAATGCTACATATATTTTAATACTTTCTCTCCCTATTCCTACTCAATATTTCCATTTAAACATCAAAAGATTATGTTAGCTTTCTTAGCTGCAGCATCACATTGGAGTTTACGTTCATTTGGTTATCTGTCATGATCCCTAAATCTTTCAGGGAGACTGTTTTCCAGGATATAGCACCCCCATCCTGTAATTGTGACCTATATTATTGCTTGTTCCTAAGCTCAGAACCCTTAGTTTTCATATGATACACTTTTGCTTGGCCTAGCCACTCCGGGAGAATGCCTTATTACAACTCAAAGTACTCCAAAAATAAGTTACAGGGGAAGTTGGAAGCATGGCCATAACCTCTTAGATGTAGTGACAGAAGATGACTTGATGCCCTTGTCCTTGCCTACACCATCAGATCTCCAAAGCCATTTGACTTCAAGAAAGGCCCATGCTTCATTCCCTGTCAACTGACCATTGTTGCTGGGTTCCATCACCTCACCATGAGCCAACAACTAAGACAAAAAAGCCTGTAGCAACCAGGAGACTGGCTAGCTAACAAACATTAGAAGAAGCTGAGAAGATAACTTTCTATGGCAAGCAATATTCTATAAACGTTTGAAATGTTTTAAGATTGAAGAGTTCATATGATCCCCTTAAGTATACAACTGAACACCTGTAAACCCCAAAGGACTGCTCCTAAATTGCTCAACAGCAGCTATGACTTAAACTGCTTATTCATAAACGATACACTTCCATGCTTTGCATTACAGGAGTTTGCATATGAACACTCAGAAATTTTTTATTTGTTAAACATAAGTTGGATTATCAAAGTCCTTCTTATAAAGTGTATGGAAATATCTGTAGCCAGCCACCAAGTCAGGGGAGGGAGAGAACCAAAACACGTATTAATGAAAGACGAACAAGGTGGTTTCTTAGCGAACTCAACTGGAAATTGTTCTCCCCTGCATGTTCCTTATTTGACCGAACTGTTTGAATACTGAATTGGCTCCCATATTTTTTATATTTTAGAAGTCAACTTATGAACAATCAATTTTTAGATGTTGCATAAAAAAATACAATAATTTCACAGCAGTAATCTATTTTATTTTAACCTAGTTATTTGGAATTTTTTTTGGCAATGTTTGTATAGCTTTATTTTAGTTTATAGCTAGGTACAGTTAATAAAATACACCTCTACCTTGATATAACGCGACCTGACATGAATTCAGATATAATGCGGTAAAGCAGTGCTCCGCAGGGGTTGGGCTGCGCACTCCGGTGGATCAAAGCAAGTTCGATATAACACAGTTTCACCTATAACGCGGTAAGATTTTTGGCTCCTGAAGACAGCGTTATATCGATGTAGAGATGTACATGTAAAATTGGAGATGTGTGTCATATCAATGTTTCTTGAATTAGATGCCTGGGAACTTTAAGAACTAGAGAACTTGTAGGGTAAATAACTAAGGTAGCCTTCTTAAAGGAGGCTCCAATTTGATGTTCTCACAAATACACAAAATGTTTTTCCCCAGCTTTAAAAAAATATGAGAGAGAGAGACAACAGTGAATCAGGGAACAAAGGCTCCGAATACAATACACTCCAGATGTGACAAATTCACTCTAAGTATTCAAGTGTTGATGTTCCACTCTAAGGCCTTGTCTACACTACTAAGTTTTGTTGACAGAAGTTACACCGCTTTAATTAAAGCACTTTAAACAAACCAGTGTTACACGTCCACACTATGTTACTTGTGTTGGCAGAGCACATCCACATTAGCAGCTCTTGCATTGACAGAGAGCTGATACCAGACATCTCTGTGTTCTTGGGGAACCAGGGTGCACTATCCAGCCTGACTCATGAAAGACACTCCCACTCCCCCCAGCCTCTGCTTAAACCAAAACCCATCAGAGGGAAAAAAAACTTGCAGAGAGCAGTGAAGGGCATTGGGAGACACACCTAGACCCCTCCTGACAAGGGTGACAAGATTAAGACATTTCCATTAGCATACAGAATGGAGAGCAGAGACAACTCCCCTAGCCTCATCTACATGAAAGACGGGACAGGAAGACATCTCAATTTACATACAGAATGGAGAACAGAGAACCACACTGAATTCTGGGACTACAAAAAGCAGGGAAGCACTGCATCATGGGAATCTGTTCTCCAGAAAAACAGGGAATCTCTGCATACACCCAGCTCAGCAATTATCAGACCAATTCTAGTAATGAATCCTTAATTGATATCCAAATAGTGAAGCAGCCTAGTTGCATTGTGAGCTCCCTGGAAGAAAACACCACCCATAGCCAAGAGTGATCAGCTCCTATTGTCTAGTCTAAAGAAAACCCTCGAGTCATCAGCTTACCTATAAACAAATCTATTCTTCTCCCTTGAACAATTGTATTTTCTCTACAAAAATCTCTACTCACCCTCTAGTCAGGGTTCTGATGCTTAGATCCAAACTAGGCATCAGTTCCACTTGATATAATATGCATAACAGAAACCTGGTGGACTGAGAGCAATCATTGGGACACAATCATTCCGGGGTACAAAATGTATCGGAAGGACAGAACAGGTCGTGCAGGGGGAGGAGTGACACTATATGTGAAAGAAAATGTAGATTCAAATGAAGTAAAAATCTTAAGTGAATCCACGTTCCATAGAATCTCTATGGATAGAAATGTCATGCTCTAATAAAAATATAACAGAGATCTATTATCGACCACCTGACCATGACAGTGATAGTGATGATGAAATGCTAAGGGAAATTAGCGAGGCTATCAAAATTAAGAACCCAATAATAGTGGGGGATTTCAATTATCCCTATATTGACTGGGAACATTTCACTTCAGGACGAAATGCAGAGATAAAATTTCTCGATACTTTAAATGACTGCTTCATGGAGCAGCTGGTACGGGAACCCACAAGGGGAAAGGCAACTCTAGATTTAATCCAGAGTTGAGCGCTGGAGCTGGTCCAAGAGGTAAACTATAGCAGGACCGCTTGGAAATAGTGACCATAATACAATAGCATTCAACATCCCTGTGGTGGAAAGAAGATCTCAACAGTGCAGCACTGTGGCATTTAATTTCAAAAGGGGGAACTATACAAAAATGAGGGGGTTAGTTAAACAAAAGTTAAAAGGTACAGTGACTTAAGTGAAATCCCTGCAAGCTGCATGGGCGCTTTTTAAAGACACCATAATAGAGACCCAACTTCAATGTATACCCCAAATTAAGAGAGACAGTAAAAGAACTAAAAAAGAGCCACCGTGGCTTAACAACCATATAAAAGAAGCAGTGAGAGATAAAAAGACTTCCTTTAGAAAGTGGAAGTCAAATCCTAGTGAGGCAAATAGAAAGGAGCATAAACACTGCCAACTTAAGTGCAAGAGTGTAATAAGAAAAGCCAAAGAGAAGTTTGAAGAACAGCTAGCCAAAAACTCCAAAGGTAATAACACAATATTTTTTAAGTACATCAGAAGCAGGAAGCCTGCTAAACAACCAGTGGGGCCCCTTGACGATCGAAATACAAAATGAGCGCTTAAAGATGATAAAGTCATTGCGGAGAAACTAAATGGATTCTTTGCTTCAGTCTTCACAGCTGAGGATGTTAGGGAGATTCCCAAACCTGAGCTGGCTTTTGTAGGTGACAAATCTGAGCAACTGTCACAGATTGAAGTGTCACTAGAGGAGGTTTTGGAATTAATTGATAAACTCAACATTAACAAGTCACCGGGAGCTGATGACATTCACCCAAGAGTTCTGAAAGAACTCAAATGTGAAGTTGCAGAACTATTAACTAAGGTTTGTAACCTGTCCTTTAAATCGGCTTCGGTACCCAATGACTGGAAGTTAGCTAATGTAACGCCAATATTTAAAAAGGGCTCTAGAGGTGATCCCGGCAATTACAGACCGGTAAGTCTAGCGTCGGTACTGGGCAAATTAGTCGAAACAATAGTTAAGAATAAAGTTGTCAGACACATAGAAAAACAAACTGTTGAGCAATAGTCAACATGGTTTCTGTAAAGGGAAATCGTTTCTTACTAATCTATTAGAGTTCTTTGAAGGGGTCAAACAAACATGTGGAAAAGGGGGATTCAGTGGACATAGTGTACTTAGATTTCCAGAAAGACTTTGACAAGGTCCCTCACCAAAGGCTCTTATGTAAATTAAGCTGTCATGGGATAAAAGGGAAGGTCCTTTCATGGATTGAGAACTGGTTAAAGGACAGGGAACAAAGGGTAGGAATTAATGGTAAATTCTCAGAATGGAGAGGAGTAACTAGTGGTGTTCCCCAAGGGTCAGTCCTAGGACCAATCCTATTCAATTTATTCATAAATGATCTGGAGAAATGGGTAAACAGTGAGGTGACAAAGTTTGCAGATGATACTAAACTACTCAAGATAGTTAAGACCAAAGCAGATCATGAAGAACTTCAAAAAGATCTCACAAAACTAAGTGATTTGATTTCATGGCAAATGAAGTGTAATGTGGATAAATGTAACGTAATGCACATTGGAAAAAATAACCCCAACTATACATACAATACGATGGGGGCTAATTTAGCTACAACGAGTCAGGAAAAAGATCTTGGAGTCATCGTAGATAGTTCTCTGAAGATGTCCACGCAGTGTGCAGAGGCGGTCAAAAAAGGAAACAAGATGTTAGGAATCATAAAAAAGGGGATAGAGAATAAGACTGAGAATATATTATTGCCCTTATATAAATCCATGGTACGCCCACATCTCAAATACTGTGTACAGATGTGGTCTCCTCACCTCAAAAAAAGATATTCTAGCACTGGAAAAGGTTCAGAAAAGGGCAACTAAAATGATTAGGGGTTTGGAGAGGGTCCCATATGAGGAAAGATTAAAGAGGCTAGGACTCTTCAGCTTGGAAAAGAGACGACTAAGGGGGGATATGATAGAAGTATATAAAATCATGAGTGATGTTGAGAAAGTGGATAAGGAAAAGTTATTTACTTATTCCCATAATACAAGAACTAGAGGTCACCAAATGAAATTAATGGGCAGCAGGTTTAAAACAAATAAAAGGAAGTTCTTCTTCACGCAGCACAGAGCCAACTTGTGGAACTCCTTACCTGAGGAGGTTGTGAAGGCTAGGACTATAACAGTGTTTAAAAGAGAACTGGATAAATTCATGGTGGTTAAGTCCATAAATGGCTATTAGCCAGGATGGGTAAAAAATGGTGTCCCTAGCCTCTGTTCGTCAGAGGATGGAAATGGATGGCAGGAGAGAGATCACTTGATCATTGCCTGTTAGGTTCACTCCCTCTGGGGCACCTGGCATTGGCCACTGTCAGTAGACAGATACTGGGCTAGACGGACCTTTGGTCTGACCCGGTAGGGCCGTTCTTATGTTCTTATGGAATTCCATCTTCTCCTGACTGATCGTGATGGGGACTCTGCCTGTCTCCAGCCCTCAGGACCCTGAGCTATCAGCATCACCTGGGAACCCCGACCAGTTCAAGCCTCATGGAGTGGGTGAGATTCCCCACCCCCTTCTCTCTCTCTGTTTTCCTTTCTACCTTAGGTATTAACCTTTAATAATTTATGTTATGTTGGTTTAGCTCTCCTTGTGTAGTTATCACTATTATTCAATAAATAACTTTTATGGTTAAGTTGGGTTGCTTCTCTCTCTCTTGCTGAACTTTACTCTTTTGTATTTTTAGCTTCCCCCATTTACTTTGCAGCAACGCTTCTTTTACCTAAGCTAAAGATCCCTGCAGCGCCCAGAATACTGTGGGGTTTGCTCATCAAGTAGGTTACTGCCAGTACAATTGTGCTGTGAGAGTGAGGATAGGGACGCGCTGAATATGGGACGCATAAGGGTAACAGCTTGAAAGTGCTGCTTGACCCAGTCCACTGAGCCCAGGGGCATACAAGGAGAGTCAGTGTGAAAGTGCTGCTTCATCCAGCCCAGTGAGTCCAGAGACACATAAGGGGTCAGCTTGACAGTGCTGATTGACCCAGTCCGCTCAGACTTGCTCTGTTAATGTATGTTTGGGTGGGTGTGGGGAATCTAGGTCCTGCAGGATAGCTCCATTGGGAAGGGATTTGCAGCAGGGAGAAGTAGAGCTCCATATGAAAACACAAGTGACACAAGCAGTACATTGATAGAATTACAGAATCCCCTTCCCCAGAAGAGTAACCCAAATAAATGAGCATACTCCAAAGTAATGGGCAAATCTAGTAACAAGCAGTGCACTGTGAATAGCCATCCCACTGTGCAACTGGCCACAGGGTGCTTTGGAAAGGGTTTGCAATGCCTCATGGGTCAGGTAAAGCATCACATGATGCAGGTTTCTCAATCTCACCATTCCATGGGCATCCTATTAAATAGCCAGCTGCTTTTCAACTGAAGTGTATGGGGGACAGCTGGGTGGGGGAGAGAAGTGTGTGTGTAATAGGGAATGTGTGGGGAGAGGGAAAGACAAACAAATTGTGTGCTGGGGAAGTGTGAGAGAGATTGTGTTTTGGATTGTATATGACAGTGTGTGTTCAGGCTATGCAAACTATTTATGGGATGCCTCTGTATTTCTCTGCCCATATTATCAACAGCTCGCTTTCCTTAATTATATCCTTGCTCCTGACACTGGATTATACATGTAATGGTGGTCCTGCTGTCTCTCTATATCCTCAATAGGACATTCCTGAGTCTATGGTAAGAACACAGAAGAAAAAAAGGTTACTCACCTTCTTGTGACCTAGTACGTCCTTGTTTGTTTGCTGTGACATTGCCAATGAGTACCTACACAGTCTTGCCCTGAATGAATATGCGGCAGGAAGTGCTCACAGGCATGGAATACTGTGCACAACTCAAATATGAGTGTGTGTAACCTGGAATCATGGGCAGTTCACAACCCCTCAGATAACAGGTCACTCAGATGTGCTCCCCACCCTGTGGCCGAGGTATCCATTATCAAAGTGATGGAAGAGAGAGGGGGAGAGAAGGGAACTGCTACACATACTGTATGTATGTGAATGAGCCAACATCCTGTCCAAGATGCATACCAACTTGTCTAGGAAGTGAAACGGAGGATGACAGAACGACTTGAGCCAAGCCTGCAGAGCCCTAAGCGGTAACGTATGTACATGCATCTACTTGACCTAAGAATCTGATGATGATCCTTGAAGGACACCTGGGAAGTGGCAGGAATGTTCTCGCAGAAGTTGGACTCAGGAATTTCCTGTGGCCAGGATCGATACTCACATGGAAGCAAGCATCCTGTAAGTCAATGGCAACATACCAGTCTCCCAAATCTAAGGAAGAGATAATTGTAGCCATGAATACCATCCTGCACCTTATCTTCTTTATTTATTCAGGCTCCAAAAGTCTACGATGGAACTGAGTCCCCCTTTGGTCTTGGGTATTAGAAAATAATGGGAATCCACACCCTTGCCCTGATGTAGAAGGGTCACCTCCTCTACGGCTTCCAAAGAACATAAGGTTTGGATTTTTTGTTTTAGTACAGATTCATGAGAGGGGTCCCTGGAGATGGCCTGGGTAGAAGAAGAAGGGAAACAGAAAGGAAATACAGGATATATCCCAATTCCACCAGGCTTAGTACTCATTTGTGCAAGGTGGAGGACTACCACATATGTAGAAAATGGGATAACCTGTCCCAGAAAAGCAGGGAACGGCCAGTGAGATAGATCCTGGTGAGGTATCATGCGGTCTTTGACATAAGTGTCAAATCAGCTGCTTTGAGTCCTGAAGACATCTAAATGAAGAAACCAAGGAAGAAGAAGCCATTGGCCTTCCCTTCTGTGACCTTTGCCTCCTCTTAGATTATCAGCCTCAAGGAAGACATAATACTGCTGTCTAGGATGTTACTGAGGATTATATTTTGTCCCTTTCATCACCTGCATATAGATGTTCAAAGACTTCAGAATTTCTCTCAAGTCCTTCAAAGTACGCAAAGTCTCATCTGTTTTAGATGAAAGCAAGATACCTTAAAGGGGAGGTCCTCAATTATCTGTTGCACCTTCACAGGAATCCTCAATGACTGCAACCGGGAGGAATGGTACATAGTCACTGCCCATGCAAAATCCACCATGTCTAAAGAAGCCTGAAGAGCTGACTGAAAGATGAGGCATCCCCCAGTGACACTCAAGTAAAACTGGTCTCTTCCCAATTAGACAGTCATATCTCCATAACAGAACATGGTGATTAGCAATAAGGAATTATAAACTCATCATAGAATAACTCATTTGAACAAAATGGTCACATTTTTGGAATCTGTCTTTTCGGATAGCCATTACCTAGCCCTGACAGCTTCTCTCATTCACCGCATACATAACTAATGAGCCAGGTGCAGGATGTAAACAGAGTAGTTCAAACCCAAAAGATAGAACCCAGTATTTCCTTTCTGCTCATTTGGCTACAGCTGAAACAGAATAAGGGATTTGCCAGAATATTTTGGCCAGCTGCATAATGACTTTATTTATAGGCGGTACCATCTTTCCTGCCACTGTGGGATGGAAAACTTCAGTGAGCTTCTCAGTATTCTCTTCCACTAGCTCGCCCACTTGAATGCCCCAAAAAGCTGCCATTTTCCTGAGGATATACCTTACAGTCATCCGGTACTGGAGATGATATCTCCAGTATTAGAGCCTCATCAGGTGAGCTGGCTGTGGCTCCAGAGAAGGCTGAGATAAGTCCTGTAACCTGAGAGTCCCAAAGCTGATCAGCACCAACCAGCACATGCCTCTTGCTACCAGCAGGAGAAGGTTCCCTCCTGGAGGATATACTCATATGAAATATTGGCAATGTAGATCTGGATGCTGGGGGCATCCCCCCATGGCATCCAATAGGCCACTGACGGGGACATACGGTACCAGGCCCCAGGTATGTCTGTCCCAAGCATTGAACACTCTGGCTGAACTCTTCTCAAAACAACACTGGTGAGAGTGGAATCAAGAGGAAGCTTAGACTCATTACAGATATACCTGAGACACTACTTTGAGTCTGACAAGGAATCAAAGTAATCCAAGAACCAGGGTGGCACGGTACCAGGAAGGGGTCCTCAGCAACCGAGATCTTGATCTATGTCAGAGATGCAGCACTGGAGGAAGCATGGATGGCTTCTTAGCTGCTGATAACACACAAGGTGCAGGGTCCAGGTTCTGAACCAAACCAAGAGAAGATAGAAAAATAGCATTAAGCCCAAAGCTGGTGACCCTAGAAAAGGATTTTCTGTGCCCACGATCTGGGGCCTTTGCCCTGAAGTAACAGTGATGGTGGTAAACAGGCATAACAATCACTGGCCATGGCACAGACCCTCCAGCATAGTCAGCGTAGACATGGGCTGCTGTCCTGTAGCAATCAGGGATGATTGCTCTGCTGCCACTGAAGAAGCAGCTAGTCTCAATAGTCCCTGAGAAGGCGCCGAAGTCAACAGATCAGGGGGTCTCTGAATTAGGGATGTAAATCTAGTTTTAAAAAGTTAACTGTTAAACAATTCAGATTATATTGTGTAACTGGTCAACTGATTTAAAGAAGAGCGGCCGGGGCTGCTCCAGCCAGCTGGCCGGCCTGGGGGCAGAGCTAGGGCTAGGGTCATTTGGTGTGGCTGGAGCTGATCTGGCCAGCCTGGGGCTAGGGGTTAACGGTTAGGGTTGCTTAACGGTAAGATTAATGCTTACCAGTTAACCATTTAATGTTTCACATCCCTACTCTGAATGAGCCAATACCAGAGCGATGAGCCAAAGGATGCTCTCTACCATTGGTACTGGAACAACCTTCTATGGAAGAGTCCCACACTCTGGAATTCGAAGAGCCTGATGCCAACTTCTGCTATGTTTCTGAGGCCAGATCTGCTCTGATGTCTTGTGCATCAAAGACTACCCTCCCAAAGACAGGAATCTCCTGCGGCCTCTCTCTGTATCCACAGCTCAGAGAGCACTCCAGGAAGGAGACTTTTAAAAGCTTGCCTTGGATGGTCAAGGGGGCTCTGATGCCAGTCTAAAAGCAGCCTGCATCAGAATACATGGGAAACTCTCCTCTCTCAGCTGCCTCAGCTTGGTCTTGAAGCTGTGACAAATGAAGTACTTGTCTCTAACATGGCCCTCACCCAAATATTTGAAATAAGGGGAATGAGGGTTACTGATAGACAAAATCCCTCAGTTCCTGGCGGGGTCCACAGAACCACCACACTAGAAAAATCAAACTGAGAACTAAATTTGAAAATGAAATACAGAATGAAAATAAAAAGAATGTCAAAGTACTAAATCTGAGTACCAGTAGGTAGAATCAAGTAGTTTTGTTCACAGGGAACACAAACACTCAGACCACTGGTGGTAAGATGGAACTGAAAGAGGAGCTGGGCTGTTCTGCCTTTGTTTTGGAGCATGAGGAGCTCACCTGGGTGCAGGGCTGCCCTCATGTGTGACCATATTTAGGAAACAATGTAGAACTTTACTCTTTGAGAAAGTTCTTCCTTCTTAACCACTGCTCAGAACACAATGTCCCCATTCTATTCATAAATACCTACCAACCTCCCTCCCCCAAACAAAAACAGACTCCAAGCCAAGTTTTGACCCCTAAAATTGAGACATGCCGAAGATTCCATGAAGTTCACTAAGGACTTCTGCATTGTTATCGGATTTTATGTGGAACTGGCTCAGATACCGTGATGGGCAGCAGTATAAAATTCTAAAATAGATTAATGCCAAAATTGTCAGTTGTCATCTAATTTTGTCTGTCCAATTTGAGAAGGCAAGGGCCTGACTTTTCACAGTATTTAGCATTATATCGCACTTTATATGTTCAGGGAAGAGCTCCCATTCACCTCCTTTGTAGATGAGTGCTTAGCACTCTGCAAATCAGATCCCAGGGTCTCAAAAAAAATGAGAAACACTGGCCAGCTGAAATTTTGGTCTACATCGCTTGTGCAGCATCACATGGGAAGAATCCAGTTCTCCAGAGCAACATTCAACTGCCTTAACAATGAGACTCATCTCTCTTCCTGCAGTCTTCTGCCTCATTCACTTCACACATTCCGCAACAAGTGATGGAGGGGGTCCTATATAACTTCATTCACTACACAGTCCTGATTCATTCCCAGACCACACTCCATCCTGTGCACTGTGAGAGGCAGGGGTCTTTTGGAAAAAATAGTGTGTGTTCATGAAATTAAAAAGCATATCATAATGCATATGTACAAGGAAAGCAAATTAAAGATCCACAGGCAATCTTAATTCTGACATTTACTATTTTTTGGGTGCTTAACTTCGCAACCATAATAATGCTCTTTTGATATAGTCTTTTTGGATGTAATTTTCTATGTTTTTCATAAAGTTAAATATCAAGAAAAAAATCCACCATATTGGCCCTTGATATTCAGAGCTCACCATAACATTACCTTGTCTAGGTTTGGTAGTGTCATTCATGTGTCATGCCACTTAAACCACTGGATGCACATGCTGAAGACAAACAGATGAGCTCTGTGATCCAGCAAACCCCATACACACAGGCATGACACCACACAAAAAATGTCCAACTGTACTGTCTATCTGCTGACAGAATGAACTATCCCTAAGTGTTTGGATTGACAGAAGAGACGTGCATTTGCTCCACCTTACAAAGTCAACATAAAAATGACTTTCAATGGAGATGGGAAAATTTACAGGCAAGCAAGCTTTATTTTGACCAAGATATCTCTTCTCACACATATATTCAGCATTAAAAAGACCATGTGGTACACAAAAGGAAAATGAAAAAAAAATAAAACAGTGAATCAAGAGATGGGAAGATTTAATTGAAATAACTGTATATAATAATTTCTAGCCTCACTGTGGCATGCAACCAAAACACAGACCACACATACAAACCAAACACACCCATACTACTGCACCAGAACAATCTTGTATCTTTCTGACTGCAACATGTTTCCATGGATAATGCAGAAAATCTATTTCACACCTTATTTTAAAATAATCAAACAGCTTAATTAAGAAGGACCTCTAAGAAGTCGGTGTCTAGTGACAGGCTGACATGTCAATGTTAAAGCGATGAAGTACATCATGGAAAAAAAAAAGATAAGAACAGACTGACAGCTTGGAGAATGGAGAGACAAGGTAGGTAAGTTAACTACTTAGGCTAAACCATCTGTTCCACCTTGCATTTTGTTGTGATGTTGGGAGTAAATTTCCCAGACCTGAAGAAGAGCTCTGTGTAGCTCAAAAGCTTCTCTCTCTCACCAAAAGAAGTGGATCCAATAAAAGATATTACCTCACTCACCTTGTATCTCTAACATCCTGGGACCGACATGGCTACAACTATACTGCATGCAGCCTAGAGAATGTTCATAGGATCTTTAAAGATGTGCACATTTTTATTCTTGACTTAGTTCTCATGTAAATCAAAGATTTCTATCTAGGTTCTTCAACTTCTCAAATTAAATCAAATCTACTTATCACATTAAACTTTCTGATAATTTAAAAATATTTATCTCAAAATTTTGTAGGAAATTCACTATGATTACTTCTGAAAGACAACTAGAATCTGCTTTGTGGGAGAGGCAGAAAGGGGCAATCTGTCAAAGCTTTAGGACAAAAGAAAGCCTGTTCCCCAGATACTGGTTGCGGTCACTGAGGTAAGTGAAGACAGACTCGGGACCTCTAGGAAGCGATAAGAATAGAAAGCTGAAGGTATACCACAAACCTACCTAAGTGGTTTTCTCCTCTACCAATAGGGCATGGATACAGACAAAAATGTTAAATTTAGTGCACACAATTAGGCAACTAAGTACACACCTTAAGTGATCTGGTTGTTCAGAGGGGATAAGCACCCAAAATTCCCTCTGGAGTGGTCACCACCTCTAAAAAAAAAATATCAGGCTACTTATTTAGGTACCCAACATTAGGAACCCAAGTATGTAAACTCCGGATATAACTGGTATGCCACTATTAACTAAGTCTGGAAGTTGCCATTAGAGTATACATCCTACTTACAGTGATCAATGGCCTTTTCTCTAGGCCATTTTGTAAGTATTAGTTCTAATCTGAACCATAATAACCAAGAACAGGACAAGCAGATAGGATACTTCGTTTGCCTATTCATATTAGGAATAGAAATTCTCCATATTAGAAAAATAATTTCTTCAAATTTATTTTCACATGAGCTCGAAGATTACACATTTTACTATAAAAATGACTTTTTTAAAATGTTTACATTTTCATGACTCCAATGACTGAATGGACTGAGGATCTGTTTTGGGGTAGCAGGAAAATTTTGCCCAAATTCCTAATATTTCCCATTTTATCCTCTTTATTTGGATGTTTAAAAATCCATAACTGCTTCTTATAACGTATTCAAGCTATTTATTTAAGACTAACTTTTAAAAACCAATAGTTAAAATTTAACTCAAACATTTTAAAAAGAAAAGCTTTTAACTCAGATTTATAAACAAATATCTGAGTTTAAAATTGCAAAACATCTGTCTGATGTATTTACTGGCTCTGTAATAAGTCTGAAAATTATATTTAGTGTTGCACTTTTGACTTATATTTCTAATAGTTACATTACATGACAAAAGCTGTGAGTCTAAGTGGTTTTGCTGACTTTTGCAACGTACAAGTTTTCTGAGGAAAGCACTGTCCCTTCATATGTGCTGGTACAATGCCTAGCGCCAGGGGCCCCAAACTTAAGGCCTTGTCTACACTAGAGAGTTTTCTTGGCAAAAGGCAGCTTTTGGCAACAAAACTGCTCTGTTTGGGTGACAAAACAAAACCACCCCGACAAGAGACATAGGTTTTTTTGTGCCAAAGTTTTAGTGGCAAAATGCCAGTGTAGACACCATGCTTAGTTTTGCCACTATAAATGGAGGTGATGTCCATGCTGACCTCAATGGTTAGCAGTTTGAACTCCGCTGCCCTGCAGCCAGGTAAACAACCTTTTCCACCCCTCCCCCTTTAGTTTAAAGTTTAATTTTTGAAGTTCCACTTCTGGCACACTTGGCACACATTACACACATCCCACCCACTGTGTGGTTCTATCTGTGCAATGTCTCCTCTCTTGGACCAATGCGGAGCGCTGCTGGAGGAGCTATAATATGGGGAAAGCTGCTGTCTGTCAGTCCAGCTGAATTACACCACAATTGGATACCTAGGGGGTTTTTTTTTTTGTGTTGTTGTGTGTGGTGTAACACAACTGAGCAGTGCAGCAGAAGAAGATAAAGGAGCTGGCAGAGGCAGAGGCAGGCAAGGCAAGGAGGCAAAACCTCCAGTGGTGTGCCCAAGGCCTGCCAGTTCTATAAGGAGTTAGATGATATCATCAGTGGTCTACCAAGAACCCAGTGGACACTTCGGCAGGGCTCAAGGTGGTGGAAAGTGGACCTGACCCAGAGGAGGAGGAGGTGGAGGAGTTACAGGATGCTGTGGAGCCCACAGTGGGGTCACCAGGCCATTTAAGAACTGTTAACTCCAGAGCGATCTAGCCAGTCCTAACACTCCCAGTCCAGCAAGCAAGAAGCAGGAGAGGAGACGCCTGGTAAGGAAGGGTGGGTGGGTATGTGTGTGGGTTTTTTTTTTCTTTTCAAGTTGATGGTGCTTGGTTACATGATGGGTGCAGGGATAGAAATGTGTTCCTGTATGCTGGACTTTTCCATGTGCAGCTAAGCAGTGCAGCAAAACCGTGTGTTGCTGCACACCGACTTTTCACGGGAATCCTCTAGAGAGATCTCTAGGAAATTCTCCTGGAGGTATTCGGTACTCCTCTGCTGGAGATTCCTTGGCAGAGCTGCTTTGTTCCTTCCTCCATTGAATGAAACTTTCCTGTGCCACTCTGCAATCACTTGAAGGGACCAAAGCGGCACACAGGCTAGCAACATAGGCACAGGGTTGGAAGTCGCAAGCATGCAGCAGATGCAGTCTTGCTTCCCTAGTTACCCTCAAGAGTGAGATATCTGCATCAATGACCCCCGCCTGTGGAAAAGGGTTATAGAATTTACGATATTGTCCTTAGTCACCAGCACAGCATCCTTTCCATAAGCACGACCACTGTTTACCCCAGGTACAAGCCCCCTCCGGGCTAAACTTACCGTGCCTGGAGTGTTCACAGTGATATGTGCTTGCCAAGGGACACTGACAAAGTGCTTGGTATGTTACAAGAGGTGTGCTAAATTGCAATGATTCAATGCTGTGCATGAACTAAATCATGTTTGTATGTTGTTTCTTGTGCTTCTGCTGATGTGGCTTTCAGGGGATGCCCCTCTACACACCGACAGAGTGCCTCCACCAGATAAGAAAGCGGACAAGACAAAGCAAGTTCTGGGAGGCCCTGCAATGCTCTGACTGGAGAAAAGGGAACGCAGGTAGTGGAGAGAAATTGAAAGGCAGGACAGAAAAGAAAATCATTACTTCATTAAGGATGCCACCGAGCAAATGATAAAAGTAATGGAGCAGCAAACAGAGATACTCAAGTCCCTCATAAAGCTGCTGTCAGAACAAATGTGTGTCCACCTTCCCCTGCAGCAAATTCAGAACTGTTTTCAAGCCCCCCTCTTCCACCACCATGCATTCCCTGACACTTTCAGAAACTTCTCAGTTTCCCATTCACTCCATCCCCCCCGACAGCTTTCAAAATGATTGCTGGACCTATGACCAGCTCCTACAGTCTGTCCTTCTCTTCTCCTTTCTTGTCCCACCAAGTGTTAGTGTGTGTATTGGTTGTTTAATAATAAAAATAAAAAAAAAAAACTGATCTTTATTTATGTCCTACAAATTGAGATAGCAGGCGGCAGCAAGATATACACGGAAAGTTTAATCCTTTGCTTACTGAAATCCTAGACCACAAATAATTGCAAGTGCTTCCTAGGAAAATTTGATTAAATGAAGCATTGCAGTTTGCAGCATAGAAAATATAAATTAGAAATATACATTATTGATTCTCAAAGTGTTGCCTCAAAGCTTCTATGATTCAAACTGCCCCTTGTTGTGCCCCTCTAATAGCTGTAGTATCAAGGTACTCAATCAGTTGCCAGGTGCTGTGCCTCAGCAGTCCACCCCTGAACAAATCTTTCACCCTTAGTTTCACAATTATGCAACATACAACGGGCAGTTATAACCATGGGAATATTCTCCTCACTGAGGTCTAACCTGCCATAAAGGCATCGCCATCATGCCTTTAATCTGCCAAACATTCCACAGTCATCCTGCACCTACTCAACCTATTGTTGAAGCACTCCTTACTGCTATCCAGGTTTCCTGTATATTGCTTCATGAGCCATGGGAGTTCGGTGTACGCTGGGTCTCCCAGGATCACTATGGGCATTTCAACATTCCCCACTGGAATCTTCTGGCCTGGAAATAAAGTCCCCATCAGCAGCTTTCTGTACAGGCCAGTGTTCCTGAAAATACATGCATCATGGACATTCCCAGATCAACCAGTATATGTATCAGTGAAACGCCTGGGGTGATCCACAAGCACCTGCAATGCCATGGAAAAGTACCCCTTTTTATTGATATATTCCATTGCAAGGTGGTCCAGTGTCAAAATCGGGATGCGTGCGCCATCTATCATCCCGCCAGTTAGGGAAACTGCTGCAAAGCCATCCACTATTTCATGCACATTGCCAAGCGTCACAGTGCTTCAAAGCAGGATGAGATTAACGTACCTGCACACTTGTCTGAACGTGGCCCCAACAGTCGACTTCCCCACTCCAAAGTGATTAGCGACCGACCCGTAGCAGTCTGGAGTTGCCTGCTTCCACACTGCAATCGCCACGCACTTCTCCACCGAGAGACCAGCTCTCGTTTTGGTGTCCTTGCATCACAGTGCTGGGGCAAGCTCCGCACACAATTCCAGGAAGGTGGCTTTCCTCATCTGAAAATTCTGTAGCTACTGCTCATCACCCTAGACCCTCATAACGATGTGATCCCACCAGTCAGTGCTTGTTTCCCAAGCCCAAAAGTAACAGTCCACCCTGTGCAGCTTCTTCAAGAATTGCAAAAGTAATCATATGTTGCACCTATCCATGTGACCCAGGTGGTCAGGGAAGTCTGAATCCTGTTCAGTTAGGAACTTTATGATTAGGGTGACGAGATGTCCTGATTTTATAGGGACAATCCTGATATTTGGAGATTTGTCTTATATAGGCACTTATCACCCCCCACTCCCTGTCCTGATTATTCACACTTGCTTTCTGGTCACCCTATTTATGATTAACTGCACTGCCATCCACGAAGTGTTAATGACAGAGCACTGGAGAGCAGTGCACGCTCCATCCTTTTGACACAGAGATGGTGGGCGGACAGCGAACAAGAGCCACTGAAAAATGCTGCAAACCGAAGCTGGAAGACCATGGAATGCTGGGACCAAAAACAATGCATCATGGCATGTTAAGCCCGCACCCATGATGTGCTGCAATCCATTCTGCCAATCCAGAAGTCAGAGCGGCATAAGATGGCATAAGGAGTCAATGATAGAGCACTACGTGTGGATGTACTCTGCCGAAAGAGGGAGCATAGTGTGAACATGCAATAGCAACGTAGTTATACTGCTTTTTGGTCATCGACATAACTTTTGTCGACAAAACTCTGTAGTGTAGATATAGCCTAAATGGATCCCCTCCAAGAATGCCATGATATGAGTAAGAAGTAAGTGAACAACATCCAAATTGCATTTTTCCCCTCCCCAACTTCCTTTCAAGGAAGGTAACACTTTTTGGTGACAGCCAGCACTGTTAAAATAAAACGTTTAAGGACTACAAAAGCATAAAAGACTCACTTTATAAATGAACAGGTTTTTACTCCTACCAGATTCACAGACAAACCAAGCAGCTGAAAAAAATCCTTTTAATTGTCTTCACCTCACATCTTCCCCAACAGATAAACAAGGGCATTATCACTGTTTAATACAAGTTTTAATTGAGTACTGTCACTGGTGGGAAGAAAAGTGCAGAACCACTACTTTCCATATCAAACAAAACAGGTAATTAACAGCTATTCTGGCACAATCCCTTATCACCAAAATACACAACACTGCTAAGTTCTCTCAATGCCAGTGCTCTGCTACAACAAAGCAGAACTGATGTTTCAGGGTCACATTCACTCTTTAATACACAAGCATAAATTTACTGCTCAGTGAGACACCTATAATTAAACACAAGAAGAATATAATTCTAATATTCAAACAGTCTTACATATGAGTGGGCTATTTCCCCCTGTAAAGATGATTGCCTTTCATTTTATGGTTTCAAGTAGCTACAGTTCACTTAGTTTTGATTACATAGCAATTAGATATGCAAATACCAGAGATCTAAAAAATGCTTTTCCAAATGTCAGATTGTGAGCAATCAAGCCTATTCTTTTCTCCTGTACACACAAGTTAGTCATTAAACAGCTATTGTCTCACAAATGTATCTTGCCTACAAATCTCTTGTTTTTTTTTTTAACCTTAAACATTAGTCAAAAACTGCTTAACGTGCATAATACTTTGAAGTCTTTAAGAAGTTATAATTACCTCTTTTGGACCTTAACTTTTGTATGATCTTAGTACAACTACTTATAGTCTAAAAATGTAGACCACAGGCGCTCTTCCTATGTTAAGCAAAATGGGTCCCATTTTCCTTTAAGGTTCCACTGAAAAACATATTCGGGACATTTTCCAGTGGGTGTAGCTGTATCAGTGTACTTACATCAATAAGACAAGAGTTTCTATCAAAACAGCCTATTCTGGTATCTACCCAAGGTAATCAGTATGAACACTCTCCTGTGCTACTGCAGGTACATGAATCAATGAAGACTGGGAACCAATGACCTACACTGATTAAAATTATGAGAAAATCGAGCGTAGCTCAAAAAAATATGACAGCTAAAACAGGAAAAAAAACTTTTCCAATAATAAAAATAAAATCAATGTATGTGGGGAGGTCAATAAAAACATTGTTCTTTCCATGTTGAATTTCAGACTTTTCAAAAGTAAAACTGTATGTGCTCAGACTGCACAGAACATGGCTCAACAGGGAATGAAAAAATCCTAGGATTAATTTGTATTGTAGTAGTAGTAGTAGTAAACTATCCCGTAATGAAAATTATGAGACAGAGCAACAATTACTATATTGCTTTAGTGCCTAAACACCTAAATGAGGTTGGGCCACAACTGTACTAAACACTGTATAAACATATAGTGAGACTGTCCCAGCCCCCAAAAAATTTAAGCTTAGAAAAAGTAGGAGAGAGAGCAGTTGCACTCAAAGACATGATGGTCAAAAAGTCACTGAAAATAATTTGAAGGACATCAGAAAAGTTAAAAAAAATAAATCACATTTCTCTGAACATTTTGTTTTTACTATAATTACCATTTACATCTAAGATTATACCGTAAAAATCAGCAAAAAAAATTCTATTGTTTTCCAATTTGTTTCTTTTATACATTTGATGGCATTGTGTATATGGTAAATTTTAATCCTCCCTCCATATAATCTGCAGAATTAATTCAAATGTTTTCACTAATTCTACAGATTATACAGGGGGAAAATAATTTTTTTCACAGAAAAAATCAAATTTATCATATACGTTTTTAAAGGAATTTTCAACTGTCAGCATTTAAAAGGTCATTTGTGTAGATGTTGAATAACGTAGGTACTAAGACATTACCTTGAGGGAGGCCATTCTTCTGTTGTTACTAGCGGCTCCTATTTGCCACAAAACTTCTCCAGTATGGACTGTATTAACTGGATGTATCTGAGAGTATTCACCAAAGTGATAATTAGGGCTACGATTATGTGACTGAGGTCAAGGATGTCACAGAATCCTTGACTTCCAGAGAACTCATTCACATTTTCTGCCCCGGGGCCAGACTGCTGTCAGCAGGCAGCCTTGCAGCTCTCAGCCGCTGTTGGCGGAGGCCCCCAGCAGCTCCTAGCCACTGGGCAGCAGGGAACCCTGTAGCTCCCTTGGGGTCCCTCAGTGCTCCCACTTGTGGGAGGCAGTGGGCTCTCCGCAACTGCCCAGTTGCGGCGATTGGCAGGAGCCCTCCTCCCCCATAGCTGCCCAGCCACGGCGGGCAGTGGGGGAGGACAGCAAGGGGACTTCCCCAAAGCAACCCAGCTGAGTCAGGCTCCGGGATCCCACAGCAGCCTGGCCGTGGTGGGTGGCAGAGGAAGGCATGGGGACCCTGCAGCAGCCCAGCCATGGCGGGCAGCAAGGGGACCCCCCCCCCATGCAGGTCATGGGTTTCTGTGAATTTTTGTTTATTGCCTATGACCTGTCCATGATTTTTACTAAAAATATCTGTGACAAAATCTGAGCCTTAGTAATGACCATTATTCAACATCTATTCAAATGGCAAGCCAAGCTACCTTGGCACAGTGTGCTTTCTCTAAGCAGAACTGATCTGTGCTTCACCACATACCACAAGGAGTTTGGCATATTAGAGTATTCTGGTGAATTCATCCTAGACAAGTACTAAAAGTAGCCAACCAACGGCACACAAACCCAATGAAGATACAAGTCAGCGCATTCCATCTCAAAAACTGAAAGGCCAAATGTGAACTCAACATCAGCTAGCTTGGGACAAAATTTACTCATTCCATAAATCCTATACACCTTGGTGTTGCTCCTGAGCTCACACACTCCTTAAGAGCCCAAGCTGGTTACATCAAAATTGGGTGCAGATCTATCTACTCTGCAATCAACAGCACTTGCACTTTGATACTCCTCTGATGAACATGTGGGTGCAAGTGAGGGCACGATCTCCTCATGCAAAGAAGCTAGTCCCTGTACTTCATACCAGTGGTTCTCGTCCAGGGGTCTGGGGCCTCCTGGGGGGGCCATGAGCAGGTTTGAGGGGAGCCACCAAGCAGGGCTGGCATTAGACTCCAAAGGCAGAAAGCCAAAGCTCCACTCACCATCCGGATGGAAGCCCAGTGACCCAAGCCCCACCCCACAGGGCTGAAGCCGAAGCCTGAGCAACTTAGCTTTGCAGGGTCCCCTGTGGCGTGGAGCCCTAGGTAACTGCCCCGTAATGCTGGCCCTTGCTCTTATATGCAGAAAAGCAGTAGTTGTGGTCCATGGAGTTTTTATAGAATGTTGTGGGGGCCTCAAAGGAAAAGGTTAAGAACCCCTGTTTTATATCACCTACCGCTATACTACAGGATCCCTTAAGCCTACTCACAGCAACAGCCTCTACATCCTCACAGATATTGCTCCTTCTGAAAAATGCCAGGAATATATGTTAATAGAGGAGAGCACAAAAAGCAATGCACACATTCAAGTCATCCACTACATAACACCGACACTGAGTCAACTGAAGTCATGACAAAGTTTTCTTGTCACCATTAAACCCCTAACATTGTCACCCAAACAGACTGGGGTTCAATTATGGCAAACACAAGTAGAGAATGACCCTCTGCACTCAGGCTTCCACCAGCCAACTACCTACCATCTGGTGCAGATCAACCCTGGACTATATGGCATTGCCTTAATCAAATCCACACTGGAGTTGGCCAGTCAAGAGATGAGATGTGTGTCACTATGCCCCCCATATTCATCATAGTATTATTATGATGATGTGAGCATGGCATCATTTTGTGCAAGATAAGGCATGTAAGATATTCAGTAAATCATAACCTTTCCAATGATATGGGCTCCAAAATAACCTAATTAGGCCAATGAATTACACCAACAACCAGGTACTGGCAGCTGCACTCATTTATTTACACAGACACAGCTATGTTGGCTGGTTCAACAATAGTTTTGTATACTATTCTTCTATCCACATTTGACTGCCACATAGTTAAATTAAACCAATGGTTAGTCTGCCTAGTGCACAGCATACACCCTCAAACAAAAATGCTCCAAATGGTCACAGGTGACCACAATGCTAATATGAAACTTTTTTAGGCAATACAAACCACTATTTCATCCTCCACAAAGCCAGACTCCACCAGTGCAATTGCCATGTTAGACAGCAACTATGGACAATAGCCCCAAAGGCACCAAGAGTTCTCTCACTATAGTGCCAAATACCTATGTGTACTTGCAGCAACAAGTACACATAGAAATATATTAAGAGAATTAAGGTCCAGTACAACACTAAATCCAGGGCAAGGAAGAGAACATGTCCATTCTTTTGGCACCTAGACCAAAGCCTCTACTTACCACCTCATGCTGCTCATTGAGCTTATGAATAGCATGGCGGCTCCATGTCCCTATAGAAAGTGGCAGGGGGGAAGAGAGGAGATGAGCATTACCTCTGTGAACTAGGCAAAGCAGGACGAGAATACAGACCAAGCGATGCCCAAGACCACAGAATGATTTCAGGAACTGTTCACAGAGTTCTAGAATCCAGAAACGGTTACAAATGAGCTGGTTCAATAGAAGATTAGGGTGCGGGGAGATTCTTTACTGCAATGAAGAACTGCAAACCCCATCAATGTGGGTTTGTTTGGTAGGGTTATGGGGTTGACAGAAGTTCTGCAAGTATTAACTAAATACCACCACCAGTGTTTAAAAGTGGGGGGTGTACCTAAAAGGGAGGGCACAAGAGTCCACCTCCCATGCATTCTGCCAGTACCCCCCACAGCATGTGGCAGCAGCTAATCCCAGCTATGGCCCACTCAGTTTGGTTCCTCCATCTCCTTCCATTTGGCTGCATGAGCTACTGTTCCTGGCTAGGGTTAAAATGTACACCTTGCTAGTTATGCATTGTGGAGATGGGGAAATAGTAACATATAAGCAATCATTTACCAACTGTAAAGAAAATGTTATTGCAAGAAATTATATGAGCACTGAGGACAAAGCATTTGGATACAGCTGACATGCCAGATCCAGGTACCTAATCAGGATGCTGCTCTTATCTACCTGCAATCACATTTCATTCTTTCTACTTAAAGCATGAAAAACCATCAGTAGCATATATAGATAGCAAATAGGTATATCCAGCCCATGGATATTAGGCTTATATTTATTTTCACTACCCATTCTACCTGCTGTCAGGAATCAAAAAGCACATAAAAAAAAGAAATCTAACAGAGACATCAATTAATCTTATATTCTCCAATCCTCAAGAGGTATTTCTGCAAATTGTTTATGAAGCCATTGCTATAGCCTGCAACCAAGTTTAGGACTAACCTTATTTCCCTCTTCCCACAAAGAAGCTCACAGCCTCTATATTAAAAGTTGGTATTCCCGTATCTTTTACGTAAATAACTAGCACAAATTTCCCAACCCTACCTTGAATAAGTAACGTATTAGTCCAGTTCAACTGAGCTTCATAAACCTCCCACTCAATTCCCTTCGATTTCTTCAATTTCCACAATAATCTAACATTCCTCTTACATTCATACCTTCATTATGTAAATTCTGTGTCTTCAAGATCTCCAGTCTAACATGCAATTGGATGGTCTGTAAAACTACACTGGAATTCAAAATTGAATTTAAATAGTCACTCTTATTCCCACTTAGTATTCCCAGTGATGGATGAGCTGCTACTACAGTAATTAATACTTATCTTCTGTATTTTTCATTGTAGTGATCAATACAGTACAATGGGCAGTGGAAGAGGTCAGAGAGCCAACAGGTATTGCAGTGGTGGTAAAAGAAAACCAGAGATGACCTGCTGAGGGAGATGAAAAGAGACTAAGTTTATGTTCTTGAGTGGAGGAAATGGGGACCAAGTATGGAAAAGGATAAGAAGGTCAAAGAATTTATACTGGACTATTTCCAAAAAGAACAGGGATATGAAACATGAGGAGAGACAGTTATAAATAGAACATTTTAATGAGTAGATAAGGGCTCAGGAAACAACAGGATAACGGATTCAGCAACTGGCCCCTGGCAATACATCAGTATCATGTAGCACAATGGTATTTTTTTTCCAGACTGCCTCCCACTCTACAGTAGAGCTAGGCAACATTTTTCAGACAAATATTTTTGGTTGCCTGAACCTGCCTTTTTGGCAAAGACACTATTTGCACATTCACGTTTCTTTACCCCACCAAATGATTATGAACTATCACTATAAGTAACAATGAATATTCATTTGGCCAGTGAAAGAGAAAGAGAATGACTCTATAGTCTGGTAGTCAGGACACTTACCTAGAATGGAGAAACCCAGGTTCAAGTCCCTGCTCCAATGACTATTTATATACAGCAAAACAGTTTCAAGAAAGACTGACTTTCCCATCGCTCAGGTGAGTGCCCTGACCACTGGGCTAATGGTTATAAAGAAATCACATTACCAAAATGTTTTTGTTTCAACTTATACAGTTCTGACTTTTTGATTTGCTGAAAAAAATGTTTTCAGTTTGACTCAAAATGATTTTTTTTATTCTTCAAAATTGCCAGTAAACTGAAAAATCCCCTTTTCACTAGTTCCTTCATATCCATTCACCAGGAAATCCACCCCTTCACAGGAAAGAAAACTGGAACCCACAGAAAATCCCTGACAACTGCACCCATTCACTAGCCAAGAGAACCGCTCCAATTGTTCCAGTCACCAATAACTACTGGGCTAGGTTTCTAGATAATTATATAACTTGTAATTGTTCCCTAATGGAATTAGGAAGAACTTGGATATTCCTATCATTTCCCTTACATTTTTTGGAATAATTAAAGCTGTGCCTATGAGCAAATTGAGTATTTTCTGAAAATTCTACTTTCAGAAGCCAGAAAATAATAATTCATTCCAGTTCTAAATTAAACTGTTAAGGGTAGAGTATCAGGGAAGGCTGTCATAAGGCATCTGACTCACTATGAATTCATTTATAGTACTTGAATTATATTTGTCAACTACTTTCAGTAATAAAGCAATCAAGAAAATATAACTCCACTGTCTCCCATGTGTTTTCAATAAATAGTTTCTGCCATCTATTAATAACCAGCTAAAGAAAATCTGCAAGGAAATTCTTAAGATCTTTTCAAAATCGTAAATGTAAGATGCCTCTAAACAGCTGCAAACTCAATATATGTCACATAGGAAGGTTTTGTAAAATATTACACTTTTGCAGTAATATATTTTCTTGTAAGGGAAAAAAGTTTTAATATAGTTAGCCTTAATGTAAATAGTGGAAGAAGTTTTAATTGTTTTCTTCCATGCATACTGAACATAAGAACAGAACGCAAGAATGGCCATATTGAGTCAGGCCCATGGTCCATTCATGCCAGTATCCTATCTTCCAACAGTAGCCTGTGCCAGATACTTCAGAGGGAACTAACAGAACAGGGGAATTATCCAATGTTCCATCCCATGTCATAAAGGCCCAGCTTCTGGCAGTCAGAAGTTTAGGCACACTTGGAGTGTGGGGTTCCATCCCTGACTATTTTGGCTAATAGCCACTGATGGATCTATCCTGCACAAACTTATCTAATTCTTCTCTGAACCTAGTTAAACAACAAGATCTTTTACAACATCCCCTGACCTCAAGCTTCAAAGGTTGCCTGTGTGCAAAAGTGTTTGTTTTAAATCTGCTACTTACTAATTTCACTGGGTGACCCCTGGTTCTTGTGTTATGGGAAGGGGTAAATAGCAGTTCCTTATTTACTTTCTCCACACCAGTCATGATTTTATAGACCTCTATCATATTACCCCTTAGTTGTTTTTTTCTAAGTTGAACAGTCCCAGTCTTTTTAATCTCTCTCCATATGGAAACTGTTCCATAACGCCTCCTTTTTTACTACTAATATATCTTTTTTGAGATGAGGTGACCAGAACTGCACACAATATTCAATGTGTGGGTATACCATGACTTTATATAATGGCATTATGATATTTTCTGTCTTATTATCCATCTCTTTGATAATGGCTCCTAACATTGTTAGTTTAAAAAAAAAAAAAAGCTGTTGCTGCACATTGAACTGATATTTTCAGAGAATTATCCACGACTACAAAATCTTTTTCTACAGTGGTAACAGCTAACTTAGACCTCACCATTTTGTACATGTAATTGGGATAATTTTTTCCACTGTGCATTACTTTGCATGCATCAACACTGAATTTCATCTGTTCATCTATATGTCTGATAATTCTGTTTAGTATAGATTCAATCAATTTATCTGGTACTGAAATTAGGTTTACCGGCCTGTAATTGTCAGGATTGCCACTGGAGCTTTTTTTTTGTTTTTTTTTTAAATCAGCTTTACATTAGTTATCCTCCAGTCATCTGGTACAGCGACTGATTTAAATGACAGGTTACGTACCATAGTAGTTAGTTCTTCAGTTTAATATTTGAGTTCCTTCAGAACTCGAGTGAATACCATCTGCCACTGGTGACTTACTATTGTTTGATTTATCAATGTGTTCCAACCCCTCCCTCCCCCCCCTTACACCTCAATCTGGGACGGCTGCTCAGATTTGTCAACTAAAAAGAATGGCTCAGATGTGGGGATCTGCCGCATATCCTCTGCGGTGAAAATGGATGCAAATAATTCATTTAGCTTCTCTGTAATGGCCTTGTCTTCATTGTATGCGCCTTTAGCACCTTGATTGTCCAGTTGCCCCACTGATTGTTTGGCAGGCTTCCTGCTTCTGATATACTATTTTTATATATATATACATATATATATATATATATATATATACACACACACACACACACACACACAGTGCTGTTAGTTATGCCTTTTGCTAGTTGCTCTTGAAATTCTTGTTTGGACTGAAATTCTTCCTTACACTTGACTTGAAAGAGTTTATGCTCCTTTCTGTTTTCATCAGTGGGACTTGACTTCCAGGACAGTTTACATTTAAAGTATTAGTCATTGCATGATTTTTAGATACACTGTTTTTAAAAATGTACATGCATATGGCCATACATCAGGGTGGAAAACTCCAATTTTCTTATTTAAATCAGATTTTTTTGATAAAATGCTTTTTGAGGAAAAACCTATCTGAAGATTGTTTTAATTAAGATATATCTTTGAGCCCCATCACGGAATAGGGATTATAAATTCTAATTCTATATGAGAATATATTCATCTAATGTTTAAGAAAAGTTTTGTAAATGAGTTCCAATAGTTCATGGATTAGGGACCCAATCTTATGGGGTTCCAGGGGTTTCTGTATAGATTATTTGGGTAGATAGAAAGATTAACCTAATGTGACTCAGTGCTCAGTCTAGAAGATACCATCAGATGCGCTTAACTTCGCAGTTCTCAAACTGTGGATTTGTGTCTCCAGAGATAACATGCTTGTTAACAGCAAAAATGTTTTTAAATAAATAAATATATAGGTGAGAAATAACAGACCTCAACCCTATTGTCCCTCCGCAAACTTGTGTACACAAAGTCAATCCCTTACCTCTCTCTAAAAGTGCAAAGTTTCAAAAAGTTAAATGAAGAAAAGATTGTTAGGGGCAGAATAGATCTGGACAAGGAGAAGAAGTCTGGAGATAAATGTGAGAAGGGAGGGACAGGCAGTAGAAACAAAAGTGAAACTGTTTGAGCAGCATATTCCAGAAGTCTTGAGGTCTGTCTGAGTGTAGCCTTTATTGATTTGAGATCTACCATACATCCTCTCACTAGAAGAGAAAACCTATAATGGCAGCAGGCCGTAAAAGTGACTCAGTTTGGGAATAAGAAACATTCAAGAAATATGTTTGCTGCTGCTGTTTAAAGAAAGTCACACCAGTGAACTGGTGGAAGTCACTTAAATACTTGGATTCAGAGACTGTCGAAGTGATAATCTCACTTTTAGCAGCAGTAGCTTCTTCTGCCAATGTAGAAAGAATATTTTCTTCCTTTGGACTACTTCATTCCAAATTGAGAAATTGTTTTGGACCTGAAAAAGCAGGAAAACTCGTTTTTCTTTTCCAGATTATGAACAAAGAGGAAAATGAAGGTGAAGACGACTGAGTTAGCTGCAGAAGCCAATACTTTAAGTTTCTCATGTTGACCTGGCTGACAGTTGATTTTTTTTTTAAATTTCATTTAAACTATTTTAGTTAAAAACAATTTTAAGAAAACCAAATCTGATTGTAAAAAACTTGAATGTTTAACTAAATTCAAATATTCATATGCTTGTTTTGTTAAATTATGTGTTTGCTGTTGAAGAACAAAATCCAGAATATGTAATATTGTTGTTTTAGTTAACTAAAACAATTTAAATGTCTGTCTGGCGATGTTCTCCTAATACAGCATGGCAAGAAAATCCTCCAAATATTAATCATTAACCTGTTGAATTGGAGATAGTTCAGCTCCCAAGACTTCATAAATATCTGCTTCAAATACCTTTGGCAAATGAAATAACCAATCATTCATTTTCTGATATAAGTTCTCAAAATAAATCACTTGAAAAATGTATAGTGTACCTTCTAAAAATGAAACCTACATCTATCTCTGAGTTGTTGATTGTTACAACCTTAATACATATTCTTCACAAGAACGCACTTTTATGTAGAAATCCATGATTAAATCGAGTCTTCCTGACTAGTGATTTAAATCAATTTGATTTATATCAAATCCACGCTGCCATACATTGCACGGAACTTAATCAGATAATTACATAAAAAAATCGAGTTTCTCACGATGAAGTAATCAACTTCCCAGAGTTTCAGTAATTTAAAAAAATCCCCATAAAAACACTCACATGTCAGAGGAATCAAATAACTCAAATTAACTCCCCAACCACTAGATACATCAATCTTCAATTATGTACAAAAAATTGCAGGAGGTTACTTTCCAAAATTAATATAATCCAAGATATCAGCAGAATTCAAACATTTAGCAACAATGAATTTCTCTTTAAGTTTATTTTTACAAATTATAAAAGCACCATAAACACTTGCAACTGTGGATGAATGGACTGAAAGTAGTGACTTAATCCCATGGCAAGTCCATTTGGATCTTCACAACTATTTTAACTTTACTCATTTTTGAGTAAGCTCTACTGCTAGACTTACTTACATGACAAAAGGCCATGACTGACACCTCTAGTTCTACCCCTAAACACTAGGTAAATGGAAAAGCTGCAAAATTGGCAGACCTGGGTAAAATGGGGATGGTTTACTATATCATTGAAGTCTGCATTTAGATAAGATATTTTGGTATTAAGTAACCTCTTAGGAAATATATTTTGTAATTGCAATTCCTGATGTAATTCACCAAGTTGAAGAACAAACTATCTTGCTTTAAAACACTGTAAAGCTCATTCCCGTATTTTGAAAGTGATTAAGTAGCAGATTAAAAGAAGCCACACATCCCTTTATCTTTTAAATGACCAATAATTTAATTGCTTATTTTAAATGAATAGTGGTGTCTTGTTTTTCTATCCATTCTTTTTCTTTATGCAAAAGAACTTTTCTATCAACCTCCACTGAAGCTGCCAAATCCCACCCTCATGAGTTATCCAGGATGGTAAACCTCTTAATCCTAAATGTCTACAGCACACAACCAATTCCCGCATCAAGCATTAACAAGAATGATCATCCTACTTCAGTGAAAAGATCACCTACATTTGAAAAGGCTTCTCAAACACCATGGATCCATTCTCTCTACACCAATCAACAGCCTGCCTGCATTCCTGGATTTGAATACAGTCACTGCAAGAAATACTGGACACCCAAAAGGGATCTCAACACAACAGCTGTTAATCCACCCATATTCTTCCCTGGATGGCAAAAGACCTACCAGCAACTGGTGCCATTCATTACCAAAACAGCTAACACTTCATTCAGGGAAGGACTCTTCCATTCCTCTTTCAAACATCTAAGAGTCTGACAAACATTGAAAAACCTCATCTCGGATACAATGTTTCTAGCCAGCTACCAGCCAGTGTCAAATCATGCATTTGATACGAGAAGCTAGCCAAAGGCCAACTACAAACTCATCAAATTGAAGCAAGTATCCTTGACCAAGCATAATCGAGATTCAGGCCAAGGCATCACACAGAATGGCACTGATGGATGATCTCCTACTGTGAATAAATACAGTGGTCAAACATTCACTCTTATCCTCCTTGACTTCGGTAGCATTCAATACTGTCAAGCATGAGATATTACTCACTCACCTGAGAGCTGGCAAGAATCCAGGGGAAAAAAATCACTAAAATAGTACAAGTTCTTACTGGAGGAAAACATCCAATGGTGGTGATGGGAAACTGCACCTCCACCACAGATTCTTATGGGACTCTGCAAATGAGCAATCAATTCTTTCTCTTGCCTAATTCAACATCAAAATGCCACCTACTAAATGAACTGATCAGACGGCATGCACCTGAAGTATCAAACACAATGAAAATATTTTTTTATTCAATGGCCCGATTCAAAACAAAATGACAGCTACATTTTTCTCAATGTTTAATGCCTTGTGATACTTGGTGATGGAGACAATCTCTTACCATCAAAACTTCTTGTTCAAGAATTTAGGAAAAAAGTCAATTGACACATTCTGTGTAATAAAATAAAATACACGTAAGCAACAATTCACTACTAATTTCTGTCTGCTCAGAGGATTAGCTCCTTTAAAAGGAAAATCTTATGTATTCAACAAAACATAATACAAGTACAAGGTGCTTCAATATTCCCTAAATAAATTGACTTCAATCTAATCAGGACTTAATTGAAAAAGACTCATTAACAGCAGCTAGAAATAAAATGGACTCTCCTTTTTCAAAAGAAACTTAGCTCATTCCATTGTACATGGATAATTAACTAATCTTAGTATTAGATCTATGCCATAGTAATTATTTTAAGTTTTACAGATTAGTTAAAAGTAAGTTATTTCACTGATGGAAAAGTTTACTGTTGCTTACAGCTTCCTTTCAAAACATGTTTCTGATTCATTTTGATCTCAATACTGACTAGCAGGATGTAGTAAATTTTGGTTCTCTCTTTACTGTATATCATCTTAAATTTAAATAGCAGTTGACGATATAAAGCATCATGTGCTAAACCATTAACATATATGTTCACAATATCACAAAATAGACTCCAATACGAATTGTCCTCAAAAGTCATAATTTTTAAGCCTGTCTTTTGTTCAAAGCAACAGATGTTAACAGCTGAGAGTTCCAGCATATTCAGCCTATAACTAAAACCACTTTAATCGAAGCCACCCTTCCCTAATCATCCTACACTGAGATAACTCTGGATGTAGTATGTATATGCCTACCACCATGAATCTGGTAATATCTATTCAGTTTTTTTTTTAGCAAGAACATAATTTTACCATTAATTTATTGCATCCGAAGAAGTGGGTATTCACCCACGAAAGCTCATGCTGCAAAACGTCTGTTAGTCTATAAGGTGCCACAGGATTCTTTGTTGCTTTTACAGATCCAGACTAACACGGCTACCCCTCTGATACATTAATTTATTGTGTCATTTATGGAATTAAACCTAGCTCATTATGCTTATTCATACATGTCAAGACTCAAGAGTTTCACTGATATACACTTGCACTGTATTTTTTGCTACTGTTTTGTACATTTCAAAACCATCTGAATTCTCTCACCTTCTGGTATTTAAGGGGTTTTTGCTCTGGAAGAGTCAGAAGAAAGTTTAGATAAAGTGGTAAACTGAAATATTAGTGAAACACAAAACTGAACTCTTACTAAAAAGTTATATACTTTCATAAAACTCCTCCATGTAGTCTACATCCTCCTGTATCTTTTCAAAATCCTTCCCCCCCGCCCCACTGTCACAAGCTCAGTAATCCTCTTCCCACATCAGAGATTTTGAATTCAAATAGCCTAACAGTTAACTACCTATACAACAAATCTTGTAATTCTCCTCTTAATCCAAGTTTAATAAAAAAACAATACATGATCGAGGTTTAATATAAAGGATGGAATTCGATCAGAGGATTAGGCTGCTGTTCGAGCCACAAAGGCTACATTTTTTTTAAATGACAATCCCCATCTGGTGAGTTGCAGCTTAGTATTTAGTTGAGCACAATACTGTATAAACATTAAATAGAAGGTTCAAACATGTAAGAGACAAAACTATTTAAGGGGACATTACGTCAGATTCATATCAGCTGCATTTTTCCTGAAAGATTAATATTGCTCTACAGTGATTCTCGTCGCCCTCAGCCATTAACATCGCTCTACCTTTCAAAGCAAATTAGGCCTGGTCTACACTGGGGGGGTGTCGGGGGTGTCGAACTAAGGTACGCAACTTCAGCTACGCGAATAGCGTAGCTGAAGTCGAACTACCTTAGTTCAAACTACTTACCCGTCCTCACGGCGCGGGATCGACGTCCGCGGCCCCCCCGTTGACTCCGCCACCGCCGTTCGCGGTGGTGGAGTTCCGGAGTCGACGGGAGTGCGTTCGGAGTTCGATATATCGCGTCTTGATGAGACGCGATATATCAAACTCCGAGAAGTCGATTGCTACCCGCCAATCCGGGCGGGTAGTATGGTCATACCCATAGTCATTCTGCACTAGAAAGTAAAAAAGTTCCTTAATAGATCATGAAATAGACTTTTTATACAATCATTTATTTTAACAATGCCATTCATTTGCTAAGTTTTTATAAAAAGTTTATTTAAAACATACTGCAACAACACTGAACCTACTATAAGACCTGTACAAAAGCAGGAGATAGCCTTTCTTATAAAAATACTACTATTTCCAAATGTAAACAAGTTACCTGTAACTATTATGTTGTACCTGTGATAATTCTCATTCACCACTTGATCAGTAAAGAATTACATACTGGAAGTGATAGGCGAAGTAAACTACTTTGGGAAGAGAAAAAGTGTGTAGGGTAAAGAGAATTATTCTGCACAGACTGCTTACAAAGCTCCCTACACAAGCAACTTATTTCATTAGGGTGAATTAAGAGATAATTTCTAAATATTACTTTAAAGTCTTTGCAGGTTTCTTTTAAGTTTCCTGGAGTATGTCTTCCACTAATCAGCATTTATACATTTTAAGTGTTTTACATGACCAACTAAGTTGAAAAATCCACACCCAAGTGGCACAGTTAAACCGAACTAACCCCTGGTGTAGACGGCACTAAGTCATAAGAAGAATTCTCTTGGGGTACCTATCCCAATTGGAACCTTCTTCATTGATGCACTAGAGTGGTGCAGCTACGCCACTGCAATGTTTTAAGAGCAGAGAAGCCGTAAGCACAGTTACCTTTACAAAGAGAAAGGTCTTTTTCATATTAGAAGTGTAATAGGTCCACAACACAAGATACTTCTCTCCTGTGGACGGAGGGTCAACACAGCTCAACCTAAAATGTTTTTCCAAATAAATCAGAACAGACTTTCTATTCACCTTGCAGGCAATAGCAGCCACAGAAGCAATGAAGCTGTTGAAAGTTGAATAGAACAGCCCACTTCTAACATAAGAATATAACATAAGAACGGCCGTACCGGGTCAGACCGAAGGGCCATCTAGCCCAGTATCTCTCTACCAACAGTGGCCAATGCCAGGTGCCCCAGAGGGAGTGAACCTAACAGGCAATGATCATTCTAGAAGCATCTGCCATTGGTAAAAACTGGGTCACCAAGACCCCACTGCATCATGTGTCCTACAAGGAAGCGCTATTGTGGGGAAACTAAGTAGGTAATCTAGAAGTTGCAATTTTTTTCCACATATCTGTAAATCATCTATTCTATAGATGTTGATGAGACAGATTTTTCATTGTGCTATAAAATTATTAGTAGTAGATTTGTTGGAGCAAGAAAGCACTTTCAATACAACACCTTTTAAGAAAATTAAGCTTAGAATAAGGATTTTTTTTTAAACATGGAAAAGATCTGATACACTGACTTTTTGGACACTGTCCAAACAAATTCAATATATATGGCTGAACCAGGGTAACTTCTGATCTGGAACTGAATATTGACAAGAAAGCCTGATAACTAATGGTCACAGAAAATTTGGATAAAGGGACTGCTAAAATGGAAGCTTTAAAATGGAATCAGTCTGTCTTCACGTTGGAAATATTTTACTTCAGTTGCAAATTCATTGATTATAGAGTAATAAATTAAAATACTGCATTTTGAAAGCCCGAACTCTGTGTGTGTGTGTGTGTGTGTTTCATTCTGTTAAAAACACAAATCTTATAATGAAATTTAGATAAAGTCATTACCTAAAAGCGAAATTCCTGGACCCACTTTGTAAACATATGACGCTTCTCTCTTCAGTGCCTGCTTGCACAATTCTTTTTTCAGAGTGCAGAAACAAAATCTGACAGTGATGACATGTAACTGCAACTATCAGTATGGCACTTTCTTCCGCAGACAACTGGCAACACTCATCTTCAGCAAACATTGTTCCAAGCTCAACCCATGAAGTTTAACAAACTGCAGCATGTTGGTCAGGCCCAAGCTAGGAAGTATCTGGTAAGTGGAAATCAATGCACTGTAATGGCTAGTGCTCCTGATAATGGATTTTTGTGAACTGATTCTGACAGTTCTAATAACTAAAAAAGCAAGCATTTGAGCAGCATGAATTTCCTTGACAGCCATTATCACAAAATGATTGTATCAAACACTGATAGTCTTGGTTGTATATTCTGCATACAGACTGCATGTTTCATTTTTGCCTATCTATCAAGAACACCAAATATTTAAAATGTCTTGTCAACATCGCTAGAAAGAATTAGGAAAATAACTAACATGCAAAGTGCTCTCTGGGATTGGCCCTAGATTTTTAAAAGATCACCTCTCTGTACATAACCACGTACTGACTCTCTCATGACATTTACATTCTGCTGTAACAACTGAAGTGTCAGCCAATAGCAGGAGACTGATGAAGTTTCATAGGAACTGGATTTAGATTATGCAATTCACTCCCATAGAAGAGAAGTATGGCGGATTTCAACTCCCAGAACTAAATGCTACACTCATTTCTTCAAATTAACTTCCCCCTCAAAATTCTTCATATTCAGACAAACACACAACATCCACGCAAGCAAACATACAAAATCACTTAAACTAAGCAGGCTGTTTCTCCTAAAGCCTAAGAAGGAATTTGTAGATACTTGATGAAGTTAATACACCTGGCAAATACCTAGATAGAAACAACATGAAGTCCTAAGTATAAGAGAAAACTTTTTTTTAAAACCACTTTACTGTTCATAAGAAGAGTTTATTATGAGCACAAAGATTTGAGATTCTCATGTGGGAGTTGTTTTCAAAGGAATGTTACTTAGTAAAATATAACATTTTCCTTCCAGAATGACCACTTCTGAATCACTGAAATCCATGCTGTATTACACTAAGTTTAAAAAGCAGGAACATTTTATTTCTCTATTATGGCACTCCACATCAATCAGCCTTAAGGTTCAATGCAAAACATACACTTCACGTTATTTCTAAACTTTAAAATTTTCTTTCAAAACGAAGTTTATTTTCTAGGGCTGTCGATTAATTGCACTTAACTCACGCAATTAACTCAAAAAAATTAATCATGATTAATCGCAGTTTTAATTGCACTGTTAAATAATAGAATACCAATTGAAATTTATTAAATATTTTAGATATTTTTCTACATTTTCATATATATTGCATTCTGTGTTGTAATTGAAATCAAGTATATATTATTTTGCTTTAAAATATTTGTACTGTAAAAATGACAAAGGAAATAGTATATTTCAATTCACCTCATACAAGTACTGTAGTGCAATCTCTTTGTAATGAAAATGCAACTTACAAAAATATAGATTTTTTTTTGTTACAGCACTCAAAAACAAAACAATGTAAAACTTCAGAGCCTACAAGTCCACTCAGTTCTACTTCTTGTTCAGCCAATCACTAAGACAAATGAGTTTGTTTACATTTAAGGGAGATAAAGCTGCCCTCTTCTTGTTTAAAATGTCACCAGAAAGTGAGAACAGGCATTTGCTTGGCACTATTGTAGCCAGCACTGCAAGGTATTTACATGCCAGATGCGCTAAACATTCGTACGCCCCTTCATGCTTCAGCCACCATTTCAGAGGACATGCTTCCATGCTGATGATACTCATTAGAAAAATAAGCATTAATTAAATTTCTGACTGAACGCCTTGGGGTAGAATTGTATGTCCCCTGCTCTATTTTACCCTCATTCTGCCATGAATTTCCTGTTATAGCAGTCTCGGATGATGACCCAGCACATGTTGTTCATTTTAAGAACACTTTCACTGCAGACTTCACAAAATGCAAAAGGTACCAAAGTGAGATTTCTAAAGATAGCCACTAGACCCAAGGTTTAAGAATCTGAAGTGCCTTCCAAAATCTGAGAGGGACGAGGTGTGGAGCTTGCTTTCAGAAGTCTTAAAAGAGCAACACTCCAATGCGGAAACTACAGATCCCAAACAACCAAAAAAGAAAATCAACCTTCTGCTGGTGGCATCTGACTCAGATAATGAAAATGAACATGCATCAGTCCGCACTGCTTTGGATTGTTATCAAGCAGAACCCGTCATCGGCATGGACGCATGTCTTCTGGAATGGTGGTTGAAGCATGAAGGGACATGTGAATCTTTAGCGCATCTGGCGCAAATATCTTGCGACGCCGGTACAACAGTGCCATGAGAACACCTATTCTCACTTTCAGGTAACATTGTAAACAATAAGCGGTTACCATTGTCTCCTGCAAATGTAAACAAACTTGTTTCTCTGCGTGATTGGCTGAACAAAAAGTAGGACTGAGTGGACTTGCAGGCTCTAAAGTTTTACATTGTTTTATTTTTGAATGCCAGTTTTTTGGTACATAATTCTACATTTGTAAGTTCAACTTTCATCATAAAGAGATTGCACTACAGTACTCGTATTAGGTGAATTGAAAAATACTATTTTTCGGTTTTTTACAGTGCAAATACTTGTAATCAAAAATAAATGTTACGTTAGCAGTGTACACTTTGTATTCCATGTTGTAATTGAAATCAGTATATCTGAAAATGTAGAAAACACCCAAAAATATTTTAATAAATAGTATGTATTTTGTACTATGTAAATAGTAAATTGTTTAACACTGCAATTATATTTTTAATCGCTTGACAGCCCTATTTTCGTTATTGAAGATAAATTTTATTTGTAAAGGGTGTTTAACAGGTTTTCCTTACAGCTCATGTATCCAGTCATCAATGCTGTTTTTCTCAACTTTACAAGATCTGAAAAACAGGTTTAAAAAACCTGCAATTACTGGAGAATTCATATATTAGAATATTCATAACCACTTGCACAGTTTCATTCACGTAGGTCATCTTCATAAAGTAAACCAAAACATGAAAAATTTCAGGCAACTCTTTTGGTATTTTAAAAACACCATACATTTTGAACATAGGTTCAGTTTGGGGGCACTAGCTTACATTAAGCTTTCATAACTTTCTTGGTTGCAAGGGGTTTCAAAAAAGGAAATGAAGAGAAAATTCATTCTGACATACAAAAGAAAGCCTTAACACTTGCTAAACATATTCTAGTTGAATAAAAGTGCCTGTACAACAGCTTTATATTGTTGTTTGTACACACATATATAGTACATGTAGCATTTCTCTCACAATTTGAGAACATTAACTACTCTATGTTTAAGACAGCTGTCAAGTGACTCAGCAAGTGAGACAGACCCTCCAGCAAATATTAAGGTTATTTTCTAAGGTCAGCGACTCTATATTTGATTAAATTTATTCACACAGACAGATCAAGACCATGCGTTACTGAAGAAAAGCAAGTCTCTGGAGGAAGGTCAGGGACCAGTGACTATAGAAATGTTACAAATGAGTTTGAGCAGAACTAGGCAATATATTTGTTTAGTTTTTGTTTGCTGAAAAATGCAGTTTCATTCAATCTGAAACTATGTGTAATTTATTGATGAGTTTGCCAAATAGAATCAGAAGACTGGAAGGGACCTTGAGAGGTCTTCTATTCCAGTCTCCTCCACTCGAGGCAGAACTAAGTATAATCTAGACAAGGAGTTTTTGAGCTTTGTCCTTCTGAGCCCTCTCCTCCCCAACATGCTAACAAAATCCCATGGTCCACCCATGCTACAACAATTGTTTTTCAGCAGATTAAAAGCCAGAGCTAGCATTAGGGGTAGCAAGCAGAGCAATTCCCCAAGGCCCCACAAAGCAAAGTTGCGCTCAGGCTTCAGCTTCAGCCCAGGTAGGAGGGGCTTCGGTGGGCCGGCTGGAGCAGCCCCACGCCTGCGGGTCGGCTGAAGCAGCCCCAGACAGCAGGGCTTGGGATTTGGCTTTCTGCCTGTGGCCCCAGTGAGTATAATGCTGGCCCTGCTCTCTGGTTTATTTTGGCAGACCCCCTAAAACTTGCTTGCAGTCACCAGGGGGCCCGGACTCCTGATTGAGAACCACTGATCTGGACCAATGGCACCGAAAAGTCTCCTGTCGCGCCCCTCCCCTTACCAGTAATACATTCCGTCCGTACTAAGGATGTAAAATATTAAATGGTTAAACAGTTAACTGATAAGCATTAGTCTGTTAACCCACCCTAATTGTTGATCCCCAGGCCCACAGGCTGGGTGGAGCAGTCCCGGGCCCCCTCCATTTAATCAATTAACCTTATTTTCATCTAGGTGCTTATGAACTGATTGACTTATTTGCTCCATTATCTTTCTGGGTACTGAAGTTAAGATGACTGGTCTATAATTCCATGGGTTGTCCTTATTCCCCTTTTTATGGATAGGTGCCATATTTGCCCTTTTCCAGTTCTCTGATATTTCTTCTGTTCTCAGAGATAATCACTAATGGCTCAGAGATCTCTTCAGCCAGTTCCTTAACTATTCTAGGATATCGCTCATCAGGCCCTGCCAACTTGAAGTCATCTAACTTGTCTAAGTAGTTTTTAACTACTCTCTTACTCTCAGATCCTACTCTTTTTCACTGGCATTCGTTAAGTTAGATGTCCAATTGCTGGTAAACTTTTTGGTGAAAACTGAAAAAAAAATCATTTAGCACTTCTGCCATTTCCACATTTTCTGTCATTGTTTTTCCACCTTCAAGGACAGGCTAGGCCTGTTAATCAATGGTCTTCCTCACTTTTAATTTAGCAGCTTTACATTTGATTACAGAAAAACACCAAGCATTACAAATCAGGTGCCTGATAATTAGACAAGTTATTCTCTTCAGTATTTTCCAATAGAACGGTCAAATATAGTCCATATTACACAACTTCATCAAGATAAATTAACTTCAGCACAGATCTTGGCTTTGCAGTATGAAGACTATGTTAAAATGTGGTGCAGTACAACATTTAAGCTTTTAATGATTTGCTCATGAGTTTTAACCAATACTAAAAAAGCAACAACTTGCAATCAGAAAAGTTACTGGTTTAGGAATCTGACCTACAATAAGTAGCACTCTAATTTGAGAATGAGTGGGTGAGGAAGGGAGATAATACTGTATTTTTTGTGCTGAACTGGAGATTTGCAATTCGATAGCTACTAAGCAAATTATCTGCTACTACATATTTGCTAATATTTCAAATCATTATACAGTATTCTTCATATTTCCCTAACACATCTGATACCAAAGTTTTTTTGATAAATATATTTGGCTGACTTGAAGTGTGCATCACATCTTAGTTTAACTGTAGAATATTTACTGTTCTTTAACAAACACCACATAGATAACCGTAATTGGTTAATATTAACAAAATTGTTACTTGTGGTATACCACATTATGATCTAGAAATCACAAATGACTGCTTCTTGGAGCACCTAGTCCAGGAATCCACAAGGGGAGAGGCAATTCTTGATTTAGTCTTAAGTAGAGCACAGGATCTGGTCCAAGAGGTGAATACAGCTGAACCGCACAATAATAATGACTATAATTAAATTTAGCATCCCTGGGGCGGGTGGGGAGGGGGAGAAGAGAATACATAAGAAACCTACCATGGGAACATTTAACATCAGAAAGGGGAACTTCACACAAAAAAATTAAAAAGCTAGTTAAATGAAAATTTAAAAGTACAGTCACAAAAGTGAAATTCCTGCAAGCTGTATGGAAACTTTTTAAAAACACCATACAAGAGGCTCAAATTAAATGTGTACCAGAAATTAAAAAACAGTAAGAGGATCACAAATGTTCCACCATGGCTAAACAACAAAGTAAAGGAAGTGGTTAGAGAAAAAAGGATCCTTTAAAAAGTAGAAGTTAAATCCTCCTGAGGAAAAACAGGAGCAGTCCAAACAAAAATTTGAAGAGCAACTAGCAAAAGTCAAAAACAAACAACAAAAAATTTAAGTGCCAAACAGTCAGTGGGGCCACTGGACAATCCAAGTGCTAAAGGAGCACTCAAAGAAGATAAGGCCATTGAAGAGAAGCTAAATGAATTCTTTGCATTGATCTTCACTGCAGATGATATAGGGTAGAGCCCCACATCTGTGCCATTCTTTTTAGGTGACAAATGTGAAGAGCTGTCCCAGATTGAAGTGTCAGTAGATGTGGTTTTGGAATAAATTGATAAAACAAACAGTAATTAGTCACCAGGCCCAGATGTATTCACCCAAGAGTTCTGAAGGAACTCAAATATGAAACTGCAGAACTACTAAGTGTGGTAACATAACCTATCACTTAAATCAGCTTCTGTACCAGATGACTGAAGGATAGCAAAAATGACATACATTTTTAAAGAAGGATCCAGAGGCGAGCCTGGCAATTACAGGCCAGTAAGCCTAACTTCAGCACCAGGCAAACTGGTTGACACTATAGTAAAGAACAGAACTATCAGACACATAGATGAACACAAAATGTTGGGGAAGAGACAACCCGGCTTTTGTAAAGGGAAATCATGCCTCACCAGTCTATTAGAATTCGTTGAGGTGGTAAACAAATCTGAAAAAGGGCAATCCAGTTGGTTATAGTGTACCTAGACTTTCAGAAAGCCTTTGACAAAGTCCCTCACCAAAGGCTCTGAAGCAAAATAAACAGTCATGCAATAAGGACAGTCCTCTCATGGATCTGTAACTGGTTTTGTAGTGTTGTTGTGGGAAGAAAGATGAAGGTTGAGATCTCGGGGTAGTCTGCTATCTACACAGTCTTCTCTTCAGTATTGGTGTATAGATGCCAAGGTGTATTGGTGTACAATGTCACTCTTGAATCCTTTAGCGAATGGAAGGATTCATCGGTTCACTTGGCGAACAGTTTGAGGCCTTCAAATGGAAGATTTTCCACAGTGGTCTGGACTTCTTTTGGTAATCCCGAGAGGTGTAGACACAAAGCCCGTCTCGTGACCACTGATGTTGCTATGCACCGGGCTACTGTGTCAGCAGCATCTAAGGAAGCTTGCAGGTCTGTTCGTGCCAGTAACTGACCTTCAGCTACAAGTGCCTGGAACGGTTCTTTTTTTGGTCTTCTGGGATGTGTTTAATAAATTCATTTAATTTAGAATTATTTATGTAGTTGCATTTTGACAAAAGCACCTCATAGTTGGTGATTCTAAACTGGAGTGTAGCTGAAGAGCATGCCTTATGTCTGAAGAGATTTAGCCTCTTCCAATCCTTATCATATGTGGTTATCCTGGAGTGATGTGGTCTTGTCTTCTCATTTACTGCATTAACCAGAAGGGAATTTGGCCTAGGGTGTGAATAAAAAGTCCATGTCTTTTGTGGGGATACATTACTTTTTGTCAGCCTGCTTACATGTGGGATGTATCAAGGCTGGAGTCTGCCAGACCACCTTGACTGGGTCGAATAAGACTGGGAGTGTGATTTTAGCTGACGCGGAGGTCTGCAATGTGTCCAGAGGCTTGTATTGTGGTTCTTGCAATTCCTTCAATGGAATCTGAAGAGAGTCTGCTGTCCTTTGAAACAGGTCTTGAGCTTGTTTAAAGTCATCATCAGACATGGGTGGGTGGGTGAGCGTGGGCGTGTCATAAATGCCTCATCTGGCGAGGATGAAGAGATGTTGGCTGGTGGTGTGACTTCCTCCTTCAGTTCTTCTTCAAAAGGTTCTACCTCAGGTTCGGGAGGTCTGGATAGGGAGGAGGATGGAGAGTGTCTGTATCAGTCCCTCTGAGTAATGGACGGTTTGGGAAGCCGCTCGTGGCACAAGATTGGGGAGGAGCACATGTGCGGCCCAACGGGCACTGCTACTGAAGATCTTTGATCCTAGACACAGGGACACAAGCACACCTAAAGTGAAGCACCCCTAGGGACACTACTCAAAGAAGAAACTTAGCTACTGCAGAGTGAGAGAAAACTGTGCAGAGTCCTGTAAGGGGAGCAGTGAGTGGTATGCTGATATAGCTGCCAAACACACAATTACTAATACAATCCCAGGCTCTTTAAAATCAGCAAGTTCAGGACAGTTTGGACTTGGGTGTCAATAGGAAATAAATAGTGGTGATCAGCCCAAGTAATAAATCTCCTCCATTTGGCTGCATACATTAATCTGGTGGAATCTTTTCAACTCAGAATATTTTGTACCTCCAGAGAACAGACTCTTTCCACATCAGTCATCCAATTTGTGCAATGTAAGGTGGTCAGATCCAGATGCACCTTTTTTCCAATCTGGGAAATTAATTTCAATAGAAGAGAGGTAAAGGTTTTAGAGGGCATACTGACAAGGTCATTAGATCTGGATATCAAATCTGCCTTGACCAGGCTGGTGTCAATTAGATCACTCCTGCCAAATCCTGTCTGATGTTCTCAAACCCCTCAGAATTGGAAGGTTGGGAGAATAAATATAGATCCTGCAGGTTTCTGTAACTCAGCTTTTGCCTAACACATCAAAATGATTTCTTTAAGATGGTTGCAGCATGAGAGGAAGGTGGTCTCCTTTTCTAGAAATGCTGTCTTTTCTTGAAAGTTGAGGATCTTTGATGAAAAAAACATTAGGCAATGACCTTTGTCTGGTGTAGAATCGTGGCTTTCTTTCTAGGAACTGGTATGTATGCACCTGGTGACCAAGGAGCGGCCCAGGAGTCTTAACATATGCAAGGAGTCATCCACTTTAGTGCTAAAAAGGCCTTTGAAGGGAAGGTCTTCAATTGTCGTCTTATAATTGTTGAGTGTGAACTGGACATCACTGCCTTATCCAGGAATAATGAGATGTATGTTGGCATAGGGTGATCTTTTACATGGAGGATGCTCTTCCTCTAGTACCTCTTTTTACTATTCAGTATGTAGGAGTGCAAACTGAGCCCCTTGAGAAGAAATGCAGAAAAGGTGATTCTAGTTCTGGGAGGGGGGTGGGGGTGTAGACAGAGGCTGCCTCACATATTTTAAGACCCAGAAATTTCAGTAGGGCCATGAATGCATATTACATGGAAAAGGGGGGATTACAGGCCAAGCTGGAGGATACCAAGAGTACCTATCCTTGTAACCTCTAAACACTTGATGCATATAGGAGACACTTGATTTCTTGAGTCATAAGGGTAATACGAACAGGATGCCTCCCCACTTGGCTCTGAATCAGAAAAAGGAACCGTCTTCATCCAGATCTGAGGCTACCCTAAATTGAAGTCTCAGGAAATCTGAGATTGTGCCCTATGTGGTGCTAAAGAGGTATTCAGTACTGCTGTAATGGTGGTAGCTGACACCATAGTTGAGACAGTCAGCACCCAAAATAGCAATGGAGATGCCGACTCAGTAAATAGAGATCTCCTGGTACCACAAATGAGCTCGATACTGAAAAAAAAAGACGGTGCTGTAAAAAACAGACTGGGCATTGAAGTGGAGTTGATGGTGCCAAAGTGAATGGTACCGAGCAAGTTGTTGGTATGCAGACTCAATACCAGAGGTAGTTACTCTCATCTTGTGAGACAGTGCCAACAGTCTGGTACTATGCTCCTTCAGGTCTCCATCAGTAGCTGATCTGGGCCCTAAAGTCCTCTTAGGCTGGAAAAGATAAGGTGATCTCAACCTCTTTTTGCTCTGGTCTGCCAAGGGAAATCTGCCTGTTTTCCAGAGAAGCAGTGCACCTTTCTACTCTTGCATGAAGTTTGACTTGAGGATTTAGCAGCCCTACCAGAGTACACAACTAGGACCATTTGGAGGACGGTGCTCAGGAGCTGGCAGCTGATTTTTAACTTCCCAGAGCACTTCTGGACTCAGCTCAAGCTAGTTTGATGGGTCCTGCTTACCTGGGTCTGAAGTAGGTAAACAGGGCAGTCTAAAAAAAAAAAATTGAGGTGAGCCTCTACTGACTCTTGGGTCCATCTTGAAAAAGACATACAGATGCAATATTTGCCAGGAATGTGCCCCTTCCTGAGGCAAAAGAAGCATCTGTTGCAGCCATCATTAAGTCATTTCAGAGGAGGGGCAGTTCCTAAAGCTTCAATCATGACTAAGTCCCAGTACCGGGGGAAAATATTTTTCACTCTGAGTGACAAAAAACAGAAACATTATACCTATAAATTCCAATAGGAAAACTACACTATATATACTCTCGTAGACCTAACTAATCTCAACACCACCTACAATATATGGGGGGGCACAAAGAACTGCCTTGAGACTTGGACACTGGCAGCATTCCGTCTTGCAGCCATGGGCAGTAAGAAGGAACTCGGGGTGTTTGGGCCCACTTTGCCTTTTCTGGCATTAATATGAGCTATGAAGATGCTCAGAGTGCATGAGTGGCCCCAATGGACATTTCTGGCTAAAAGATTCCAATCTCCAATGCATGCGCACCCAAAAGTGGAATACATATGGACAAATCACTTGAAGAAAGGTCAGCTTCACTGCAGCTGCACAGAATCAAGTGGACAGCAATAAATGACAAGAATGTCTATTTAACTCTGCTGTGTAGTTTAGCAAAGCTGAACAGCAGCAGAGAAGAGAAACAACAGCTCAAGAAGTGGATGCTGAGGGAAGGTTAGAGTAACAGACCACACCACAAGCAGCAAGGAGATCGAGAAGGGGCAGAATAAATGAGGCATCCTCCTGTGAACCAAAAGAATGGCAGAGCACTGGACGCAATTACTCCAAATACTGGAAAAACTCTAGTGTGGCAATGACAGAAGGACAAATGAGAATGCTTCTTTTCACTTCCACTGCCATAAGAGGTGGAAAGGATGCTTTCGGCATCAGTCACCTGACTAGCTAAAGTGGGGGTTCTCAAACTCCATTGCACAGTGACCCCCTTCTGACAACACAACCCCAAGAGGCGGGACTGAAGCCTGAGCACCACTGCCCAGGGTGGAGGTGGGAGGAAGACAAAGTCCAAGGGCTTCAGGCCCAGGCAGGGGGTCTGTAACCTGAGCCCTGCCATCCAGTGCTGAAGCCCTCTGGCTTCAGTCCAGGCAGTGGGTCTCGTGCTTTGTCCCTGGGCCCCAGCAAGTCTAAGTTACCCCTGGTGACGCCATTAAAATGGGGTTGCAACCCACTGTGGGGTCCCGACTCACAGTTTAAGAACTACTGAGCTAGAAGCAGATAAAAGAATAATGCCTTGTCTACACTAGAAAAGGTTTGCCGCTATAGCTGTAAATTAGAGCTATATTGGCAAATCTGCCCAAGGTAGACGCAGCTTATACTGGGAAATCAGTTTTTTTCCTGGTATAACACTGTCTATACTAAGGCTTTTGCTGGCATAGCTGTGTTGGCTGAGGACTTTTTTTTCCACACTCCTAATCAACATAGCTCAGTTGGCAAAACTTAAGTGTAGACCAGGGCTCAGTACACCTCATCAGCATTCAGAGTAGCCCACAAGCAAGAATATCAGCATCCTTCTCCTTCCTGACAGACAGGTGGGTTATTAATTAGATAGTGCCCCTGGATCTTGCTGGTTAGTAACCTCTCATTTTGTATGACATCTAATAAGTTTAGGGGTGTGTGATAAGTGTCTGAAAACTTTTCAACCAGGATACCCATAATATGGAAGATTAAGAATTAATAAACCTTCATTCAGACAACTATTCAAGCTAACTGCAAGTGAGCTCTCTCCCAAAATTCTTCCCCTATCCCTTTATGTCTGTTTACACAATACTCATTTTATTACTAGAATTTAAGAATTATACCTTGGCAAACACTATCATCTGTCTTTTGGAAACCAAGGTATACATCTACATTTAGGCAAAACAAACAAAGATCGAATGAATTTAAACAGCATCCAGCTTTCTAAACAGACCAATATTTCACTTTTGAGAGAAAGAAGTTTGACAGTTCATCTTTTCAATGTTAACCATATTGTGTCTTCATATTTGACCCACTCTGCAGAATCTGATCTGAAAAAAGGTAGAAGTCAAACTGTGTTGGTAAACTAGCCGCTTCAATAAAGCTTTCGTGAATAATAGCCAGAATGATCTTCTACTAGATTAAACCTGAATGGAGGTTTGAAAATCCTAAAAGGCTCTGGTGAGGTGGTTGCTGGCTCTGAGTCGGATATGTACAAAAGTCATATGTTCTTCTTACTAAAAATAAGTTTTTACTAGAATTTTTAACAGAACTTTCAAAGGGTTATTTTTATTAGTAAGCTTCTGCTACAATACATATACATTTTTTTTTAAAATATGTCAAAGTTTATAGTAGTGTACTTCAAAAGATTAATAACATTATGGAGTCACCCAAGATTGTTTGCATATGGTCAACCATATGATTTGTTTTAACACACATTCTTTGCTTCAACACCCACACATTATGTGTCATCCGAAGCATTCTGAAGCTACTCATTTGTTTAATAGTTCTCATTCCACCCCCATCTAGAGGAAAACCATTATTTCAAAAGCCTTTACAAACAACTGTCAAAACTACAGTGTTACATTTGGCAAGTTATATTTTAAAACTCCATACAAGCAATGCCTTAATCTAAAAAAAAATGAAAATTTAGTTAAGGACTGGTTTATATGTGGAATGTCCATGCTAACGAGTATGCAGGAGGAATTCAGGATGTAAGTTTAAACTACTTTAAAAAAAATTCGTATTTTATTCAAGCACCAGTTAGAGACCCCAAGAAAAACAAGGCAAGGTAAGTCATTGTCCCTGCCCAAGAGCTATCCATCAAACTAAACAAGGCAGTTATGGGGTGAGAGAAAGGGATGTTATAACAAAAGCAAGTGAATGTAGTGATGGTCTGAAAATGTGGTTAGTTTCAGGAGGTTTAAAATAATTATTGGGTGGCTTTTAGTTATTTTACTTAGGCTTGTAATTCTGTTTACACACACACATATTAAATGTATTATAGGGCAGAGTGGGCGAGGAGGGAAGGTATTAGATGAAAGGAAAACCAAAGAAGACGGAACATTCAGGGATATTTTATAGGAAAGAACAGGGGATCATGGAGTACTAAGACTGAAATAAAGAGACAGAGGGGAGGGTGGAAGAAGAGGGTTAAGGCAAACTGCTTGCCAAGTAGCAGAGAGGAAAAAGTGACCAGAGTAAACATTGTACCAAGCATAGTTTGATGATATCAGCATCTGAGGGTGCCTGCAGATACTGCTTTTATAACTGCTCCTGCCATCATGAGCATCTACCCACAGGACAACTCCTGCCAGAAGGTTCTCCCTTCTGAGTTCTTATGGCTGGAGGAGGAGTGAGGCCTAGTGCTCTGTGGCAGGAAGTTTAGGTGTCATCTCCCCCTTAGTCCAGAACTGGTATATGTGAAGAAACACTTTCTGTGTGTCTTGATTCAATCAAAATATTCAGCATACATCACCACAAATACCCATGCTCTTTTTCCAACACATACTATCTATGGTACTTGCGAAATCAGATATTTCTAAGTTCTGAAATACCTTCAGTGGACCATGAAGTTTTTAGACAATTATGGAAACGGATTTTTTTTTTAATTAAAAATACTTCTCTGATGTATGGCCCTTCCCTAGATACAGTTGAACACATTTTTGGGCTCTGTTTTCATGTTTAACTTTGCTGTACATCATAAATTACTAATAGAAATTGATTAGTTAGTGGAGAATATTATTTTAATTGGTTAACTGAAAACTGAATTGTGCAATTACAGTGCACACAAATTTAAGAATTTATTAAAAGATTATACTGTGCTTTGAAGTATTGGTCCAATTCTGCAAAAAGGAGAGGTTACTTACCTTCCACAGTAACTGGACTTCTTCGAGATGTGAGCCCCTATGGGTACTCCATTTCAGGTGCACATATACCCTAAGTGCATTTCATCTGAGATTTTCAGTTGCAGTGCCCATTTGGCCCATGCACGAGCTCCAGACCTCCTCACGCCCTATATCGAGGATAAGAACTGCTCCGAGTTCCTTCTCTGCAAAGTGTCTCAAGATGAGACTTGAAGGGGAAGTAGTGAAGCACCCACAGAGAAACAGGTCTCAAAGAACTCCAGTTACTGTACAAAGTAGGTAGCCTCTCCTTCTTCGAGTAGTGTCCTGAAGTGGGTGCTCCACTTCAGGTGACTCCCAAAACAGTACTCATGGCAGGAGGAAGTGACCTTTGGAGCCGAATTTAATACCAACAGGACTGCCTTGCCAATAGCAGCATCTGATGTGGAAGCACATACAAGGGAATAGTGTTTGGGAAAAGCATGAATTCATGCCCAAGTTACAGCCTTGCAAATTTCTGCAACGGATACATTTTTCAACTTGGATTGGGATCTTGTAATAAGGAGGGGGCTGAATGTGACCTATTTTAGAAGGGGGCTGAATGTGACCAGTCTAATAACAAGAAAGAATACATCTGAATACATACTTTGAAAGTCTGCGTGGAAACTGGGGGTCTCTTGGATCTGTCCACAAACAAGACAAAAGTTTAGGAGACTTTCTAGATAGCATTCTATGTGGACAGAACCAAACTAATGCCCTTCTAATGCCCAAGCTATGGAAGGCAACTTCCTCCCTGGCTTCAGGAAAAAAAATGGAACGTGGCTAACCTGGTTAATGTGGAACTCCAAAGACACTTTAGGCAGATGTGGCCGTAAAGATACTTTTTCCTTGAAGAAAACTGCCAAGGGAGGATCTGCCACTTAGCGCTCCTAATTCTCCAACTCTCCAGGAAGAAGTGATAGCTACCAAGAAAGCTGCCTTCAAAGACAGGTGTAGCAATGCACATTTAGCCAATGGTTCAAAGGTGGGTTTCATTAGGCAATTAAGGAACAAGTTCAATACCCATACAAGTGTGGGCTCTCTTAAGCTACAGAAAAAGGGTTAATCAATCCCTTGATGAATGTATCTATCTGTTGTGGGGTGGGCAAACACTGAGAATCCCTCTCTGGGGGAATGAAAAGCTGTAACCGCAATCAAATAAACTGTGACGGCACTCACAGAAAGACCCAACTTTTTGAAATTCAACAGGTAATCCAAACCAGTAGAGAGGGGAGAGAGAAATGGGGAGAACTTTTGCTGGATAGACCAATGGTTAAATCTCTTACTTTTGCAGGTGTTTCTCCAGATGAAGTGGAGCACTCATAGGGATGCTACTCAAAGAAGAACATTAAATATATTGTAACAGTTTATGGCAAAAAATGTTAAGTAGGAGAAATAGTTTTTAAGGTCTTCACAGTTATTGTGCATTAGGAAAATGTATGCCTTATATACTGTACGTAAAATCCATATGCTGAAAACTGCTGCTTTTCAAAAACCTACCTTCTTTTTGTCCCTCATTGAGCCCTTTCCTCGGACCATTATCTTGCATCCTGTTTCTGCCTCAAGCTGTTTAGCTGTTAGTCCTCTGGGACCAAGGATTCTTCCCACAAAATTGAACTGGAATAAAGGAGAGGAGGGGGGGGAAAAAATCTTTACTTCTCTTTAAATACAGCGATCACAAAATTATTCAAAAATCTATCAAGATGTATTTACAGCTCTACGATGTCATCATATGTTGCATAAGAGCCTACACTAAATCCTTGATGTAACTAAAGACAAGAAGGCTAACATTTGTGGACTAAGTAGATCAGATGTTTGTGTGATCTTCACGCTACAAAGTAATTTCACTATTACATCCAAAGTCATTTCTCAATTTACCAAATTAAAATCTACAGTAATCCCTTCCTGAAACACCCCTTTCCAAAATTCTTACACATTTACTGACCACAAAAACATCTGAGAGAATAAAAACAAAAATAATTTAAGCAACATAAAATGCTGACAATATATACAGTTGCAAAAAAAATGAGTAAACTTCAGTTTTTAAATAGAGAAAAGTTTCAGCAGAATGCTGGGCTTATCCTCTTTTGCATGACCAGGAACTAAGAAACAGAGAGATTTCTCTTCTATTGGTCCAACACTAGCTTTACACAGAAAATGGCTAACAGAATTTTTGGTGTGCTGGAAGTTTCAGTCATAAAGGAGGAAGATTTTACACATCACAGTTTTTACTCCGTTTAGTGTTTGTGTTAAGTGTTCACTAAGGGTAGGTCTATACTTCCCCGCCGGGTCGACGCGTAGAGTTCGACTTCTTGGAGTGATTAGACGCGATAGTTCGAACTCCGAACGCGCTCCGGTCGACTCCGGAACTCCACCACTGACGGGGGAGCCGCGGACTTCGATCCTGCGGCGTCTGGACAGGTAGGCAGTTTGAACTAAGGTAGTTCGACTTCAGCTATACTATTCGCATAGCTGAAGTCGCGTACCTTAGTTCGACCCCCCCAGTGTAGACCAGGCCTAAGAAACTGACTGCCATCAACAAGGGATGATATTCTTTATATTACTGTTTATTAGATTAATTGTACTCAACACTGATCTATTCCTGATATAGCCACACTGTGGTTTCTTAAAAATTAGTTCCACTCTTAACACTGAAATTCCAATTAACTACATATTCAATACATTGTGGAATTTATATCCATATAATATATATGAACAAGGTTGGGAATATGTATGAACATATTTAAAAGTGTTTATTTCCCAGACCAAAAATAAAGTAAGAGGGAGCTAGGTTGAGAACACAAAGCAGTATTTTAGGGTAATAAACATTACAGGAATGCTGAAATTATCTCTAAAACAAGCTATAAAACAAAGGAAATTCAGAGTACCATATATACTCATTCATAAGCCAAATATTTTTGGTATAAAAGTGACACATTAAAGAGTGGGATTCGGCTTATAAATGGGTCTACACCAAAATTTGATGATTTTAAACTCTATGGAATCATTGAATAGAATATTTAATACATTGTCATTTTGTTTACCTGGATCCCCTCAGTTCCCTGTGGCCTCAGTTCGCCGTTCCCAGCCAATGGGAGCGCCATTTCCCATAGCTGCCACTGGCTGGGAACGGCGAACCGCAGCCACAGGGAGCTGAAGGGCTCCATTCCTGCAGACACTCCAGATAAACAAAACGTCCCGAACCACCAGCGACTTACCCTAACGGTCAGGAGCCAAAGTTTACCAATCCCTGAAATATAGGGTCGGCTTATGAAAGGATCATACAATTTTTGCTATTTTTACCTAACCATCTTGGGGGGTCGGCTTATAAACAAACAGACTAATGAACTAGTATATACGGAAAATGTTAAATTTAAAAGCAATTTAAACATCAAGATAAAGAAATGCATAGTATGGGAACCCAAACAATCTAATCAGTCCTGCCACTGGCTCTCTCTAGAATGAATAGACTATTTACCTACCTAACAGAAATGTTGAGATGCTTAATTAATATTAATAAAGTGCTTTCAGATCATCTGATTAACAAGATTCTGTAACTGCAAAGTAGCATGCATTAAAATATTTGTAACAAGGGGAAATAACACTGAGTTGATAGAATACCTACAGGTGTAAATGAACATTATATTAATTTCACAGCATGTGGGAGGCACAAACATTAATTCATTTTTTGTTTTATTTTCCACTGGTTAAGACACTGACCATAATTACTCTATTTAATACAAAAACAAACACTGTCTTGCCTTAATGTCAAGCTGTTTTAGAGTGACTTTACTATGGGGAAAATGTTACCACATACTGTTTTGTATACTGTTGAATACAGCAGATTTCTAATGCACATTATCAGGAATTCATTTAGTGTTTACAACTTGTAAGCTTTACAAATTTTATTTAATCTTAAAATAATTTTTTATCTGGTACTGGTGCTTTTGATCATTTTCCTCCTTCTATAAAGCATGTGAAAGGAGTTCAGATAGATTTGATTACTAAACGAATATACAGTAAAACCTGTTCCTTTAACAGGCTCAATCTTTTGCCAGGTATTAGTTTTTTTAATTTCACTGCAATGCTTTTTTCTTCATTGTATCCTGGGCATTTGGGAACACATTAAAGGATATTTTTAAACACATAGGAAGAGAAGCTACCAGCTGGCCCAATCTAAAGTATAAACCTGAACTACATATCCTAATTTTATACATTATTCTGACAGCCCTTCAATATCACTGGTAAGTGATCTTTTTACTTGTAAATCATTCAGGTATGTTAAATAAGTGGAAAACTAACATTCAGCAGTGAAATCCCTCTCTGTGTTTCATGCAGAGGAACAGCAGTGGGAACAGAAATACGAATAGAAAAATGGAAATACAAGCAATGAAACTCTTATGTGCTGCAAAGAGGTTTAACAGATGTTCAACTATCACAAGGTACAAATCACAGCTACTTTTAACAAATATCAAGACATACAAGTGCGTTAAAGTTTACACAGATCTGATGAATATTGCTGAAGTCTAGTTTTTAACATCTTCTGATTTAAAAAGATCTTAGCTGTGCACTGGTTCTGCAGTCACCTGCAAATCCACACACAAAAATATTTAAATTCATAAACAGCATGCTGAAAGTTATTTATCATTGATCAGGACACACAGGTGAATGAAGACAGTCAGGGATGGATTCAAACACCAAGCTTCTACTTTCTTAACTCCACATTGGGCAGGGGCTCTATATGCCCACCCTACCTCTCTCTTATCCTGTCTGTCACATAGCCATTTAACTGAGTCCAGTGTGGGGTTACAGGGCTCCCATCAGAAACTCAGGATAGACACTCCTTAGTCTGCCCCTACGACTCAGCACACTTCTGAATCCTGTCATGCTCTTCCCACAAAGGGAGATCTGAGTCTGCCCAGGGGAGTTGAGGGGGGAACCTGGTCTGGGGAGCAGCCCCTGGGCACAGCTGGCCCCTGGGGTCTATAAAGGCTCGTTGGGATTTGCCCCTCAATGAACCAATGTACATGGGGGGGAGGGGGCTCAAGATGGAAGTTTCGTCTAGGGTGCAAGATATCCTTGCACCGGCCCTGCCCCAGGGGGTTCGTGCACCCCAGGTTAAGAACCACTGCACTAAACTGATAAGATCTGCATTTTAATTTAATTTTAAATGAAGCTTCTTAAACATTTTTAAAAACTTGTTTACTTTACATACAACAGTTTATAGACTTATAGAGAGAGAGACCTTCTAAAACGTTAAAATGTATTACTGGCACACGAAACCTTAAATTAGAGTGAATAAATGAAGACTTGGCACACCACTTCTGAAAGGTTGCCGACCCCTGATCTAGACCATCCCAGCTCTTAAAAATCTCCAATGACAGATTTCACAAAATCCCATGGCAATTTATTCCAGTGCTAAAATACCCTGACAGGAAGTTTTTCCTAATGTCCAACCTAAACCACCCCACTGCAATTTAAGCCCACTGCTTCGTGTCCTAGCCTCATAAGTTAAGGAGAACTATTTTTCTCCCTTCTCTTTGTAACAACCTTTTATGTACTTGAAAACTTGTCTCCCCTCAAGTCTTCTCTTCTCCAGACTAAACTAACCCAGTTTTTTCAATCTTCCCTCACAGGTCATGTTTTCTAGACCTTTAACCATTTCTGTTGCTCTTCTCTGGACTTTCTCCAATTTGTCCACATCTTTCCTGAACTGGACACAATACTGCAGCTGAGGCCTAATCAACACAGAATAGAACGGAAGAATTACTTCTTGTATCTTATTTACAACACTTCTGCTAATACCTCCCAGAATTATGTTTACATTTTTGCAACAGTGTCACACTGTTCACTCAGTTAGCTTGTGATCCACTATGACCCCCAGATCCTGTTCTGCAGTACTCCTTCCTAGGCAGTCATTTCCCATTTTGTATATGTGCAACCTACTGTTCCTTCCTAAGTGGAATACTCGACAATTATCCTTATTGAATTTCATCCTGTTTACTTCAGACCATTTCTCCAGTTTGTCCAGATCATTTTGAATTTTAATCCTATCCCCCAAAGCACTTGCAACTAGACTGACAAGACAGCAAGTGTGAAAAATCAGGACGGGGTGGGGGAGTGGGGGGTAATAGGAGCCTATATAAGAAAAAGACCCATAAATCGGGACTGTCCCTATAAAATCAGGACATCTGGTTACCCTACTTGCAACCCCTCCCAGCTTGATATCCTCGAACTTTAGAATTGTATTCTCTATGCCATTATCTAAATCATTGATGAAGATATTCAACAGACCCAGATGAGAACTGATCCCTGCAGGATCCCACTTGATATGACCTTCCAGCTTGACTGTGAATCACTGATGACTACTGTGGAATGGTTTTCTAACCAGTTGTGCATCCACCTTATAGTAGTTTCAGCTAGGCTGTATATCTCTAGTTTGTTAATGAAACGTCACGTGAGACAGCATCAAAAGCCTTACTAAAGTTGAGATGCGTCACATTTTCCCCACCCCTCCACCCCATCCACAAAGCTTGTTTTCCTGTCAGAGAAGGATATTAGGTTGGTTTGACATGATTTGTTCTCGACAAACCCATGTTGACTGTTACTTATCTTATCTTCTAGGTGTCTGGAAATTGATTGCTTAATTATTTGCTCTATTATCTTTCCAGGTATTGAAGTTAAGATGACTCGTCTAATTCCCCAGGGCTGTCCTTATTCCACTTTTTACAGTATTCTAGGATGTATTTCATCAGGCCCTGATGACTTTAAGACATCTAACTTTCTTGTTAATTTTTAAATTGTTCTTTTCCTATTTTAGTCTCCGATACTAACTCATTTTCACTGGCATTCATTAAGATATCCAATTGCCACAACATTTTTGGTGAAAACCAAAAACACTTAGAACAGAAAATGTAGAAATGGCAGAAGTGCTAGTTTCCCCCTCCTCATTGAGTAACGGGCTTACCCTCTCCTTGGTCTTCCACTTGCTTTTAATGTATTTATAGAATGTTTTCTTGTTACCCTTTATGTCTCTAGCTAATTTAATCTCTTTTGTGCCTTGGACTTTCTAATTCTGTCCCTACATACTAAGGTTATTTGTTTATATTCATCCTTTGTATTCTGACCTAGTTTCCACTCAATCTCAGTTTTCAGATTTAAAAAAAAGAAGTTTCTAGCCCTTGTGTGGCCTGAGTCATGATTTTTAACATTTGGGGTGGCAAATCTGGAACTTCTCACTTTTCAGTTCAATTGTCTACCATAGAGTATAGGAAGCAGCCATCTTCCCTCAGAGCAGCCAGATGATAGCCAACTTCACCAGGAGAGACCTTACTTCTAGAGCCCTGGAATCTGATGGCACTCAACTACACGTGCCAGGTGCGGGTAGGGTCAGGTTGGACGGGAAAATAACTGGACACTCTTGAGCTTAGGTGGGTTCTCCTTCTCCTGCCCATGGGTTGGCAGAGGAGCAGCTGCATGCCCTGCTCCTGCTGGACACCTCCACTTTACTGTGCTGAGCTGAGGAATCACAGCAGCGCCCACCCCTCACTCCGCAACATCCAGGTCTGGTGGCAGCAGGGCACTTCACTGCTGAGTCAACTCTGCAAGCAGGAGGCAGCAACACTAACCCAGGCTTTAAAATTAAGCCCAAGCAGACCTCTACTTACATCCATATGAGAAGTCTTTATGGAAATAGCAGCCATCTTAACAGAGAGCCTATGGTTTCAGACTCTAACTGATGGACTAGAGCAGCCATTATGAAGACAACATTTAGAAACAATCACTAATCACACTTTGCTTAATTACAAAACAGTTTCTTCAATGTACCCTATTACATTTCCAATGGCTTAACTATATTTTAGCTTTGCAGAGTGGTAACTAACCATCTGTTAGCTAGGAAGATCTAGAAAAAGGCAAAATTCACCAACACAAATTTCTTAAAATTAACTCAAGATGGGTCTTTCAATTCAGATTTCCATGGAAGTCCTCAAAAAATCCATTTTCACTCACAGATGCGTATCAGCTCCCCTTAGGAGAACAGGTGAGGCAAAACTCATTCCGTCCAAGATTATAGCGGAATTTGGCAAAAGATTGTTTCGAACAGTTAAGAATTGGACTGCCCCGATGACAGTTTATGAAGAAAATATTGACAAATGAATGGCACTGTAGCAGGGTGGTCCCCTGCTCTTGCCCTGAAGGGCTTAAAACAGCCCAGGAGGAAGGCTGTGGCTGAGGCAAGAAGCCTGGGCTGATTGGGGAAAGTAGGCTCAGCTGTGGCCATGCCCCAAATCAGGCCCAGCTGGCCCCTATAAGAGGCTGGGAGCCAGAAGCCCAAACAGTCTCCCTCTAGCTGCTGGGAAGCTGGGCCTGATTGGGGCATGGCCACAGCTGAGCCTACTTCCCCCAATCAGCCCAGGCTTCTTGCCTCAGCCACAGCCTTCCTCCTGGGCTGTTTTAAGCCCTTCAAGGCAAGAGCAGGGGACCACCCTGCTACAGGCACCATCACAGTCAAAATAGTAAACAAATTTCTAAAGATAATTTTAGATGATATACAGAATTCTATTGGTATTGCATTGGATAAACTGCAAGCAGATAGCTGTATTACTACTAATGCTGTTTAAATCTGGAAGGAATTTAAAGGCACATATTGAAGGATAAAGTTAAATCAGACAGTAATAAAAATGGATGCAGCTGGCACTTACTCCGTCTTTTTCTTGCTCACATTTTCCACCTGTTATAGTAGATGTGTAAGTACAAATGAGGTGGATGCCACTCTGACAAGGACATCTGTTAATAAATACCAGAATCATGCCCTGCCTAACAATATCTGAGAGCTGAATGAGAACTGTTAAAATACATGTTAACTGCTAAGCCATCAGTAAAGTCGAGATATTGAATTGGTTTAAATTGTTGACCAGGCAGATAAATGTTCATAGAAGTGATAAGCCAGCTTTTCTGTGTAGTAGCCTCTACTATAGGAGTAAAAAGAACATTTTCTAAATTTAGAATCATTCATTCTAATTTGATAAAGTGACTGGCTGTAGAGAAACCAGGAAAAAAAGTTCTCTTTCGCCAACCATGAACAAGCATTAGGCAGCAGGGGAAGGTACTAAATTCAAGAAAATAGTTCAATGCCATTTTTGTCTTGTATATTCAGTTTACTAAAGCTTGTTTCGCCGGTACCTACCATTTCTTCATTTTCTGAATCTTTAATTTTAATGAAGGATTTTTTGTTTTGTTATTTCAGTGAAAGAAAAGATTGTTCCTGGGGGCGGGGGAGAAAAAAAAGAGAGAGAGCAAGAGAGCGTGAGCCAGGCAGCATCCCAGCTTTATTGGGGTGAGAGTTAGTAATAATGTCTCATGAAATTATAATTCTTCATGACACAAAGGTTATTTGCCATTCAGAAAAAAATCTAAGACAATGCAAATGAGTGGATGATGTTAATATAAAAACCCAATTAAAGGATTTTTTTTTTAAATATTAACAGATTAATTTAATTGTGACAATCCAGTTTATATATAACAGTATAACGAGTCAACATCTAGTAAAACAAATGTGTATGCAATATATTAATATTACACAGACAAAAATATTGCAGCATCAAGAGTATCCAAAGGAAAGAGGCAAGACCACATTGTCATATATTCAGTCATTGACTGTCAGCACATTTTAATACAGACAGAGCCTTCACCACAATGCATGGATCTGAGCTGGCAACAAGCAGCCCACCTATCAGAAGACTGTTTCAACTCCCATGTCACCCAGACTCTGTCTCAAACCACACCTACATGCAAGATAGGTAGTGATGGAGTTGAAACTCAGTGCAGTACACACACAGAACTCTAACTTCACCCTTATGTACACAGATGTTAACAGTGCACACAAATCAGTGGAATATAAGGACTGACCACCCCATAAAAGGGACTTACATCAAGAATGAAACTTAGAGAGAATAAAATTTGGCTGCTTTGACTGAAGTATAACAACTGATTTACTGGGTAAAGAGACTAGATAAGGCGGAGTTTCCCTTGTTAAGCAGTTAACACTTTCTTTCCCTTTTATGCTACCTGATATATAACCATCTAAGACCATACATGTTCAGATAATACAGTAAACCAATACTTCTATTAAGCTGACTGCTTCCAAACATTTTTAGTAGCTTTTAAAATCTTAAACACTACTTAAAAATAGCTCACAAAGCAGCTTACCCTAAAAGCCAAGTACAGTACAACAGAGTATGAGAGACAACTTTCTACTACATACTGCAATATTCTGTCCTGACAATTGCACGACTTCCCAATCTATTACCAAGGTCACGCTGAAAACTTTTGCTGACAAACAATTGCTTCCCACAAGAAAAGAAAAAAAAAACCTGACTCCTAATTTCTATTTCCTTCAGGTTAATTTCCTTCATAGACTATCCCTAGCCTTAAAACCCATGGATAGAGAGTTCAAAATTAAATAAAAACAAACAGGAAAGAAGCAGACCCCCAGTTTTAGAAATAAATTCTGACAATGCCATTTATTCTTTTGTGCATTCGGTCCATCAGTGAGTTGTGTACCTGTTTGTTACCTGTATACAGGCTGCACAGCTAGACCATGGGCCCTTGAGTAAGCAACTAAAGCAGGTTTGTTTGTTGGTGCCTTGGTAAAAACCGTGCGGCTTTGACTCTGGGAGTTTTGATCAGCCCTGTTTGAAGTCTGAGTGGCTAATTGCTCTCTGGTGGTGAGTGGTGAATTGAGCCAAGCTAAGCAAGAAGACTTGGTATAAATAGTTGTTGGGTGCTATCTTCCTATCCTTCCCTCTGAGGGGGATGTAATCCTCTTGGGTTCCAACAGCTACCTTCCTAGACATATCCTATTAGTGCAGCCTACAATGGTCACTTGCTAGGCTAACCTGAGAACTCAAAGCTGTGAGCAGAAGCAACTAAACAAGGAGTTTTTGAGGAAATGTGAGAGTCTTTCCTTCCAGGTTCAGCTGTGTATGATTACACAATGGCCAGCAATGGAATAGTGGTGGTAAACCGCAACAGATATGCCCCATTATCATTCCTGCCTGAAGCCAGAAGGGACTTCATGCACAGGAAGTAGAAGTTGGTGGCTGTGCTAGAGAAAAGATTCTTGGACTGAAGGGGCAAGCAGAGATACTACTGAGAATCAGAGAAGCTGAGGAGTTTGCACGCAGCCAGGTTCAGGATATGTCAGTACCCCAGCTTCAAAGAAGAAAGGAATTGTGCACCAAAGAGCTGGAGAGAGAAGAAGTTAGAGGAGGCCTGGCACTTCATAACCAAATAAGGCATACATTTTTAGAAGTGAGAATATTTAACCACTGGAACAATCTTCCAAGGTCATAATGGATTTTCCATCACTGACAATTTTTAAATCAAGATTGGATTTTTTCCTACAAGATATGCTCTAGGAATTATTTTGTGAAAGTTTCATGGCTTATGTTATACAGGAGGTCAGGCCAGATGGTCATAATAGTCCCTTATGGCCTTTCTAATCGATCAACCACCAGAGTCAAAAGGTCATGGTGGCATTCTACATAGCTGGAGACAGGCAAAGATGGACAGGCTGTGACCACCACAGATAAGAGGACCAGGATGAATTCCACACAGTCATACGTTCCAAAATCAATCACAGGTCCTCAACATGTAAACTGTGAAGATACCACTCAAGATCCAGCTTGTCCAAGCAAACAGAGATATACAGGACAGCTAGGCCCAAGCTGTAAGAAAATAAAGTTAACCAATAAAGAGTTCTTCAGTTGTCCAAGAAACATAGACAAACCCTGCTGAAGGATTCAATACTCAGAAGAATCGAATGAGCATTCTACAAAGAACTGATGGACATACGGGACAGTGTGCTGCCTTCCTAGAGCCAAGATATGAGATGTTCTGAAGTAGATGGGCAAGGATACACTAATGATGGTTTATATCCGTACTAATGACACTGTGTTGCCAGATCTTACAAATAAATGAGTTCAGTGAACCTGGAGGTACACTGAAAAAGAATATCTATGCAATCTTCTCAGAGATCCTTTGCTCATGGGACAAGAAGTAAGACAGAAGATTCTGGAAGTGAACTGCTGGCTAGGTAAGTGGTGCAGGGTAGAAAGTTTTAGTTTTGTGGACTATTGGTCCACCTCCCATAGGGTCAGGGGGGCTGCACAATTTGGATGGCCTCCACCTCAGTAGAAGGGAAACCAATCTAAATCAGGAACAGGCTGGCTAGAACAATCAGGAGGATGTTAAACTAGTAACAAATTGGGAAGATAAAAAAGGAAGACATGAGAATTCATTTAGCACAAAATCAAGATGTTGAAAACAGAATTAGTCATGGAACCAAACAACATGAAAAGAAGAAATTCTTTAACTGCCTATTATAACACAGAGGCCAACAGCAAAGGGTCCCATTCTTTGCAAACAACCTTCACCTCAGATCTGACAAACCTACTACACCAAACACGTCTTACAGGATAAAGAGTAACATGCAAGATATCTACATCAAGCTCATAACTTGTCAAAATTCATTATCTTTGTGATGTATGTATGGGAAATACTGAAGGAATAATGTATTTATACTGAAAGTATGCTTTATGGACTTGGAATAGAAATTAGTTAGCAGAGGATAATGTGTCTCAGTGATGGCTCATTCAGGCATGAAGGAGTTGTCACCATGCCTTGTTTAGCCAGTGATGCAATGCAAGGCTCAATTGTTTAGCTTTGCACAATACTAAGATTTTCACAGAGAAGGAAGATGTCCTTCTGGATCCATTCACTGAGGAAACCCCTTGTGGAGCAGGGGTTTCTTGTGAAATAAGTTAGCTTTGCAACAGACTGACCTATGAGGGGAAAACCTACTTTCCTATCTAATAAAGGTAACCATTAATAAGTGTAGATGCAGGTTCACGTTTTATGATTTTTTTTGTGTTGTAACCATTTGTTTCCACCACTCTTGTTTCTAAACTATTTTTTCTTAATTAAATCGTTTTTGTATTACTACAAGTGCTGTGTGGTATACATGAGCAGTGGTTTAAGGTAAAACTATTAAACTGGGGTACACTGCACCTGGGGGGGGGACAGAGGAGCTGTAATTTCTGAGCGCAACCAAGGGAATATTTCAAAGGGACTTGGGGTGCACCTACTGTTAACCTGCAAAGCGTAGACAGGGCTGGCACAGCTCAGAAAGTGCTTGAAAGGCTGGTGGTATTAGGGAGTTGACACTCAGCCACGCCCAGGCAAAATCCCTCATGCTGGAGACAAGGGCAACAAGGTGACTCTCAGTCCTGAGTACCAAAGAACAATCACATCTGTACTCAGGCTCCTAGTATTGGTGTAACAAACAAGAGGAAGAGGAATTGCTCATTTATGAGCATAAAGTTCATCTACTTGGTATTACTGAAACCTGGAGCATAAAGTCCATCGACTTGGTACTACTCTAACCTCCTGTATAACACAGGCCATGAAACTTTCACAAAATAATTTCTAGAGCATATCTTGTAGGAAAAAATCCAATCTTGATTTAAAAATCATGAGACACATGACTGGAATGTTAAAATCAATGGCTATAACCTAGCGGAGAGGGAGTCACTGACAACTCCACTCAGCACTGGTGAGGCCTCATTTGGAGTACTGTGTCCAGTTTTGGGCCCCACACTACAAGAAGGATGTGGATAAATTGGAAAGAGTCCAGCGGAGGGCAACAAAAATGATTAGGGGGCTGGAACACATGACTTATGAGGAGAGGCTGAGGGAACTGGGATTGTTTAGCCTGCAGAAGAGAAGAATGAGGGGGGATTTGATAGCTGCTTTCAACTACCTGAAAGGGGGTTCCAAAGAGGATGGATCTAGACTGTTCTCAGTGGTAGAAGATGACAGAACAAGGAGTAATGGTCTCAAGTTGCAGTGGGGGAGGTTTAGGTTGGATATTAGGAAAAACTTTTTCACTAGTAGGGTGGTGAAGAACTGGAATGGGTTACCTAGGGAGGTGGTGGAATCTCCTTCCTTAGAGGTTTTTAAGGTCAGGCTTGACAAAGCCCTGGCTGGGATGATTTAGTTGGGTTTGGTCCTGCTTTGAGCAGGGGGTTGGACTAGATGACCTCCTGAGGTCCCTTCCAACCCTGAGATTCTATGATTCTATGAACTCAGAAGAAAGTTATCTTGAATGCTTATGATCAATGACCTAACAAATAAAGCATAAGATGGAGTACTAGCTGGTGTCTGTTACAGACCACCAAATCACACTAAGGACCAGGATGACTGCCTCCTTATGCACCTATCATGTGTAAGAAAAGGAGCTGCATGACCACTGGGGATGTCAATCTGAGTGACATATAAATGGAGTTCTTATGTTGCCGCTACTAAAACATTCTTGGAATTCCTAAACACAATAGATGAAATTTCCTAACTCAAAAAGTGTTGCAGCCAATAGAGGGGAATTCTAGATTAAATCTTGAATCTTGCACTGGCTCTACATATTTCCACTTACAGGACAGACTGACAAGGAGTGCTCAAATTAACCGGGAGGCAGAGTCCTAACTAACTAGAGAGCACTGCTCTACCAAATCCAACATTGGCCCTAGATGCCAAGTCCAGGACATAATGCTTAGTTGAAGTGTGAACAGAACTCTAGGTTGCCATTTAAACAACAAGGACCTGTCTAAAGCAAGTAAAGAGATAGTTGCTATAACTCTAGCAGAATGTGGTTGCATTGTATCAGGTACAGGAGTAAGTGCCAAGGAACAACATTCAACAATACATTGCTTAATCCATGTAGAAATAGTCTGGGAAGAAAACTTATATCCCATGCGATTTTTAGCATAAGACACAATCTTAATGCTTTTTGAAAAAGTTTTAGTCCTATCCAAATAATCCAAAGGGCCTTCTTGCATCCAAAGTATGTATTTCCCCTCATCAGAATGTGGGTTAGGGGAAAAAACTGGCCAATTAACTGACATGAATATGAAAATCAGAGACTACCTTTGGCAAAAGCTGGGATCAGGTAAAAAAACAAAAAAAAATTATATAGAAAGTTGTAAAAGGTGGATCAGCCGTAAGATCTTTTAACTCACTTACCCTTCTGCCAGAGGTTATGGCAACAATAAAGCTGTTTTAATAGATAAACAATGTAATACTCAGCCATGGGCTGAAAATGTGACTGTATTAGAGAGAACCTGAAACATGAGGCCTGGTAAGAGGCCTACGGCTCTCTTTCTACTACAGTGACTTCATCAGCATGGCCAGAACCAAACAGATCCCAAGGAGAGACAGGATCTCTCAAAGGAAAATACACAATAGATAAACCCTTCAAAAACTTCTTAGCAATACTATGCACACAGGTCTACCATCAACTGAGGTAAAATAGGCAGAAATGGCTGTCAAATGAACCTTTCACAATGAATCAGCCCTTCACACTTTAAAAAACCATCAGGTATTCTAAAACAGAGTATGGATACTGAAGCAGGAAAACTGTCCTTCCCAGTCATACAAGTTACAAATTTGGTCCATTTTGACTTATAACACTGTCTAGTAGACTGCTTTCTAGCATTAAGTACCACATCTTGAACAGTTAACAAAGAGGGCTGCTGAAGTTTAGGCAGAGTCAAAGACCAAGATCCCAAGCCATCAGATGAAAGGACTGCAGGTCCAGATGAAGAATCCTCACTTCTTGCTCAGAGGATCTGGTGACAGAGGAAGGTATGTGAGGATTCTGCTGGACAGCCAGAAGAAATCAATATATCATTAGCGGCAAGGCCATGCTTAAGTGATGAAAATTATCCTCATCCCATCCCTGCATATTTTCCTTACCACTTTCTGGGTCAATGAAAAGGAGGAAAAGCAGGAGAAAAGCATCTGTCAGACATTGTGCCAGCTATGGAACAGAAGAGGTGACAGTGCTGGATCCACGTATGGCCAATCCCATCTGGAGAACATGTGTGAAACCGGCTGATCCTTTAGGGACCACTCTGCCATCTGGGAAGAGTGCCTGCTGAGACAGTCTGTAATCACGTTGCTCTCTCTCATCAAGGGCTGAGCCACCAGACAAACACTGTGAAAGATGCACCAATCCCATAACCTTATTCCTTTTGTACAAAGAGAAGTGGAGTGAGCACCTTCCTACTTGTTGATATAGTACATTGCATAAGTATTGTCTGTTACCACATGTAAAACCCTCCCCTGCACGAGGGAGGAACGATCTGAGGGCCAGACTCCAACATACTGACGTACAGACTCCTCTCCTGAGAGCAATGCCCTCTAACTGCCAGATGATTCAGATGCAACCTCCTCAACATATTATTTATAACAATTACTACTAAAAACTAAGCTCTAGGCTACAAAAGTAATAGTTGTCAATGGACTGCTAATAGCTCTGTCTCTAGCCAGGGCAGTTGAAAAGGAAAGAGTGGGAGTTAGCCCGCACATGCTGACTCGCCTCATGATGCAGCACAAGGAGACACACTGCATGTGCAGGCCTAGCAGACACTGGTACCGAAGTTCTCTGATGAGCAGCGCAGGGATGCAAGCACACCTAGAGTGGAGCATCTATAGGGATACTACTTGAAGAATGTGTGTCCTTCAAATCTAGAGTTGCGAACAAATCCATGACCAAAAGGGAAGGGATTATAGAGGCCAATGTGAATGTATGGAATTTAAATTTCTAAGCAAAAAGTACTTGTTCAGGTTCCTTAAATCCAAGATTCGAGGGAAATCCCTCACTTCCCCCATACCAGAGAGTATCAGGAATAAAATCCCCAACCTCTGAGATATCAAGAGAGAAGCCAACCATATCTCCTTATAACCACAGCAGTAGCCATTACTCTAGCAGCTAAATCTAATGCACTGAAGGAAGCTCTGAGTGAATGCTTAGCCACATTATGGCCCTCCAGTAAAATGCTAATTGCCAGCCACCATATGCACTCAGGCAACTTTTCTCACAAGTGGAATTGATAGTGGACCAGGATAACCAGCCATCCTAATACTGACTAATGAAGAAGACTCCACCCTTCCCCATGAGTCTATGATCTTCCCCTATGACTGGGGAGTGGAGTGATGCCCAGATCTTGCCTGCCCCTAGCCAGAGCCACAACCAGTGAATTAGGAGCAGGATGTTATGAAAGTCTGAAAAACCCTTTGATGGTATCTGGTACAACTTTTCAGCTTTCTTAGTAATAGGCTGACAAGAGGCAGGGGTGGACCATACTACTCTTACAGTTGGATCAAGCCACCAAGAATTGGTAGGAAAAAATGGTTACCTACTTTTCTGTAACTGTTGTTACTCAAGGTGTGTTGCACACAGCCATTCCACTGTAGGTGGGCGCATGCATCATACACAGTCAGAGATTTTTCCCTTACCAGTACCAGTCAGGGCAGCATGATCACCTCTTTGTGACTCATGCCACTGCACAGCAGTATAAAGCACTATGCTGCCCCCAACTCCCCTCAGTTCCTTCCTACTGGAAAGACTTTGATAGAGAGGTGAAAGGGGGAGGTGGAATGGACAAACAAACAATTATGGAAAGGTAAGTAACCATTTTTTCTTCAAGTGATTGCATATGTCCATTCCACAGCAGGTAACTCAAGTAGTTCTGACTGGAAGTAGGCTTGGAGTCTACTTGAACAGGGATTGTAGAACCACCCGTCCAAAGATGGCATTATCTCTAAATTGATTAGAGATGGGATCAACTTTCAAAAGGACTCTACTCCTCTGCCTGATTCAGTTGACTGGTACCTCTTCATTCCTGTAGTGGTATTATGTGGAGAGCTCAAAAGATTGGTGCTCAAGAGATTGTCCCATTACCAATGAAGTGAGCTGATGATCTCAGTTCACTAGTGAAGCTGAGTCCATAGTACACAATAACAGTCACACAAATTATCAATCCTGTTGGCAATTTCAGCAGATAGACTTAACAGACATTAGACCGAACTACTACACCACCCCAAGAGAAGATAACTCTTATAAAAGTAGAATTATACTGGCAGCACCACATGGGGGGAAACTCACACTGTCACTGTTTTGTGAGATGCCTTCAATCTGGCAATACAGACAAAAATAAAAATATTTTAAATGTAAAGACAAATTGTGACTTGCTCTCCCCACCACCACCCCATTCATTCGTACTATGTCTTCCCTTTAAGTGTCAACCTACATAATCTAGTAATCACATAATCCAGTGTAGAACAGTTAGTTCAATATAATGGAATTTTGATAAAAAATGAAAATTTGTGAAGATTCTCAACATGACAGATTTTTTTGTTTTTAAATTAAATAATGATTAATCCTGAATTTCCAAATAACTTCACCTGTATAGCCTCAGTAGCATTTCCAGGAGAAAAGTGCAGGTCTGTTAAGATGACTAGAAAGCAGAGAGTACAGTATTACTTAGAGAAAACCAGGTTTAAATCCCAGTTCTAAATACCATGGTATCAAAAGCTAATCCAACTGTACAGGTAAGAACAACCTGAAGTGGTTCAGTTCTTTCAAGGAGGCACAGCTCAATGACATGTAATTTATTCACTGGCATGGAGGGCTAATGTATGGAATCACACAGGAATAGGTCCTATCTACACTGTAGAGTTTTTACTTGAGGCCATTCAGAGAACTGCTACAGTGGCATAATCTGAGATATCAGTCCTACTCAACTGTTGAATGTTTATATGGTCTCTTGAGTGAGACTAATCTTTATTGTTGAATAACACTGCAGATTGGATGCAAGATGACTGATTAAATCTGAACCAACACAAGACTTACTGTTGGTGGGGGATCCTGCTTGCCCAGGAACTGTCCTGTCTGATGGGAACTGTTATACACAAGTTGGTAAGGAACTCAATTTGTGAATCTTTCACCAAAACCCTGACCCAGAAACTAAAGTTTCCATGGACAGTAATAGCTTTTTCTCTCTAAAAGATTTGAAAACAGCAGCCTTTCCCTCTTGGACATCAGTAATGCATGCCTTCAGAACCTCAAGGCTGGTCTCTTGTAATGAGCATTTGGACCAACATTAGAAAACTAGTCATTAACAACAGTTATTGCTCAGAAACTTTCATCTATGAGAGTCTGCTCTCTCATTTGTGCTGACTGAATATCCTTTTTGCAAGTATACTCCAAAGTCTGATTCTAGCTTCAGAATCTACCTGAGGGAGAGCCTGTAAAAGGCTTCCTTTCCACAATCAGCAGGATTAGAACTTCCAACCATTTCACAGTGGGGGTTAACATTAGCGTTGTGTGAATAAGTGATCTTACAGTTCACCGGCCAAATTTGGGGGAAAAAATTGTTTCAGATCAACCTTAAACAAAACCATACTGGTTATCTCAGTGAAACAAACACAAACAAAAAATTTAGGTTGAAATGCTTTGTTCCATCCAAAATAAAACTTGCATTTTTTTGCACTTTGTTTTATTAAAAAGGAAATTTGTAAATGCCATTAAAAAAATAACTAGATAAATTCATGGAGGATAGGTCCATCAATGACCATTAGCCAGGATGGACAGGGATGCCTCTGTTTGCCAGAAGCTGGGAATGGGCAACAGGGGATGGATCACTTGATGATTACATGTTCTTTTCATTCCCTCTGGGGCACCTCACACTGGCCCCTGTTGGAAGACAGAATACTGCGCTAGATGGATCTCTGGTCTGACCCAATATTGTTGTTCTTAAAATCAGTGGAGGAGGAGCCCCCCTTAAACTGTATAGCACTATGGCTCGAGCACGCATATGGGACATTGGAGACCCAGATTCCATTCTCACCCTACCCAAATTCAAAGCAGAGATTTGAACGTGGGTTTCCCACACTGCCCTAACCACTGAGTTACAGGGTATTCTGGGGTGGATCTCAATCTCTCCTGTTGAAGTTGTTCATTGGAGGGGGGACTAGAACCCAAATGCCTCCCTTCCCAAGTTAGTACATTAACCCCCAGGCTATAGAGTCATTTCCACTCTCTCTCCCCAGCACAATGAATATTTAAGTATTTAAAAAGGAAAAGATGAGAAACCTCACCCCAGACTAGCGAGTAGTCTGATGATTAGGGCACTTTTCTGGAAGGTGGGATATCCAAGTTCAAATCCTTGCTCTGAAACAGGCAGAGTGGGGACTTGAGCCTGCATCTCTCTCACATCCTAGATGAGTGTTCTAACCCCGAGGCTATGGAATATAAGAGGTGGGTACCACCACCACCACATTTGAGAATGGCACCTAAATTCCCTTGTGAATCTACTGCCCCTCCGGAGGGGAGACTATTTGCGAATCTCATGTGAGTTTTTTAAATAGTCTTGGTTGACCTGAAACTGCATTATCAGCAAACAAACAATTCATCAAAACAAAAACTGCCCTGCTCTTGTTAACATAAACCTCTCCAGAAAGACACAAGTTATTGCAGTGCCACTCAACTCTAAAATGTACTCTTCCAGTGTCTTTGTTTCTGTTCTTCACTGGAACTTTAGCTCGCTTCCATCTAGTATGAAAACAGAAACTACACATGAGATATGTAATTGCTGCAATTTCAGTTTGAGGAACTCAATTTAAGCTCCGAATTTCGTGCTTTTAGAAGGGAAAATCACATTTGGTTTATTTTCAAGATGCTTTTAAACCCCTCAGCCTTGCAGGACAAGCATAATTAATAAATCTCTGGGGAACAGAGTTAAATCTCAATTTTGTTGGTGTTGCTTGGCCAAAAAGTTGTTAGTTTTGAGTTACACTTTTATATCTGACAATGTTTACAAGTTTACTTTTTCTCTGGATAGTTTAACTTTCCACTGTATATCCAAAGGGCACTTGTTAAGCCTCTCTACAAAATATGGCAGCACTGGATGTCTCTGTCATGCCTTAGAGAAGAATTGTGATTGTTCAAAAAAGTGCTTAAATCAGTATAGATCAGAATCAATCTAGCTGTGAGAAACATGGTTAGACCTTTCAATTGCTAGTTATTTACATGAAACCATGCCTCATTTACTCAGCACAAACTTCTGACAGATCTAAAACCAGGGCCAACCACAAAACAGACAAAGTCAGATTTATATCCTGCCTTTATATTTCAGAGAATCTGCCAGGGAAGTAGCTGTGATAATCAGGATTCCACTGAAGAATTGAGAAAAGCACACAGGTCACTTGAAAAAAAAAATCCTTTTCTTATTTACAGATCAAAAATGTCTCCCAAGAGATATTACTGGTTTCACTCAGGAATATCTCAGAGGCTTCTGCAATGCAAAAATTGGCTTTATTACATAGTTCTGCTGTGGATTTATAGTTCAGAGCCAACAGTAAACAGCTAGGAATTCAAACACACTTACAAAAAGTGCTGTAAATGTTAGAATTTCAGTTTCCAACATAATCTGGATTACACAAACTGTAACACTGGTTACAAATTCAAAACTACATGATAAAAAATTAGGTTAAAACTTGTCAAGGTAGCTTGTATGCTACAATAATTTATAATTCTGGGGGGATTTAAATTTACTTTATCAATATCTGAGCCAGATGCAATTAAATGTTACATGCCACATTAGAATAAATATATTTTGAATTGCTTGCTAAGGTTAAGCAAAATAAAAACCATCAGATTTTCACCAAAACAGTACAATATCAAAATATAGCATTTTTTAAAAGAGATTTCTCCTCTACTTTATATACAAGGTATTCCACTCAAAGATGCCAAAGAATTCAGCAAGATTATTTTACTGCTAAAAGAAACCTCTCAGAATTACCAAATTATTTACATTCCTTTTTGCTTTGGTAGAAAGGTCAATGGCAGACAATTCAAAAGGCTCTGAATGATTGATCACTGTATCTCTAATCTAGACTAACCAGATAATCCCTGTGATCTTGATAAAATACAGATTCTACTCAGCAACAGGTGTTCTCATACTTAAAAAGACCCTTTTTAAAAGCAAATAATAAAAATGAATAAATGCAGCAGGGATTTAGAATGAATTACTAAATCCTTTAAATCCACATTATTCACCTCTAATAACCTAGGTGCTGAATGGTTTGAGAGCTTGTTTAACTGACGAACAGCTTTAAAATCCCCATGTAAATGCAATGGATCAGATGCATAAAGCCAGACTAGTTTTCCAGGTCATTTTAATAATGGTAATACACAAACTTTTACAAGACTTCTCTACAGTACAGTCTAGGAACAAAATAATGCACTTAAACATACAATTCATCCTATTACAGTTCTTCACATTCCTAATAGATTCTCTTAGCTATTTGAAATTAGCAACCAACTCTCTATCTGAAGATTACTGTAAAGTAGTTCCTGTATTTTATCCTTAGGTCTAAAAGGTTTTTTTTAAGTTATATTTTATCTAATATGTAGAATTTGTAAGTATGCTTAAAAATATGTATGCATGTAACAGCAGACTCTAAATATCAGCTACTTGTCAAAACCTGTAATGCATTACAGCTAGGTAGGGTGCATAACCTACTGCTTCTTCAATAAAAATATAAGTTGGGTTTTTGCAAGTGTTAGTTACTAGACCATAACTAGCAGCATTTAGTTTGGCATCTTAACTCTGTCACAAAAATCCAGCACAGCTATAAATCCTGAGATGAATATGTTACCATCCTGTGCACTAACATTTTTTTCCAACCTCCTTCTCACCCCCATAACATCTTCCTGTGTTCATCTCCACCCCTGATGGCCTACCTTGCATCAGTGCCTATAGAATAGGGTACTGAGGGGGAAATTTTTTTAAAAAGTTAGCCTTTCCCCACCACATTTCTATTGCTAGTTTGGTAAGGTTCCCCCCACAACCAGCCACTAGCCTAACAAATCTAAATATCTGTCCTACTCACGGGCTTCTAAAAACATCCCTTCCCTCTCACATTGCAGTTATTTTCAAAATATGATCAACCTAACAGGCAAACAAAAGCATTTATGCAAAGAAAAATATTGCATGCATATTCTTAGCTTAAGATAAAAACAAAATGACAAACTAAAAGGGTCACTATTAAATACTAACTTTGATAGGCTAGTGCCAATATTTATTTATGCTGACTGTTTTACTCTTCTCTGTTCTGAAATGATAATTATATAGTATGGATATAAAAGATGTTTTTGGTACTAATGCAGTTGTTTGTAGAACAAGGGGTAGGAAACAGTATATTTTAATTAAAATGGAAAGGGGTTTTGTTTTTATAAAGATTAGCGACACTGTCACCATAGAACGAAACTGTATGTTAAAGTGTCAACTGGAAAGGAAACAAGGAAAGTGAAATTTGTACTGGCCATACTGTTTTCCACAAGAGTACTGTCAGCAAGAGTCAGATAAACTGACTTAAGTGTGAAGACTAATAAATTCTAAAACAAGTTCCTCAACATAAATTATGGACTATACAATCAAATGATAAACTGCATGCTTCTAATTTCAGTTTTCAAAATCAAACACTCCTGTAGTAGCTAGAGATAACTGTACCACAATATAAGAAGTTGCAAATACATAGTTATTGAAGCTATAACGGCAAGTTTACCAAGCTAGTCAATGTCAAACATTTTATGTATAAAATGCAAACAGGATGTAATTTTTACTCTCTTGCTTTTTATAATTGGAAGTTAAAGTACTGACGCAATAGGCTTGGGTTTTAATATGGTAAATCATGAAAATTTAAGTTTTCATTATTATTGTTTCACTAAGATGGGCATAAATAACCATACTTGCATCTACCTTAAAGAGCTTATAGTTGAGGCTTGATAGGAAGGTTATAAAGCCAGTTTAAAATAGACTAGAAGAGCAACATGAATGATGTCACCATGCTAGTGCATCAAAGAGGATGTGCAAACGACCATAAACAGAACAATCTGACTATATACAATATACTATCAAATGCACAAAGTAAAAAGCTGAAAATGGATTTCTCTAATCTGTTTTATTCAAGTTTTAAAAAATCCTATCATGTGTGAGTGAATTAAAGTGCTATTAGATCCTGCTGAAGCTAACCTTTCATTTTAAAATATAGGTTTTTAGTACTTTAGATTGGGAAGATTAAACTGTGTTACTATTTGGAAGGTTAACAGATACAACCACTACCTTCCTAAATTTGCAGAAAGTCAGGGGGACAGCTTCTCCTGTTAAGGGGAGATCCATCTCTCATCAGGCTTAGGCAGGTGAGTCCCTATGCTGTTAGGAGTAGGCTGTCCTGTGAGATGTTACCTTCAGCCCCTGAAATATGAGATACTGCTTCCTAGAGGAGAGCATGGGATCCCCAACAGAGGCCTCAAAGGGAATCCCTGCTCCTCAGGCATTAGATAGTTTAGGGGTTCCTGTTGTTCCACCAGCCCAGCAATGGGCTCTGTTGGGGTGGTTGGACCCTCACCCGCCCACTCACCCTCCCAGAGTCCTCCATGGGATTTAGGGTTGCCAGACATCCAGTTTTCAACTAGAACTCCCAGTTGAAAAGGGACTGACGGCTCCATTCAGCATCGCTGACCAAGCCGTTAAAAGTCCAAGTCGGCGGCGCAGCAGAGCTAAGGCCCTGCCTGCCTTGGTTCTGCACAGCTCCCAGAAGCAGTGGCATGTCCCCACTCTGGCTCCCAGGCATAGGGGCAGCCAGGGGGCTCCACATGCTGCCCCTGCCCCAAGCGCCAGCTCCACAGCTTCCATTGTCCGGGAACTGCAGCCAATGGGAGCTGCAGGGACGGCACCTGCAGACAAGGCAGCACGCAGAGCCACCTCGCCACGCCTCTACCTAGGAGACGCAGAGGGACTTCCTCCCACACTCCAAACACCTTGGCTCCACCCCCCAGACCAACCCCAACCCCCTCATCCCCATCCCCACCCTAGAGCCTGCACTCTCAGCCAGAGCCTTCACCTCCTCCCACAACCCAACCCTCTGCCCCAGCCCACTGAAAATGAACATGTGAGGGTGAGGGAGAGCAAGCAACTGAGGGAGGGGGAATGGAGTGAGCAGGGGCGGGGCCTTGGAGAAGGGGCAGGGCAGCAATGGGGCCTAGGGACAGGGCAGGGGGCAGCAAAGGTGTTCAGTTTTCTGCAATCAGAAAGTTGGTAACCCTAATAGAGGTGGCCAGGAGCCTCCTTCCTCACAGTCCTCTTCTTGGAGGGTAGTGGCAGTGAGAAGCCTTATGCAAGAGCTCTCTGATAGCAGTGGAGTGCTCCTGGCCTGCCACTCTAGCCTTCGGGCTGGCAGGGGTTCATCGTCCTTTTCTGCCTACTGGCTGGGCCAGAGTAACAATTTTGGGGGGAAATAAACCTCAGCCCCTTGTCAACCCAGCAGAAGGCTCTGTGGGGCGTCAGCAAAAGCACCTTTTTCTGGAGGAAGATTGCTCAGAATTCCTGATTGTTGGGAAGAAAGGACTTTTTGTTTAAATATTTCAAGGACTGTTTATAGATACACTTAATCTTTCCCCAGGACAGGAGCTTGGACTAGATAACCACCTCAGGTTGCTTTCAGCCCTATAATTCTACAATTCTATAGGAATCTGTGTTACCTGTAACAGCTGTAGGTAGGTTTTCAGAAAGAAATGTGATTATAACTTGATGGTGACCCTCCCCTTTAACAACATTTAACACGGTTTAACACAATCATAAATACTGGTACCTTCTAAGTCTCCAACGTTTCTTTAAAAATACATAAAATAAAAATTACATTAAGATGGCATTCTCCGTCACTAATTATGCAACTACTGAATTTTTCCTTTACATTTTATTTTGTTATAACTAGATACACAGCTTTTTTAATGTAATCTTTTAAAAGGGACAGTTACATTAAAAAACTCTGGAAACAAGTTAAAAGCTTATTCAAATCCAAGCAGTTATAGTGTTTCTACAGATTTGTTTAAAGAGAACTACAGAATTCTGATGTTAAAACAAATTGTTTGAATCCAGGTAAAATACAGTAAAACGCCTAATGCAAGACATCTAATTCGTTTCGAGAGAGCTATTCTATAGATTGCAAATACTAAAGTACTCATTCCTACTCTCTTCGCCCAACTAACAGTTACGAAGTTTTAGACTCATTTCATAGAATGATCTAATCTGTAAATGAATATCGTACATTTAATGCAGCTAATAAAAGCATTGTCTTTCAAAGAATATTTCTGTTCTTCCAAAGTGTTTGACCTTTGCTGTCACTAAGCCGACTGACAAGCCCACCAGCTGTTTTTTTTCTTCCCAGTGCTACAATGCATTCTCTTCCTTTTTAAGGCTAGTGTACCCCAGCAACAAATAGCAGGGCTTAAGCCAGCTGCTAGAATGTCACAAACCTATATATTTAGCCATGAGCTCATTTATTGCCATCCCTCAGCATCAGTTGCTTAATGTCCTTTTTGCTACAGTCTGTTGACATTCCTCACCAAGTTGACAACACTGTGGTCTGGATCAGCAGCTAGGCAGGTACAAGAACACACAACAAAATAAAGAGCTTATCCTTTTCAAAAGACAGAAAGAAAAACCAAAGTATTTGTGTTACATGCACTCAAAATGAAAACATTTTCATGGTCACAATATAGTTAGGCTTTACAATTCCTAGCATTCTTCACTGTCCATCTTTATTTAAGACTACTGCAGTAACCTGTAACATAACAGAAAAATGAACTTTAAAAGCTGAATGACTACACATCCGCACAGAAATTTATGGTTCTATTAGCAATGAAATAAACAAAACCTTACATAAAGCTTTTGAAGGGTTTTTTTTTTAAAGTATTATTTCTAGGTTGCCACTCTGTAACCATACAAAAATCTCTCACCCCTCCGTGCGCACGCACACAATACAAAACTTAGGCGTTAACTGCAGAGATATGAAATGAGGTAATACTGACGATTTTAGAATATATTGTCTAGTTATTTTGTCTCCTCTATTATGAGTCTCTTTACAGTAGGATGACCGGATAGCAACTGTGGAAAAAACGGGATGGGGGCGAGGTGTAATAGGCGCCTATATAAGAAAAAGTCCCAAAAAACTGGACTGTCCCTTTAAAAACAGGATATCTGGTGACCCTACTTTACAGAAGCTCTGCCATTTTAGGAAGTGACTTGAAAAAACCGTTTAAGTCTCACAGATTCATAGATGTTAAGGTCAGAAGGGACCATCTAGTCTGACCTTCTACACACAGCAGGCCACAGAACCTCACCCCAAACCATGGTTTAAAGACTTCAAGTTACAGAGATTGCACCATTTACACTAATTTAAACCTGAAAATGACCCATGCTGCAGAGGAAGGCAAAAAAACCCAGGGTCTCTGATAATCTGATTCGGGGGGAAATTCCTTTCCAATCACAAATATGGCCATCAATTAGACCCTAAGCACATAAGCAAGATCCGCCAGCCACACACTAGGGAAAGAATTCTCTGTAGTAATTCAGAACCCTTCCCATCTAGTGTCCCATCACTGGCCACTGGAGATATTTGCTGCTAGCAGTTGCAAATCAGCTACACTGCACTGTAGGCAATTTCATCCTACCATCCTCTCCTTAAATTTATCAAGTTCAGTCCTGAAGCCAGTTGGCTTTTTTTGCACCCACTGCAACCCTCGGAAGGATGTTCCAGAACTTCACTCCTTTGATAGCTAGAAACCTTCACCTAATTTCAAGCCTAAACTTGTTGATGGCCAGTTTATAGCCATTTGTTTGTGTCTCCACACTGGCGCTTAACTTAAAGTAACTCCTCTTTTTCCCTGGTATTTATCTATCTGATGGATTTATAGAGAGAAATCACATCACCCCTCACCCTTCTTTTGGCTAGGCTACAAAAGTCAAACTCTTTGAGTCTCCTCTTATAAGGTAGGTTTTCCATTTCTCAGGCCATCCTAGTTGTCCTTCTCTGCACCTGTTCCAGTATGAATTCATCTTTCTTATACAAGGGAAACCAGAAATGCACACAGTATTCCAGATGAAGTCTCACCTGTGCCTTTTAGAACAGTACTAACACTTCCCCATCTCTACTGGAAATACCTCGCCTGATGCATTCTAGGACTGCACTAGCCTTTTTTTTTCACAGCCGCATTACATTGGCAGCTTATAGTCATCCTGTGATCAGCCAATATATCAGCTCTTTCTTCACTTCTGTCACTTCCAACTGATACATCCCCAGCTAGTAGCAAAACAACAACTTCTTGTTAGTCCCACAATGCATGATCTTGCACTTTGCACTATTAAATTTCACCCAATTTCTATCACTCCAGTTTCCAAAGTTACCTAAATGACTTTGATTGATATTCCAGTCCACTTCTAAATTGGCAATACCTCCCATCTTTATTTCATCTGCAAATTTTATTAGCACCCTCCCACTTTTTGTGCCATGGTCAGTAATAAAAATGTTAAATAAGAGTGGTCCCAACACGGATTCCTGAGGAAGTCCACTAGTAACCTCACTCTAGCCCAGAGGTGAGCAAAATTCGGCCCGCGCACCACATCCAGCCCACGGGACTGTTCTCCCCAGCCCCTGAGCTCCTGGCCCAGGAGGCTAGCCCCTGTCCCTCCCCCGCTGTTCCCCCCTCCCACACAGCCTCAGCTCACTGCACCATCGGTGTAATGCTCTGGGCAGTGAGCTCCTGGGGCAGTGCAGCTACAGAACCCAGCCTGACCCAGTGCTCTGTGCTGTGCGGCTGCCTGTCATGGTGCAGCCCCAATGCCAGCCACCAGTGCTCCAGGCAGCGTGGTAAGGGGACGGGGGGGGGTGGGGGGGGGGGGGATAGGGGGCAGTGGAGTTCGGGGGGTGGTCAGGGGCCTTGGATGTGGCTAGGGGTCAGGGCGGTCAGAGGGTGGGAAACAGGGGGCCAGGGTTCTGGATGCTGTCAGGGAGAAGGGATGGTTGGATGGGGCAGAGATACGGGGGGGGGAAGAGAGGCAGTAAGGAAGGAGGGGGGTTGGATGGGACAGCAGGGGGCAGTTAGGGGCGGGGGCATCTAGGGGTGGTCAGGGAACGGGGGAGGTTGGATGGGGCAGTGGTCTGGGGGGGCCGTCAGGGGTGAGAAGCAGGGGAGATCAGATGGGGGGGCCACGCCTGCCTGTTTGGGGAGGCACAGCCTCCCCTAACCAGCCCTCCATACAATTTCTGAAACCCGATGCAGCCCTCAGGCCAAAAAGTTTGCCCGCCCCTGCCCTAGCCTGACAGTTCACCTTTCAGTATGATCTGTTGTAGTCTCCCCTTTAACCAGTTCGTTATTCACCTTTCAATTCTCATATTAATCCCCATCTTCCGCATGGGAAATTATTAGTTAAATTGGAGAACTTATCAAATACACTACTGAAATCTAAGTAAATTAGATCTAATGCATTTCCTTTGTCTAAAAAATCAGTTATCTCAAAGGAAATCAGGTTGGTCTGGCATAATCTACCTTTAGTAAAACCATGTTGTATTTTATCCCAATTACTGTTAAACTTTATGTCCCTAATTACTTTCTCTCTCAAAATTTGTTCCAAAACATTGCATACAATTGAGGTCATACAGGCCTATAGCTTCCCAGAAATTCTTTTCCCCTCCCCTTCTTAAAAATAGGAACTATATTAGCAATTCTCCAAACATAGGGTATAACCCCCGAGTTTGCAGATCCATTAAAAATCCTTGCTATTGGCCTTCAATTTTACGTGCCAGTTCCTTTAATATTCTTGGATGGAGATTATCTGGGCCCCTCAAATTTAGTCCCATTCAGCTTGATTTACATTAACTTTGATTTCCACCTCAGATGTGGAAATTTCTATTTCCATATCTTCATTGCCATTAGCTACCCTGCCACTACCTCTAAACTATTCATTAAAACATTAACATTAAAAACTGAGGGAAAGTATTTGTTTATGTGTTAGGCCATGCACAGATTATCTTTTATCTCCACCCCATGCTTAGCGTTCAGTGGTCCCCACTTCTTCTTTCCTTGTTTTCTTTTTATTTATAAGGCTACAGAACCTTTTACTATTGGTTTTAATTCCCCTTGCAAGGTGCACTTTGCTTGCTTCTTGGCAGTTCTCACTTTATCCCTACACTTTCTGACCTCCAAGAGGTAGCTTTCCATGCTGACCCATCCCCTCTTCCATTCCTTGTAGGCTGTCTACTTTCTTTTAATCACCTGTTTGAGATGCTTGCTCATCCAGCTTGGTTTGAAACCCTTCCCTATGACTTTTTTCGCCTTGCTTGAGATGCAAGCTTCAGACAGTTTCTGCAACTTTGACTTAAATTCCAAGCCTACTCCACATTCAGATAACTGAGTTCTTCAGTCCAGCCCATTTCCCTCACTACTACTCTTATTATTTTGAAGTTAGCCCTTTAGAAATCAATGACCCTAGTTTCAGATCTATCTTTATTTATTATTCCATTTAGTTTAAGCAGAGGTAATAAGGAAACAGTAATTTAAAAATGTTAAACTAACATCTAAATTTATGCTGTGTTTAAGTGCACAGCTATTTTTTAGAAAGTCATATGATTATATCTGGACAGCATTACACAGTGGGACAGATCATGTACCGCATTAAGGCAAATGTCAACCTCTTCCTGTCACAAAGTTGTCCTCTCCCCTAATGCAATCTCAGTCTACTGGATTGAGTCTCACTGTGCCACCCACTTTCTGTGTCCAGTGTACAGATAATGGCCAGGAAAGCCTCCTACATCCTGCTAATTACCAGCTGCTTTAAGTGCTCCATCAGACCACTGGGAACCAGCTTAAAAAAAAAAATTAATCAGGCCACTAATTCACATATGGAATCAGACCCAGGAGCACAAATGCACCTTTGCACCCTGTGGCGATGCGACGACTCACCACCGCGGCGCCTCCTGCTGGTCGTCTTGGGAATTAGCTCGTCCAGCTCCAGAGCGCCCTCTGCTGGCTGATGTCCTGCTTGCCGCTGGCCCGTGTCCCTCCCGGACCCCGGTGCCCCCTTGACCTTGGGTGCTGCCCCCTAGCAGTATCTCCACTCTATGGGTCTCCCCACCCATGGGAACCCCCAACCCTCTACCCCCACCTCACCTCAGCAGCTATTGCCAATCGCCATCTAGCCCCCGCTTACTGAGGCAGACTGCAGTCTACACCACTCATCAGCAGCAAGGGGGGTTTGGACCTGCCTGTGCAGCCCACAGTATGCAGTTCTGCAACCCCAGTACTCTTCCCGGTCTTTACCAAGGCCTGCAGCAGGGGATTTTCCAGCCTAGAGCGCCCCAGTTCCTCTGGCCTTTCCCCAGCCCTGCTCCACTCTAGGTACCCTGCTGAGCTCCCAAGCAGCCAGGCCTGTCTCGCTCCACAGTTAGAGAGAAACTCTGAGCTCCTGGCTGGCAGCCATTTTATAGGGCCAGCTGCAGCCTGATTGGGGAGGCAGCCACAGCTGGGGCCATGCCCCAATCAGCCTAGCCTATTGACTCCCCCAGGACAGCCCTTTCCCCAGGCTGTTTTAACCCCTTCAGGGCCGGAGCAGGTGACCACCCCCCTACATACCCCAAGTCAGACTAAGCTCTCCTCCCCAAGGATTGGGCTTAACATTGGCCATCACAAATATTTGACACTCAGTATTTTATGTGTCTCCACACCAGGGAAAAAAAATGTTTGCCTACCATGTGTAAGCCAACACATGGCAACTAATACAAGGTAAAATCCCAGTGAAGACAAGCCAGTCTACCGTTTTCACATGTGTTAGCAGGTCAAAGAACACACTAGGTGGGAATCCAAGGTTTACCTCAATCTGCTAATACGTTAAAATTACAAACTTCCTTGTCTTCACAAGGATTTTACCTTCTGTTAGCTAACATGAGGTAAACATGCACCTTTTGAAAGAGGACAGTGATTATGCATGTCTTAGGCTATATCTACACTGTCAATTATGATGTGACTGTAGCAAGGCTAGGCATACCCACTCTACCTTTAATCTAGCTAGCATAGGTAACAGTGGCAAAAGACGTGGTGGCACGGACTTCAGCACGGGCTAGCAACCCAAATACACATCCAGGATCTCCAGCAGGCTTGTACTGGGGCTGCTAGCCCATGCTGCCACATCTTCACAAACACTGTTGTTACCTGCGCTAACTAGATTAAAGCTAGAGTGAGTGCTATAATCACACCTTAACTAGCAGTGTAGACATACACACAGGTCTCAGAGTAGCACACACAGATTAAAAATGCTTTAAACACAAATTTACTTCATGTTAAACATTTCAATTAAAAGAGAGCTTTTTACATATAGGCTGAAATCCTTGCATAATCAGAATCGACCAGGGTATTAATTTCATATGCATTTTTTCACTGTACACTGATTATGTATGTACTGTTTTATTCCTGTAACCCATCAATATCCCTTGGAATTATTATTCAATCTATGCAATAGTTTGAATAAATGTCTGTATTTTCTGTGAATTTGTGATAACAGATTTTCCCGCTAATAGCTCCTAAAATACTTCCTGATCAATGTGCAACTACAATTAAATTCTCCACAAAATGCTACAGATTTAAGTGTTTGATAATTTACCAGAGATAGATATCCCTGATTATTCTAGAACTATTATGTTACAAAGATCCATGAAAACTGTCTGGTCATTAGAAATCGCTTCCAAGGACAAAACATTACACTTCCATTCAAACTCAATGTTTAATTCAGTGATACTCAGCCACAGACTCACAAGCCGCAACTGGCTCTTCGATGAGTCTCCTGCGGCACTTGGCAGCACATATTAAAACACTGATTATTAACCAATCAGGATGCTTTCACTATCTATTACCCAGTTGTAGTTGATAAAATAATAATACTTGGTCATTTTGCTAAATATTTCCTCCCATTATCCTTCTTAAATATGAATATATAGTACTATAGTAAATGAAACAATGAGTTCACACGGTGGCTCTTTTGGGTAATGCTGATAGCTCATTAGCTCTCGAATCACTGAGGTTTAGTATCACTAGTCTAATTTATATATTACTGCTTTATCTGAATATTATCAAATTGAATGTGTAACACTAGATAAAACATTAAAATTAACAGAACCCAACTATTTTCACAATAGAATTAAATCACAAATGTTTTTGTAGTTTAGAGCACTATTTATTGACAACTACGAAAAACAGTACAGTAGAACCTCCAAGATACAAACATCAGAGTTATGGACTTGGTCAACTGGATACCAAGTGAATCTGAAAGTAACCAATCAGGCAGCAGCAGAGACCCAACCCCCCCCCCCCCCCCAATCAAACAAATTCTGTACCGTGCCTGTATTACATCTTAAAAGTAGGCATATCTGGGCTGATTGTCCCCACCCCCACCCCTACGCACAAGGCAGTCACTTACAGCAAGACGCTGTGCTGCCAGCCCAAGGCAGCTGGAGCCAGCCAGCAGAGCAGGAACTGCACTTGGAACTGCACCACTTTCACCATCCCCCATCCCCACTCCAGCCAGGAGGGGAACACACCAGGATGCGGACAAGCTTGCAAACTCATGCAGGGGCTAAATAGGGAGCTCAGCTGCTGAAGCCTGACCTGGAGTGTCAGCTGATAGATCTGGAGCCCAAACTGCGCTTTGTTCATAGTTATGGACAACCTCCATTCCCAAGGTGTCCATAACTCTGAGGTTCTACAGGAAGCAGTGGTCTGAAGATCTAAGAACAGTCCAGGAGGTTATCTGTGCTCATCTCAAATATCACCAAGAAATCAAAAACAGACTTTGAAAATACTTTTTAGTATTTATTTTTCTCCCCCAAATTTTTTTATCTTTCACAATATGGGAAAGACAAATATGAAATGGTATTAAATACTTCAGTTTATCCTGAAGCCTCTATTTGTACCTGTGACAATTTCAAGTTCTAGTGTGTAGTAATTCTGAACTGTGGATGATTTTATCAAATTCAATAATGAAATTAATGTGTCACAGAAAGCCTATATGCACGCAGTTCCAGTATGAATTGGTAGAGTTGTATCCCATCTCAGCCAGGCCAGAGACAATGGTGAGCAATGAAGCACTCGAACAAACATTCAAACCTTGAGACAATGGGTTTGCTCTGACAGAAGACCGCACTTCCCGCTCCTCTCGTCTGAAAGGAGTGGAGAGGGTTAAGGATAATGGAAAGTTACCAAGAGGAGAATAAATACAATAGGTGACCACACCAGGAATCTATAATGGGGCTCAAAGGAAACAGGGGAGACAGCCATTTTGCACCAGAGAGTCTTCTTCAGGTCTCTTTAGCTCTGCATAAGCTCAAAAGCTTGTTTCTCACCAACAGAAGCTGATCCAATAAATGATATTACCTCACCCACCTCCACTCTTTAATATCCTGGGACAGACATGGCTACAACAACAATGCATAAATTTTGCACCAGAGAAAGATGAGGGAGGCTGCAGCAGGGGCAGGGTACACAAGGGAGCAGAGGAACCTGCCTGCTTGGAGGGCACAACACTTTTTCTATTTTGCAGGTCATGATTAAGGTTGCTTCATAAATTAATACAAAGAACTCTTTAGGATCCTGAATCATTAACAGAATAACACAGGTAGACTTTAAAAAAAATTATTTGAAATTTACGGAAGGAAAGTACTACATAGCTGCAGGTGCAGGCGGAAGTGGGTTCTGTTCTTCTGCCAAGAGCATCATTTGAGTACTACCTTCCAAAAGCCAGTTTTAATAAGAAATGAGGCAGGAGATTAAAATCATCATAGTTTATTACCAATTAAATTATTTTAAAGGTTTTTAAAAAACCTAATTGGCATCCTATCAAAATTCTTGAATTTCTGCCAAATCTTATATACACAAAATATAGTAGTCCCCTCATTTCAACATATTGTTGAAATCTCTGTAATTAGAAGTGAGAATGTAGTCTATAAACAAAAATGCCCACTTACGTCCCTTGGATAGTGTCACATGGAGCTGCATCAAATTAAAAGGTTTAACTATGGCAATTTGATATTAGCCTGCATATCCTGAGGATATTTAATTGAATATGCCTTTAATGATATAACCTGTGAGGCTTAGGAGGCAGTGCTCAAAGGATTAAAAACTGGAAACAGGTTTTGGAGACTGACTTACACACAACATGACTGGTTAATTCTCCAGATGTTATGATTTCCAAGTAGGTCATGGAACTGGGTGAAATTTGCTGATCTTCTGGTGCCACTGTGGCAATATACTGTTAGCAACGTTCTAAAGCAATTCATCTTTGCGTGAACAGGATGAACACAGTTCATTCACTATTTTGCCTAAAAATAATTGCTATTTGTTGGGATCTGATTTTTCCAAAAGAATTTCTGTTAACAGTTCTTTCAATTTCTGTTTAAAGGTTTTATGATTGCTTAAAGAAGCAGCTACCAAAATATACTGTGGACCTTTAAATCATTGTAAATGGGCCTACAACAAGTAGTCTCCTATTTTAAAACCATAAAATCTTTAATTTGTCTGTCATTACAGCACCTCTCTTCCCACCACCCCCTGCACAGCAAGCAGGAGGCTCCTGGGAGCAGCTCCAAGGCAGAGGGCAGGAGCAGCACACAGCAGTCGGGGGATGGACACCTGAACTGCCCGGCAATTGATAGCCTGCTGGGCGGCTGCCGCACAAAAAACTTAGGGGAGCTGATGGGGAGCTGCCAGCCCACCTTGGTTCCAAGCCCCCACCAGCTAGCTCCAACAGGCTGCTCTTCCTGCAAGCAGTGGACAAAGCAGGCGGCTGCCAAACAAAATTATAAGAAGGCACTGCGCAACTTTAAACGAGCATGTGCTCTAATAGATCAGCAATGTAATACTGTTAAATTGGGACGACATTAAGTGAGAGGTTACTGTACACAGGCTAGCAGCATGCTGGCCCGGGCAGCTTCGAGACACCAGCAGTATCTATGCTCTCTCCCTTTTTTACCCTCAAGAATGAGATGTGAGCTAAAATCACCTCCACCTGTGGGAAATGGTGCCAGTATTCAGTGTCATTGACCTATACTACTTGAATCATCCAACCAAACAAGGAATTCCCTTCTTGTTTCCCCTACAATACTCACCATGGCTGGTGCAGTGCCTGGCAGCATACACAAGCAATCCCAAGCAGAAGTGACAATGTATTGCTTAAAACTTTTTGGGAGCAAGAGGACTGAGTTTGGCATCTTAAAATTCGCTTCCGTAAAGAATGCTCTCACTATGCTACCTCTATGTGTTTTATCTTCAGCTGCTGCAACTGTGGCCTCCAGGGTCTCCCCTCTCCACACTCGCAGAATGCCTGAGACAGATGAAGAGGAGAAAGAACAGGACTCCGGATGACATGTTCAGTGAGATCTTGCACGTCAGTGCTGCATCAGTCTATGAGCACAGGGCCTAGAGGATGAACATTACGGACAGTCTGGAGAAAGAAAGGGCAAACAGGAGAAAGGCTCAAGGAGTCCTACGAGGAAAAGGAGAGGGAGTTGCACCAGGGCATAATGGGGCTTCTCAGGAAGTAAACAGATGCTGCAGACTAGTGGACCCACAGATTCAACAATCCTGGACTCATCTCCCTCTGCAGTCCACTGAGAGCTTCATCTCAGGACTTCCCTATACCCCCAGCCCTCCAACATTCCATGTGGCATCAGGGGTTGCTGCAGCATATGCACCACTCCACCCCAGGGGACATTAAAGACAATCACAGCTCCACATACACAGACCTGTGAAAGCCACAAACGTAGGTGTAGCTGAAATGGACATTAATGTTCTTTCCTCTTAATAAATTAAGAGATCAGAACTTATGAAGTTTTATTACATTTTCAATGTATTTGTTTTTAAATGGCACAGGGATTTTTTGCACTGATTTTGTTACAGAATAAAGTTCTATTTGGAACATAATTCATCTTTAAAGCTCAAAACATATGCTGCCAAGTCCTCTGCAGTTCTGAAAGCAACCAATGTCCTGTTACTGCAAAATGTGACAACTCATAGGATCATTCAAAAACAAAACTAACTTTTGCACTAACGATGTTATATTCCTACATGTACAGCAATCACCACACAATTCCCACCAGGCCACAAAAGAGCAGTGCCACACAGAGCCAGACATTACAACACCACACAGTACTCTGGTTCAGTGTTAAAATGTTTCAAAGCCTCCCTGAGCCACAAAACTCCACGTTGAGCTCTTCTAATAGCCCTTGTATCTAGTTCAAATTCTGAAGACAGCCACTCCACCTCAGCGGAAACTTTTCCCCCTTTGCTTCACGTACATTATGAAGAACACAGGAGGCAGCTACAGACATTGGGATATTTTACTCAGAGGTCCAATCTTGTGAAAAATGCCAGTGATCCTTCAAACAACCAAAAGCACATTCAACTGTCATTCTCCACCTATTGAGCCAGTATTTGAATCCTTGGTGCTGCTGAGGTGGCCAGGGTACAACTTTATGAGCCAAGGAGGCACGCGTTGTGCCCCTGGGGAACCCAGACTTATTGGCATTTCAACATTCCCAATGGTAATCCTACAGTCAGGAAAGAAAATCTCTGAGCTTTAAGCTTTCTGAACAGTCCTCTGTTCTTAAAGATGAGAACACCATGCACCTTCCCTGACCAGCCCATACTGATGTCTGTGAAACACCTCCAGAAATCCACCAATGCTTACATAACCATTGAAAATGTAGCTCTTTCTGCTGACGTACACTCAGTGGTATGGTGGTCTGGTGCCCAAAATAGGGATATGCACACCGTCTACTGCTCCACCACAGTTTAGAAACCACATTGCTGCAAATCCATCCATTATGTCCTGCACATCGCTCAGAGTCACTCTCCTGTGTAGCAGAAGGCGATTAATGACCTTGCGCTCTTGCATCAGGACAGCCCCCACAGTTGATTTCCCAACTCCAAACTGATTCCTGACTGACCAAGAGGATTCTGGTGTTGCAAGTTTCTACAGGGCAATTGCCACTTGCTTCTCCACTGTCAATGTAGCTCTCATTTTGGTATCCCTGTGCTGAAGACCTCAGACAACCTCGGTGCACAGACCCAAGAATGTGACCTTTTCACATCCAAAAGTTCCACAGCCACTGCTCATCATTCCAAACCTGCATTACAACACAATCCCACCAGTCAGTGCTGGTTTCTCAGGCCCAGAAGCAGCACTCCACCATCTGCAGCTACTCTGTGAATGACACCCACAACCTTAATTGGTTCTTGCTATGTCCCACAACAATGTATCCTCCACAGAACTGTCACGTTCTCCACTGATTCAGTTCTTTCGCTGGCTTTGCAAATACTCCAGGATCGTGCATCCTGTACTTGCAATGCTCATGACAATAGCGCACAGCTGTGCAGACTCCATGTTTCTGTCAGAGACTGCAGACAGACAGGAGACCATGTGGGTTTGTGGGATTTTGAAGAGAAAAAAAAAAGGATGAAAAAAATTATAGGAGAGAGATAACATTATGGGATGGAGACAGCTGCAAACTGGGAATTTGACCCCATGCACACAGTCACTAGGAATGTAAATACCATTTAAAGAGTTAACCATTTAAATGATTAAAAAATATTTTGTTTAAACAGTTAACCAATTAAGTGGCTGGGGCCAATCCCATTGGCCAGCACAGCCAGAGCCGCTCAGCCGGTCCCGCTCCAGCTGGGCTGAATGGCTGGGGCTGCCTGGCGCGGGAGTTATTAGTTAAGACAGGTTAACTGGTAAGAATAATGCTTACCGGTTAACATTTTACATCCCTACCAGTCACCTCTGTGCAACTCATTTTGGCTCAGACATGCACTGCCAAAACCTCCCAAAACACAGTGCATTGGACGGCGCGAATTGCACAATGGAATACCCATGGTGCACCACACTCTGCATTGATACAAGCTCTCCTGATGTGTACGCACACCGCCAACACAAGGAGCCAAGTATGCATGCTCACAAGTGGCTGTATGCCAATGGTCACCAACTGGTCGATCCCAGAGGAGCTCCTGGTCGAACGTGATCTCCAGCAGCACAGCAGGGCTGCTGCTAAGACAGACTCCCTGTTTGCTCGGCCCCACGCTGCTTCCGGAAGTGGCCAACGCATGCCCATGGCCCCGGGGGCAGGGGTCTCTCTCTGCATGTTGCTCCTCCCTGCAAGCACTGCCCCCACAGCTCCCATTGGCAGGGAACGGGAAGCTGTAGCCAATGTGAGCTGCTGAGGCAGTGCCTGCAGAGGGACGGCGCGCATTGCCACGTACCACCTGCCTCTACCCCCCCAGGGGTGCATTGGCCCCTTCCAGGAGTGGCGTGGAGCCAGGGTAGGCAGGGAGTCTGCCTTAGCGGCAGCCACATTACACCACCAACCGGGAGCCATCAGAGGTAAGTGCTGCCCAGCGGGAGGCCGCACTCCGACCCCCAGCCCTGAGTCCCCTCCTGGAGCCAGCATCCCAAACCCCCTCCTGCACCCCAACCGCCTGCCCCAGCCCTGACCCCGCTGCACCCCAACACTCTGCCCCAACCCAGAGCCCCCTCTTGCACCTCTCCCTCCCAGAGCTTGCACCCTTCACCTCCTCTTGCACCCCAATCCCCTGCCCGACTCATCCCAGAGCCCCCTCCCACACTGTGAACCCCTCAGCCCCAGTCCAGAGCCCGCACCCCCCCCCCGAACCTCAAACCCCCTACCCCAGCCCAGTGAAAGTGAGTGAGGGGGTGGGGGGTCGAGTGAGTGGGAAGGTGCAAGGCCTTGGGGAAGTGGCGGGGTAGATCCTGGGTTGCCCTTACATTCAAAAAGTGATCTTGGGTGTAAAAAGGTTGGAGACCACTGCTGTATGCCAACATTACTTGAGTCGACATAAGTCTGTAGTTTAGACATGGCCTCAGACGAGTAGGAACTTAAGCTCCAGTCACTTTCACTTAGGCATATTTGAAAATTTTCTCAGGTTCACCTGAAATAATCAGTTTAATTCACTGGCTACAGTTAATCTCTGGTCTTTTAATATATCACTTAGTTATAAATGTGAAACATGTTTTGATAAGAGAAGTTAATACATCCAAAACATTTAAGGTTATTTTAATAAAAATAACAGTATGTGCTGTTTTCCTTAATTAAATTCCAGTTACCATCCTAATGCAGTTTGATACTGATAAAGAGCAAAAAAGTTAATTTTCTAGTAAATAAGCAATATAGTCACCATTTTCTAACATACTAAAAATGTACAATTAGTAAGAAACAGAAGTTAAGCTATATAATTGCTTAAATAAAAAGCAGGTGTGCGCCTGTGCGCCTTCTGGTTTGGTTTTCTTTGTTCGGCGTGGCCGGCACCATTCCCAGTTGCGCCCGCTGGCGCTAAATATATTCCCTCCACGGTGCCCCGGCCTCCCGCAGGGACTGGCTTCTGAGCTACCTGGCGTTGAGGAATGGAGGCGGGTCTATGGTAGTTGGAGCAAACTTTCTTGAGAATCTTTCCAGTGAGGCTCCAATGCAGGGGCGGAAGTGTTAATTGCCTCCGCATTGCTCGCGTTAGAATGACAGGTGCCGAACGCAGGCCGGTTCTTCAGTGGGGGGGAGGCGGAGGCTCTAGACTGCCACTCTGAGGCTGTTGGCGTGGCTGAACTACCAGAGGCGTGGGGTGAGCGACCAGTGGCCGAAGTGGGGATGGATGGATGCAAGGCAGGCGGCGCGGAGGCTGGAGAGGGGTGGTGGCAGGGGGAGGTGGCGGTGGTGCGCATGGAGAGTGGAGGGTGGCTCGAGCTCAAAGCGGCGGCCACAGGCTGCATGAGAGGTGGCCAGAGGCAATCGTTGGAGTAGAGTGAGGCTCGAGCTGCGCTGGACGCGCGCGCGATCAGCGTCTGCCAGGAGATGATGGCGTTGTCGTGGAGCGCCGGTGCGGCGCCGAGCGCCGCGCTGGGATGGGTGTGGAAGCTCGCGCGAAGGTGGGGGAGGCCGGGCGGGTTAAGATGGGCGGGCGAAGAAGGAGGGGCAGAAGAAGCCGGGGCGAGGGTGAAGGCGGAGAGGGCCTTTGGTAGGAAGGAGGGTGAAGGGAGTGGCAACCAGGGCCGCCTCACAATATAGGAGAGACTCGCCTGCCCTTGCGGATGGGAACCAGGGAGGGAAGGAGCCGGAGAGGAGAGAGAGAGAAGAGAGAAGGTAGCCATAGGGAGAGTCAGGAGGACCTGTGGAGGGGGGCCAGAGGCCGTTCAGGTCAGGGGGTCGGTCAGGGCGCGACGGTTGGCGAGGCCCTTCGGGAGGCTCTTCAGGAAGCGGAGACCCGGAGTCGGTAAAGAGGAGGGCACCTCCGCCGACGGGCGCCAAGGCGGACACCGCAAGCAGGTGGACGACGAGCGGGACTCCCACAGACACCGCCTTCTTAAGGATGAAGAGGTACCACCAACACGGGGGGGAGGAGGTACCCGTAGGGTTGAGGACCTCTGGTCACGGTTGAGCCTAACCTCTTCCATGTTGCCATCAGGTCACAGCGCGAAAGAAGGCCTCTCTGGCTCATGGCAGCGCGGGCTCTTCGGGTTCCTCCTTGCTATCTCTCGTGGTGGAAGGGAACAGAGTCTGGCAGCTGGGGCCTGAGAGGATGCTGAAGTCGGCCAACTCTGCCTGTGTGAGGAGAGCCCCAGCTGGGAGGTGATGGGAGGCAGTGTGGAGCTCGAGAGCGGGGGTTGCGCCAGTGCTGCTGCCAGAGCGGCGGAGGGAAGGCCATGGTGGGGCTGTACCCTCCGAGCTGAGCAGGCACGGACAGCAGGATGGGAGTGGGTGAGAGGCATAGAGGGAAGGTCGAACGATAGAGGGTGGGCCGAGAGGAGAGGCCCAGGCGTGCTGAGAGAGGAAGAGGAAGGAGAGGGGAAGAGGAGGGGCTGGAGGCCTCTCCCGCCCCTGCGAAACTGGAGAACTGGCTGGAAAGAGGCCCCGGACCGGACCGCGCCGGAGTGAACCACGGTGGACCAGAGAAACGAAAGTGCGGCACTCCCGGAAGGAAGAAGGTGCACTCGGAAAGAAAGGGAAAGCGCGCTGATGAGAGGACCCAGGGGCTGGAGAGAGAGAGGAGGATGAGCCAGCAGAGGGGCAGCAGCTCACTGCTGCTCCCAGAGGATAGGCTAGAGCTGTTGCTCCAGCGCCTTGCTACAGTCGACCGAGGTTCAGGCAGTGGTCGGTGAGGTCACACAGAAGGCCCCTGGTCGGTTGGAGAGGGCGCGATGTGGTGGCGGCGCGTGAGGCCTTGGCGGGGCAGCGAGGTGAGTAGGAAGCCCCCTCGAGAAGGCGAGGGGCGGGCGGGGCGGGAGGACCCCAGGGGTGCAGAGAAGGTGGTGCCAAGGACGGGGCGGGCAGCGCCCGCGGACGGTCGGGGGCGGGACGAGAGCCAGCGCGTCGCACTCCTCGGCGTGGCGGAGGAGTCTGACCACGGACACGTCGGCGGCGGCGTCGCGCCCGCGCCACGACGAGCGTGGTGGGGCGGTCGTGGCGGACGGAGGTGGAGCCATGCCATGACCGGTGATGCGGTGGGTCGGCGGGCCTGGCGACCGGGACCGCGGCGGTATGTGTCGTGAGAGGGGCGTTGACCAGATCCGGAGCGATGAGAGAGACGACAGTGCGGCTGAGGACAGACCGACGCCGAGGTGGTGCGAGGATGAATTCGCCGCGCTGAGGGTGAGGAGGTCGGACGCTGGGAGCAGAATTCCAGCGGCCGTGACAAGAGGACCGAGGATCCACGGCGCCACCTGCACCAGCGAGATGGCGAGTCGGGTCGACAATGCCCGCTGCACCTGTAGGGGTAGACAGAGATCCTGACGGCGCGACCCAGGCTCTGCCTACTGCCATGGCTGTTGCAGCCACACCGTATGCACTTGGGCACCTACATGGTGGTGGCACGACCGGAAACCAAGCTGCTGCTACTGGTAGAAAGGAAGTTGGCGGAAGTGGGGGTGCGAACCAGAGGGTAAGCGCTTGACTGGTAGTAAGCGTGGCATGGCGCATGCGTCAAAGGTATTCCCGATCCAGAGAGGAATGCCGATCCCCCAAGGTATTTGTTCGAATGAAATTGCCAGGCGAGCATTTGCAGAGCTGGGTCGGGAGGGTTCAGTAACCAGGAATCCAGAGTGGGATATAGGGTGTAGAAGGGGAATCCTCTCCCTTTGGTCCCTGTCTGGAGGATTCGCCCCCTGCCCAGCAGGTCTGGAGGTCCACCTCCCCTGGCACACGTCTTCAGAGAGGGCTGGTGGTCTGGAGGAGAGGAGGAGGTGGGTGGGGGGGGAGGGGGGGGGAGGGGAGGGGAGGGGGGGGACCCGGAAGGACTGGGGACAGAGAACTGGACAGTCTGGAGAGACGCAGTGCGAGGACAGGGATAGGGAGGGGGGAGGCGGGAGAGCGAAAAACCGAGAGTGGAGATGGAGAGGAGGGGCCGAGTGATGGAGGATGGGGCGATTGGGCCTGACGGGACTGCTTGCGCGGTTGCGCCTGGCCGGCGCCGGGGGAGGGAAGCCGCGGGGCGATTGCGGACGGGGCCGAAGGCCGCTTGGGACGGACGCCCTGGCGGTGGGACGGGCACGCGTGCTGCGGTTGCCCCGCGACGAATGCCTGCCTCCGGCGCGGCTGCAAGAGTGCCCGGCGCGGCGATGCCCTTACGTGGTCTCTGGATCCGCGATGGCGTCTCTTTCTGTTTCATGGCGGTCTTTTTCATAATTTGCCTTGTCCATTGCAGGATGGGCAGAGGCACTGTGCCGAGCGTCTCGAGAGTCGGATTACGAGCATGTGAGGATTGTCCGCGCGGTCGTCCGCGTCCGCGTCTGCGCGCCGCCGCGTCCGCCGTCGAGCGCTCTCCGAGCCGAGACGAGTCCGCCTGTCGCTGAGAGCCTCATCATCGAGTTTTCCGGAGAATTTTCGGTAGGGGTCAGGTGATGCTGCCAGCCAGTCCCAGGGATTCCAAACACGGCCATGGCCATTGCCACCAGTTGGTTAGGCGGCGGCGCCTGCAGGCGCACTCCACGGTCTAGCGCGCTCGGTTAGCGAGCGCGCTCGCGTCCCGCGCGTTCCGCCGGCGCGGGGCGGTTGACCACGGCATTTCAGGACCGCACGCCAAGCGAGTCCGGGTTGGCCGGCTGGGACTGCAGTGGGAGTACCGTGAGCCAGCCGACACGGCGCGCCGGGCACTGCGGCGGCGGGGGGGGGAGCGGTGCGTGGCGTTCCGCGTGGCGCAGTGTTATGTCACCGAGTGAGTGTCAGGGTGCACCAGCGTTCCGGACGGTCCTCATATTCTAGGGTCTCTTTCCCTCCTCCTGCCACTCCTCACCGGAAGGCCGCCTGCACCCGACACCGGCGGAGTAGATGGCCTTGCGGTCAATCCTAGATCGGGCCGCCCTCAGAAGGCGGGTCTTTAGCAGAAGTTCTTCCAACCGGTGGCCTCCTGGGCGATGACGGGATGGGGCTCAGCCTCAGCCAGGGCCGGGCGGCAGCCAGAGGCGGCTGCCAGGCGCGGGGGGACGCTCGCGGGGCTCCTCCGGCCGGACTGATCGCGGCGCGAGGCGACTCCTGCCTTGCCGCGCGCGCGGCGAAGCGCCGCGCCCGCGGCCGAAGCGGGTGGGGCGCGTGACCCCAGGGCGCCCCAGCGCCCCACCACCCCAGAGGGTTGGGCGCCTGGGTGGTGGGGGCGGCAATGAGGCGGCAACCGGCGGTGGCGCGCGCCGAGGCGGCCGCAGGGGCCAGAGGCGGGCGGAGCGGGGGCGAGGCGAGGGAGGGCCGCCGTCCCGAGGCCCGGCGGGGGCCCGGCGGCCCCCGGTCGCGACCGAGCCGGACCCCGACCGGACCGGGTTCGCCCCGGGCGCGCCCGTCCCGCGGCGGGAGCCGACCGCGGGGCCGACGCGGCCGGGAGCCGGCGGCGGGCCGCGCGGCGCCGCGGGGCTCCGTGCTCCGCGTGCGCTCGCGGCCTGCGACGCGGCTGACGGGCCGACCGCCGGGACCGGGACTACGACCGACCGGACGCGGGACTGCGATCGGGACTGGCGATGGGCGAGCGGCGATGCGAGCGATGGTGAGCGTCCGGGACGGCGCGACGCGGGCGAGCGCGCGGCGGCTGGGCTAGAGGCGGTGCCGAGTGAGCGAAAGGGAGGTGGTGGCGGCGGGCGCCCGGGTCGCCGCAGATGGCGGCCGACGCCGCGGCCGGGCATCCGGCGGTGCCGGGGCCGCCCGCTCGGTGCCGGCTCCAGCGAGGCTCTGCGCTGCGCGGCTGACGCGACGCCGGCCGCGGCAGCCGCCTCTGGGGCCGGCCCCGCGGCGCCCGGCGCGCGACGGCGGGGCCGGGAGCGCGGGGCGGGCGGACCGGCCGCGGCTCGCGCGCTGGCGTCTGTCCACGGGGCGGGGCACCGGCGCACTTTAGGCGCTGCCACTCAGCACGCACTGCTTAGCGGGACTTAGCTATGGCGCTGGGGCTTGGGCGAGCGAGCGGCGTCGGGTGGGCGGGGGTGGGCGGGCGCGCGGTGGGGCCGGCGGGCGACCCGGCGCGGCCGGGCGTGGGGCTGGTGCGGGGTCGGTCCGTGCCGGCGCGGGCGTGCCGCTGGTGCGAGCGACGGTAATAATCTGCTTCGTGCCCTGTGCCGCTGCGCGTCCGCGTCTCTTCCGCAGCTAAGAAGGCATAAAAACAGAGTGTCTGCTGCGCGTCCGATGTCCGAGGCACGGGCAAGAGGAGCAAGCGCCGTATAGGCTGCATAGGGCACAGGCAACACAGGCACACAGCGCAGCCCGGGCCCTGTGCATGAGGCAGAGGGAGGGGGGGAAGGGAAGACCCCTTAACCAACTACTATCTAGAAACACTACAACAACTACACTAAGAAAGAAAAAGAAAACTAACTATACAAACTAAATATATATAAAAAAAAAAAAGACGAAGGTGTGGTGGTGGTGTGGAGGGCAGAGAGCACCACAGTTCCGACCCGGGCGCGGCGGAAAGAAGGAGAGGGGGAGAGGCGGACGGGGGGTTGGGGTATATATAGCGCCCATAGCGCGCCGCCACCAGGCGCCGCGCCGGCGGGCTGGGAGGGGAAAAAAAGGAGAAGAAGCACGCAACGCGCACACCTAACTGGAATGCATTGGAGCAATCACTCGAAGAAGAAGTGTACGCAGTTATTGTTTACCCTCCTAGAGTAGCAAAAATGTACCAAATCTAGTATGAAGACTATTTAGTGGTCAACATGTTTTAATGGGATGCAGCCTTCTTTAGAAAAGAAACTGAAGTACATATGTAAAGAGTTTATTAAAATTATTTAAATTGAGCCTATTTGGTGATTTAAATCACCTTGATTTAAAAATCAATCCACCCATTTTCATACCTCTCTCTAAACCATCTGATACAGTATAGCACTGGATACCAGAACAGAGACCACTGGTCTGAAATGGTAAGGCACTTCCTACAGTGGGAAGACATTTTGTATCTAATTACGACTTCCATTTATTACTCCCTATCTACTTATTAATTCTGGTAAACCAGCTTTTTAGAACCAGATAAAGATAGTGGGACACAATCAAAGATTTTGCAGAGATACTCTAGCCCTAAACTGTGTTTCATTCTTACAAAAGTGATCATTTACAGGACCAACTTCTGTTGGGTGAGAAAGGCAAGCTTTCAAGCTTACACAGAGCTCAAAAGTTTGTCTCTCATCAACAGAAGTTGGTCCAGTAAAAGATATTACCTCACCCACCTTGTCTAATATCCTGGGAATGACACAGCTACAACAATACTGCATGAAGTGATTATTTGACAGTTCCCCCTTGTATTTCTTACTAGAGTGAAATTTAGTTTAATCTTATGAGCACTTACTTTTCCCAGGTCATTCAGCTAAGCAATATAATTAAGTGGGACAGCAGCTCTCAAACAGTCTATAGGCACCTGATGATTGGTGAATCACTTCCCGGTAGTCTGCAAACAGAGAGGGGGAGAACTCTCCATAAAAAACAGATGTGGCTACCACCAGGAATAGCCCAGCTTCTTCCAGCAGGGAGCTTTACTGCCTCCATGAAGAATAAAACCCTACCATGTGAAGAGGAGTCAAACCACCACCATCACTGCCCCACCCCCCACAAAAAAAAAACAACAAAGTGTGGTAGGGAGGAGCAAAGGATGGGACCAAGAGCTTTGGACACAAGATGCTGGAAAAGGGGAGCCAAGGAAAGCAGGCCAGTGGATAGAACAGTTAATGGTACTGTACTTCCAAGCATTTCATTCTAGGACAGGGTGGACAAACTTTTTAACCTGAGGGCTACATCTGGGTATGGAAATTGTATGGTGGGCAATGAATGATGCCCAAATTGGAGGTTAGGATGTGGGAGAGGGTGAGGGCGCCGGCTGGGGATGCAGGCTCCGGTGTGGGGCTGGGGATGAAGGGTTTGGGGTAGAGGAGGTTGATCTGGAATGGGACCGAGAGATTCAGAGGGCGGGAGTAGGATCAGGGGTGGGGCAGGGGCACGGCAGCAGATCATGGGTGCAGGCTCCAGGCAGTGCTTACCTCAAGCAGCTCCCAGAAGCAGCAGCATGTACCCCCTCTGGCTCCTACGCAAAGGCGTGGCAAGAGGGCCCTATGCGCTGCTCCGTCCACAGGCGCCGTTGCCCCTGCAGCTCCCACTGGCCATGGTTCCAGGCCAATGAGAGCTACAGAGCCAGTGCTTGGGGTGGGGGCAGCGTGCGGAGTACCCTGGCTGCCCCTACGCGTAGGAGGGAAGACATGCCACTGCTTCCAGGAGCCACGCAGAGCGGGGCAAGCTCCTGACCCGGCTCCCCAGTGGGAACTCAAGGGTTGGATTAAAAGGTCCAACGGGCTGTACGCGGCTCATAGTTTGCCCATCCTTGTTTTATGAATATCTGTCACCATTTGGCCATTTGTAATCACCATTATCAGCACAGCATTCTTTCATTAATATAACATATTGCATATTTTTTAAATCTACCCAAGATCTAATCTATCAGCACAAGGATTATTTAGTTGAAAATGTAGGTGGAGTCAGTGTGGGGCTTGAGGAGGAAATGTCTCTCGTAAATTAATAATAAATCCTTTAACTGGTTGCTTCTTGACCGATTGGGCTTTTAGAGTCGGAATCTCCATATTTGCTTGTGTAATTTTAATTTTTAACTCTGTTCTACCCAGTCAGGTGTAATGGATGGGAAATACAGGGTTTGGGCAATTTCTTCAGCCACAACGGATCACATTTCAAATCAATAAATTTGAAACAACCTACTTGATTAATGTATAACTATATCAAGCCAAACCTGGGTGCCTAAAATTAGACATTTTCAGGGGTGCTGAATACCCAAAATTCCCACCGAAGTGAATGTTCATGGTAAGGTGCTTAGAACCTCTATAAGTCAAGCCATTTACATATAAATAGCTAAATTTACATATAAAGGCTAAACCACATCAACAGTTTTAAGAATATTTTACTCTTATTCTTTTATTTTTAATGTAGGACTTTCTTTTAGTCTTCTATCTTGTGAGCATAGTTATATGGCCACTTCAGCACAAACCTGGTTTATAAGATAAAAATCATGTCTTTGCTAACAGAATTCCTCTGTTATATGCATTCAGTGTGAAAGATGGAATTCCCAAACTTTTTCAAAGCAGGCTAACTCATACTGCCTCAAGAGCCTTTTAAACCCACACTACTGGCATTTCTAAATATTTTCACAATAAAGGCCTGGCAAGGCCATCTCCCTAACTGCTTTAAGTAGTCAACAAAAAAGATTAATCATAGTAACTGCTTTGTATACAGCAACCAATTTCCAAGTTAATATTGTTTGCATTACATTAGAAATTCATTGTGTTAATTTATAACACCATTTATAGAGCTTCATGCAATTAAAACAATGTCACAACACCTTCAGAGAAAATCATTTCAAACAGCCTGAGCTGAATGTAACTACAAAGGCTAAAAGAATGAAAAAGTAACATTAATTAATTGAGCTGTTTAAGTAGGGGACCTTGTCTATATTTGTTGGCCATAGACCTATCAAGTGTCATTATGTTTCATTCAGGAAAAGGTTTAAAGGACTAGTAGCTTTCTCTGTTAATATTATTCCTCACTGCTCAATTAATTTTAATGAAATATTGTAAAAATAGATTTCTCTTACTGAGAAATAGTTTATAGTGTGAGAGCTGTATACCGGCATACTGTCAGGAAGGAGGTGGCTACAGCTGAGGAGCATTCGTGCACATGAAGAATGCATTGAAAACGTGCATACGGAAACCTTCAACATTGAGGAAGGAATCCAGCTGAAGAGAATTTCAGTAGCACCATCAGGGGAGGAGGAAATGACTCCTTCAGTGGTTACTTCAAGCAGTGCTCCACTCCTGCCCCCAACCCACCATCCAGAGAGAGAAAAAGCTGGTATGCTGTCCTGGCAACGAGGGATGAGGAATCTCTCCCAATGGTGGAGAACACAGCATGTACCCCCAAGTTGGGGAGGATCGAAGCTGCCACTCCCAAGAGGAAACAAAGGTATGACCCTGAGCATATCAGAGGTGACTACAGGGGGCTCCAGTAATGTGAAGGAGCTGGGGCACAGGTGGTGTTCTCACTGATCCTTCCTGGATGTCTGTCTCTGCCCTTGCCCTTGACTAGAAGTAAATGCATGGCTGCACGGATGGTGTAACCAGAAAGCCTTCGGCTTCCTCGAACACAGGATGCTGTTCTGAGAAGAAGGCGAACTGAGTAGATATAGAGTTCACCTATTAAGAAAGGGGGAAAAGTATCTTTGGGCACAGATTAGTTAAATTAGGAACTGGGCTTTAAACTAGGTTTGATGGGGCAGGAGACAAAAGCCGACAGGTAAGTCCAGCCATGGAGACCTGGGTGAAGGATAGGAATCTGGGGAAAACATGGGCAATCACACCAAGGACAAAGTAGAGAAGGGAATATAGAGGGGAAAAATTAACATCTTAGAGGTCCATATCCTAATGCTAAATAACTATGGGGAATAAATAGAACGAACTAGAAATACTAGCGAGTAATGACAATTATGACAAAAATGGCATCACAGAGACTTGGTGGGATAATTCACAACTAGAATATTGGTATAGAAGGGTAAAGCTTGTTCACAAAGGACAGTCACGGGAAAGAGGGAGAAGGTGTTGCCTTATATATCACAGATATATACACTCTCTCAGAGGCTGAGATACAAGGCGGAGGCAAACCTATTGAACTTATCTGGGTAAGGATAAAAGGGCTAAAATAAATAAAGGTGATATGGTAGGTGCCCACTACAGACCTCTTAACCAGGAAGAAGAGTCAGATGAGATTTTTTTTAAAAGAACAAAATCATCCAAAACATAAGACTTGGTAGTAATGGGAGACTTGAATTATCCAGACATTGGTTGGGAAAATAATACAGCAGGGCACCGATTATCCAGCAAGTACATGGAATGTACTGGAGACAACTGTTTATTACAGGATACATCAAGTGACTATGGGAGACGCTGTTCTAGATTTGACTCAGACAGGGAAGAACTAGTTGAGAATTTGAAGATGTAAGGCAGCTTGGGTGAAAGTGATCATAAAATGACAGCGCTCATGATTTGAAGGAATAGCAGGACGGAAAACAGCAGAATAAAGACAAAGATCTTCAAGAAGGAAGACTTTAGCAAACTCAGATAACTGTTAGGTAAGATCCCGTGCGAAGCAAGTCTTAGGGAAAAAGGAGTTCAGGAGAGTTGGCAGTTTTTTTAAAGAAAAACATTTTTAAGGGCACAAGAGCAAACTATCCCAATGTATAGGAAAGATAGGAAGTATGATACAAGACCCACCGGTTTAACCAGATGTTAAATGACCTCAAACTCAAAAAAGTCATACAAAAAGTAGAAATTGGGTCATATTATGAAAGATAAATATTAAAAACACCATAAGCATATAGGGACAAAATTAGAAAGACCAAGACAAAAAAAATGAGGTTAAGCTAGCTAAGGACATAAGAGTTCACTTAAACATTAGGAAAAACTTTCTAACTGTAAGAGTAGACTCATAGGACTTTAAGGTCAGAAGGGACCATCATGATCATCTAGTCTAACCTCCTGCACAATGCAGGCCACAGAATCTCACCCACCCACTCCTGTAACAAACCCCTAACCTATGTCTGAGTTACTGAAGTCCTCAAATTGTGGTTTGAAGACCTCAAGCTGCAGAGAATCCTCCAGCAAGTGACCTGTGCCTCATGCTGCAGAGGAAGCTCTGGAACAAATTACATAGGGAGGTTGTGGAATCTCCATCACTGGACATTTGTAAGAACAGGTTAGACAAACGCCTGTCAGGGATGGTCTAGATAATCCTCAGTCCTCCCTCAGTGCAGTGTTGTCCTATTGAGGTCCCTTTCCTGTCCTACGTGTTATGATTCTATAATATTTGGTCATAGATTAAACAGCAATATTCACCTTTTAAAAACCCCAAAACAGGTTCAGCAGTCAAACAACTTGCTTACAAAATTCCTAGTCAAGATTAGTACATTTGAGCACTTCAAAAGTCTAAAATACTCTCATCTTAAAACACAACCCCCCTAAATACTCTGTACCTACCATAGCTATCAGTAACACTTAGCATTACTAAAACTAAGAGGGGGTGGGGTGGGGGACTTTTTTTTTGGCAGTTTGGTTACTTTGTGCATAGTCTCTGCCATCCTACTTATCAACAGCCTAATCAGCATTATGACTCCACCTATCAGGAAGTAGGAGACAGACAATCTGTCAATCAACTGCAGTAGATTAGCTCCAACATCACTTTTTCGTCAGAACTGCTTGCACCACCACCTCCTCCTTTCTCAGTAGCAAGAAGGTAGAAGACAAAATGAAAGAAAGGAGAAGAAAAAGGAGTGAAGAGACAAGGAGGATAAATAGCTGGACAAGCCTGCACCTCCCCCGCTCCAATCAACCCTAGAGGAACAATTTTTCCGGGCTCCAAGAATCTCAGACCAAGCAAGCTCTAATTTGAAGGGGACCCGCTCTGAATGTGTCCCTGGCCATTCTGGGCCCTGCTTCCAATTCAGTCTTTGTTTCCCACACCAAGAGAATGACGATCACAGGTGCAGTTTTACCCACAACTAATACATGCCAGCACATCTTAGCACTCACACTAAGGGCTTCTCATTCAGCACCAAGCTCCACTGGGATGTAGTGTAGCCAATCAGCACATTTTATCACCCACTTATCTCATTATGTGATGTTATGGTCAATTCATACACTATTTCATATATAATCAATGTATGCTAAATTGATTTAAGTTATGAGGCATAGGCTTCAGAACACTTGACATAAGCGAGTGACTTGGAAATAACCCTATGCCAGCAAAATAACTACAAAAGATGTACCAATAGGTAATGTTACAAAAAACTAGATTGCAATAAACAGCAAGGTACTGTCTAAGATCACAAGACACCTGATTGCAACATCATGGATAGTCCTGTTTCGACCACAAGATACATGTTGTATGTAGATACTAATGAGAATAAGAGGAACTAAGAATAACCTATGAACAATGAGGTATGCCAATATTCATGGGGTAGGGAAGTACAGATAAGGAAAAGAGGATTGAAACCCTCATGCATATGCATAGTGTTAGGTGTGGCCAGATTACAATAAGAGAGGTTCCCTGGTTGGGTAAAAAAGTGGGAAAACCCACAGAACCAACCCACAAGAAACCATCCCTCTAACGATGATCGTCTACTGCAGGGGTGGCCAACCTGAGCCTGAGAAGGAGCCAGAATTTACCAATGTACATTGCCAAAGAGCCACAGTAAGACGTCAGCAGCCCCCCGCTCCCAGTGCCTCCCACCCACTGGCAGCCCCACCCACCAATCAGTGTCTTCCCTCCCTCTCCGCACCTCCCGAACAGCTGTTTCATGGCATGTAGGAGGCTGAGGAGGGAGGAGCGAGGGCATGGCAGGCTCAGAGGAGGGGTGGAAAGGGATGAAGTGGGGGCAGGGCTTGTGGCAGAGTCAGATGTTGAGCAGTGAGCACCTCCGGCACATTGGAAAGTTGGCGCCTGTAGCTCCATCCAGCCCCCGAGTCGGTGCCTATACAAGGAGCCGCATATTAAATTCTGAAGAGCCACATGTGGCTCCGGAGCCACAGGTTGGCCACTGCTGGTCCACCGAGAGGTCCATCGGACCATAGAATATCTTTGAGGATGTGAGTATGACTGCAGTCTTCGATCATTGCATGAGGTTTTGTAGGATTTAAATATACATTGAAAAATGTAATTTTATTTATTGCTTTAATAAAACTTGTAGTACAAATAAAACTTTATACTTGTAATTATGTTTGTGGTGACTATTCTTGGACTTCATGTATTGCTATAGTCTCCACATTTGAGAAAAGCATCAGAGGTAACGTTTACTTTGTTCAGTTTAAAATTGTAGCAATAGAAGCTGTACCTATGATAGTTTAATACAAAATTACTAAACTTGATTTTAATAAATAAAAAGGCTACAGTAGGCTCCTGGGTTTCAAAGCATCTCCTAGCCCAGCTGGTTCAATGCTAGTTATAGGTCCATCCTCAACGTGCAGCTAGCCAGTCCTGTCCCATTCTTTCCCCCGCCCCCACACACACACTTCATAAAAGCCCCCAAAGGGCTTGCCTTTGGGCTTCATAAGGTCTCTGGAGTAAAAAGATTTTGAAGACTTGTAGCAAGTCAGTTTCCTGTCAGCTGGTAATTTGGTGACTTTGAATCTGGTATGTTTAGTACAATGTATGTATTTACAAAATGAACAGGTCCCATTTACCTTGAGCAGAGATGGGTAAAACTGCACACAGGCAACTCCTTCAGTGCTGCTATCCTCTAGAGGTTGAGCAATACTGCCTCACTAACATAAACCACACAAAAGAAATCTGGTGGCTTGGCTCATCTTTTTTTCCCCTATGCCTCCCGGGAGTAAAGAAGGGAAGAAAGATAACCCATTGAACTTTTCAAAAACATAAGAGATCCCTGCCAGTTTGGGATGAGGAGCTCATCTCCTCATCCCACTCAACCCACTACAAGTGATGGTGGACTCTGTGGCAGGGGAATTAAGAAAATCAGTAGAGAAGGGAAACAGCAAAAGCACTGCTGATGGAGAAAAGAAAAATGAAATTGAATATGGAAGTAACCCAATAAATCATAACCATACAAGACCACTGCAGAAAAAACTGGGATCTACAATGGCAGAATACAGGATTAGCACTGAAGTAAGAAGTCCTACATGTTACCACCAGCCAACAGATTGGGAGAATTCAAATCATGGTACTGACTTTGGGTCTCACTATGCTACCCCTCCACCACAAAATCTTTCATATCACCCTTCTGCTAGAAATTTTCTGGTAAATTTTTCCAGCTCTGCTACTAGTTCTAACATGTTTAATCTTTCCATAGTCTCCTGTAACATACACTAGTACATTTCTTTGAACCACCCAAAGGAAGCCACAAAGATGGATAAAGTGCATAAAGAGTTAGGTTGTGACACAGTGCTGAGCAGAACAACTGCAGAATCATCCCCCTGCCCTGCCAGCCCCATTTAGGTGAATAAGGTGGAGCTGCCTGGAAAGAACCTGCCCTAATTGGGGAATGAGGGCCAGCTGCCAGCCCAATTAGCCCAGAGCTATACAAGAGGCTGTGAAGAAGGAAGCCAGGGTGGTGGGACAGAGGAGAGTGAGGGAATGCAGGCAGGGAGAAAGCCCTTCCCTCCTGGGTTCAGACACAAGGAACCCAAAGCTGTGTATGCTGAGAAGGTGGTGGGAGCACAAACTCGTAAATAAAAGCACTAGTGGTTTCTGAACCCGCTGCACTCTGCACTCTGCTACATAGGAAAATCCCATTTTTCTGCATCAAATCAAAAATCAGAGCCACTACAGAGGCAGCTATTTTGATATAGAGCACCTGGTTCCAGAAAAGTCAGTTCTGATATAATGGACAAAAGAAGTGAATTATCTCAATTATACAGTTTTAGACCTTCTGGCCTATTTTCTCTTTTAGTATATTTTGTTATTTAACCAAACATTATCTTAAACTTTACTAACAAGCTTTATGGTACTTTTGTATGAAGCATAATGATCTGCAAGTTTGTGCGTTCAAGTACAAATGTCGATTTGCTATTGTTACTTTACAATAGCTAGTATTTATCCCAAACATCTGACAATCTTTGGGACCAACAGACCTGAAAATGCACTGCTATACCATTTTGTTGGCTGTTAATACCGGCAACATTCATGCCCCAATAACGAAGAGTGTTAACATTCTCATCATAATAATCCTTTTCTGCTGTGCTTTTTGAGATGGTTTTGGAAGGTTTGTTTAAAAGGTAGTTTGCAAAATATACTCATGAATCTGGCATTAAATCTCAAGACACATTTTTTCCCTCCTACACAGTTTTATAGTCAGCCTATCCCAACTGTTCCTCAGAATGGGTTCTCTGCCCAACTATTCTTCAAACACTGATTACTGGACTCTACGATAAATCCAGTTAATGGGCACATAGTTCATTTGTTTAATTGCTACTCAAGATCTAAGCTCCAAAGAATCAGCAGGTAATTCTATGATAAACAAGCTCTTAAGCCTGGTCTAGTCTACATTACAAAAAATGACCTCTTCCTGAGTGGTCAAAACAAGTTTAACCTCAGTTTCTGAAATGATGCTGGACACTGTCCTTGTCTATATTAGCATTTAAATGGTATTCAGCTGCAAGCATTGCTACTGTCCATTGTCATCAACAGTCATTTTTGCACTGTAAACAAGCCTTCTGAGGTCCACAGAATGTAAGTCACAGTACGGTACTCATTTGAATATACTGCTTTTACTTACAAGTGGACAATAATCTAGTTCATGTCCATTTGCACTACGGTATACTTGTAACTGATGGATCCACATATCTTCCAGTATTTCTATTTTTATTATATATCTGTTTTTAAAAATCTACATCTGCAAATTTTTTAAAAACGTCACACTCCTTAAAATCAAAGTTAATTATCCATACAATTATGCTGGTTTAGCTGTAGATTATGTAAAATTTCTAAACATTAGCAACCTATTAGCTCCCCGCAGTCACACCGTGGTAAGTGCCAATTAGGCCTACTAGGCCAAAATAGTTACTCATTTTTTAAGGATGTGAGGTACACAATTCCTTGCAGAAAAAAATACCCTATTTTCACCAAATTGTATTGCAATTTTCAAGTGTGTGTATATATATATATAAATAAATATAAATTCATTAAAAAACAGAACATTCAGCGATAAAGGAGCCTGATCAGCCTTAACTTGACATTATTGTATACCTACCTTCTGCAACAATTTAACTTTACAATTAAGTAGCTTCAACTTTCAATTTGTGTTTAAGGTAATATTTTCATTTCCTTATGCTCAGAGTAGCATGTAACTAGTAATTTACCATACAATACTTAATGTATTTTAAAATGGCAGGAAATAGCATCTTTCACTCAGGATCCTAAAGTACTTCGTTAACATGAATGCAAAACAATCCTTTAACTTGTCATTGAAATGAAACCTCTTCTGGGGGATACCATGTTAACTGAAGTACAGCAAATATTCCAGAACAGCTATTAAAAAAAATGGGGAAAAAAATCATTAATTTTAAAATTACAAGGGGCATTTTAAGCAGGGAGGACATAGTTGCTCAGACTGGTATTTAGCAAAGACTGCAGGTGTAAAAATGAAATTAGATCATAGTTTTGCCCTTTAGTCTGACTACACATCCCTGCTCTCTCAGAAGAGATTTAGGAAGTAGAAGCTCAGGTTTTAGTACAACAGAAGTCAATCCCAATAGTTCCAGACCTACAGAGGATCCAACAAAATTAGGAGAGATTAGACCACAAACTTCTTATATAAAAAAAGGAAGAAGTACTAAAGTAACTTCTTCAACCTTAATACACTATTAAAAAAAACAGAGTACAAACTGTGTATGTTTTGCACAGGGTGGATAGAAAATAATTTGTAAAGTGAACAAATCATAATAAATATTTTTTTAAAAAAAATAAACACATTTAAAATTAAATCGAAACTTATGACAACCTATATTAAGGCTTAGGCCTATTGTGACAAATGCAACACTTTGTAAGCGAATATTCAAAGACAACTGAATTAACTTTATAAATGTATGTATGTATTTTTATGGGCTGTCTTGCAATTGTATTAATGTTAAAGGGTGAGCTAAAAGATATTTCCTGTAATAACTAAAGTAGTTGTTTCATCCTTTGGGAAATAGCACACTGCTTTAACCTGGCTCAAGAGGCATGGCAGACAAAACTAAGCTTTATGAAGTGATCACCCTGATGTAGGGAGAGAGATGTCTCTCTCTTGATTCAGGAGCTGACAAGAAACTGTGACCCAGAGACTGGCCCCTGTGGAAAGGGCATGAAATAGTTTATTCCTCTCAGGACTAATAAAATGCACCTGCATATAAGCCGGTTATTGTTTCTATTATGTTTTCTTCATGATGCTTTTGTTCTAAATAAAAAGTATTTTGCTTTAATGAAAGTTGGGCTGGTCACTGATTAAGTCTGTCATTGCTCCAGAGATAACAAGACTGAAATAAGGTCAGATCTGCTGAAATAATCACAACAAATTGCAGGAGTCTGCAGCCCAAGATCCAGGACTAGAAGGAATTTGTCATAGAATGCCACCTTGAAGTTAATAGCTAGAGGCCCGAGACCTAACAGGGATATCATTAAGGGGACCATGAAGGGGTGAGAGATGCAGTTAAGTCAGGAACAGTGCCACTATAATTTAAGGTTTAAATAATTTAAGTAAAAAAAGTGTTCTAGCAATGAGCCCTCTTCAAATATTAATGAAAAGGGAAACAGCTTTACTGAAACCAGGTAGAAGAGGATCAGATCCACTAAACCTAAAAAAATTGAAGGACATATGGCCAAACAGTCAAAGATGCTTAGGTTCCTAAATATGCAGGATGTAGGCATCTAACCTGCTAAGGCACTTCTGAAAAATCCCAGTAGGTGCCCATCTGCAGCTTTAGGCACCTAAATACTTTTGAAAATCTTGTCAGTGGTGACAAGAAACAATCCACCAGTTCACTAACTACTATTAGTTTTTTTTTTTTAAAACACACACTAAATCTGGTTTAAATACAAAATATTTTGATAAATTTTTTCTTATGTATCCAGCACATTTAACGTTTTAACTAATAAAAAATAAAAATGCTGTTTTTGTGCATCTGTAATTGAATTCCAATTTACATCCAAATGCAGCTTGATGCAAATCACAAAAAAATTAATCTAATACAGCATGTATTATACAACATTTTCTAATAAAAATGAAAAAAATTAGGAATGAATAAATGTTGGGCTATGTAACTGATTAGGTGTATATAGATATAGCGTATCCTTGTTAACAAAAACGTAGCAAATTTAGTATAAAGGCTACATTCATAGTTGCAAATTAACATGATTTAATGGTTACATCAACCAATGTGAATGAACCTCTCTTTAGAAAAATAAGTACAAAAGCTAAACAAGATTAAAAGCTATTTAAAAATAAAGGTTTTCTGCTTGCTGATTTAAATGATGATTAAAATCTGTGACATCAATGATGTTAACATCAAACCACCCTACTTTTGCAAGTTTACAACCAGTGGTGCAAATAAAAATCATTTCTTGCTGGTACTTTGCACTCATGGGAGGGACACAGAAGGGGGGCACATGACCTCCCGTGACCCCCCCATGTGACTCCTCCCTGCTCCCCATGAGCCACATTCATCCCATGTTACCTGGGGGACAGGGGCTCTCTGTTCTCCTCCCGCTGCACCGGAGACTTCTGCTATACAGACCCCAGGCAGGAGGACTCAGGAGACGCAGCTGAGTGGAAGGGCTGGAGACGGTACAGCTGTGGCAATGGAGCTGCCGGCGGGGGCTCCTGTACCGCCCCCCCCCCTCCCCACCTACCCCGCAAGTCCTGTCCTCTGGCAGGGCTGCTGTACAGACCACAGGCAAGACAACTCAGGAGATGAAGCTGAATGGAAGGGCTGGGGGCGGGCTATAAATATCTTACTGGCATAACATACTGGACTGTACCACCGTACTTCCACCACTGTTTACATCCAACTTTTGCAAAAAAAGAAAGAGTCATGGGCTCTTTAATTACCACAAGATGCCAGAATTTATTTTGCATCTTATCCAAAATACAGCATCTCTAACACAACAGCAGAGCAACTCCTAGTACTACAGTAGGGCATAAACTCAATATTGGCACAGTGATGAGTACAATCCTAATGAAATAAGAGGCATTTTTTAGAATAGGTCTCATACAAACATTAACTAGGCCTAACTGCTTTGGAGATCGGAGAAAATCAGAGAGCAAGAAATATTGCCACAAGGTTTGTGTGTCTTGAGGGCTTCAGGTTTACTTTTAATATAAATGGGATACACCCTATTTTAAAGAACTATTAGTCAGTTTGTTAGAAGCCAATTGGCTTAGAAGCAAGAAACATATTTTTGTAGATTCATCTTAAAGATCACTGGGTCAGCCTGTCAGACTACAAGTAAACTCTTGATTAGAGTATTAAGTGCAGCAATCTTTAACGCTTAGACCTATTGATTCAAAGCCCCAGAGAGCAGTTTGTCACTTATATATGCTACCCACATATGTATAATTCACAGCCACAATATGAAGAGACTAAATTAACAGTCTTCATTTATTCAATACAATTTTTTAATGTGCAAAATATGAGATTAGATAGTATTCATTAAAAAACAGCCTTTAGCAACAAACAGAACTCTGCTTATAACCTTTCCATTTTCTAACTGCCTCTTCTATGCCACGCAGGGTCAGTAATCTTCACCTTATTCCTTTATATAATGTACCACAGTCAGTAGTTACAACAACTATTAGGTGTTGAATTTTTAAAACCACTAGAATCAATTTTCAGTTTTTAATGACTTACTTAGGCGACTATTAAGAATTATTGACAAGCTTCTACTCCAAAAAAAAAAAAAAAAAGGTGGGGTTTTTTGGAAGTATGAAAGAAAAACTAGGTGTACAGTGAATCAAACTCCACTTACATTTACACACTGGGTAGACAGTGACAATGATGCCAGGAGATAGGGCCAGTGCCCTTCCCAGGATGACCCTAAACAAGAGTAGGCAATTAATCTGAAGGGAAGCAAATTGAGAGATAGGAAACAGAATTCAAGAATCCGGAGGTGTTTCTTGAGCGAGGATTTGGACTTTTAGGGTACGTCTACACTACGGGATTATTCCGAATTTACATAAACCGGTTTTGTAAAACAGATTGTATAAAATCGAGTGTGCGCGGCCACACTAAACACATTAAATCGGTGGTGTGCGTCCACGGTCCGAGGCTAGCGTCGATTTCTGGAGCATTGCACTGTGGGTAGCTATTCCGTAGCTATCCCATAGTTCCCGCAGCCTCCCCCCCCCTTTGAATTTCCGGGTTGAGATCCCAGTGCCTGATGCGGCAAAAATCATTGTCACGGGTGGTTCTGGGTAAATGTCGTCAGTCACTCCTTCCGCTGGGAAAGCAACGGCAGACAAGCATTTCATGCCTTTTTTTCCCTGGATTGCCCTGGAAGATGCCATAGCATGGCAATCATGGAGCCTGTTTCGCCTTTTGTGACTGTCACCGTATGTGTACTAGATGCCGCTCACAGAGGCGATTCAGCAGTGGCACACAGCTGCATGCTTTTGCATGATAGCAGCGATGGTTATCAGCCATATTGTACCATCTACCATACCATAAATTGGTAATAAGATGGGCATGGCTACCAGTCCTTTTGCACTGTTCCATTTGCTGCTGTCATAAGTGCCCCTGGCTGCTCTTAGCCAGGGGCGCAAAAGCCAAAATTGGGAATGACTCCCTGAGTCAATCCCTCCTTTTTGGTATCTAAAAATAGAATCAGTCCTGCCTAGAATATGGGCAAGTGTACTAGAGAAAGACTGTATCAGAGAACCAGAGAGCACAGCTGCTCTGTGTCAGATCCTGCATAGATTATGAGCTGTATGCTATTCACAGGGGGTGCTCCTGCAACAACCCCACCTGTTCATTCCATTCTTCCCCAGCCTTCCTGGGCTACCATAGCATTGTCCCCCCACTTGTGTGATGAATTAATAAAGAATGCAGGAATACTTGTTAGTGAGAAATGAGTGGAAGGCAGCCTCCAGTTGCTATGATAGTCCACATAGGACATTAAGGAGTGTGGAGGAGAGGAGCCTAGCATCCTGCTGCTAGTCCAGGGGCAATTGAATCTTTTCTTTACACATGAAGGGTGGGGGCTGATGAAGCTCAGCCCCCTGTTGCTATGATGATGATGGTTATCAGCCATATTGTACCATCTACCAGGAAAAATTAGGGCCAGGCGCCCTTGATCGACCTGACCGATGCTAGTACGCATGGTTACCAGGCCTTTTGCACTGCCCCATGTGCCAATAGGCTGATGATGACAATGGGTATCAGTCTTATTGTACCATCAGTCACCCATGGCGGGGGGGGAGCAAGGATGTTGGTGTTGAGTGCTGCACCATCGCATCTATCTGCAGCATTCAGTAAAGATAGGGTGACATGTAAAAGAGTCAAGACAGGATTGTTTTCCCTTTCACTTCTGGGGGTGGGTGGGGGTGCGTAAATTGCCGAGCTATGCCCTGACCCACCGGACACTGTTTTTGACCCTAGAAGCATTTGGAGCTCAGCCAAGAATGCAAATGCTTTTCAGAGACTGCAGGAACTGTGGGATAGCTTGAGTCCTCCAGTCCATGAGCGTCCATTTGATTCTTTGGCTTTCCGTTACGCTTGCCACGCAGCAGTGCGCTGAGTCCCTGCTATGGCGTCTGTCTGGAGATATTTAAAAAATGATTTTGAATTTCGTCTTCTGTAACGGAGCGCTGATAGAACAGATTTGCCTGCCCTTACAGCGATCACGTCCACATCGTCCATGCTGGAGCTCTTTTTTTATTTTGATTTCGGACTGCATCGCCACCGTGCTGATTGGAGCTCCACGCTGGGCAAACAGGAAATATTCAAAAGTTCGCGGGGCTTTTCCTGTCTACCTGACCACTGCATCCGAGTTCAGATTGCAGTCCAGAGCGGTCACTGGTGCACTGTGGGATAGCTCCCGGAGGACAATGCCGTCGATCAGCGTCCACACTAACCCTAATCCGATATGTTAATACCGATACTAGCGTTACTCCTCTCGTTAGGGAGGAGTACAGAAACCGGTTTAAAGAGCCATTAAAATCGATATAAGGTGCCTCCTAGTGTGGACGGTTGTGGCGTTAAATCGGTTTTACGCTCCTAAAACCGGTTTAAACGCCTAGTGTAGACCAGGCTTTAGAAGGGTGAAAAAAGAGGAGAGGAGTATAGCTAATTCCTTTAAGATTCATAGATTTCAAAATAAATCAATGCATTTAACATACACAGTAATTGAACTACATTACATTGTTCTTTGAATGAGCAAAACAGAAGAAGTTGTGCTCACAGACTTAGTTGCACATAACATGACAATAAGCAGATCCACATGAAGCAGGAAGAACCATGATATGTCAAAAAATACTGCACTAACTGTCTTAAACTGACAAAAAAGTTTGCTTCATGATAATTATTTGAGTAGACAGTACAGAACCATACTGCAAAAGATACAAGCCTCCCAGCAGCACAAACTCTGTGTTACAAGAGTGTCTGAAGCAGTATACATGCTCCCCTGTAAATGCAAAATTTAGATTACGGAGATAAGTCCCTCTGCTTCATATCCAGATGGCTGAAAAATATTCTGAACAAAAGGGAAGCTGGGAATTCTGGATCCAGATATAGTCAATATACTCATTTAGCTGGTATCCATCTGTGATCCTTCTTTCTCTAAATATTGTCTACAAGCAGTGGTTCTCAAACAGGGATACGCAGAGGTCTTCCATGGGGATACATCAACTCATCTAGATATTTGTCTAGTTTTACAACAAGCTACATAAAAATCAATAGCGAAGTCAGTACAAACTAAAATTTCATACAGACACTGAAATGTAAGTGCAATATTTATATTCCAATTAATTTATTTTATAATTACATGGTAAACATGAGAAAGTAAGCAATTGTTTAGTATAGTATGCTGTGACACTGTGTATTTTTATGTCTTGATTTTGTAAGCAAGTAGTTTAAGTGAGGTGAAACTTGGGGATATGCAAGACAAAACAGACTCCTGAAAAGGGTACAGTAGTCTGGGAAGGTTGAGAGCCACTGGTCTACAGGGATTCCCCCTTTTAGAAAACTGACTAGCAGTGACAACACTGAAAGAAGGTAGGTCAAAGGAAGATCACTGAAATGGAGCCTAGACGGATTGTTCTCAAACTGGTGAACCTATCTAGCTAACAAGAGATGTTTACCTTGCAGAAGTATTAAGATAGTCAAATACCATTTTTGTATCACAAAAATGGAGACATTTCCTTGTCAGACAATAGAAGCTGCTTTTTACCTAGTAAAACATGAACCAAAATCTTCAGGAATTGTGACACCACACGATCATTTGAAGACTATGAAAAATGTTATCCATATGTACCATTTTCCAGGCAATTTTCAGCCTGAATTACAGAAAGAGTGCAATGAATAGACCTATTCTTATCCTGGTAATTACTGGCAGCTCTTTTAACCTCTTAACTATGTACCCTAGTTCTATCAATAAAAGAGAACATGGACTTAGGAAAAAATACAGACATTAATAGACTTATTTAAATAGAAATTTAAAACTACTGACAGGCATAATTTAGGTTGCAGGCCCACTGCAATCGTATCTTTGAGAAATCTGGTGTAAGCAAGAGTCTTCAGGACATGCATTTCACTTATTCTCCTGGCTGAAGTTATTTTCCACTTGGAAGGAACACTGTTCAAGGAAGGTGGAACAGTGTCTTTCCCAAGGGCAACTTCATAAATCTGTGAGCGCAAAGACTAAGCCCTAAAACTGAAGGCTACCAAGAACAGGAGGGAACATAGCAGCATTTTTTAAAGTATACTGACTACTGAGTGTGCAAAAACTGAAGAACCTTGAACAGGAGCGTGATAAAATGATATAGCTGCTAAATTAAACTTTAGCTGAATTTAAAGGAAAACAATGTCAAAGGTCTCACCTTTGCCAGCTGTAATCTCTATCAGAAGATAAAGTAAAAAACCTTTTCATTTTCAGAGCATAAATTTGCTTTGTAGGTTTTCTACTTTCTAAACAGAAGTTAGTTGCTTATTTCTCAAAAGTGAGCAAGAGAGTTTAATGAAGTTCCAACTTCCAAGCATCCAGCTTGATCCTAGATCAGGGGTGAGCAAACTTTTTGGCCTGAGGGCCACATCAGGGTTCTGAAACAGTATGGAGGGCCGGGTAGGGAAGACGGTGCCTCCCCAAACAGCCTGGCCCCCGCCCTCTATCCGGCCCTTCCAATTTCCCATCCCCTGACTGCCCCCCCCCAAGAACCACCAACCCATCCAACCCCCCCAGATCCTTATCCTGACCCCGTGCCCCTTATCTAACCCTCCCCCCCCCGCTCCCGACCCCCTTACCATGCCACTCACAGCACCAGGACTGGCATCCACACCGCCCAGAGCGCTGGCAGCATGGCAAGCTGAGGCTGCGGGGGCGCAGTAGGGGAGGGGTCGGGGGCTAGCCTCCCCAGCCGGGAGCTCAAGGACTGGGCAGGACGGTCCTGCAGGATGGATGTGGCCCGCGGACCATAGTTTGCCCACCTCTGTCCTAGATTGATCCTTGATTAGAGCTCTAAGGCATATTGCCATATTTATTGTAGGTTCTGGGACCAATGCTAAAATGAAGTGACTTCAATACTGAATGCCCAGGTTGGCTCGGTTAGTATAACATGAGCTCTGTCCTGCTTCATTTTCAGCTTAGTGTTGCTCTTTAAATGGGATCTGTAAACAGGATGCTCCCCAACAAAGACATAGTACCCTACCCAGGGTACTGTGCATCAATAACACTGGTCTACAATTTTTGAGAAGTCATCTGCTTCAGAGATAAAATGTGGTATTTATTATGTATTTTGATGTGCTGAATTCAAATATGACAATTAAAACAACTGATTGGCTACTGTTTCTAAGTTATGTAAGTTTTTACATTTTATGTCTATGTATATTGTGTAGATAGTAGAGTTTTAATCATAAATTGTAAACCTAGATTTTTTCATGTGTTTATGGTTGCTTTACATGATAATATTTCACCTGTCCTGTTTATGTAACACTTTAAAAATCAGCAAAAGGGTTATATAAATAAAATTTATTATGAAACAAAAGGCAAAAAACTATTATATACATAGTTTAGTCCTATTCAGTGTCTACTCGGTGCTTCTTGGCTTGTCTCTTGTATTCATTAAATGGAGCATCTCTTGTCACTGTCCAGCAATAGTCTGCAAGCATTGATGGGCTCCATTTGCCCTGATAGCGTTTCTCCATTGTTGCAATGTCCTGGTGAAATCGCCGTGCTCGCTCACTGCTCCGCAGTTTGGTGGAAAAAAATCTAGATGAGAGTGCAAAAAATGTATCTTTAGTGACATGTTGCAACCAAGGCTTTTGTATGCCTTGAGGAGGTTTTCCACCAACAACCTGTAGTTGTCTGCTTTGTTGTTTCCGAGAAAATTTATTGCCACTAACTGGAAGGCTTTCCATGCCGTCTTTTCCTTGCCACGCAGTGCATGGTCAAATGCATCATCTCGAAGAAGTTCATGAATCTGAGGACCAACAAAGACACCTTCCTTTATCTTAGCTTCACTTAACCGTGGAAAATTTCCACGGAGGTACTTGAAAGCTGCTTGTGTTTTGTCAATGGCCTTGACAAAGTTCTTCATCAGACCCAGCTTGATGTGTAAGGGTGGTAACAAAATCTTCCTTGATTCAACAAGTGGTGGATGCTGAACACTTTTCCTCCCAGGCTCCAATGACTGTCGGAGTGGCCAATCTTTCTTGATGTAGTGGGAATCTCTTGCACGACTATCCCACTCGCAGAGAAAACAGCAGGACTTTGTGTATCCAGTCTGCAGACCAAACAAGAGAGCAACAACCTTCAAATCGCCACAAAGCTGCCACTGATGTTGGTCATAGTTTATGACCAACACCTCAAAAGTTGTTTCATGTTGTCATAGGTTTCCTTCACATGGACTGCATGACCAACTGGAATTGATGGCACAACATTGCCATTATGCAGTAAAACAGCTTTAAGACTCGTCTTCGATGAATCAATGAACAGTCTCCACTCATCTGGATCGTGAACGATGTTGAGGGCTGCCATCACACCATCGATGTTGTTGCAGGCTACAAGATCACCTTCCATGAAGAAGAATGGGACAAGATCCTTTTGACGGTCACGGAACACGGAAACCCTAAAATCACCTGCCAGGAGATTCCACTGCTGTAGTCTGGAGCTCCTATGGTGCCTTTCAGAAAAACTGTTCTTCAATTGACATTTGTGACTCTGTAATTGTCTCCACATAGTTTAAAGAAATTCAGAAAAATTATTTGATCAATAATTGGTGCAATAAGATAAAATTGATCAAATTGACAAAAATGTCCTACGTTGACTGAGCCATCCTAAGTAGTACTTTTTGAAGAGTCAGCTACATTCCTTGGAGATAGAGCCCTTAGAAGCCAATAATTGAGATACAGACAAATAGGTGTATTTCTTTCCACCTTAGGCATACAACTGCTACTGTTCAACATTTTTTGTCTACTCATGGAACTATACATATTTGTTGACTTTTTATACATGAGTATGGGACAAAGTCCTTGCTGCTTCTTTCAAATACAAAAACAGGTACAATTTCCCCTTAAGCTTCCCTTGATATTGGTGAATTCTATTACTCCTAGCTGTAGTGGGGTAAACACTTTCTCAGGAAAGGAGGCCTTTTCCAAAAGAGCGAAAAAAGGAAACCAGGAGGTGTGACTGGAATAAGTTTTTTTTTTTTCCAAATGACAAAGTACCCACTGGTTTGCATAAATTCTACTCCATGCTCAAAATGAGAGCAGCTTTCAAAAAGGAGAACAGTTTAGTTACAAGCACTGGATACTGACTAAGCTTCTTGTCAATATTGCTGACCAGATGCTGAAGCAACAGAATTACTGGTTGAGGCTGGAAGAGCTGATTTCAATTTACAGCGTTTTCTAGTCCCTTTCACCCCCGCCTGCTAAAAAAACCTGTTTCTGACAGCTGAGAGGACTGCTACCGAACTAAGTGACTAAGCTATCTAATTCTAGGTTTCAGAGTAGCAGCCGTGTTAGTCTGAATCTGCAAAAAGAACAGGAGTACTTGTGGCATCTTAGAGACTTACACATTTATTTGAGCATAAGCTTTCGTGGGCTACAGCCCACTTCACTGGATGCATGCAGTGGAAAATACAGTAGGAAGATTACAGACACACACACACACACACAGACAGAGAGAACATGAAACAATGGGCGTTACCATAAAATCTGAAGTGATCTTTCAGTATAATGGCTAGAAGAAACCCAATGATTCTGCTGTGGATCTGGTGGACTTTGATGAGACAGATGTTTCAATAATGGAAGCATCTTATCTAAAGTGTAAAGCGCTAACAGATAAGGACAGCTTCATATTCTTCATTGGAAAGTAGTTGAGGATCACATGCGTCTTGAAGCCAAGAGGCTCATCTTATCATCATCTGTTCAGTTGGTACGCCCACAGCCACGACAGATACTTCTATACCTTAAGTTCCAAGGATGCATGTATTCCCCAGAAATGAGGGTCCATAAAAACAAACAATTTTCCTTTGAAATTTAGAAAACGTCTTCATTTGCAATAAGTTATTTTTAGGAAACTTAATTCATGCTTCTACAATATCCTACAAAACATGAACATGATCACCAAGCATGACTTATTGTTCTACTGAAGCCAACGTTACTTTTACCCTAAAAAAATGTGACTTCATAGCACCATAATCAAATCAAATCCATTTTATTTATATAAATTTACTCTGAAGAAGCAAGATCCTTCAGTTGAAATGTCAATTATTCTCATGTCACTGCCCACCATGCTAATTAAGAGCAGTATCAAACTTTCTGACAAGAAAAGGATACAGCAAAGGAAAGCTCCAGCAGTTTGATAAATTCTCCCCACTGACAAGACACGGCCTTGAAGGCCCCTAGATTCTGCCCTGAACATCTGCCCATCCATATTGCATTCCTGATCCTCCTCTACAATGCCATTAGCTAAACCTTTAGTCCCTATCACATGCTTGTGCCCTACCAACACATTCCCCAACCGCTCAAACACCAATTCCCCACCAAGTGCAGGGAACAGTGTAGCACAGATTTACTGTCTCTAAGTAGCATTAATAAACACCAGTTTTGCTGTCACTATTTCCACCAGGTTTGGAAATGGAGTGTGCCGTGCGGACTAGCTGTTATCTGACTTTCACCTTGGTCCTCTTAAGAGCCTTGCACACTGACCATGCAGTACTTTTGAGAAAGGGCTTTCATGCATTTGGAGGAGAGGATGAATACCTCAAAGATTCTGCTCCCACCTTCTGTACTGCCATGGCTAATTTCTGATGGCCTATACCCAGCATAAGTACACTGAAGCACAAAGCCTTCAAGATACTCTCCTGACAGGCAATACAAAAGAATGAGAACAATAAAAGTAAAAGAGGGTGCTGTCATTTGCATAATCCATATTAGGAATGCTATTAAACTTTGATTTTACCAAATGCAGAAATTATTTAAATGCGGTTATGTCAGTAAGTTCCCAGTAGCCAAATGAATCCCCAGTGTTCATTGTTGTGTTGTACTAATTAAATAATTTTAACTAAAATGGTCAGAAAGTACGCACAAGCTGTTTATCAGTGTTGGTCTTTGAGCTTCAGTATACTCAAAGGACATGCTACTTTAGATGTGATAATTATTGAGCTCTTACATTTTTGCTTGCTAAGAAGCCACAGAAGAGCTCCAACAGAGAATTTCACATTAACCAGAACTAACAGGGCACTTTATTATTAAGCCTGCGATTATCATCTAAAAACATTTATTTAGCACTATATTTGTGGGTGCAAATTCCAAGAGATTGGTTAAATTGGTAAGGGGTTTACTCTGAAGAAGCAAGATCCTTCAGTTGAAATGTCAATTATTCTCATGTCACTGCCCACCATGCTAATTAAGAGCAGTATCAAACTTTCTGACAAGAAAAGGATACAGCAAAGGAAAGCTCCAGCAGTTTGATAAATTCTCCCCACTGACAAGACACGGCCTTGAAGGCCCCTAGATTCTGCCCTGAACGTCTGCCCATCCATATTGCATTCCTGATCCTCCTCTACAATGCCATTAGCTAAACCTTTAGTCCCTATCACATGCTTGTGCCCTACCAACACATTCCCCAACCGCTCAAACACCAATTCCCCACCAAGTGCAGGGAACAGTGTAGCTCTTTTGGGGAAATTTTAAAGAAATTTATCTTCCATCAGCTGCATCAGAAATATTTAACAAATTTTAAATATTCATCCATAAAATAATATTAAGTCCTTTACTCACCTGCTTACTAAAGCGCCAATTATCTTTTCCAGACCCAACTCTCCACTAATTAACTCTGATGCAGGGAAATACCTATCGCCAATCAATAGGAAATACCTGAAAATTCTAATATCAGTGAGTCAAATTAAACCACAAGGGGACTACATGTATAAAGGAGGATCAAGTATTTTAAAAGCAGCAAAGAGTCCTGTGGCACCTTATAGACTAACAGATGCATCCGACGAAGTGGGTATTCACCCACGAAAGCTCATGCTCCAATACCTCTGTTAGTCTATAAGGGGCCACAGAACTCTTTGCTGCTTTTACAGATCCAGACTAACCCGGCTACCCCTCAAATATTTTAAATTATTTCTTAAAAAGAAAGTGTGATAAAACTGTTTCAGGAATTAGAATTCTGACAGACACCCCAAAGTAGTAAGAATGAATGGAATAAGGAGCACACAGTTCTGGGCTTTGCAGACTGGAATCTACAGTGTTGCATCATACTGACTGAGATAGTAAGAGACTACATGAATTTAATATCAGAAAACGATGAAATGGAGAACAAATACCAGGTCAGGTATTTAAGGCTTACTGGTGTACCTGGAAAAAGATATCCTACAGCTCACCGTTCTGTTCAAAACTGGTTTGCTAACTTACTAACACCTCTCCAAAGTGACTAATTCTTACCCAGGAAACTTTCTAGGTGAGTTGACTATAGATAGAAAAATCCTTCATTTAAATCAACACCATGTACCATATTACAGTGTACCACTCCATCATTTCTTAATTTGATTTTTGAAAGTCAAGTATTTCTAATTACCAGTTCAAAAACAGGAATATATCAAGACTGCTCAGTCTGCTTTACTTAAAGTTGTAACGACTCTGTTCCAGCAAATAAATTATTTGGAAAAATTGGAGAGAGTCACTGTCTATACAATGTTCAGCTGTCTATGCAAGTGTTCAGTCATATAAATCTGCAGAAGCAGAAAGCTGCACATTATCAAAAGTCAGGAAGACGGTATGGACTGAGGTCTAAGACTAAGCAAATATGCAAAGTTACATGCTTACTCCTCATATGTGCAGTGTGCATACATATTTATTCATTTTTAAAAAGTTAACCTTACAAATTTATTGTCTCCAAAAAGCATACTGTGGCTAATTATGAAGAATTTACCCTAGGAATTTGCTAGAGATTCAGGCCATAGATTGAAGTGCCTGTAGATTCTGCCATAACTATACGAAGGTAGGGTTGCCATAGTTGCACTAATTTTAATTTGCAAGTTTGAATTTAATTGAGATATAGATATTTTCTTTATTATAAGTGATCTAATATGCACAGAAATAAAGATTATCACCCATAATCTAGAAGTATGTTAACATCCTGCATTGACATATACAAGGGTTTGGGGTTTTTTTTGTTTATTTGTTTTTTGTTTATTTTTTTTCTTTTTTGGTATAAAACTGCCATTTATATCTCAGTAGTGTAACTTTATATATGTTCCTACCTTTATCTAGAAATAAGGGTAACCTAAGAATAACTTAATATTTCTGTGCTTCATGACTAATTTAAAATTCTGCATAGAGAAGAGGAGGTTACTTACCCTGTGCAGTAACTGACATTCTTTTCCAAGAGATGTCCCTGTGGGTGCTCCACTCCAGGTGTTGTTGCGTCCCTGCGCCTTCGCTCGGAAATTTTTACAGCAGTGCTCGTACCGGTCACACACGCGCAGAGCCTGCCCCCCCCCCCCCATTCTGAGTGTACCTTAATAGTATGCATGCGCAACTGGTCTCCTCAGTTCCTTCTCTACAACAGAGGCTACCCCAACTCTGAAGTAAAGGGAAGAAGGGTGGGGAGTGGAGCACCCACAGGGACACTCATCTTGAAGAACGTCAGTTACTGTACAGGTGAGTAACCTCCTCTTCTTCGAGAGAGGTCCCTGTGGGTGCTCCTCCCCAGGTGACTTAAAAGCAGTGTATCTCAAGGAGGTAGGGACTTCGGTTTTGGTAGGAATGCAGTAGATAATACAGCTCTGCCTAATTGTGTATCAGAGAGGGGGCTTTGAGTAAGGGCATAATGCTTAACAAATGTGTGTTCAGAAGTACAAGTGGCCACTTTACAGATGTCAGCCAGAGGAACTTTGCGCAGAAAAACCACGGAGGTAGCCACAGACCAAGTGGAGTGAGTTCAGATGCTGGCTGGAGGCATAACTTTCTTTATTTGATAGCACAGTCTGATACAGTCAGAAATCCAATCTGAAAGTCTCTGGGTAGAAATAGGTGTCCCTTTGTAGCACTCTGCAATGGAGACAGAGTCTAGAAGACTTTCTAAAGGGCTTGGTTCTATCCAAATAGAAGGACAAAGCCCTGCATACATCTAACGTATGCATTGTGGATTAAAAAGAGTTTGCATGTGGTTTAGGAAAGAAGTCAGCTCATTGATGTGGAATGACGAATGCACCTTTGGAAGAAATTTGGGGTGCAGTCGGAGGGTAACCTTGCCCTTAAAAAATAGTGTGTATGGTGGGTCCGCCATGAGAGCTGCTATTTCTCCTGCACGTCTGGCGCAGGTGATTGCCACTAAGAATGCTGTTTTCATAGAGAGGTGTAAGAGGGAGCAAGTGGCTAGGGGCTCGGATGGTTGTTGAGTTAAGCAGGAGAATACTAAGTGAAGGTCCCACGGAGAGGTAGGAGGTTTAATGTCCGGGTAAAAGGATTGGAACCCTTTGAGAAAATGCTTGGTGACTGGATGAGTAAAAACAGAGGTATCGATCTTGTCATGAAACGTTGTAATAGCAACTAAGTGGATCTTGATGGAACTGCAAGAAAGGCCAGATTGTTTAAGGTCTAATAGCCAACCAACATCACCAGACAGGCACTGCAGTGGAATCCCCAAGGCAAGCGGAAAAGAGGCCGCCCAAGAAATACCTGGCGACGCGACCTTCAGGTTGATAGCAAAAAAATGGGCTATACCTGGAACCAGCTAGAACGAATGGCCCAGGATAGAAGACTATGGAGATCTGTGGTTGGCGGCCCATACCCCGGTTGGGGTGACAGGCATGAATGAATGAATGAATGAGGTAGTCAAGTATGGGCGGAAGAGGTACAGAAGTAGGAGGGAGTTGTTTAGTTGAACACCATTGTGTGAATCACTTCCACTTTTGGAGACAGCAGAACACAACCTACTCACATCACCTATACAGGAGCACTCTTTGAACCTGCTCAGAGCATGCTAGTTCATTTTGAGAGAACCATGTAGGAACCAAGCTTTAAGGTGAAGCATGGACAGGTTGGGGTGAAGAAATCGTCCATGTTGCTGCGATAGGAAGTTTGGAGTGAGGGGCAACGAAATCGGTGGGCGAATTGACATTCTGGTGAGGAACGGAAACCACGGTTGTCTGGGCCATGACAGGGCAATCAGAATTACCGTGGCACCATCTGTTCGTATCTTTGTCAGAACTCTGTGGAGAACCGGTACTGGGGGAAAGCATACAGTAAGTGTTGACCTCAAGAGATCAGGAATGCATCTCCTAGGGAATGTTTGCCCAGTCCCACTCTGGAGCAAAATTCGAGACATTTCTTGTTCTTCACAGTCACGAAGAGGTCCAGGGTTGGCTAGCCCCAAACACTGAATATATTGCGTATGATCGTGTCGTTTATCTCCCATTTGTGATCCCAGGGAAAACATCTGCTTAGTTCGTCCGCGGTGGTATTCAGGGCCCCAGGAAGACAGGCGGATGATATCTGGATGTTGTTTGTGAGGCTTCATGGCTTCTGTGCAAAGCGAATGAGAACGGGCCCATCCCTTCCTGCTGACATAGAACATGCAGGCAATGTTGTCTGCCATTATCTGAACATGTTGGTTCTGAATAAATGGGAGGAAGTGACATCAGGCATTGCATATGGCTCACAGTTCTAGGATGTTTATGTGTAGGGAGGCTTCGGTGGAAGACCTTAGCCCCTGGGCTGTGTGGTAGGACATGTGTGCTCCCCATGATAGTGACACCAGGAGGTCCCTTGAGTGTGTGAAATGCCCTGCCCCAGTGCCTCTCTGAGGGGAGGGCAGAGCGAGAGGAATTTGTTGTGAGGAAGGATTCCTCTGCACTGGAATCCCGAGCATTCCTGCTAGCTAGTTCAAAGGCTGATGGTGCCAGGAGAGTGAGAGGAGCCTGAAGGGGGTCAGAAAGGCTAGTATGCGTCAGCACCACTTCTACTGCGGTGCCGAACGGTGCCCTGTGAGAGGCAAGCAACTGAAAGCCTGAAGCCTCATCACTGGAGGTGTGCGTGACTGCTGCAGCCACAGGTGGGTTTCGCACAACGCCAGAGGAACCCAGCGCATCAAACATACTCAGCCCGGGGAGCGCGGGGAGGGAAGCAGTCCCTGGAGAAGGCTTGTCCCTGTGAATACCCTTTGCGGGTGAGAGACACTGATTGTTTTGGAAGTTTTCTTTTGTCTCTTTAAAGCAGGGGGGCTGCGGTGTACAGCAGAGTCAGAGCCCAGGTCTGAGGCTGGTCCAAGAGATTTTTGCAGCAGGAACAGTTTTAGGTACAGCTCCCTGTCTTTGCGTGCCCTGGATTCAACTTGCTGCAGTGGGCACATTTTTGGGGAATGTGGGACTCCCCCAAACATTTCATACATTTAGAATGGCCATCTGAAAGAGGGATAGCATAATTACAGTTAGAGCAGCACTTAAAACCTGGAGAGCCAGGCATGTCAGAAGCAGCTGCGCTGACAGGAATAAAAAAAGGGTGTTTGTTTTTTATTTTATTTTATTTTAATTTTTTAAGAGAAAAAGAAGGAAAAGGAATATCCAACTATTACTGGTAAGCTAAACTAAGAGGGAAAACAAGTTGAACAAGGGAGAGAAGAAATTTTATAATGAGTCTGCTGAGCTCTGTCTCAGGCCAGGGATGGTACAGAAGCACTGAGGAGACCGGTCGCGCACGTGCACTATTAAGGTACACTAAGAGCTTTTGGGGGGGGGGGGGGGCAGGCTCTGCATGTGCATGACCAGTACAAGTACTGCTGTAAAAATCTCTGAGCAAAGGCGCAGGGACGCACCAACACCTGGAGTGGAGCACCCACAGGAACATCTCTCGAAGAAGAAGAACTATGCCATAGTATTGTCTCAGTATCCAGCATACTGATCTATATACATGTCATGTTGAGTATTTAGGGTGCTATTTATTAAAACTTGATAATTTTAACTAGGATTTTGTATAAAATGATTCAATTTCCCCTCATATAGTCGTCCTCTGGTCAAATCTTTTCTACAAAACTATAAACTTTAACAATCTTTATGTCCATGTAAGGGATAAATGATTGACAATCAGAAGAAAATTATAGTGACAGAATGAGTTAATTATATCAATCTGATCTGAACTCAGTTCATTCACCCACTGCACACTTCTAAGACGGAATGATACTGAAGTCATGCTTTTAAAGTATGAGCTGGCATTTATACACAGCATTGTGTTTTTAAAACTGCATCTTATACAATGAAATGATGGTTCCCAGTGGTAAATCCCAAATTCTTGAGCTCAAAGAAAGCATAGTGTTGCATAAGTTACATTTCATTGCACTCCAGACTTAACGTGAAAACATCAGCCGTAGATATTTCAATCATAGGATATATTATATTTTTATAATTTCTGATATGAACTACAAATCCAATAATTACATTACTCACGGTGTTTACTGGAAAACTAGAATTTAAAGGAAAGCTTCAGGCAGCTCATTTACTGCTTCTCAAAGTAAAACCTTTATTGCAGCTCCTTAATAGAGGGCTTGCAGTTTAAAGTTTCTAACTTATAAATACAGAAAAAATAGTCTGATATCTTCATATAAAAGAACTGTAGTTCCATTAGATCGTTAGTATGCATATTGTCTTCTGGTATAAAGTTCACAACCTTCCAGAAAGTGCTGGTCACTAGAGCCACATACATGTCCATTACTAAACTCAACATTCATTACAAGATTATAGAACCATAGAAGATCAGGGTTGGAAAGGACCTCAGGAGGTCATCTAGTCCAACCCCCTGCGCAAAGCAGGACCAATCCCCAGATAGATTATTACCCCAAATCCCTAAGTGGCCGCCTCAAGGATTGAACTCACAACCCTGGGTTTAGCAAGACAATGCTCAAACCACTGAGCTATCCCTCCCCCCATAGCCCACATTCCACTCCAAGTCTGTACTGCTTAATCAGAATCCATATTAGAGATGAGGAAGTAATAGGAAAGGCGTGTCTTACTCCCAACCCTATTTCCCTCTCTCATTCATTGAATAGATTGTAGAGTTACTAATTAATCTATTTCTCCTTCAAGTATTGTTAGTTTAGGTCTCTAGTCATGGCAGACCAAGTTACTTTAGGAACACAGAGCATCGGTCTGATCCAGTATGGCAATTCCTCCTTAGTGCAGTATCAGGTCTCCAACCGTAGTCAGTATCAGCTGCATTAAAATGTGCAAGAAACCCTGCATAAAGCAAATATGGATTGACCCTCAGAGAAAGTTCCTTCCTAATCTTCACTAGTTAAAACAGTTTGGTTTGTTAAATGAAGCATGAAGATTTAGATCCTTTCCAATACTCTTGTTAAAAAAATCCCCTCCGGACATATTTTGCCAACTCCGGATATCTGTGTTATTCATGTAAGTGGCAAAAACTTGTGCATATAATGTCATGTGACAGTGAAGTACACCATGATGTTAAGGCCAAGAGTTAGCAGTATTCAGCATAGTATTCAGTTTCCTCAATTTGCCACTTTTCATGCTCTTTAAAATGTCCCATAGTTATTGTATTATGAGAAAGGATAAATAAAAGTGCTTGGTCTACCTTCTCCATACCACTCACTATTTTCTATGCTTTTATCATGTCCCTTCTTATTCATCAGTAGTACCAAACGATTCACTTTTCATGTTAGTAATCACTCACTACTTTCCTCTGAGGCCCATTTATTTTTACTTTTTTTAAAAAAAATAAGGGGGGGGAGGGGGGAATAAAGGATGACCAAAATTGAACATACTACAGACCAGGTTAGTTGTGAGAATCCATTCCACTTATACCTACCAACCAACAACCTTCTGGCATTCTTGGAATCAGAATGCTCACACATACAGAATAACTGGACACCCTAAAGGAATTTCAACTCAAGATCTATGAATCCAACCTGTATTTTCCCTGGCTTGTGAAAGTCATGGGCAACCGGTATCACTCATGATCAAAATAACCAATGCTTCATTCAAGGAAGAAATCTTCACTTCCTCTTTCAAACAAACAATAGTCTGACCAACACTGAAAACCTCACTCTGGATTTATCGGTCCTAACTACCTACCACCCAGTTTCAAACCTACTGTTTTTGCATAAGCTCAGACACTACCAAAGGCCAGCTTACCTGATTAAGGCTAATATCTCTTATACACCCAGCACAACCTGGTTACACTCTGGGTTATGGGATGAAAGCTGCTCTAGTGGCACTGAAGGATAATTTCCTGTCGTCAGTGGAAGAAGGGTAGATATCCATTCTCACCCTCCTAGATCTCTCTGCAGCATTTCATTAGGGATGTAAAATAGTAAACAATTACACAATTAACCGGTAAGCATTAGTCTTACCGGTTAACCCCCAGCCCTGGGTGGGCCGGCGCACCAACCCCAGCAGCAGCCCTGGCCCCATGCCCTCCCAGGGCAACTCCGGCCCCTCTCCCTTTAATCAGTTAACCGGTTAAACGATACGATTTTAATCGTTTAACCGGTTAATCTTAAAATGATATTTACATCCCTACATTTGATATTGTCAACCCGAGAGGTGGCAGAGGTCCAGGGAACATGCTGAAATGGTGAAAGTCTTTCCTGGAGGAACACACTGAAGAAGTAGTAATGTGAAACTGCAACTCCACCACTAGTCCTCACTTGTGGAGTCGCACAAGAATCAGTTTGCTCGGCCTCGTCTTATTCAACATGTACATACAGCCATTAGGTGAAGTGGTCAGATGACACTGTGAAGTGCCAGCAATATGCAAACGATACAGCTCTACCTTTTCTTCAGCAAATATGACCATGTCACTGCCACAATGACGACAAACTGCTTTGACAACATAAGCTAGCCGAAGCTGAAACCAAGCAAAATAGAGGTGGTGAGCAGAAGAAAGCACTACGAAGATTTTACAGCCACAGTGTCCTCTTCATTTGCTGAAAGATACACCTACAACAACTGGTCAATTCAGTTTGTAGCTTAATACTCCCAGAGTCCTTCCTAACATTAAGTTTTCAGACAGCAGTACCCACAAGCAATGCTTTTCCCTGATTTCCGTTGGCTAAGAGACGCCATCTCTTTCTAGTAGACAATCACCTAGCCTCCTTTACACACTCCCACCACCTCTCAAATGGACTACAGCAATGTAGCATATCTGGACATAAAGCCTTTGGCACTAAGGAAACTGCAACTAGTATAGAACACTATAGCATCTCTCCTCAGCTACTCATAAGCACATCTGTCCCATGCTCTCTACATTGGTTTCGCACTGAATAATAATCTTCAAGGCACTCAATAGCCTGGATCCAGTCTATCCAAAAGATCACCTAAAGCTCCGGGATGAAGTTCACAATCAACAGCTCCACTCCTCTAGCACAATGAAACTTTCTGCCATAAAAATAAAGCTCCTCTACGTAGGAGACAGGGCTTTCTTGGGGGTCAGTCCAAGGCACTGGAATGAACTCCCCCCGGAAGTACAGACCATCACAAACCTCCCCACCTTCCTCTTCCAGGTGCAAGGTGTACTTCATCCTTGCCTTCTCTGATATTTAGCAGCAACAAAACACTCCAGTGCACACAATTCTTCTCCCTGTGGGGAAAATTATAAGAACCAGCCACAACAGATGTTAGTCATGACACTTAATGCATTATTAGAAGGCATTGTGAATGGTACAAGAACCTATACAGAACAGAATATTACCACTGATTTATATAATGGAATTGTATTTCCAGTATTTTCCACTACCAATACTTCCTGTTTTTGTTTCTTCACTGAATTGTCCATAAGGATGTCTAGGCCTTCTTCCTGAATCACTATAGCTAATTCAGAACCGGGTAAGGAGCAAAAGTCATTCAAATAATTCTGTCCTATATTCATTACTTTTCATTTGTCAATGTTGACTCTGACCTACAATAGTGTTTTGTAGTGCTCATTCATCTAGCTTGGTTAGGTACCACTGAGCATTATCTGAAATTGTTACCTCACTGCTCGTTCCCTTTTCATATTACAGAACCTTGCAACATGCCATTCAACTCTTTGCCATGAATGAAAGTTGATTAAGCTTACCTACTTGAAGTTTTTAAACAAGAAATAATTATAGAAAGATTAGGAGAACTGTTCTCCTAAATTAGGCATCTGACATACAGAGTAAGTTACATAAAAAATTAATTGAATGCCAGATCATATTGCAGTCTCCATAAAGAAAAGGAAAAAATGCTGAAGATGCTACTTTGGAAATAATGGAATGTTTCCCCAAGACTTTTAGGCAAGACAGTTAATTCCACCCCCTTTTGTGCATAAACAATCATTTACCAAGTTAAAATCAATTACACCTGTACAAACCCATGGATGACAGTTGGGGATGTAAAGGTGTCACTGAAAGCAGATTTAAGGAGAAAGCAGAAACTTGTTATTGGTGACAATACATCAGAAGGAAGGTTAACATTGCTGAATTCTCAGTTCTGGTATATATTTTCCAGGGTTGACAGTTAAACAGTAAAAAACTTTTTACCTATAAACCAAAACACATCTGACTGGAAATCAGAGAAAAAACACAGAATTCCCACAATTTAATTTTTGCAGAATTACTTCTCAGTGCTGAATCACACAAAGTGAGTGTGGAGTTCAATGCAGTATAGTCTATATCTTCCAAGTAGAAGGCATAACAGATTTTTATAAAAAGCTGTTAGGACTCCTTAGGCGCAATGAAATACTTAGTGCAGCATATCACAACCCAGGATGCTAGACTCAGATTTCTGGTCTAGACTAAAAAAAATTGACTCTGGTTCTCTAACAGACTATCTTAATGAATTAATTGGTGGAAGGATTTGAGGCTCTGCTCATAGTAACGGGAACCGAAACCAATAAGCTGAGACACTACTCAAGGAGCCAAGATCTCTGCTGCTTCTGGCGCAGTATTTGAGAACATATGCTGCAAAGTGATATCACTATTGGAAAAATCTCCTACATCTGAAATTACAGAGAAACAGCACATTTTTGGCTCAAGTCATTTGTTTAGATACTGGCTGTCAGGAAGATGAAGAATCATGGTGGTAGTATTATGCAGGAAATGCCATTCCCAAAGTCAGACAAACAGGGGTCATGAGCAAGCTCCTCCCTATATATTTCCATAACATATGAGAGTTGGTTGTCTGTCAAAACTGACTTGTGGAAGCTTAAACCATATGAAGTCTGGTCTCCTCTTGTCAACAGGCCAATGTGACACCATTGAGCCATGCCTGAAGCATTTATCAAAATTACAATTGATGGCTGAAGGAAAATTGAAGGTACCCTCCTGCAAGGGGTTTGTGGAGCAGGAGGGTGTTCTGGGCTGGGACCAAGGCATTTGGAAGGCGGGAGGGGGATCAGGGCTGTGGCAAGGGGTTGGGGCATGGGAGGTGGTCAAGGGTGCAGGCTCCGGGAGGCAGTGCTTACTTCAAGCAACTCCCAGAAGCAGCGGCATGTCCTCCCTCCAGCTCCTATGTGGCGGCACAGCCAGGCAGCTTTGCGCACTGCCCCATCTGCAGGTGGCGCCGCCACAGTTCCTGAAAGCAGCAGGATGCCACCCCTCTGGCTCCTACGCAGAAATGCAGTGCCTGCTAGGCAGCTCTGCATGCTGCCCCGTCCACAGGCACCACCCCTGCAGCTCCCATTGGCTGCGGTTCTCACCCAATGCAAGCTGCAGAGCCGGTGCTTGGGGCAGGAGCAGCGTGCAGAGCCCCCTGGCTATTCCTACACGTAGGAGCCGGAGGGGGAACATGCCACTGCTTCTGGAAGCCATGTAGAGCAGGGCAAGCCCCAGACCCCACTCCCCAGCAGGAACTCTAGGGCCGGATTAAAAGGTCTGATGGGCTGGACGGGGCCTCCAAGCTGTAGTTTGCCCACCCCTGGTCTTGCACCACTATATCAGTTTAGAAATAGACACAGTGTAACTCCCTAGTGTGGCTACAAATATACTGGTATGAAGTGCTTATATCAATATAACATATTCTTGTAAAATCTGTAAATAAGCTATACTGATATAAGCATCCTTAGACCAGTATATCTGCATCCACATTAGGGAGCTGTACTACTTTGTCAATTTTTGTACCACTACAACTATACTGGTTTAGAAACAGAGTTTAGACCATTTGTAAGAAGCCTACTGTCTTCCGAAACATGGTCACTAGTGACCACACATCGTGAAACTTTACAAAAGTGGACAGATTCTTAACTCTTTATAGTGGTTTCACACGGTGTCATGTAAAAGTTGTTATTTATGTAAGTGTAGAAATCCTTGAAGCCTAGAGCTCTCAGGAAGAACCTTCTGGTTTTGCAAGATTAATATTTCAGAAAAACTATTCACTTTTTAATTTCTTGAACCTAGCACTGTGGTAAGCAGTTGCAGACTGTGTCCAGGACAGTCCCTCTGCATTTCACAGCTTGAGTTTATAGACTTCTCATGTTTGATATCAAGACCTAGAGACTGAAATTAGGCGCACACTGTATGAAAGCCCAACTTGATGAGTCTTAAGTGTTCTGAAATCATTACCAAGTATTTGAAAAAAGTCCTTTGAGATGCAGAAGAGTCAGAAAAGAGTCATGTGAAATCTGAACATTTACATGTATTTGTTCAGTTTTCTTGGGTCCAATATGGCATAAGCTATTTGTATTACAGTAGCACTATGGGAGCTCAAAGGTGGAAAGCTGCAACGTGCTAGGCAGTGTATAAATAGAAAATGAAACAGACCCTGCCCTGAAGATTTTACAATCTAATTAGACAAGACTGTGACAGTATTAAGGGGATGGGAATATAAAAAACAGAGTGAGCAACTATGATCTCCATATATCATACTAATTCCATAATTTTTGTTGGTCTCCTTCTGGGGGGTTTTTGGGGCATATTTCCATCTCTTTGGCATGAGGAAACAGCTAAAATAAAGTAATTATGTTACTACTCAAGTATCTGTATTATTCTTATTTGAAGGAAGGATATGATTTTGTACTTTTCCTGAGTCTAATCAGATGGTTCCTTGAAAAAGGGGACAAGGTGGAATTAAATTCGGGTATCCCTTGCTAAACGATTTCTAGGATCTATTTAAGCCAACAAATTCTATAGCATACAGCCTCATAAAAAGAAAAGCTATCATCATAATAGGATTGGAAAGGTGGTCATCCATAAAGTGGATGTGAGAGAAGATGCACTGACTGGACTGCAAAATAGTGCAGAACTAATGACTAACTACCAATTTAGCTTTAAAAAAAAATCAAAAACAAATTACTAAATTACAAGAAGAAAGGTCAAATGAAAATTTGGAACACAACACTGGAGGTTTCAAATCCAATCTGAAGATGGGAACACAGATTCTTAGCTCTGGTCAGTACTACAACATAGTTTTACTGACTTAACTCCCAGTGTAGACAGTGCCATGTGATTGGGGGAGCTTCTACCGTCAGCATAGCTACCGCCTGTCAGAGTATAGGTACTCCACCACTGATGGGAAAAGCTCTCCTGTTGGTGTAGGTAGCATCTTCACTAACCACTACAGCAGCATCACTGCGGCACTGTAAATGTAGACAAGCCCTCAGCTAGAAGTAAACGTTTTTCATATAAGCTGAGGAGAAGGATGTACATGGTCCAAACAGCCATTTCTTTCATGAGGATTTTTACCTCCTGCCAAGCGCACATGCATTCTGAGCAGCATGGCTCTATGCTGATAGTACCCAAAGAAAGAGTAAAATCTGTGACCCTTCCAATCTTAGATCTATTAAAATTATAACCTGCACTTAATTTTGATATTCAAAACCTTTACCTTCCCCCACCCCACTAATGCACCCAACCATAAAAGGTGCAGATAAACTTTTCTTTTAGAAAGCAATACTTATGGGTTCAAAAGAAGCTTTTACTGTGATCCAAAGGAATAAATCACATGCAATATACATTTACAGAGAACAACAACAGTTTATGAATTAAAAAAAGATATACTTACATCTGGATATTCTTTTACAGGCACATATAGTTTCTCTTGTAACTGTACAATAGGTCCCACAGCATCTGGTAATTCTGCACTTCTCTTCTCCGTACTACCATTTAATGTGTCGTTATACATGTCTTTCCGTACTCTGCTAATTTCTGTGGGGAGGGGAAAAACGTATATTATGTATTAAACATGATAATATCTTGTATGACAGTGATTTTATCTTAAAGATTACAACTTTCCAGCATTAACACTTCTCCTCCTAACTTCATGAAAGTCACTGGGAAGTGTATACACAAACGTGTAGCTTTTTTTGTTGTTGTTGTTATTAAATTATATACTAGTGTCCATGCTGATACTTGAGGGGATTTTTTTTTCTTCCACATTTGGCACTCTCTACCTAGACAATCGATTTAGGAAATGAACTGCTCTCAGGTGGAAAAGTGTCGTGAAATTCCTAAAAGTCCAGGAAAAAACGTGCACACAAAATTTTAGAACTTTGAAAAAAAGAGCAGTTAATCTATCATACCATTTAAATATTAGGTGTAAAGGTTTCAGAAAGATAAAAATAAATTTTACTCATTCACATGATTTAATTATCAAACATCACCACAATGAATTCTGACAGTAATCCATACTGGGTATTTGGTTGATAATTATAGTATCTGGAAACTAAAAATGGTGCAATTATTATAATCAGGTTCTTGTAATTTTAGAATACTTCTCATACTGATTCAAACCAAACCACATGAAGGATTTTTATTTATTATTTTTCTAAACTGTCAGTATTCTATTTGCATTCCCTTTGCACACAAACTGAGCCTACAATAACTGCTGTCGTAATTCATTTCTTTTAGGGATAAAAATTAGCAGCACCAACTTCAAACCTAGACTTCAGCAAAACAACATGAACACCAATTGTGAGTGAGTGAGTTAAACTCAATGATGAATTATGCAGTGAAGGATATAAAAGCATCAAAAGGTCTATATTCCAGATTAGTTTCCTTATTCAGAAGATTGAATTTGCATCATAGGATTAATTTTTTTCCTAATTATTTTGAACTGAGGAAAGTTTAAATATCAAACAGCATTCTGAAATGGAGATTTTCCTACAATAAATTAATAGTATTGGGTAATACTGATCAATAGCTAAAATGAAAACAGTGCATTCAAGACTCAGAGGCAGGATGATCCAATGGCTAGGGAATTAGCCTCCAACTTAGAAGTCCTGGGTTCAATTTTCTGCTGCACCACAAATTTCCTGTGTCCCCATGGTGTGGTTGACTGTTGACCCATGACCCAATCCTGGGGGAAATATGGTCTGGGATAAAATATAATCTATTTTCTAAGCTTGTATATAGAAATAATATTGGAAGTTACTGAAGCTGTAACAGCAAGTAGAAAAAAAATATTACTAAAAATAGGCTTGGTTGTAAGTTTTAAGCATGAAGTATTAAGGGCTTAGTTAGAGTGAGGCCCAGAAGAAACTGGAAGTTGACATAAGTTAGCATGTGTATTATGTTCCTGACCTAAAGTTATAAAATTTAGCAATATAGATCTTGTGATAGTTTAGCAATGCATTGTCTGATACACAGGTAAACCACAAACATATGATAGCATCATAAGGGATTTTTGCAATAAAGTAATCACATATTAAAACTATTGGGACATTAATCAACGGAAAACAGATGTTAGTCAAAAGTTTAACTACTGTTAGCCAGAATACCACACATGGGCAGGGGCTGAAACCTTATAAAAATATGTGGACATGTGCAGGTGGAATAGGAAAAGGTGTATAAAATACACCTCTACCCCGATATAACACGAATTCAGATATAATGCAGTAAAGCAGCGCTCCGGGGGAGGCAGGGAGGGCGGAGCTGCGCACTCCAGCGGATCAAAGCAAGTTCAATGTAACGCAGTTTCACCTATAATGCGGTAAGATTTTTTGGCTCCCGAGGACAGTGTTATATAGGGGTAGAGGTGTATGTTGTTGGAACAGGAAGGGGGGATGATATGGGACATCTGAGTATGAAGCCAAGCCAGGCTTGGGTGCTTTTTTCCTTCTATCTTTGTTTCAAAAAAGCTCCATAACGTTTTAAGAACAAACAATGCAGGAAGCCACTTTACTGTACCTATCTTATTTTTAAACTGATGTATACTGATTTTCCTTAGAATTTTAATTATCTATGTCTGTATTAACTGAAGCTCAAAGTTTGTGTGTACGTCAGTTTTATCTTCTTAATTAATTCTAAGTAGCCATGTGGGGAAAAAAACCTGTTTTGTGACTAGTGCCTGTTGTATCCCAATAAATAATTTTATAATTCTGATAACTGATAAGGCTATATTAGGCAAGTAACTTAGAGAGTTGAGGCACACAGAGGCTCTCTGTAAAACAGGGATAATACTTCCCTACCTCACAGGTTGTTGTGAGGATAACTGGATTAAAGACTATAAAGCACGCAGCTATTATGGTGATGGGGGCATGAGATATTATGGTGATGAGGGGGAGAGAGTCTCCTTGTGTAATTAAGCAATAAAATATTTTAAGTTAACCAATATAAAATTATTTAAGTTGCTCATGGAGCACCATTTAAATAGAATGTTTTGAGATTCGTTTTTAATTCTTTTTTTTTTTTAAATAGTATACTTGTTTTTCAGCTCCTCTGGTGTTTATAAATTTATTTTTTCTCCAAAGGAAAATACAACAATGCACTGAGAAACAGTGAAGCTGTTTATGCAAAGTATTAAATGCACAAAGTAAACAAACTGAAAAATTATTTATGCTGACTACTTTCAGGTATAGTAATGTAACTTTTGTAAGTACAAAGTTTTCAGAAACAAAAGATTTTTTCAAATTGACATCCCTTGGAAAAGGATCAGCTTTTTTTTTTAAAATTAATCTTGTCAAACCTTTAACTTGTAAAATTTCTGGAGTTATCTATGCAAATAGAACATTTAATAAGGAAGAATCTTTGATATTTCTTTTAATATCAGTAACCAAAGAAAAATAACTCCTTTATGCCATCCAGGCATAACGCAGGAGAGAGGTATCCTTGAAACAAAATCCTTTGTGTGTGTACACAATAATATAAGAGTTCAAAAAAAATAATCACCAAAATGCACATCATACAATTAAACTGGTTTTCTGCAAGAGCCAGAAACTGACATGGTGATTAAGTTCTGAAGACTTAGTATTCTAGACTACATTCCTAATGACAACTAAAGCTGTGAAGACTGTTGGTTTCTCCCCCCCCCCCCCCCGCCTTAAAATAAAAGGTCCAATAGTTGCCCTTTTTAAAAAAAAAAAAAAAAAGCGTGGGAATGAAAATTCCCCCCCCAATGTACATGACTCTGAAGAGTTACTATAAACATATTTGAAATGTTTTTGTATTAAGAACATTAGATAAATTATAATCTGCAAATGAAAGCTAAGCATTCTAAAAGTTAGACAATATTAAAGGATTAATATTGAAAACAGGAGATTGCATGCAACTCAACTGTTAGATTGGCTTGGTTTGCTGCTGACCAATACTGCAAAACAGGTGAACAGTTTATGAATTTTTCTGACTCAACATGACTAAAGTTGAAAGAAGTGACATGAACAACTGAACTGACTAAAGTAATGGAAACTTCATTTCTCTAATGTAAAGCCTAAACACTATAAAGAGCTGTTCAGTGGCAAGATTGATATGACCCCACGTATAGTCTAAGTGCAATAATCTTCAAGTTCAAATGTCCTACTGAATGAATCCATATGTCCACTGAACTTCAAGAGCAGAACACTGGTGAGTTTTGGTGATTCTGCAAGAGAGATTTTGCAATTCCTCCATCACTAAAACTTCCCTCCTTGATCATTTAAGATCCTGTTCCAGGCCTTCCAGGAGTTCATCATAAACTTCATTCAAGACTAGTCTTTTCATCTTTGCAACCCAAAAAACAGCAACCATCTATCAGTGATCATGTCAAAAACAACTGAAAAGCAAAAATTCATGAACTTGGTAAGAAAGGTGTAAACATCACACAACACAAATGAATAATTTAAATAATTGACTGAAGAACTTCGTCTTTGATATTCTCCTCCGTCGAGAGAGAGAGAGAGACAGGCATTTAGCAGTGGACCTGTGACTTTAAGTAAAGAAAGAAGAAAATTTAGAAGCAAGAACTACAAGATCAGACATCAATGCAAGATGGCTGGTTAAATATGAGGGAAGACCAGCAAGTGGTGGACTTGGTCAAAACATAGCAAACACACGTGAAGAGACCATTCAGAAAGGCAGCAAATTTAAAGAAGAAGGAGGTGGTTTCAGAGAAACTTGACAGATTAGAGACTGATGATACTGTTACAGTGGAAATCTGGCGGATATACTTAAATGAACCAAACAAGGAGATGATGCAGTCTCATCTTGCTAGACTTGTGTGTCCAGGGTTTTAAGTCCCTGAAGATCTGGCAAGGGTCTCTAATGTGACCCTCAAAAAGGCACTTTAGGCATCTGGAATTAGGCTAACTCACCAGCACAGATTTTTTTGTAGCAGGCACAGAGCTTAGAGCCCAGAGACTGAGGAACACCCTGATAACAGGTGTTGACCCCTTGTAACAAAAACTCCGACACCCAAAGTTGCTACAGAAGATGAGAAAACCTATACTTAACTTACACTAACAAGTACTACTAATTAACTATTGATAGAAGAGAGAAACTCCCTGGAGTGGGAGACAACTTGCAATAGCAAGCCAACACACTCCAACTACCAATGGCAGGTGGTAAGAAGGAACCGAGGGGCGTCAGGGATGTACCTGTTCCTTATGCTATCAGGCAGCAGCACAGAAGTGCCAAGTCTATTACAAGGTTCACACTGAAAAATTGTTTAGAGTTTGGAACTAAGTTGAAAGTTGTGAAAAAAATATTAATTCACATTTACACAAGCCCTGTTATTGAAATAATCACATTAAATTAAAAATGCAACATTTAAGAGAACTAAAGTCCATGATCAAGAATAGCTAGACAGTAACAACACATTTCCATTATTCAGACTTATTAAGGTGCTTTCAAAGCTTTCAAAATTAAAATTCTTGAAAAGGAAACTGAAACCTTATCTGTTTGATACAGTTTGTAGCATGTAGTACAACAGTCACATGATGAAAATAGTCATTACAACTCCAACAGAAGACATAGCAGTTAAAATCTGAAACACTACTTTTATGATCAAATCTGTTTTCTCAAGTTTGAGATTCCCCCTATTGAAGAGCTGTTGCATTTCTCTGTACTGAAGAACATAACTTTCTGAAATGAAAAAGCTTATTTACAGTGGAGTTTCTCTTGGCAGAAAACTACTTCTAGCCTAAGCATATTCATAAGCAAATTTTGAATCCTAGGGCTAAAAGTAAAAATGGGCACACAGAAGGTTTAATTATATGTAGTAGAAAACAACAGTATTAAAAGTAGGCCACAACAGTTTCAGAACACATTCTGTCATCACATAACTGTGGCTCAGTAAAAAAAAATTTCAAGCTTCTTTCACACCTCAACAGCTTCAGCAATTGAACATGAAATCCTATGTATAGAAGTACCATTGCTCCTGGTTTCAACACCTGGAGCAATTCTTCAGCACACCTCTCTAAACAAATATTTGTGAACTTTTGGAAGTCAGTATCCTCTCTATACTCTTCACAGATTTTCCACTAATTTAGGACACTTTGAAATGCAAGTTCCTAGGTGGGGTTTTCAAAAGTATTAAGGCATAACACATACATGGCCATTTTTTTTTGCTTGTGTCTGGCAGCTGCAAAGTGATTATTGCTGAAGAATTTAATCATATATAGATAAAATGAGCTCTCATTCTTTCCTTCTAAATCTTCTGACAGTAAGTTTAGGGTGTTAGAAAAACAACTATATGAAACTACACTAATACACAAGGGTGTAAATTTGGGGAGGTGTGGGGGGAGGGGGCAAGGGCACTGCCCCCCAGAGGCGAGACATGGAAGGACACATAGGGTCACATATCATTCCTCCGCCCCCATCCCCATTTGTGTTCAGCCTGCAGGGGGCATATGAGGTCTGTCCTTCAGACACTGTGCCTCCCCCCACCCCTCCCCCACTTCCCTCAAAGCAGGCCAAACAGACCAAGCCCTCTAGGTGGGCAGAGAGCAGGATGGAGCAGCTGTTCCAGGTCACTCCCTCAGCAGCTGGATGCCACCTCCTAGGTCCTAGTGCCCGCCTGTTTCTTGTACAACAGTGAGTGCCCATGGGGGACAGAGCAAGGGAGACGGGGGAAGCGACAACAGGGAAGATGGTATAGGGCAGGGGGAAGAGAAGGGGATGGGGGAGTGAGGCAAGGGGGATGGGATGGGATAGGGAAGAGAAGGAGATAAGGAAATGGGGCGGCATGGTTGTGTTGCAAGGTATTTACATGCCAGATACGTTTAATATTCATATGCCCCTTCATGCTTCAGCCACCATTCCTGAGGGCATGCTTCCATGCTGATGACACTCGTTAAAAAAAAATACATTAATTAAATGTGTGACTGAACTCCTTGGGGGAGACCTATACGTCTCCTGCTCTGTTTTATCCGCATTCTGCCATATATTTCATGTTATAGCTGTCTCATGATGACCCAGCATGTTCGTTTTAATAACACTTTCACTGCAGATTTGACAAAACACAAAGAAGGTTCCAATGTGGGATTTCTAAAGACAGTTATAGCTCTCAACCCAAAGTTTAAGACCCCGAAGTGCTTTCCAAACTCTGAGAGGGACGAAGTGTGGAGCATGCTTTCAGAAGTCTTAAAAGAGCAACACTGTGATGCAGAAACTATAGAACCCGAACCACCAAAAACTTTCTGGTGGCATCTGACTCTGATGATAAAATGAACATGCATCAGATCCACATTACTGTGGATCATTGAACAGAACCAGTCATCAGCATGGGACACATGTCCTCTGGAATGGTGGCTGAAGCATGAAGGGACATATGAATCTTTAGTGCATCTGGCACCAATATCTTGCAACGCCAGCTACAACTGCGCCGTGCGAACACCTGTTCTCACTTTCCGCTGACACTGTACACAAGAAGCAGGCAGCATTATCTCCTGGAAATGTAAACAAACTTGTTTGTCTAAGCGATTGGCTCAACAAGAAGTAGGACTGAGTGGACTTGTAGGCGCTAAAGTTTTACATAGTTTTATTTTTGAGTGCAGTTACCTTTTGTACATAATTCTACATTCGTAAGTTCAACTTTCATGATAAAGAGATTGCAGTACAGTACACTGTAATTGAAATCAATATATTTAAAAATGTAGAAAACATCCAAAAATATTTAAATAAATGCTATTCTATTATTGTTTAACAAAGCAATTAATTGCAATTAATATTTTTAATCGCTTGACAGCCCTAATTGTTTTCTATCCCTTATACCTAGCTTCTATTTCTGGGGTAGGTATGCAAATGTTAAGTCTATTCCACTTGTTTAGTTTTTAACCCTTGCCTATTTTTCTTTTAGATCAAGTTTTGATTTGTTCCCCCCTCCCTTCTTCCACCTTCCACAACTCTCACCTATGTAAATATTGTTTAGTGAGGGTTTTTTCCCCTCCTTCACTGGTTTAACCATTCCCTATTGATTCCAAACACACACGCCAAGAAATCTTTTAATTTGCCCGTATGAATTAGATGTACATTTCTTAAGACTGCTCTGTACATTTCTTGCCACTGACTGAAGCCTTCTTTCCTGGTGTGGAGGGGAGGGAGAAGAGATCAGGTTCTATTACAAACTACCCATGGGAGTTTGCTCATGGGGCTCTTGCTCCAAGTAGCATTTGGTGCGAGTAAAGGAAAGGCTACAGGCCTACTGTTCCAGTGTCTAGATTTTGTGGGACCAGTTGTTGGTCTACTCATCTCTACTCCCTTGCTGTTCTCCAGAGGCTATTTTGCTCTACACATTTACTCTTCCTATGAAAACAGGTTTTAGAAAAGAAAGCTCCGAAGTTACCTAAACAACTGTATTTTCAAAAAATAAAAGGAGGAGCTACAATACCTTAATTAATTAATTAATTAATACCCCACATACTCTCTAGGCCCAGGGGTAGGCAACCTATGGCATGGGTGCCGAAGGCGGCACGCAAGCTGATTTTCAGTGGCACTCACACTGCCCAGGTCCTGGCCACCTGTCCGGGGGGGGCTCTGCATTTTAATTTAATTTTAAATCAAGCTTCTTAAGCGTTTTAAAAACCTTATTTACCTTACATACAACAACTGTTTAGTTATATCTTATAGACTTATAGAAAGAGACCTTCTAAAAACGTTAAAATGTATTACCGGCACGCGGAACCTTAAATCAGAGTGAATAAATGAAGACTCGGCACAGCACTTCTGAAAAGTTGCTGACTCCTGGGCCTCTGAGCCCTCAAGATCCACAAATTCTGCCTTACACAACTTGGTAATCGGGTATCAATGTGTTTTATATAGTTTTCTTTACATGAGAATTAGGGGTACTCTTGAGCAAAACTCCTGAATTTTAAATTGAGCATCTTTGAGAATATGCACAATAAAGCAGTGCAAGTGATCATACACTTTAATTTATTCCATTAAACTGACAGTCTGGTAAAGTAGTGGGAACATTTTTTTAGGATTAGCAGCCTTATAGCCCTTTAAAAGTGTTTCAAAAACTTAATACACAATATCCATTCAAAATGCACAAGACTAGTATAAAGTTTTGGAGGTTTATTTTTTTTTAAAAAGAGAGAGGACAGACACTGCCAATATAGGATGTGTCATCAGACCAGCTAGGTAAATTTTTTATTCCTGCATTTGCTGTATCAGAAAAGGATCAACCACCTCATGCGCACACTGAGAAGATTCACCTTTCAGTAGCCTCTTATGTATTGTTTGTTTCTGTTTTGAGAACCATAGACTTACCAGCATACGGAAGTCATACAAAAGTATAAAACTTTCAGTAAAAACCTGGTTTATATTTGATGCTTTTGCTCACCTTCCACTGCCTCTCTGCAAAATTCATTTCTTCTACTGACTTTGTCCCTTTGTGAGTCCAATTCAAGAATAGTACTTAGGATGATTAAACTGTCAGTCCAATGATTAATGGACAGTTCTTTTAGCGCTTTGTCAGCTCTCAAAATCAGAATTCAATCATTTTCGTTGTGAGCAGGGCCTGCAGGCCTGCATAGAACTGACTTTAAAATTCAAACCAAACACACCCACAAGCTGTTCACTTCCTAAAAGCCTTCAAATCGACATTTTTAAGTGCACTCTATTTTATTGGCAGAAAACAATAATTCATACAGTTCTTAATCTAGCATTTTTATTAACCTGAAAACTACAGTTTAGTTGGTGAAGTGACAGCCTTTTTCCTTTCATTAAAAGTCTAAATCCTTCACTAGTCTTTTCTAGAAAGTTTTCCACCACTAACACCAATGCATCAAATCCATCAGCAATAGCAATAGTTGAAATGATAGTGCAGGCAAGGACTAGAAGACACTGGCATTTTACTACTATTGCACAGACCTGTTCTCAACAGGTTTGGGCAACAGAATGCATAAAATGTCAGTAACCTCTTAAATCAGTCTACTTTCACACTCCTACTGCTGACACCGGCAGTGGAGCTGCACGAGCGTTGGTAACAGTGGGAATTTTTTCCAAAAAATGCTAACACACATACAACTAAAAATAAAAGGTGTTAGACAAGAAGTTTTGGTTACTTACTGCAACTGAGAATCTTTGAGATGTATGGCCCCTATCTGTATTCCATATATGGGTACACGTGTGCCATGCACCCAAATCTGGAAGTTCTTCTGAGAAGTGTCCATCGGCCTGCATATGTGCAGTAGCTCTCCTCATGCTCCCAACAGAAGGTACAAGAGGCAGTGGAAGTCAGTACCACTCCAGTTCGTCTTCTAACCACAATCCAACAGGATCCAAAGTGGGGGAAGGGTAGTGGATAGGGATTCACACATCTCAAAGAACCTCCAGTTACAGTAAGTAATCTCCACTTCAAGTGATGGTCCCTATATGTATTCCACACGTGGGTGATTGGCAAGCAATGTTCAGACTGGAGGCAGGCAAGAGGATGCTGGTAACAAATATGCTTGCAATGTTGCCAATCCCACTGCTGCATCCATAGCTGAGGTATGAACTAGGGCATGGTGTATCGTGAACATGTGAATTCAACTCCAGGTGGCCACTCTGCAGATGCCCTGCAGCAGAATGTTTGACAGGGATGCCACGGAGGCAGTTTGTGCTCACATGAAGTAAACTGTGACTCCAAGGTGGAAGAATGTTTGCTAACTTGTAGCACTCAAAGATTAATCCTGAGACCCACTTAGAAATCCTCTGGGAGAATACAGCTTGCCCACACAACCTCTCTATGGCAATAAAGAGTCTGAGTTCCCACTGGGTTTGGTTCTTTGCATGGAGAGCACCAGGTCACCCTGGACATCGAGGGAGTTAAGTCTTGTCTTCAGCGGACGAACTGGGTTTCAGGAAGAATATGGGTAAATATTGTTTGACTGATGTAGAACTCAAACAATCTTAGGGAGAAACTTGGGATGTAGTTGAAGAAAACCCTTCTTTTGATGAAAAAACTGTAAGGAGGGTTTGCCATGATAGCCCTGAGCTCGCTGACCCTCCTAGCTGAGGTGATAGGTACTAAGAACACCACCTTCATTAACAGGTGGGTCGTGGTACAAGTTGCCATGGGTTCGAAAAGCAGACTAATGAACTTGGACATGACAAGGTTAAGGTCCCATTGAGGGGTAGGTTTAAGAACTGGTGTGAAAGGCCTGATCAGGCCTTTCACAAGTTGTGCAGTAGCCAGGTGAGTAATGACAGGGCATCCTTCCACCAGATGGAGAAGGGCACTAATTATGCCTTCTTTAGGGATAAGAGATAGATTTTCAGTTGTTCTAGACTTAACACTATCTGGAGAATGTTGATGCAGTTGTGCCTAGGCCAAAACACATCTCTAACTGGCTTGTTAGCAGTTTTAAGTACACTCTTTTCTACTCAAATTAAGGCTCATCTGAACAGGAGCAAAATATGAATGGGCTATTTCCGATGCCCATCCAAAGATCAGGCTTTGAGGTGGAGTGAGCCCGCACTAGGGTGGTTGGTCTTCCCCCCATCTTGGGTTAGGAGATCTGAGAACAGGCAAATCCTGAGTGGTGGATGGGCAGACACTTAGAATTTCTGTGAATCAGAACTGTCTTAGCCAGTGGGGTGCCAGGAGAATGATGTTGGCTCTGTCATGACATATCTTCCCTATGGGCTATGGAAGCAAGGGAATGAGAGGAAAGGCATACCTGAGACTGATCATCCAAGACATCAGGAGAGCATTGCCTTGGGAACTGCAACCCATGACTACTCTGGAGCAACACAGGGGGAGTTTTCTGTTTGTTTGGGATGCAAAGAGGTCCCATAGCAGAGTACCCATTACCTAAATACTTCACTTGGGACTGTGTCGTGAATTTCTGACGTATGGTCTATTGAGAAGCTTCTGTTTAATTTGTCTGTCAAGGAGTTGTGAATACTGGGAAGGTACACAGCTTGTATGGTGCATCAGGAACCACATCACAAAAGTCTGATGGCTTCCTGACAGAGGGAACAAAATATCGCTCTCCTCCCATATAGATAACAGCGGTGATACTAACTTTAACTGAGTATGGAGCTAGCGTGGAAGGGGAAGGAAGGCCTTGTACACAATGAGGACCACCCTCTGTTACAGTTCTAATGGGGTCCAGGTACTCTGAGCAGTGTGACTGTCCAGGTGACCACTCTACCCCAGAAAATAGGTGTCCATCACAATGGTAGTCCTGGGGGTGGAAGGGCTGAAAGGAACTCCCACCATGACTTTTTTCCAATTCAACCACCAGGTTAAAGAGGTGACAATTGTGGTGAGAAAGACCACCCTGGAGTTGATGATGTCTTTGCTCAATAGGCTGAGTGGAGCCAAGCCTGCAGGCACCGTAAGTGTAGTCTGGCGAAAGGAGTCACATAGATGCATGCCGCAACCATGTGGCCAAACAGTGAGAGGCACTTGTGCACTGTGGTTCATGGTCTGCAAGTTGTGTGTGTAATCAGGATGATCAGTGCATGAAACCTTTGTGGGTAACAGAACCTTTGTGGGTTCTCGCAGAAAGTGTCCAACCTTGCCCCCACAAAGCTTAACAACCTTTTGGGTAACAAAATGGACGACTTTGTTTATGCAAATGCCTAGGGCTGTTAAAAGTTGTATGAGAACCCACTGCTGACCTGATCTCCTTACAAGATCGGCCTACCAGGAGCCAATCTTCCTGGTATGGGAATACCATATAGCCCTGGTCTTTCATCTGGGCTGCTACCACAGAGGTGCGGTAGCTGGCCTAAAGAAGAGGACTCAAAACTGAAAGTGTTTCTGGCCTACTGTAAAACACAAGAACTTCCTGTCTGATGGGTCAGTGTCCACACTGAAATATGTGCCCTTCATGTCAAGATCTGCAAACCACATCCCTTCCTGAAAGGAGGAGATTACAGTTTACAACTTCAGTTTTTGAATAAATATGTTGAGTTACTGAAGGTTTGGGCTAGGTCTCCACCTTCCATCTTTTTGGAGAACTGGGAAGTATGGGGAGTGAAATCCTCTTCCATGTTAATGAGGTGGAACACGTTCTACTGTCCCTTAGTGTAAGATGGATTCCAATTCTGATTGAAGAATTACCTTGTGAAAATGGTCCCTGAAGGGGGTTTCTTAGATGGGAAGGAGAAAAACCTCTATGGACTATCCCTGGTGGATAATCACCAGAACCCAACTGTCCGCAGTGATCTTGTTCCAATTGAGAGTGAAGAGCACAAATCAGCCCCCAAAGGTAATAGGGGATGAGGCAGTTGCATCGGTAGTTGTACACAAGTCTCAACTAGTATGTCAAAAGTGACTCGTGGCTGGTGGCTGACAGTAGGCAGAGGCAGCGGCAGTAGCGGGGACCGAGAAATGAGGCCTCTCACCTCTTCTGATATTTGCGCGGTGGTTCAGCTGTGTGCTGGTAATAAGGTACATGAGGAGGAGATGATCTCGGTCTATAGGGTTGCCGCTGATGTTTCCTCCTGGGGGGGCAAGGAAAAAATCCCCAGGGAACATGGAGTCGATCCCAATCTTTTAGTGAGAGAAGGGACTCATCTGTTTTCTCATTGAAAAGATTCAACTCATCAAAAGGGAGATCCTGTATGGTGTTTTGAAGCAAATTACCATCTCTAGGCCCTGATCAGCATTGGAGCACAGAATTCTGGAGTGTGTCAGACCACTCTCTCTTTATCCCAGGATGCTGGCCTCATTGATGGGTAAAGCCACCTTACCCATCAGTGCAAGATGTCCAGGAGCCAGTGCTGAAGGTTCTGGACCTCCTCTAATGAGATCTGTAGGTCACTGGCCAGTCTTTGTAACAGCTCTGGGTACTGGTGATGGTCATCTGGTGGAGAAAGCACAGGAGGAGTGACTGCTTTGTTCAGGGATGATGAAGAGGCACCCGTCAGAACCGTTGGTACCTGCAGATCCAGTTCTGCCTCTTCCTCCTTGTACACCAACGGAACTGGTTGATGAGGAGGAGATCAGCAGTATGATTCCTGAGAGGCACCTAGAGGCCTGCCCTAAGGATCCCATGGACCCCTATAAGGCCAGAAAGAGGGATTGATCGGTTGTGACAGAACCAAAGGAAATCAGTACCAGCGGCCCCTGGAGGGGGGTGCAGGAGAGCGCGCCATACTCAACTGAATGGCAAGCATAACCCTTGACTCTCTATGCGGAGATACTGGTACAGACATCTCCTCTGATTCATCCAACTTCAAGAACTGCTCCATCAGTAGCAGCACTACCATTTGTACCAGGGCATTTCTGGTTGGAGGTGAAACTGCTCCTGGGATAGTGATATAGCCTCCTCCACCGGAGTAAGAACATCCCTTAGGAGGACCAGGCCAGAAACAAGTGGAGACTGCGGATAATGGAGGAATATATTTTCTGGTGTTATATAAGTCTCAGTACACCTTGGTGTCCAAGGGGTTCTGACAGTAAAGTCTGAGGGATCTGGTGCATCAGCACCAACTGGACAATCTTTAGATGGACGAGGTGGTACTGACAATGCATCCACACCAGCACACGTAGACTGAACCAGAGAACATCTATCCTTATGCTTCTGTACCAAGGTGACAAACAGAACTAGCAGATCTTTCTTTTTTCGCATCTTGCCCTCAGATCTGGGGTCTTCATTAGAGCTGGTTCCTTAGGTTTCACTTGCAATGTCTCACCCACTCTGGACTATCTCAGGGAGGAAACGCAGTTCTTATTCACAATCCTCAATGGGGATCTCTCCTTGTACTCATGAGCACGCCCTCTACTCCCATGGGGAACCCTGGAAGATGAGTTCTTGGGCTTAGATGTTGATGGCTCTGCTTCAGGGCACATGCTTGCATCGGATTCAGCTGTCTAGCAGAGCCCCTCCATGAGGCTGGAGGGAGGGTTCCCTGGCATGAATCAGAGGGTTTCTCCATCAGGTGCTTCCACAGGCGAAGCTCCTGGGCTTCTCAGGTTCTCGGTGGGAAGGAGTGACAGATATTGCACTTTGCAAAGATATACACCTCACATAGGCAATACAGGCACCACTGATATTTGTCACTGATGGAAAAGGATTGAGGGCAGGAGACAGCTCTTGAATCCCGGGATGCTGGACATAGTCCTGAAGTTTGGGGAAAATAGTGTATACTATAACTATTTACATAATGTTTTCTAGCTAAGTTATACAACAAAGTGAAGACAACATGATTCAGACTCCAGTCACGAGGCAGTAAGAAGGAACGGGAGAGGCATCAACCTACACTGTCTCTTACACCCTCAGTGGGGAGCACAAAGAGAGCTATTGTGCATGTGCAGGCCAACGGACTATTCTGAAGAACTTCTTGACTCAGGTGCATAGTGTGCATGTGTACCCACATGTGGAATACACATAGGAAGCATCACTTGAAAAAGTCTATGTTCTGACATCAGAGATGAGTCAACACTTTTGTTGAAAGGTACAAGGATCTACAGACAATTTACAGCTGGAAAAAATCATTCTGATATAATATCAATTTTGGTTTGCAGCACTGAACTGTACTTTGTTTTACATAATCAGCTAGTAGATTTTAAAAAATGATAACTACATTGCTTTCAAATTAAGGTTATTCACTGCATTATGCATTTGTTTTTAATTCTTATTAAAACCTATATTTATGTGATTAAAAACTGAATGGTAACATTCCAAATTAGAGTATGTTCAAAGACTTCTCTGCAGCACTCCTCCCCAATTCAAACATTACAGAGGCTTAAAGGGACCAGGGCCATAATGATTTATGTTTTGCTGAGCATATTCAAGACAGACTAAAAATAATGCATGCTTCAATCCAAATTTTAAAAACTACTTACTAGATATTGCAACTGGCTGATTTCCATCAACTTTACATGTTAAAGTTATTATAAGCCCTTTGAAACATTAAGATTCTGTAATACTTCCTAAGACAGAAGCATTAATACCTCAACAGTTCTGTTATTTGGATAAAGCTTTGAGCATCAACTTAGTTGGAGGGCACTTTAAGAAATGATCAATCAGCCCTGAAAATCCCTACAATCAGTTTTCAGACCGCAAGAACAATCTTACTTATAACTATATAGACATGACCTGTATTAATTTTAGGAAGCAGCATTAGAGGTGAAGAGCTTTGATAACAAGTAACACCTGAAACCTTAAAATAATCTTTAGACTTGTTTGCAATTTTTAAAGACAAAGTTGACTTTATATTGATTATCTCTTACATACTTAACCCTGAGAAACAAAGCTGAAAATGTTTTAAAAAATTCTTTACTCAACCACTGCAAACTGCTTACAAAATACCCTTACTGTTAAGGTACTGCACTCTGCCCCATCCTCCTTAAAATGTGAAGTGGCATGCTGTTCAAAAATGATCCTCTTGAGTATTAAAGAAGATATTTAAATGTATTTCTGTCTGTTCCTCAGTCTGGATGATAGTAATTATCTCTCAAATGAAGCGGATACTGGAGCTTGTGTTGAAAGGTGACTGTCTTCAGGGCATATGCCACAAGCAACAAAATCCTGTGCATAGCACCTCATTAGGGTTTGCTAAAAACACAAACTGAGCAATCTCAAATGCTTACTAAAAATATCAGCCATTTTCTCTTTAGCTCATCCTAACCTCCAAATGACCCCAATTTGGGGTGGGGGGCTCACTAAGGGGCAACACAATTTAGTGGTTTTGGGGTGCCTAATATAGTACTTACAAAAAACTGTATAAAACTCGTGAGGGGCAGAAAGGAATTAACTAGGGACTCCTAGCAAGGAGAAAGGAGAAAGCTCTCCTTTGCTTCTCCAGAGCTCAGAAAAACGCGTCAGGGAATGAGAACAGAACAACAAACAAGGAAGAAGCCAGGAAGCTAGTCATGATTTTTAAAGCGGTGTCAAAGTTCAAGGAACAAAAATATCCCAAATTATTACATTTTACAAAATCACTAAACCTTTAAATAAACAACATGTAAATAATTAAGTGATCCACTTAGTAACCCACTGCCACACATATACACCATCTCCACACCTTCAACCTTAACTAGCAGGTTGTGAAAAATTAACCATTTGGCTCTGAGTAGAATGAAAGTCCAGGACCAGGAGAGACAGAAAACAATGCTTAAACAAAATTAAGTCTTAAATTAAGGCAATTGGGTGTTTAAGGTCCAAATTGAAATTAAAAATGTTCTATAGTAAAAAGAAATCCAACAGAGTAGTCAACTTCTTGCTTATTCAAAAGCATCAACATTGGACAAGTCAAAAGGACAATGCAGTTCTTGTGCATAAATTGTTACTGTTCAGTTTTGGTATAAAGTTTCCTGGCGGTATGAATTAGGTTAATGTCAACTACTCTCCAATTTTCACTGGCCAAGTTCCTCAGCACCACCACTACAGTGGGCTGCATACATAAAAGGCTTACATTGTTATTGTTTTTTGAAGTGATTAAAATATGACTACTTCCTTTGTTGTCCCAGTCCCCTCAAAGCAAAATACTACACTTAATCTTAGTTGCTTCTTGATTGTATATGTAAGTTTTATTATTTATACCCTGAATTGTGATCCATTTACTTTTAGTGGTTAACTTTAGTAATGTTCCATGACTATATAAAGATTAACCTAGGCCTAATTATAAAAAGAAAAATAACTAAGTTATTTTAACCCAGAAAAAATGTAAAAACATGATTCAATGAAGTTCTAAAAGATAAAAGAATGGCACCATGATGCAATCAAAAAGGTAGGCCAGCAGCTATATCAGAACATTCTTGCTTGAATATTTGACTATGATGAAATAGTAGACAGTCAATTCTCATTCTCAGTTTACTAGCTTGCCAAGAATGGGTCTTTTCCATACTGTAATATGGATCATTCTTGATCACCACTATCCTGAAGAGGAAGAAAATGGCTGTCTGTGTGGCATTCTTTATAGCAAGATGGCCTGTGCAACTGTCTTTCACCTAGTTCACCCTTCCTTTGAGGCAGAAGCAGTGATCCCGCCAAGGTATTGTGAAAGCTTGGGTCTATTTAAGTCTTGCGAAAAAGAATGAATGTCTTCTGCCCTTCTCAGACTCATACCAAGAAAAAAGGTTCATTTAGTTTGAAAGCATCTCATGTGACCGTTCCAGTTAAAATTCTTCTGATATTTCTTTAAGTCTCTATATCTGTTCAATTTTACAGGAACCCAAAAAATTATGTGCAGGTGTTATGAAACTGCCACAAGTTTGAGCAAGCTGTTTAATTAGTGGATATTTTAACAGTTGTAATCTACACTCTAATACTATAAACTACATGTTTATTTTAATAATTTACATTGCCATTAAATTACAGCAAGTGATTTGAAAGTCAATTTCTGATTTTTAATAAAAATAGGAGGAATCAGCGTTAACAGCTTACATTACTCAACCTTAAATATTTGGCTCTCCAAACTAAAATAAGGACTGGAATTAAACTTGTTGAAGAATCATAACTAGAATAGCAAGCCCATTTCAGTTTACAAAAATATGCAAAACAAAACAGTAATATCTATATACACATCTTCTGTGATTCCTCATCATGTAAAATATAAAAATATTTAAATAGTCAGTCAGTCACTGAGAATGATCGTTATGTATTCTTTACAAAGAATTACATTCAGCTTTTGAGATCTCTCTGAATGGAACTTATTAGCATTGTATAACAGCTCAACTTGCTGAGACTGTATCATAGATATGCAAAGTTGAATATACGCATCCCTCTGTCTCCTTTTTGTGCATCACTAGTCATCTAAATCAGGATCAGTTACCAAAAAATTAACCTAGTACTGCGACATAGCTAACACTGAAAAAGGAGAAACACCATGTCGCTATTCCAGAACTGTATCAGTTTTCAAATGAGATCTTCAATTAATTTAATATGCTAGTACAGCAAAATAATAAAGCCAATTCAATATTTATAAAGCCATGCATGTCTATGTACACAAAGCATGATTTCATAAGAGGCTGAGCTGGCTGACAGTTTTCATCATTTCAACTAGGGCCTAATCCACAGGAACAGGATCTGCTAGCTCCTCACACATCCCCAATTCAGTTAATAATGAACTCTGACAATTTACTGACTAATGATAGCTCACTCCCACTTCTTTGACATCTTCTTCCCTATCCCCAGACAACAGTTTGTGTGTAATTTTGCCATAGTCCTGGCATAAGAATGCAGCCCCATCACTCTGTCCAAAGGATGGATGGAGCAATAGGCACAATTTTTTAGCTGACAGGTGCCAATTCTTTGTTTACAGTGACAAATTAGACACCAGATAATGCAACTGTATTAGTTACTGCACCGTTTTTAAGACTATGGATAGGCTTGGATTACATATTTGTCAGTATAAGTCTTCACTATACACACACAAAACAACAAAAAATACCTCTATCAATGATAACTGAAATTTACAGACAGGAAAAGTATGAAAAATGCTGCTTGAGACTTTAATAAAGACTGATTTAAGGATATTTACTTTGTATATATTGACAATTCATGTTTTAATAGTTATAAGCCTTAACTTTCTGAATCTCAACATCTACTATCATTAAATTATTAAACACCCCCAATAATTTTCTGCAACTGAAAATTTAAATATATAAAAATAAAGAGCTTAAATATCAATATATCCATCATTATAAAAAATAAAAATTGAATACTGCCAAGCCTAACTATGAAAGATATTTTTGGTTCCATTAAATAGATTGACAAATTTTCAGATATACCATTCTTATTCTTCTCATGACCAAGCCTTACATATATGACAGTTCTGCTTAGTTACAAGAAATCTTCACTAACAAACTACGCGGTCAGCACGTAGCTCAAGAAACTTGGTGAACAGCTGACCGATGATAGCCTTAAATCAAATACTACTCATTTGTGACAAGCATATGTGACAAGTTGTATGAATTTCTGACATTTTTAGCTTTTAATTGTCAAATTGCTGACCTCCGTTAGTATGGACAGCATCTGAGACTTGATCACCACATTATAAAATTTAGCCTCTCCATTTACTTATAGTCAGATAAACCAGCTACATAAAGAGATTTGTTTTATCAACTGTTGCAACCTAGGTTTAAACACTCATATGCGCAGCTTTAAAAAAAAATGTTTGTAAACAATTTAATTCACAATACATACTTTAGGCAAAAAAAATGAAAATCCTTTAAGAACACCACTTATGCAACCAAGTTCAGTTTCGCTATCACAAATTATGCCCACAATGCATGCACAGTGAATGATTATACATGCTAAATATACATATTTGGCATGTGAATAGGATAAAAATAAAAATCAGTTCATTTTGTAAATTCACAATGGTCAAGTGAAAGCTGTTTTCATTTTAAGTTTCCACCTGAGAAACTGAGGGCAAAAAAATAAAACCTTGTCTCAGGTTCTTCATCTGCAAGACAATGCAACCAATACTTAAGAACTACACTCTGAGAATGTCTATGTAAAAGTATTATGCAACTTGAATTTCATGTTCAAATTAATAAAAAAAAATCTGTTTAAAATAAAAATGCAGTCTAGTCTGCTTTAGAATACTGCCTGGTTTTGGTACAACTTTAGTGGCAGCAATGTGTTTGATAATCTTCTTCCCAGAAATTATTTCCTTTTACATATATTTGAATATTTAACTTGGAAAAATAAAAAAGCCTGTCAATTATTTGTTGGAAGCCTGTGTACTCTAATATTCATGTTTAAATGTAGCTTTTATTCTCTTTCAACTGAAAGTTAGAGCCACTGACAGTGCTGAGAAACTTAGCCCTTGATTGTTAACTCTAAGGCGCAGTCTCACAATATCATCTCAAAAATTTACTTCAGACTAAAACAGTTTGCATTATGTTCATAAGAACTAAGCCATTAAACTTGAGTATTTTTCAGACCTAATCTTGTGTTTAACTGAAACACAAAACACTAGGATAAAAATATTATAATCAACACTTTTCTCCTGAGGCAGTTTGTTTTTGAACTCCAGGAATTTGGAGTAGTTTATAAAATTTTATTTCACTAACAGTAGTTAGCAATTCTAAACTGAAGGTTGGTAGATGAGAACATGCTTCTCCGCAGCAGGTCAAGGCATTCAGTACTCTTGTCCACAAGGCTGGTCTTGGGGTGTTACTGCCTGGATCTTTTTGTGGCTCTTGCACTACTCAGGAGTTGAGAGCGAAGTGAATGAACAAAAATTCTGCCCCTTTAGCAGGAACAATGGTCTTTCAGCCCTTTTAGGGGTAGGGATGCATGATGCAGGTGTGTGCCAGACCTCTGACTAGTTGCATGATGGCCTCATTTACTGGCAGAGACACTCTATGGGGACCAGTGAGGTGCAGAATGTCCAGGAGCTTATGCTGCATCTCTTGGGCCTCCTCAAGCGGACATGAAGTTCCCCTCTGCAAGAGTTCTTGGTATTGCGTGTGGTCATGAGGAGGGGGTGGGAAGACAGCTTAACCAGGCAAGGATGATAAAATGCCCGTCAGTCCCGTCATATTGGTGGATCTAGTTCAATGTCTTCCTCGTCTACATACTCCGGCAGAGTTGGTTGCTGCTGTTTAGGAGAAGAAGATTGGTGAGACACACGCAGACCCAAGGTGCCATGCATAGGGATCCCTTGGGCCCCAATAAAGCCAGTATGTCCAAATGCTGGTTGCAGGAACCCCAAAGCATCGGATTCCAGGTGGTCCCTTGGAGTGTAAACTTGTCTGGGTAGAGAGCAGTCTAGCAGCCCTGACTGGGCCAACCTCCTGTTGTGGCGGTGACAGTTCATCCTGGAAACCAGATTCAGCCAACAAAGAGGTTGGATCCAGTTCCAGCAGCACTACTGTTGGTGCCAGTTGGAGACTCAGCTCACTGACAGCAGGTGAATAGCATCTTTTTTCCTCTTCTAGTGTTGAAACGTCTCTCAGAAGGAATGACCTGGAAGCTAAGGAGAATTTGGATAAGGGAAGGCGTAGATGTCCTCCAAGGAGGTATAAATCTCAGTCTGTCCTGAAGTGCAAGGGGTCCCGTAGTTATTGCCATCAGATCTGGTGCCTCCATTTGCTTAGTGGTTGGCAGATCCTTGTGGAATCAGGCCAGTACCACTGGAGAAGAATCCTTTATGGTGCTCTTTGTTGGTGCCAGCAGATGGAAAATTTTCCAAGTCCAAATGGCCCCAAGTTTGGCAAAGTTCCAAGCAACTGAAATCAGGATCTTATACTGGGACGTGTTGGGCAACTTTAATAGGCAGTGCTATCAGTGTTACTTTGAATAAGTATGATCAAAACTTCTGCCATACCATAAAACATACTGTACTGGAAGTTTCCAATCTAAAAACTGGGGTTGAGGGGGCAAAACAAATTAATATAATATGCAATATTCCACAGTTCAGTATCTACAACCACAAAATAAGGAGTTGAAGGATTTAGTGCTTTAGCATATTCTGATGACTAAAATTTATGTTTCCTTCAGGCAGGTATGTGCACCAAGATATGTAATAAACTAACACATACTAGGAACATTGGGATTATTATACAGGATCAGACCAACTGTACATCTAGTTTTTGGTCTGACAATTACCAGTAACACATGCTTCAAAGGAAAGTAAATTCTGTATAACCAACAATTATGGAATAACCTGCCTATAGTCTAAGTTCCTTTCTAAACAGGAGTTAATGGTTTGGCTTATACAGAAGGGTTCAAATCAGCCAAGGTGTAACTCTGCTTTGTAATATGGTATACTGGTATGGAACTGACATGAAGCTTTACAATTAACAGCTTACTATGTAAAGTATGGCTTTCAACAACAATTGCTCAAAACTATATTATGACAGATGAGCCTTTTTGATGAAGTCATAGTCATGCATCAGTACTTACGGTACGCAGCTGAGGCCACATCAGCAAAAGGAAGGGAAAACTTTAATGCTTATTACATTAAATGAGTATAAAAACAAAGGGAACTGGGGAACCACAATCTCTTTGCTCCATTCAATGTAATAGCTGTAGAGTTGAACAGGCTTCGGCTACAAAAGCAGTTGAAACCTGAAATAGCCATTCAGGCTTACCATCTCTGCTGGCTTCTCTAACATCCCTCACTTCCTGCAGTGGATACATGGGGAGGAGTGGAGAACAGGGAGAAAATTCCCTTCTGAAGAGACATTTCCTATGCTCCTTCCTCAGAGGAGCTTCAAAAACAAACAGCCACTCCCCTTCTGCCACCTGGCCTGAAGCATCTGCTAAAAAATGGATTATTTTTCAATTAAACTGTACTGGAAGAGGGAAAACAAAGAGATGGGAAAGAAAGGGAGATAGGAAGAAAAAAGGAGGAGAGTTATTTTGGTTCTCTGGTCACTAGTGACTGCTATTTTACAAAATCTCATTTCAGTATAATTGTTTATTTTCTTATAGAAAATGACAATTAAAAATGACTATAGGACCACCAAGTGCTATTGAAAGTGAGGATGCATGAATGACTCTGGTAACAAAGTTTATAAAACTAGATCTATGGTACAGCAGAGAAAAGTGGGTGTTTAACATGTTTCTCTACTGTCAAGTTATCCTTATAAGAACTATTTTTCTGTGTCGAATGACGTGTTCCATTGGAACGTGTAAAGGGAAATTAGATTAGTGCAAACATAAAGGAGCATCACTAAATAGTATTAAGTTCTGTCAGGTGTGCAACAAGCCATTAGTACACTCAGTGGTTAGGGCTACTCTTCAGCCTTGTAATTGACAGTGCATCTGAGATATGCATCAGTAACATAGTAATCCACACTACATTATTTTCTCTGATTAACACTTTTTGTAACACATCTTACTGTTTCTTCCCGCACTACTCTAAGTTTTTGAAGACCATAATTGGTCTCAAGTGTCCATTTCATTGTTTTTCCCACAGTTCTGTCCATTTTAAAGTGAAACATACAAGTATAATCACAAATGTTGATTAATGAAACTCATGAGTACAGTAAGTTTTAAACTATTCCCTGACAATGAAACTTTTTCACCTTCTCATTATCTACTAATTGGCACTAGAACTCTAGTTGCATACTACCCCAGAATACAATTGTGCTAGGTGCTGCATAAACACAACACAAAGATGGCCCGGACCCAAAGAGTTTATAATCAAAGCACAGCACAGGAGACAAGCAGATACAGATAGATGCGAGAATAAAATGAAACACTGACAATATTGGTCATCATGATAGGCAGTGGTAACAGCGCACCAGCAGTCTACCTACCAACCATCAAGTTTTTTGTAGGCATCATGGCAAAGGAGAGTTTTAAGGAAGAATATGAAGGAGGACAATGAGGTAAGTTTTGTGGATGTTGCAACATAACATTGCAAAACCTGAAAGCAAATATTGGAAACCTAAGGGGAATATCAGTTATTTATAACCCACGTGAAAAAAAAAAAAAAAAAAAAGCAAACAGCATTAATGCAGCTGAAAAAGTTCTACTTGCCTATTTGCCTTTTGTTCTCTTAAAAAAAGAAGTGAAATCTCATTAATTTCATTGTTTTTGTAAAAGCTGTGTGAATAGATTCCCTCTTGGTGAGCAAATTTTCATGAGAATTTTGAAAGGCGGTGTTAATGTTGCTATCTTAACGCTAATGCTTAAATACCACAAAATTCCAAAAATTAAATCATTCAAGTGTTTTGCTGCTTGGAACACTTCAGAAAATTTATGAAGATTCCAAGTTGCTGGCTCTTCCTGTTCGTCATCATCTTCATCTTCTGTAGACGATTTTATCAGTTCCTCTAACTCTTCGTTAGTCAATGTTTCTCTATGGCCCTCAATTAATTCCTCAATTTCTTCCTCGAGGATGTCGACGAAGCCATCACCACCCACTTGCCTGGCCACCTGAACAATGAGTTGCAATTTTTTATCAATGGTCAGGAAACCCTTAAAATCACTCACACAGTCTTCCCATAGGTTTCGCCAACATGCATTGACTGTTTCAGGCTTGACTGCATCCATTGCCTGTTTAATATAAGTGATGCAATCAGCAATGTTGAAGGACTTCCAACATTCCATCACATTAACATTGGGATCAGCATCCATAGCGGTAAGGATCCGTGAGAATGTAAGCCTTGTGTATGTGGCCTTGAAACAGCTAATGACACCTTGGTCGAGAGGTTGGAGGTGGTATTGGGGGGAGAGAAAGATGACTTCAATGTCGTTATGCGCAAACCGGAGTGCCGCAGAGTGGCCAGGAGCATTGTATATGATCAGCAACACTTTAAAGTCAAGTCCTTTTTCTTCAAGGTACCGCTTGACCTCCAGAATGAAACACTTGCGAAAACAATCCAGAAATAATGCTGCCGTCGCCCAAGCCTTTTTTTTGTGATTGCCAAAACACAGGCAGGAGATTTTTGTTCTTGCCTTTTACGGCACAGGGATTTGCAGCCCTGTAGAGCAAACCCGGCTTTATTAAATGCCCAGCCGCATTGCCACAAAGCAACACAGTCACTCGGTCTTTAGCTGCTTTGAAGCCAGGGGCTTGTCTTTCTAATTTCGAAATGTGCGGGTGGGCATTTTTTCCAGAAGAGCCCGGTCTTGTCAGCATTTAAAACTTGTTCTGGAAAATAGCCCCTTTTCTCTATGATTTTCTTTAATTATTCGGGGTAGGCTTTTGCTGCGTCCTCATTGGCAGATGCAGCTTCACCAGTAGTCTGCACGTTTTTGAGGTTGAAGCAGTTCCTAAAACTGTTAAGCCAACCTTGGCTGGCTTTGAATTCCTTCTTATCAGAAGGCTGTCCCTCTTTGGCGGGAGGTCTGAACAGCGCATAGATGCTAAGAGCCTTTTCTCGCAACATGTTGCCATTGATAGGCACACGTTTACGGCTCATGTCTTCCAGCCATAAGTTTAATGCCTTTTCAGTCTTCATTAAAGTCTTATCACGCACTTGGCTCATCACCTTAGCAGTTACTGGAGCACTTGATGCCACGGCTTGACGAATTTCTGTCTCTCGAACCTTGATGGCACAGATGCTAGATTCATTGCAGCCGTATTTAGGCGCCACGTTGGCGATGGACATACCATGTCTCAATAAGTCCAACACGGCCAGTTTTTCCTCCAGCGTTGGAGCACATCGCTGTTTCTTTGGTTGAGCACCAAATGAAGTAGGTGCCTTGTGTTTAGGAGCCATGTTATACAGTATGAAAAATACATACTGTCTTTTTAAACAATACAGGCACAGCAGAGTCTCACTTAGCGCGGCGAGATGCGCACAGTCTGAGAGGCACGGGGGACTGAGTACTGTAGTGGGAACAGCAGATTCGCTTCTCCCATCTCACACTCACTCCAGAGCAGACACGCTATTTAAACTTTTCTTTTTTGCCAACCCTCCAGGGTTATTATAGGGGAGACCCTTATTACAGGCCTAAAGACATGCTGTTGCTGTCAAGTCCCCCCCAAAAATATTTTAGTGGGAACAGCAGATTCCCATCTCACGCTGTTAGAATCTCCTGGTTTTTGTTTTGTTAGACTTCATTTTCCTTATTTACCCTAAGAGTTGTTCTACACTGGGAACTTATACTGGCATAACTGTCTCTCAAGGGGTGTGAAAAATCAACAACGCTGAGAGACGCAGTTAAGCCCATGGTTAACCCCTGATATAGACAGCACTAGCTCAATGGAAGAGTTCTTCCATCGACCTGCTACCACCTCTCAGGGAACTGTATTACCCACACCAACGGGAAAAAACCTCCTACAGATGTAGGTAGCATCTACACTGAAGCAGTTTTAGTGTAGACACCCTGAGAATTTAGGTATTTAGAACACTTAAGGCTCGAAGTGCCTCGCAATAATTAAACCATCTTTCCCCTCACCCACCCACCCTTCAGGAGTAGCTTGAAAGGTTCACTGATACATTCTCCTGCTCCTTCCACATCCATCTGCTTACAGATTGTGTGAAGAGCCAAAGGGGGAAAGCAGGTTCAAGGAAAGGGTTTTGCATACTGCAAAGACCATCGTCATTCTTAGCTCCTGAGGGAGCACGTTCCAAAGTCCAGCTCTGGATCCCAAGAAAGCTGTTTCCTGTATTCACAAGTTTCCCCTTTTGATTGACAATATCATGGTTGAGTGGATCATGGATGTTGCTATGATGGAGGAGGGAGAAGTTTAAGTCCTTTTATGAAAACACAAGTTAGCAATATTTGGGAAACTCATCTGTGCAAAAAGCCAATTGTGGCTTTAATAAGTAATAAGTAATAACTGCCACCTTGCACCACACTCACTACAAACTGCTCTGCATCATCTCACCCCTTTCATCTGAGAAACCGCAGCCAGCAGAAAGAAAGCAAGCAGGAAGAGAAACCTATCATTTTGGTTCCAAGCCTCTTCCCTCCCACAATGCTCTTCCCCATTTTCTCTCTCCCCCCGGCTTCTCCTCCCCAAGAGAAAAGCAGTCAGAGGTATGAAGAGCAAGCAGAAAAGCTCCAACCCTCCACCACTACTCTCCTCCACCCATCCCCCTCATGCAGGGAGGGGCAGCAGCTGGCAAGACTAGAAGCATATTTTAATGGTTCCCCACACATATTTTAGGCTGTTTTTCAGCTATTTAAATATGCAGTACTGGAGACATTGTTTTCTGATCTTGGCAGACCCTGGTCTTAAAACAGTGTTCTGCCTTAATATTCATAACCAATATTCAAAATTAACATATGTTTATATGATACATGAAAGCTTTGAGTAGCCCTTTTCTTTATAATATTCAATTAGCTGTATGTATCCATCAGCAGTTTCCTACTATGCTGTCTGTTTCAGGTAATAAGAGGAGATTCAGTCAGATTGAAGCATCAAAAGAAATTGATAAATTCATAACTGAACAAGTCACCAGGATCAGAGGATATACATTTTACTTCCTGTATCAGATTAATAAACTGAAATAAGCATAAACAGAATTCTAAAAACACATTGACAACAGGAATAAATCACAGAAAAATCACGTTTCAATTTTTTGAGTATGTCAATGAAACAGTGGATAACGGAGAACCAGCTGAAAATGTATTTGGACTTTCAAAAACCTTTTCATGAAGTCCCTCAAAGAAACTATTTAATCACAATAAACAGATTCAGCCCACTGATGCCTAGAACTTCCCAGGAATTTTGGACCTGATCAGATGTTGCTTTCAAAAGTTATCACATCACATTACATACAGATAAACAGATGTGATTATACTGAGTGTGGGGCCTCAAGCTCAGCCAACAATGACCTAAAAAAAGAGCATGTTGAGCAGTGAAAATGGCAAAGTTCAATTAGCACAATATTACTTCAAAACTTTCATAATTTTTATTAGAAAAAATTAGAAAAGACTGAGGAACTCTGGACAGACCTAACATAGCCAGGTAACAGACCACCACAATGGCAAAGGAAATTCACACAATCCTAGAAACCTGGAGAGGTCATCTGGTCCAGCCTGCCGCCAACCAACTGGGAGATCTTAAGAACCACGACTGAAACGTGTTAAAAGGTGACTGGACTTCCAAAAGGTCCTGAAATAAAGAACTCCTGCTGCACTTATGAAAGATGCAATAAAACGCTCAATTAAAAACAGTGGGCACAGAGAATCACACTATCTTTCCTAGGAAAAAGTAGGAGACCTAGAGAAACTATTTTAAGATTGTTTCATTAGAGACCAATGAACATTAGAAGCTGCCACTGAAAATCAGCTCGTGTTCCACCTTTGGCAGGTGTGCCATAGGTTGCCTACCCCTGGTCTACACTGAAGCTGTGCCGCTACAGCATTTTAAGTGTAGACATACCATAAGAGAGCCTCTTCATTTTTTTTAAAAAAAGATTCTAGTTTAATTATATTTGGCCGCATGCAAACTGAGTATTTCATGGAATAGTTTTCCTCTTTGTGGATTGGTCACAATTTTCTATACAATCTATATTTATTGCGACTTGTCTTTTTGAGGTGAAAGCAATAATTCTAAGCAAAGCTGGTAATAATTTCCACTACCATCATTTCAATCATGGAAGCAGAGTAAATTGATTTACTTAGCCCTAACACACTCACAGAATATTACAGTATGGAGTAAATGAGAGGGTAAGACAGTGGTTCTCAACCCAGGGCCATTGGGCTGCATGCGGCCCAATTAGCACACAGCTGTGGTCCAGCTCTGTGCTAAAAAAATTCAAAGTTTCCCACTCCAATCGGGCGGAGTGTGAAGGAGGGCTGAGTGGGAGACAGCATCACACAGCCCTGCTAGAGCGCTCCTGCCAGGAGGGAAGGCGGAGCAGCCCACTGTGACAGGGGAAGAGCTCAGCAGTCCAGTGCAGGGGGCCCTGCCAGGCAAGCCCCACTCCTCCTCCAGCCTGGCTGATCGCGCTGCTCCCGAGGGTCCAAAGCGATCCCTGAACAGTCCCAGCCACACTGCCGGCTCAGCATTGTATTCCTATCCCATGAGTTACAAAAATGACAAGTTCAAAAATCGTATGCATTGGATTTATCCAAGGAGATTAAGCTGGTCTAAAGCAGGAGTGTCCTTGAACTCAGTGGCTCAGATTAAGGTGGGAGCACCAAGAATCTATCATACAATGTGAGATACACAGGGGAACCATTGCTACCTGTCAGGCAACTTATGTTTAAAAAAAAATAAAAATAAAAAAAAATCACCCAGGTAACAACAAAACTGAACTTCAGTTTTCCAAAGAAAAGAGGGATAAATGGACCTGAAAAGAAGCTTAAAATAGAAAAGGGAGCTATTCTGTCTTATCACACTCACACAGTAATAAGACTCTTAAACATGGCCAGATTGCTGTGCCAGCATTTAACAACTGATATTTGTAATTTAGCACATCCAAGTTAACTTTCCAATAACACAAACAAATTATTAATTAGCAGTGCCGTTTTCAGTAAGATTTTTATTTTTTATTTCCTCTGGTGTACAATCGAGACTAATTCTTTAACTAAATTATAAATGAGGATTAACCTCTTCTCAAAATATCTAGGAAGCATGTTACCAAGAGAATCAGTCCAGCACAGACAGAGCCATTTGACCTTATTAGACAAAAGTGTTTCTCTTGACTGAGAACCTATGGAAAGAAATATGCTTACCAGATTTCTCTGAACAGCCAGATTCAACATTGGCAATGAGTTTTCTGCTCTTCATTTTACAAGACAGGATCACACTAGTCATTAATGGGAGAGGCTTGGCACATTTCTGGGAAAATCCCTAGTGAGACTGCTTGCAAAGCTGAAAGATGTCTCACAAAAACTCAAATTATGAACCTTTACTATTTAAATTTCCACTGAAATATCCTTCAGGAAAGACCAGAGAGCTCAGGAGAAAACTAGAAGCCCTCTTTCCAACATAAGGATGGAATGGTGAACCTAGATATTTGGAGAAGAGAAGTCAGGTAAGCACAGATTTATTTTTCTTGATCAGTCAGCTTTGTCATTAAAAAAATGGGGTTTGACAGCTGTGACACCCCATCATTGGCTTTATAAACAAATCTGTTTACATCATCAAGAACGTGTGTCTAACTGATGGGGTACTGTGGAATTCAGTACCAGACACTGATTGTAGCATGCAAATCAAATAGTGACTACATGACATGTGTCATGTGGCCACTTTGTAGGTTTCCTCTTGAAAGAGACGATTTCTCTGCCTATGAAGCAGATGCTGCATTGATCTAGGAATGTTTGAAATGTAGCCTTTTTTGATTTGAAGGATTCCTTGGCACAAAATATTAGCCGCCTTACTACAGACTGAGGTTTTGAGGCTTTATTTTTTCTTACATCTAGATAGCATAGAACAAGAAGGGCTTCAATTTTTTTTTTTAATGTTTGTTTTACACACCCAGAAAATGCCATTGCTTTTCTTGAGGAAGTTGTGAATTTGAGCAGAAAGATGTGAAGACTACTACTTGTGATCAATAACAGCTGACACATAGAATGAGCACTGGATCAATCAAAAATACTAAATTGTTAGACTGAAAATATCAAACGGGATCTCACTACAACTTTAATGTCTAAGACTATATGGCCTATCACAGGGGTCAGCAACCTCTGGCACGTGGCTCGCCAGGGTAAGCACCCTGGCGGGCCGGGCCAGTTTGTTTATCTGCCGCATCGGCAAGTTTGGCGGACCACGACTCCCACTGGCCGCGGTTCACCATCCCAGGCCACTGGGGTGGCGGACAGTGGTGCAAGCGAGGGATGTGCTGGCCGCGGCTTCCTGCCACCCCCATTGGCCTGGGATGGCAAACCGCGGCCAGTGGGAGCCACAATCGGCCGAACCTGCCGACGCGACAGAAACTGGCCCAGCCTACCAGGGTGCTTACCCTGGCAAGCCACGTGCCAGAGGTTGCCGACTCCTGGCCTATCATAACTACCAAAAATTCTACCTGCCGGGAAAGGCAATATCATATTGAAGACAAGGGCTCAAATGGAAACTCCTGAGAGAACATCTAGATCCATATTAAGGTTTCATGGAATTCATATTTTTCTGAAGATTAAGCAGTGAGCAGAACACATCTGATGTGAAGGTGGAAAATACCAATGCAGTTTATGCACTCTTGGTACTGCTTTGATTACGATTAGCTTTCACATCTTACACTCAAGAATTTTCCAAAATACCACAGTGATGAGGCCCATAAAAGTACCTATATATAACAGCGATTTTCTTTAATTAGTGTACTTACAAGCACTTCTATTACATTAACTTTACTTCTAGGGAAGGAACAAAAAAGTTACTAACCTTTCGTAATGGTGTTCTTTGAGACATGTTGCACATATCCATTCCCTGCCCACAGTCATTGGAAATTTTCCCTCAGTGGTTCCCGTCAGGGAGGATTGAGCACTCTCTGCTGCCACGCATCACTACTGTCTCTATACAGCCCCTAGCCGACTGCCTTCAGTGGCTTCTTTCCAGAAATTCCAATGCAGAGGGGTAGGAGGAAAGGTTGTAGAATGGACATGTGCACCACATCTCAAAGAACAAGAGTTACAAAAGGTTAGTTAAGCCTTTTTTTTTGGGGGGGGGGGGGGGGGAGTGATTGCATTCCACTCTTGGTGATTCCCAAGCAGTGAAATAGGCAGAGGGACTCAAGTTCAAGTACAAATGGACTGCAGTATAGCGCGACCAAAATTGACATCATGTCTTGAGTCCTGAGTGAAAGAATAATGGAAGGAGAAAGCATGCACCCATGACCAGGCTGCTGCTCTGCAAATGTCCAGGATAGGGATCTGCACTAGGAATGCCATTCAGGATGCTTGTGATCTCGTGGAGTGGGCAGTCAGCTTGTCTGGAGAAGAGACACCTGTGAGATCATAACACGCATGATACAAGAAGTTATTCAAGATGAAATTATCTGTGTGAAAATTAGATGACCTTTCATGCTGTCCACTATGGCCACGAACAGTTGGGTGAACCATTAAAAATGTTTGGTCCTGTCTATGTAGAAGGCCGATGCTTATCTAACGTTCAATATGGGTAGCCATTGCTCATCCTTATTTGCGTGTAGTTTTGGGTAAAACACGGGTAAGTACGTTGATTGATATGAAAATCTGAAATCTCCTTAGAGAGAAACTTTGCATGAGGGCGTAAGTACACCATATCTTTAAAGAAGACCGTACAGTGGCTCAAATGTGAGTGTGACACTTCTGTCAGGAGAACAACCTTCCAGGAAAGGTGTAGTAAGAGGCACATTGCTAGAGGCTCAAATGGTGGTCTCATAAGTTTAGACAAAATTAAGTTCAAGTCTCAAAGGGAAACTGGCTCCCTTAGATTAGGGTACAATCTCTCCGGGCCTTTAAGGAATCTAATTGTAATGTCATCAGAACAAATGGAACAATTATCTATGTGAGGGGGAAAGTGGATATTGCTGTTAGTTGAACCTTGATAGAGGAAATTGCTAAGCCTTACTATTTCAAATGCAGCAGGTAGCTGAGTATTTGTTGGGTGGACAAATGCACCGGTAACACTCTGGTTTGACAAGCCCAGGTAGATAGAGAACCACTTCCACTTTGACAGGTACGTGGAGCTGGTGGAGAGTTTTCTGCTATCTAGTAAGACCCAGCAAACATACTCAGAGCAAGCCTGTTCTCTGGGATTTAACCATGGAGTTTCCAGGACGCAAAATGAAAGGATCACAGGTTTGGGTGGAGCTACCAGCTGTAATCCTGAGATCAAAACTGGATGCAACGGGAGTGAGATTGGAGTCAACACTGAGAGATCCAATACAGTGGAGAACCTCTCTTTGGGCAGGTCCACATTACTGCTTATGTTGATACAACTTACATCGCTTAGGGGGTATGAAAAAGCCATTTCCAAGCGATGCAAGTTACAGAGACTTAAGCACTGTCCACACCGATGTTATGTCAGTGGGAGAAGTCTTTTCTGGTCCTGGCAGTCAGGTTGTGGCAATGGGTACACTTTTGTGGGATGTGTCCCTCACCCAACCAGCAGCTGCACTGTGGGTGACTAGAACTTACTGGGAAGTCCTCCTGGTAGGAAACACACTACTTAAACCTGGAAGATCCAGGCATAAGGGTAAGGAAGAAAGTTTCCCGGTTGGGAAAGGCAGGATGCAAGAAAACTAAATCCTAAACTATGAACTAACAGGGAGGTTTACAGGAAGGAAAAATAAAAGCATTTTTGTTTTTGCTTGCTTGTTTAGGAAGAGGATGATAAAGAAAAGTAGTAACTACTCAACTACACTAATCTAACAGCTTAAAGCATAGAAGGGCTCTGCACCAGATTCCATCGCAGACCAAAGGCAGTCGAGAAGGAGCTGGGGGCACTTGGACCGCATGGCATCATATATACACATGCCACTCACAACAAGAGATGGGAAGGTGCACATGTGGCAGCCCAACAGGCACTGCTAATGAAGATCTCTGATCCTAGACGCCGGGGGCGCTGCCACACCTACAGTGGAGCACCCATAGGGACATCACTCAACAAAGAAAGACCTGCTCAGGAGATCTGCTAACTCATTCTTCACCAAGAAGATAAGAGGCCTTGACTGACTGAATGTGCTACACAAAATTCCCACAGGTGAACTGCTTCCTGAAACAGGAGGGGTGATCAAGTGCCACTCTGACTGCTGAGGTAAAACATCGCTGCAATTTTGTTGGTAAAGACAAACAGATTTCGCCCCCCCGATATGAGATAGGCAAGATGAATTACCCTGAGCTCTCCAATATTGATCTGAAGAGCAAGCCCCATTGAGAACTGAGTTTGGCAGGATCCCAGATAAGCTTCCCACCCTACAGACAACACATCTGAGACCAGAATCATTGATGGTTGAGGACAAAGGAAGGGAACACCCACCCAAACGCTGAAAGGATTAAGACACCAATGCAGCAAAATTAGAACCTGTGAAGGTACCATGAGCCAGGGCTTGGGAGCGGAGCCCAGAGCAGCTCCGGAGCAGTGGGGCTGCAGGTTTTTGCCTGGAGCAGAGCCGGAGCACAGCTCCAAAGCCCTGACGTAAGCAGAGTGTCCAGGTGCAGAAGGCTTGCTGAGTACACTCAGGCCAGTCACAACTAAAGGGGTCTGAGACACAGCCGTGCGTGGTGTACTAAATATGTCCACGAGGCCATGTGCTCTAGGAGCCTCATACAGTTTAGGACTGTTGAGATCGGGTGAATCATGAGCTCTGTCATGAGAGCGAATAGACTGGAATCTTGTTTCCGACAGGAAAACTCCTGCCTGGAGAGAATCCAACACAGCCCCTGTACTGGGCAAAGGATAGGTTAGTCTGCATTGATCAGTAGTCCTAAGGCCTTGAAGGCCGACTGAATTACATGAGCACTGAATATAACCTGAGCTCTGCACCAGTTCTTGACTAAAGGTATACCTGCACTCCTAGTCTCCTGAGGAGCACTGCTACCATGCAGATACTTTTTGTGACCATCCAAGGAACTAAAGATAGACTGAATGGAAGCACCATGAACTGGTAATGTGAGTGCTCCACTACAAATCTGAGGAACTTTCCATCCCCTTGGTATATTGACACGTGAATGTAGGTGTCTCTTCAACTGAAGGTGCTGTACCAGAGTCCAGGATCTAAAGAGGGAATAATGAATGCCAGGGTGAAAATGCAATACTTAAAGATAAAGATAGTTAAGCTAATGTAGGTCTAAAGTAGGCATGAAACATCCCCTGGCTTTCGGGATTAGGAAATAACTGGAGTAGAAACCCTTCCCTCTTAAATTCTGCAGAACCTCCTCTACTACTCCCACCTGAAAGAGAGATTGAGCCTCCTAGATGAGAAATTCTTCGTGAGAGAGGTCCCTGAAGAGGAATGGAGAAGAGTAGGGGTAGGAATAAATTGGAGGGCGTATCCCACTTCTACAGTGCTCAACACCCATGAGTCCATGGTAAAATGGGACCAATCACTGAGGAAATGGGAAAGGAAGTTTGCAAACAAAGCCAAAATGGGTTCTGGCATCCTGGGAACTGGTACGGAGTGCTCGAGAGTCCCACCGGAACACTTGCTTAGAACACTGGATTTCTAGGTGGGGCAGGCATTGGAGCAGAGACAGGAGAAGGAGGCAGTCTACGGCTATAACATCAACCCTTCTTTCTCTGCAGGTCCTGTCAAACAGCAGGAGCATAACACAGAAGTGGTTGCTAAGGCCTGAAGTGCTTCACGGAAGGGTCTGGGATGTACAACCCAAGGGACTTTAATGTTGCCCTCAATTCTTTTAACCTATGAAGTTTCACTTTAGTCTGCTCCGAAAAGAGAGAGGATCCTTCAAAGGGCAATCCCTAAATAGTCTGTTGGACCGCCTGTAGAAGCTCAGATGAATGCAACCAAGAGCTCCTGCGTATGGCCACTGCCAAAGCCTTGGACTTGGAGGTCAAGTCAGCCATATCCAGAGGAGCTTGCAGTAAGGCCTTCAACATTGATTTTCCCATATCCACTAGATAGAACTCTTGCTTAGCATCTTCTGGGAGCAGAGTTTTAAATTTCAGCATGCAGTCCCATATATGAAAGTCATACCTGCTCAAAAAAACGCATGCTGGTTTGCAATCCTGAGCTGCAACCTCCAACTAGAATAAACTTTCCTATCAAATAGGTCCAACTGCTTTGAGTTCTGATATTTAGGTTACGCCCTGATGTCCCTCCATTTGCCTCTCATTGGCAGCAGATACTACCAAATACCCCAGAGGCAGGGAGAAATGAGAATAAAGAAACTTGCAACTCTGAGCGGGTACATAATACTTGTGCTTGGCCCTCTGAAGCTGGGGGAAGGGATGCAGGTGTCTGCAATACTCCTTTAACTGGGTTCTATGATGGCCTCATTGAGAGGCAAGGCCAGGCTGGAAGGACCTAGAGGTGCTAAAATATCAGCCAGGTGGTAAGAGGATTCTTTTAACTCCTTCACCTGTATGCTCAGACTTAAGACAACCCTATTTAACAATTCCTGGTGCACCTTAAAATCATCTGCGGGAAATAACATGCCCTCCCAAGACTGCCTCATCAGGGAAAGAGGAAGAGTCAGTCAACATTGGCTGCCGATGCTCTTCCTCCCCTTTCTTGATCTGCAGGGCCCTGGTGAGCTGGCTGGCTTTTTGGGTTTGGGACCGGGCTCAGTACCAAAGTCAGGAACAAGTGCTGCCCAGTGGACAGGTGCTGCCACCTTTCCAATGTCACCGAAAAGGAGTGCCTGGAATAAAATGTGGAAATTGGTTGAAAGTCCCACAAATTCCAAAAAGGCCACTTGACAGGCATAGGCCCCCTGGGCAACTTCTCTGTAGTCCTCCTGTAACAGGATCCATGGAAGGGTGGAAAAGTCCGAAGGAGAAACCGCAATATCAGCTCCAAGCACCAGAAACAGAAACATAGGACCCAGCCTCCAATTCAGAAGACCATGGAGGCACAATTCTAGATGGTGCCAACAACTGGTGCCAATGCCCGCACAGAAGTGTCCATTGGGGGGTTTCTCTTTGACAGTACTGAAGTGCAACCTATCAGGGGTACAAGACACTGACTCAGTATTGTGCATTGTAGTGATCCTGCAAGTTCTCCCAGGCCCGCTGGCACAGACAGCATCAACTCCTGGACTGCTGGTGATATCGACACTGCCAGGATCAGGAAGTCCCCGGAGGCCGCAAACGCCTCCAGCACGGTCAGTATCAACACAGTATCAGAATGGTGCGGTGCTGCAGATGTGGAAGGAGCTCCTTCTGGCTCCAGGCTCAATAGGACCTGCCTAGGGACCGGAGCCAATGGTACCATATTCTACAGTACTATGGGCATAGACTGCACTCTACTCTTATACCCTGGCCTACCAGATTTTGCCACAGGGGATTTCCCCCTTTCAGCCATCTGCTTCGCTTCTTATGCTTCTTAGGCACTGGGGATGGTGAGTGGTGTCAAGTCTCTGGTATGGTAGGAGGCACACTCCTTACCAACCCCAACACGATCTTTCTTTGTGCAAGGCTGAAAGTACCTGCAAATTTGGCAATGCTCCCCAATACGAGCTTCCCTGAGGCACTTCAAGAAACCTGAGCATGGGTTGCTCACAGGAAAAGCTTTATTGAAGGAAATGCACAACGAAGCCTGGTAACCACAGCATCCCTCGGCACCAGGTCAATCAAAACCCTGGGATAGTAAAAACAAAATAACTGACCACTAATAACCTGAATAACACTAACTATTCACAATAAAAGAGAACTGAGTCCACTGAGACACCTTGCAAATGCAAGAAGAGCAGTTCCAGCAACAGTCCTAGGCATCACAGTTGAGGGGATATGTGGTCAGCTGAGCCCTCTATATTAGGAGTTCTCAAACTGTGGGCCATGACCACTCAGGAGGTTACAAGGTGGTTACATGTGGGTCTTGAGCTATCAGCTCCATGGCGCTGACCGCCCTGAGCTCCCATCAAATTAAATTAACCCCCCATTTTTAATTTATAAGGGGGTGGGTCACATTCAGAAGTTTGCTATGTGAAAGGGGTCACCAATACAAAAAACTTGGCAAACCACTGCTCTATACCAATGCCAGTGGAGCATGACAGTGAAGGACACTGGAGCTGTCCTCACAAGTACCGAGGGAAAATTTCCAGCAACTGTGCACAGTGCACCAAGCTTGGAATTTACATGCCGCTTTTTGTAAAGTGCTTACTGCAGTGAGGACCTTATCAGTAAGTGGGGTTCCTAGGTGCTACTATAATAGACATCAATAAAGTAAATAGTATTAATAGTACTAAATGTTTCTTTATTTGGGCATAAGCTTGCCCAAATAAATTTGTTAGTCTCTAAGATGCCACAAGGACTCCTCGTTTTTACTGATACAGACTTACCACTCCGAAACCTGTCATTTATTTTACTGTAATCTAACTTAAGCTGCAACAAACATTTGTAACATCTGCAAAAGGAATGATGTATATCATGAGTTCTTCCAAAGAAAGTATTGTATCCCCATCTCCACCAATATGACTAGAGACGAGCTAAATCATTTTATAGGATTACTTAGGTCAGCAATACTCTGCAACCTTCAAGGTTTGTTTTTTACATTCTCTCTCTCAAATTGCATCAGAGCTTCCAGCCACAGACAAGGGAAAACAGGACAAAAATGCAAAGAGATTTAAGTTCATCATGCTTATTAGTTTCTAAAGTACAAAAGGAAGTGCAAATATTTCAAAATGTTAATATATTTTCCAAAAGTCTTACATGTAAAATTTAAGAAACAAGGTCATTCTTTTAACAAACAGTATCTCTACTTCTTAAATAAAAGACCGAAGGGTCATCCATCTGAACTAAGCAGGCCAAGCAAAATATCCTCCAATTCCTATGTTCTCAATGTCGAAATGGGTGGATAAATTTAAAGCCTGTTCTCTCAAGAGTTGCTTTATAGGCAATTTTCTCCCAGTATCAAGGTCTGCAATTTCCATTTGGCTGCCAGTTTGTGATTAAATTCATCACCTTTATTATAAAAATGTGCTGCACTCCACGGCCTGCTGCACAAGAATTGCAAGAAAGACATTTTTCACTGCTAATGGCAGCATCACTCTAAGGCAGTCACCACATCCATTTAGACATTAGCTTCTCCAACATGATGCAAGGACCTATCACTCACATGGGAAACCCCTAACAAGTGTAAACTGCAGAGAAATAGTTCTGCACAGGTCGCATCTTTCAGTTAGCTTTTTGGACAAAAAGCCACAATTATATTTCACATTAAATGCTATGACAAGTCACATTTTCTATGTCTCTAGATCATCTTTTTAAAGTTGACTGTTTACCTGCATTCAAATGTTAATCAAACAAAATATTTCATCTCTGTAAACATACAGGAAGTTAACAAACCTCAAACAACTGACTGATCTGACATTTTTCATTCCATTATTAACAACTGGGATTTATTTTACAGTTTAACTTTAGTCATGTGGGCACAAACCCAATGGGGAAAGAAAATAAAGATCATGTACATACATGCATATGACATTACATTGCTCTTTCACCTGGCTTTTCCTTTCCTAATGAACTACAATGTAGCCACCTACTTTTTGAATATATTCCAAGAATTCTTAAATACAGGCTTAAAACAATGCTTGATAAAATACTGGAAGAGGTACTTTTTTCTTTATTTGATATATTAAAGTTATACTCAAGACTACTATCTAGATTAAAATAACCCAGTCGGTGGACTGTTACACTGTGTTTAAAAGAAATAAAATTCAATACTTTAAAAAGTCACATTCTAGATCCAGGTTGCTTTGTTTTAAAAATTGTCACTTCAGAGCCAGCAATTTTCTGGGAAAAATTAGTTTAGGACAGGATGCTGGTAAATACTGGCTTCAACGTGGTTAGAACCAGGAAAAACAATTGCCATCAGTATCCAGCAAGCTCAGAACAAATCTTTTCAAACTTTGACTACATCCATTCAAAACTGAGGAATAAGCTCAGTCTATCTTCAAAGTTGGACTTCTGCTACAGAATTAAAAATTTTATTAACACTAATGTTAAAATTACATAATACCCAGGTTAAGGAAAGAGACTGTCTATACATCTGGGTGTATCCAAAAGTAAAAAGGTTTGTTTAAAAGTCATACAATACATATAGTACATAATCAGCAATAACCCAAATTTAGATTAATAAATCTAAAGATACATTTTAGATATTAGTATCCAAATATATGGGTACATTACTCATGAAAAGTTATACAGAGAGTTAGTTGTGGAAAGCAAATATATCAATGAGTGAAGATTGTCCCTCAGTATTTGAGAAGTTAGGTTGTCCCTTAGAAAATACAATCTATCCTATCAGTGAAGTTGACCGATTCCGCATTCTCTCAACACTCACTCATTACTGGGGTCCGGACCGGTAGCCTGCAACTGTGCAAGCTTCTGATTGCTTAATGCTTCAAGCCCACAACTCTGCATGATTGTCGTTTTCATACAATCACGTTTTATGTGTATATATAATATCACAAACAGAAATGAGTCATGAGAAAACACTGAAGCAAAACAGACATTCCAATATTCAGTATTATAATATGAGTATTACACGCACTGCAATTTTACTTTATTTGTACAAACCTAAATTAATCTATGAATCTACTGTTTTACATAACCACAATTTGAATATGCAACTAAAACTAATGTGGAATGCATTAACAAAACAGTGTTTAAAATAGAAAATGCCTTAAACTGGGATTAATTTTTCCTAGGGCAGTTTAAAAAAATTTTTTTTAACCTAGTAAAAGCCACCTTTAGTAAATACCATGCCATCCACAGTTAGGGTGACCAGACAGAAAGTGCGAAAAAAAATCAGGACAAGGGATGGGGGTAATATGCACCTATAAAAGAAAAAGCCCCAAATATCAGGACTGCCCCTATAAAATCGGGACATCTGGTCATCCTATCCATGGTTACCTGCTAAGAAGTAACCTTGAACATAAATATCTTAATTTTTAAGATGTAAACTAAGAATAAAATACACAAAATTGGTATTACCTCAATTTTTGGTCTGCTGTTCAAAACCAATCAGCAAGAGTACAAGTTAGCTAAGGCAGTTGTGATAGTTATGTCTGCTGGAAGAAGTGAAAAATCATGCTACATTTAACACAGGAGGATAGAAATCAACTGCTGCCAGAAGGTAAGCACCACCACCAAGGAGAAAATGCTATTTTAAAGCTTTTTAAAAGGATACTACCTACAATACAATCAGATGAAAAAAAGTTAAAGAATTTTTTTAAAGGGATGTTGTTAAACATGTTTGCATTAGGGCTGTCAAGCAATTAAAAAAATTAATCACAACTAATCACCCAATTAATCACACTTAATAGAATACCATTTATTTAAATATTTTTGGATGTTTTCTACATTTTCAAATATACTGATTTCAATTACAACACAGAATACAAAGTGTACAGTGCTCACTTTATATTTATGTTTGATTACAAATATTTGCGCTGTAAAAAGCAAAAATGGTATATTTCAATTCACCTAATTCAAGTACTATAGTGAAATCTCATTATCATGAAAGTTGAACTTAATTCTACATTTGTATGGACAAAAAAAACTGCTTTCAAATATAAAACAATGTAAAACTTTAGAGCCTACAAGTCCACTCAGTCCTACTTCAACCAATCGATCAGACAAACAAGTTGGATTACAATTTGCAGGAGATAATGCTACCCACTTCTGGTTTACGTCACCTGAAAGTGAAAACAGGCATTATCATGGCACTGTTGTAGCCAGCGTCGCAAGATATTTACCTGTCAGATGCACTAAAGATTCATATGTCCCTTCATGTTTAACCACCTTTCCAGAGGACATGCATCCATGCTGATGACAGTTTCTGCTCAATAACAATCCAAAGAGAAGCAGACCAATGCACGTTCATTTTCATCATCATAAGTCAGATGCCACCAGCAGAAGTTGATTTTCTTTACTGGTGGTTCAGGGGTTCTGTAGTTTCCATATCTGAGTGTTGCTTTTAAGACTTCTGAAAGCATCCTCCATATCTCGTCCCTCTCAGATTTTGGACAGCACTTCAGATTCTTAAACCTTGGGTCGAGTGCTGTAGTTATTTTTAGAAATCTCACATTGGTACCTTCTTTGCATTTTGTCAAGTCTGCTGTGAAAGTGTTCATAAAATGAACATGTGCTGAGTCATCATCAGAGACTGCTATGACATGAAATATATGGCAGAATGAAGGTAAAACAGAACAGACATACAATTCTCCCCCAAAGAAGTTCAGTCACAAATGTAATTAACACAGTTTTTTAATGAGCATCATCAGCATGGAAGCATGTCCTCTGGAATGGTGGCCGAAGAATGAAGGGGCGTATGAATGTTTAGCATATCAGACACATAAATAGCTTGCAACACCAGCTACCCAAGTGCCATGCAAACACCAGTTCTCACTTTCAGGTGACATTGTAAACAAACAGCGGGCAGCATTATCTCCTGCAAATTTTAACCAAGCTTGTCTGTCTGAGCAATTGGCTGAAGTAGGATAGAGTAGACTTGTAGGCTCTAAAGTTTTACATTTTATTTTTGAATGCAATTATTTTTTATACACAATTCTACATTTGTAAGTTCAACTTTCATGATAAAGAGACTGCACTACAGTACTTGTGTTATGTGAACTGAAAAATACTATCTTGTTTTTTTACAGTGCAAATATTTGTAATAAAAAATATGAAGTGTGCACTGTACACTTGTGTTGTAATTGAAATTGATACCTGAAAACGTAGAAAACATCCAAAAATATTTAATAATTTTCAATTGGTATCCATTGTTTAAACGTGTGATTAATCATGATTAATTTTAATTGTGATTATTTTTTTCAGTTAATCATGAGTTAACTGCAATTGACATCCCTAGTTTGCATTACAGTCATATCATAAAGATAACCAGACTATATCTACTATCAGTTGAAGTCCACTTTTTGAATTTCACAATCTGAGCTATTTAGTTGTTGCCATATTGCATAAATTAGTGTTGGACCCCAAACTCCTATCACTTCTCTTCTGCAAGACACATTCCTTATTAAAAGATTTCAATAGCTGGTAACTGTACCAAATTCAGAGTAACTGCATCCCAGCCAGCTACCAATCTCTCCTGTAATCTCTCTTCTAGTCACACTTCATCTGGCCATATGACTAGGGATAAAATGGCTGAATGGGAGGAAGAAGTGCTATCATTTTGGTTGATTTTTACTTTGAATTGCCTCTGTTCTTGTGTTTTTAAATGCATATCAAGGAGCATTAAGGAAAAAAACCCACAAATTTTCTAACACAGACAACCTTTGATGAGGAATTTGTGTACAGCCAAAAACTACATGAATTTAGACTGAACACTAGACTTCAGCTCCAAACATGACTTATGTTATTTATACCCTACCACATACTATTTCAATTTTATTTTATCCCACTTAACAGCTTGTGTTGAGTTATAATAAAAAGTTATTACTACAGGGGATTATCAAAAGGTATAGCTCTAGTACTGGTTTGCTAGATAAGTAGTTTCAAAAGTATTGCAGTTTTGGAAAATTCTGCATATACAACCCAAGATAAATAACTGGACGTTTTACAGTTACTTCATTAATAATCTAATTAAGCAAAGAATGTAGTCTATGTTAAACTTCAGCCAGTAGTGCTGGATATTTGAGAAGCTTGTTCCTCTGATGGGATATCGTTAGCAACTTTTTCTTGACATGAAGGAGAAAATGACATTCCTTGTCCCATTGTAATTAATTGGTTTTCCACTGCAATGCAGCATGGAAAGCTGATTTCAGCTCAACTTTATTGAAAACAATAGCTGGTATTTGCAAGCTGCAGTTCCGATTATTTCACAGCTCACTGCTTTTAACAAGTGGTACACCAAGTTTCCAGGACTATTTGATGAAATTAACAACTAGATAAGATAATGCACTGTCAGTATTTATTTCTTGTCTTTTTAATGTTATCTGCAATTACAGCTCTCAAACCAAAGCATGACAAGGGGACTACTGTTATGTCAAATTCTGTCAAAACTGAAACAAAACATGGATTGTTTTAGAAACAAGTGATCTATGACACCCAAGGCTCCATCAGAGGACAGGTATGATCCTTTGCAGTGAAAAAACTCAAATTTACTAGGTTTACATCACTACATCCCCCTTGTTCTCAATATAAGTTAGCCAGGTGTATATTTTGCTCTGACCACATGGTTTGCTACCAGGAAACCAACCATGATTTTGAGTGGGGCACTACAAAGAGAAAGCACCATTCAGAATGGAAGTTTGACCCTTGATTTGGTCTTACCTATCCTAAAAATCAAAATGTACCCCAAATGGCACCAGTGAAGAAAACCTAAAACTAAAGGGCCACTAAACTTAATTTATTTTTAAGTTGACTTCAGAAGAGTAGGATCCAATTTATTTAAATTCCTTTAGAATTGTTAAGGTTTTCTCTCTCTCCTGTTTAGAGGTCATCTTTCCAGCACAGGTGAAACTTACTGGCCAAATAAGGAAGAACAGTGAAACTGACAATACGAGAACTGTTATATTAGAATTTTCTTCACTAACTTTTCAGTTACAGCAATTGTATGTGTAACAAATACAGTAGGTACAAAGTCTTCAAATGGGATTTTCAAGTCATCAATGTAACTATAACAATAACAACTCAAGTTAGCACCTAATATCAACACAGATTGGATTTAGTAGCCAAATCAAACTTATATGGCAGCAATTTCAATATTTGCATGGTCAGTTAACCTATACAAAATTACAATTTTACTGTTGATAGTAGTAGTATCAGCTGGTAGACTATCGTGAACTAACAACTGATGTAAAACTTAGAATAAAAGTGCTTACAAAGACAGTTTAAAAATGTCTATACTCTAAACCAGGGGTTCTCAAACTTCATTGCACCACGACCCCCTTCAGACAACAAAGTTATTTCATGAACCAAAGGAGGAGAGGCAGAGCCTAAGTCCCGCCACCCCGGGTTGGGAAGAAGGGGTTGGAGCCCGAGCCCTATCGCCTTGGGTGGGGGTGGCGCTTCAGGCTTCAGCTTCAGCCATGAGTCCCATCAAGTCTAATGCTGGCCCAGTTTGAGAAACGCTGTTCTAAACAGCAACAGTGTTCTCTTGTTTTACTGGGAGATGTTCCTCTTAAAGTACAAGACAGCCTCTTTTGGAAACATCACATATGAATTGCCAGAAGTAGAATCAAACTGAGTTATTGTGTCTTTTTAATTATTTAAAAAGAATGTTAAATACAAATCACCTAAATGAACAAAACATTTCATTGTGGGTGTTTCAAATGTAATAAATAAGTTAAAAATGTTAACATGATTGAGTACAGTAGTTTTAGGAGTCTCCTTTCAATGTTACCCAAATTAAAGGATATTTACATCTTAAAACAATGGATAATTTGCATATACATGCTGGAAAAAGGGATCAGTAACCAGTGTTCAGCCTATTAAATGTAATTGCTTTCCTAAGTTAAGAGACAAATTAAAAGAAAATTAAACCTGTCACTAACACTAACGGATTTGGCAGGTCCTATCAGCCAACACAACTGCTTTTTCTGATAGTCAAGTGAAGTTTGTAAGAAAAATATTTCAATCTTAACTGAGATATTCAAGCCCCATGTACTTTAACATCTGCAGCCTGATCCCACAACCCAGGGGTGGCCAACCTGAGCCTCAGAAGGAGCCAGAATTTACCAACATACATTGCCAAAGAGCCACATTAATACATCAGCAGCCCTTATCAGCCCCACTACCACCACCACCACCACCACCACCACCCCCCCAGCACCTCCTGTCCGCCGGCAGCCCTGCCAATCGGCACCTCCACCTCCCTCCCTGTGCCTCCTGCCCGCTGCAATCAGCTGTTTCACAGTGTACAGGAGGCTCTGGGACGGAGGGGGGAGGAGCAAGGGTGCAGTGGGAGCAGGGCCTGGAGTTGAGCAGTGGAAAGTTGGAACCTGTAGCTCCAGCCTCAGAGTCAGCACCTATGCAAGGAGCCGCATATTCAACTTCTGAAGAGCCGCATGTGGCTCCAGAGCCACAGGTTGGTCACCCCGCCACAACCCTTACTCATGATATCTATGGGAGTGTTCCCACAGAATCGAAACAGTATTGCCATGATGTTCTTGGGCACATTCTACTACTGCAATTGTAATACTACCAAACCACACAATTTAGTAGGGTACATTTACATATCTATCCACAGTTATTTTCACTAATAAAACCAAAAAGGATTTTAAAGTTTCTAGTATTAATAGTGAGGCGATGCACACCACATGGGTGTGATTTAACTGCATTATCATGTGGTCTGTAGACCCTGCTGGTACACACTACCAGACGCTGCTGGTACGGGGGAGGGATAGCTCAGTGGTTTGAGCATTGGCCTGCTAAACCCAGGGTTGTAAGTTCAATCCTTGAGGAGGCCACTTAGGGATCTGGGGCAAAAATTGGTCCTGCTAGTGAAGGCAGGGGGCTGGACTCGATGACCTTTCAAGGTCCCTTCCAGTTCTAGGAGATTGGTATGTCTCCAATTATTACCTTTATTACCTAAATGTTCCTTATTGAGCTTTATCATCATCGGTCATCCCTCAACATCAAGGATGATTTCATTCACAGATTTTATTTTTCATGGGTCCTTTGGTGTCTGAGGAAGCCGATCCTTGAGCCACAGGCTCATTGGCAGACATTGCAGGTGGTGTTGGAACACAGGGTTGGGCAACGATTGCTGCATGACAGTTGTCTTTCCTTTCTTTCCCAGCATTTTTCTGCAACCACAGCACGGTGATTTTCCTCAAATGTGGACATTTCCTCTCTGACAATTATTTGCCAGTTATCCCTATCCTGGGCTGCTGTCCTTTCCCCAGCATGTGGTGTCAAAGCCATATCTCTTGATGTTTATCTTGAGGGTGTCTTTAAAAGCATTTTTTAAAAAGAGGCCAAAGGAGGAGCTTTAACATAGAACTGATTCAAGCAGCACTACAGTAAAGTGCACCAGCAGGATCTACATTGACCAATCAATACCCAACATATTACTGCACATTACCACACGCTGTAGATTAGCTCAAAGAGGCAATCTTGACAGACTTCTAATGATGCCTCCTCCAGGAGCAGAAAATACTGCCTGAAGAGATGTTTCACTTCTGAGATCATGGTTTCATATGATAGCGTGGAAGGCTAATTACAAAACTCTGAGTAAAGAAGTTTTGCCACACACATTCTTTATGCTACATTTTGTGCACACCTATTTACAGAGCCTGACTGACAATCACTGATGATGCCAGAGCATACAAAAAAAGCAAAACAAACAGGTGTTAGTTTTAGCCTCAATAAAAATGGGCAAATGAGAGAAAAGAAGTCAGTGAGATAAAATGGAAGAACAAAACTGTAGATGAAATTGCTCACCAACATGTTAAGTTAATACATTTAAAGGATTGTTAAATTTAAGTTAACACAAAAATTGTATTTCATGAAGTTAGACTGTACTAAGCTCAAGGTCAACAGAATTATTTTCATGATTTCTGTAGTCTGTAGAAAACCTTTGTGAAAAACAGCATAAATGGTGAACAGGGAAATGGCTTTATAAAATTGTTTTAATAAGCAAAAGTTTATATACAATACAGGTAACAGCAATTTTACAAAATAATTCACATTTTAACCCAAATGTATTCCTTTAATCTAAAAAATAAAAGCTATATACTAGAAACATGTTATTTGACAGTAAACCTTTAAAAGGTAAACTCTTCTATATTTTCTTCACGTGATTTTCATATTAAGACACCTGGAAAAAAGCAGTGCTGGTGCTCAAACTGCTGTAATTTTATTGCCACCTTTAGACTTCTCTTAATGCTACTTCACGGCTTGCTTTAAAGTTTTAGGAAAGTGGAAGTATAATCTGATTTATTAAATTCCAACTAAAGTTTAAAAGCTAGTTTGCTATTTTAAGCAAACAGTTTTTGAAGGACGGATATCATTTCTGAAAAAGAATATATTCCAGTGCAAAATGCTGAACACTTAATTCTAGGAAGGCGGTTTTTAACTTTATACTCGTGTCTTTTATCCAAAAACTGGACTGTGTTTTGCTTATTTAAATCTAAATTTACTGGCTTTGCTATGAAGATAGTTAACCATTCGTAAGAAACCTGTAACACTTACTATTTCAAAATCAGTGAGTGTTTTTTGCAGTAATTTACATAGTACATAATGCATTTCTTTTGAAAGTAAATACATTTTGTTTAGTCTTTCTACCACATTTATGGTACAATCCCACTCAAATTAATACGTGCACAATATTTGCCTTCATATTTGCAGTATTAATAAGCCAATTAGCTTCAGGGTTTGGAAATTATCCAAGTTTCATTAGTAGTCACATTCATTCCTTCTTCAAAATCCCAAGCTTTTTACAATGACATTAAACTGTCCTCCATCTACAGTATCTCCACTATGTAACATATAAGCTACTGGTTAGTAGTTATATTATTAATTAGAAACTAAAAAAGAGTTTAAGCTTTATTAATAGAAACAAGATCCTCTGTAAGCTTTATCAGTAAATAAATATATTAAATATTATATTTATCTATGTACTTAATATCAAGGAATATCATGGTAAAAAGTCTGAAAAAAGAGAAAAATTGTTTTCCATAGATCTGTCCTTCTGACGCAATTAAACAACTCTAACCCCCAGCATAGATAGCTCTAGGTTGATGGCAGAATTCTCCCATTGATCTAGCTACTACCACTTGGAGAGGTGGATTACCTACAGGACAGGAGAAGCTCTCCCATTAGTGTAGGTAGCACCTTCAGAGGGGAGGTCTGCACTATCACTTAAGTCAATTTAACTTACATCACTTGGGGGCGTAACAAAGCCTCTCCCCCACAAAGCAAGTTTTGTGTTGTCCACACCAGTGCTATGTCAGCGGGAGACACTCTCCTGTTGACACAGCTTCCACTTCTTGCTGAGGTGGAGTAATTACGATGATGGGAGAGTGCTCTCCCATCAGCGTAGTGTGTCCTCACCAGACATGCTACAGCGATGCAGCTGCACCAATGTAGCACTGTAGCGTAGACTTGTCCTGTAGCACTACAGCAGCACAGTTGCTACAGTTCAGCTGTGCCACTGCAGCATTTTAAGGGTAGACAAGCCCTGGGGAAGCCCAAGTGTACAGAACTGATTGCACACACAATTTATAAATTTGTTAACACCTTATAAAGGTCTAAGACCCTGAGTAAGGAATACAGGTGGCTCACAACCTTAAATGTAGACATTTGAAATTATTTGTGTGAGAAATATACTCATGTTTTCTGTACAAAGTAAATTAGACATAGCAGCAAAAAATTATGTTTAATATTCACTGAATAAAAAGGATAAACAAACATCTGAACATGGAAAAACAAGGAACCTCATAACCTACTTCTATTAAAGCTTTCTTCTCAATATCTTCTTGTGCAATGCTTGGAGAAGCAACAGGCAATTTTATATCTAGACTAATCTCCTTTAGTTCATAACTATTTCTTTATTTTCTGTGCACTTGGTGTTTTACCCGTATATACTCAATCATAAGCCGGTTCGTTTATAAGCTGACCACCCCAAAGATGGATAAGTAAAAACAGAAAATTTTTATGACCCATTCATAAGCCGACCCTATAATTCAGAGGTCAGTAAACTTTGGTTCCTGGGCCATCAGGCTAAGCCGCTGCTGGGCAAAGATGTTTTGTTTGCCTTGAGTGTCCGCAGGCATGGAGGTAAACCTAAGTAAACAAAGTATTCGGGCACACCAGCTGCTTATCCTGACGGGCCGGGACAGCAACTGGTGGGGAAGTTATTTTTTTGGGGGGGGGGGGGAGTTGGGGGTCAGGAGAGTAACCCCTGTGACCACCCCCCACACGACCCCACCTCTAGCCCGGGACCCCGACATTCTCCCAATCCCATCCCTTCCCACCTTATCTGGGGAGGACCAGGGGAAGATGTCTCTGGCCTGGCTGGAGCTGCTCCAGCAGGCTGGGCAGAGTGGCTGCAGCCTGCTCCGGCGGGCTGGGTCGGGCAGCCTGCTCTGGAAGGCGGGGCCCAGCAGCTCAGCTGCAGCCTGCCAGCCCCAGAGCTGCAGCTGCTTTGGAGGCTTTGGGGAGAGCAGCATGGCCAGAAGCGGAGAGACTCTGGCCCCACCTCTTCCCTTCTGGCTCTCCTGGCTGTGCTACCTCTCCTTGCTCCCTCTGTTGGGGGAGGGGCTGTGTCCCACCTCTCCCTCTCTATACCCGTTCATAAGCCGACCTCCATCTCTCGTGCTTCCCTTTTTTACTAAAAAATTCAGTTTATGAATGAGTATATACGGTATATAATGCATAAATACCAAATAACGAACTCAGTTAAAATATGAAAAAATTAATTTGAAGCATAAACTAAAATAATCTTGCTTCCAAACCACTATCTGCACAAGAAATCCATTGACCTGTAACGTTTCTGAGAATAATCATGACATTTAACTGAACTTCAGGTATCTGCCTCAGGAATGTAGCAACTCTATGAGTCCTAAATACATATTGTGTTCAAAAATCCTTTTCCATATTGTATGATTCTGTTGTCCATTTGCCAGTCTAAGCTACAGAAGTCGCTAAAATATTTGAAGTATAAAAGGACATGTTTTCTACTCAGCCAAGCACAGGATTGCAGCTCCTCCTCACTTAATTACCCTGCACATAGCTAAATATCAGCTGCCATCCCTCAAGACTATGGCCTTAACAGTGGGCTGTAGTGGCTATCTACTGCAGCACCCACTTTCATCCAATTAATCATCGTCAGCCTTCTTGCTGACACTCTTCAGGGCTGCCTGGTTGATAAATTGCTCTGTTATTCACCCTATGTTAATCTGAGGCTGACGCAAGTGTACCTTTCTGACTGAAGACACTTAGCAATATTAAAACTCTGAACTACCAAGTAGCCTCAATGTGCATTAAACCTCCCATTTGGAACCAACAAGTTTCCTCATGAATAGTTATGAATAAAACAGTTAGTAAATCAATAGGCACTAGCTTTATGTACCCCATTATCTATACAGCTGATGCACTGTCCTTTGGTTCCCTAGGAACTACACCGGAATTATGAGCAACTGGAAACACTGCAGTACCTATGGGATCTAATCTAAATTAACCCTTTATCACTGCGAATTGTTTCACTTAAGGCTTGATTAGTTAGAACAATGGTCTCCAAAGGGGGGTGCACAAGATGACCCATTGGGAGGCAAGGCAGGAAGAGCACCGCCGGAGGGGGAAAAAAGGGGGGCGGACAGAGGAGGGAGGGAACGAGCGAGCAGGGAAGCTGCCCTCCCCTCCCCCGGGCAGGGCCACCTGGAACACAGGGGCTTTAGGGGCTCCGGGGCCCTGGCCTGCAGCTCTAAAGCCCCTTTCAGAATGCGGCCCTGAGTCCTCCGGCCCGTGGAGGAGCAGGGGCAGCCGCACAGCCAGGGGCCGGAAAGCGGTGACGCTTTTCCCTTCAAAGCCGGCTGGAGAGAAGCGGCCGCTTCTCTCCGGTCACTGGCTGTGCAGCTGCCCCTGCTCCTCCTGAGTCCTCCGGCCCGTACTCGCAGGACTACATGCCGAAAGGGGTTTTAGAACTGCAGGCCAGGGCCCTGCAGCCCCTAAAGCCCCTGTGTTCCGGGCGGCAGCTCCCAGAATCATGGCCATGGGAGCAGTGCCACGCTGCGCAGAGCCACCTGCACACCCCCTGAACCAAACAGGAGCTGCCCCAGGTAAGTGCTCTGCACCTCCTGCCTGCCCCAGCCCTGAGCCTTCTCCCATACCTCAACTCTGAGCGCCTTCCCATACCCTAACTCCCTCCCTGAACGCCCTCCCACGCCCTAACCCAGACCTTCACATCACTGTAACACAAAGTGTTAAACCAAGATTTTCAGAAATAATGAAGCATATTCAATCACATAGCTCACTAAAATTAATTTTTTTGTGAGAGCAAAAAGGGTTTTTGTACCGTTAAATAAAATGAAATAAAATTTTTATTGTATCTCTCATCCTTTTAATTTTTTTGTATGTTTTATAATGTACATAATATATTAGTATAGTAGTACATGTATATAATTTATACATAAATATACATATATTGGGGGGGGTGCTCAAAAAGTTTTTACTGATAGGGGTGCGCAATCAAAAAAGTTTGGAGACCACTGAGTTAGAACACACACGTAACACAGCTTATGTATAAAGATTGTCGGATCTTTACTTCATAAATTCTGTATTTTTTTTTTTGAATGAATAGCCCTACTGGAAACAAGTCAGTGTCCCATTTTTATATTTCTACCAAGATGGTTTTGATTCTGGATAAGCAAATGTAAATATTTCAATTAACACTCTTTTCAATTCACTCTCCAAAAATTATTTATGCCTCAGTGGCTGGACACAAAAACAAGCCTTTCCGTGAAGAGGGAAAAAGAGCAAAATATTGTATTAAGCTTCATGAAGACTTATTTGCTTAAGAGTAACAATTCCCCCTCCCCCCCCTTTTTTTTTTAATACTACTATTAGTACTGTCACTTGTCTACGGTATTTCTCAAAAATACTACCATGTGATAACTGACCATTGTAACAACCGCATGTGTGAAAGAAAAAAACCACTCACACGTAATCTAGCCTTCTCTCTAGGCCAAAACTGGCCTTAAGATATTTATTTGCAAATTCAACTGTCTTCCAAATCAGACTACAGTAATTCCTCACTTAAAGTCGTCCCAGTTAACATTGCTGCGTTGCTGGTCAATTAGGGAACATGCTCATTTAAAGTTGTGCAATGCTCCCTTGTCGTTGTTTGGCAGCCGCCTGCTTTGTCCACTGCTTGCTGGAAGAGCAGCCCAGTGGAGCTAGCTGGTGGGTGGTTGGAACCAGAGTAGACCGACATCCCCCTCATCAGCTCCCTGATCCCCTAAGTTCCCTGTTCAGCAGCTGCCCAGAAGGCTAGCAATTGCAGCTGTCCCTCCCCTCAATGCCATGTGCTGCTCCTGCCCTCTGCCTTGGAACTGCTCCCCGAGACTCCTGCTTGCTGGGGAGGAAGAGGGAGGCTAATGTCAGGGTGTCCCCCTCCCCATTCTTACCCTTCTTCCATAGAGCAGGGGGACACACGACAGAGGGAGCTTCCAGGCACCAGCAGCCTGGTCTCCGCTTGATGATCTAATTAACAAGGCAGTGTACTTCTGACCCCACTCTTCATACTTAAAGGGGAAATGCACATCTCTCTCTCTCTCACACACAGTGTGTGTCTGCCCTCCCTCCTTTCCTGCTGTTTTGTACAGTAGAGTGTGAGAGCTAACCCTTGAGGGCTCAGCCAATTGCAGGTTCATCATTTAACAGTAAGGCATTCCCTGGAAATATCCCACCCTCTGACTCCTCTACCTCAACCAAGCTTCACACTCAACATCACTGTGTACCAGTATTAAATTGTTTGTTTAAAACTTATTGTGTGTGTGTGTGTGTGTGTGTGTAAAAAAGTGTCTTGTTTGGTGAAAAAAAATTCCCTGGAACTTAACCCCCTCATTTACATTAATTTTTATGGGGAAATTGGATTCGCTTAACATCGTTTCACTTAAAGTCGCATTTTTCAGGAACATAACTACAACCTTAAGTGAGGAGTTATTGTACATCCTTAAATTATATAAATTCATTACACTAACCTTCATAATGGGGCCAAAACAATTTAATTAGATTTGACAGAGAGCTGGATGAACTCATGAGTGCAATTGTATGACAGGATTGCTTATTATGATGGTTGGGCGCAAGACAACAGCCTCGGGGCTCACTTGGGGTTTAGGTCTTACCCTGAAGCATGAACTTTAGGAATGTTTCAGCCAGCCACCAGGAGGGGTCAGGAAGGGATTTCTCCCCTTAATGTATTCTGCGAGGATTTTAGCATCATCTCCTTCCTCTGAAGGATAAGGGACAGTCACAGCTGGAGATAGGACACGGGGCAAGGTGGTCAGGGCTCTGAGGTGGCATTGAGCATTCTCTGACTCAGGAGCTTGGCTGGCTGGCTCTTGCTCACATGCTTAAGGTCTAACCGACTGACATATGTGGAATCAGGAAGGAATTTTTCCCCCGCAGGTCAGATTGGCAGTGTGTGGGTGGGGTCACTTGCCAAGATTATCTGGGTCTCTCTCACTTAATCATTTCCCTCAGTTTGCAGGGGCTTCAAGCACGGGTGCATGTCGATCCCTCCTATTCTGTGCCTGTGGCACATAACAGTCTAGCCTCCCAAGGGCTCTAATACCTGTGGTCTCATTTTGGTTGTTGGGTTTAGGGCACACGTGTTGGTGACCTGTGATAAACAGGAGATCAGACTAGTGGTCCCTTTTGGCCTTAAAATTTATGATTATGAATGTAATCTGTGCCCATGTTTTACTTCATTTACATAGCACCTGTTATATAGTTCTTCAAATACCAGTTTGACAATCAAGTCTGTTCACATCAGCAGTTAGATGAGGAGATTAATAATAGAATCCTTACTAAAAGTCATGCAAATAGGTATTTCACAACTAAGGTAGGATTTCCAAAAAAAAATCACAAGTGACTTGGAAGCACAATTTTCTCTGACATTGTCTTAACTTTCTTGCAGTGAAGAGAGAGCCAAAGTCAACACTATGTCCCTCACCCAGGCACAAATTCACCTAGTTACATCATAGTGAAAACTGTCTATGCCTTCTCTCCACTATGATTTTACAGTAAGATAGCTAAAACACATTACCTTGTTGTAAGAACACCCTTTTTGTCAAAGGCATAACCTTGAGAACAAAAATCCCACTGATTTTCAATGGGACTAGTGCTCTTAAAGTCACTTAGGATCTTCTGCAAATCCCTTCCTAAATACCTATTTCTTCAGACCAGATTCAGATTAACTGAAACTGTTATAAGCTATTGACAAGAGAATGCTCTAAGTACAGTATTTAGAAATTTTGTTTTAGTTGTTTTGTAGATGCTTCACAGGGCATATGTAAAGTAAGTTCTGTGAAGCATCTCATGCTTGTCCCCACTAACACTTAAAAATAAACTGAGGTAGACTGAATTTAGTGCACTTAAGTGAGAAACTAGCATTGGACAATACAAGGACAGAGGGAACTTTGTACAAGTTTTTTCCATGCATCTAAGCCAAACGAACCTGAAGTACAGCACCCCAATTACTACAAGTTTAGACTTCCTCCATACCTGTATTCAGGAACTGGGCAGTGACTTTTGAAGATTTAAAGGCAATTAGATTAAGACCAATTAACCCGTAATTTACACAAGGACTAAACAAGCTGCCACCAGTTAAAGAGTTGACCACCATCACAAATACAAGCACTACATAACAAAGCTAACTGCCTTTTTTTAGTATTGATTTTATCCTAATCTGCCAACCAAAAATTTGATATTAAATAAAACGTAATATGCCACTGGTATCTCCTTTGAAGAAATCCCTCACACTCCCTTTCTCGGATACTAGATATACTTTAACTGCTGTACTTTAATAAGAGAATACATGGCTGGGGAAAAGGGGAGTAAAGTTTCCAGAAAGCAAAAGGTAGGTGGCTCTCCAAGATAATGTGTTTAATACAGACTGAAGAACTAAGAGAAAGAGACAGTTTCAGAAGTGGAGAGGTTTAAACAATGAAGTTTCCAGCAAAGTTTAACACTGGATGCTAGCGGGCCTATGAGATGGGATTGTCCATTTGAAACTAGATTGAGACAATACACACACACACACACTCTATTAGCACTATTTGACACCTGTTGGCAGTCTCAGATGCAAAGAACCGAACACATATGAGGACTAGAGACAAACCTCTTAGCCCCGATAAGATCTACCCAGAACAGCGATGAAATAGGTGGGAATCTTCCACCACCTCTGTTCACATATTACCTGTTCGGTTGATAAATGAGAAACTTACGTCCCTGGAGCTCTCCGTGTAGTACCTATGCAGAAATAACTCTGCTTGAACTTTTCTTTAAAAATATTACTACAAGTGCTCATTAAAATGTTTTATACTGCTATACTGATAAGCCCACCTGAATGTCAACTGTGCAGTAAAGTTTTCTTAATGGATTTTCCTCAGAAGTTTCTTGAATATATTTGTGTTTTTAAAATGAAAATTAAGGACTGCACTTCCTAGAATGGAATAATAAAATCATAAGGTGTCATAGTTCCCAGGACATGCCATCTTAAAGTACAGAAACCTACCTTAATTCATTAGAATAGAATATCCTCAACATTCGATCACTGTTTCTATTTCCACACATGGGATGAGATTTTCAAAAGGACCTAAATTGAGAGCATAAATCTCATTGGCTTTCAACAGGCTTTGTGCTCCTATAACCACCCACTACACATTAACAATCCCATCCTACAAGATTTAATGGAGAGGTTTACTCACACAAAGAAGTTCTTTAGTGCTTACTGCAAACCTGTTGCACAAAGTTATAAAAAGCACCTATTCCATCTCCTCTTCGCTACATAAATTCTTCCCAGTAACTGTAGTGAAAATGAATCACATTTATCACTAGCAGTCTGAAAAAACGAGTAAGTCAAGACAAGGATAAAAATGTATGCCAAAAACAACTAAGTACTAGAAAATATTTACAATCAGTACTTTTACACTGTCAGTAGACTTAAAATTGGCATTTTGTTACCTCCTTCAAACATACACACTACCAGCTGTTAAGGAATTATGGACTATTGAAAGCAGGAACCTCAAGTTCTAAAGCCACATGACAAATGTTATCTACAGTAATTTGACAGTTCAGATACACACAAAAAATATAGCGTACTTAAAAGACCATTGATAACATTATAGCAGAACACTAGCTCTGCTGTAGTTAAGGTTGAGCATCACTTTCTGTTTAAAGTTTACTTTGCTTGTTTAATTATAATTATATCGGAAAAATTTCACTGTTAAAAATTACTGGTCACTTTTCATTTCTATCAAAGATCATCCATAAAGAAGTTTAGTAAACTCAAAACAACCCAGGACAAGCAGCAAAGATGTCAGTCACTCGTTTTAGAAATAACTGTTTAACTCAAGCCATTCACAACAAAATCAAAACAAAATCCCTTGACTGCCAGCAAACAAGAATCCATTCTGAAGATTAATCATAGCTCTTAACTGCTTATCAATAAAAGCCCCTCCTACTACAGAGAAATCCAGTATATCCAATGGACAATTGACTGAACCTGAATTTGATTTCATGAAGCCTATTGTACTGCTTCAACTAGTTCTCTTAGTATTAGAATATTGTTTCTTTTTAAGCTAACAAACTTCAAAATGCAAGGAATATTTTGGTATATGCAGTTCTGAACAAAATCCATGTGGCAAAATGCACAAGTCCCAATCAGAAGCTTCTGAATTATGTTTCAATAAAGGCAAAGGTCAGTGAGTGGAGGCATTTCATTTATTCTACACTCCTCTTGTTAAGAGTTTTTTCCCCCCTTCATCAGAGAAGCAGAGTATAACCCATCAGTTTCTACTGCTGTATTTCAATCAGCTTGAGCTATCAGGATGGCCCAGTAGTCAGTTAGCTTATTACAGGTCATCTCTCCTGTCAGCCATACATGAAATCAGCAGTTAACTATACATCTAATTAATAACAATTTTAATAATAATCAATTGTCAAATAAACAGTACTTTAAATTAGTCTCCCTAATCTTAAAGGCAAAACTCAAAGTGTTTGTTTTTTAGTGGTCCCCATAATTAAAATGCTATTTTAAATAGATCTCATTACTGTTTTATAGTTCTCATTTAAAGTGTGTTCTCTTCCAGGGATAAAGCTTTTCTTTAACCAAGATCGGTAACAGGAAAAGTATATTTGTCAAAAAAATTGTTGGCGAAATAGAAATGAACTATTTCATAGCCTACCTTCCCTTGCTAATACGCCTACTATCTAGAGGGACAGTCACTGATTTTTTAAGCCTTAGCTTTGGAAACTTGACCTTTGGATTTTCTACCCTTCTATGTCAGCGCATCACTTTTTGTAGTTATTGTATTCTTAGGAGCTGCCAACGCCTAAATAATTTGGAGGAAAAAACCTCTTTAGAAACACTTCTGTTGATTAATATTTTATAGTATTTTTTCCATTCATTAGTTATGAAAACAGTAACTACACTGCTTAATCTGATAAGCTCTTGGCCAATCACTCCTTACCTGAAGTGACAGCTATTTATTTTTATATACATCATAACTAATTACTGTGCATGACTTCAGATAAGGACTATGCAGCCAGGAGAATACTAACTCTAAAGTATGTTGTATAAATACAATGATAAAGGAAAGTAAAAAATATTTAGCATAACAATGACCTTACCCACGTTTCAAAGAAATGGAAAAAGGAAGGTGAAAATAGATTCATCAACAGAAGTGTTTCTAATTTTTTTCCAAACTACCTAGGTGTTGACAGCTCTTTAAAAATACAATAATTATGAAAAGTGATATACTGATCAGTTGAAAATGCAAAGGTCAAGTTTTCAAAGCTAAAGTGACCCTATTACAGAAAATAATTCTAGTAAGCAGAAAATTTTAAGTATAGAAAACGCAGATCTCTAAACCAAGAGTGCATTCTATACTGGCTGAATAAAGGCTAAACCATTTTTTGACTGCTTAAAATAATGGTATATCTTGAATATGTTCTAAAATACCTTTTATTTGAAAAAAGGAGTTTTCTGTTCTGCTTATGTTTATAAGGGACAGTCAATTTTTCTGCTGGTAAAGAAACATACATAATTTGCTATCAAATGCTTAAAGTAAACAAAAACAGAAAAAACTGTTCCATTAACTGTTTTAGTCTTCTGCATAATCTTACATACAAAATTTTTAGAAAGTGATTTTCTAGTTGACTACATCCCTTCAAACAATGCAAAAAATATGTAATCACAGGTAAAAATAGTTTGTCAGAAAAGGGGGGGAGGATCACATTTCTGAGGGAGTTTTAAACTCTTTATGCTTCTTTGAGAAACAAGTAATGTTTTAACTTGTAGTCCACAAATAATTCAGGAGACTGTGCAGGAATAAAACTTTATCATGAAGTCCAATGTGGCTTTTGTTTTGAAAAGTATTCTAACAGATTTTGAAAGGGAACACACCACCCCATATTACAACTACAGACTTCTGAAACAGATTCTGGAGCTCTACACTCTTGCCTGTAACGATATGCCATTTTATCAAATGGAAATTTCCTATAAAGAGAATCTTCGTGTTTGCCCCTTGTTTTTACATATAGTTGCAGTACCAAGTGAAAAGACAACAGTAAAGTCGGTACTATTGATATCTACACGGAAAACATTGGTTTTTTATTGTGTACACTCTTAATGGTACAACATTTACCCTCTTAATTGTATTTTAAAGTTAGTTTGAAGAAAATTATAACCATACACGTAATATTTTAGGCCTTGATCCTCTAAAGACCTCTAAATACTTTGCCTATGCAAGTATTCTCATTTAAGTCAATTGAACTACTCATGTACTAAGTTAACTGAATTAGCTCAAAGAAAAGTATTTACGGACTTGGTGCCCAATCCTGCAAACCTTAGTCATGCAAGCAGCCTGGCTGAAGCCAACTACATTATTCTCATAAAAACTACAATTTGGCCCTTCATAGTTCCACAACTTTCATATGCACTTTTTTTTAGAGCGAGTGTACTAGCTAATGGACAGCAACATATAAGTAATGTAAGTCTCCTCGAGTCTGGATGCATTTATACTTTAATTTGTTGTAACTACTGTTACTCAGGTTGATGCAGCATGTTTTACATTTGTCTGAAACTAATCCTGTTCATTTCCAAAAGTAGGCAAAAAAAACCAACTCCCAATTCATCATTTCCTTTAGGAAGTGTGTACACACACACACACACTTTTTGATTGAGTTTATCTAGAGTAATTCCCGCACTCCTAAAAAAGCAATTTAACAATTGTGAAGTGAAAGACTTTTGGGTAGGGCTTTCAAAGGAAAGAATAATAAACAAAGAGCTGTAATTCTTCATAGGAGTCCACGTGAATATCCTTGGAAAGTCAAAGACCGGATACTCTTAGTGATGCGTACTACCAAAGAGTATCAGAATCTTGCCATCTGTAGCATCAGCAGTTCAAAGATATTCTTAAACAATAAGCTAAGTTCCTCTAAAAGTCAGGATTACTGCCACATATAAAAAACATTTTAATGTCCATGGTCGAGTATTCTCACTAATTTCTGTATTTTAAAACTACCGTCTGTTACGATCAGAGTACACTTTTTACTTTTTCTAAAATAGTAAAAAAAAATGTTAACTATACTTTAATAAACCTAATATTTTTTAGTTTTCAGAAAATCTCAACTAAATAACTTCCATTTATTTTAAAATCTCAGTCTATATTTAGAGTTCTGAAACCTTCATTTCTAGGTAACAAAGTCCAAGAAATGAGATATAATTTATCTGTTGTGTGAAAGAGGTCATATTATAAAGGGGAAAGCAAAAACTGACTTACCAAAAATAATACAGGTTAAATTAAACATAAAATATTTAAGTATTTTAGAAACTAAAATCAATGCAAAAAAATCAAGACCCATTTGATGGTGCAAACAATTACAGGAAATACAGCCCATTTTACATTCAGGAAAACCCCCCCTCTTCCAACAGGTTTGCACTAGTCTGATAAAAACAATCCAACTTCCTACTTATTATGATGTTCATTTTAAACATCCTTGTTAATCTACCAAAGAATTATTTTACACGCGAGTTAAAAAGGCTACAACTTGAAAAATACTTGTAAGCTAAGCAGAAAGCCAATCTTCAAGTTTTACAGTGAACTTGATTTAAAAAAAAAAAAAAGTCCACATTCATACCCACCACTATAACCTTTAAGCTGATGATAAACTGAAAAAAAGCTATATCACTGCTCTTCAATCCGAATTCAGCACAAGGTATCAATATCTTCAAATATCAACCTTTAGAGAAATGTACAGAAAATGAAAATGTGTTTTGGATAAAGTTCAGAATAGAATGGACTATTTTATAAGTCACTTAATTAGTTAAATGTTCTAACAACTAAAGAGTAACAAAAACCCGAGACAATAATCATATAGCAGAATGGCTGGTTCAATTTCTGCATGCACTCCATTTGTTGTCTTTAGATAAGGCCATGTGTAAAAAATTCTCATAAGAAAACTTCTATAAATCCAGAATAAGTAGAGAAAGTGAATTTTACTTAAAAAAAATTAATCAAAGTTATTTTAAGTGCTTGTGTTATTACTTTAAGTAGGATGGTAAAGAATAAATAAAAGACTCAATTGCTAATCCTTTGGAAATATTATGCCTCCAAAAGCATAAATAATAGAATCTTTACAAAAGGTAACATGTTTTGTGGTAGCTTTAAGGAAAAAAAAACCCACACACCTAGAACAGAAACTACCACTAATATTAAAATAGAAATTTGATCTATTAAAAACTGAACCAAATATATTACTGCTAATGATGAAAAATAAACTAATTCCCTTTTTTCTTCACTTTTCTATGCCTGCTGCCTTCCTAAAAACTAATTAATATTTGGTATTATTTTGAGAGGTACTTTTAAGGAACCTTAAAATTATTGTAATTATATACAAAACCTCAAAGTGCTCTAAATACAACCTTGGGTGTCCTAAAAAGCTGGACAACAGATTAAGGTAAATCTAATATCATGTCTGGTTCAAAATATTCAACTTGCTCTTTTCGTTGCCAGAGCGCACAGTTTTGCAGAGTTTTTTCCTAGCCCACTGTGATTTGCGTGTAAAAAGTTGGCTAAACTTTATGATGCATGCTTTTTTATAAACGATCTCACACTAACACTGCATATAAGCTCATAATTATTTAAATACAAAGATATATGATATTTAAGCACATCTTCAAATGTAATTCTTGATTGTCTTCTTAAAAATGTAACTTAATTTTAGTATTAAGGTTAGCAAAGATCTTACAAATCTGTCCTCATCTTTCTCACAAAAAGAAATAAATGGCGCCCCTTAGTGTTCACATGTTTAAATCTTCAGATAATTCACTAGATTTGCAAGCAACGTTTTTTTTTTGGTTTTTTTTTTTTTTTTTTTGACATTCCAGAAAGTTTTCTGCCTCCACAATTCTTCCATGCAAACATCAACGCAATCAGGAAAAAGCAGGAAGCCTTAAAGAAGGAGTAGAATGCGTCCTGGGCTATTCAGAAACAAAAAATGAACAGTTTGGAAAAAAAAGGTGGTAACAGATTGAACACTCAGTAACATTTTTAAACTTCCACCACAGTCCTCATAGCCATTATTTTGGATTTAGGAAACTTTGGTAAAAACAGATTTCCAGGGCTTCCAGGATTCAACCACCATGAAAAGATGCAGTGACCTCATGTATTCCTCTATTTCAATATCCTTTTGACACCAGCGATGTTTCTCTCTTTTGTTCTCATGACCAACAAACTTAGTAGGGCTCTCCCCCCCCCCACCCCCCCAAACTCAGATCATATAACCCTGAAAGACTTCAGGAATTTAAAATCCATCACCAGGCCTCTGTCGAAGTTCATTTATGTTTAAATGTCTTCATCCAGTTTCTTCTTGATTTTACATCCCTTGCTTTTCAATCGTTCTGAAGAATATTTTCACAGTGACCATAACTACATGTTCTAAGTGGTTTTCCTTTTGATGACCACCTTCATTCACTGAAGGTTTATAAAAATCAATCCTCCAAAACACATGAATAAAAACTTCTTCAAGGAAATACTGTTTACTACAGTCCAGTTGTATCAATTCTTGTTTTTCACCTGTCATTTCCTTCAAAAAGGTAATTTTTTTCTAGGCATGTTATTTTCTGCTGCAATATGGTCACGTTCTCGTTTTTACATATGGTTTTTGAATTTTTTTTGTCCTATCAAATATATAAACTGACCCCAAAGGAGAAAACTATCGCATGATAAAGTTTTCTTTCAAATAAGGAGGATTTGACTGCAGGCAGAAATCCTTCCCCCCACAAAAATCTCAAAACCCCAGAGTTTATGTTAAAACTCCCCGGAATCAAAGCTGAAACTCTTTCAATGGCTTTCATTTCTACACAGATTAAAACTAACTCTTGTAATTATAATTAAACAGATTTCCGTATTTCCCCACCAAACTGAATCGCTGTACATTCAGTTAGTACTATTGTTTGTGCATTTACAATGAAAAAAACCCGGCACCCCAACCATACAAGGAACCTAAAAAAAACCTCAACACAAGGAGGCCACAATAAAACATATACAAAAAAGAGAAAGGCAGTGGATGGGTGAGGTTTCAAACATCTGACATTATATTAAAATGAGAGCATTGATTTGTAAACACTTTCCGTGAAAATGAATTATTAACTGAGAACGAATGTGGCCCTGAATAAGCGGCCTCTCTGCAATCTTTGCAAGCAGGAGTTGGGTGCGGGGCTCAGAGAAGACGGCGCCCTGGCTGGAGGCAGCAGCGGACATTTGGCAGCAGAAGAGAATTTATTTCGTAATTCTTTTCAGCAACTACAGTCACATGTAGGAATCTTTATGTTAGTGTCTTTAAAATATAAGAACAACTGGGATAAGAATTTGCTCCCTTCGCACACGCTGGGAATTTTTTAATTATTACTTTGTGACCCGTTTGGGGTGGGGTAACGCGGGGGCCCATGCCAAGCAGGGAAGGAAGCTCAGCCATTCCGGTGTTAGTCGTTCAAGTTCAAGCAGTTTCCAGAACAGCCAAATCCCGACACCAAACACCCTTCCCTTGCTCCAGGCCCACAAAACGAGTCTATTAACTCTCCCATAAAACACGCCACACAGGACCCTTCTCTCCTTCCAATACTTTCTAGCGTGATCCAGTAGCCACACAGCTTGCAACCGACCCTCCCGTCCCCCCACTTTCCCCTAAACCACATTCCTCAGCGCCTTTCCCCCTCCTGTTCGCTCCCTCTCCTCCATAAGGTGGTGTTTCCCCTTCCCCCCGTATAACAGACGATGTGCGGAGAACAAGACGAGACCCCCCACCAAATCTCTCCTCTTACAGGCAGAAACTGGGCGAGCCCTTTGTTTCATGGATTGAAATGGGAGGCTGAGCCCGAGTCTCGAGACACCCGGGAGGAGAAGGAGCCAGGGAAGAGCCCACCCGCGGCTCTCGGGGCAGGAATGGAGGACGGAGAAGGATCCAGGGAGCAGCGCGGAGGCCCGGGGAGGGGGGAGTGTTTTACCTTCGTCCAGCAACCTCTCGAGGTGGTTGAAGATCCCGCAGAAGTTGGGGAGGCTGCTCATCAGCTTCTTGTCGTTCATCAGCTGCATCAGGTAATCGGGGCTCGGCTTCGGCTTCTCCTTGGTTTCCATTTCCCCAACCATATTCCAATCGCGCAGAGCCCGCGAGCGCCCGCCGCGCAGCCCAACCACGGCACGGGGCGCCCGGCCGGATCCGGGCGGAGAAGGCGGGGGGGCTCCCCGAGGAGGAAGAAGATTCAATCAGCAACAAACCAACCCGCCACCGCCGGGTCCCGGGTGCAGAAAAGAGGAAACTCGGTCTCCCCCCGTTCCCCGGCTCCGTGCGCCCCCGGCCGGCCGGCGCAGTCCTCCAGGTCCCCCCTCCTCCCGCGCGCACACGCTGAGCCCAGCTCCTCTCCGCGGCGCTGCCCCTCTCTGCTCTCCGCGGCGGGGGAGGGGGCCGGGCAGCCGCTGCTGCTTCTTCCCAAGGAGCTGCCGCCGCCGCCGCCGGTTGTTTCCTCCCGGCCGCTGCTGGTGTCTCTGCCGCCGCGCTGCGCCCGGTGTCCTCACCGCCTCCCTCCCGCTGCCTGTGGCTGGTGAGTCTCAGCCCCGCCGCCGCCTCCTCACTTCTCCTCAGTTCGCTCCGGAGTTCGCCTTAGTCCAGGCTGCGCTGGTAGCAGCGGCGGCGGCGGCGGCAGGGGAGGGGGCAGGACACGCGGGGGGGAGGGGAAGGGACACGCCGGGGGGAGGGAGCAGGGGCGGGGCGGCCGTTAGTCAGGGAGCAGCGGCGGCGCCACTTGGCGGAGCCAACCCGCGCCTCACTCGCACTCTCGGGACTTGGGGGGGCGGGGGGCGCAGGTCCCCGGGGACGCTCTGACGGGAATAAGGAGAGGCGGAGCCAGGAGGCTGCTCCGCGTCTCTCTTCCCCCCGCCACACGCACGTGAAGAGCTACGTGCGGCGCACGCGGAGAGGCTCGCGCTGTTCCCCCTGCGCGCGGCCCCGGCTCGCCTCTTACAGGCACGCATGAAAAACTCTTCAAAACAACAAACTCCTGTTACTTCATTCCGCGAGGGGGCGGGGCTGAGTCACGTGCTGCGGGGGGAAAGCCCCGCTGCTGCGCGTGCGCGACCGCGAGCCTCACACTCCGTTTCGAGGGTGTCGTCGTCTTGGCGCCGCCTCCTGCTGAGGAATGGGGAGGGGCCGCGTGGCGCGTCATGGGGCGGCGGGGCGGGAGGATACGCGGTGCGCGAGGAGTAACGGCCAACGTTTGCAGCGGTAGCGATGAGGGGGACGGAAACGCCGCCGGCGGAGGCGGTGCGGGCGGATGGGAGGCTCCACCGCCTCGGACGGGAAGAGGGAAACGCCTCGTGGTAGCGGCCTTCAGGCGACCCCGCCCCCTGCACTCACGCAGCCCGGGGGCCCAGTCGTCCAGGGGCGCGGAGCCGGCGGCTCGGGTACCCCGGCGCTCAGCAGCGTGACGGGCCAGCGGCTCAGGGGGGTGACGGGGGGGGGCTAGTTTACCGCCCCGCGGCCTGGAGCGGCGCAGCCCGCACGGCTCTTTAGGCGCATCAGCCCCGCGCTGCTGCGGGGTGCAGGGCGCTTGGCAGCGTGCTGCCCGCCGCGCCGGAGGCCCCGGCCGAGGCGTTGCTCATGGAAGAGGCCGCTGTGAACCGCGAGGAACAGCCCGAGAGGGGCCGCTATAAAGCAATGCCCAGCCCGGGCGGGCCCTCGCGTCTAGCAGGCGAAAGCCCTTCCAAGCTGAGGGCCCGGAGCGTTTAAACAAAGGGAATCATTTGTGATTTGCTCAACAGGAGTAAAATGACTTAGGCGTGTCTGCACTGCAAACTTAAATAGCCCCATATTAGGCTGATTTACAGCTATTGCAGTAATTACTGCAGTTGATATCCAGCTGCTTAACTTTTGTTGGTGGTGCACGTCCTCGCCAGGAGCACTTCCACTGGATTCAGAGGGCCAGTGTGGGGGGCTGAGAGTCCAGGCTTTCTCAGCTCTGTGCAGTTCCTACCGGGAACTTGGCTGCCCCTAATCCCCCTGGGTGCCCGGTGGGGAGCTCTGTGGCCTACACCTGGGCAGCTCTTCAGCTCCCTGTGGGGAATGGAGAGCCTTGGTGCAGGTGGGTTGGTGACAGCCTGCCTGGGAGCTGGGGCAGCCAAGCTTTAGGTAGAGCCCCCACCCAGCCCCGGGGGTGACAGTCCAAGCTGGGTGGCTTTCTTGTCAGTTTCATGGCTCAGCAGCATGGAGCTGTGAAATTGACAAGAATGACAGTTAACAGCCAATGTAAATAACCCACAGTCTCTACCCTGATACTGTGTTGCCCCAACTACACCAGGTAAGTCCTGTGCCTCTCATGGAAGTGGAGTTATGTCAGTGTACATCAGTAGGAGTAAGGCAGTAGTGTGTACACTGACATAATTAGGTCAAGGAAAGCTGTAGACCAGGTCTCATTGAAAAATGGTTGAAAATAACAATAATTGGAATCGGGTGTCAAGAGTAATTTTTTCCATGGCAGAGTAAATGGAAACATTATATATGTTTTCAGATAAGTAGGTGAGCATAATTTATGGGTGTTTCCCCTGTTACTCTATGAACAATGGTATCACATACCCAAAACTGCCCCACTCACTCTCTTCGTTCTGCTTTGATTTTGTTAGTCATCAAACTTTTAATGAAATTTTAACATATTTAGTACAGTTAATAGTCTGCCTCGTGCTTTTTTTAATAAAATGAATCAAGTAAAGGAATTTGGTCATTTGCCACTTTAGAAGTGATGTTATAGTTCATGAGATTGAGGTCAGTTGATCTTCAGCCACATGCCTCACACTAGACTCACCTGTGTTGTAAAGTGTTTTGATATCTATAACTGAAAAACATTCAAAGAGCTAGGTGGTGGTAATTTTGTATGATAGTAGTTCAAATTCTATATATACAAATCAGTGCTCTTTTGAAAATAAAAAAATTAAATTTGTTATGGTAAATAAAATGCAACCAAAACTAAACTAAGCAAAACCACATTTTGAGTCAGTCTTCCTGGGCTAACTAGTGCTTGTTACGATTGGTTATTGTTTAGTATTGACAGAATATTTAGGGAAAAGTGGAGTTGTCAGTTTAGCAAAACTAAATAAAATGACTGTATTTTTAAGTGTTTTCTATATCTTCCTATTGTAAATACATATACACCTCTACCTCGATATAACGCTGTCCTCAGGAGCCAAAATATCTTATTGCGTTATATTGAACTTGCTTTGATCCGCTGGAGCGCAGCCCTCTCCTCTCCCCGAGCACTGCTCTACTGCATTAAATCGGGTTGCATTATATCAGGGTAGAGGTGTATCTTGGAGTTAGAGAATACCTTATCTCATTTCTGTGTGAGGGTTTGGTTTGCATACCAATATTTTGAGCAAAGCTAAGATCAGGTAACTCAAATTAGTGGCTTTTTAGTTTCTCTGTCTTTGGAAAATAATAAACACATACAATATTAGTTTTGTTCCCAAAGAGGGAGTAGCAGTATTATGAATTAGTTTCTTAAATTAGATTCTTACTCTTCCAGTACCTTGGCAGCAACATTTAAAGCACAGCTGTTTAAGATGTAAAAACACTGCCCCAGTTGAACAGCAAGGTTACAGGCTTAATTTTTTCCTTTGGCTCTTGAATTTTTTGGCTGTTTCTCAAATGTATGTGAGTAGTTCACATCTTGACCAAGTACATTTTAGGGATATGTAACAGAACAGGGTTTGTCACATACAGTAAAGTCAATCTTAAGGCTACATTTGTGTCCTTTCTAGGTGCCACAGTGTACATTGTGTTCCTATATTTGTCATTCTTAGGGGTATGTTCTCAAATTGGAAAAAAAAATGCAATTATTAAGGACATCAGTGAGCAAATAGCCCCCTTTTTATACTTTAATAATTTAGTGAATTTAAAGCTTGTATCAAATTTACAATTCTGGAGAGCTAACAGGGAAAGCATGGAAGAAGTAATGCAAGCAACTCCATACTTCCTCTGTGTCTTAACTATGATCTGAAGGAAGTATTTCCGGTGTGAGATGTAAAAGCAGCAAAGAGTCCTGTGGCACCTTATAGACTAACAGATGTATTGGAGTATGAGCTTTCATGGGTGAATACCCGCTTCGTCGGTCTCCATGAGCCAGTTGTTGACATTTCTACTGTGACCACCAATGTAGCAAGGCACAAATTACTCCAAAGATACCCTTTACTTTTAATGTCTGTTACACAGAGCATATCTATACAAAAGCTGTGTTGTGACAATAACTCGTAATAACTTCCTAGGAACATTAATAGAAGATAACGATCAGTCAGCAGCCTTAAATAATCAAATGAAGATAACCGTTCTCTCTCAGAATCGTACTCAGGAGCATACCCTTATCCTTCCCCAAAAACCCTATCAGATATATGGGTTTTGCAACATGCCTGAAGGGTCATCAAATTTGGGCAGTTTCAGATTGGGAGAGTGCATGAGAGTAGGTTTCAGAGTCATAGGACCCTCATCCAGAACAGCCTGCCAAAACCGTCATCTTGATTGTGGCGAGGGATATGATCTAACTCAGTGGTTCTCAACCAGGAGTCCAAGGCCCTCTGGGGGGCTGTGAGCAGGTTTCAGGGGGTCTGCCAAAATAAACCAGAGAGCAGGGCTGGCATTCGACTCACTGGCCCCAGGGCAGAAAGCTGAAGCCCAAGCTTGAGCAACTTAGCTTTGCAGAGCTGCCTGTGGTGTCGGACCCTGGACCATTGCCCTGCTTGCTACCCCTAATGCTGCCCCTGGCTTTTAATCTACTGGATATGCAGAAAAACAGTTGTGGCAAAGGTGGGCTGAGGAGTTTTTATAGCATGTTGCGGGGGGGATGCCTCAGAAAGAAAAAGATTGAGAACCCCTGATCTGACTTTAGTATCTCTGACTACATCTGTGGCAGTCTATCACAGAGATAATCTCTTAGGTAGGTCTCAGGCCATTTAGGGCTTTGTAGGCCATAACTAGCACCTTAGCCTCTACATGGGCATCCAGTCCCCATCCTGAAGCATTGATGTCTTGTGCGCTCAGCAAACAAGCTGCCACATTTTGCATAAGCTTGTCTACAAATGGTTTTAAAGGTATAGCCCCCACAGAGCATATTGCAATAGTCTAATTTTGAGGTAACAGACATAAATAACACTGGCAATATCGATATCTGAAAGAAAAGGCTTGGCACAGATCATACAAACCCAACTTGGTTACTGCTGTAATGGGATCATTGACAGCAGCTGCAAAGGGTGGTGTTTAATACCACTCCCAAGCTGCAAACTCTGATAACCAATGCTAGATCACTCTTTCAGTCAGAGGGCTTGATATTACCTCCACTGTCTTTTCCAGCTGCTTCCGAGAGCCTGTCGTCACCACCCTTCTGTTGTCTGAGTTCTTCTTCAGCCAGCTCTCTCTCTCATTCATGTTCCAGTGTCAGCTAGACATGTGGCTGAGGTACTGAGCCACATCGCTGTCAGAGTTGGATGAGAGACATATCTAACTGGGTGGCATAAACAAAGATACTAAATACTGCATCTTTCAACCTTAGCTTTTTCTGTTTAAGAATAGATTGAGATTACCCAGCCTGATTAAACATATTCATTCTGCTGCTTGACTCACATTCTACTGCCAGCAGAGTTTAAAGTGCAAGTATTAACTTTAGTACAATATTTTAAAATTTCTCTTTGACTAGAAGATCTGAAATATATAGGTATGTATATATGTTGACTTGCACTGAGGGACTGTGAAGTGCTGTCTGTGCTTCATGCTGTATAATACACTGCAGTACTTGACTCCAAAAAGTTTGTATTCTAAAAAGACAAATAATGCCACATAGGGAGACCAACAGTAAGGTTCTGCATTTTTTAAAGCTTTTTCGTAATGAGCTGGTATCATTTTTGTTGATGTGGTTTGTTAATAAACTATTGCCTGTCAGTCTGAAAGAGTGACACAGAATATGGGTTTTCAGCCATCTAAAGGTCTTGTTCCTTTTCAAAGAATAGTTCTCTATAAATTCCCAAGTTCAGTAAATACAGAATATTTTATTGCATACTTTACAAAAGATTGAGGAGGAAAGAGTAACTGTTCACTCACTTGCTTGGCACCCTTACCCCTCATTATCCCAGATGTCCCCTCTGTTGTAGGAGGCAAGGAAAGGCAGACACAATATAGGTCAGAAGAGTCAAAAATTGTGGAAGGCAGAACACTCACTCAACAGCATTTTGCCAAAGCTGAGGGGAAGCTGGCACCACTGTGGCCATTGGTTCCCCACACAGAGGTTCTTATGCTTGGAGTTTGCCCACAGACCTTCATGTTTTAATGTGTTCAGAGGCCTAGTGTCCTGCCTTAATATAGGAGTTCACATCCTTCCTTTAAAGCAGAGCAGCAGGAACAGTGTCTAATCAATCAGAAATCGCAGGAAAGTGGAAAAGTTCACTGTTTTTCTATGAGAGAGGAAGATGGAGCCTTGGTTGTTCTGGTAGCATCTGACATTCTTTTCTTTGTCTTCCTCATCCTACTACCCGGAGATTTTCAGTTGAACTTGGGAATTATCTACTGAGATATAGCAGCCATATAGTTTGTAGCTCTCATATCTCCTAGGGTCCCTTTCCCAGTTTCCACAGCACTTCAAAGGCCATGAAACATTTTTTACTAAAGTTCTGTAAGATGTTAAATGAAAGGCACTATACAAGTGTAACGAATTATTACTTAGAATTATACATACCGCAGGATCTTTTCTGACGGTCCAAGAAGCATTTCAAAGCATGTGTCACTTGTATTGGCACTTCTGCACTCAGATTCAGCCTGAGATACTTGTTTGCCTATCACTGGACATCTAAGGAGGGATCACTGCAGTCAGTAAACAGGACCTTGGGCTCAAAGCCAAAAAGTGGCAGCTGCCGTGGCTCAGAAGAAAGCCAGATCACTTGGATTACAAAACAATCCAATTACTTGATACAAAATCATGTGACCCTGTTTAGCTAATGGCTTGCTACTCATCAGTTTAAAATAAAGTGGTTTAGTGGCAGGGGAAGTATACAAGACACATGTTCCTATCTAAGACAATTGGATTGTGATTGGAAACTGTAGTATATACATATATTGGGAGCTATAACATTACAGATGTGTCTATGCACCAAGGAGTTCTGAGGAGATGGTACTCACAAGCATGAACTTTGGTGTAGTTTGGAGTAGCATTAAGACTTTTTGATATCTTTGAATTTTCCTCTGTTTTATGAGATGGCCTGGGATGCATCTCCATGCTCTGCGTGTCCCTAAGTCTCCAGCTGCCAGACTCTGGGACTAGACGACAGGATGGATCATTCAATAATTGTCCTGTTCTGTTCTTTCCCTCTGAAGCATATGGCATTCGCCATTGTTGGAAGATTGGATAGTGGGTTAGATGGCCATTCTTATATTTGTAAATTTTTTAAAAGAAAAAATTAAAACAATACCTGCTATATGTCTGACTCCATGTTTATTCATGAGATTCTGACAAGAGGTAGCAAAAACACTTCACTTTTAATATTTTGCTTTCAAAACAGTTATGAACAGTGAATTGGTTGGCAGAATTGTTACCAAAAAAAGGGATATCTCCTGAATTTAAAGGAACTGCTCATTTGAATAAAGTTTTGCAGGATCAGACCGTCTAAGTTCCTACATACCATTTGTGCTTTAAGAAAAAAATCAAAGATAAACTTAGTTTATCATGTGCATGGTGTAGTCCCATTGATTAAAATGCTATCACATTGTCTTGTTCGCAAGCATCATATTTGTTTTAGAGCTGTGAATTCGCCTTAAGTATATGTCATGGGGAAAATGGACTGTAAATTAGAAGTCCATCAAGAAGTTCTTTTATCTAACCATAAGAGCAAAGCCAGATGTGTAATCATCAGGACTTCAAGCTGGAAGTATGCCCCACGTACTAGATATATTCTGTTTAGTGTAGCAGTCACTATAGGTCAAACTAGACTGTCATTTCCAATGTCACTTGCATTCTGACCCTCCTTTTTCCTCCAGTTCTCATAATGTTTTCTCAACAAATTCCTTGCAGATTGGAATTTTCCATGTTTGCTCTAAACCCAGAGGATAGAGGGTTTTTTGAAAGCTTGAACCAAACCAGTGGAGCTGTGTTTGAGTTGTGAGGGTGGGAAGAGGAGGAGAGAGAAGCAAACACTTTCCATATGTTCAAGAGACTCTTTTGCTTGTACAACTCAAAACCACCCGAATCTAAAGCTTCAGCCTCGTTTTATATATGTGCAAAATTCTTATGTATATGTATTATAATTTGTGTGTTTACAAGTTCACTGAAAAGACAAAAATTGTTAAGGCCACTTAATCTCATTGGCAAAGGTGGCAAGATAAGCAGCTTCATATCGTAGAATTTACAAGATCACTCCTGAATTAAGGATGACTGTTACAACTCTAGCACTGGAAGTTTCTCAGGGAGAGAGCTACTAGTATGGTATTTATTAAGAATATGAAATTTGGATCCACCAGAGTTTCATGGCCTGTCTTCTGTAGCCTTTTGTATGTGAAGTTTGCTAGTATGAAAGGCTGTGTACTGCCAATACCTGACATTTTTTGAAAAACACCGAGCATATTAGGTTTTATTCTTTGTCTTCCAGCTCCTGCCTCCACTTCCTGAACTGAGGAAGAGGCTGTTCCCTGTCTTCATAGGCAGCAGAATGTTGATTATTGCATTTTCCCAAATATTGTAATCCAACATCCAGTTTTGCAGGTTGCTTATTACTGTTGTTTTTATTATTCACAAGTTAACGTTTAGTCAGATTATGACAACACAGTCAGAGACCCAACAAGTCACAGCAGGAACTGTGAAGAAAACGCTCCTGAGGCAAAGCAGGGGGGAAAAATCCTTTTTAATTAAAATACCACTATAAAGAATCAACAAAAAGTCACTACTCCAAGTCAGGTGTTGACTAGCCATTCCTAGGCAGTCTTCTTTCCTTCACTAAGGCCTGGGGAGTCCCCCACATTCACCAAGCTTGCAGACTATTTCTACACTCCAAAAAGAAGGGAGGTTGGGGATATACAACTAGACTCAAAGCTTTCTCTTACCTTAAGGAAACCCTGTGTTTCCTACCCTCTGATAAACAGGCATTAGTTCTTAGACCTCTGATAGCCAATTTCTTCCAAGAATAACAGGCGGTCTTTTTCCTAAAAAGCCAAGTCCTCTCTTTTATTTCATGTTCCTCTCCTGATCATTTCTTCTAGGTGAAGCATTTCTGGAGATGTTGCACAGCTGATTTACATTCATGGAGGGTTGTATTAATCCTTTTTACCCTGGTCCATTGTGGATTTTATATATACCCATTATCTCTCTGACTGTAGATATGATATCTGGGAACTCCACCAATGATATTTCAGAATGAGTGGAGATCCCTGAGACAGATTGACAGCATTTAAGATGATTAGTAAGGGAGTCCTTTAAAGAGGCCTATGTTAAAATAAAAAAGGTTGAGGTCCAAATCCTCAAAGGTAATTATTAGGCACCTACCTTCCCTTGAAATCAATGGGAGTTAGGTTCCTAAATAACTTTGACAACCTGGGCCTGAGGGGTTATGTTAGTGTGGAAAAGATTGCATTATGGAAATCAAGTAAATTTAAGAAAAAAATTATCTTCTCTGTGCCAGTTGGGTGGGTGTCAGCATGAGACCAACATAGTACATTAATCAAATTTTGAACCCAACTAACTTTCAAATGTAAAATATATTGTGACCAAGGAGGGCCATTTTACTGAAGGTATTTGTTTCTGTTTCACCTTTTTATGTTTTGGTTGGAGAACCCATTAGGTGAAAGACAGCAATTTACATTAGGTCTCACCATTTGGCTCTCCTGTGGCCTTGCTTTCATCATAACAAAAAAAGATGCTGTGACCTGGTAGTTTCTGATCAATCGCTCAGCCATGTGTGAAGCCATTATTTTCACCATTTTACCAGCTTACACAATTTAGAGGTCCATGGATCATTTTGGATAAGAAGATTGTCTAAACTCAGTGACTGTATCTCCCAAGTTCTTACAAAATTTCTAATTCTTATTCACTAATTTGATTTCGCAATAGCACATAAAGTAAGGACATAGAATTAAATACTTACACAATAAGCATCTTTCTATTTGTAAAAAGCTCAAATTTATAAAATGACATTTGTGGTGTAAGAGTGACTGCATTATAACAGAAGTGATTGGAATAATTCACTGAAATCTCAGGGACAAAAGCACTGTATAAATGCAATATTCACATTCATTCACAATATTTTTATTAGGGAAACTAAATATTTTTCTTATTTCTCACAGGAAGGTTATTGGGCCTCTTGTGAATACTATCACAAGATATAAATAGCATATGTTAGATGTAACGGGCTTAATATTTATAAATATACAGAGACACTAATTCTGATTTGGTGTTACAGTAGAATCAGTCCCATCATGTACAATTTTTCAGCTGTGTGTCAAACAACAGTAAAATGTAAGATTTTTCTGTATCCTCTATGGGAAGGGGGTAGACCTTGATCCTAAGTCTTTTCCATCATTAACTATCATCCAAAAATTGTTTACATACATCCTGTTTGTCTATTTATGTCTGAATTTAGTAATTGACATCTGATGCGCATGGAGAGGGAGCAAACAAGCAGGTAGGCCATTAGAGAAGCCAGCTACTCCCAAAATATGAGACATTTTGCTTCTCCAGAAAAATTACATGATGGAACAAAACATGCACATCCTTTGCAAAGCTGGTCTGTTTGGTCATGCGCAGAAAACAGCCAAGCAGTGAGACTGAGATTGTATTGACAAGAACAAGATGAATGACCCCCTGGAGACCATGGGGTTTGTATGCTAGTTTCCACTACCTTTTCATCCTTTTGTACCCCCTTTCAATTCACATGCAGATTAACTTAGACCAAGTCCTTACTAAATACTCTTTTTCACTTTAGTTTGGAAGGTAGACGGGAGGATCTAAATATTTATGAGGCTTTTTTTCTTCTGGTTTATGATGCACTCTTGTTGAATGTTGAGGAATTACGTTAATGAATGCATGCCTGCACACACAGACACAGAAACCAGGCAAAGGGGGAAAAAAACACACAAAGCTTTGTCAGCTCTAATGTCGGCACTTACCAAACAGTTCCCATGGAAAAAAAAAAAGGCAAAGAGATTTAAAATCTGTTGCCAGGAGAAAAATAAATTGTACAGCTGAACACAAAAGAGAGAACAAAGTTTCATCTTTGCTTTCCTCAGCTGCAAATGTAACTCTTGTTTCAACTCAGAGCAGATTTGAAATAAAACATGTTAATTGAAAAATGAAAGCTTTTCTAAAAAGCGTTAGCTAGTTTTGTGTGTTCAGTAATGAAGTAAAGATTAAGCTTAAGTATTGTACACACACAGTTTGTCTTAACACCAACAGCAAAAATATGACCCAGATTTTTTTCTTATGTAACACTGTACAGGTGCCTTCATTTAGTTTGCATATTATATTATTATATATATAATGAAATGAAATAAAAATTTGTATTTCATGAAATGAAATAAAATTGTAACATATATCATATGATTAACATTGTTTTTAATTATGCCAGTTAAAATTTTATTTCATTTCATTTTCCCTCCTTGTTTGGTATGGTTACATCTTTTTAAACCTACATTTAAAAAAAAAAGCCTACAATATGCTTAAAATAAGACTTTAGCTAGATGTAGTTGAATGTAAATCTCCTTTAAATATGAATAATGCAAAACTATAAATTAAGGAACCTTTATGGTTCTTTTTATAGAAGGAAGAATATATTGTATTAAAATACTAGAACTGAAACATGGACATATTAACTGCTTCAATATCACATTGTCCAGAAGAGTCATCTTCTCAACCTTTAATCATATCTATCCTCCTCCTTCCCTTTTTTATTCTCGGATGCACGCATAGCTGTTGCAGACAAGGGCCAGCTCATAAAAGTGGGACAGTAATTCTGCAGTATCCTTTCATAATCATGCACCAGGACATGAGATTTAACAAATGCTTTTGTACTATCATTTAAAAACTCATTCAACCAATGCCAGAATGTTAACTCATAGCTCTTAAAGTGCAATAGAATTTCAAAGTCTAGGCTCTGTTATTCATATTTATAATATGTCTATCTGGATTCATACAAAGTTACCCTAATAAATATGTTCCTGTTTTATTGTAGTTTATTTTCAGATGTTCAAGTTCATACGTAATTGAATCCGATAAAGCTATCTACCTTTCATTTATTCTACAGCTATCATTTATGTCAGTTCCAAATATTGGTATTACTATTTTCAGTGACTTTGCCTATGATACCTAAGGGTTGTGTTAAGCAAAAATTCAGCTCAATAGGTCCCAAGTTAGAGAAGTTCTATATAGCCAAATCTGAATTCAGTATTGAGAAATAAAATTACCTTAAAACGCCCATTCTGCTCTTTCATCCTATGGGTAAAAATCCCTTTTTTGGCTGTATAAAAGATGTATTGCCAATGGTGACCATGGGTTAATTTTTCAAAACCTATTGAAGTGCCAATGTCACTTTTAAAAATAGGAGTTAGGCGCTTAAGAAAATTTACCCATATCCAGAGAACTTCACTGGGTACATCTGAAGAGTTTTCAGATTTCAGAATGAGGGAGCAGAAGTAACTTTCCTAGTCTGGTTGCCAGCAATTCATCCTGCCAACTAGTCATTGTTTTTCAAAAGATTGTTACTTCCAAACAGGGCAAGTGTAAGTGAAGTAATGAGTCATTCCTGAGCAAGAGCCTGTCTAATCCCCATGCAGTGATGAGTCATTCCTGTGCTCAACTCCAGCCAATCCAGGAGCCAGGAGCTGGCCTGGTGACTCTTAGGGCAGGTATATGAGCCTCACAGGAGAAACAGCAGCTCAGCCTGCCCAGTGTTACTTCATGGTTTGAAACTCTCCTCTGACTGATAGTGATAATAGATTCCACAGGCTGTTGCCTGCTCCCATGGTGTTTTGACACCAAACATATCCCCAGTTCTGTTCCAGCCTTGCTCTTGCTCCAGTGTAACTCCCAGCTCTACTCTTGCTTTATTCCAACCCTGCTCTTGACTCTGTCTTTAACCTCTGGCCCCAGTGCCTGGCCTGGCTGCAATGGCATTGGCCACTAGTCCTGCCAGTGCTCCAACCACTCTGGGGGGTCCCTGGGAAGCAAATATTTGCCCCCCTCCTACATAATAATTTGTCCCTCCTTTTCCTGTGCTTTTTTGTGGATTATTTTTATCCTCATATAGGTTTAAAAAAGGACTGTGGCATAAGGACAGGCTGGTGGGAGGCTGTAACAGCAGCAGGAACAAATTGTGGGGCAGATGAGCTATGGAAGAAGAAAGAAGAGGAAAATCCAGAACATGGGGGAAAACTGTATAGCAGGACAGTCCCAGAGGCAGTAAAAGAACATCCCTTCAAAAGGGGGCAGCATGTGCCTCTAAGAAGTAAGTAAACAGGAGTGATGAGGCATAGAGGGAGTCCCAATATTGGGGCAGCAGGGACTGAACTGGACCCAGAAGAAACTCCTAAGGGCATGAGGGAGGTTCCTGGTCTGAGAAAATAGTTGCCTTAGGTGGGGAAGGAGACCAAAAATAGGCCTAAGCTAGGGAGCAGCCCTGTGGAATGTGGGAAATCAGTAAAAGGCCTTAATCAGGAGAAGAGCAGCTACCAGAAAATGGCAGGAGCACAAAAGGAGCCAGTTAGTTGCAGCCACAGGAGCACCAAGTTAGGCAACCCACAGGGAGGGAGGAAAGGACAGTGTTTCCACCCCTAATACTATTATTTTTTATTTGTATTTCAGGAGCACCCAGCCACCACAACTAAAATCCAGATCCCCATAGTAGGAGAAAGTCCCTTCTGATGTACTGATAATCTAACTAGACAAAGGGTGGGAGGGAAAAAATATTATTCCCAGTTGGGGAACTGTGGCACAGAAAGAATAAGGGACTTACCCTTGGTAACACAGGAAGTCATTGGCTGAGTCAGAAATTGAACCCTCATTCTACTGCATCCCAGTCCAGGGCCTTAACAACAAGACCAGCCGTCTTCTCTGTAGTGTCTTCTCTGTAGGTCTCACCAGTTTGTGGGAAAGAAGGGTCAATTCTGAGGAGCTGGAAACTCTTGTCTGGGCCAACAGATTTCAGGTTTGAAGTTTTCAGAAGTTTGGTTTAGCTGGCTTACACTACTAATATAGAGTTTGAAACACAAATACAGTGCATAAGCTGTGCTTTCACTTCCTGTGGGAACCACCTGTGTGGCCGCAGATTCCAAACCTGTTAGCACCATCTCTGCCTCCAAAAGAGAAAATGCTCCAATGCAGCAGAACAAAAAAAAATCTTAAAATAACAATTTCAGTGAATTTTGCAGCCAGGACCACAATTTTGCCTAGTGATCCCTTTCTGTGCTTGTTCAACCTTCCTTCAAAAGCACTCAGTGCTAGGAACAAGTTTTTCACCCGCCTGAATCAAAAGTTCTGCAGTGAACTGAGAGTTTAGGACCAAATTCTAAATCCTTACTTATGCAGAGTAAGATTGTCAGTGAGACAGACTTAAATATAAAGAGCCAAATCACAGTGCTATGCAAGATTACTTAAGTGAGTAAAATTTACAGCACAGCCTTGCCCTTTCTTGCTTGCCAAATGAAGAACTTGAAGAATCAAAGGAAGTGGTTTCCATGGGACCAAGGAATCTTGGTCATACTCAGAAGCCAAATGTAGGTAAGGCTGTAAAAATTATACAACACACAAGTTTGTAGATCATTTTTACCTATATTCATCCTTGACAACTAACTTATTAAAATGAGTAGCCTTTTCTTTCAATCTAATTTTAAATATTGGCACGTTTTATCTTAAATAAATCAGGTACTCCTTGAAAAATCTCAAAGATTTTTCATAATTTGTATAATTCTTGGGCTAAGATTGTTCCTTATGAATTAATGCATAGCTATCCCTTTTTCAGTCGATACATATGTGATGCCAAGATGGAGCTCCAGTAAGTTCAGGAATGGAGTTGGGGACATGCCACTCTACACAACCCACCAAGAGTCTAGTGATTTCCACAATGTACGAGTAGAATAAACTGTCAGACTTGTACGACTTCCCACTGAGGGTATGTCTACACTACGGGATTATTCCGATTTTACATAAACCGGTTTTTTAAAACAGATTGTATAAAGTCAAGTGCACGCGGCCACACTAAGCACATTATTTCGGCGGTGTGCGTCCATGTACCGAGGCTAGCGTCGATTTCTGGAGCATTGCACTGTGGGTAGCTATCCCGTAGCTATCCCATAGTTCCCGCAGTCTCCCCCGCCCATTGGAATTCTGGGTTGAGATCCCAATGCAAAAACAGTGTCGCGGGTGATTCTGGGTAAATGTCATCACTCAATCCTTCCTCCATGAAAGCAACGGCAGACAATCATTTCGCGCCCTTTTTCCCTGGATTGCCCTGGCAGACGCCATAGCATGGCAACCATGCAGCCCCTTTAGCCTTTTGTCACTGTCAACGTATGTGTACTGGATGCTGCTGACAGACACGGTACTGCAGTGCTACACAGCAGTATTAATTTGCCTTTGCAAGGTTAAAGAGACAGTTACCAGCTATAGCACCATCTGCAATTGGAAATTGGTGATGACGTTTATCAGCCATTTTGCACGGTTTGCAATTGGAAAGTGGCGATGACGGTTATCAGTCCTTTTATACCGTCTGCTGCTGTCATGGGTGCTCCTGGCTGGCCTCGCTGAGGTCGTCCGGGGGCGCATGGACAAAAATGGGAATGACTCCCCGGGTCATTCCCTTCTTTATGTTTTGTCTAAAAATAGAGTCAGTCCTGCCTAGAATATGGGGCAAGTGTACTAGAGAACCAGAGAGCACAGCCGCTCCGGGTCAGAGCCCCAGAGATCCTGCAGAAATGATGATGCCATTCTAGGGGGTGCCCCTGCAACAACCCCACCCTTTGCTTCCCTCCTCCCCCAACCCTCCTGGGCTACCATGGCAGTGTCCCCCCATTTGTGAGATGAAGTAATAAAGAATGCAGGAATAAGAAACACTGACTTTTTAGTGAGATAAAATGAGGGGGAGGCAACCTCCCGCTGCTATGATAGTCCAGGCAGTACAGAATCTTCATGAGACATGAAAGGGGGGGCTGATGGAGCTCAGCCTCCAGCTGCTATGATGAGGATGGTTACCAAGCCTTTTGTACTGTCTGCTGGGAATTCCCATTTTTGCCCAGGTGCCCCGGCCGACCTCACCAAGGCCAGCCAGGAGCACTCACGGGATGATGATATCAGTCATTTTGCACCGTCTGCCACCGGGGAGGGGAGGAGAGGAGATGCTGCTGTTCAGCGCTACAGCACCCCGTCTACCAGCAGCATGCAGTTGACCCAGGGTGACATTAAAAAAGGCGAGAAATGATTTTTTTCCCCTTTTCTTTTGGGGGGGTGCGGGAAGGGTAAATTGACGATATATACCCTGAACCACCCGGGAAAATGTTTTTGATCCTTCAGGCATTGGGAGCTCAGCCAAGAATGCAAATGCTTTTCGGACACTGCAGGGACTGTGGGATAGCTGGAGTCCTCAGTCCCCCCTCCCTCCCTCCATGAGTGTCCATTTGATTCTTTGGCTTTCCATTACGCTTCTCACGCAGCACTGTGCAGAATCCCTGCTGTGGCCTCTGTCTATCGTAGCCTGGAGATTTTTTCAAATGCTTTGGCATTTCATCTTCTGTAACGGAGCTCTGATAGAACAGATTCATCTCCCCATAGAGCGATCAGATCCAGTATCTCCCGTACAGTCCATTCTGGAACTCTTTTTGGATTTGGGACTGCATCGCCACCCGTGCTGATCAGAGCTCCACACTGGGCAAACAGGAAATGAAATTCAAAAGTTCACAGGGCTTTTCCTGTCTACCTGGCCAGTGCATCTGAGTTCAGATTGCTTTCCAGAGCGGTCACAATGGTGCACTGTGGAATACCACCCGGAGGCCAATACCGTTGAATTGCGGCCACACTAACCCTAATCCGACATGGCAATACTGATTTCAGCGCTACTCCTCTCGTCGGGGAGGAGTACAGAAATTGGTTTTAAGAGCTCTTTATATCGATATAAAGGGCTTTGTTGTGTGGACGGGTGCAGGGTTAAATCGGTTTAACGCTGCTAAATTCGGTATAAAGACGTAGCGTAGACCAGGCCTGAGTCGCCCACTCCCAACCCTCATGGCTGCTACTGAGCAGCTGCAGAGGAACCCAGCCAATGGAAATCCCATCTATTACCGTTTTTTTCTAATGTGCCCACCACTACAGTATCTAAATGCCCATTTTGGAGCTGTGATATATGGTAAAGAGTCCAACAAAGAGTTCCCCCAACTCTCTGCAGAGACAATCCCTTACCTGCAAATACTCAAGAATATGGTAATTGTGAAGTAAAACAGCCTCCAAAATCTACCATATTTCACCCAGAGAGATTGATTCAAGAAAAACTGAAGTGAACTTTCGAGAGCTTTCTTCTCCCTTTGGCCCCTCTTCTGGGCTTCTAGTTAAAAAAATTAATTGAAACTTGGTTTTAAAAAAAAATTTACATTGATTTTTGAAAAAACAGATTAAATGCAAAAAAAACCCAGCACACAGTAGTTTGGGCCTAAAGTTTCCAGTTAAGGAATATGTAGATCTTAAATCAAGATACAGTAATTTATCAACATTGCAGTCTTGCTACTCTAATGATAACCAATTCTGATATTTTTTTTTATTTTTTTTGTCAGACAGTATTTTTCTGTGAATAGGAGCATTTGATTTTTCTTGATTTTAAATAACTGTTGGACACCAGGGAGTAAACTTAGGCAGGAAGCTCACATAAACCTCAAATTTAAGCATAGTTCTTCTATGAGAGATCATTCAGTCTTTCTAAACTATGTCAACTGAATTTGTTTGCATAAATGTAATTCTGCCAAATGTTGATGCTCATAAACTGAGTCCTAATTAGATGATCTAATTTTGGAGCGTTTTAAAAGTTAATCTCTGAACCAGTTAACTTTTCTTGCCCTTCTTTAATTTGTCTTCTTGATTTTCACAAAGTATTAAAAGTATCAACCTTGAGACAAGAAGCATTGTATTATTATTTTGTGAAGGTTTACTATGGGAAATAGGCACACAGTACACCTTTGTTATGATTTTACTAGGGCTGTTTTAAGGGTAATGTCACAAATAGGAAGGGTGGTTCTGTCCCTAAGGCAGAGTTGTGGGATGCAGGAGATCATTTCAGTTCTTGTTTTGCCACAGATGTCCTCTGTGACCTTGGGTAAGTCACTAAAGGTAGGTCTACCTGCACCTGCACTGAAAATACTATAACAGCTGCAGTACAGTTGTAGCGCTTCAGTGTATACACTATCTACTCTAATGGGAGGGGTTCTCCCATCAATGTAGTTAATCCACCTACCCGAGGGGTGGTAGCTAGGCTGATGGAAGAATTCATTCATTGACCTAGCACTGTCTACACAGGGGGTTAGGTTGGCATAGCTATGTCTCTGCAGGGTGTATTTTTCACACCCCTGAGATTTTATAGCTATGTCAATGTAAATTCCCAGTTTAAATTAGACCCTAGTCTCCCTATCCATCAGTTCCCCATCTGTAAAATTAGGATAATACTTCCTTTCTTCCACCCTTTATCTTTTGTGTCTATTTAGATAATGAGTTATGTGGGGAAGGGACTGTCTCTTCCTTGTGTACAGTATCTAGTACACTGGGACCTAATGACATTTGGAGCCTGTGGTACAAATAAGCTAACGAAAAGAGGTTTGCAAAGCAAAAGAAAGAGGAGCCTTGTAACAGAGGGATATTAGAGCTCCTATACAGAACAAATACATCCACTAAAATATATTTATATACATGCTTAATGTGCAAAACATTAGGTTATTGTGTCCCCCGACAACATAATTACGACAGTAAAATAATAATAATAAAGAACATGTTCAATATGTATTTGACAGAGATGTTGTAGTTAATTTCCTAAACAAATATTTGCATCATATATAGTCCCCGTTCTAAAATCTGACAACAACATTATATTTGAATTCAAAATAAACTAATACATTTAGTGTATAAAACAAACAGTAAAAAAATACTGGTTTTAAAAAGAAATAATAGCAAATCCCTCTCTTTAGCACCACCCTATTAATCATTTGAGCCATTTTTAAGATCATGTTATATATCACATCATTACAATATAGTTAGCAAAAACTTCTGTGTTTATCAAAGGTGAAATTCACCTCTATGCATAAAGCCTAGGATTCACAAAGGTACTCATGCACCCCAGCACAAGGCCTATGCACTAAAGACCTGCATAAACCCTCAAAACAGAGTTCAAGCAGAACTCAGGCAGAGCATAGGTCTTTTGCTGACCCTGCACACGCATGAATTTCATTCCAACAGTAGTAACTGTGCATCTTACAGGCTGTTTGGGTGAAAAGAATGAACATTGTAAAAGATGACAGCGCTGTTCAAAGAGGGAGCATAGGAAGCAAGAGCAAGCTTGCATCAATTCATGAAAGGTCAAGTCTGTGTTATTTATAGCAGTAATCCTTAAAAGATAAACCAGGAATAAAAAAAAATGAATCCTTTGATTTTTGGTAATTATAGGACCTATGCAGAATTAGGCATTGAAATAACCAATGGATAACTAAAATAACTGACTAACAAAGCTGCCAAACAAATACCAACAAATAGTCAACCTTCCTTTGGATACTATAAACTTGGCCCACCATCTAGAATGTCCTTTTAGGATGTAGTATCACAATTTCCAGGAGTGAAGTCACAGTATAAATACAGAGTCAAAACTTCCTGAAGGGATGGTTAGTAATGTGATTTAACAAACTGATACAGTGTGTCTTCCCTCAGTCCAGGAAAAATATCTGCCAAATACTTATTAAGGCCCTTCAGACCTGATTAGAGTCAAATCACAGGAAACATTTGCTTTAAAATAAAATATGCAAAATAACACAGTCTTAATTAGACATACACGTCTCTCAAGATATCAATAAATGTTTCCTTTTTGATAAATCTGATTTAATAGACTGTAATAACAGGGGAACATTTCCAAGATGTAATTTAGGGGAGAGGGAGAAAGTGAACTTAAATATTTAAACTTCAACACCAATTAACAGACTATTCCTTTAAATGAAATGTCTGAATTTTAAGTTTATTTAGGTTCATCCAAGCAAGGCAAAGCTTTGAATTTTATCATAACTGATTTGGAAACATGAGAAGGTGATTTTGGATGTTAGTGTCTAAATCCATGGAAGGCTTCGCATGAGATCATAATGTATTGAGTGCTAGAGGTCTAAGCAGTGATTTAGAAAATGCATTTGAAAACGAAAGCTCCAGTTCTTAATTATTTTTCTTCCTGTACATGATGCAGGAATTGGAGGGGTGGGGGAAAAGGAGGTGGCCTGCTGTATTCTAGTCAAAAGAAAGGGATTGTAGAGGGATGTGAGGACACTTGACATCTCTGTCCAAAATATAGGTGAAGGTATAGAGGAGGGGTGTACCTGGTATCAGAATGTGCAAAGAGGTAGCTACTTCCTCTCCTCATCTAGTATTTTGCCATAAATACTCTGTAAAATCAGAAATACAGAACAAGGCGGTCTCTTTATTCTGAGACTGTGCTATTGCCCAGGAGAAGTTGGGAGGACCAGTGAGTGGCCCTACAAGAGCTCATCCTATGAAAAGTCCAATGTATTTCAAAGGTATTAAAACAATATCCCTATATATAGCTTATACATGTTGGCAGATATGGTACAGAAAAGATGTGATGGACATTTCATCTGTGTCATTTCATCTTGAAAAGCTCACATATGCAAATAGCAATGAAACTGGAAATAATGACAGAGGCTCCAAGTGAAGCAGCAACAGAGCCAGCCATCACAAACTTAAAAAGACAAAGGATAACAAAACATACAAGCACTCCAAAACCCTGTCCTTAACTGTTCATACACTAAGATTCACTGATGGACCATGTCTTTTTGAGGCAAGCTGGTTAATTTCCAAAAAATCAGGGTATTACATTGATCAAAAGAGCAATGCTGACACATTGATATCTACACACACACACGGCAATAACAACAGAAGTGAATGGAAACTTTGTAAATCACATTACTACTAAATTATACCATGAAGAAAGACTTTATATTGTTTTATATTTACTTGCCAAGGGAACTCCCCAGACTGGGAGGGCAGAGGCCCAGGTTCACAAAGGTACTGAGGCATTGTGATGCTGAGTGTTGCAATGCCCAACTTAGGTGCCTAGAAAAAAATCACTGGAACACACAAAGCCTATGCTCCCTGTACATTGGTGCCTATGCTCCCTGTACATTGAATGGGGAGAGATAGGCACCTTACACTCTGATTCACAAAGGCCAGCAACCTAAGCTAAGTGGAGCAACCTAAGCTAGCCAGCGGAAAATGCCAATGAGAGGGATGTGTCCTAAGCCCTGCCCCTTCATTGAGATAGGCACTTATCTCTGCAAGCGATTCACAAAACTGCTTCTCAGGAGTCAAGTGACTTAAGTGACTAAGCCACTTCTTGGGAGAATGAATTAGGCATGTACCTAACTCCACACAAGATGGCTGGTGGGGGTGCTGCCACCCACCTTATAGGTTAGAGCCTACGATGTAGGAGACCCAACTTCGATTCCATGCTCTGCCTGAGGAAGAAGAGGATTTGAACAGGGATCTCCTACACCTCAGTTGCTTGCCCAAACCACTAAGCCAGTGGTTTTAAAACTTTTTTTCTGGTGACCCAGTTGAGGAAAATTGTTAATGCCCACGACCCAGTGGAGCTGGGGATGAGAGGTTTGGGGTGTGGGAGGGGCTCAGGGCCAGGGCAGAGGGTTGGGGTGCAGGGGTGAAGGCTGCGGGGTGGGGCCAGGAATGAGTGGTTCAGAGTGTGGGAGGGGGCTCTGGGCTGGGTCAGGGGGTTGGGTTGTGGGAGGGGGTCAGGGCTCTGGGATGGGGGTGCAGGCTCTTGGGTGGGGTCAGGGATGAGGGACTTGGGGTGCAGGAAGGGGATCTGGGCTTGGGGGGGCTCAGGGCTGGGGCATGGGATTGGAGCACAGGCTTACCTCGGGCCGCTCCCGGTCAGCGGCACAGCAGGGGTGCTAAGGCAGGCTTCTTGCCTGTCCTGGCACCGCAGACCACGCTGTACCTTGGAAACAGCCAACAGCAGGTCCGGCTCCTAGGCGGAGGCCCATAAGCAGCTCCGCGCAACTCTCGCCCGCAGGCACCGACCCCCACAGCTCCCATTGGCTGGTTCCTGGCCAATGGGAGTGTGGAGCCAGTGCTCGGAGCGGGAGCAGTGCGTGGAGGCCTGTGGCTCCCCTGCCTAGGAGCTGGACCTGCTGCTGGCCACTTCTGGTGTGCAGCATGGTGTTAGAACAGGTAGGAACTAGCCTGCCTTAGCTGGGCAGCACCGCCGATGGGACTTTTAACGTCCCAGTCGATGGTGGTGACCAGAGCCGCCGCGACCCAGTGCCTTCCATTCCACAACCCAGTACTGAAAACCCGCAGTTTGAAAACCACTGCAGTAAGCTATGGGATAGTGTGATGTAGGGCTCCCTCAGTCTGCTCTATTGTGGATTATATAATGAAAGAGTGACTGGAGCAGGAGGATTGGACCTCGGGTCACCCATTCGGATGCTTTAATCACCAGGCTACAGAATCATTGGGGGCATGGGGGGAAGAGAGAGAATTGCTTTATAGCCTGGTGGTTAGAGTACCCCTCTAGGGGGACCCTGGATCCAGTCCCCCTGCTCCAATGGCTCATTATTTAATCCACAGTGGAATAGCTTCAACAGCAGAGATTGAGGGAGCCCTACATCACACTATCCCATAGCTTAGTGGTTTGGGAACTGAGTCGGGTAGGAAACCCCCTATTTAGCCCTTTCTTCTCACTTAGGCAGAGGAGAGTATCCCTCATCCCAGGTCAGGGCTCTGGCACCTGGTGTTCAAATTTCTCAATGGTCAATGAAAAATGGCGTTAACAGAGGACATTACCCTTGATCAGTGTGCAGAGTTTTTTTCTCTCTGGGGACAATCAGTTCTTCTGGCACATAAAGAGCACCAAGATGCTTTTATCACTTTCCAGAGGAAAGTCTTAGTCTCACCAGATGGGAAACAGGCCTTTTCTCTTGCTGCCAGAAACTTCAGCTATTCAGCAACAGCTATACTGAGGAACAAGGGAGGGAAGAAGCAGCAGCAGCAGAAGGGGAAAGAAACAAGTTAGATAGCTTAGCTGTTCAAGGCACAAATAATTTTGTGGCTGCCAAATCTACTGTGGAGGAAGATTCCACATTCTGAGCAAGGGGAGAAATATTCATCAGCAGAAACTGGAAAAAAAATGAAATCAAACCTGGAGTTGGTGTATCCCAGAAAGTAACCAAACACAACAGTACAAAAAACAAACAAACAATATGGCATAGATATACTGAAACATAGAGCAACATACAAAATGACAAAGGTGAACACATTTCTACTCCGCTGAGAAGCAGGGGAAACCAAAATGATGCAGTAGTTACAATAAACATGTTAAAGAACAACAGCAGGAATAAGACAGTACGTTCCACTCGTGTGTGCAAAGCAAATATGTAACAGAGAGTTTGAGAAATTGTTCATTCATTGAAAACAAGGTCCAAAACTGCACAGAATCATCTCCCCACCCCCACACTAACTAAGTTAAAAAACATGCTACTGTGTTTTTATTTCAGACACGGGTTCTCTTTTTTTGTTTTGTTTGTGTCACTGAAACCCTTTCCCCTTGTTCACCTTCCATATTTGGCTAGCATGTCATGCCTATATTTCTCCAGCTGAATGCTCATATTGTATCACTGGTTACTTAAATCAGTTCTACTGAGATTGTATAGTGAGGTACATTCTGGAGCAGTGTTAGCCCTGTTCCCTGTGCATAAGATTTTTGCTTACTTTTTCAAAGAGAAGACACACAAGATCCACAGTGACCTCCATGCTCCAGACACACACACCTCAGTTCCTCTTTCTCCACTCTCTCACACTTTTCTCCTTGTAACAATTCTTCCCTCACACACAACAAAGCATCTCAGCTGCTTTCCACCCTAACCCTTCTACTTGCCCCCTCAACCCATCTCTTCCCTGCTGCTCACTTCCTTTGCCCCCACTCTTTCTCCTTCTTAACCTCTTCTCACTCTCTTCTGGCTACTTCCCCTCCCAATACAAGCAACCTTAGGTCTCACCCATTCTTAAAAAGCTGATCCTAAAACCCACCTGCTTCTCGGAGCATTGACCCAACTCACATCTTCCTTTCAGCTCTAAATTCAAAGCTGTCATTTAGAAGTGATGTCTCCAGTGCCGATTCTCCAACATCATATGGGTCCCTCCACTCTGGTTTCCATTCCTTCTACTCTACTGAAACTGTTTTGGACATCTTCCTGGCCAAATCTCAGGGTTTCTACTTTGTCCTCATCTGCCTTGGCCCCTCCACAGCTTTTCACACAGGCTGTGTCTACACAGCAGCTGGGAGCATACTTCGCAGCAGAGGTAGACAGCCAGGCCGGCTCCAGGCACCAGCTTAACAAGCAGGTGTTGGGGCGGCCACTCTGGAGAGGGGTGGCAGGTCCAGCTATTCGGTGGCAATTTGGCGGAGGGTCCCTCACTCCTGGTCGGAGCGAAGGACCTGCTGCTGAATTGCCGCAGATCGTGATCGCGGCTTTTTTTTTTTTTTTTTGGCTGCTTGGGGCGGCAAAACCCCTGGAGCCGGCCCTGGTAGACAGACACATGCTAGCTTTGCTTAGGCCAGTGCATTAAAAATAGCAGGTGGCCACAGCAGCAGGCTTGGTGGCTCAGGCGATGTACCCAAGTATGCTCCCCCCCAACCTCCTGAGTATGTACTCAGATGGCTAGCTCAAGCTGCCACCTGTGCTGCTGAAGCCACACTGCTATTTTTAGTATGCCAGCTGGAGCAAAGCTAGTACATGTCTGTCTATGTGCACCGAGAAGCACCCTCTGAGCAGCAGTGTAGACATATACACAGTGACTCATAATCTCCTTTCTGACATCAGCTACCATGCTATGCTAACAGCTCACAAATCTATTTTTCCATTCCTGACCTAACTCCCTTCATCCAAACCCATATCTCAGCCTGTGTCTCAGACATCTCTTCTTAGATATTTCACCATCCGCTTAAACTTCAGATGGCCAAAACTGAACTCCTTATTGTTCCTCTTGAAACCTACTGACAACGCCACCACGCTCCCCGTTATTTAGGTTCCTAACCTCGGGTATCTTCAGCTTCTCCCTCTCTTTTGCCCACACATCCAGACTGTCCAGCTCTTGCCACTTCTTCCTCTACATTTCTAAGATTTAATGTTTTGTCTGTGTCTGTCTGTCTGTCCAGGGAGCTAAAAACTGTCATCTAGTCTCTCATCAGCTCTTGCCTTGATGACTGCAAATCTACACAAAACATAGCTGCTAAAGCCATTTCCCCCCCATGTCAATCTGACCACATCAGTCTTCCCTTGAATCTCTTCCCTCACTCCTCATGTTTTACCATCTTAAGTTGAAGCTTCTTGTCTTCAAGGCCCTGCATAACTTTCTTCCTGTGTATGTATTCAATCTTATCTCTTAGTGCATCCTCCCAGCTAAGCTGTGCCAATGATATCAGCCTCAATATCCCATTCTTCCACAGCCATCTCTGCCCTTTCTTTCACATTGCCCATATTTGTGACAAGCCCTTTCTCACCTGATACTTAAGGGTTCTACCCTCTCTGACAAATCCTCCTTAAGACCTACTTCTTTCATCTCACCTACAAAAAATTAGTGAACTACTCTTTCTGGTTATTAACTCTTCTTCTTTCACTGAATAGCTGTCACCCTTGACCTTCCTCCTTTCACTCTCCATACTGTTCTATTACATAGACATACAAACCCATAGCAGTTGCATCATGTTTGAAACTAATTTGTAAGCTTGTTAGGGCAAGGCTCCTGTCTTATCTGTACTATGAAGTACCTTCTCAGCACTTTAAATTAGTAATATGTTAAAGTTGCATTTTATTTCAAGAGGTCTTGTTCTGTAGAAACCAGAATAACATTGCCATGCCTGTCTCTTTTTGACTGCTCCCCAAAGTCATTCAGAGTTCCTGGCCTATACATGATTTCAACACGGCTGTCATGCTTCTTTTACTGCAACTGAATCAGACTGGAATGTAGTGGTTTCTTTGGTGGCTGATATAGGCTGTGTTGTTAATGTGGCTGTCCTAGTGCTGTCATGCAGAAAACTGTGCATCACTTCCTGGCTTCTCACTCCCACAGCTGAAAGGACTTAAGTGCTGTGGAAGGAATATGATCAGACCCTATAGAGTCTGTGCCTCATGCTGTTCCATATAATCTATATTATTCCTACAGCCATAGCAATGTATTGTTATCTTGGCTCATATCTCATGGTTTGTTTTTTTTTAAACTAAATCTCATTACAAAAGTGATGTGTCTTTGCATCACAGACCCAGGAGAACAATCAGAGTTATGTCAATCACATGTTCATATGAAACAACATTCTGTATTTCATTCTGCCATTCAGTAAAATCTGTATTGTGTTCAACTGAACACTGAAAGAAGCATTTTGATGTAACATCTGCATAACCAAGAGTTCGAGGTATAGTTTGTATAATCAAATTACGTAGTGTTGTAAAATGGAGGCAATACTGAAACAACTTACTAAATTACTTTCAAGGCATACATAACATCTAAAGAATCTATTGTCTCCTCCTAGATCTTTGCAAAAAGTTGAATGCTAGTTGATTATTGCAGCCTAGTCTATAGCAACAAATGTGATTCTGATGCCATATACATTTTCTCCTTTTTCAATAACACTGCTCAAATCTCTCTCTAAATATTTTTCTCCCAACCCCATACATACCAGGCTATAATAACAGATGGAGTTTTATGCACAACTGGCTTTTTTCCCCTGCAGTTGATCAAAATGAGCAGCCAGACAAGATGGGAATTTGCTGAAATTCTGATTTCTTTCTGCAGTTTTAAAGATTTTACAACTTATCATTCATTGATTATGTGAGGTCCTGGGTCCCAGCATCTGTTTGTTGCATATGGGAGAAAAACAAACTCCTCTCTTTATACCACTGCACCAAAGAAGATACAAATCCATATCTTGATTAAATAGAATGATACTACAGCAGCTTTCGCTGCAGGATGGGCTCCCTGTCTGTTCCCCCAGCCCCCTGACCAGTGCTGGGCAGATGGAATCAGAATGAGGGGATATAGCATACCATGCACCCTGAATGCTTAGAGATGATAAAGTCAGGTTTTCCCAGATGGGCAGAAACAAGGGGATCTGTAGCCGGGATTCAGGACTGGCAACTTACAGGAAGATTATGAACAGTTCATAATAAGCATAAGTCTTTCTGGCAGTTGTTTCATATATGTATGCCGATAATCTATCCATTTGCAAAAACTGCAGACTATGTATATTTAAGGATCCTGAAACTCATGGATTTATTCAAAATCATCAGGAGACATGATTATACATTGCAGAGCTTCATTATTAGGACTCTAGCTTTCAGATTTCTTCCTTAAACCTCAGCTGTCTGTTTCAGCCCATTCAGCTCTATGAACAAATTCTACTTTATACTCTCCCCCCTTCTGACTACTAAAAATCCAAACCAAACCATTACAAATGCAACATTTACTTAATGGAATGTTCTGTTAATCAGTATTAACAGCAGAACAGCTTCGGAATATACCTTTTCCAAGAAAAAAGGAAGGTGCTTTTGGAAAATTTGAGGAAATATTCTCCTTCCACTACCACTGTTCTCACACACTTCTTTCTCCCTCCCTCCCAACAGCCAGCTTCCATTTATAATGTCCACTGCTGCTAGGATAGAGGTTTTTAGGAAGCACTGGGGAACACATGTCAAAGCAAGCCTACATCTGAGCTACATACGTCACTGTTTTGTGCCATGTTCTATTTCCCAAGTTCAGTCAGAAGTATCATGTTTTTAGACAGGTTGCTTTCCTGAGGCCCACAACATAAGTAATTTTTTTTAAAAAAAGGAAGCAATCTACCAAAGAAAGAAAGACAGACTCTTTCAGCCTCCAATTCTAAACAGAGAAAAGGCTGACAATCTCATCACTTGATATGTTGCATATATCGTCTTTAATCCTTTCACTGGCTTCATGTCCCAAATCCAATTCAAAGTTTCTCCTGATCAAAGCTCTGCACAACTCTGCCCCGTCCTACATCTCTGCTCTTATCTCTCCGACAATCTCTCTCACATTATGCTTCTTACTGTTTCTTTTGTCTGCTTCTAGTCCTGGCTTTCATCTTTCTTTCACATCACCCCATACCATGGCACAGCATCCTACTTCCTGTGTGTCAAGCACTCACTCTCCTCTCTATATCTCTTTTAAAAACCCCTTTCTTAGGTGATGCCTTCCCCCACTGACAATGTCTTCACAATTTAATCTGAGTATTGTTGTCCTATACAATAAATCATATTTGTCTGACTTATATTGTAAGCTCCTTGGGGCAGAGACCTTGTCTTTATGATGAGTTTACTCAAGGGCGGCTTTATAAATAATATTGTGGAAGGTATGGTCAATTTAATCATGCTGTGTTGACATATCTGAGGATATCTGAACACCAAATAGATTACATTTGGACTAGTCTGGTTTGAGAGGCCTATTCCACAAAATTCAGGTCTAGGACTAGATTTCAGGCACCCAAAGTTCAAGGGCCAACTACAAAATCTGGATCTGGATTTGTGTTCTGACATTCCCCTCCATTGTTTCCCAATGCCCAAAGATCAGTGTTTTAGATTAAAGATCTCTAGTTTAACTTCATCAGGTTTTGTATTACACTTACACTATCTTGTGAACCTGTTTAAATGGCGGGATGGGAGTGCATCACTTAGATGAGCCTGAGTGCTGTATTTAGATGCTGAAATATATATGGTAGTATACGGATGTTGTGACAAGGCAGCTGCCCCTCACTTGCAGGGTCGGCTCCAGCTTTCTTGCCTCCCCAAGTGGTGAAAAAAAAAAAAAAAAAAGATAAAGCCGCGATTGGAGGCACTTCAGCAGCTGGTCTACCGCGCCACTTCATTCTTCGGCAGCAATTCGGCAGCCGATCCTTCCTTCGGAGAGGGACTGAGGGATCCGCCACCAAATTGCTGCTGAAGACCCTGACATGCTGCCCCTTTCCATTGGCCACCCCAAGCACCTGCTTCCTGTGCTGGTACCTAGAGCCAGCCCTGCTCACTGGCTGGCAAAGGGTTAATAGCAGCCCTTGAAGTGGCTGGGCAGAACCCAGCCAGTCAGAGGAAGGCTGAGAAGCAGTCAATCAGCGCCAGCCTGGGCCCTATGAGAAGGGCTGTAGGGCAAAGAGGAGCTCAGTCTCCCCCTGGAGCTTGAGGGAGAAGGACTGGCTGTCTGTAGAGAGAAGTGCTTGGGACAGAGCAGTGCTACGCAGGGTCAGGGGAGTAAGTGGAGCTCCAGCCTGGCTGGTTCCCAGACTGAGGTCTTGATACAGGGGCCAAGGAGGTGCTGGGCCTATGGGGAAGTGGTCCAAGGAAAGCAGATAGTGGCAGAGGGGAAGGAGAAGCAGTGACTGGCTGTCAGCTAGAGGGTTCCTGGGTTGGGGCCCAGAGTAGCTGCCCCCACCACCTTTGTCCCACTAGCCACCAAGGGAAGTGGGCAGCCAAAGCACTGCAGTTTGCCCCTGAGCAAGGGGCTGGACTAGGGGCTGCAGTCTGCCACTGTGGTGAAAGGCTGGGTGAAGGACTGTCGATTCCCCTGGAAGGGAGGAGACAATGTAGTTGAAGCACAGGTGGAGGGCTGTGCCCCAAAGAGGATGCTGCAGTCTTGGAGAGACTCGGGTCCCCACAGACAGCGGAGACAGTGGAAAAGCAGTGACAGAGAGTGAGACACCACAAGAGGAGGGCACCTGCTGATGGACAGAGCTAATACCTGGAGCAACCAGCAGGAGGTGCCACAGTGGTGAGCACAACCCATTACAGATGTACAGAAATGGAAAATGGCAAAGCATATGTAAATATCACCTTTTTAATTTTGTCAAGGTTTATTTGGACTAGGTAGGATTTTGCTAAACTTTTGATGCAGATTCTGCAATATTTCTTATTATAAACAATCTTTGAAATTTTGTTCCTTCTATAATGTAAACTACAAGGCCTATGCCATGGATATCCTACACTTAATCTTTCTCCTCAAGGTAAAGAGAAAAGAGAGATAACAAAACCAGAAAACTCCTAGCTTCAGTTTGACTTTTAAGAACTGTTGGTCTTTTGCAAGCCAAAATAATAATAAAAAAAGTCTTTGTATCTAGAATCTGCTGGGTGCTAATTTGACATGGCAATGAGATGAAAGTTGGGCTCATGCTAGTTTCAACATCAGAGGATTGGAATGCAGCCTACTTAGCACAGAAGTCAAACAATTCACTGGCAATAGATTGCTTTCCACTTCTAGATCTGCTAAATAAATAGAAAACTAATTAACAGCGTAGTATGGCAGATGTAGCAGGTTTGAATTTCATTAGAACACTGGCTAAGAACTGAAAGATTCAAGAAGTCATTGTATGTCCTAGTGTCTGATGAAACTTTCATACTGTCTTTACAATGAGGAAGACAAAATATTAGCTCTGTGCCCTTCCTGTAACTATTTTCTGGTATATTTCCACTTTGACTTAAGAAAGATGCTAAGCTCCTGAAATTCATCCAAGAATTCTTCTCATTTTTTTTCATAAAACTGTTTTGGTTCTGAAACAGCAGGGTTGTATTTCTTTGCCTTTGTGCATTTCTGTTCAACTACTTAAAGCTTTATTAAATATCAGTATTTTGCTAAGATACGTTTCATTGCTTGTATTTCTGTTTCTTTGATGAAAAGTGACAGCAGGTTATATCACGTACTTTGCTGTAGCACTTGGTAACAGATTTGCACAACAAATATCTAAATACACATGAAAAATAGATTTTTATGGCATTTATTTTTAGTCTTTCCCCTCCCCCTTTCACACACTAAACTGAACTCCCTGTATCCTGAATTGCATAACCAGATTTGGCAGTATTAATTAACAATAAAAGTAGTGTTTCGCACCATAAGAATCAATAAGATAATTATGTTACTTAGGAAATGGTAGTCATATGATTTTGCTTTGGGTGCATAATGAATGACATTCAGTCCTGTGCAACAAAAAGGTTTTACAAAACAACCTATGTTGTAGAACCCGTCTGACATTCTTTCAACAAATACCTGTCTGAGGTTCTTCAGCAAAGAGAGAGAGAGAGAGAGAGAGAGAGAGAGAGTGTGTGTGTGTGAGAGAGACAGACACTTAAGCAATGCATAAATGTCTAAACCACATACTCTGCAAAAGTGGCTTTCGCTGGCATGCAGGAAATACCTGAAGTATTTTTGTATTACTATTTGGACCTTTGAATATTTTGGTCACACTTCACATAGTTTCATTCCTAGGCAAAAAAAAACAACCCTAAGTCTTTCAAGTAGCTATTATAAAGCTAAGTACTGTATATAAATATGCATGAGAGGTCATTATTGCCATGAGATGATGCTTAAAAAGGTTCAAGTGTCTCTTACTAAGATTTTTCTACTTGCTCTATGACAGCAGGGTGAGTACTTCAAATGTTTATTCACATCCCCAAGATCTGATTTTTCTTTGAGTTATATCCCTTGTATTTGTGCAGTGGGGACTCCTAATTATCAAATTTTAGCTCCCAGAGGCCCCTGCTCAGAATCCACCAATGACGTGCCAAGTCTTCTGTCTATATTTAGTGCTGGATACCACCAGTGTAATTTGTTTGTACTGCATTAGAGGTTTTCTGCAAAACAAGGCCTAACCCTACTCTGTTCTCTAGAAGATTGACTCCCCAGCTAGTGTCTGCAACCTTTGCTTTAATTCTCAGCAAAATTAGACTTTGGAGTAAATCAAATGCCATCAGATCCTCCTGTCTACAAAAGTGTGTGGCTTTCAGCCAAAAGTCTGTCCACTGTCTTTATGGTTTCTATTCAACAACATCTCTCTGTCATAGATATCATCCACCCTCCATGCTACTGCTGTGGAGGGAAGTGGAGCAGAGTGGCTATGTCAGTATTACTTGGAGGGTTCTTTATTCATTTTGCAAGAATAATACAAAAGCAATAACTAGACTGCAATGAGCAAGACATTTAAATGACTACAACCACCATGACCACTGACATCAGGACAAAGGAATGCAAACATACAGGGCTATTGCTTTCTGCTGTAGCTTCAGTTTTCTTTCTGTGCTTGGACACAGCAGAGGCCAGCATAAGATCAGTGTATATTTATTACAAATGAATAGCCTGATTTCCCCCCGGTTCTGAGCACCCACATCTCCCTCTAACTGCAGTGGGAGCTGCAAGTGTTTCTCTTCTCTGAATGTTGGGCTAATACATTTTGTAGACTTTTTCAGTAATGACATCATGCATGAGACAAGTTACAGCACAACCACATTATTGTGATTCTAAATTTCGTAGTGAATTTTCTCTCCATTTCATTACCACCATAAAACTTTTTTTCCCCATTAGAGCTGTGTTTCATAATTCTTCCTACTGCACAAGCCTTTCCAAAGGGCTGCCTAAGCCAAGGCTTTTTTCCATTTGTGCAGGAGAAGTTTGAAATGCAGATTCTCCCCCTTTGACATATTAGGAAAGCTGCCTCTAACACCCAGGGTAATATGCTGAGGGTGAATAAGCTGTCACCAGCTGATGCTGTTCCTTTTCCTTCAAGTCAAGTTAGTCATATCCTCTGTTACAGCTTGCTGACTAGTAAATAATTAACCCCATGGAGCCAGCAGGTCCTTGGTTCTTGCTTGTAGCACTAATTCATTAGTGTGGCACACTGGAAATCCCTGTTCCTAGAACACCAAATATTTAAAGTTAAATCTATAAATCCCAAATGTCTTAGATTCATTTTTGCTCATGCTTTGATGCTTGCTCATTTAGTGCCACGGTGTGCATTCCTTCAGTGTTGCTGATTCCTGAGCTTTGGCTTATCCTAGAAGTATAGTGCCTCTTACCCCTGATTATCTGTCCATCTCTTGACTTATTGACTTTGAATTGATCTTTATTGATTTAGTAAAAAGACATTTATCTTTGTTTCCATTTCCAAGAACAACATGTGCTTGTGTTACAGGACTCTTGATTGCAGGGTTATCTCTAGTGTCATGGCCTTCATCTGTGATAGATATTCTACTGATTATTTTGTATGACTAATCCCCTTTGAAGAGACCACTCAGTGAGCTGAAAACGTACACTGCTGACATTAAGTTATTTTGCACTTAGCTAATGAACACACCCATTCATTCGGGACACTGCCAGCTTGGACCTGTTCCTCTCTGGTAACGAATGACATCATCATCAAGCCAATAAATCCATTCATATAACAGAAATAGCGGTACTCAATAGCAGGCTTGTCAATCTAGCTGAATTAAAGGTGCAGTGAAGATTTTATAGCAGCAACTAGGAGCAGCCAAAGTGGCAACTTCCTGGGCTTTAAAACCAGGTGTTAGTGGATGAGGCAGAATTTGTCTTAAGACTACAAACATTTGGAAAGAGAGGAAGTGACATGAACAACATGAAGTGGCTCACTTCCTCTGCACAAGGGCAGTTTGGTTTGCAAAAGAGCTGTGGGGAAAAATGTTGCACATGCAGCAAAAATGGCAATAGATGCTTTGTACAAGCTTTGCAGAAAAAAATTAAGACAACAAAACAAAACTCTTCCTCCCTCCTCCCTAAAACCAACGTTGTGCCTGAGCCCTAGGAGTGTTGTTTTCATCTGCTGAGCTATTAGATGCCTAACTGTCATATCAGAGAACTAACCTGATCACGTTGTTCGCTGCTGCTCTTTTAAAATGCCATTATGGAACAGTGCTCCGGGCAGCGTGGGAGCTCCTGTTTGAGCACACAGTGCATTTTGGGGAAATGAAATTCTGACTCCCAAAAATAAAAAGGGGAAATGAATCTGACCAGCTTTAAATTGATTTAGTTTTCTGCTTGTCTGTGGAATGTATAAGTTACCAATTCCAGCTGCTGGTTTTTTTTTTTTTTTTAAAGTAGGATAACATTGTGGGAGGGATCTGCCTGTGTCGGACAAGTATTATCAACCTCTAGGAACCTCAAGATAGAAAAATAAACTTAAGAACTGTAAGCGTCCTTCCCTTCCCGCACCCCAGACAAAAAAGTAAATTAAAACCATGATATTACTGATTCTATTGCCATACTGTATGGTAACAAAATCATATTTGAGAGAGATTCTCAAGTCAGACCTCATGCCTCTGAGATGTCAGTAGTGAATGCATGCATTTCATGCTTCACAATGCCCTTGTGAGTGAGTAATATCAATTAACATAATTACCTAGCCATTCTTATTCCATAATTTAAATTAATCAAAGGAAAAAGATTACATGATGTTGTGGTGTTGTGTACTACATTTTGATCCATACATTGAGCATGCATTATTGTATCAACAAACCTCAAGCTTCCAAAGTGAAATTTGCTCATGTGCTGAGGGCTAGCCCAAGACCTGTATGGTATTTAGGTCCCATGTAAGCTTTTGAAATAGGGTTTGAGAGATTTAAGTGGTGTATAGGTCTTGTGTTGACCCTCTACACAGGGGTGAGTTTCACCTTTAATAAAGCTCTGCCAAGTCAACAAAAGAGCACCACATGTGCAGGCAGAAGCATAAGGTGATGATGGTAAATGGTTAGAGTGAATCAGAAAAACTTAATTCCAGAGGAGACTTTACATTCATAAGAATTTTGCATGGATGGACACATAAAGGCAAGATATGCATGCTTTAGAAGACAGATTAAGGCAGTCAGCCAATGGAGTTAGAAGTATAGACTCCATTATCAGGATTGTCACGCTGAAGCTAATGAAGAGAGAGAGTGTGAGTGTGTGTGTGACACACACACACACACACACACACACACACACAGGATACAAAGAATCATGTAATGGGATTACAGAGACATCACAATTAGTTTTTCCTATAAGGTAATTACTTAGGGCACGTCTATAGTACAAAATTAATTCAAATTTATTCTATTCAAATTTTCAGAAGCGATTTTATACATTAGGTCAGGGGTCGGCAACCTTTCAGAAGTGGTGTGCCGAGTCTTCATTTATTCACTCTGATTTAAGGTTTCGCATGCCAGTAATACATTTTAACGTTTTTAGTAGGTCTCTTTCTAGAAGTCTATAATATATAACTAAACTGTTGTTGTATGTAAAGTAAATAAGGTTTTTAAAATGTTTAAGAAACTTCATTTAAAATTAAAATGCAGAGCCCCCCGGACCGGTGGCCAGGACCCGGGCAGTGAGAGTACCACTGAAAATCAGCTCATGTGCCGCCTTCAGCACATGTGCCATAGGTTGCCTACCCGTGCATTAGGTGTTGTGTGTCCCCACTAAAGAACGTGAATTCTGCAGAGTGCGTCCACCATACCGAGACTAGTATCGAATATTGGAGCGGTGCACTGTGGGAAGCTATCCCACAGTTCCCACAGTCCCTGCCGCCCATTGGAATTGTGGTTTAAGCTCCCAGTGCATGATGGGGCAAAAACATTCTCACCGGTGTTTCTGGGTGTGTGCCGTCACTTGCTCCTCCCTCCGTGAAAGCTACGGCAGATGCCATACTGCCAGCAGATGGCCATCTTGAACCGAACAGGCCTTACATTTCACGCCTTTTTTCCAGGATTACCTGTGCAGGCGCCATAGCATGGCAATCATGGAGCTCTCAGCTCTCTGCTGCAGTTTTGACCATTGTAAATACCTCACACATTATCCAGCAGTATGTGCAGTACCTGCAAAACTGGGCGAGAAAGCGACGACAGTGCAATTACTATACTGATGAGGACATGGACACAGACATTCCTAGAAGCATGGCATGTGGCAATTGGGAGATCATGGTGGCATTGGGCCAGGTTCATGCCGTGGAATGCCAGTTCTGGGCCCGGGAAACAAGCACAGACTGGTGGGACCACAGTGTTGCAGGTCTGGGATGATTCCCAGTGGCTGCAAAACTTTCATATATATAGGGCCACTTTTATGGAACTTTGTGACTTGCTATCCCCGGCCCTGAAGCACAAAGACACCAAAATGAGAGCAGCCCTCACAGTTGAGAAGTAAGTAGCCATAGCACTGTGGAAGCTTGCAACGCCCGACAGCTACCGATCAGTTGGGAATCAGTTTGGAGTGGGTAAATCTACTGTAGGGGCTGCTGTGCTGCAAGTAGCCAACGCAATCATTGACCAGCTGCTATCAAGGGTAATAACTTTGGGAAATATACAGACCATTGTGGATGGCTTTCTCTAACTGTGGCAGGGTGACAGATGGAACACATATCCCTAGGTTGCCCCCGGCACCCCAGGAGGGCCAGTACATAAACTGTAAGGGGTACTTTTCCATGGTGCTGTGAGCACTGGTGGATCACAAGGGATGTTTCACTGACATCAACGTGGGATGGCCAGGAAAGGTGCATGATGCTCGCATCTTCAGGAACTCTGGTCTGTTTGAACAGCTGCAGGAAGAGACTTACTTCCCAGACTAGAACATTACTGTTGGGGATGTTGAAATGCCTATAGTTATCCTCAGGGACCCAGCCTACTCCTTAAGGCCATGGCTTATGAAGCCGTACACAGGCAGCCTGGACAGTAGTAAGGAGCAGTTCAACTATTGGCTGAGCAAGTGCAGAATGGTGGTAGAATGTGCTTTTGGACTTTTGAAAGGGCGCTGGCATAGTTTACTGACTTGGTTAGATCTCAGCACAACCAATATTCCAATTGTAATTGCTGCTTGTTGTGTGCTCCACAATATCTGAGAGAGGAACGGGGAGACATTTATGGCGGGGTGGGAGGTTGAGGCAACTTGCCTGGCAGCCAATTTTGCACAGCCAGACAACAGGGCGATTAGAAGAGTGCAGCAGGGCACGTTGTGCATCAGAGAAGCTTTGAAAGCCAGTTTCATGACTGGCCAGGGTACAGTGTGACAGTTACCTGCCCCCTAAATATATGAAAGGAAATAAGTCAAAATTGTTTAAAAACTGTTCTTTATTATTTGTTGGACAACACATTAAGAGAAATCTGAAGGTAGACTGGGGGAGGAGGGGTATTGGGTTGCAGGGTGGAGGAGGAACGAAGGACAAGTCCAGAAACCAAATCAAAAGTTTGCATATGCCAGCTTTCTGCTGCTTGGGTGATCCTCTGGGGCTGAGTGTGTGGGTCCCTGTAGCCTCCCCCGTTGTGTTCTTGGGCCTCTGGGTGAGGAGGCTATGGAACTTGGCGAGGAGGGAGGGTGGTTATACAGGGGCTGCAGTGGCAGTCTGTGGTCTTTCTGGCTTTCCCGCATTAGATCCGGAGCATGTCAGTTTGCTCCCCCCCATGAGCTTGACCATAGTGTCCTGCCTGCTCTCATTGCACGCCTCCCTCCTCTCCATGTTCCTGTAATGCTTTACGGGACTCCGCAATTGTTTGCCTCCATGCATTCAGCTGGGCCCTATCAGCGTGGGAGGACTGCATGAGCTCGGCAAACATGTCGTCCCGAATTCATTTTTTCCGCCTTCTAATCTGGACCAGCCTCTGGGGCGGAGTAGATAGGGGCCGCGTTGAAACATTTACACCTGCGGGAGGAGAAAAAGGGAGGGTAGTATTTTAAAAGCGACATTTCAGAGAACAAAGGGGATACTTTGGTGTGAGTAAGCCATCACACACGGCTGGGCAACAGAATTCAGCTTGCAGGCATCCTCGGGGCATTGTGCGGGGTGGGGGTTCTGTTCTTCTACATTAATTTCAATGCTTTCAAGCTGCTGGGCCCCCTTTCCCATAGCAAGCAATGCCTGGTGGATTTTCCATATAAAAGGAGGGCCTGCGGGCTCTCTGGGATGAACACCCCACCCCCCACCGCATGGCTCCAATCAGGCTCTCACTCACCAGAAGTACCTTCTCCAGGGTCATGGTCCAGGAGCCCGCCTTGGGAGTGGGGGGAGGCTATTGGCTCCAGCGTTAAGAATAGTTCCTGACTAGGGGGAAAACGGATTCCCCACTTGCTGCTTGTGCACTGTCCTCTTCATTCTCCAATGACTCTTCTTCCTCACTCCGTGCAACTCCTCCCTTGCAGGTGTCCACAGACAGTGGTAGGATAGTGGTGGCATCACCCCCCATAATTGCATGCACCTCATAGTAGAATCGGAATGTATGGGGCTGTGACCCAGAGCACCCATTTGCCTCCTTGGCTTTTTGGTATGCTTGCCTGAGCACCTTGATTTTTGTACGACACTGCTCTGTGTCCCTGGAGTAGCCTCTTTCTGTCATGGCTCTGGAGACTTTAGTGTACATATTTGCATTTCTTTTTTGGAACGTAGTTCTGCCATAACAGACTTGTCTCCCCAACATGTGCTGATCCAGTACCTCCCGTTTGGACCATGCTGGAGCTCGTCTGCGAATCCAGAACTGCGTGATCTCCTGTGATGGTGGACTCTGCATGGTCGCCTGTGATGGTGGACTGTGCTGACTGTCACCTGTGCTGATGGTGATCAAACAGGAAATGAAATTCAAAAGTTCCCGGGGCTTTTCCTGCCCACCTGGCTAGTGCATCGGAGTTGAGAGTGTTGTCTAGAGCGGTCACAAGGGAGCATCTGGGATAGCTCCCAGAGGACAACAACATCGAATTGCATCAACAATACCTTTAACCCGGGATTGCAATCTCGATTTAAGCACTATTCCACTTACTGAGGTGGAGCACAGAAATCGGATTAAAGAGCCCTTTAAATAAAAAATCCAGTTTGGTTGTGTGGACAGAATCATTTTTTTCCCCAAATTAACTCAGCTAATTCCGAAATAACAGACTACTGTAGACCAGGCCTTTGTTTAATAGCAACAATTTGGATTGAAGGAGGCCAGTGACCCCCATATGTCTTGTAATATTTCTTTCCTCTAAATGTCTAGCTTCATTTTTCCTAAGTCAAAGAATGGAATGTATTTACATCTCTGTGGAGACCTGAGAATCACCTTTATTTTATTTTATTCTGCTTTAGCTGTCTTGACTCCCTCATGGACACCATCTTTCCAACCTAAAACTGCCTTTTAGTTGGCCCTATGGGCCAGTATCAAGTGACAGGGGGGCTAAGCATGCTGCCTCCACAGTCGCTCCAAGGAGTCTGACACACTAAGACTGGGAAGAGAACCAAGGATTCTTGCACTGCAGGGCAAAGCACTATTACTAGGCCACCAAACTCCTTTCGAAGTACCTTACCCCTTTTGAAATAGACTATATTCGCAACTGCATTTTCAGCCTCCAGTAGTTTGTTCTCCACATTAATTGCCCTCTGTACAAAGAAATGTCTCCTAATCCAGGTCCTTTCTTATTTTCAGTTCACGCACTTGTGTTTCTCAAGCACTCAAATTGTTTTGCAGCACCCAGATTCATGTACTATATTCGAGGGATAGTCTCACAAGCTCTTTGAATAGTGCTGAAATGGCTGATTTGCTCTCTGCATCTCTGCTTAATACATGCCAAAGTTATTTGCTTTCCTAACCATTTACAGACATTGAGTGGATAGTGAACAGAACTTATTGATCATCCCCAGATATCTTCCTGATCAGTGTCTCGCAGCAAGTAACTATTCAAGACATTTTGCTGCTGTTTGACTTTGTCATAACTTCACATTCTTCCAGGTTACATTCTATAAGTCATCTGTAGTCACATACCTCAGTTTTTTTCCAGTGGAACAAGTCTTCCTTCTGTTTGATATCAGAAAGACTTCTCACTTTGAAATCACCCCTTGCTTGATGTTCTACTATAAACTCCTATAAGCCTCTACTGGAGGGTAGCTAATGTAATGCCATTTTAAAAAAAAAAAAAAGGCTCCAGAGGTGATCCTGGCAAGTACAGGCAGATAAACCTGATTTCAGCACCAGGCAAATTTGGTTGAAACTATAATAAAGAACAGAATTATAAAACACACAGATAAACACAATATGTTGGAAGAATCGACATAGTTTTGTAAAGGGAAATCATACCTCACCCATCTACTAGAATTTCTTGAGGGAAGTCAACAAGCATGTAGACAAGGGTGATTCAGTGGATATAGTGTACTTGGACTTTCAGAAAGCCTCTGACAAGGTCCCACACCAAAGGCTCTTAAGCAAAGTGAGCAGTCATGAGATAAGAGGGAAAGTCCTCTCATGGACCAGTATCTGTTTAAAAGACAGGAAGCAAAGGGTAGGAATAAGTGGTCAGTTTTTACAATGTAGAGAGGTAAATAGTGGGGTCCCCAAAGGATTTGTACTGGGACCTGTGCTGTTCAGCATATTCATAAATGATCTGGAAAAGAGGTAAACAGGATCATAAGGAAGTACTTCACACAACACAGTCAACCTGTGGAACTTGTGGCCAGAGGACACTGTGAAGACCAAGAGTATAACTGGCTTCAAAAAAGAATTAGATAAGTTCATGGAGGATAGGTCCATCAATGGGTATTGTCCAAGTTGGTCATGGACACAATCCCATGCTCTGGATGGCCCTAAACCTCTGACTACCAGAAGCTGGGACTAAACAGGGGTTGGATCACACAATAAATTGCCCTGTTCTGTTCATTCCCTGTGAAGCATCTGTCTTTGGTCCCTCTTGGAAGACAGGATACTGGGCTAGATGGATCTTTGGTCCGACCCATTCTTATGTTGTTTCTTCTCAATAACTGATGTATAGTGTTAACTGAAAGGGCCCAGTACTGAAAAGTGTGGCATTCCATTAATCACTCCCTCCTAAGTAACCTGTAATCAATCGATTCCTTATAGTCTAACCTTATGTACTAGTCTTTCATGCAGCACTGTATCAAAAGCATTCTTGAAATCCAAGCATGCTACACCTTATTCCTCCACTCATGTCAACTCCCATTTTCTAATGCTCAACCAGGTTTAAAAAAATAAATTTGTTAAGCATGAGCTCTCTGAAAAGTATATGTTCAATTATTCAAGTTGTCTATACCTGGTAATGATCATAATCAAAGAGCGTAGAATCTTATCTAGTACCAACCTCCTATTTTTTCCCCTTGATTCCTTTTAAAATAGGCATGTAACGTTGACTCCTCTTCAGTTCCTGCATACCTCTCCAGTTTCCAGTAAAGAATTAAAAATTTCCCCACTGGTTTAATCCATTTGGCATCCTTTTAGAACTGGAATTCTGAGAGGTAGCCCACCCCATTCTGGAGTAGTTTTTGTTTTCAGCAGTTTCAACAATTTCCTTTATTTTTAACCTATTCTATTATCATCTTTATTTTTTTTTTAGTAATTGTTCATTATCTAACCCTGAAAAATGTATCAAGATTTCTGGCATATTTCCCCTGCTGAATACTGAGACAAATGTAATAATTCACTTTTCCAGCAATAGCTACCTCTTCTGTCAAGTTACCCCCACCATCCCTCAAGAAGAGGGCCGCCATCTCACTCACTGACCTTTTGCTTCTTATATACCAAATTTATAAAACATTTTATTGTGTTCTCATCTCTCCAGTCTTAGCTTTTTCGGATCATTTTCTCGCAGTCTTCTTTTACTTTAGGCTTCTGTACCAGTTCCTGCAGCACTGACCCTGCTGATTTATAGGTCTCATATTCTTCTCTTTTCTTTTATTGCTCTTTGTATTTCCCTGGTCATCCACATTGCTCATTTCCACTCCTACTACATTTTTTTCTCAATGGTATACATATTCGTTGAACTCTCTGAAATCTACATTTTAGGACCTACTATTTCCCCGATGTATCCGCTTTGCTAATTTCAGTTTTCCCATGTATTCTGCTCAGCAATACATACGCTTTTCCTAATGTTTTCTGTAAGTTTTTCTTTGTATTTCCAGTTTTGGAGAATCACCAGGTCCAAATTTCAAAGCTACTTATGTTTTGGTCAGGGTTTCTTATATATTCCCCATTTCTTCATGATAAGAGGCAAATCTGGTGAGGTGCCAGTTACCACAAAGCAAGCCCAGAACTTTATTTACTCATTCATAGTTTTTTTCTATAATGCTCATCACTATAGTATCTGAGGACATCACAAATATTTGTTGATTTGTCCCCAAACACCACTGTGAGGTAGGGAAGTATTTCCCCCATTTTACAGAAAGGGAAACGGAGGCACAGAGCAATTACTTGATTTGCCTACAACCACACAAAGTCCGTGGAAGAACAAGTAACAGACTCCAAGTCTCCTAGAAGCCCCGGTCCAGAATCTTAAAATAGCGACGGGGCCTGCTTGAACCACATCTAACCTGCATTTGTAAGTTTGAACACTGGTGTAGGTTTCATCCAGCCAGCGTGAGTTCATGGTGGAACAACATAGTAAAAAAAAAAAAAAAAAAATTTAATTGTCCATTTTCACCTCTAACAATCCTCCCTATTTCTACCACTCTTGCTGCTTCTTTTCCTGTCCTACAGCTCCATGCACATAAACTATCTTTTCCAATACTTTGCCATTTACCTGTTGTTTCCTCATGCATAGATAACCTTCATATCTCCCACACATTGGAGCTGAAAGGGCAGAAGGCAAACAGAGAAATAGCTTACTGCTTACTCTAGAGCAGTGGTTCTCAACCTATTTATCATGGTGGGCCACATATGCAACCCTCTAGGTGTTATGTGGACCACATCCACACAATATATATGCTACCTGTCTGGCCCTGAGGGGTCACATGGGCTGCAACTGTGCGCTTAGAGCCACAAGCAGCCCACAGGCTGAGAACCACTGCTCTAGAGTTAAGAGAGGACTGGGCTGTACGCAGTGCAGCATCGCTTCCTGTGCAACAGCTTGCAAGGGTCTGAGAAACTATTTTGCACTTGTTGTGCACTTTGGTAGCACAGCACAAAGGAGCCCATAACTTTTTAAACTTTTTTTTTTTTGGTAAAGTACCAGATTCCTCAAAGAAGAGCCTCTGCATTAAGAATTTGCTTTTCAATATAAATAGAAAAAAAATGGTGAGACCAACACACCAAGTCTCTTTTCCGATCGCCTCCATCTTACCACCTACTGCATTGATTTCAGAAGCACAGGCCCCTGCTTTTGTCTCTAACATTTAAAATGGCATCTCTTACATATATTGAGTGCCCCATGTGAAGTTGTGGCCAAAAGGGCTAACACAATCCTTGGATGTATAAACTGAGGAATCTTGAGTTGCAGACGGGAGGTTATATTAAATCTGTATATAGCAGTGGTGTGACCACTGCTGGAATACTGTGTCCAGTTCTGATGCCCACAATTCAAGAAGGATGTTAAATTGGAGGAGGTTCAGAGAAGAGCCACAAGAATGACTAAAAGATTAGAAAACATGGTTTATAGCAATAGACTCTAGGAACCCAATCTTATCAGAGAAGGTTAAGGTTTTAAATTGATAATAGATGGCTCTTCAATCTAGCAAAAGGTATTTTAATATAAAATGGCTGCAAGTTGAAGCTAGACAAATTCAGGTCAGAAATATAGGTGAACATTTTTAACAATGAGGGTAATTACTCATTGGAACTACTTTCCAAGGATTGTGGTGGAGTCTCCATCACTGGACATTTTATGCCTTTTGCATTCAGTTCCATTAGAAGGAGAAATCCTCTCAAAGTTACACATCTATTGAGCCTTTAAATCCACATCTGCCATGATAATGGTACAGAGCTAGTGTGTTTCCTGACCGGACTGTGTTTGCCCATATGGTTCCCCCGCAGATAGATTGTCTCTGTTTATGTCAGCTATTTATGGTGGGTGCCTCTGTGTTTCAGGTGCACTTCAGAATCACCTGAAATGGCTCCTGTGGCACCTCTTTTGAAGCACCACTACAGCCAGTGCAAAGGATTCTGGGACATAGATGAGAACTAATGCAACAAAGCAAAAACAATAATACTATTTTGAAAAAATAAAAGACACAGAAAGAATCTGGTATGAGTGAGCCAGTAACAGCTATTTTGATGGGAGTGCCAAAGTACTGTTTTTGCCTACACTACACACTAACCTGTATGTTCCTTCACATACAGTCTGGATACTATATTTTAGCAGGCATTTATTAATTACGTGGTAAATACAGTGTCACTACATCTTCATTCAGTTCATGATAATTTGAGTAGTTTATGAGGTGAGGCAGTTTGCAGCTACTATAAAATCCTGATATTTTCAATAACCTCTTATGACTGTTATAAAATATCCTATGTTATAAAATAAATATGGAGTAAATCCTGCAGAACAAAACATAGGCAACATTCCCATTGAAGTCAATAACCATTTTGCATAGTAAAAACTGCAGGGTTTAGTCCTGTGGCTGTTAAAAGTGCACTGTTATCTTAATTTTCTAATTTGGGTGCACAACAATTCTTCACATGGTGATATATATATTTTTCAAGAGGCTATTGCTCCAGTGAGCTTGCAGCACAGAGGAAAGAAAATGGCTAGGAAAACAAAAGTAGAAAGGTGCAGTTAATTGGGCACCAGTCTAGGAACCATTTGCCTTTGGGTCTATTCCTGGTACTGCCATTGGCTCCTTGTGTGACCTTGGGCCAGTCCCTTTACTCCTCTTTAACTCTGTTTCTCCATCTTACAGATTGGAAAATACATACCAGAGATAATTTACTCACCTCTGCAAAGTCCTTTGAGATCTGTGGATGACAAAATGCTACATAAAGACTATGGAGCATTAGTAAACAAACTTGAGTGATATTTTCATAATTGTGTTCTTCGTGTGGCAATTGCATGTAAAACACACCACATCGAAATGTCTTAAAAATAAGGGCTGATGTCCCAAGTTAAAAAGTGAAAGCTTGAGAGTAAAAATGGGACCATAAATAGACAATACTAAAAAATGAAAAATATCACATATTGCAATTTCTCTCTCTCAAATGACACTTCTTATGAACTAGTTTGTCAATGGAAAATATTCCCCATTACTTCAATTCCTGCACAAGCTTTTAATCTGTTAGATTTTGCTCTAACAATCAGAGGTCACTACGTTGAGCTGGAGCCGCAACTAGAATGTCTCTGCTACTCCCAACTAACAGGCTCAATTGTTATCTCAGAAATTATACTCACAGATACTGACCTAATGAGTAACAAGTAGTGAGACACTCAGCTTCCAAATAAAAAGAAAGGTCCCCAAATAGGAATGAGTTACTGTACGTGCCATTGGAGATGAATGACATGCAGTGGAGTTCTAGCAGTGCATCTCCCAGGTGCATAACTTAAGTTCTTGATGGCAAGATAAGTCATTGTGATCTACAAAGTGCTGGTGTTTAGTACACAGTATTTATATTTTATGAATGTTAACAAGCAAGAAGCCCTGCACGAGTGAGTAGTTATGAGCTCAAAAGGCTTCATGAGATGTTTTCTCTGAGGACTCATTAATGTGGGCTTTTAATGGAGTACTTCCGTATCTGAATCCATAACTGTAGCTATAAATGGGGTTTATAAGTACTTGACAGTGTGTGGTGAAGCAGTGTTAGCAATGCTTGCCCTCCCTCTCTGCAAGTTTAATTTGCAAAGGGGAATTTAAATGTTTTCAACAACTTGTTTAAACATATATGCATCCTAATAATACCGCACTTCTGCTATGCCTGTCATCTGAGCATCCTGAAATGCTTTACCAAGCCTAAAATAATTAAGCCTCACATATGAGATAGCTATTATCCCTATTTTACAGATCAAGGAACTGAGGTCACATGATTTGCCAAAAGTCATGCAGCCAGTCACCGGCAAAACACCAAGTAGCTCTAATAATCTGCTCCAACCTTTAAACACATAAGGAACAAATCCTGCTGTCAATTACAATTGTTGTTTGCAGTGTTGTTGTGGTGTCAGTCCCAGGATATTAGCGAGACAAGGTGGATGAGGTACATCTTTTTTATTGGACCAACTTCTGTTGGTGAGAGAGACAAACTGTCTAATTACACTGAAGTAAAGGGGATTACTATGGACTGGCATTGTTGTGACTGCACCATTTCCCCTTTCTGCCTTTGCACACTGGGACTCTGTACTATGACATGTCACATTCTGAATGGACAAGACAGAGGTCAACTTTTGTTGCTAGTGATGGTGGTTTGTTTAGAATTACAACTTCTTTTGTTTACCAGCCAACATGAAACAACCAAAATTTATTTTCCCCCCAGCCTCAGCGAAGAGCCAGCAAAATTACTCAGCTTAATATACTCGACAGGAGTGTTGTTTTATGATGATATAGTAAAATTCACTGGAGGAGCACATCCTTTAATAAATCAACATAGTATTACCCATAGCAAACCCATGGCAGATCTCCTCTTTTGTCTGACCAGTGGGGTGTGTACCCACTCAATATACCAGCTCTGTATCAGCAGTTTTCCCCCTGTTTTTTGGGATACAGGTGGTCAGTCACCACAAATCTAACTGTCAGTGTTCTAAGTGTTGAGGTTTCAAAGTGTCTGTTTGATGCTTTGCCACAATATAAAGGCTCAAGAGGTAAATATCCTTGTCTTTTCTTTTTTAACCTGGATTTCAATGCTGTTTTCTTGTAATCCATTTAAAGGGACTCTAGAAAGCTCCATAGAAGCAATTCCCTAGGATGCCATTTGTAGATGACTACAGACACATGTATGAGCCTGGCTCAGTGCTATATTACTCCAGTTGCATGCCAGTGTAACTCCATCAAACTTTTAAAATGTCTTACAGCTGGAGTAACACAGTGGTGCATCGACCCATATACGTATATCTAGAGATGATGAGACTTAAATAGCTCTTGCAGCCTCATTGGGAGATGCTTTTTATATCAGCTAAAAAGCAAAAATAAGTGTAGGTCCTCAGTAACTTCTTTGGTCTACTATGGGGGATGTGAATAAAAGGAAATTACTGGGCCTCAGCAGATTTACAGTATCCTTGGGGTCCCTTTATAATGATCAAAGGAAACATGTGATGTTCTCTGACTGACATCTAGCTCTTATTAGGATTTTACACTAGTAACCCTGATTTGGCTCCTCTCTGCTGTGACTGCAATTGAGTTTTCCACATGCATCCAGCCTGAATTTATTTTAACTGGCTCCTGGTTAGAAGGTAAGTGAGGAGGCTATTAGCCCCCACAGCCTGTGTATCTGAAGTATCACTTATTACTTTCTCAGTTCTTTAGTTTGGGCGTGAGAGAGAATAGGTTAGTGAGGAATGAGATTATCATGGGCCAGGCAGCTGGCTACCTTTGGCTCTGGGAAAAAAAAAATCAACCAGAATAATTCATAACTTTGCTGAAGGGAAGAAGGAAGATCCAGGGAACTACAGGCCAGTCAGTCTCACCTCAGTCCCTGGAAAAATCATGGAACAGGTCCTCAAGGAATCAATTCTGAACCACTTAAAGGAGGGGAAGTGATCAGGAACAGTCAGCATGGATTCACCAAGGGCAAGTCATGCCTGACTAACCTAATTGCCTTTTATGATGAGATAACCGGCTCTGTGGATGAGGGGAAAGCAGTGGATGTGCTATTTCTGGACTTTAGCAAAGCTTTTGATACAGTCTCCCACGGTATTCTTGCCAGCAAGTTAAAGAAGTATGGGCTGGATGAATGGACGGTAAGGTGGATAGAAAACTGGCTAGATGGGCGGGCTCAACGGGTAGTGATCAATGGTTCCATGTCTAGTTGGCAGCCGGTATCAAGTGGAGTGCCCCAAGGGTCAGTGCTGGGGCCGGTTTTGTTCAATATCTTCATTAACGATCTGGAGGATGGTGTGGACTGCACTCTTAGCAAGTTGCAGATGACACTAAACTGGGAGGAGTGGTTGATACGCTGGAGGGTAGGGATAGGATACAGAGGGACCTAGACAAATTAGAGGATTGGGCGAAAAGAAATATGATGAGGTTCAACAAGGACAAGTGCAGAGTCCTGCACTTAGGACGGAAGAATCCCATGCACTGCTACAGACTAGGGACCAAATGGCTGGGCAGCAGTTCTGCAGAAAAGGACCTAGGGGTTATGGTGGACGAAAAGCTGAATATGAGTCAACAGTGTGCCCTTGTTGCCAAGAAGGCTAATGGCATTTTGGGTTGTATAAGTAGGGGCATTTCCAGCAGATCGAGGGATGTGATCATTCCCCTCTACTCAGCACTGGTGAGGCCTCATTTGGAGTACTGTGTCCAGTTTTGGGCCCCACACTACAAGAAGGATGTGGATAAATTGGAAAGAGTCCAGCGGAGGGCAACAAAAATGATTAGGGGGCTGGAGCACATGACTTATGAGGAGAGGCTGAGGGAACTGGGATTGTTTAGTCTGCAGAAGAGAAGAATGAGGGGGGATTTGATAGCTGCTTTCAACTACCTGAAAAGGGGTTCCAAAGAGGATGGATCTAGACTGTTCTCAGTGGTAGAAGATGACAGAACAAGGAGTAATGGTCTCAAGTTGCAGAGGGGGAGGTTTAGGTTGGATATTAGGAAAAACTTTTTCACTAGTAGGGTGGTGAAGAACTGGAATGGGTTACCTAGGGAGGTAGTGGAATCTCCTTCCTTAGAGGTTTTTAAGGTCAGGCTTGACAAAGCCCTGGCTGGGATGATTTAGTTGGGTTTGGTCCTGCTTTGAGCAGGGGGTTGGACTAGATGACCTCCTGAGGTCCCTTCCAACCCTGAGATTCTATGATCTTTGCAAGCATGTGTTAGATGTTTTAGCATCATACAAATATTGTAAACCAAAACATGATTAAATAATGTATTTTTCTCTCTCTCATCTAGTGGTATATTGACCTCCTATTTGAAATAGCTTTATGCATTACAAGTTTCTGATATCCTCACATTTTTAAGTATGAGATCATGAACTGTAACTACTAAAGGAGATGTCACCTTGACTGAAAGATGATGTCACAACTAGAGCTCGGCTAGCCATATTCTGTGCTTTAAGGGTTGAAGATATAGGCAAGGGAACTAGGGATGTGGGGGTGCTGCAGCACTCCCGGGTTTTGCACAGGGTCCCACCTGCTGGCCCTGTGCCCAGGGTCCTGGTCACCACCTGCTGGCCCCACACCCAGGGTTCTGCTCCCAGCCCCAGCTGTGGTCCCAGCTTCAGCCCTCTTACCCCTGTCTGTGTCCTCCCTCTTCCCCCTAAAGCCCCGGCCCGGTTCTGGCCCCAGCTCTGGGCACAGACTGGGGTAAGATGGATGTGAAGTAAAAAGTTTGGGAATCAGAGACGTTCAGCTCCCCCACTGTTAAAAAAGGGGTGGTGGGGGGGAGAAAAGTGTTCCAGCACCGCTGCTTGAAGAGGAAAAAAGATGGTGAATCCTCTCCAGATTCACTTGTGATGCTCGCTATCTCCCTGCATCTTTCCTGTGCCATGGTCACAATTACCATTCTTTCCTCTTTACATTTCACTGTTCCTCCCACCTCCTTTCCCCTCAGTCTCATTTTTCCCTTTTGTATCTTCTCCCTCTCTTTGTCTGCCACACTATCATTTTGTCTCTCTTGTACTACCAGCCTCCTCTGTCTTCTACCTGAGCAGCACATCCCTTTCCCCTAACCCCGTCATTCTGTTTCCTCTTACCATCTGTCCTGCAAAAATCTCTCAGGCCTTCAACCCCTTCCTTATGGGGAAGAGAGCTTCATAGGTATGACAGGTATGCCTGGTCAGGTTGTGTCCTGCATCTTTCAAATAAAGCACTGCTTAGCTCCATTCTCTCTCCCCCTGTACTGTGAGCTCAATGCTGCTCAAAGGAAGTTCAGAGCACACACTGACCATGAGGGAGAAGCATGCTGAGCTTAACACTACAGAGCGGGAAAACAGGTCTTAGCGGCACTCTCAGCAGGAGCACACTAGTTCTACTGCTCCCATGGGCCCCAGCCATGTGGCTTGAGGAAAACATGGATGGGAGAGCTGTAGGCAGCTGCAGCTTTCTCTGCAGTTAAAGTAGCATGACAAACTGTGTGCTTTTCTTTTGGCAACTTTGCTATGGGAGGTCTTCTGGGTCTGAAACACATGGGGTCAAACTAATGGTGTCCAACTAATCATTAGTTCTGCATCTGTACCTAGACTTACCCTTGTGTTGTTGATTCTGTGTGCTTTTCATCAGGCTGTAAGTCATAGAATGACTTCCATAGTTAAGGCCTCAGCTGATTGTGCACAGAATATCATCCTAACTGAGAAAATACATTTGAAAATTATTATAGCTAGGCCAGGGTCACAACAGTTCATGTGAATAAGTATTCCGCATTGAATTGTTGAAGACATCGGGCCTGATTCTGCTCTTACTTCTGCTGATATTCCTATGTTGGACCCTCCCTCAAGTCATGTTTACTGTCACCAAGAGTTTAGATTTAAAAAGGAAAAGAAAAAAAGAATAGGGTTGTAGCATCTTGTGGTGTGCAGTATGCATGGTGGGGAAGTAGAAGCACGGATATGCCGGCATGGTGGCTGTGCCTTGCCAGATACAATAAGAATGCTTCACCTGTTTGGGGTAAGTAGTTTCCATTTTGTTGTTTTTTCCACACACATAATATTGGAGGAAAAATGCTCCCATTTCAAAAAGTTCTCCCTTAGAATGCTGCCTAATTCCAGGCAGGAAGACAGGAGCTGGAATTCATTGTGGGGGGTTGTGATCAGAGCTATACAAATAATTTGTAACAAACATCCTAGTGATGTCTACCTCTGCCAGTCACTTGGCCACCAGATCATACAGTAATATATTGCTTAGAGCTGGGTTCAGCTGGCCTCCAGCCACCTTCTGCCCCAGCAGCAGGTACCAGAGTCTGTGTGTTACCCTCCAACCAGATGGCAACAAGTTACTAGGCTAGTCTCCTCAGAGATTCTAGTGCTAGAATCAGTTGGAATGAAAAGGTAGATGTTGGCCACTGTGACAATGAATGTTCAGTTGAGCTCTCTGGCGTATGCTGGTATTTGTGTGGGGGAGTTGCTTCCAGCCAATCCAACCCCTCTGCATCAAGCAAACCAGACAGGCCAGTTAAGCACTTTGGCACAGCAGGAGGAGGGTTATTTGCACTGTTAGGGTTGTCACATCAATGACCTCCAGCCACCCAGGCAATGCTGTGATGGAGACTGGTGGAGTCATTAGCTGGATTAGAGTTGCTTCAGGAAAGGGTAATGGTTGTAGTCTCTGTGCACTGTTGGGCACATTTTTGATTATGGATCTGAGTTGTGTTACAGGCCTTCTGAAGGACTGCATGGTGCTTACTATGGCAGTTTTCTTTAGGCAGACAAGGCTTACATGGGTTACACATTAAATCTATTTGGAAACTGAAGCTGGGGCAGAACACAGCTAGCTGATTATTAAGCAAAATGTATCACATGAGCACAGAATACCAGAGCTCTGTGAGCAGCATTGGCTGCCTGTGTGTTCCTAGGAGGATCTGAAGGTACAGGTTTGAACTACAAAATCTTAAATGAGTTGAGACTTGTCTATTTGAGAAATTGCTTCTCTATGCAATGCTGCTGAAGTTGCTAGCAGCAGAAACGTTTAGGCTGGTGCCACCTTGCTGTGAAAGGCTAGGGGTTGTTGGCAAGGTGTTCTCTGGGTGAGGCCCTCAGCACTGGAATTCATTCCCTCACCTTGGTCCAAAATAGCCCTACTCTATTAATCTGCACAAGCAAAATCTATTTCCTCCCAGTGTATTTACTGGCTTTTGAGAAGGCAATGCCTCAAGGTTGGTATCTGGAGTATTTTCAGCCAGTACTTGATTAGTTGGTTTATTCATGGAGTAGATTTGCTTCTGGATTAGTTTTTGTTGCGTGGCTTGTTTTTAGTCATTGTTAAAAGGCATGGAGAACCTGGGATATGTAGCTCACTGGTCATTTAATACATTTGAAAGCGCACAGGATTCTGCCCCCCAGGGCGTCACAGACCCATAAGATCTGTGCTATGCCCCAACTTTGAAACAGTCCCTTGATTCTCTTTAGTGGGCCAAGCCTCCAATGGGGTTCCATTCTTCCTTAAGGGGAGGCCATGCAGCCACAATGCCTCTGAGACCGAGCCTCCACAAGTATTTGCAGTGACACCAGGCAGCCTTTTCATAACAGAATAGGATTTATTAGTGAACTGGAGTACAGCATCAGGAAGTCCCTAGATTAGCATAGGAAAGCAAAGGTTAAGACTTAATGTGTACTAGCTATGTCAGCACTCCACCCAGCCAACATGCTGTGGACTCTATTTTTGGCTCTTGCCCTGACTCTGTGTCTGCCAATCCTAAGTGAGAGCTCTGTCTGTCTCTCTTATCCCAGCCTCCAGTCACCTTTTACTCCACTGTTCTCCTGCTGAGCAATGCTGAGTTCACATCAGTCTGCCTACTGGAGCTTCCCATTGTTAGTGTCAGCTGTTCCATCTCTGGGTTCTCACTGTATTGCTGGATCCTCCCTAGCTATGGATTAGTTTCATCCAGTCCTTAATAACCCATTCATGCTACCCCAGGCAGTTCCTGACACAAATCCCTCATGGCTCCTGCTCTACACCAAGAAGAGCCTTTTAACCTTTTTGCACCCTCTGGCTAGCAATCCCCAGTCAAGTAAGTCACTGCCATACAGATCATTCATAAAAATATTACAGAAAATTCCCACTTAGTTACCCATGGTTTGGCGGAGCCTGCTGGCCCAGGAAACGGGTGGCCTGGCAGAGCTGACAAACTGCACAGATCTACAGGGTGCAAGTCAGTTTTCTAGCCTTTACCCTAAAACAGGAACTCTTTAGAGATTTGCAGTTAGTGAATAAACCTCATCTCTTGCCTAATCTGTGTCCCAGCCACTCTCCACGTATTGCAAAAAAACCCCAGACTTCCGTCTATTGTCTGCTTTCGTTGAAGTTCAACATGTGAGACATTATCCTCATTCCTAGGGAGGTTTGAAGGGAAGTAATGGAACCTATCTGGGGATTTTAGTCTGTGGCTAATGTAGAAGAAACTGGGACTTGTGAGGCTCTTCTTGTACATTGGTTCCCTAGTTATGCACAAACTATCATTAAATAATATATAAATATACTAGTGGAGTTCTAGTGTCATAATAGACACCTGCTTACAATTGGCCTAACAGATAAAATACAGCTGAACCTATGTAAAATTAACTTATTTATTGGCTGTGTCTTCTCTCCTATTAAAACCTGATTTTATGGGAGGGAAATGTTAAAATATATTTTAAAGCAGATTTTGGTTTAATTTAAGTTTCGGAGCTGTTCATGAGTCTCATGTTTGTTCTTGTTGATAGCTCCTGCTAGTATAAAGGAGTTTTGTCTAACTTACGTGAGTGTTTGAGTTGTATGTTTAACCTCAGTTTGAAGTTACATTAGGAAAAACAGATAGTTGCCATCCTGAGGTGTTCTTCGCAAACATGCTTTCCTGCTGGGGGATTTATTGCTCTTGGGCTGTGTATTTACTGAAATGTGTGAAGAGACATAAAGTTCACACTAAAAAAAAGAAGTGTCTTTCACTGCATATTTCATGATTCTTATTGTTGCCTGATGATAGAAGTTTACCAGTTTCTGAACACACACATCCCATTGCTGATTTTAACTTTGGCAATTTTTTTCTTGGCAAATGCTGCATGCGACTTTTATTCCAAATCACTATACAGGGGTGGGCGGGGGGGAGAAGACAAATCTCTTCAGTCTTCTGAGATTAGCAGGAGAAAGTAATTTAGACATGAGAGTTAAAAGAGAACAAGTGAAAGGGGTAGAGAACAAAGTATTGCACAGAAGTAAGGTGCAGCAGCCACATGAAAAAGATATGGTTATAATGTAAGCACAAGCCCTCCGAAGTGCTTCTGAAGGTAGAAAAAGAATTACAGAGGGAAAACTCACAGCCTGTGATACAACACAGGTTTAAAGAGAAGGTCAGGAGTCAGTTCCTGCTCTCCTCTCTCACACAAATAATCCCATTGACTTCACTGAGACAAATCACAAAGGATAAGACAAGTGAGATTTAGCTCCAAATGTTACTTTGTGTAACTACAACAAGTTTTGTACACGCTGAACTGAAACAGAGTCTCTCTTATGGAATCACTTCCCCATTTTAGTTTCATTGAGATCAAGAGCTCACATTGAGGACCAAACACTGAAAGAGGAGTCATCAGTTTAGAGCAAGAAACTGAGTTTTACCTGTAGCTCTGACACAGCCTGCTGTGTGTATGGTCATGTCCACACTGCTGAGATCGGGGAGATTTAGTGGGTCTAATGAAGACCCGCAAAATCGACCGCAGAGCGCTTTCCGGTCAACTCCAATACTCCCCGGAACAAGAGGAGTAAGGGAAGTCAACCGCAGAGCATCTCCAGTCGACGCAGCACAGCGTAGACACTGCGGTAAGTCAACCTAAGCTACGTCAACTCCAGCCACATTATTTATGTAGCTGGAGTAGCATAAATTACATCAACTTACCCCAATAGTGTAGACAAGGCCTGACTTGCGTTTACTCAGGAGTAATAACGTCTCCCTCCCTTGCTGGCGTGTTATGAGGCTTAGCTGCTTAGTGTTGGTAAACTGTTTTGAGAGCCTTAGATGGAAGGAGCTACAGGAGTAAAATTTTTAAAAATTAATATCTCCACTTCCAGTGAAGTAGAGTCTGGACTTGGGAGAATGATAGAAATGAGTAGACATAGACCTCGGATATTCTTTCCCAGTCAAGTTTTATTTACTGTGTACACAGTTCCTATTCTTGCCTTTAGCAAAGTTGGAGAAAAGAGCAAAAGCAGCAGTGAAAGTTTATACATAGTTAACCACACTTCAGGGCTCAAGGAAAACATGTCTGTGTTCAAACTACTATTACTCTGGTTACTATTTCTCTCGGGTATTGCTTCCAACTGCTGCATCTCTGGCCTGGTCTAGGTTAGGAAACTATTCCTAACGTTTCCCCCACACTGGTGACAGGAGCAGGAACTCTAGTGTAGACAAAAGCAGGTAGCAGCATTTTATGCACCATATCTAGGCAGGCTTAGAGGACACAGAGCTCATCTACTCTAGCCTGCTCACTGTTGCTACTGATAGTAGCCCTGCACTGGTGCTAGCAAAAGTTGGAAACTTTAGAGAAAAAAGGCTTGTGTAGACACAGCCCCTGTGTCTTTCCCTTATCCTGATAACAGTGAAGTCCTTTGTAAAGAATGTGTGCATGGCCTGTCGCTCAAAAATCATTACCTTCAGATAGGCCAAATGGCCCTGGATGTTGGGCTGGTACATTGCCTCCATCCGCTTAGGCGGTGCCAAGTCATTGGGCATTGTTTTGTGCCTTGTCTAAACTATGAAAATTACCTGTAGCTAACAACTGGTGTCAGCAATGGGTGTATCTGCACTGGTGCTGGACACAGTTCAGCTGCCAGTGCTGTCCAGGATAAACCACATTCAGCATCTGAGGTTAAAACCTGCTCTTTTAGCCCCAGTTTCTCAAATGGCTGTGCTTGCAGGCCTTGTTTGCACTAGGAGCATTTGCAAAAAAGTCTGCCAGACTATAACAGGGTTCAAATAAGAACCAGATAAATTCATGGATGATAGGTCCATCAATGGCTATTAGCCAGGATGGGCAGGGATGGTGTCCCTAGCCTCTGTTTGTCAGAAGCTGGGAAAGGGTGACAGGGGATGGATCACTTGATGATTACCTGTTCTATTCATTTCCTCTGGGGCACCTGGCACTGGCAGAAGACAGGATACTGGGCTAGATGGACCTTTGGTCTGACCCACTATGGCTGTTCTTATTGCCAATATCAGTTCAGCTGAATCAGTGTTAGTAACACAGGGAGCCCTAGTATACACAGTTTTCAGCACAGTGTCATCTAACCGTGCTCAGAGCAAGTCTGATCAGTTTGGGACCGAAAATAGCGTTGGCAGCCAACAGACTTCCAGTGATGCTAAAGCTAGTTGAGAAATGTCCTTAGAGTAGACAAGGTGACACAGTGTGCTCAGCACCGTTTCACCCATCGTCAGCAACAGAGCATTTTCAGAGTATAGACAAGGTCATTTTATCCCATTACCTTTGCAAGGAACTCCTGCCCTTGGATATAATAATCACCTCATTGTCTCAATTTCCCATAGAAGTTCCTTAAGCTCCGAGTTGTTTAGCTCAACAGAAAGAAAGCAGTATGTGCCTTAAATACAATTTGTTACAGATATATAACCAAATTTTCAGACCTGTTCCCCAAGTTTTGGTGCCTCAGTTTGAAACACCGAGGGTCTGATTTTTCCAAAATGCTGTAGCTCCCAAGCCCCTTTGAGAAGTCAGGCCCTGTATGTGTCTGGGATGGGTGACCAGATAGCACATGAAAAGTCGGGTTGGGGTGGGGGTTAGGTGCCTATAAAAGACAAAGCCCCACATATCGGGACTGTCCTTATAAAAATCGGAACATCTGCTCTATGAAATGGGATGGTGTTTAGGACCCTGAGGTTTAGTTAGAGTTTTAATGGAGCCCAACTTGCCACTCTGCCGAATTAGACTCCTATAGAATACAGATGTCTTTTTTTCCCCTCCCAATCAATGTTTTGTTCTGAAATTTTTTAAATGATCTGAAATGCAGGAAATTACATCTAGTAGTTCAAACATTTCAGGGGCAGGGGAGGGAGGTTGACTCCTGGACCCCTCTTGTTTGTTCCCAATTTCCTACAGCCTCCGTCTGCTTTGCTAGCTTAGGCCCGTAGTCAGCGCTTTTCCCTCTAGAGAAGAGGAGTCTCAGACTAATCTAACATCCCATCCTGAGTGCCTCAGGAAGCAATGTGCCTCAGATGCACAAATCGCTCACTCCTCTGGATGGAAATCTAGACAAAAGTTATTTCAGAAAGCTTAAGCAGGGCAAATGAAACGGCTGTACATAATTTAAGAGATACTTAAATTTTCATGAGAAACTGAAAATAAGTAAAATTAAACATAATATTGGATTGAGCCATGGCTGCCCCTCACCTTCGTCTCTTTATGTAGCTCCCTGGAAATTAAAAAGTGCTGTTTGTACAACTGCCTTCTATTGATCAGGTTATAAAAAACCATGAGTGAGTGAAAGCTCTGGAAAAAAATCTAATATAAGGATGTGGGAGACATGAAAAGGCAGCTAGACACTACATGCTGGTAATAAAAAGTTGGAAATATTTGTGGGCATGAAGGGGAGCTGGTTAATAGAGGAGATACAAACATCTTATAAGGAGCTGAGAAATACTCATTAAAAAAAGGCTGGAAATAGAGGATTCCGTGTTTGCTTTTATTAAAAAATAACTCATATTTGTCCTTTAGTTATACTCATGCTACAGAACAGACCACTGCAAATAATAATGTACGAGCTAAAAAATTACAACTACCAATAAGAAAGAGCCCTAACTAGTATATTTAGGCACTGATCTTGTCTCCCAGTTGCTTAAGTGGTCAGGATCTGACCCTTCAAGGCAACCAGAGCCTAGTAAGGCATTTTGGGTTTTTTTAAACTATACTTAGGATTTAAAAACAAGCAGCTGAAATTTAGTGGTTTAGTTTCCTTTTCTGAAATGAGGATTTATTTTTTCCTTCTACTGATAAGGGAGAACCCTTATTAATGAGGCCTCTATGGGAGTTACACTTGTTGCTGTCACGCTACAAGAGATGTGCACATCCCCCCTCCCCGAGGGTTTAACTGCTTTGTAGATCCATAAAGATATTTCACACAGAAAGCTGTATTCAGCTGGAGCTCTTAAGCCTCCTTTGTGAAATGTTGTGGTATTTTGTGAGATATGTGGCCTTTGCAGTACACGTGACATTGTTAGGCTGCTAAGCATTCAAGTTCAAGGGCTGTATTTTCCAGATACTTTTCAATCAATTAAGTTGGTTGGCAATATTGGATGCACTTTAAAAGGAGGGGGAAATAAAAAGATCCCTCCCTCCCCAAAATATCTGGCTCCTACACAGCTAGCTTGATTCTTCTTTTTCTCTAAACAAAGCCATCACAAACACTAGATTTTTTAATTAATTTATTTATTTTAAAAAGAGGCTCACTCTTCTGGAATGCTTTTCAGTGGGTTTTTCCTTCTTCATTGGAAACATTCTTTTAATGTGGGTGGGTGGGTGGCGGGGGATTTCTATCAGAACTCTAACAACCCCTACACCCCACACACCTTATTTCTCTGCTGTTGAATATACACACACACACACCCCTTTATGTCAATACAATTCTTCATGGATTTTTTTTTCCCCCTGACTGTTGCATTTTTACATGCTTGTACACCCAAGTCAGATGGGGGGAGCAGACAAAAGGCCTTTTAAAAGCAATCTTTTAGAATGCTCTTATTGTGCCCTTAATTGCATCAAACTACATGTGGGCTTGATTATATACGGACATAGTTTTAGCTGTAGGTTGGTTTTAACTAAGCCAAACATATTTTAGGCCAAAGCCCTGCACGTCGGCAGAAAAAAGCTTTAGTCCCGTTAGTCCCGTAAGTAATAACGCATAGCAAGCAATAATTGGATGCAAGAAGTTTAGAGCAGATGTTCCCTCACTTCGATTCTTGAGGCAGTAGAGTAGCAATTTCTACTTTTGTAACAGCCACAAATGATGCAGTGTTATTAAAAAAAGTTTCCAGCATTGAGTTCTTCAAGCGAATAGCTGAGAAATAAAATCAAGACTGAAATGCTGTATTGAACAGTTAGACTTCCAAGCTTTTTTCCAAGAGTACTTTAGAAAAGATATAGGTTTTACCATTGGCTTTGCAATAATGGAGTTAAGTTTTATTTTTCTTAGATTCACAGAATTGAAAATGAATAATAGGTGTAAGTTTTATTTTCCTGAGAGAGGAGGGGAAAATTTAGCCTTCCAATTGTTGTTAATGGCAGCATTAAAGTAATTGCCCTGAGCATCCCATTGCATACTGGAGAATTTCATATAATGGTTCTGTAGGCGACTTCAGAGATTTCACTCTCCAGAATCTTTGCCTGCTGCCTAGGTTCCTGAGGCTGCAGATCACAATTACAATTCACAAAAACATCTCTCCAGCTCAGAGAAAGTGAGGAAAGGGGACAGTCCAGATGTCACTGAAATCTAAGGCAATTGACAGTGACCAACAGGAGCAGGATCCAGCCCACAAGGAGAAAATGATGAATAAATTTAAAGAATTTCTTTATTCTATTATTGGCAGAGCAAAGCAAGGCCCTACACTCAACTTGAAGGTGTTCCTCTGCTTGCCTGTAATAAGATAACTTTTCGAATGCCACACCTGATCAAGTAAAAAAAAAAAGTCACAGAATGTTCTAGGCATGAAAGGACAGAATCCTATTGCTTGTGGTGAAAACTGGACAACCAGAACAGGGAGACATGCACAGAGAGCCCTTTCACTGGGTTAGCAGACCCAGCAGCTTCTACTACCGCTGTAATGTTTATAGCTCAAAAGAATGGTTATAGATTGATGGCACCCATTAATATTGGTCTCCCAGCATAATGATAGCCCCCATCTCAGCTCTGCCCACTGTCCCAATGCAGTTTAAAATGTTGATACTCTCAAGGACTTATTTTCCAGTCAGAAAGAAAAAACATGGCAGGGGAAAGGGGACACTCAGAATCCCTGGCATGGGGAAATGGGGTACAGTGTTATGGGGAAAGAGGGACATGCAGGCCACAGCTCCTAGCATGTCAGGAGGCAAGGGGAGTACACAGAGTCCCTGCTAGTGTGGGGAAGGCGCAGTGGGGAGGGGTGTGGAACAGGGGGCACACAGAGTTCCTGGTATAAGGGAGATGATGGGGGTATGGTGGGTTACAAGGAGTCCCTGAAGTAGAGGGGGATAACGGGAGCTTGTGCAGGGGAAGGGGTTATAAATGGGGGGAATTCAAGGAGCCTCTGTCATGTGCAATGAGCTCAGGCTGCAGCGGCAGCCAAGTGTGGGACCTTCTAATAAAAAAAACGTGACTAAACAGGTTCTAGTGTAGGCTCTTAAGTAAATCTCACCCACTAGTAAACTAAAACTATTACAAGAATACACCTAGTAGGGACTAGTCTTTACTGCCCCTATCTTTAGACGGAAATTCTGTACAATAGCATATAAGGGTAAATAATCTTGATTAGAGAAGGAAAAAAAAAAGAAAAGACACCCCCACCCCATGCTAAATGATGAAACAATGACCATAAGCAATATTTTTTTTAAATTATCTCTCAGTGGTGGAAGGATCGAGTGAATAAATCACCATCCAGAAAACATTTCTGTGAGTAAACTGAAAAGAAGAAAACACCACCTCAGGCAATTCATGAACACAAGTGATTTGCTACAAAAGGACATGCTCATTCAACAGGCACTGCATCAGTTAGTTGGTGCATGTGAGTCACATACCATTGGCTAGCTGCTCAATACACGGTATCCCATCACCTGGCAACATAACATGATACTGGAGGTCTCTGAGATCTAGTGTAGGTACGAGACTAGGACTTAGAGGCCAATCCTGAATATGGCAGGGATGAGCTAAACAACAGAGATGTTCCCCACTCTGTTTGCTAGGATTCCATGGGCCGAGTTGTCCCTGACCATGGGAAGACAAACTTACTTCAACACTAGGAAAACTTAATGCCCTGTCCCTTTTGTTGGGAGAGATTTGACAGCACTGAGGGGTATGATGAGACTTAACCCCAAAGGGCCCAGTGAGGCTCAGAACAGCTCCACACGATATTTGGGCCATTACTGCAAAGTGCTGCTCACCTCAGCATGTTCATTCCAGTCCTCATATCTCAGCAAAACAGCTGCTATTGCTCCCTCACCCCCAGGCATGTCTAGGCCTTCGTTGTGGTAGACGCAACAGAGGGCAAGTCTTGCAGAAATGTTCTGCTTTAACTAATGCCAGGAGCAGCTCTGCATCACCAACCCCAAAGCATCAGCCACCTCCTATGCTCTTGCCATGCAGTGAAAACTGCAGAGGAGAAGCCTTTGCCTCCGTAGTTTTTCCCCTACAGCCAATCACTTTCATGGCTGCTGGTCCGTGCCCCTTCTTCCATCCCCTCCATTTGCTGTTTGGTTCAGTGCAGCACAGCGAGGCCCAGTGCAAGGAGCATTGAGAGAGACCCAGGGCAAGCCCAGAGGTATGGGGGCTAACACTTGACAGGGCGCTGGGGAGAAGCTAAGTCATTGCCCGTAGCCTGGGGAGAGGAGAGACTGTGGCCTGACTGTGCTTTTGGAAGATTATGCATTGGGGAGAGGTTAGGAGGAGTTACCCTTTTCTTTTTGTAACTTGGTAGTTGCTGCCTGGGTGGGAAGACAAAGTGTTCAAGTCCTTATCCCACAAATTTAAAGTCAAGGCCATCACTAACTAATGTCACATCTTAGCATGCAAGTTATGGTGGGTTTTTATGGGAACAAATTGTGTAGAACAACCTCATCACCACCTGACCGCATCACTGAAAACTGTGCTGGGTCCCAGCTAGCACTGTTTGGGCCTTTTCAGATGAAAATGCCTGTCACTGGAAAATTCCAATTTGTTGAGGCTAAGATGTTGTGCAGAAGCGTATCTAGTTTGACAATCTCTGAAACCACAGGCAGGATCCAGACAGAAGCCTGCCTGGTGTCCTGCTCTCTCATCTGATGGGCTGATGAGCCTAGGCTTACAGGCTTCACAGCGCTGGGTAGCCCCCACTATACAGGCTACCCAAGACACCAGGGCTTCCAAGTTCCCAGCTGCCACAAAGCTAGATGCCTGGGAGCTCCAGTTCTAGCCAGGGCTTGGCTTATCCATGGCAGGGAGTCTGGAAGCCCTGAGACTCCTGGTTTAAGCTAGGCCTTTCCAGCTTCTAGGCTCACTGTGGCTGCTACAGAGGCAGGAGCTTGGGTGTCCTGTGGCAGGCTTCAAGGGGCCTTAGCTCCAGGGCATTCCCACCATGCTGACTGCCCAAGGGCCAGGGACTCCAGGATTTTGAGGGGGGTGATGACTATGCATTGAAAGTGTAGATCACACCATTTATCTGGCATTTTCCCTTGTTCTCCAGGGCTATTTTTGAGACCTGAGCAACACATTTTTGGTCCTGATTTAACTATTTCACTGCTGTGTGATTGTATATAGGAATCGCTAGGTCATTACAAGCCCTCGTCTGAATGCAGTTCTCCTGGTATTCAAGGTGTTTCTACTGGTATAGCTTATTCCCGGAAAGGTATGCAAATAAACGACACCAGTAGAAGCACCTTTATACTGATATCTCGGCCTTCACATTAGGGCATTGCACCACATTACCTTTATTGGTTTCTAAATGAAGATCGGCATAGCAGTGCAAAAAACTGCTTGTAGACAAGCTCTGAAAGTGATGTGTATTTCCTTCCCGTGGCATAAAACAAAATAAGGGATGTGTGGGGAGAAGCATACTGGCCTACTGATTACCATCCTCCCTGTCCAACTGCCTCAACTTTAGTGACAGCTTTTTCATACAGTTTGCATCAGAATACTGGCATGATTGACATTTAGACATCTCAGGTCTTGCTGTATCTATGAAAAACCATACTATATTCTGTTTCAAACCAGGTAACAAGTGATTGTTATAAGAGCCAGTGTCATTAGAATCTGATTACAAACAGACCCACAATTTTTTCTTGTTTTTCCATGTGCTCCTGTTCACCCCATCCCCCCAACCAAGATAATTAATCCTTACCTACTTGTGCTTCTCCACTGCATCATGATAAGATGATTTTTGTGTCGCTCTCAGTGTTTTAAAGGTACCAGGATTAGTTCCCATTTCATAGGTTTTAGTAGTTGTTCCAACACACTATGGTTAGCGAGACCACAGCATTTTAGTTTGAGGTCTAAAATTTTCTTTTGCTTGTGTGCGCCAAGATGGGCCCCCATAGACAAACTGCAGCACTAAGGGTGTGGCCTGGAGAATGTTTATTGCATTGCCCAAGCTAGCACTACCTCTGATCACTTACAATTCCTGTCCAGTGAGTGCTCCAATTCTTCTACAACTTGAGGCTTTATAGGAGGGGCTCCTCACAAAAACTTGTGCAGCATCTTCTCTCTCCCCCACACCACCCCTTTGAGAAACAGGAATTGCAGGCTCACTAAACCTGCAAGCCTCATATTCTGAGCTGACTTAGATCAGAAACTTGGGTTTAGAATGGGGAAGTGCAAATGTTCCAGTGGCTTGAACACAACTTTGAAACATTCTGATGCTGATTTATGCTTTAAATACCAACTGTGTTTTCTTTCTCAAGTGCAGATAGTTTTATAAACAGGATCCCCAAGTACTGCATACTCCAAACAGTATGCAAGCTGTCTAGTTTGTACCTAGATTTTTTAAAAATTAAGTAGCTGTAGGATTATATACTGAATGATCAAATTAGACCCATAAGGGGACATTCAGCACAGTGTTAAACTTGAAATTAACATTTAAAAACCTTTTTTTACTCTCTGAAAGCAGATAGCTCACATCAAGTGCAAACAATACCCCTCATTAGTGCATTACCACATTGAAAGCATCAGAGCAACTGACAAGGAAGCCATTCTGGATTCAGGGTGTGACCTAGCATAGTAGGGGCCTGGGACCCACTCCTTTCCCCCAGGAGAGGAATCAGCACTCTCCTGCCCACAGGAGAGGCAGAGGTTGCTGGGTGAGGTCTTGTCCCAGCAACTGAATATCTGTTTGGGTGGGGTCCACTCTAGTCCATGTCTCCTACCACATGCAGAAAGCCTATTGTAGGGAGGAGGAGTAGAGTTTGCAGGCGATCCAGAGCAATAGGTCTGGCAGTTTACAGCCACTAAGGTACATAAATAAGGCAGTTCACCTGCCAGTGCTATGATTTCAGTGGGCTCAGCTAGCGGTTGCTACACAAATCACATTTTTCAATGTTATCATCACAAGCATGAAAACTATAAACTTACCTTTTTAACAAAATGAAAGCAGAGAGTCTGATGTAATCACATGACTCCAGGAAATTGGGGCCATAGACAGGGGCCAATAGTGTTTATGCTTTAATCCAGCCCTAGGAGTTGAGACCTTTTGGCATGACAGGCATTAAACCCACAGCCCAAATTTTTAGGAGCTTAACAAACTGTTCGGTTTTAAGTGCATATAGAGGTATCATCCATCCCAGGTGGCTCAGGTCTACATGTGAAAGACTTATCCAGTCCATCCTTGTTTCAGAGAGGTATGTAGGTAAAAAGCCAGATCCACAGCTGGGTCTTTTCTACATTAGTCATTTTTTACCTTGAGTTAATTGCCAATTAACTTGTTAGTTAACAGGGCTGGACAGGTAATCTGGACACTCCCCAAATGTTTGTTCCAGAATACAAAGGGACTGTGGTTTACCTTGCAGCCTAGTGTCCACACCAGTCTGTACAACTTTTACCTCCTTTGAGCTAATTGGCAATAAACTTGAGGTAAAAAAAACTTTACTGTTGACCTGGTCTAAATCCATGTAGCTAACTGGCCTCACTGAAGCTGTGCTTATTTACAGCAGCTGAGGATCTGGCTGAGGCTGTTTGATAATTATATTCAATTAGAAATTGTCGCTAGGATATCTGTATGTCAGTGCTGCATCTATATGAACTGGTGAATGCAGGAGCTCAATTTTCCATTTTTATGTATAAATTACATCTCTTGATAGCAGTAAACCAACTAGGGAGTGTATTTGAAGGTCATACCATTACTGAAGTGCTTTAAATCACTTGGCCTTTGGTTTTGTGCTTTATAAAGGACTTTGAGTTATGCTATAATTGCCCAGAAACACACTGCCTGTCATGCTTAAAGGTACATTTGTCAGGGGTGGCAGCCCCACAATTTGATTTACCTTACTAAAATGATTTTCCAAAATGGTTTAATTTTTAAAGTTCCTGTGTTCCCAACTTCCATGATTTTGTCATGAGTCTAGTGATAGTTGATGTTTTTCCAAAAGCCCAATCGCCCAGATTCATGAAGATCTCAGCTTTCATTAAAAAAGTAAGTTTCTAGCCCTCATGTTTACATAGACAAGCTTGAAAATGTGACCCAGGTGTAGCTTAAAAGATCAGAAAGGAGAAGACAAACACAATGAGCCCAAAATTTATAATTAATGCCCCCCCAACAAAAAACTACCTCATGATTTTGAATGAATGGGTGTGGCAATACTGAAGTTCATGTAATTCTTTATTGGTGTACTTTATATTTATGTATTTAAATTAATAAAATCAATTCCAAAAGCCTCACTTACATGCAAGGCTATGAAAACAACCTGCTATGGGGATGCACTGGTGACAACTTATTTAATGAGGAAACTTACAAACAATTATAAACTATAAACAATTAAAAAAGATTTTAAGAGCTATGAAGAATACTAGTGTCCTTTCTACATAAACAACTGTGCAATGGTTGGTTAATATAGCACTTTGTTTTGGGATTGTATAATACATATTCACCTTACCCCAGCTGATAAATTTGAGATTTTTTTTTAAAACTACTCTCACATGTTATTTTCCTAAATAAGAACCCAAACTACATAAAAAGGGAAACACCTGGAAACCCATATCATGAGTGAGGAAGAAACATTAATTAATTTTTATCACAGAGCTTTATAATGGACTGTATAAAGTTTCCTACTGTAATTGGTATATACATTCAACAGTTTTATTGTATATCAGAGCACATAATTTTGCACAGCTGCTGGAGAGGCATTGCTGAACTTTCGTTTCCATCACAAACACCTATTAAGCAGTCAGCATAAACTCTTCTTGTTACAACCCCTGACATCACCCCCACGGCAAGCGGACACAGAACAGTAATTGCTGAATTGTGTATGAAAATTATGGTTTTATTGTCTACACAACTGAAGGTTTAACTCTGACTTCTGCTCCAGTCAGCTCTGTTATAAAGAAGTAATTCTTTCACAGAACAAATAAGCACAGTACACCATTGTAATCTAAGGAACAGGCACTATTTATGTATTGGAAAGACTTGTTCACAATAGTGCTAGCAGTTTAATGGTCCAGAAGCCACTACTTTAGCAGCTGTAGAGGAAGAAAGCACGAATAACAAGATATTATCCAGAATTGGATATAGCCTTTGAGAATACAAATGGAATCATCCCTGTTGACACAACTGTCTTATCTGTTAGTTTAACAAGCACGATTGATAGGTAGGGACCATGTATTTAATGTTTATATAAGCGTCTTCTCCACCATAGCGCTCAAAGGCTTCCAGTGTCTCTTGAATCAAATCTCCAATATTTTCACGCTTCTGCTGGCTGTAGTCAATACCGTCTCCTGAATTCACTGGTTAATAAAAACAAAATACAACATTATTTTAGAGTTTTCCTTGTATCTTTCTGAAAACACGACGTAGCTAAATAGAATTACTGGTCAATCACAATAACTTCACTGCAATCTTTATCCTGTGACATAAAGTTGCAGGATTTAAATATATGAAATTCTATCTATCCATTCATCATCCATCCTGTTTCCACTGAAGTTGTCAATATGGTCTAAAATATATTTGTAATGTGCCCATTATCTTAGTATCCAGATGCTATTCTGGATTTTTAAAATGCAGAAAACAAATTTTATTAACATCCACAGGCTTTGTCTCTGGAGACAGTCCCCATAGCTGGTCAGTAACATCTTAAGACCATTACTGCTTCGTTTCATAGTGATAGTTGGGACAAAACTCAATTGCCAGATATATAAATGCTTATCTCTGAAAAGCTAGGGTCTGTTGTGGTATGAAATCCTTAGTGGGATGCTTTTTTGGGATTGTTCCATGCTAAACACCAGATCCAAATGCCTACAATGTTTCAGATAGTGGAGCTCAAAGAGGGGGTGTCACTTGGCCAAAGAGATATATTTGGAGCACAACACACCCACTCAATCTACTTTTACTCCCTGAAAAATGGGTTAAATTAAGTTAATGACAAGAGGACAAATTATTCTAGCCCTTAGACAGAACAACAACTGTCGCAGCCTTCTTTAACATGGAGCAGATTGAGAACTGGCTGTGATGTTTATTTGTGCACAAACAGCCTATTAGCTAATATAAAGAGCTCAGAGTAAACTGCTGCACAAAAGTTTTAAAAATGCAAAACAGTGATGGATAATTCTGCTCCCAGAGATTTTAAGAGAGATTTAAAGGCGAAAAATGTATTACAATTTGCCAGAACACAGCACTTCAAAATCTCCAAAGATCCGACTCTCTCAGCATGAATATTCTCCAAAACGTACATCAACAATAATTTGTTAAGGACACTGGATGGCTTAGGGAATTGTCGATGGCTCTAGTCCAGCCAGGATACACAGTCACTGGGAGTGGTTACTATCTGATGCTTGTTTGGTGGTCCATGGAAAATTAGTTAGTGGCCTCACACCAGTTATTAGTGGACAAGTATCTACGTCATAAAATTCAGCATCTCAAATAATACTATCTGGCCATTTTGTTGACAGGCTTAGCAGACAGACCAAGGATACGATTATCAAGGACACAGAAACAACTTCTCATTGCTAGAGACAATGGTTCCTTTCAGGTCAGGACTAAGGCACGTTAAAAGGGTGGGCCAGGTTTTACTGCTGCCGTATCTGCAGTGCCTGTTCTTTTGAGTGCAGATCTACAAGGCCCCAATCCAGCAAAGCACTTAGCCACATGCTTAGTTTTAAGCACATTAATTCAATGGGACTACTCACATATTTAAATTTAAGCATCATTCATGCTTAAGTGTTTTTCTGGATTTGGGCCCAAATGACTCCCAGAGCTAGATCTGGATTCTGGATTTCTGTAGTTCTTACAGAGAGAAACTGGTAAAAATTTTGCAGCCCTGTACACATACAGAGATCAGCTGAACAACGATGTGAAAAATCATCTTAATGGTAGAAATTTGATCCTAGAGAACTGCTAACACTCTGTTACAGTTATACGTATAACAATTTATCAACTTTGTAAACTCTTATGCTTTATTTATTTATTTGCAAAATGTTATATAAAATTAGGGTATGTAAAGACAGGTATTCTCATCTGAAAGATATTATGATGGCTCCCTTTTAAAAAAAATCACCTCTCTATCTGATTACATTAGTGATTTCAGAACACATTTGTGACACCACTACTATGGAAATGGCTATGATGTTAGAAATAATGGACTATACCATCATGTAGAAGACAGCAAGCTGGTATTGCAGCAGATCATTTTAATTTACACAAAAAGGTTGTCAATCAGCAATGGTAAGAAAGAAAGAAAGAAAGAAAGAAAGAAAGCATTACAAATCAAATGGTGTTTTTGTTAAATATGCTTTTATCTAACAAAAAAGGCCTTAGATTGATGGTAGCACTTCATCGATGAAGAGAACTGTACTGCCAACGTTCCTGACATTGTGGTTTTTGTGATTGTGCTGCAGCAAGAAAAGCCCTGAACCCTGAACTTATCTCTTGGCAGATAAATAAAGGAATTATTGATTTTCAAATTGTTTGCTAAAATCTGTAATTTTTAATCCTACATTTTCTCTGATAATGAGCTTAAACAGCTTTCATATGTCTTAAAAAAGTCCATTCAAAATGCCATAATATTGAAGTAACAGTGATCTATCACAAAGTGGGAGATCTGGATTAGGTCTCCGCAGGATGACTATGCACTTCAGTTGTGGTGGGGGCAGGATGTATGTCTCAGCTGTTTCCTGTGCAGAAGAATTTGTAGAAGCATTCAGTACTGGGACAAGACGTAAAATATTTCCTAGATTAAACAGCTTGGAGGTTTGATTAAAAGGTACCTGATAGGCTTAGGCAATGATAAGGGAAACAATATGCAAGGGATGGCTGAAGTGATGTGCAGACTATCATTACAAAAACATTTCATCAGACATGCACAACCTGTGCAAGGTTCATATCCTCAAAAGAGTCATTGTCCACTCTAATTTCAAGACACAGCGTACAAATGGCTATACCAAAAAGGTTATTGCAGCATTGAAGTCATCTGCTAAGTACCACAATAGCCATCCTACATAGCTATAGGAATTAGCAAATCTTTCAGACAAATAAAGTAATGATTAACCTAACAGGACAATATCCACCCCAGCATTTGTCAACACTAGATGGATGAGCCAGACTGATTTCCTCAGCACACCTAAGGCTAAATATCTAGTCATAATAATGATGAGTACTTGGAAAAAAATTGCTACCGAATTACAGCAGTCTCAGCATGCCCTTCTCCGGTTTAACCTTATTTCACTGTTAGCTTGTATATGGAGTCCTTGTTGTCAGCCACAGAAATGCTGCATATGCAATGTGTGAACATGGATCTGATTCATGCTCTTTAAGAAGCTGTCCTGTGCAACAGTAATCAACAAGAAGGAAATGTTAGAAAGCACGTTTGTCATACTATGATGTCAAAGCAAAATGTCTGGCAGATTCAGCATGGATCAAGAAATCTTGTCCTTAGAGAAAATGTTGTTACTTGTATAGAACATGAGTATTGAAGGAATACTAAGGTTTCAGGTCAAGAGGACTGGAATTGGAAAAATATTTTTTAATTCCTTTCCTGGATCAAAAAAAGTTTCTCTGCCTCCTAAGCTCTGTACAACAGTATATGATACTCAAAGGTGAACTGAAAGGCTTTTTTCCTGTCAAGACCTGCTTTAGTTGATGAAATCACTAGAACAAAGATATGCAGGAGTGGCATTCCTTACACTGCTCCAGTGATGCCATCTGCTGTAGCAGGGGAAACACAGAGCTCTGAAGGCCTCAGTACAGGTCTGGGGAAGAGAGTGAAGGAGGATGTGAAGTTTGCTTTAAAATGTATTTCAGGCTAGACATGTTTCTTCTCATGATTAGTATCCTATTCCTCAGTATCCTGAAACAGGGTACTACAGTATTATTTGTTTTCCAGTTTATTTAATTTCAGCTCATTTTTAAGTTTCGGAGCATTAGTATTACAAATACAAATATTAAAATCACGACATCTTAAAGAAGGTAAAGCAAAAAATCTCTTCAAGTGTTAAGGATTGAGTATATGAGGGCAGTCGCCATGTCCTGAGGGGAACCAATTTGTAAGATTCAATATGATCTACTCTTATCTCTAGGAGTTCTTTAGAATCTTAAAGTGTACTAGAAATTCTTTTAGTTTATTAGTGCTCTCTTTTAGGCAGACCTGGTCTCCTTCTATTCAAGGTGTTTTAATCTGCTGGATGTGCTGAAGCACCTCTATGTAAATCAATGGTACTAAACCTTGCCATTGACAATGACTGTTTCCAAGGTCCTACTTCATGGACGACATGAATTAAAACTGGAATGGCTGTACAACCATAAAGGTAGAAAAGTCAGAGCATTTGGAATATTAGAACTTCCCAAGATTTTAAATCTGCTCAGGTCTTGGTAAAAAGAATGAGATTCAAGCAGACAGCTGAAGAGACTTTGAAGCAGGCCCTTTACTCTGAGCTTAAACATTTTTTTTTTATAACAAAGACGTGAGACTGTAGTCAAAGACCATTCAACTATTTCATTTCTAATGCACAAAAAAAGGATTTAAAAATTGAATTCTGGGATATTCTGATTCCAGCAGACATTTTTGACCAAATCAATAGTAAATAATAACAATAATACATAGCTCTTATGTAATGATTTTCATTCATAGATCTCAACGCACTTTACTGTGGAGGGTAAGTATCATGCTTCCCTTTTTTCATTTGAAGAAACTGAGGCACAAGGAAATGAATTTTGCATCCTTTTGCCAAAACTCTACTTCCCTTTACCAGTTGGTGTCAATCCTCATTGCCATCTCAAATGCGATGAAGAGGGTGCAATTCTAAACTACTCCTTTGCTTCACCTTGTGGCCTGGCCTGTTTTAAATCATCATCATTGTGTAGCCGGATACAGTCTATTTAATATGCCTTAGGAACTTCATATCAAGAAGTATTATCTCTATTCAATATACTGCAATATTGCTCCGCTCAGTGTTCACAGAGAGGAAAACGCAGCAAAGCGTGTGATGAAATTGCATGATATGTCACAGCTACCATTAATTAAAGACTTGTTTAATCCACCACATGGTCATCTGCCCTCACATCGCCCATTGTGGGTAAGTTTTACTGAGTGAGGGATTTACAGTAGAGGACGTGTGGCGAGCTTAAAAGTCCTCAGAGAAAGAGATAAATAATTATCTTGTCTCGGACCCCCACTCATTGTCAAACTTGGGTTTGATTTACTGCAAAGGCAATGGACCCTGCTGAACCGGTTTCGCACCAGACACGGAATTTGTGCTGCAGCAGAATTTCGGTGGCATTTTAGCAACAGGCCACTATGTCAGTGTGGGCAGTCACAAACCATGACACCTATTATTGAGGACTGCAAAATGACTCAACTTCCTGGAGGTCTTCATGCCTTCAACATCATTGATAGGAATGCTGTGGCTTGGCTTGACTGAATTGCATACGCCAAATAAATAAAATCTATATTTGTGCATGACAGAAATAAACAATTCCTTTAGCATATTGACAATAGTCTCCACTACATAAACTGAGTAATTTTGAAAGCGATTGCATATACCAAATGATCAGGCACAAATTTTAGCTGTAAATTAAAAAAAAAAGTATGATTGTCTTTATCATTATTTTGCAGAGACCATAAAAAGGGACATGTTAATTTTTTTTAATGTTCTGCTTTCCTTGTATTAAAAACACCTTTTAATTATTCAAGCTGAAAGTATTTTGCAAAGCTATGGGGCCAAATTCTACCCTTGAATATGCACCGAACTCCCACTGACTTCACCAGGAGCTTTAGTTGCATATCCAAAGGCAAAATTTACTTTTCACCATTGAGGCCAATCATTTATCTTCTACAATGCTACAGTCTTTAGTTACAACCACTGCAAGGGAAAGTTTAAATCTAAGGAGAAACCAGATATGTTTGCAATTAAACAAACACCAAAAACATACATACCCATGGAAACGTTTTCTATTCCTCTAAAATGTATTTTAACAAAACCTTTACTTGATATGATCTCTTTAGGTATTGTATCTGCTGATACCTTCTTAATTCTTACCCTCGTTTTTTTGCTTTAACAATAGAAAGAACCTATATTTTGTGTTGTCTTCCATACATGGCTAAATTGTAGTTTACTTCATAAATTAACATTTATTTTTAGAATAAATGTATTGTTTGGCTAAAAACAATTCTGATAGTCAATGACTTGGTGAAAGAATAGAAGTAGTAATCTGATTGGAAAGGAAACATTTGACTGACTTACATTTTTAGTAAAGATGCAAGCCTATTGGAAATAGTTTTAACTACTTGTAAATTGCTGCTGTAAAAAAAATCTTTTTTTTTTTTTTTGAAAATGAGCCAAGATAGCAGCTGTTATCACAGTTTTCCATTTCCAGGAAACATTAGCAACATCAGATGCAATCCATTCTAAGTCCAGCTTTTTTTTTTTTTTTATTGAGACACTAAAATAAAAACGAAATCACAGATTTTCTGACAAATGTTATTAGCAAACGTAGTCAACCAATAAAGGGGAAAACGATATTTCTAAAATTATTTATCTTTTTAAGTACTTACATTTCTCTAACAAACTTTAACTTTGAAGTCTGCCCATGTTTGTACTAGTGATCAATATTATAACAAAGCAGTGCTAAATAATCTTAGATAAACAGCATGCACGACAGGGGACAGAAGCATGAAGCAGAAACCTCAGAGGCCTTGATGCACTGTTTACTGTTGCAAAATAATAAATTAGGTCACAAATCGTGCTTAAAGTGCAAAAAAGGTTGCACCATTTGGGCAGATCAGATGTTTTCCCAATTATTTTGGATACAACTGAGCTTGTACAAAGTATCTTTTGTTTGTAGAAAAAAAGTGTTTGTGGGTGCAAAATGGGAGTGGATTTGCTAGCCATGAGCTGAAAATACATTTGCATATTTTTTGATGCTAACTTCTGTTCCAATTGGAGCTCAGTTAATGCAAAATTCATGAAAACAATGTATAAACATACATAGACATGGAATAAGCATGATTTATTTTATAAAGTAACATGAAGTGACAAAGCAGAAAGTCCAAAATATTTTAAGGATCATTGATTTTATTATAAACCATAATCACACAATAATCCATATTTAATAAAAGCATTTTAGTTAATACTTAAAATAAAGATGCCCCATAATATGTCTCTTCTTTAGGGAAGCTTTTGTTCATGTATGCAAAATGCTGAAAGGAGCAGAGTCCCAGGACTGTATGAATGGAAAGTTCAGTATTTCATGACTTAGTATTAATAGAATGTTAGGCTATGTTTGTATACCTGTCACCATCTGTTATGGAATATGTTTGATCTTCTTTACAAAAATTAATGTAAAGTTCAAGGGCCCAATCCTGCATAACTTGCACGATTAAAAGCCTCTGACTTCAGTGAGAGATTTGGAACTTCACTGACTGCAGAAGTGGGCCCAGTATTGTCATTATAATGTAACCGTAAAAAAAGATGTTAACAAAGAAATAAATTGTTCCATGAGCATTAGTCTGAGTCCTGTGACAAAAATGAAGAAACCTGTAAGTGTGCCTAAAATTGCCTGTTTATCCCTTTTTTACTGTTCCCTAAAGAAGTGGACTTAAATGGAAACTTTAGGACAGTGAAGGGTGCTTAAAGATAGAGAAGGAGATGAGTGTGGAGGAGGGATGTGCAGATTCTCCAAGAGGTATTTTGTGTATGTACACAACTAGGCTTGAACACTTGTACTTATGACAATTAGAGGACTGGCAGCACAGGAAACTTAAGTGTGCTTATTTATTCTCAAGCTAGCTATACAGTGCCGACAGTTGCAATATGAGCTTCTTAAAAATCCATAGCAATAACCTTAACCCTGACCTCTAAAGCAAAAAATATTTCATTCTTTATACGGATATCTCTTTTAAACAGAACTAGGCAAACTTTGTCACCTGAACCAATGTACATGAAGGTTAGAAGAGTATGACCCTCCCAAGGGTTGAATTTGCATTCCTTTTGTGAACAACAGTATGAGAGTCACAATAAATGAATGCTCACCAAAAGCCAGTTAATAAACATGCATTTTTCAGCAGAGAAAGCTTCCATTTGAATTGGTGGCAGCTTTTCAAACAAAATGAAGTATGTATATGTTTTACATTATTGGCAGTAATCCAACTTTACAATAAACTGACACATAATGCTGCAGTCTTTATTTACAATGGAAGATGTGATGCAGCTAAAAGATGGAAGGTTATTCACTTGTCATTAGCCTTCTCTGAGTAATCTGTCTCTGCAGATGCACCATTTTTGTACTGGGAATGCTGAAACCTTTTGAAAGCTGTAACGCCACGGGCAGCACACACATACCTTATCCAGTGCCAAATGTTTTGACTGAGGCTATAAGAATACTTGTTTCAAACTGACCCCTCCCCAGTTATTTCTGCTTTGCAAAAGTCTCTCTGAAAGAACTTGCAGGAAGGTAAGTAGCTGGGGAGAAGCAAAGAAAGAAACACTCAGAACTCCAGTTATAGATGAGTTACCTTCATTTCTTCTTTGAGATGATGTCCCCACTCTTTTGGGACTTACCAGCTGTAACAGACCCAGGAAGCCAGAGGAGCACTTAGTTCAATAAAGACTGAACTCTCCAAATGTGCGTCTGTTTTAGCACCAGTACTGACAGAATAATATCAGAGGGGTAGCCGTGTTAGTCTGGTTCTGTAGAAGCAGCAAAGAATCCTGTGGCACCTGAACTCTCCAAATGTGCGTCTGTTTTAGCACCAGTACTGTATCAATAATATCAGGGGAGGGGTGTTAGTTCTTCTCTAAGAAGAAGAAGCCTGCAGCCCTTACCACTAAGATATTTATTATATTTTAAGCATGTTTTTTGCCTGAATACCTACTTCTTGGTTGAATTATTCAGTTTGTAAAGCTCATGCTGCAAAACATCTGTTAGTCTATAAGGTGCCACAGGATTCTTTGCTGCTGACAGAATAATGTTGACTAAAACTGAGAGTTGAGCTCCTCATAGCAGCTTTACAGAAACAGGCAGGCTTTTAAACATGCTGCAGAAGATGACTTTCTTCTCACAGAATAAACTCTGAGGATACCTGGTTATGGACCTATGTATGGTTCTAGCGAGTCTGAATTCAGAATATGCTCTTGTTAGAAATGGTTTTCCCTTCAGACTTTCCCTCAAAAGCAATGAATAAATCAAAGGAGATCTCTGAAAAGGCTTTGCCCTACCCAGACGGGTCAGAGTTCACTAAATGTTCAGTTAGTGCAATATTGTGTCCTCAGGCAAGTCATGAGATTTTTGGAAACAAGATGAGGTTAATACACTGGTTAAGGTGAAATTATGAAGTCCCTTTGGGGAGAAATTTGGAGTGGGAGTGCAGCACCGCCTTGTTCTTGAGGAAGATTGTGAAAGGTGGATTTGGAATGAATACCTGAATCTCACTCATTCACCCTCCACACTGATTTATTAGCCACTAACAATGTAACTTTCTGAGAGGGGTGGTATGGAGAATATTCCCCAACAGACACAAAGGGAAGTGATAAATCTTGGTTGTATTAAATGTATATTCTATGACTGGTGAAATTCATAGTGTATAGATCGGGGATCTGCCACGAAGAACCTCTTACAATATAGTTGTGATAGAAGATTTTCCTAAAAGATATCACATGCATATGCAGGAAAGAATGAGACCTAGCATGATTAATTGATCCTTGGGATTACAGTACTGTTATTATCTTCATGTCCACAAATCTCTCTTCTAGGAAAAAGGCTATAGATGCAAAATAAATAAATAAATAAATAAAATAAAGTCAGTCCCTGAGTTTGTAAGAAATTGACTTCTCCTAGTTTGTGTGGCAGTTCAGATTTTTGAAGGGGAAGCAGGCTGTATGAAATAATGCTTGAAGAGACTGCACCTTGATATGTAATCTTGCTAAATAGTGATATGCTTGTATTCCATAGTGAACAGTTATGTGTGGGGCTACCACCATAATGTGAAGTAAATCCACTCTACCCAGCTGCTAATCAAAGTTGCTGCAGGAGCTGAGATAGGTGGTCTGTCATGGGAGTCCCAGCTCTGGAACTGTCTGCCGCTTTGGATCTACAATAAGAACCTCTCTGAGTCTGAAAAGCTGAGAACTAGATTGTGGTTGTTGGTAATGGCCCTAGAAATTAAGGTTTAGAAGCAGGGTTATCCCATTATTCTGTGGAGAAGACCAAATGACATGTTTATTATGGTCTCTGGTCCAGCTCTACATATCTAGGACATAATCACATCATAACCTCAAGCAACAACAGAGCTACCATTGATAACAATGGGAGTTTTGTACAAAGATAGAGAATAGAATATATCCCTTATGTAGGATTCCATCCCTCCCCTCCCCCCACCCCAATCTATCAAGAGATTGGTACTGCCACTTAGGTCAGGCACTGGGCTCTAGATTTGGACCAAAGAGAGCAGAATTAGACATACAATGTGGCAACACAGAGAAAATGTTTCTCTCTGGATACTTATGCAAGCCTTTTTGTGATTAGTTCCTTTGCTACTTAATATAAAATCATCTCTTGTTTTGTCATTTTTGTGATGGCATGATACTTTGTACAATGTGTTTTCAAAACTGTGCTCCTAAAATTTTTCCATAGGGACTACAATGTAATGTTATTAAGACATTTAATGTTTCCAAAACTCTAGTGCAATTGTGTATAATCTGATAAATAAATATATAAATAAATAAAACTGGTTTTACATAAAACCATAAAATCAGAAATTGCTAACATTTTTTTCTGAGAGATTGTTATTGTTAATACACTTTCCAATGTTTTAAGAGGAAAAATGTTTTCATATAAGCAAGCATAATTTTCCTATTTATTTTGTTAACTATTGTATTATTCTTTTTGTTCATTATTTTAAGATAATAGTATTGTTCTTCCAAAAACAATCTCATTATCTCCCTCCCCATTTAAAACAGTATTTTTGTAAAAAGCAATAGTAAAATATATTTACAGGAGAGGGAATAAAGAAGGAAGTTTGCTTTACCGTATCCATGCTATTATTCTGTTGTTGGCAAGTATATTAAAAAATGTCTAGTACTACTATTTGAGACAATTTTTATATTTGTAGAACTGGAATAATCCACAAGCATATTGTCCCCTATAGTCATATTTGTTTTCCACATCCAATGAATGTAATGTACACAGAAGAAAAACTCCACTGCTTTTCTTTTGAAGAGGGCATATGAAACACAGGGGGGCAAATCCCTCTTCCTTTAGATCTATCGTTCTTTACTGAAGTCTAGGGAGTTGCATGGTTGCAACAGCAAGCAAAACCTGACCCAGTGACTTGGAAGTGAAATATTCCTGGCACTCTTGTACTTAATATATTTATTATATATATTTTTGTCTAAAGGCTGAGCTAAAACCAAACTCTGGATCGTAACAGCCCCAAACTTGGGAAAAATCAAATCTGGATATGAACTTTGCTTCTCAGTTTAACTTCTGTCTTTACCTGCTGCAGATGTTCTGGGAAGGCAGGAAGTGAAGTAGTACTAGCTGTGTAGTGGTTATCAGAGCCATCCTCCAGAAGCAGGGCAGAATGACTTAGGGCATGTCTACACTTACCTCTGGAGCAATCGATCTAGCGGTGGTCGATTTATCACATCTAGTGAAGACATGATAAACTGACCACCAAGCACTCTCCCGTTGACTCCAGTACTCCACCGGAGCAAGAAGTGTAGGCAGAGTCGATGGGGGAGCATCAGCAGTCAACCTACTGCAGTGAAGACACTGTGGTAAGTAGATCTAAGTATGTTGACTTCAGCTATGTTATTCACATAGCTGAAGTTGTGTAACTTAGATAAATCTCCGCCCCCCAGCCCCAGTGTAGACCAGGCCTTAGTGTGGATGTTGGGGAGAGCTGGGCTAAATACTGCCAGGCCTTAAAAGGTAGGGTGATTAGATAGCAACTGTGAAAAAATGAGATGGGGTGGGGGATAATAGGCCCCGGTATAAGAAAGTCCCAAAAATGGGACTGTCCCTATAAAAATGGGACATCTAGTCACCCTATTAAAAGGGACCAGTATGCACTCCCAACTAGCATGTGATGCGTAGTCTGGGCATCTAAACCATGTCTCCTTGGGAGTATGGGGGCAGACCAATTAGCATAGAATGGAAGTCACCCACCTCATGTTTTCTTGAGTTCTAGCCATGTATCCTGACATACTACTGTGCTAGGGTCGAGGGACATGGGGTCAGAGGCTCTCTATGCAACCCTCAGCACATCCACACAGAACAGGGCAGAATATGACCCCTTTATGTTCTCTATAAATACTACTACAAATTTATTAAATTTGTCTTTACAATTTTAACCTCTGATTCATTGTTCTCAGCTTCTATGCCTGCCACCTCTGATCCTCAGAGAACCTTGAATCTGTTGGCTGAAGCTGAAGATGAAATTATACATATGTGCACAGGTTGGGGAGACAAGAGAGAAAGAGAGAGATATTGCTGGATGCTCCAGGTCAACTTGACTAGTCTAGAGATTTGTTACAAACAGCCAGGAAAACAGTTAACTAGCATTGTAGTGTACTGTCTGGCTGAATATTTGTCAGTTTACATTTTCTTATGCTATAATGAAGAATTACAGTAAAACACTGTGAAGAAAATCTACTTTGGTGACTAAAAACATGCCTCCTTGCCCCCTGATGATCTTTGAGCATCCATATGCTTGGACTGTATTTAGTTTTACATTAGAACCAATGAAACAACCATTTCCATGAACAGTTAGGTTTTTGTAAATATGTGGTATCACAGTCTAGTTTAAAAGAGGAAGATGACAAGCTTGGAAGAGGAAGATTACAAACATCCAAGTGGGAGAGCTTTTAAAAGAAAGATCCTCTTAAACTTTTCCTGAAATGCTTATTCTTCACTGCTTCACTTTGGGTACAGTTAGCCTCCTGGGAAGAGATGGAAAAGTGACCCCTCACAGAATGCCCTCTCGGTCTCTCTCCACAGATGCCTGTTTCATCTTATAGTTTGTTTTATGATAAGGGAAGCTTTGCATTTAAAGGCCTGTGTCCCAACACTGTGGATGCAGTGCTGAATTGGTGCCCCTGGAAACAGTGGCTCTGGAGTGATTAATAGAAAGCACGACTTCAGAAAATATTGTTGAGGATTTGCGGAATAGTGGGCCACAGTAGCTGATGTAGCATGGAAGCCTTTGAAGAAAATCTTTGAAAGTCATTTTAAAGAGGGAAGGATACACTATACTAGCTTCTCTCAAGTCCCGTTAACATGATGAGCAACTGCAAATAATTCTCCATATATCACCAAAAGGCTGGGTCACTGAATGCTGATTTATGGAGGATGCTTCCTGAATAGTAATTATTATCTATAAAACATCCAACATGCTAGCTTCTTTACTGATAAATAAAATAGACACTTCTTGTACCAAAGTGTTTACAGTATAAATGCAGACATGACAGAGGAAGTGGCAAGCAACAAACAATGAGGGAAAATAGGAAGATGGGAAGCCAAAAGATGTAGTCATATGGTCACGGGGTTACTGAGCATTGTTACAGGCATTTCTTGAAGGCTCTGATTTACACATACAGAGCGGTTCAATGATAGTCTTGCCATATATATTTGCAACAGAGTTTCCATTATAATTCTAATTAAAAAATGTCAGTCAAGGAGCTCTACTAACCTTGGCAACTGTGTTTCTGGATTGAGGGCGATCAGTAAACGTTGTGTCGATTTAACTTTGTCTTGTAAAATGTGGTTTAGTTTTTATTTTATATGTACCTATAACTTTTGATAGGCACATTGTGTAAATTAAAATAGGTATTCTGCAGGCACTGAAAACACATGATTTTTTACAAGATTTGCAATTTATCCTTTGCACCCCTGGCTCAATGCAGAAGGACTGTGAAGCATTTGTGGGCCACAATCACACAGTCTGGCAGGCTCCCTTGTGTAGGGTGACCAGATGTCCTGATTTTATAGGGACAGACCTGCTTTGTCTTATATAGGCACCTATTTCCCTCCCTCCACTCCCTCCCACCCCATTCTGACTGTTCACACTTGTTATCTGGTCACCCTACCCTTGTGGGTAGTCTCAGCTATGAGGCCAAGGAATGAGGTGAGTCCTTCCAGACCAGGACTGATGTACAGTGACAAGCCATATAGGGAAGTCTGCATTGCAGCTGCCTGTTTTGTGGCTAAACCTAAAGCTTTGTTTTCTAGTGTTGTAAATCCAGCACTTTTTCTGAGCAGTTTGTTAGTTTTAAAAATGACACCCTCCTATACTTGCAATTCCCTCTTCAGACCCACATTTAATGTGATGCCTAAAATAACTAATTTGGGAATATCTAAAAATCTTTATCTATAGGGAAGGCTGTATTTAAAAACGTTGATTAAGGGAACATGGCAAATTGCTAACTGATGTATTTGGTGTTTCCTTCCCCCCTACCTTCCATCGCTATCCTCATCTTTTAGAATGTAGCTCCCTCGGGGAGAGGCTGAGCCTTCTTTTGTGTTTGTACAACAACTAGCACATTGTGAGTGCTACCAGAAACAATAACAAACAGCAAAAATGAACCCAAACCAGAAAAGACCTCATCTTATGTTGGCAAAATTAAAACATTTCCATCCATTTTTGAGAATAAAAAGTCAAAGTTACTAATGAACTGGAAGAGAAGCCCTTTCGTTATGTGGTCAATTTGAGCCAAAATTTTCAAACTTGGGTGCCTAAAGTTAAGCCCTAACTACATCTGTAGACAGCTAAATAAGTGGGCTGATATAAACATTTCCTGAGCCTCTCTCCCCCCCCAACTCACAAAATGAAAGCTGCAGATGCTCAGCACCTCTGCAAATGAGGCTGCTTACTTAGGTATCTAAATAGATCTACCTTTAAATCCCAAATTCTGAAATGTTTTGCCTTAAATTATCAGGGTGGTGGTTCTACTTCTATTTTTATTTAATCACAGCTGTTTTTATTTCTATACAAAGTCAGCAACATAAAAGTGACAAAACTCCTGCAGAACTTCTTACAGTTCTTCTAAATTGTTAGTACTGGAGTAACATGTAAAGGCCCAAAGAGGAATCAGTGCCCCTCTCTGCTAGGCATTGTACAGAGATAACAAAAAGATGATCCCTGCTCCAAAGAGCTTCCAGTGAAAGTAAAGACATAATCACAAGAAGATCCTTTAAAATATATAAAGAAAAAAGAGAGAGAGTGACCATGAGGGAAAACGAACAACAAATGTAATCCAGCTTTCCCCCTTGTCTACAACATCCTCACTTTGTAATATGCTAAAAAAAGCCCTCTCAATGACAAGGCAGAGAGAGGGAACGAATGATGAGAGAACATTTAACTATGTTTAGAAGCCCCAGAAAGCAAAGCTCAGCAAAATTCTGCAAATTCAGCTTTACAAAAATGAATCCAAGTTGCTCAATAATATAAAGCTCACACTACCAAAAAAAAATTACTTTCTGATTTTGCAACCTCTTACATGCATATGTAAGAGGTTGCAAAATCAGGGCCAGAGTGTGTTTATCTTATTTCTAATAATATCCTAATTAAATAGATCTGTAAGGCAATCACATACAAGATTTGGTAGAGGAAGTTGAAGTGGGTGGCAAACTAGGCAGCAGTGACCATGAGATGGTTGAGTTCAGGATCATCACAAAAGGAAGAAAGGAGAATAGCAAAATACGGACCCTAGATTTCAGAAAAGCAGACTTTGACTTCCTTAGGGAACTGAGAGGTTAATATGACAGGGAAAGGAGTCCAGGAGAGCTGGCTGTATTTTAAAGAAGTCCTATTGAGGGCGCAGGAACAAACCAGAAAGAATAGCAAATATGGCAGGCGACCAGCTTGTCTTAACAGTGAAATCTTCAGTGAGCTTAAACTAAAAAAGGAAGCTTACAAGAAGTTGAAATTTGGACAGATGATTAGGGAGGAGTATAAAAATATTGCTAGAGCATGCAGAGGTGTAATCAGGAAGGCCAAGGCACAACTGAAGTTGCAGCTAGCAAGGGATGTGAAGGGTAACAAGAAGGGTTTCTAAAGGTATGTTAGCAGCAAGAAGAAGGTCGGGGAAAGTATGGGACCCTTACTGAATGGGGGAGGCAACATGACACATGACACATGATGTGGAAAAAGCTGAAGTACTCAATGCTTTTTTTGCCTCGATCTTCACAGACAAGGTCATCTCCCAGACTGCTGCACGGGGCAACACAGTATGGGGAGGAGGTGAGCAGCCCTCAGTGGTGAAAGAACAGGTTAAGGACTATTTAGAAGAGCTGGACATGCACAAGTCCATGGGTCCAGATCTAATGCATGCAAGGGTGCTGAGGGAGTTGGTTAATGTGATTGCACAGCCATTGACCATTACCTTTGAAAATTCGTGGCGATCGGGGGAGTTCCCAGATGATTAGAAAAAGGCAAATATAGTGCTCATATTTAAAAAAGGGAAGAAAGAGAACCCAGGGAACTACAGACCGGTCAGCCTCACTTCAGTCCCCAGCAAAATCATGGAGCAGGTCCTCAAGGAATCCATTCTGAAGCACTTGGAGGAGAGGAAGGTGATCAGGAACAGTCAACATGGATTCACCAAGGGCAAGTTGTGCCTGACCAACCTGATTGCCTTCTATGATGAGATATCTGGATATGGGGAAAGTGGTGGATGTGATATATCTTGACTTTAGCAAAGCTTCTGATACGGTCTCCCACAGTATTCTTGCCAGCAAGTAAAAGAAGTATGGGCTGGATGAATGGACTATAAGGTGGATAGAAAGCTGGCTAGATTGTCAGACTCAACGGGCAGTGATCAATGGCTTGATGTCTACTTGGTAGCTGGTATCAAGCGGAGTGCCCCAGGGGTCAGTCCTGGGGCTGGTTTTGTTCAACGTCTTTATTAATGATCTGTATGATGGGATGAATTGCACCCTCAGCAAGTTCGCAGATGACACTAAGCTGGGGGGAGAGGTAGATACGCTAGAGGGTAGGGATAGGGTCCAGAGTGACCTAGACAAATTGGAGGATTGGGCCAAAAGAAATCTGATGAGGTTCAACAAGGACAAGTGCAGAGTCCTGCACTTAGGAAGGAGGAATCCCATGCACTGCTACAAGCTGGGGACTGACTGGCTAAATAGCAGTTCTGCAGAAAGGGACCTGGGGATTACAGCGGCTGAGAAGCTGGATATGAGTCAGCGGTGTGCCCTTGTTGCCAAGAAGGCCAACGGCATATTGGGCTGTAATAGTAGGAGCATTGCCAGCAGATCGAGGGAAGTGATTATTCCCCTCTATTAGGCATTGGTGAGGCCACACCTGGAGTATTGTGTTCAGTTTTGGTCCCCCCACTACAGAAGGGACGTGGAAAAATTGGAGAGAATCCAGCGGAGGGCAACAAAAATGATTAGGGGTCTGGGGCACACGACTTACGAGGAGAGGCTGAGGGAACCGGGGTTAGTAGTCTTCAGAAGAGAAGAGTAATTGGGGATTTGATAGCAGCCTTCAACTATCCTTCCAAAGAGGATGGAGCTAGGCTGTTCTTGGTGATGGCAGATGACCGAACAAGGAGCAGTGGTCTCAAGTTGCAGTGGGGGAGGTTTGGGTTCGATATTAGGTAGGGTGTCCAGACAGCAAATGTGAAAAATCGGGACGGGGTGGAAGGTGGGGGTAATAGGAGCCTATATAAGAGAAAGACCCCAAAATCAGGACTGTCCCTATAAAATCGGGACATCTGGTCACCTAATTTTAGGAAACACTATTTCACTAGGAGGGTAGTGAAGCACTGGAATGGGTTACCTAGGGAGGTGGTGGAATCTCTACCCTTAGAGGTTTTTAAGGCCTGGCTTGACAAAGCCTGGCTGGGATGATTTAGTTGGTGTTGGTCCTGCTTTGAGCAGGGGGTTGAACTAGATGACCTCTTGAGGTCTCTTCCAACCCTAATTGTCTATGATTCTAAGATATCAGGAAACATAGTGCCAAATACCACTCTCAGTCATATTGGAGCTCCAAAGAACTCAATGGATTTGCATGTGTATAAATGAGAGTGGAATTTAACCACCACCTCCCCAATACTGTCAATCAGCTTCTCATTAGAATCAAGAGGAATGACTACACCCTCATTCTTTCTTACTTTTACAGTATGTTGGATAAAAGAAAGTCACAAATGTTTAGTATTATAATCAGAAAAGGCACATTTTTGACCATTGGATACCACACAGAGTTTAGAAAGAAGAAACACTGAATGATAAGTAGCTATCTTTTGGAAATCAGCTTTTAACTTACCCTTATTTTATATGTAGGATGTGGAAATCATCTTTTAAGCTGCTCTTATTTTGTATGGAGATTGTGATTATAACCCTCCAGTAGCAAAGGCCTACACTAGACATTTTCTAATTTTTAAGATTGCAACCTAGATATCTAATACCTGGGTTTAAGTGGCATAATGTGAGGAAGAGTTAGATGATAATAGTTACAAGAACAGAATGTTGCTAACGCTTAGACTACACATGTATTTGTGCTGAAATATCACTAAACTTATGTAAACAGATCTAGAATGAAAGTCAAGGAATTTCCCCATTGAACTAAAAACTTGGTGTATTTCCATAAGCCAAATAACATTTTCAGGAAACAAACTCTAAAAATTATTGATGTAGAACAGTTTTATTGCATCAACTGCAGAACTCCACTGAAGAAAACAGAGAGAAGAAACCCTTAGGCCACATTTTCTGTGACCTAATTCTTTCAAGCTTGCATTCTGGCAAATTTTTAGGAATTGACAATATAAATGAACTACAGCTCCCACTGTAATGTTTTCACGGAATCTCTGCATAACTTGCAAACAGCGCACACTGCACCAAGACTATAGTACATAGTTTTTTTGTATAGTTTAATTACTTTTGGATGTAAATGAGCAGAAAAACAATTATCACTCATCCAGCGGGAGAAACAGCTACACTTCTGTAAATTTCTGGTATTCTAATGCTGAGATTGTCAATTCTAAGTTTCAAAGAAGCTGTAATATAAACTGCAAGGCAGTTAATGGTTAGTCTATTAGATTTTGGTGGAACTGCAGTCAAGACAAATGAAGGAAAAAAGAAAAAATAAACAAATACAGTTAAATCCTGATTGGAGCTGCTGGTGCAGAGCTGGACTCAGCTATGAGCTCAGGCCTGTGTCCACTGAAGCTAACGCATTGAGATCAATGGAAGAAGGACCAAGCTCTGTGATTGTGCTAAGCATTTGCTCTTAGTGGATGGAATGTTAGTAGGAACATAGATTAACTTTATCCTAGTGATATAAAATGGTTTTTATATTAGTTCAAGGCAGAACATGCTAATTTCTTCTAGATGAGACTAAATGACAAAACCAACAAATGTAGTTTAAGAAAAATAAACACCATGAATTATATAGTAAAATCATTCACATTTCTTTCATGTGGAAAGTTTCAACTTCCCAGCTTTTGTATGGTCACACCGAGCAACACCTGGTAACACTACAATTAGACTCACATGGCCTGACTGACATGGCCCAAAGGTAGCAGAATCTTCCTGCATCTACCCACCATAAGTAAAGCTGGTAGCGCTGGCTCCTACGTCTCTTCCTGAGGTCCTAGTGTAGGGACAGGGATGGGTGGTGTTCTGACTATTCCCAGCCACAGATACTCCCTTAGATGCAGCTGCCAGCTGTTGTAGATTAGAGCAGCCCCTAACTAGTCTAATGTATGTCTGGGCTGAGGAGGAACCAGCAGAGAATCAAAAAGCTGCAGCCAACTCTGTGATTTCCCTACCCTTTCCTGCACCAAGCAGATCTTTGCTATAGCAAGGAAACTGGCTCTCATTGTTTTTGGTATAAGCCAGCTTTCTTAGGAGTTTATAGTTCTGCTGTTTTAATTCACACTGGCCTGCCTCTGGATGCATGTTCACAGCAGGTGAATCAGTTTAAATTTAATGATGGCTTTAATTGGATAGGCTGCATTTTAGTTTTAGCATATCAAAAATATGCCACCTTCAGAAACTAAAATATTGAGATGGCTTATGCCACTGGAATTTTTTATAACTTGACCTTTTATGAAGTGTAAAAGTGTAAAACAAAATAATATCAGAATATTTCACCCCAATAGTTATTTATAGACAATTCACAATAGTTTATCATCCACATCTATTGCAAGAGATATGGGTTCAGCATCTCATCTGGAAGAGTTTATAAACCCCTGAATGATGAACTCACATTTGAGGCAATAGATATGGACAACAAAACTAATATCAATTGTCCAAAAATACTTATTGTGGTGAAATACTACATAGGCAAATGTTCAATTTTCCACCCACAGTCAGTTAAAATGGAAAGAGAAACATACCTAATGTTATATATGGCAGACTAGCATTTTTAAATAATTCAAATGCCAGAATCCTGCATAATATAGCTTTTCTATTTAAAATAGTGCATAAGGTTTACTGGTAGCATCTTAATAGGGGATAAGTGTTTGGTCAGCTGGTATTTTAAATGTTGTATATATGTTCACTTAGATGTTACAAATGAGTAGCGGAACACTATGTACATTTCAAATATGTTTCATAATGCAGATTATAAATGTGGTCTGGACATCAATTATGCACTCATTGATTCCTTCCTTCCTATTACTTAATCACTGTGGTGCCTAGGCAGCAATACAACTTGATAAAGGATCTTCTGGGTGAATCATAATTCTGTAATTCTATTCATATATTGAAAGACCAAAGGACCCAATGTGATGTCCATGTAGATTTTTTTTTCCTTTTAAATTCCACAGTTAAAAATAGGGGCATTGCGGAAAATCCCTTTGATAAATAATATTAATAGTTTTATGCATAGGAATATTTCTGATGGTAGAAATTGTGACAGGTTGTGGTCTCAATTGCCAATATTATGCAGGTCATACTCAGATATACTTCTCCTTTACCTCTAGCATAAATAGCACCATCTTCCAACTATCCTAATGACTGGCTGAGATCAGCACTTTGATGAAGGACAAGTGCTTGAATCTGAATCTGGGCATGATAGAGATAACATCAGTGGGATGTTTCATCCCATCACCTGAAATGGAGAGTGTCTACTCTCAGATAACCAAAACAGTCTACAACCAGAGGATTCCTTTGGATTCCTCAGTTGTTGCAGTCCTAGGCGCTGACTCCATGGGTGCTCTGGGGCTGGAGCACCCACGGGGAAAAATTGGTGGGTGCTCTGCACCCACTGGCAGCTCCCCACCCCAGCTCACCTCTGCCTCCTCCCCTGAATGCGCTGCTTCTCCCCCTAGCTCCCAGCTTTTGCCACCGCCAAACAGCTGTTTGGTGGTGGCAAGCACTGGGAGGGAAGGGGAGGAGGGGGAACACGGTGCGCTCGGGGAAGAGGCTGGGCCGGGGCGGGGATTTGGGGAAGGGGTACAATAGGGGCAGGGAGGGGGCAGAGTTGGGGTGGGGACTTTGTAGAAGGGGTTGGAATGTGGGCGGGGCAGGGGTGGAGTCGGTGCGGGGCAGGGGGATGCCTACGCTTGCAGGATGCTCTAATATGTAGTTATGCAAAATGCTTTCTTCCACCTGAGACTGGCTAGAAGGCTGTGCCGTATCCTGTTGGACTATGACTTCACCATGGTGATCCACACTTTGGAAACTTCCAGGCTGGATTATTGCAACTCACTTTCCCAAGCTATGAGCACAACAATGTTTTAAAACCTTTTATTATCCCAGAACAGAGTCCACATCCGCAGCAATTATCAGCCTCACCCTATTGTTCCCCACCCCACTAGATGGGATCCCCACTGAATTCCAGGCCAAAGACACATCAGTCCTAAGCGCTTCATGGAATTGTCTTTAGGAAGTTTAAAGAACATCTTCCTGTCTGTGATGACAATCTCCCTCAGCTGCTACATTTCTCATTAACTATGAACTCAACTATTAACTCAAGGGTGAACCTCATGAAAGCAGGAGACAGGGCTCTTTTAGAAACAGGACAAAAGTTTTGGAACTCACTACCAGAAGACATTACAATGACCACAAATCAAGTAACAAAGCAGAAAACTCCCTTCTCGAACTGAGAGTTTCCCACAGACACAACTAAAAGCAGTAAAGAAGAGGAAAGAAGGAGCTATAAAAGGGGGAAAAAAAAGAGTGATGGCATGAGACCACTGGCCTATTGTGATTTTGGTTATTTATTCTTTAGAAAGCACTCAAATACTATCTATCTATACACTATAAATAGTTTTGTTGGGATATTGGCTTAATAGACAGCTACACAGTTTCTCTTTTTTCATATTTACATTTAAATAACTGACATTAAGTAATAAATGTTTTGCGGTTGTTACTATAATCACAATTGATTGCAATGGCTTCCAAAAAAGGGAAATGCTGCAAGTTTAGGAAAATGTGCTGTTTAAAATGCATGTCTATAGTACTTTGTATTTGTAATAAGATATGGGTTACAACTGTGTAATTAACTGACTGGCAATTATAAAGCTTGAAATTAAGTGAAGGCTGTTTATTTAACTGTTGCATTTTAGTACGTTTTTGTAGGGCAAATCAACAATAACATGGAGGGTGTGGAATCGGAACCTCAGAAGCAGGGTCTAATCGGTATGCTGATCTGTGCCTCGGTTTTGTTCTCTTGAGTTATGTGCATTTTCCACTTTTGCATCTAACAAAATCTCTGAAAAAATGTAAGAACAAACTTTCAGAATGTTCTTCACAAAATGAAAGGCCAGATCCACAGCTGGTGTAAAGCAGCTTCATTGGAGCTACACCAATTTATACCCCCTGAAGACCTTGCCCAGAATTTTCAAAGCATTCTACCTCTAATTATTAATTACCAAAATAAAAGCAATAGTCCTTATCAAACCTAATTAAATTCATTATTTTCGGAAGTCATAATGTGCATTCTATGTTCTTAATGGCATTTGGAAAAACTTAAAAAACTGTGCAGGAAGTTGAGGTCTTAGAGTATGGAGATCAAGTCCTGATCTACAGAGGTGGATCTGAAGTCCAGCATTCACATAGGGCTTGTTGGCTTAGCAGCAGAGTAATGTTTTTTGGGGACACCTTACAATAGCTAATGTGTAGTATTCAGTTTGGCTTCAGAGAGAGAAGAAGGGTATTCATGTGCAGGAGAAAATGAACTTTTTGGATAGGCAGACCATGGATGCAGAAAAAAAGCCCACAGTTTGATGCTATGTGTCTCCCTGCAGCAATATGTATAGTAAATACAATTTATTCTCATTGGTCTGATTCTACATACCTCACTCATATTAAGATGCATTTAGAAATGCAAGGAGTCACATTTTAAACCAATGGGACTCTTCATGTGAGTGATAAGAAGGGTGATGGTAAGCATGTGCCCCTTAGAGGTGGCTAATGACAATGTAAGAGAGTGGATGAGCTCTTCCCTGCCATCTGTTGATGAACTCGGGGAGAAGACCTCAGGAGCAGACTGTATTTGCGTAGACACATCTACTTTGCCTTGGTGATCAGCTGGCAGCCCTACCTGGCCAAGGTGATCAACTTTGCCTGGTTTGTGTTAAAATTCACCTAAGCCTTGGATGAAGGAGTAATAAAATGTTGTTATCTTTATTGCCTGACTAAAGGGAAGCAAAATTGTTGCTGTATTGTCCCAAATTAATGCTGTGTTCCCTCTCCTCTTAATAAATGTTTTCTTTTGTTATACACAGACTCAATGTTTGCAAGTAGGGAAGGAAGCATTGCCTTTTAGAGGCACCAGGTCTGCTGGTGTGTTTTCCCCAGGTTTTGGGGCAGGTGCTTGAGTTTTGTATTGTTAAGAGGAACCCGGTCCTTGTTGCTGCCAACATACTTGACAGAAGGGTTACAATACAAAGAAGAGCTGCTTTTGTGAAGGGACCTGTAATAAATGAGTAAGGAAGAGGTCCCTCCTAACTTGAAGATGTTGGTGTCAAATTCTATTCACGTATACGTGCATGGGATTCCTGTTATAGTTAGTGGGAGGTGCAAACACCAGCACAAATAAAATTGAGGCATACTGATCTATGACAAGGCAGTTAATACTTTTGAATGACATTTGTGTAATCTATTTAATGCCATATAGCTACTAAATTGACTTCAATGGAATTTGCACATTTGGATCCAAGTGCAGAATTTGGCCATTTGAATGTAAATCCTCACTTATACTCCAACTCTACATTTTAATGGTTTTTTTATCCCTATCTTTCTTAATTGTACCAGTACACTAGTTAGTTGCACTATATTTTATGGGGAAAAACCATAGTCAGGCTATATTGTTTTGTCTTGAGGATAAATTTAAGATTTTATTAGCAAGCAAGAAAGAAAAAGATATCCAAAACTCTTCTCTTCACAAAGATGTTATCAGCTGCAGACATGCCTTTCAAATGCTCCAGCAGAATTTGATGTAATTTTTGTTAGTATGGTACCCATCATTGCTTTATGCTGAACAATTAAACTGGTTAAATACATTGGTTCTCTGTGTATAAGGAAATGAAAAGTACACTCTCAGCAAGTTTGTTAGATTTAATTGAATTTAGAGTGCATGCGAGAAATGAGGTCTCCTTCCTTTTTCTAAATTAGTAGATCATAAGGTTAGCTCAAGCAGAGCTCAACTTTCATACAGTATTTGGATTATGTAGCATCACTTTCGAATGTCTTATTTTACTTTGTTTTTATAATTATAGAGTTTCTTGCCAGCATTTAACAATGCTTTTATTTTGATTGATGCTGTTTTCTGAATGTCTCTCTTGATAGATTACATGTTTTTGAAGCCTACATTGTATGTGATCTAAAACAGGGATCTGAACAAATAAATCTATGTCTTTTGTGTCTCCTCAATCCCTCATCCAATGTAATGGCCCCTAACTAAAACCCCAGTTTCAAAATGCCCTGAAGTCCAGCATGATTGGATCCAGATCTGACAACATACATAGGCTGGCATACCCTCATATTTATAATAGCTCCTACACAATTATCCCTTTTCCTGATCATTTGGCAGCAGATTTTGGTCAATGTGCATTATTAACTCCTACAACCCTCATTAATATGACTGCCAGGGTTTCTTCCTGCACTCAGTGGCTCTAGTTAGTTGACACTGGCATAAAGACAAGCAAAACCTCAGAAAAATGTCAAGCAAGAGGCCAAGTGGAAAGCACAGCATCCCCTCTAAAATCAGTCAGTCCAGGAAAAGAATAATAGTTAAGCATTTCTCTCTTTCAGCCAAAGCCCTGGAGATTAATAAAACACACAAAATGAGTCACTAAGAAGACTGCTCAACTAACCCTGAAGATTTTCAAAAGACACAAGATGAAGATCATCCACATTTATTCCGCAAGCACACAGCACCCATATGATGAAATCAGTAGTTTGTATGAAAAGTTAAATCATCTTCTGGATGAAGGATGGACATGGTTCAATAAGATTATAGGAGACTTCTAGACTGAAATTGATATAAAGACAAAGTTGAAAGAAAGAAAGAAAAGTGCACATTAAGTTGATGCACTAACTAGCCATTTACATTCTAAATGAAATACATTTGCTGGTAACATTCCTGTTCCCATTTATTCACTTTACAAAATCATCACACAATTTGCCACAATCCATCATGATTGGCAGCTTGTGCTCAGGTGGAGCCTGGAACTGCAAAACTACTGTATAAAAGAAAGGTCGCATGGCACTTGCCTATATTCTGTCTCTTTCAAGCCACATTGCATAGTCTTTCATTTGACCAACCACTGAATTCATTCATAAAGCAAGAAAAATGTAAATAATAATGAAAAGACAAATGAAAACTGGAATGGGACTAAGCACTTCAAACAGAAAATTTCTTTTGGAGTTTGTTGAAGGTAGAGGAATGATTAACATATTTTTAAGAAGAAATAACTACAAAAACAAAGAAGTTCACTGACTGAGACTTTGCAGCACTTATGAGAGAATCAGAGAACCTCTTCTTTGCTTCATGTACGGCCTTTCCATTAGGATCCAAACAGTCTTTATGACACAAGCTTCAGCTTGAGATTTCTGCCACCTGCTCTCTAACTTCCCTCCTGTTTTGTTTGTTGCAGGACACCTGTAAACCCAGGTGATACGGGAACGGAGCCAGAGAAGGAGGCCTGTAGAAAGCACCCAACTGATGGCTGAAGATAAAAAGATGATTATAGAATCCTACCAAAAGCTCAATGGAGTGATCTGTCAAATAAACCATATCTTCACTTAGGACCTTCTGGAAGTACTCTCATTCCATTAACCTCTGTGGACAGTCTATCAAAACAGAATCCGGTCCCTAATAGGGAGATGTATTTCATGAGGTAATGATTGGTCCATGATTTAGGCAAAATTTCTTACAGTCTGACCTCCAATCTCAGCCCAAAAACTAGATCAAAAGTGTGACCAACCACGTGAGCAGAGCCAGTAATCCCCTGGGACAGTCTCATAGTCATTATGGTAGCCATAAAATCCTTACAAAAGCACTTTAAATAGTATTCCAGGTAAAACATAAGCAATTAGTTACTTAGTTCAGACCACAGCCATTAAATTCATTAAATTTATGAATCAAATTACTGTCCACAAGTCAAATCAGAGGTAATCAAAATGTCATTAGACAGCAAGGCCCTGATTCAGGAAAGCACTTGAGCATGCGTTTAAGTTTATCCCTGTTCAGGAAACTACTTAAGTATGCACTTAACTTTAAATATGTGCTTACGTCCCATTGAAGTTGACAGGACTTAAGCATGTGATTATATTCTTTTTCTGAATTAAGGTGCTTTCCTGAATCAGAGCCTAAATGTCCATGATTCAGATTATAGAATTTGTTAAATTAAATTAGAAAATCTAATGTTAAACACTGAAACATTTTAACATCCCTGTTCATTCAGGGTCACATCCTGTTACTGATTTTTGCATGTTAGTTTTCTTTTACATTTCAGATGTATATGATATGAATTTCAGTGAATTGAAACAAAGATGATACAACTAATTTGTGCTTATCTCATGCCGGTGCTAGCAATTCCTCTAACAGGCAAAAACGTGTAGTAGCTTAGTTAACACATCACACACATCAGATGTGTCACATTCTTTGCATGCCACAAAATATTGCATTCCCTGCTCCTTTTGTTTGTAATCTAGCTTCTTAGTCACAGTAAACCTGACTTGATGGATGGCTCAGCAGTGAAGGTACATGATCTTTGGTTTGTATATCTATCTTTTGGAAAGCACTGTTTGGGATAATCGATTATGTAACAATCTTTGGATGAACTGTGTGACCCTGGTCCTCCAACAAAAACATAAATGTACTTTAGATGGGGTAGTCCCAATTTGTTTGCATTCACATAAGTTGATAGGATCATGGTCTGTGTTTGCCAGCTGGAACAACGCATCTTAAAAGTAAGAACACACATAGAAACTATAACCCCAGATATCAGACACATCACTGGCTTGAACAGGGAGAGTGCAGATCTGAACAATCCTCTCAGAGCCAGATCTAAACAGAAGACAGAGGAGGATTTAAAGTGGGATCCAGTGTGCTTCTTAAGATCGAGAGATTCACAGGCAATTAGCAAATAGACTTGTGCATCTCTCTAACAGAGCTTTAACCTAACTTACATCTGAAATTGAAAGGCAAATACAATATTTTAAAGGATTTTAGATCCAGTACCAAATTATGAAACAAACATTTTTAAAGCACTTTGTGGCATTAGAAAATGTACTCCTTATGGGAAACAATTCCATTAAATAAACCTGATTTTCCACAAGTTATGGGCAATCTAGACTAGGGGCTTGTCTATGTTTACAGTGTCACTGTAGCGCTTAGTGAAGACACTACCTATGCCGACAGGAAAGCTTCTCTGTTCAGTATAGGCATTTCACCTCCCTGAGAGGTGGTGGCTATGTTAACAGGAGAAGCCCTTCTGTCAACACAGCGCCATCTACACTGAGAGTAAGGTCGGTGTAACTGCGTTACTCAGGGGTGTGGATTTGCCACAACCCTGAGGCCTGGTCTACACTAGGAGTTTATGTCAAATTTAGCAGCGTTAATTCGATTTAACCATGCAACCGTCCACACCAGGAAGCTAATTAGTTCAACCTAGAGGGTTCTTTAGTTCGAATTCGGTACTCCACCCCGACGAGGGGAGTAGCGCTAAATTCGACATGACTATGTCGAGTTAGCCTATGTGTGGATGGAAATCGACCTTAGTAGCTCCGGAAGCTATCCCACAGTGCATCACTGTGTTGACGCTCTGGACAGCAGTCCGAGCTCAGATGTTCTGATCAGCCATACAGGAAAAGCCCCGGGAAAATTTGAATTCCTTTTCCTGTCTGGCCAGTTTGAATCTCAATTCCTGGTTGGACATCGGGGCGAGCTCAGCAGCACCGGCAACGATGCAGAGCTCTCCGGGAGAGGGGTCCATGCAATCTCAGAGTAGAAAGAGGGCCCCAGCATGGACTGACCGGGAAGTCTTGGATCTGATCGCTGTGTGGGGCGATGAGTCTGTGCTTTCGGAGCTGTGCTCCAAAAAACGGAATGCAAAGACCTACGAGAAGGTCTCCAAAGCCATGGCACTCAGAGGATACAGCCGGGATGCAATGCAGTGCCGCGTGAAAATCAAGGACCTGAGACAAGGCTATCAAAAAATCAAAGCGGCAAACGGACGCTCCGGAGCCCAGCCCCAGATATGCCGCTTCTACGAGGCACTGCATGCCATTCTCAGTGCGTCTGCCACCACTGCCCCACCAGTGACTGTGGACTCTGAGGATGGGATAGTGTCGACGGGCAGTTCCTCGGCGATGTTCGCGGATGGCGAAGATGAGGAAGGGTTTGTGGAGGACGAGGCAGGCGACAGCGCTTACAATACTGCTTTCCCTGACAGCCAGGATCTCTTCATCACCCTCACGGAGATCCCCTACCAACCCTCCCCGGCTGTTAACCCGGACTCTGAATCAGGGGAAGGATCAGTCGGTAAGTGCTATAAACATGTAAACATTTATTTTTTTAAAAACAGGAATAAAAACTATATGAAAAGAAGGTCAATGCATATGGGGATAGAACAGAAATCCTCTTGGGAGAGTTCCACGAAGCTCTCATAGAGGTACTCGAAAAGCCTCCGCAGGAGGTTCCTGGGGAGAGGTGCCTTATTGGGTGCTCCGTGGAAGCACACTCTTCCGCGCCAGGCTATCCTCACATACAGTGGGAGCATTGCCTCGATGAGCATGGCAGCATAGGGCCCTGGTCTGTGCAGGGTTTCATGCAGCATGCGCTCTCTGTCTCTCTTAGTGACCCGGCTCAGGGTGATCTCGCTCGGCGACTGCTGCATCTAATTAGGGGAATTAGTGTAATGTTACTATTGGGAATGCTTCACTTTTCCTTTGCATAACAATAAGCGTCGCTTAACAGCCACGTGGTGGAGGCTGCAGAGGGGAAGCATACAGGGATCGTTCCCGGGGACAGCCGCAAGGGGGTGGAACAGGGTCAGAGTTTATGCTTTCCAGATTGCCTGCAGCAGGAGGGCACTGCTATACATTAACTTTTAAGCAGCCTAAAGTTTACGGCTTACCAGGCCTGGCTGCTACACGGATTCTGCTGTCCTGCCCCGCTTGTCTGATCTCCAGTGCAAGACCCCAGGCAATGAAAGCGAATACCGAAAATTCGAACTTGTCCTGAGAGCGCATGAGATAGGTGCCGTGTATGGTCTTGTTCACAGAAACAGAATAGACTGTGTTCAGTGTTCGCAAAAATGTATCTTTGCAAGGAAATCACTTCCTTTTTCCCATCACACAGCTGCGGCTGTTTCCCGACCTGCCCCGGCATCCCCCTCACAGAGGCTGGCGCAGATTAGGCGGCGAAAGAAAAAGTCTCGGGACGAGATGTTCGCTGAACTGATGGCCTGCTCCAGAGCCGAGGCGGCCCAGCAGAGCCAGTGGAGGGAGACCCTCTCTCAGCAGCAGCGCTCACACAGCGAACGGCAGGAAGACCAGCAGGCGACTCAAACGCTGCTTGGCCTAATGAGGGAGCAAACGGACACGCTCCGGCACCTTGTGGATGTTCTGCAGGACCGCAGGCAGGAGGAGAGAGCCCCCCTGCACTGTATCTGCAACCGCCCTCCCCCACCACAAAGTCCTGTCCCCCCCTCACCCAAAATCACAAGAAGGAGGGGCGCTAGGGGCCGTGAAAACTGTCACTCCACCCCAGCAGAGCGCTCATGTACCAAACAGCTCTCATTCCCTAAAGTATGAGAATTGCTTCCCTTCCTGGCTCACCCAATCCCAAATCCCAGTTTCATCCCCCAACTGTGTAGTTGAGTATTAAAAATAGTTTGCTGTTAATTACTGTTTCCGTCATGTTTCTTTGCAGAAGACTTTGTGTGAAGGGGGGGAGGGGTTTGTTAATTGCATAGGACAGCCACCATTACCAGGGTACATACATGGGGGCAGGATCAACAGCAGGTCACACACAGAGTGCAGTCACTAGGCACCCGGGTCACTCTGGGAGGTGTCTGCTGCCCCAGGTCAGTCTGGGAGGTGTATGCTGCCCCAGGGTCCGAGCGCATGGCATCCACAAATGGCAAGGCAGGCTGCCCTTACCATGCCCTTCCACCCTAGCCATGAGCCTCTCCGATGCCCTGAGCCCCAGCCAGAGCCATCATCCCCCTACACCTACTCACCCTTCCCACACACCCCTCACCCCTTCCTGCAAACCCACCCCTTCCTGCACACCCTCCTGTAACCGTCCTCCCCCCAGAGACCGCTGTAGGAGCAGGAGCCTGTCATTCCTCGAGTGTAGAAGCGGTCTGTACGTCACTGCACACCGTACCCACCACAGTCTGCATCCCTGTTTGAACCCTTTAACGCAAATTCGTTAGTAAAGAAAACTTTGTTAATTAAAAATGTTCCAATAACTTTATTTTTAAACGTCTGTTGGAAGGGGGGAAACCTGGTGAACGGGGTATGTAACTGCTGAAAAAAGTCAATAGTAACTGAAACAGGGGCAGGTTCAGCTTCTCTGTAAAGAGACTGGACAGTCATAGGTTACCCTGCTCTCTGAGGAACCTAGCTTTCAAAGCCTCCTGGATGCACAGCGCTTCCTGCTGGGCTCTTCTAATCGCACCGGTGTCTGGCTGAGCGTAATCAGCAGCCAGGCGATTTGCCTCAACCTCCCATCCCGCCATAAAGGTCTCCCCCTTGCTCTCACAGAGATTGTGGAGCACACAGCAAGCTGCAATAACAATGGGGATATTGGTTTCGCTGAGATCCGAGCGAGTCAGTAAGCTCCTCCATCTCCCCTTGAGACGTCCGAAAGCACACTCCACCACCATTCTGCACTTGCTCAGCCGGTAGTTGAAGAGCTCCTTGTCACTGTCCAAGGTGCCTGTATAGGGCTTTATGAGCCAGGGCATTAGCGGGTAGGCTGGGTCCCCGAGGATCACTGTAGGCATCTCCACATCCCCAACAGTTATTTTGTGGTCCGGGAAGAAACTACCTTCCTGCAGGCGTCTAAACAGACAAGAGTTCCTGAAAACACGCGCGTCATGAACCTTGCCCGGCCACCCGACGTAGATGTTGGTAAAACATCCCCTATGGTCCACCAGTGCTTGCAGCACCATTGAAAAATAGCCCTTTCAGTTAATATACTGGCTGGCCTGGTGGGCCGGTCCCAGGATAGGGATGTGAGTGCCATCTATAGCCCCACCGCAGTTTGGGAATCCCATCGCGGCGAAGCCATCTATGACAACCTGGACGTTTCCCAGGGTCACTACCTTTGAGAGCAGTAGCTCAACGATTGCGTGGGCTACTTGCATCACAGCAACCCCCATGGTAGATTTGCCCACGCCAAAGTGGTTCGCTACTGACCGGTAGCCGTCTGGTGTTGCAAGTTTCCAGAGGGCTATGGCCACTCGCTTCTGCACACTCAGGGCTGCTCGCATCCGGGTGTCCTGGCGCTTCAGGGCAGGGGACAGCAAGTCACACAGTTCAAGGAAAGTGCCCTTATGCATCCTGAAGTTTCGCAACCACTGTGATTCATCCCAGACCTGCAGCACTATGCGGTCCCACCAGTCCATGCTTGTTTCCCGGGCCCAGAATCGCCGTCCCATAGCATGAACATGACCCATTGCCACCATGATCTCCGCGGCGCGGGATCCCGTGCTTTGTGAGAGGTCTGTGCCACTGTGACACTTCATGTCCTCACCGCGCTGCTGGAGCCTCCAAGCCCGATTTCTCAGCAGCTGACTGTGGAAGAGGTGGATGATAAGGTGCGAGGAGTTGACAACGGCCATAAGTGCAGTGATGATCGCAGTGGGCTCCATGCTCGCAGTGCTGTGGCGTCCGTGCTGTCACTGACCAGAAAAGTGCGCTAACAGATTTCCCGCCGGCGCTTTCAGGGAGGGAGGGCAGGAGTGACGGTTGAATGACGACAGTTACCCAAAACCACCCTCGACACATTTTTCCCCCCAGCAGGCATTGGGGGCTCTACCCAGCATTCCAATGGGAAGCGGGGACTGCGGGAACTGTGGGATAGCTGCCCAGAATGCACCGCTTCCAATGTCGACGCTTGCCCCGTTAGTGTGGACTCACAAAGTCGAATTAGTGTCCTTAGTGTGGATACACAAATTCGACTTCATAAGGTCGAATCCACAAATTCGACCTAAGTTAAATCGAACTACTCTTGTAGTGTAGACATACCCTGAGTGATGTAGTTATACCAACATAAGTAGTGGAGACCAGGGCTCGAGCTTGATCCTACAAACATATACCCACATGGTTGGTTCCAATGAGTTAAGATGGAATACTTCACAGGAGTAAGCGTTTGCAAGACAAGCCTCCTTTATTATGCAGGAGTCAATACTCCCAACTTCTAAACCTGAAGAACATATAGTGAAATCACAGAATATTACTAAAATTCAAGCCAACAGGAATTAAATCTTTTGTAATGAATGAATGCAATTTTGTAATGAAAATAAACAAAGGTTATAAATACAGAAATTGATATGCAGATGGTGATGCATACGTGAATTAATTTCTATAGACACTTGTAAACTTCTAATATACTTCTGAAAAGAAAAAAAGAGAAAATAGACTAGTCTATCATATAAAGTTAGAGCCAAACTTTGACCTCAAATATGTCCACATAACTCTCTTTAAAGCAAACAAGAATTGTGCACCTATGTCTGAAGGAAGAAATTACCCCTTTCAAAATCTCAGTTTGTGGGTACATAACCACAGGTCCCTTAAGGGGCCCAATTTTCACTGTAATGATTTTTCGGTTGCTCCCTAAAACTGAAGCATTCAAAATCATGTATTAAAGGAAAGGCTTTATTTGCTTAAAGATTTAAAAACCCCACAACATTTTTAGGACATTATCATACAAATGATTTACCAATGGCTTGTACTGATTCAAAGAAACAGGTTGTTTTCTATATGTACAAAGCTATTCAGAATGTAAAAAATGTAACACCAGGGAAAATTAAACAATGTGATGGTGGTTAATACAAAAGCCACATAGATAAAAATTATGGGCCACAAGCTATAGCTTGCATTTCCCCGGTCAGAATGAAATGATGTAATTGCTTGGATGATACCTATCCTATCACAATTTCTGTATTAATTTTCCTTTGCTTCTTTTTAAACTGCATTTCCTTCTCATGTATGCTAAAATCCTATATCAATATATATATATTAAAAATCTTAGCATACAAGTTGTTACTGAACCTTTTGTAGAAAATATATTTTAGAAAGTTTTATTCCTGTTAGAATTAATCACTGGGGGCTTAATTCCCATGGAAGTCAGTGTGATTACTCAGCTAGTTAAGTACTAGCCTGAGTTTAAGGGACTATTATTATACTTTTTACGGTTTTGTAAAATAAAAAAAGATTTTATTTTATAACCGATTGCACCAGCCTAAGCACATTATTTGTGTGGTGTGCACGGTCCTATCCACGGTCCGCTTCCGGCGAAAGCGTTGCACTGTAGCTATTCCTTCCTATAGCTATCCCATAGTTCCCCTCCCCCCCCCCCCCCTTGGAACTCCGGATTGAGATCCCAGATGGGGGCAAAAAAAAATTGTTTGGGGTGGTTGGGGTAAAATGTCGTCAGTCACTCTTTCTCTGGAAAAAAACGGCAGAGACAAGCATTTCGCTTTTTTTCCTGGTTTCCCTGGTTTTGCCTTTGTGACTCTCATGTGTGTGTGTACTAGCCACAGAGGAGCAGCAGCAGCGCAGCCACACAGAGAATGCTTTTTTTGCTTTTGACAGACAGCAGAGATGGTAGTCATCTGCACCACCCCAACCCCTTCCATAAATTGGAACTAAGATGATCATATTCACAGGGTGTTGACCCCACCTTTCCCAGCCTTTCTGGGCTACCGTCTGGGCTACCCCCTTAGCCCCTATATGATGAAGTAATAAAGAAATGAATAAATAAAAACATGGTGACTTGTTAGTGAGAAATGAGTGGGCAAGGCAGCCTCCAGCTTATGATATAGACAGGACACACAGCATTGTGTGTGTAGAGAGAAGCCCAGCATCCTCCGCTAGTCAACTGAATCTGTTACACACTGAAGGGGGGGGCTGATGGGATGATGGTTACCAGCCATACTGCACCCACACCAAAAAAAAAAAGGGCCAGGCACCCCCTTTGATCGACCTGGATGCTAGTCAGCATGGGTTACTGCCCCATGCCCCATAGGCTGATGACGAGGGCGGGTACCAGTCCTTTTGTACCATCAGCCACCGCGGGGGGGGGAGGTTGATGTTATTGGCTGGCATTGTGTCTGTCTGCTGCAGCATTCAGTAAAGAAGGGGTGACATGTAAAAGAGTCAAGTTTTTTTTTTTTTTTCTTCGGGGGGGTGGGTGGGGGTGGGGGGGTAGAAGTGCAATGCCCCTGACCCACCATGGACGACACTGTGTTTGACCTTAGAAGCATTTGGGAGCAGCCAAGAATGCAAATACTTTTCGGAGGCTGCAGGAAGACTGCTCATTTTTTTCTCTGGCTTTTTTCGTTACGCTCAGCTGCGTCAGTGCTGAGTCCTCCTGCTATGTCTCTTGTCTGATTTTTTTTCTTCAAATTCTTCTCTTTCTGTATCGGAGCTGATATGATAGAGCGCTGATTGCCCTTACAGCGATCACATCACATCCGCATCCGCTGCGGTCTTCTTTTTTTTTTGATTTTTTCTGCACGCACACCCGTGCTGATCGGAGAGCTCCACGCTGGGCAAACAAAAATATTCAAAAGTTCGGGCTTTTTTGTCTACTACCTGACTGCTGCATCCTGTTCAGATTTTGGTCCGGGTGCGCACTGCTGGCTCACTCCCTGAGGGCTCGGAGGCCAATACCGATCAGCAGCCCACACTAACCCTAATCCGATATGTTAATACCCATAGCGTTATACTCCTCGTTAGGGAGAGGGACAGTAACCGGTTTAGAGAGAAGCAAAAATCGATATATGGCCTCCCTGTGTAGTGGATTTGTGTTGTTAAATCGGTTTTACGCTCCTAAAACCGGTTTAAACGCCTAGTGTAGACCAGGCTTATGTGTTTTGTTGGCTCATGCTCATCACTTTGCAGGATTGTGCCCTATCAATTAAAAAGTAATTGAAAACAGAGTTAACTAGGTCTCAAACTAGGGACTGACTACGAGACTGAATTCCTTACACATCACATGTATTAGAGAATGAAATTAATTTTGGATTAAAAATGGCTCAAGCCAAATCCCTGGATCTGAACACCCCATTTTGAGGAAAAGAGCATTTCAAAATTCAGATCTGGATCTGAATTTCACAGCTGGACCTCTCTATAATGAATCAATCCAAAACATAGGACTGGAACAACGCTGAACTTTGGGGTGTTTGAAATTTGGATCTAGATCTAAAATTTGTGCCTAGAATCTATCTCTAATTTTAACAGGAGTTTGTTTATATACTACTTAGGATCTGATCAGACGTTATCACATTCAATTTTTTTAAGAACCCAGATATAGTCAAAGCATGATCAGGAAATGTAATACAGTAACATCATAATGGTGATGACCCATCATGTAGCAGGAAAGGAACAGCAATTAAGTTTCTGATCCAAGTACTTGTGTTTTAGGGTGATCGGAAAAAAGGTTAGAAAAGTTGAGTCTACAGGTGGGAATAGATAAACCCTTTGTCAGAATTTAGATTATTTAGATCAAACTGAGCCCTTGTATAAATGGGTGCAATTCCAATTATTTCAATCAGGGCTGGCTCCAGGGATTTTTCCACCCCAAGCGACAAGGAAAAAAAACAAACTGCAATCGTGTTCGGCAGCAGCTCCACCGCGCCGATTTCTTCTTTGGCGCCAATTCGGCGGCAGGTCCTTCCCTCCAAGAGGGACCGAGGGACTCGCTGCCAAAGAGCACGACTTCCCCTTGGCTGTCCCAAGCACCTGATTGCTGAGCTGGTGCCTGGAGCCGGCCCTGATTTCAATGCCTGCTTCTATTAGGTCTCAATTGCTCCTTTGTCTTCAAATGAACACTTTCTCTAAACTTTTTCCTTGTTACAAACACACGTAGGCTTTCCTAAAATATATCCAAGTGCTAATACCTGCAAAATTGTCTAAATTTTTATTAAACCTCTGATTCATTGGAAACAGATCTGTAGCAAACCTTGAATATCCCTCTAAAACTGCCAGAGCTGCAAAAAATTTAGAATGTCTAGAAATGCATTTCTCCAGGTTTATTTTTTTAGTATTCATAAACTCATTGAAAGCTGATCTGTATTTTGTTAAAGTCAGATTTTGCCATATGTTAACTTTTCTATTACCATAATCTCCTTTTCCAGGTACTTTTCAGGTCTTACGATTTCCTGTTGGATGGACTTTCATTCTTTTGGAGTGGTGGCATTTTTCATAAACTATGAAATCTTTTCAGACAGAAGTGTTTTTATCTTGTTTCCCCCATTTGGCGGCACTCTTGCTGCTTTCTTCACTTCTTTCATGTTTTTTGGTTTCCTGGGTGTTTTCACTAGTTTTTTAAGTCATCTCTAATTATCTTTCACTAATGACTTTTCTATCAGCACTTTTAGATTATTTTATGACTAATAAAATATTATTTCCAAAACAGTCTCCTGGAAATTTTATGGCAACTCACTGATTTCTACATTAAAATTTAAAAATCTTTACTCATACATTAGTTCATAAATCCAATAATCACCGTTTTGTGACAACCAACTTGGAAATGTCTAGCCACTTAGCCCAAAGGAATTCTTTTTTAAGAGTTCTGATTTCTTTGGGCCTCTAGTCCATTTTTTTCCAAAGATCTTCCATTCACTACAAAAGTGCTCTCTTATTTCTTCCTACTATTTTCTTCCCTTGAGACTTTCATTGTGATCATCTCTGTTTACAATGGTGTCAATGTTGACAAATGACACATCAGTAGTGGCAAATACTGTCACAGTTTGTAGCTATGCCGTAAAGAGTAGGATCTTAGCATGTGAGATGACAGCTTGGGGATTACAATATAGGAAAAAACAACCTTTTAAAACTTTGAATAGAAACCACAATACACTCTAATTTACTGTAGAATAATTGAGTTTGTGTCTATTCTTCATTCTTATCAAACACTATTATTAATTATTTTGGAAACTTTCATGCAATTAAAGCATACCTCTTTTCTACCTGAAAACAAAAATATCCTAATTTTTCTAATAACAGTTTTGATGCTAGTAACTTGTGGCTTGTTTAATTCAGAAGCAACAACTTCATATAAATAATAATATTTATATGTAAAAGAGCACATATTATTTTATATCTTTATCTCTAATTTTAATTAATTGCCTATAGAAAACAACTTGATAATTTACCTGTAAATAGTATATTTGTTTAGAGATTCTAAGATACATACAGTAACACAATAACTAGCTTACTTCCTCAAAATCATGGTCAGAAAGAAAGCAAAATGACATTTTTACATGTTAATGAAAAATATACGTGACAGAACACAGTAATATGGTAGAGCAGAATCTGTTAAATGCAAAGCCCTTAAGCACTGAGAATGTCAATTAATTAATAGCTATTGCGCTGGTACAATCTTCATTACTGGGCAATCAATAATCTTAATTTTTTTGCTTTTTAATACTTGAATATGAAATGGTTTAAAAGTAAATGCATTTTAAGACATGTTTTGGTAAAGTCAATAAGTAGCTATTCTGCTGTCCTGTTCTATCTCTCTTTAATTCACCACAATTGTGTTATGCTTCATTAGCTTCCATTTTATTATACAAGACAGTGAAATTTATCATGAGCACACATTAAATGGTGTGACTGCAGTTTCCTGCAATGGGCAATGTAATGATTAAAAAATGTGTCTATAACCTTATGGCCAGTTGGAAAGATGCCACTAATATTTCAGAAATAATAGTCTTGGATGATGTGTTATTAGGGGGTTGTCATTTATATTCCCTGTGGTAGAAATTGCATATGTGGAAGGAAAGAAAGTGTCATATGATTAGCATTTGCAAATATAACTTGCCTCATACCAACCAACTGGCTTCACTTCCCTTTTCAGAAGAACAAAAGAAGATCAATGCTGATTTGGCTAGATCACACCTCTTTCATTTGAAAAAGAAGAGGCCTGGATCCTGAACTCCTTATGTTTGCCTAAATAAGAAGAGCTTACTCAAACCTGTTCTTTCCTTTGCATTAAACAGAAACTCTGACACAGCTGTAAATAAAATACTGTACTTAGGCTCTATTAATCTGTGCAAGTTTACATTTTACACTCAACATTTGCTGCTGGGAAACCATCCAAATTTATATCATGTTTCCAAGTTAGCTAAGCCTGGCTATTAATAATAAATTTGTGTTGGACTGATACCACTAGGATAATAATGATACTCAAAAATATAAGAGCAAAATTCTCTGTTAGGATTCACATGGCAGAGTTCTACACTAATATCCTTTTCTCCCTCCACAGTCTCCCATTAACATCATTTGGCATTCTGCACATGAAAAGAGAGCAGAATATTAGAGACAATATCCACTAAGGTCTGAGAGTAGAAGCTTGTACTGCTTGTTACAACATAAATACAATTGCAGTAAACTAGTTAATATTAGTCTGGGCATCTAATTTCTCTACGCTAACTCTTGAGGCAAATGAATCTCCTTTAAAAATGTAACTCAGAGTTCATATTTGTAAATTAAATGGGTGAATAATAGTCCACAATAAGAAATAATATTTGACCAACGTTTGTCAGCTTTTGGGGACAGGGATCATCTTTTTGTTCCATTTGTACAGTACCTAGCATAACTAAGTCCTGGCCCACAACTGGGTTCCTAGGTGTTATGGTAATACAAACGAACAAAACCAAACAAACCAATGAATGGAGGAATGTTGATTACAGATGGTTTAAAATGGTACTGGGAAAAACTGTACTGGCACACTAATTCCTTGAAAGCATATGTTCACTCACAAATCACTTAGAAAAATGGGTGGGTGAGGATGAATTGGTTAGGGATACTTGAAGTAAAAAAAAAAGTCTTTTGGAAATCATTCTATAGTCTTCTTCCATAGGAGATATACATGTACCCAAGAACAAAAAATGCACCGTATCTTATTCCAGAACATTACAAAGGCTAATTAATATCGGACATCACATTGATTTTTAGAATGGATTCACACCTTAGCTGGAAATTGGCTTTTTTGCAGGTTAATGGAGCTGGCAAAGCAGTGATTACAGTAGCAGCTACTTATTTCATGAACTGTTAAATGGCTTGGATAATAAATGATGTATATTGTTTCCAAACATGTAAAAGAATAGATTTTCTACATTCTGACAGAATAAGTATTATTTTAATACAGCAACAAAGTCTACTGAGGATGCATGAATCCTATGTGGATAAAAGTGAATGAACTAGATGTGCCAGATTTTATTTTCCACACTAATACCCCTAAAACCACAAAAACTTTTCAACATAGGAGGGACTTTTGTTTATTAATAAAAGAATAGCAATTACCAAAGCATTGTCCTAATTATCATGTACTGCAACCTCCTCTCTGGCCTCCTTGGTACAAATTGCCCCTACTTCAATCTATTCAAAATGGAGCTGCTAAGATCACCTTCCTGACCTGATGTAATGGTCAAATGCTCTTTGAATCCCTCCACTGGCTCCCCATTTTCCACTGCATCAAACTCAAATTTTTTGTCCCCACTTTCAAGATGCTTCATAACTTTGCCCCTCACCACTCATCTATTTTTGTCACTTATTGCCTCACCCCTTGCTTTGCCAGTGATGCCTTGAACATCCATTTGTTTGCTTCTCCTACAAACATCTTTGCTCTTCCAGTGTCAACTTCTGCAGATCATCAAGGTTCTTTGCTGGAGAGAAAGAAACTGTTTATGACATAATGGAGGGGTTTCAATCTTTTTCACAGTATGGATCACATCTCAGTAGAGCAAATGTCTTGTGTCTTCCCTATCAGCCATGATTGTGCAGCTTCCCAGTAGCAACTTCAGCAATTGCTTCATTTGTTGAAGTAACACTGGGGGAGTATTGTTGTGTTTTTAGCTATCTATAGTATGATAAGCGCTTTGTCCTTTTAGAAAAAGTTAATCATGCTATTTCCCTTCCCATCCGTTCTATTCTTCTTTTCCTGCTTCTCCCTAGTCATACTCTTCTTCTGCATCTGGTTCTCGTTTGGGGGACAAGAAAAATATGTTGCCTAGTCTTACAGCCCTCCTTTAAACATGCTGTATGCCTCTGTTTTGTCTTGCTTTCCTGGACATTCCTCTTCTACATGCAGCTCCAGTCCCATTAGCAACTCTTGACCCCTCTTTTGCTGGAATCCCCATTCACATTTGTGCCTTCCGTCCCTTCCTCTCCTGTGTAGTTATGCCCTCTATTGAGGCAGTGGGGCTATATCCTCCTCTTTGTTGCCAGCTGTTTCGACATATGTCCAGCTTCCTCTTTGCAAGTTGGAGGAGCCAAAATCATGCGACCTGCCCACTCTCCACAAACTATTAGCCAGTTTTTCATGGACCACAGTTTCAGAACAGCAGAGGAATCTGTACTTTCCCCTACTTCTGCTTCCTGAAGGATGCCTTCATCTATGGATCTGACTCAGGATGGAATACACAGATGGGAGTACTGTCTCCTCTCTGACAAGTTTCCCCTCTTCGCCTAAATCACTTGTGGGGGCTTCCTGGGCATCTGTATCTACAGTTAAGGAAGGTGAAGGATTGGGGGCCAGCCAGTCTCCACAGCATGCTTCTAAGTTACTGAAGACCAAGTCTGCAGTAAATAATGCAGCTTCTTCCCTGTGCCATGGACCTCTCAACTCCCACTGGTGAAGTGACTGTTGCAAGACCTGTGCTGAGAACAGAGTGCAAGGCCCCATAGCATGGGGGTGGTGACAGTGTAGAAACCTCCTGAGGATGCCCCCAGAGCTAGAGGGACTGGTGAGATTAGGAAGCTGAACACCCAAACTCTTCCATAAGAAGGGGCAAACTCCACCCTCAATGGTACAATTTCAGGCAAACTCTGCACACTGTTATAGGATTAAGCAGATTCTTGATTAAATGTTTTACATAAGAACATAAGAATGGCCGTACCGGGTCAGACCAAAGGTCCATCTAGCCCAGTATCCTGTCTACCGACAGTGGCCAATGCCAGGTGCCCCAGAGGGAGTGAACCTAACAGGCAATGATCAAGTGATCTCTCTCCAGGCATCCATCTCCATCTTCTGACAACGGAGGCTAGAGACACCATTCCTTACCCATCCTGGCTAATAGCCATTTATGGACTTAACCACCATAAATTTATCCAGTTCCCTTTTAAACGCTGTTATAGTCCTAGCCTTCACAACCTCCTCAGGTAAGGAGTTCCACAAGTTGACTGTGCGCTGCGTGAAGGAGACCTTCCTTTTATTTGTTTTAAACCTGCTGCCTATTAATTTCATTTGGTGACCCCTAGTTCTTGTATTATGGGAATAAGTAAATAACTTTTCCTTATCCAATTTCTCCACATCACTCATGATTTTATATACCTCTATCATATCCCCCCTTAGTCTCCTCTTTTCCAAGCTGAAAAGTCCTAGCCTCTTTAATCTTTCCTCATATGGGACCCTCTCCAAACCCCTAATCATTTTAGTTGCCCTTTTCTGAATCTTTTCTAGTGCTAGAATATCTTTTTTGAGATGAGGAGACCACATCTGTACACAGTATTCGAGATGTGGGCGTACCATCGATTTATATAAGGGCAATAATATATTCTCGGTCTTATTCTCTATCCCCTTTTTAATGATTCCTAACATCCTGTTTCCTTTTTTGACCGCCTCTGCACACTGCGTGGACATCTTCAGAGAACTATCCACAATGACTCCAAGATCTTTTTCCTGACTCCTTGTAGCTAAATTAGCCCCCATCATGTTGTATGTATAGTTGGGGTTATTTTTTCCAATGTGCATTACTTTACATTTATCCAGATTAAATTTTCTAATCCATAATAGGTTGCTGAAATCTGGGAAAGTGATTGTTTTGACTCAAAAACACAGGTTAGCCTTCTGGGGGATTATTCTCTCATAGACACCCATGATGGTTGAGTGGGTGGAAAGAAAACTGGAATTGACAGGAAGTTAAATCCTTCCCTAATATAGATGGAGATTAACATCCTTGATGACTGGCTACTAAAAAGAGAAACATGTAATGGGGAAGTTAATTTTATCATTGTTAAAGCTTCAGCTGTTCTTCACAGCTTTGATGATCCTTGTGGCTAAAATAGCTTGTTAACCAAAGCTAAAATGCTGGCTTTCAATGCTGTTACACTACGTTCTTCGGCAAAAGGACTTCCATTTTAGCTGTTCAAGTTCATGATCAAGTTTTACATCAAAATAAAGTATTAGTGTGAGTTGTGGTAGCGCAGAACAGATGCATTGCAAATGAAAGAATACTTCATACTTCATAGTTAAACAGTTACCTGAAGCTATGATAGTCTGTTGCTTTCCCTTCCCCCCAGTTCTGCTTATTCTGATTTAATTCCTAGTTCAATTGGCTTAATCAGTTTATTATAAATATAGTATAATAAGTACAGTATATTCTATGAACCTGATGGTCATTACAGGAAAGAAGCTCTTAGTTGAGTGAGGTGCATTCAGAATGTGACTGTTTACAATTAGTGTCCAAATCAGCAAAGATTCCTAAATAAGCAGTGCAGTAGAGAGTCTACAAGTGAACCAGTCAATAATAATACTTCCATCTAAAAGTCTCAAAGCACTTTACAAAAGTAGTTAACTATTATTCCTGTCTTAAATATTGAGAAATTGAGCCAGAAAGCAGATACAAGACTTGTTCAACGTCGTGCAATATCTAGCTATTTTAGATACTTATATGCCCCCCTCATTATCATAGTATTTGAGCACCTCACAATTTTAATGTATTTATCCTTACAACATACCTATGAAGTATGGAAGTGCTATTAGCTTCACTTTACAAATGAGGAACTAAGGCACAGAAAGGCCAAATTCCTCGACCAACAGGCTCACGCAGTAATTCTGTAGTGGAACAGAGACCAGATCCCAAGTCCTAGGCTACTGCCCTAATGCCCTAGTTCCCTTCCTCTCCAGATTTCAGCTCAGTCTCCTGTACTAACCATAATTATGATCATTTGCAGAGGAAAGGGAACTCACAATTAATTCAAGTTTCAAAGCAAGGAATGGTTTAACCCAAGTTTAAATAGAATACATGGAGACTTTAGACAACATCACATCAAAATTTTGAAAATGACAATTGTTTCTTAGGCAGAGAGACAGAAGGCCAGACAGCCATAAATTCAATCCTAGGTTTTTCTCAGAGAAGTAGATTTAAAACACACAAACCACATAGGGAGCTCATTTCTCTAACGCTTTGTTATTTTTTACCATCAGCTCTTCCCCTGCTGTTGGTTTATATTCCTCCTCACCTCTGTTAAACTGGCTTAGGATGTCAATTAAGTTAATTCGTAATCTCTTACTAGAACTTCTGCTATTCAGTTAGACTAATTACTTGACTGCAGGCAGCCCAAACCTCAAGCAGTTGTTCCCTCCTAAATCCTGGCAATGGCTGCAGGAGTTCCTGCCTACATAAATCATGAACTTAACCCAATTCTTACCAGATATCAAGCAAGGATTATCAACCTTTTATAAAGTGACACTGAAGCAGATTGCTAAAAGTCCAAAACGTGCACTGTTTTAGATCTTTTATTTCCTACAGTACCAACATTACAGAAACACAACCTGCATTCAAGCACAGAATATTGTTTAAACTCATCTACAGTATATGGACGTTTGCAGTAAATCAGCTCTAACCAACACCGACAAATGTCAGTGTGGAAATTAAAGTATAATATATAATAATATTTTCCTTAATGAAAACAACTGGAAAGTTGCTTAAATAGTTGGTCTTTATTCCAAAACTGACTTGCAAAATGAAGCAAGGACACTATTAAAAAACAGCAAAACATTTTTGTTTTCTTTGCAAGACACTCATGAATAGTACTGTGCAGATACATCTCCCTTTATGGCGAGAACTGAATAGTTGAGTTGCAAACATACAAGGACATAGACAGACATCAAAAACACCAAACAAGCAGAGCTAACGGTACAAGAGCCCTTTGTAAAAGAAGTATATTTTATTCATGATAAAATAATCCTGTTCTGTGTGCTGGTTTTGGTTGCTAGAGGTGATAATCTATTTCACTAAATGCAGTTGCAGATATTCTTCATGAAGTTTCTTAAAACGAGGACATATATTCTGATGATTAAATCACAGTTTGCATCAGATTTGTATTGGGCTCCATTACCGATTCTATAAACTCTGACTACTGCATAGGCATATGGACAAGCAGTTTTGATTTAGATCAAAGGGATTTTTTTTAGGCAGGGACCTTCTTTTTTGGCTACCAGTATGCTCTCATTTCCTAAATTAGGGAGAAAATATGAAGTTTGTCTCTAATAATGTGGACATTATTCATAGCTACATGGACAAAGTACAGAACCATTTGGCTAAGGGATCATCTGCAGTGTTTCACTTTGCTACTAGAAAATGTTAAACACGGGTCAGTACCCAAAGGACATTCCCAGTTAATTTATTCAAACAAACATTTCCTTGCTATGAAAAATACTCTTCGTCAAGGATGCATAGTATTTACATGAAAGAGACAATTGGGTTTTGACTGAACTATCAGCAAAACAATGATCATTTCAATCGCTATTTACGATTCATGACTGAGTTCTATTAGTTTAGGTCGGAACTCATTTGAACATAAAAAGAAACAATTTCTGTATTTGAAGACATCATCTGGTTTTGAGAAGCAATAGAAAAAATAATTTTCTCACTTGCAGCTTGAAGAAACTTAGTATTAAACGGCAATTCAGTAAACTATCAAAAATTGTAAATATGCTATGGTTTATCCATATTAAATTTTTCTGATGTTACTTTGCTAAATGAGTCTCTACAGACTGAAGAACATTTTATCAGCAATACTAATTTTATGTATTTGTAATTTTTTTAATATACCTTGGAAAATTAGATATAATCTTATCTTTTTGCGTGTGATGGTAAAAATACTGCCTTCACTTATTTAGTCTTTGAGTAGAAGAGAAATTTCATAATGGAGAAAAGTTAATTAGGACTTGTAGGTCATGAATAAATGCCACAGTTCTTGTACTTTATTAGCTATTTGAAAGCACTTTTCATAATGTATCTGAAATGCTTTCATTGAGCTGTGCACTGACACACTAAACACAGTTCCAATATGTAAACTTTCCACATACAGTAATTTGAACTACTTCCACATAAAATATATATCAGCATTAATTAACAGAGTGGATAGTGTCTGTACATCTGTTAGCCATTAGTCTTTACTTTAATTCATTAGATCTTTATCATTTACCTGAACAACTCATCAGGAACAGGCAAATTGAGACATTAGTTCATTATGTCATCTGCAGGATAGTACAGCCAATAGAAATATTAACCTCTATTGTGTATGCCCAGATTCTACTATGAAACATGAGCCCACAAATTTTGGTCCAAAGGTGGAAATGCTTCCAAATTACCCCATTTATTGTGTATTTGGAATTCTAAAATTATTTGGGTTTGGAACGTGCAGGGGTTAGTGGGATATGGTATATTCCATTACAAACAGTTTCAACTAGCATACAGTTAGGTATTTTTTAATATAAATTGAACTACATTCCCTCAGGTTGCTTTCAAGTAGTGGCCTATTTTATTTTTGACATAGAGTGCTATTGGAGTAGAACAATAAATCTACATGGTCCAGCTGGATGCTGTACTTATTTTTCCCTGATGAGTATAGGTCGTAAATTTAATTTAAAGTGAGATGATTTCTACTGGTTCAACATCATCTTTTATATTTATATCCATCACTGAGGTAATGAAATTTAGGTGGGATATAAAATTTTTCCTGATTAGAAAACATGCTTTAAAATGTTAGCACAAAAGCAATGCAAAGTGTATTGTATACATTAATTCTAAGTCATCTTTTTTGCATTTTCTCCAAAGAAAGTTGAGGTAAACCATCGAATAATCTCACTGTGCACCCCAAAAGCATGCAAAGTGTGGGCATATAAAAATACAGCTTAAAATATTTATTTTGGTATTTTTTGCTCCAATTCCACAACTGCACCCTTGGGGATAGACTCCCGGAGCTCATCTCTCCATAGTTGTGTCTGTACAATGCAGTTGCAAGATAGTGATTTTAGATTCAATTAAAAGTGGCGGCAATGATGGGAAGAAGGCTTTCAGGAAAGAAAATGTTTCAGAATAGGAAAGTATGGTAGGATTTAATAGAATCATAGAAATGTAGGGCTGGAAGGGACTTCTAGAGGTCATCTAGTTCATCCCTCACACACTGAAGCTAGACCAAGTAAACCTGGACTAGCCCTGACAGGTGTTTGTCTAAACAGAGCTTAAAAAACCTACAATGATGGGGATCCCACAGCTTCCTTTGGAAGCCTAATGCCATGCTAAACTATCCTTATAGTTAGAAAGTTTTTCCTTATATCTAACCAAAATCTCCCTTGCTGCAAACCATGCTGATTACTTCTTGTCCTACCTCCAATGGATATGGAGAACAATTGATCACATCCCTTTACAACAGTCGTCAATGTGTTTGAAGACTGTTTTCAGTTCCCCCTCAGTCTACTTTTCTCAATACTAAGCAGGCCCAGATTTTTAAACCTTTCCTCATAGGTCAGGTTTTCTAAACCTTTTAGCATTTTTGTTGCTCTCCTCTGGACTCCAATTTGTCCACATCTTTCTGAAAGTGTGGTGCCCAAAACTAGGCACAGTACTCTAGCTGAGGCCTCATCAGTGTCGAGTAGAGTGGAACAATTAACTCTGATGTCTTATGTATGACATTCCTGTTAATATACCCCAGAATTTTTCACAACTACACATTGTTGGCTCATATTCAATTTATGATCCACTATAACCCCCAGATCCTTTTCTGCAGTACTACCCCCTCGCCAGTTATTTGTTATTTTGTAGCTGTACATTTGATTTTTTTTCCTTCTTAAGTGCAGTACTTCGTGTTTGTCTTGTTGATTTCAAACTAATTCTCCAATTTGTCAAGGCCATTTTGAATTCTAATCCTGTCTTCCAAAGTGCCAGGAACCCCTCCCAGCTTGGTGTCATCCACAGATTTTATAAGCATACTTTCTATTCCATTTTCCAAGTCACTGATGAAAATACAGAATGGTACCAGACCCAGGACTGACCCTTACAGGACCCCACTAGATAAGTCCTCACATTTTTACTGTAAACCATCAATAATTCCCATTATACAAGAACTAGGGGTCACCAAATGAAATTAATAGGCAGCAGGTTTAAAACAAAGTTCTTCTTCACGCAGCGCACAGTCAACTTGTGGAACTCCTTACCTGAGGAGGTTGTGAAGGCTAGGACTATAACAATGTTTAAAAGGGGACTGGATAAATTCATGGTGGTTAAGTCCATAAATGGCTATTAGCTAGGATGGGTAAGAGTGGTGTCCCTAGCCTCTGTTCGTCAGAGGATGGAGATGGATGGCAGGAGAGAGATAACTTGATCATTGCCTGTTAGGTTCACTCCCTCTGGGGCAGCTGGCATTGGCCACTGTCGGTAGACAGATACTGGGCTAGATGGACCTTTGGTCTGACCCGGTACGGCCGTTCTTATGTTCTTATGTTCTTATGTTCTTAATTATTCTGAGTACAGTTTTTCAACTAGTTGTGTACTCACCTTATAGTAATTTCATTTAGACCACATTTCCCTAGTTTGCTTATGAGAATGTTGTGCTCAACTGTGTCAAAAGCCTTATTAAAATCAAGATACATCACATCTATTGCTTCCTTCCTATCCACTAAGGCAGTCATCCAGTCAAAGAAGGAAACTAAGTTGTTTTGACATGGTTTGTTCTTGACAAATCTATGCTGGCTATTACTTATCACCCTACTATCCTCTAGGTACTTACAAATTTATTGTGTAATAATTTGCTCCAGCATCTCTTTCCAGGTACTGAAATTAGGTTGACTGGTCTATAATTCCCAGAGTTCTATTTGTTCCCCTTTTTATAGACAGAAACTATGTTTGCCCTTTCCCAGTCCTCTGGGACATCACCCATCCTCCATGATTTCTCAACAATAATTGCTAATGGTTCTGAGGTTGCTTCAGCTAGTTCTTTAAGTACCCTAGGGTGAATTTGGCAGGCCTGGATGACTTGAATACATCTATCTTATTGACATATTCTATTTTATTCTCAATATTCTCTAACATATTCTGTCTGTTCTTTGCCCATTCTGACTTGTGTTTCTTCCCCCTTGCTATTAATATTCTGTTAAGCACCTCATCAAAATTAAAATTTTTATTGAAGACTGAAGCAAAATAGGCATTAAACACTTCAGCCTTCTTGGTATTGTCAGTTATTAGCTCTCCTTCCTGCTAAGTAATGGACCTACACTTTCCTTTGTTGCCCTTTAGAGCTTTGAGGGAATGTATACTTTCCGTGCAATAAACAGCAAGAATACACCCATCCACTGTATGATGCATCTCATGAAAATGGAAATGAGAACAGATCCATATGGTATAATAGATGTATGGATTTCATGAGTTTCACAGTGTGCCGCCTATGAAGAAATAGTTGAGAGACAGAGAAATAAAATAACAAACTTTCCAAAAAATTTTGAATCCTTGACTTGATATAGTAGTTTAGATTATTTTTTGCGCTCTTCTTCATAAAGGGCTGATGTTTTAATGTGGTATAAGAAATCATTAATACATATGTATTTGTATTACTGTTGTGCCTAAGAGCCCTAGTCCAGGACCAAGACCTCATTGTGCTAGGCACAGAACGAATGATGGTCCCTGAGCTAAACAGCTTATCATCTAAATAGGTAGGTGGAGATAGGAAATGAAAGGCTAAAATTTCAAGACTGAGGCACAGTATGCTATTTAAAGACAAAAATTACTCTCAGACAACTGAAAGCAAAAGAGGAATGGACTCGTATCACAATATTTCTTCTAACTTGATTTTATCTTAACCTGTATCTAAAAGGTACACAACTAAGGAATTATATACAAACTGGTAACATGCTGGTCATTGATATTATTGCATGGATGTGCAGGTGATATGTGAAAAGTTTTAAATACAGGTTGGAAATATATTCTTAAAAGTGTTTGGCGGGTAGGGTTTAAATCATTTCACCCTAGACAAAGGAATATGGTCCTGCCTGCTTGAATGTGTCTCCAATGTAAACTGAACAAAGACACAATGAAAGTACATTTACATAAAAAGTAAACAAAGTAATCAAACTAGTGAGAGGAGGGAAATAGCCATTCAATTGTCACAATGTGGGAAGGAGACTGCAAAAATTAACATGGAATCAGCTCTCTGGCGGACACAGCAAGCTGAGCCCTCAGGAGGGCTTCCTGACTTGGAAAACAAAGATAAATGTTGAGGATATTAGCAGAGGGAGAGAGCCATTTTGGCATCCTCTACCTGAAGAGATAAAAGAACCAAGTGCTTTGAGTTCTGTGATGGATCCTGGCCAAAGACTGTCCAGCTATGCTGGAAGAACTGTGGTGAGAAAATTAGTCTGAAAAAAGAAGACTAAAACCTATTTATTTTTGTTTGTTTGCAACAATTTCTATCTCAATTCCTTCTATTTGGTATCAGTTAAATATCTGTTCTTTGTTAATAAGCTTAATCTTGTCTTATTACCCAACCATCTCAGTTCAGTGCTCCCAAGTGAAGAGTAAAATCTGCATCTGAACTAATAGATTGGTGCCATGTACTGTCTCTTTAAAGGAGAAGTGAACTCGATACAATTTTCTAAGTGATACAGTGAGACAGGCTGAGCACAGCAGAGGAGATGGTTTCAGGGAGACTCAGGACTGGAGGGGTTCTTGGTGTCACCCTGCATGAAGTAACCAGGGTAGTGGAAGCCAAGGTGAGGTCATTGTGCTGTAAACTGGCTGCTGGTATCAGGGCTCTGAGCCAAAGCTGCACAGCACAGAAGCACCCAGGATTACAAGGCAACCCCTTACTGGTTTGGATGAACCCCCAAAGCATCAGCTTCCACCAATGTCTATGGGAGTTCCAAGAGATCAGCACCACTCAGGATCCAGACAGAGTCTCTAATAGACTGAGAAATGTCAAAACTATTGGGATAAGGAACCCTTTACTAATCTGTGAGGGTCTTCAGTGTTATGGTAATGGCAGTCTTTGGCAGCTGAATAGACAACTTCTCTAAAGAAGATCAAATGAAAACTGTAGTCGTGTTATAAGTTGGATGGAGTTCAATTAAATTCCAGAGTAAGATGAAAACAAATGCCTGGTGCAAGCCTATAATGCTAATGGAAGTTATCTTTATACCATCAACCAGTTGGGGAATTTTATCAAGATCTTATGTAAAAGATATGGAAACACTGTCTTCCACAGCTGTTCTTTAAAGCATCTATGGTATTTTCTTCCTCTTGCTGATCACTTACAGGCCAGCAGGAATTCTAACTGCACATTTGTCTTCAAACAGGAATAAGTAACACCTGCATATAAATCAAGTATTCCCCCGCCCCCTCCTTGATGTCAAAGAGGACAATTGTTGCTGGCACCAACTAGTATTTCTTTCAGAGTGGTAGCTGTGTTAGTCTGTATCAGCAGAAACAAGGAGGAGACCTTGTAGCACCTTAGAGACTAACAAATTTATTTGGGCATAAGCTTTCGTGGGCTAGAGCCCACTTCATCAGATGCGTGGAGTGAAAAATACAGGAGCAGGCATAAATCCATGAAAGGATGGGGGTTGCTTTACCAAGTGTGATGTCAGGCTAACAAGATAAATCAATTAACAGCAGGATACCAAAGGAGGAAAAATAACTTTTGAAGTGGTAAGAGAGTGGCCCATTACAGACAGACAGTTGACAAGAAGGTATGAGTAACAGTAGGGAGAAATTAGTAATGGGCTTAGAGTGCGGAGCAAAACATACTGCCCTGACATTCATTTCAATAGTATCAATTTTATGCTATGATTTTTATAGGGGGTACATTTTCATGAGACAGCAAATTATAATGTGGAGATTGTGACCTTACACTAGTTTAATTTATGACACTTTAATTCTTTTCTTAGCAGTACCTTTTCCGGGAATAAATACAGTAATCATAACAATAAAATAAGTTACTCTCATTTATTTGAACTGACATGCCCTATTGTTGTTTCTTCTTGCATAAGTAGTCATATCAACATGTCATGTTATATTGTTTCCTCTTTTTGCTCCAATAATAATAAAAAGAAATTTTAAATAACTCTAATGCTGCCAACACCTCATCCCAGATGATATATGTATCACTTCCTGGATGCGTCCCTTAGATGGAGGAAAAGCCCCAGGAGAAAATGTGCTTGTCAGAGGGTGTCAAGTTCCAGGACCTACATAGAGATGCAGTCCTTTTGTGTTCAGTAAGTCAGTTTTCACTAAGCACTCTGGCGCTCACATCTGGGTACATCCTGAGTCCATTGGGCTTGATATAATTCCACTCTGCCCCACACAAAGTGCTCATGCACTACACATGCTTCAAATTTACCCTTCATGAGGATTTATTGGTAACATAAACAAAAGCCATAAACCTCAGGCTAAGCTTTCTCCTGAGGTTGGCTAAGGCATGGCTGATGTTGATTTAATTTCATATCAAAAGAGATTAAAACAAATCATATCAGGTTGATGAAAGTGAAGATTTTCTCTTTTGGTGATAGACCTAAGCATCTTTGTTTTTACATAAAAACAGAATAATAGAAACTGGAGATGGAGAAAGACCTTTTAGATTATCAAATTTATCTCTCTGTGGCGACATAACTGTTCCCTATGGTATATTTTCCACTGTTCATATTGTCTAGTTTTAAAAGTCCTAAGTGATGAGACTCCTACCTCTTCCCTTGGGAGATTATTCCACAGCTTGATACATCATAATCTCAAGAAATGCTTTTCCTTATATTTAGCCTAAAATTTCCTTTTCTCCTATTACTCATAGTTATAGTCCCCTGGTAGCATTCTACATAATTTCTCTTTGATGCTTAAAGCATTCAAAATATTCATAAACTTATGTCCTGCCTTAGCAAAGCTATTAGCTCTTTTAGCCTTTCTTCAGAATCAATCCTCCAGCCTCTAATATATTTTTTGTTGCTCTTCTCTGAACTGCCTGCTATTTGTTAATATCTTTCTGGTAATGTAATGTTCAGAACGTACAGCTATACCATAACCGTATGTTAAACAACTCTATTACTTCACTGTTTTAAGATATGCTTTGCATATGTAGCCTAAATCTGCACTGGCTGTTTTGTATATCACACTGCAAACTCATTTATTGTTCCCTATCACCCCAGTTTGTTTTCATCATTATTGCTTTCTAGGTTGCTCCCCATTGTCTGCATAAACCAATAGATGCAGGGTCCCATCTGGGAGGGGGTGTGGCCAGAGTAGCCAGGAGATGCACTATTTTAGCGCATTCCCAGTGCAGCCTCTGCTGGAAGGCCTGGTAGAAACTGTGGCTGCTCTCTCTCAGGAACTTTTGTGGGAGGGTAACGGTAACAATACAACCTGCTCTGTCCCAGAGACGACTCTTTCTTCTATTGCTAGAGCATAGTGGCCCTTGCGGTTGCAAGGAGGTGCAATTTTCACTCTGTGTGCCGGTCAGGGTGACTCTAGCTCAAATGCCTTGGAAAACTTTGATTTGATTATTAGTATTGCAGACTATTTCAAGTCTGTACCAACCAGCACTGAAAAATGGGGCTGATCCATCAGTGCTTAATTGACTAATAGGGGACAACTCTTGTGATTAAGGATTACTGATGTGAATAAAGGTTGAATGATAAGGTCCACTCTATTAGATCAAATGTTAGAATTAATGATACATAGGCTAAATGTGGGGACCAAAATATACATGTTTTATAAGGGTCCTCACTACCCACATTGCCAAATATGGGGACATGACATCATATACCCAGGAAACCAGTTCTCCATTTGGTCATCTACACAGCTATGTGAAGGAAACATTATTCAACTGTGCTCAAAAATCTAACTAAAATGCAGTGGTGTTTTCCACCCTAAGGAATGGCACAGATATATGGGCTTGCTGTCCATAAAACATCAAAATATTAGTTTCCATATGAAACACATTTTTGGTTACTCATCAGTTTAAAGTGGTAAGATAAAATAACCAGAATTACCTGAACTGGAGCGAACTAGCCCCAGGAAGATTCACCTAGGTCATGTCCTACAAATGTATGAGAAGCACACATTAAAGTGTTTAGATAGAAAAACAACCCAAAGTGGACAAAGGAAATCTTTAAAAGATAGTCTCAAAGAGAAACTCCAGCAGTGTAGTAGACGAATGCCACCGACTCGCATCAACAGGTGGGGGAAATTGATGGAGCCGGGGACACACCCAGTAGTAAGGGAAGGAGGCAGTTGCCAAGGACAATAAGTAGTTCCTCACATGGGAGTCTCTGGCACCCATTGGCCAGCTGGGGGAGAGGGTTGCTGATTGGCCAACATTTCTCAGCTCCTAGGATTTAGCCCTGCGCATGTGGAGAGCTCTTTCATCTCCATTCCAGCAGCCTGCCCTTCCCACCCAAACTAGGAATGGGAACCCGTTTTGACAGATGCTGTGGGTATAGACAATTGCCTGTTTAGGGGGGTCAGGAAGGAATTTTTTCTCCCATGGACCAAATTAGCAGAGGACCGGGGAGTTTTTGCCTTCCTCGCAGCACCTGCAAGCCACCGTGTGTTAACTAGGAATACGCATGGTACCTAGCTGAGGTACTGGGGTAGTGTTGCTTACTTGTCACAGTTCACGGCTGGTTGCCAGTGCAATTAAGAGAATAAAATGAATGGTTCCCAGAGGTAAAAGATTTGGGATTTTGGGGATGGGCCTTCAGCTCATGTGGTAGAGTGAGACCTTGTAGCCTCTGTGGACCAAGGTCCCCACCCTGCTGCACCCTCTGTCCCTCCTCTGAAGGGGGAGGGTGCCAGGACTCAGAGAGAGCTGAGGAGAGCCTACATCACTTTATGGGTTATATGGTAAGAAGCCCTATAATCCTGGCTCCACTTATGGGTCATATTATACGGAGCCCTCAAATCCCTGCACTGGAACCAATTAAATGCCTGGTCTACGAGAGTATGGGTGATGGGAGGGCAGTGCCCTACCCTTGTGATAAAAGTTTAATAAAAGTTGCGACCTGCCGCTTAATTCCATGCATTTGTCTGTCTTCGTTTTGTAGCTGTGTCCACATTAATGCACCTAAGGAAACTATAGCTACTGAATGAACTAATTCTTTATGAATGGTAAATAATGATGGAGTGAAACTATTTGAAGATAACTTTCATTGGACTTGAAACACCAACTGCATCTGCCACATATCACCCACAGTATCAGCTTCGTCAATGAAATATCCCGAGTACCCTGCCTGTATCAGGTCAGGACTACCATAATCTCTATTTGCTAATATAATACAAAAATTGGTGAAAAAACAAAAGTTCTAATCTTATCAAGATATTATCATATCACTGAAAGCAATGTCTTAAAATACAATAAAATGTTCTCAATTTTTTTTCTCCATTTCCATTTAGAGAAATTGAGTTTATGGATTGTAGTTATGCAATAATTATTAGCGATCTCAGACTACATTACATTAAATGGCCTGTAGAAAGAGTATCTCTGGTGCACCTCCCTAGCTGGGCTGGGGACCCTCGCCATGCCCAGTTTCCACCACAGGGTTGGCCTAGTACAGGTCACAGCCTTTTTCCTGGTAGTGGCCCCACTCTTGGGGGCCTCTTTACTTTACCTCTGGGTGGAGGAAAAGCAAAAGTTTAGGTCAACACAAATTGAGCCCCTCATGGGGTCAATAACAAGGCAACCAAAAGCTTGAGGCACCAGTTTACTTCAGGGGTGCCTGGGTAGCAGCTTTGTTGAAGTCTTTATGGCTAGGTAGCCAGGTCAGACCCTCCCTACAAGGCTTACCCCTGAGGTTTGCTAGACTCCTTATAGAGCTGGGCAGTTTCTCACATGAGGGTTCCACCTGCCATTCCAAGAGCTACTCTAATCACTCCCTTCTGAAGACTTCCCCACTTGTTTACTGCAGCTTCCTCCTTTTACAGCCCTCCTCCCTACTGTGCATGACTGACAGCACCAGAGGGGCAGGGCTATTTTAGCAAACAATCTCCCAGGCCCCTTCCCTGGCAATGTAGGGTTTATACACTCCATCACATGGCCCCATTCTTGCAAACACTTATGCACATGCTTCACCACAGTCAGATGAGTAGTCCCTTTGTCTTTAAGGTAAGCATGTACATAAGTACTTGCAGGATTAGAGTCTATGCTCAGAAAATACTCTTTTAAAATTGATTCTCAAGATATGATCTTCACGCCTGCTCTTAGAAGGGGTTACTGCTAAGATAATTTGCCCAGTCTTTTCAAAGAACTTTTGTCTGAACTATAGAATTTGCTTTTCTCTCCAGGAAAAAAGAGAATATTTCCTTTCTCAGAGGAAATTCCTAAGAGAGTAGTGAAAATATCTCAAAAGGCAGCTGCACATTCTGAAAGGAACAACCTAACCACTCCCTTAAGTTGTTATTCTGATATTGAGCAAAACCTTCTTGACACCGCTTGGATGGAGAGAAATAATATAATTAACTATCAAACAATATACTTAACATTGATAAATACATCTATACCAGATAATCAGCTTCAATTCTTGTCTACCTTTAGTTTGTAGAAGAACCTAACCTAATAAAAAATCCTGATAGAAATACATACCATTTATGCATTCTTTAGAACTGAGCTTCTGAATCAGTGCACAAATAAAAATTAGTTTTGTGCAACCCTAAAAAGTTTCAAAATTCAGATTTGGATAAACATCCAATAGTTAAGTATCATACTTGACACCATGCAAGGCACTGCATTTAGCCGTATGGAGTGGAAATCCATCAACCTTATGAACAAACTTGCACAAATACAGACGGATATCATCTTCCTTTCCAAATGTAAACGGATGGACATCATACCTAATGGACTAAAGGTAAAAAATCCACTGCTATCTACATACTACACAGACCACAGTGAGAGATTATGCCGTACTCTATCTAAGAAACTGAGGAACCACCTGATCAGCATCCTATACAGCAAACAGGGAAACATCAAAAAAGAGCTCTCCAATCTAGAGACTCTCATCAATAACCAAACTTCCATACAAACGGACTTCACTAAAATAAGACAGGAGATCTACATTACTCACTTCACCTCTCTAAAAAGGAAAAAGGACTGTAAGCTGTCTAAACTCCTACCTGCCACATGGGGCCACAACCGTGATACCCCTAACCCACCCAGCAATATCGTCAATCTATCCAGCCACACACTCAGCCCAGAAGAACAGTCTGTCCTATCTCGGGGACTTTCTTTCTGCCCTGCCACCCCCACCAACATGATACAGTTCTGCGGCGATCTGGAAGCCTACTTTCGCCATCTCCGACTCAAAGAATACTTCCAGGACAACACTGAACAGCGCACTGATACACAGTTACCCTCCCACCAACAGCACAAGAAGAAGAACTCCACATGGACTCCTCCTGAGGGTCGAAATGACAGTCTGGACCTATACATTGAATGCTTCTGCCGACGTGCACAAGCAGAAATTGTGGAAAAACAACATCACTTGCCTCACAACCTAAGTCGTGCAGAACGCAATGCCATCCACAGCCTCAGAAACCATCCTGACATTATAATCAAAGAGGCTGATAAAGGAGGTGCTGTTGTCATCATGAACAGGTCTGACTACCAAAAGGAGGCCGCCAGACAACTCTCCAATACCAAATTTTACAGGCTACTTCCCTCAGATCCCACTGAGGAATACACTAAGAAACTGCACCATCTACTCAGGACACTCCCTACACTAACACCGGAACAAATCAACATACCCTTAGAATCCCGACCAGGGTTATTCTATCTACTACCCAAGATCCACAAACCCGGAAATTCTGGACGCCCCATCATCTCTGGCATTGGAACTCTCACTGAAGGACTGTCTGGATATGTGGACTCTCTACTCAGACCCTATGTTACCAGCACTCCCAGCTATCTCCGTGACACCACTGATTTCCTGAGGAAACTACAATGCATTGGTGACCTTCCAGAAAACACCATCCTAGCCACCATGGATGTAGAGGCTCTCTACACAAACATCCCACACACTGATGGAATACAAGCTGTCAGGAACAGTATCCCTGATGATGCCACAGCACAACTGGTTGCTGAGCTCTGTGCCTTTATCCTCACACACAACTATTTCAAATGTAATGACAATATATATCTCCAGATCAGTGGCACCGCTATGGGCACCCGCATGGCCCCACAATATGGCAATATTTTTATGGCTGACCTGGAACAACGCTTCCTCAGCTCCTGTCCACTCACGCCCCTTCTCTACCTACGCTACATTGATGACATCTTCATCATCTGGACCCATGGGAAGGAGACTCTGGAAAAATTCCACCATGATTTCAACAGCTTCCACCCCTCCATCAACCTCAGCCTGGACCTATCTACATGGGAGGTCCACTTCCTAGACACCACGGTGCAAATAAGTGGTGGCCACATTAACACCACCCTATACCGAAAACCTACCGACCGCTATGCCTACCTTCATGCCTCCAGCTTCCATCCCGGGCACACCACAAGATCCATTGTCTACAGCCAAGCACTGAGGTACAACCGTATCTGCTCTAACCCCGCAGACAGAGACCAACACCTAGAAAATCTCCACCAAGCATTCTCAAGACTACAGTACCCACACGAGGAAATAAGGAAACAGATCAACAGAGCCAGATGTGTACCTAGAAGCCTCCTACTGCAAGACAAACCCAAGAAAGAAACCAACAGGACTCCACTGGCCATCACATACAGTCCCCAGCTCAAACCCCTCCAACGCATCATCAGGGATCTACAACCCATCCTGGACAATGATCCCACACTTTCACAGGCCTTGGGTGGCAGGCCAGTCCTCGCCCACAGACAACCTGCCAACCTGAAGCATATTCTCACCAGCAACTGCACACCACACCATAGTAACTCTAGCTCAGGAACCAAGCCATGCAACAAACCTCGATGCCAACTCTGCCCACATATCTACACCAGCAACACCATCACAGGACCTAACCAGATCAGCCACACCATCACCAGTTCATTCACCTGCACGTCCACCAATGTAATATATGCCATCATATGCCAGCAATGCCCCTCTGCTATGTACATCGGCCAAACTGGACAGTCTCTAAGGAAAAGGATAAATGGACACAAATCAGACATTAGGAATGGCAATATAAAAAAACCTGTAGGAGAACACTTCAACCTCCCTGGCCACACAATAGCAGATCTTAAGGTGGCCATCCTACAGCAAAAAAACTTTAGGACCAGACTTCAAAGAGAAACTGCTGAGCTCCAGTTCATCTGCAAATTTAACACCATCAGCTCAGGACTAAACAAAGACTGTGAATGGCTTGCCAATTACAGAACCAGTTTCTCCTCCCTTAGTTTTCACACCTCAACTGCTGGAACAGGGCCTCATCCTCCCTGATTGATCTAACCTCGTTATCTCTAGCTTGCTTCTTGCTTGCTTATATATACTCCTGCCCCTGGAAATTTCCACTGCTTGCATCCAAAGAAGTGGGTATTCACCCACGAAAGCTCATACTGCAAAACGTCTGTTAGTCTATAAGGTGCCACAGGATTCTTTGCTACTTCATCCAATAGTTAGATGCTTTTCTAAATCTATTAGGTCAACAAAATTGGTCTGGAAATTCCTTCTGGATTCATCTAGATCTTCCCTGTGCACAACCTGAATACACAGGCTATGTACAGGAACCAGCATTTGACCCTATAAGATTACTGGAGGAGGAAGTGGAGTAAAAGATTGACTCTGTTAGCCAGTTTAGAAGGAAAAATTGTAGTACTTTAAGGTGATATTAAAACTGTAAGTGACAGTGCCCAGAGAATTCAAACGGCGGTTAATAGTTTTAAATGCGCTTTCTGGCACTCTGATAAGAGATACTGTAATACAAGGTTACACCATAAGATTGAAATTCTTCAAAATAACAGAACAGACTGTAATTTGATGTACTGGGCTTTGCTGCTCAGGTTAAAGGGGAAGAACTTTGTGGAAGTCTCTTTGCTATTAGAATCTATTTTAGATTAAGAACAACAACAACAAAGCCCCTTTCTCTCTTTGAACGTGACAAAAACATTCCAGCAGAAATATCTCAGATAACTCTCTGGTTAAACAAGGATTATTTTTTTGATCAATTCTCTGACTTCCACTATGGTAAAAGATATGGTTATTTCAGAAGTAAGGGGCTATACTTGCAGAGTAATAACTGCCTGGGCATCTCAAGGTCAGAGTTATAAAATAATGTCTTTTAAAACATGTCCTCATATTGTGGGGGAGGAGGAGATAAGGTAGTAATGTTTTCTGCTTAAATTGTACATGGATTTAGGCCTGGATCCTGACTTCAATGAGACTACTCATGTATGTAAGTGTTAAAACTGTGGTCTTAAGGAAAACATTCACGTCACAGTAGTACAGCCACAGAAATTCTCAGTCATCTGGCTGTGAAATTAGTACTCTTGGAACACAATGGCCAGCCATTGTGATGCTAGTAATGATTGCAAGTATCATGGCTGACACGGAGGTGTAGTGGTACCATCATATCAGCAAGCACACCTGAGTGCTTTAATTTCTCTCTCACACACACACATTAGACAAGAGACACAGAGAGACTGATTATAATTTAGTAAGAAATTAGATTAGGCTATTAGGACAGGCTTGTCTACTGAGGTCAATGTGAATATTTTGCTGTACACTGTGACACTCTGACTAAATTGCTTTATTTGCACTTTTCTGTGTTTAACTGGCCTTTGGTTAATTGTCCTCCTAACACTTATGTGTTTTTATATTCTTTTTTATTAGAAAACTGAGGACTTTATACAGTGAAGAATAGCAGAGGTTGCATTTATTTGTTTGATGTCTCTAGCCCATTTTTTATTTTAAGAACCACAAAAATAAAGCCAAAATAATAATAAAATATCAGAGTTGCATAAGCTATGCTCACTTGTCAGTGTTAACTATCTTGGTAGCTTAAATATTTTGGGTCAAATTTAGTCCCGAGTGACAGGGAGCAATTTCCTTTGAAGTCAATGTGAATGGTGCCTTTTTACTCTAAATTGAAATTTGGCCCTTTGTCTTCCACAATTCCAACATCTTTTAAGAATACACTAAAGACTAATCCTTTGGCAAATCTAAATTTTAATAAAATTAAATTTGGTTTTAAGTTACATGAGTACAAATCATCTCAAACCATGTTGGGTGAAGAATGTGGTTAAGTAGAGACTTAACAGAGAAAGGTTTGCCTTGGATTGAAATTCTGAGTCAATGCAAACCTTCCTGACATCAGAGATATAAAACTGATATTCTGGTATTCCCAGCAAATTTTAGGTTCCTGTAATGTAAATCAAGATCTGTATATATTGTGGAGACCTGTATATATTGTGGAGACCATAATTTGTGGAGACCTATTTCAGAGCATTTTTCCTGCTAATACACATATACTTTAATGTACATTTTGAGACTTCATGTGCCTAACCTTGGATCACGTTTGGTCAATATTTTGTACATTATTAGCAATTCATATTTTTTTATTATTGGTTGCATTCTCAATACTAGTTATCACAGGTGGAACTGACTGCAGGAGATGAGTTGAAATCAAATAAACTGAAAATATGAAGCTACATGTGATGAAAAGGCTGTCATTAGCAGGAATACATTGTGAGGGGAGAGGTAAATGAAGAAAAAAGGGAAATAGAGGGTGGAGATAAGAGAGGGAGCCTGATTTTGTTGGAAGACATGCTGTAGATGGGCTCTGAGAGCCAAAGTTAATATTTACTAAGTCTAGCACATTCAATAACTTTGGATTTTCTTTAGTGGGGCCACTCTTCCTTTTGTTTGAAGAGAGAGAAGAGCTTTGAATAATGCCTAAGAGCAAAACTAAACCAGAAATAAATGGCTTTTTTAATGTGAGACCTTCAACCTCAATTCCAGTTCCCCAGAGGCCATCTTTGACTCCTTCTCTGGCTGTGCATGCACAGATGTCAACTGTGGATAAAGATAGCTCTAGAAAGAAACAGATGAAGGAACTGCTACTTAGCAAGGTGAGTTTACAAACTTCCTTGACATTGGCAGAGGGGAAGTTGGAGGTAGGGTGACCATATGTCCCAATTTTATACGGACAGTCCCGATTTTTGGGTCTTTTTCTTATATAGGATCCTATTACCCCCCACCTCCATCTCGATTTTTCACACTTGCTGTCTGGGAGCGACTGCAGATAGCAGAGAACAAGTTAGATAATGGCATAGAAAGTACACTTATAAAGTTTGCGGACAATACTAAGATGGGAGGAGCTGCAAGTTCTTTGGAGGATAGGATTATAATTCATAATGATCTGGAGAAATGGTCTGAAGTAAATAGGATGAAATTCAATAAGGACAAATGCAAAGTACTCCACTTAGGAAGGAATAATCAGTCACACACATACAAAATGGGAAATGACTGCCTATGAAGGAGTAGTGCGGAAAGGGATCTGGGGGTCATAGTGGACCACAAACTAAATATGAGTCAACACTGTAATGCTGTTGTAAAGAAAGCGAACATCATGCTGGGATGTATTAGCAGGAGTGTTGTAAGCAAGACACGGGAAGTAATTCTTCCACTCTACTCCATGCTGATTAGGCCTCAACTGGAGTATTGTGTCCAGATCTGGGCATCACATTTCAGGAAACGTGGACAAATTGGAGAAAGTCCAGAGAAGAGCAACAAAAATGATTAAAGGTCTAGAAAACATGACCTATGAGGGAAGATTGAAAATAAAATTTTTAGTCTGGAAAAGAGAAGACAGAGAGGACATGATAACAGTTTTCAAGTACATAAAAGATTGTTACAAGGAGGAGGGAAAAATGTTCTTCTTAACCTCTGGGGATAGGATAAGAAGCAATGGGCTTAAATTGCAGCAAGGGAGGTTTAGGTTGAACATTAGGAAAAACTTCCTGTCAGAATGGCTAAGCACTAGAATAAATTGCCTAGGGAGGTTGTGGAATCTCCACCACTGGAGATTAAGAACAGGTTAGAGAAACACCTATCAGGGACGGTCTAGATAATACTCAATCCTGCCATGAGTGCAGAGGATTGGACTAGATAACCTCTTGAGGTTCCTTCCAGTTCTATGATAAGTCACCGGAGCACATTGTACAACTGATTCAGTGGAAGCTGCTGAGCTAAATCAGTGATTAAAAGTATTTTTGTGTGGTGGGAGAGGCATGTTAAACTGCTCAACATTTAAGGGTTAATGGGATCCCAGCATATAAGGATTATTGGGATCGTGGCAGATAAATATCCTGATCCAGTTAGTTTTATGGAAAAAACTCATTCTGAAAATCATGCACACACCCTAAATATTAAGAAGAACTATGTTCTGTGGAGAAATTATTACCCTCAGTTTGTGCTATGAGGAGATCAGGTGGTAAAGGAGAATGGTGAGAATCTTCATTGTCACATTGACTGATGCCAGGGACTGTGAGCGAGTATTAAAGGTTGCCAAGAATATAAAAATAACTGTTCTATGAAGAGAATGAGATTATATTCTTTTCTGATATGAACTCCATGACAAGTCTAGGGAAAGAATTTAAGGAAATCAAACACTTCAAGGATGAGGACAAGGTGTTAACTATTCCCAGCAAAACTCAGTTACCCACAAGAAGAAATGGTATATTTTCTGAATTCAGACTGCTAATTGTTTGCCTTATTAAAATAAGAGAAGAGAGATCTGATCAGAAGACCATTGGTAGAGACTTCTGATGACTAAATTCTAATTAAAACGGGGTTGCGCCATTGCCAGCAAAACTTTTCCCTCCTTTAATATATGGTATGTTTAAATTGGTAGAAAGATGTGTTTGATATTTTCAGTTGATTTATTAGAATTCTCTTTTTTGCATAAATGTAACATGTATAGTCATTTCTCAAAGAAATGGGCTATTGATAAGTTTAGGGCAGCATTTCCCCCTGCCACTTCTCAGAAGTGTCGATGGACTTTTTTCCATTGTTTAACCTGAATGTCACTACTGCTGTTAAATTTAAGCAGCTGTGTGGCGTTTAGATGCTGAGTTATTATTTGGGTTTATATCTGTGTATCTACTTTATTCTTTTTTCTACATTTTCATATTTTTGAGAGCACTGACAATCTGGTGCTTTTGGAATGCTTTCATCCCCCCCAGCAATTCCTTTGTTACCACTGAAGTTTGTTGCTAGTGTGCTGTGCTTATGAAGAAATCAACCATGCTGATATGTTTGTTTAGTGTAGTATGAAAATAATAAATAAAAAGGAATTATAAAAAACTCTAAAGATATCATATTCCATTAGAATATGCATTATATATTTGTTGTTTCATCTTCTGTGATGAAATGAGGATGCATTTATGTAATAATTTTCCAGTATTATTAATTGTTGTTCTTGGTGTCGCATACAGTGTTCTTTGCATTGATTGATGCAAAAACCATATGTGAATGAGATATAAAATAAAAATGTGTAACTGAATTTGACTATTTTACTCTAACAGAATTGCAATTTACAAACTTCCCAATAATTAAGGTGTAGCACTGATCTGCCAGTTGCCAATAAAGTTACTTCTCTATTACTAAATTAAAAACACAGCATTAATTTTATTTAAAATCACTGCAATTCATTTCTCCAAATTTTACTGAAAACTCTGAGTTGAAACACTCATCATCTTTTCTGTCAAATGCTAACAATAGTTCATAATTGGCTTACTTCGCTAACCTCACCAAGGTCTTTGTCAGCAGGAAAGGTTACCAGAGGAATTTGCACAATACCTTCCCCCTTACCCTATTTAGTAAATAAATTTGAGAAGTGTTTGTATATGGATTATGTGAGACTAGTGCTTCTATTCGTAGCTGCACAAAGCTGCAGCTGCCCTTCCAGTCGTTTTTCTCAAAGAGAGCCAAAGAGGAGGGAAAAATAACCTATCATATCAATTAATGTGGACTGCTTCCAGGTAATCTAAACCATCCTCATGAAGCAACTTACTTTTTTAAACTGGAAAGGCAACTGGAAAGGCAAAATTTCTCTCTCTAGCTCTAAATATGTTGCAGTATAACACATCTATTCAGAGTGCTAATTTGCACTGCTTGAAATAGATATTTTATTAACAAAATAAAAATCCCAAACTGTATCTTCCTCAGATTATTTGAAAATTTATTCCTCACAAAAATAAACAGGCTTACTGAATTATAAGGAATATTCCAGTATAGATGCCTTTTGCTCAGCTTTTACTCTGATAGCTACAGTGAAAGTAGTCTCAGATTTAAACCACATTTAATTGTCCAAGGGGACACAAAATAATATACAATAAAGATTTATTATGTTGCTTTTGCATACTTGGTATAACATCCATTTATCTAATATAATAATACTTATATAAAATAACATTAAACAACTTTTTACTTCAATTTTCATCTCAAATATTTTTCTTCTCCTAAAATATGCTATAACAATAGAATCAGGAAATCAACCTTTTTCTAATCTGTATAAAAGGCTAAATTCACTTCAAAGTGGATGTGAAAAACTATACTTTAAACTAAACATCAATCTCAGAATTATCATGCAAATCAAAAATATATATTGTAATGTAGATGGGTCTTCAATGAATAGTAGATTTAAATCTGCTAATTTTATGAGATTCAAATTAGATTGCTAACCCAAAAACAAGTATATCTGAAATTCACGTTGACCATCAAACTATGTTCATGCTTAAATCATGATGGCAGGAAAAATGTGGAAGGCAAGAATAGCACTGCTAAAAGTATTTGTAATAAAAAAAAAGGCTACTCCCATATGTCATTCAAAGCCTAGCAGCTGTGCATTGAAATCACAATTCCTTTTGGTGATATCCATATGGAATGGAAACTTGTAATATTACCCTTTGCTAAAAGTCATGATCTAATTTCCTGTATGTTACTATAGTAAATAATTGTCAATTCTATTTACTGCTTTATTTCAAAATAAAAATGATGCATGTTATAGGTGAGTTACATTGATGAAATCCAGAATTATATCCACAGTGAAATGGATTGTAGTGGCTTCAGCTTTGTTCCTGATGCAAAGGAATATGCATTGGCTGAATCACAACATCATTTATAGTTGTTCTGACAAGACTAATAATCTTTGGGTTGTCTACACTACTGCGCGGGGTCGATTTAAGAGATGTTAATAGCGTAGCTGAAGTCGATGTACTTAGATCTACTTACTGCGGTGTCTTTACTGTGGTAGGTTGACAGCTGATGCTTTCCTGTCGACTCTGCTTGCACTCCTCATTCTGGTGGAGTACCAGAGTTGAAGGAAGGGCGTTCAGTGGTATAGATACAATAAATCGACCCCTGCTGGATCGATAGCTGCCTGCTGATCCAGCGGGTAGCGTAGACAAGCCCTTAGCTTAATTTGGGAACAAAGCTTCTCCAGTCCTGAACTGTAAACTGGTTCTTGTTCTACCTCTACCTCTACTTTCATTCACTGTCCTATGAATAACATCTGACAATTTCCTAGCATTTTTGGGCTCCTTAATCTCCAAAAGCATATATCAACAATGAGTAGTATTTTCCTCCCCACAAGGTAGTCATTTTAAACACATTACTAGGAGATTTACATGGGCCTTACATTTAGGATTCATTATGGAGCAAGACAACTTCATTTTGGGGTTCAACTTATAACTTATCTACCTTCTTGACTTACATACTCCACCCTGAGATTATCTCTAATGTTATTTCCCTTCCCAGGATACTCCCTGCAATTTACCTATCAAAATGTGACTGGATATTATGTTCTCTTAAAATGTTACAGTTTTTTAGGGTCCCCACTAAGTGATCCCTCAGATATGAAAACTTTCCTTCTGTACCCCAGCAGTAGAACTTACACACATTGTCTCTTCTGGGGAGGTATACATTGCATATTGGAGTGCTTTGCTGACTCTAGAACAGTGGTTCTCAACTACTGGTCCGTGGACCCGCGCCAGTCCCTGAGATCTCCCTGACACAGTTTAAGAATGCAGCAAGCTGATCCCTGGTATCAAAAAGGTTGAGAAATACTGCTTTAGAACACACATGCAGCATCAACAACCAGTAGATGGGTAGCTGGATATGTTGCCTCCACTGCACGCCTATCGGCATTCTGAAAGACCTTAGCAAATCATGGACGGAGGAAGAGATGTGAGCTGGGAGGATGAGGGAGATTAGGGGAAAGTTACAACTCATTTTAAGCCCTGATGGGAGATCATTGGGTCCCAAAACAGAATTACTAAAGGTACAAATTAATGAATATGCATTTTTAAATTCAGTATTCTTATTTGTTCCTACCTTACTTGCTTCTCTTATTACCATTTGTATGAGAGTGGAGTAAACAAATGTCCTTGATATTTAAGCTGTGAGGTTTATTTGCTATCATCAGAAAATGAATGCTATTAATGAAGGGTAAATAGGTAGCAAAAGGCTTGTGCTTGTAGTCTGCCTATCAAAACAGTGACTATGCAGCTTTCCCTAATTGCTCCAGTAGGTATAACAAATGAGTTTATTAACATTTCCACTGTACATAAAATAATGCTAATACAGATAATTGGAAGAGTCCTCCAGTAACAACAGATCTGAGTGGGTAAACAGTAAAGACAAGTCTGATGATCTTTTGTATGGCTTGTTTTGGGAATTACCTATTTCTCTGATAAATTTGGAGCAGTTTAGCCCAAGAATGAGGTAAGGACATAAATACCATATGCAGCACTAACAGAATTAAAGGACCATTTCCAGGTTCTGCGATTGTAGAATGGTGGGGCACATAAACTATTTACTCCCCTAAAAATGCTAGCAGCATATGTGAGGGGAAGTGAACCAACCAACAATATCTCCAAATAGCTCCTCCATCAGCTAAAACAATGTGACCTAAAGCAGATGAGGTTCATATAGACTGCTAGAATCAGAGTATTTTCTCTGAAAACCTTATGAGAATAAACTTTCTTGTGAAATTTTCAATATTTTCAGCTTTCGGGCAGGCCAGATGTACCCCTAACTCTTTTGAACCACTCAAAGTGTTTGAGTCAACTTTTGGGCAAAAGTTAAATCGGGTACTTTGATTAACTGAACCACTTGAGCATTGACTACACATAGTTTTTACTTAAAATCTCTCATTGTTGTAATATTTGTGCAACTTCATTGAGGTTACTGATAGTCAGAGCATAGTGCAGGCTGGCTGTTGATTTTTTCCCCACCCATCTCATCTAACTCTGCACTGAGCAGCATCCAGCATACATGAGCATTCTCACTGTCACTAGCCGTGGTAGAGCTGCATTCATTGCTACCACAATGAATGTTAGGAGATTATGAGAAAAATAAAAAGCTTGGCATAGAGTAGGCAAAGGCTGAGATTTTCAAAGATGCCTAAAGGATATGGACAAACAATTAATTGGAACTGGGAATCCAAACCCCTAGGAAGCTTTGAAAATCACAGGTGCAGCCTTTTTTATTTGAAGAAGTAAAATATAATCAAGCAATAATGGGCAAAAGGGAGGGCATTTCCTAGTTGTTAACTGACTGGCTGGAAGAGCTGAGGGAGTAATTGTTTTTATAAACCCAATAGAACACTTCTGTTGCATCTTTATACGAATGTTGTTCTCTGTATTGAGTCTCCAGCTCCACCGTTTTGGATTTAATACCTACCTTTTCCTAGCAATTAGTGTTAGGCCATGTCTACTCTTACCTTCAGGGATTGCCGCTACTGCGATTGATGCAGCGGGGGTCAATTTAGCGAGTCAAGTGAAGACCCACTAAATCGACCACAGAGCACTCTCCAGTCAACTCCATTACTCCACTGGAACAAGAGGAGTAAGGTAAATCGATGGGAGAGCCTCTCCCATCATCGTAGCATGGTGTAGACACTGCAGTAAGTCAGCCTAAGCTATGTTGACTCCAGTTACATTATTTACATAGCTGGAGTAGCGTAACTTAGGTTGACTAACCCTAGTAGTGTAGACCAGGCCTTAGATTCAGTAACTGGCAAAGCAGGACATTGTTTTGAATGATTTCTAATTAGAAATCATAAAATTAGAATGCTGACACTTTCCAGCCTGACTGTCAAATGACTGGATAGGGTGTCCACAGCATCCAGAAGGTTAAATCAATTTCTAATGACATTTTGCACAAGGATTGCCTGCATCTTGAAGTTTCCTGTCACTTCCTCTGTGTATTCACAGTATACACACAATAGAAACTTTTAAAACTCTACAGCAGTTAGCTTTTTGTTGTAAGAATACTGTAAATGATTCCACTGAATAAACTTCATTGAGGGAACTGAATAGGTTGGGGATGATGGCTACATTTTTTAAAACTCTTGACTGTTCTATATAGTATAGAAATCCAGGGCCGGCTCCAGGCACCAGCTCAGCAAGCTGATGCTTGGGGCTGCCAAGAGGAAGGTGTGGCATGTTGGACAATTCGGTGGCGGGTCCCTTGGTTCCTCTCAGGTGGAAGGATCTGCCGCCGAATTGCTGCCAAAGAAGAAAGCAGCACGGTGGAGCTGCCACCGATCCCGATCGCGGCTTTTTTTTTTTCCACTGCTTGGGGCGGCAAAAACCCTGGAGCCGGCCCTGTAGAAATCAGTGTATTTTCAGTGTTACATCATGATATAAAACCATCCGTAATCTTCATGATGTACGCCAACTTTTTAAAAATTGGGTGCTTGAGTCTGGTGTCCACAGGTCGAGAAGGATGATGATAGATGGGAGAGGGTTCAGAAAAGAGCCACAAGAATGATTAAGAGCGCAATCTATTTAGCTTAACAAAGAGGAGGTTAAGTGGTGACTTGATACAGTCTGTACATATCTACATGGGAAATAAATATAACAGACTCTTCAGTCTAGCAGAGAAAGGTATAACATGACCCAATGGGTGGAAGTTGAAGCTAGACAAATTCAGATTGGAAATAAGCATACATTTTTGACAGTGAGGGTACTGAACCATTGGAATAATTCACCGAGGGTCATGATGGAGTCTTCATCACTGACAATTTTAAAATCAAGATTGGATGTTTTTCTAAAAAATCTGCTTTAGGAACTATTTTGGGGAAATTCTCTGGCCTGTGTTATACTGGAGGTCAGACTAGATGATCACAATGGTCCCTCTGGCCTTATAATCTGTGAATCTATGAATCTTTATTTATAGAATCATAGAATCTCAGGGTTGGAAGGGACCTCAGGAGGTCATCTAGTCCAACCCCCTGCTCAAAGCAGGACCAAACCCAACTAAATCATCCCAGCCAGGGCTTTGTCAAGCCTGACCTTAAAAACCTCTAAGGAAGGAAATTCCACTACCTCCCTAGGTAACCCATTCCAGTTCTTCACCACCCTACTAGTGAAAAAGTTTTTCCTAATGTCCAACCTAAACCTCCCCCTCTGCAACTTGAGACCATTACTCCTTGTTCTGTCATCTTCTACCACTGAGAACAGTCTAGATCCATCCTCTTTGGAACCCCCTTTCAGGTAGTTGAAAGCAGCTATCAAATCCCCCCTCAGTCTTCTCTTCTGCAGACTAAACAATCCCAGTTCCCTCAGCCTCTCCTCATAAGTCATGTGCTCCAGCCCCCTAATCATTTTTGTTGCCCTCCACTGGACTCTCTCCAATTTGTCCACATCCTTCTTGTAGTGTGGGGCCCAAAACTGGACACAGTACTCCAAATGAGGCCTCACCAGTGCTGAGTAGAGGGGAATGATCACATACCTCGATCTGCTGGAAATGCCCGTACTTATACAACCCAAAATGCCATTAGCCTTCTTGGCAACAAGGGCACACTGTTGACTCATATTGAGCTTTTCGTCCACCGTAACCCCTAGGTCCTTTTCTGCAGAACTGCTGCCCAGCCATTCGGTCCCTAGTCTGTAGCAGTGCATGGGATTCTTCCGTCCTAAGTGCAGGACTCTGCACTTGTCCTTGTTGAACCTCATCATATTTCTTTTGGCCCAATCCTCTAATTTGTCTAGGTCCCTCTGTATCCTATCCCTACCCTCCAGCATATCAACCACTCCTCCCAGTTTAGTGTCATCTGCAAACTTGCTAAGGGTGCAGTCCACACCATCCTCCAGATCGTTAATGAAGTTATTTAATAAAACCGGCCCCAGCACCGACCCTTGGGGCACTCCACTTGATACCGGCTGCCAACTAGACATGGAACCATTGATCACTACCCGTTGAGCCCGACCATCTAGCCAGTTTTCTATCCACCTTACCGTCCATTCATCCAGCCCATACTTCTTTAACTTGCTGGCAAGAATACTGTGGGAGACTGTATCAAAAGCTTTGCTAAAGTCCAGAAATAGCACATCCACTGCTTTCCCCTCATTCACAGAGCCGGTTATCTCATCATATCACACTGAATCCCCTCTGAAAATCAGGCCACTGATTTAGGTGCTCAACTATTGTTTTAGATGCCTAACTACCGGCACCCAGATTTGGTCAATAAGGTTTAAATTTTCAAAGTCCAAATATCATTGTGTTAAAGATAATTACAGCAATTGGCTGTATGTGCATAAATAAATGATGGCTAAGTTTAGGCCAACAATTTCCCATTACTTTTTGGGATGCCATGTTTTCATAACTTTTCTATTAACCTTTTCCAGCATTATAATTATAGAACAATTTTTCTTTTTCTAAAACAAAAGAAAAATCTAATTCAAGTATTTAATTATTTAAAAAAACTAAGAGAAATGATCGGCTTTGGACACATAAGAGTTTAACATCTGAACAAGAAAGGTTTCGATATTTAAGCAGTTAAGTTAAAAAGAGGAAATAGTTGCGACTTGTTTGTTTTCCTCTACTCAATTTGGAGCTCCCTGGTATGGATTTATGAAGCTATGTAGGATACGAAAGCAAGTTTTGTTTAACTGCATCTTGTTTAACCTGAGAATTTAAACTGCTAGCCCTTTTCTAGAATGGCTGTTATTGTAGATCTTACACAATTATATGAATAAACTGCCCTTTTCCTAAATTGGCTTTGTGTATGTTTTCAGTTAGATTAAGTTATACATGAATTTCTTATTACATGAAAAATAATACTACCTATATTATGGCTCAAGTGTTTTTCAAATATTTGGTCTGAAAGTTTATCTCTCTGCAATTTTTTATTTACTTTAATTCCTACTATGTGCACAGCCCCATGGCATGTTGACACATGACACAGAAAACAACATAACAGACAGTGGCAAAAACCCCATTCAATCATAATCAATAAGCCATCAGTGGTATACAGTCAGTGAAATTCGTGATCAATAAGGTGTGCTTTACACCATTCTCTGAAGCATTCCGATTCAGGAAAACACTTACGCCTGTGCTAAAGTTAAGCACTTTTTACGTGTTCCCATTATATTAGGCATAGACTTAATGAATGGATTTGGAGACTGAGGCCAGAAGGCCCGCTCATGATCAGTAAGTCTGACCTCCTGCATTACGCAAGTCATTGAATTGCACTCGGTAATTCCTGTATTAAACCCAACTTTTGCTTGTAGTACAGTGTATCTTTTAGTAAAACATGTACTTTTGATTTAAAGACTTCAAATGATGGACAATCCATCACTTCAGTTGATAAATTATTCCAGTGGTAAATTAACCACACTATTAAAAATCGGCACCTTAATCAGAAGCTTAACAGTTTTATTGAATCAGGTTCAACAGTAGGCTTCACCATTTATTGAGCTTTACAGCCTGAAATGTAGTGTTCTTTTTTAAGTCAGGAAGGGCTTGTATTCAACATTACAAAACTCTAACACAACAAAAACAAGAGCCTGGTGTTGAAAGCAGCCGGCAGCTAGAGCCCTGACTTCCAAAATGGAGGATAATCTTTGGTCTTTGGAACCACACTTCACATCTTTACACAACAGTGCAGATGATTTACACAGGAGACTGTAATGGTTTGTACTAGCCCTTTGAGGACTCAGCAGGGAACTCTTTTGTGCCAGAACCACCAATTTCCCTTGTTCCTAAAGGAAGGTAGGAAAAGAAAGAAAGCAGCCAGGGTTAACAGGGCACACCTACCCTCTGGCCTAATTATGGGCGAAGGGAGTGCAGCTGTGGTTGAATTATAGCCAACTTAGGGAAAGCAGGTGTGTGAAATATGGTCTGTTCTTGCTCATTCAAGTAATACAACATACGTAATATGGCATTCCGAAGCTTGTTCACAGGCTGTGATTAGAGAGGAAGGGTTGCCCAGCGGTTAGGGTTCCAGCTCTAGATTTGGGATATATGTTTTTAAGTCACAGCTCCACCACAGAATGCCTTTATGACCTTGGCCAAGTCCCTTAAGGCTATATCCACAAAAGGACTCTCAGAATCCAACAAGCTGAGCAGGGATCTTCCTAAACCAGCAAGAAATGCTGAGGACAGGAGAGGAGCAGGGCCTAGGTCCTGCCCCTCAAAGATAATTAGGTACCTAACACTGAACTGGAGAGAGGTACCTATTTCTGCTTGGGATTCACCCTCTCCTGGAATTAGGTGTGTAAGCCAGGTCAGTCCTTTCTCATGAAAAAACAGAGAGATAGAGAGAGACCCCTTTATAACCAGTAGCCCAGTGGTTAGGGCACTCACCTGGGATGCAGGAGATGTGTTTTCAAATAACTGCTCTGTCTGATTTGGAGTAGGTCCTTGAATTTGGTATTCCAGGCGAGAACCCTGAACACCAGGCTATTGTATTAGGGGGCAGGTCTCTCTGTCTTGTCTGTTGAAGCCATTCTACTCTATAAACGCTTAGTGGAGCAGTAAGGGGGAAAGTCTTTATTTCAAGTTTATTTAGGATTTGATAAACTAGAAACCCAGCAGGGGAATTTTGTCTTATACCCTTTTGGGCTGTTTGGAGTTTTTAAAGGGACATGCTAGATGGGAAACTGAGGCAGGGAAAACTTGCAGTACCACATTATGTCAACAGGGAGTGCTACAGCACAAGCATGCCCCATGACAGCCATCTATGACCAATATGCATGAAGAGAAGAATAAGAGACGTCTAGATGGTTAAGAGGACAATACTGTGACAGAGTATATCCTTTCAGATTTTCAGTAACACTTTCTGACATGCTATAGTCGTTCCATGTATATTAACATGAATGCATGTTACATTACTTTCTTACATTGTAATGTATTTTTCTTACTATTTTTACCAGTACTTAAGTAACTGTCTTCTTTTCTGATACAGGTTACAAAGTGACCTGAAGACTTTTATTTGACAAATAGCAATTTTTTTTCTTTACAATTATTATTTTCTGTCCAATATTGGGCCAGAACCTTGCCTGGTGTAAATCAGCACAGCTCCATTGACGTTAATGGAGCTACACTTATTTACACCAGCTAGGATTTGGCCAATTGTCTTTACTATTTGTCATTAATCAGTAAGATTTTATTGATGACTGTAACTGAAAATATTAAATAAAATGAAGGGAGAAAAAGGTCTACACTGAGAAGTTATACAATCAATAGTTGTCTCAGTGTCTGCACAAATACATGGTGGGTAATATCCAGCTTACTTTGCTGATACAAATAATCCCATTGACTTTGGTGAAACTAATAGCTCAGATTTAGTCCTTCATGTTCAGACTGCATGATGCCAATTAAGGCAAGATAAAAGAACATGGAATATTCAGGAACAGAAGGATCTAATTGGCTAAATGATGCAATGAGTCATACCATTTAATGAAAAAAGTATTTTTACCAAATCCTATGCAGTAACTTCTGTTATCTAGAAGCTGCTCTTGCATGCACTAAGTAATGGACAAGTATGTCTCCAGCCTGTTTTTAAAACAATTAGTCTTAGAAAGATACTAAATCTGGCCATTTTATGGTACACACTGCTTGTAGCACTTTTTGATCACATTGTTATACCAATGCTTGTTAACAATACCTGGGATTGCTATTACTGCACTACAGAAAAAGGAACTGAATTAACTTCTCCTTTAGGGGCTTTAGAAATGTGATGCAAGTTAGTTCTACGAACTAATCAACTGAAAGAAAATAAAACATCAACAAAAACCTGAGGCAAAGTGAATTTCTTTAGCTTTTAAACTAAGCCCATAATGACAATGAATGCTACAGCACTATCCTGATGAATGGCCATCTCTTTTATTTGCTCTATGTCAACGTTTGCTATGTGTCAATTGGCTTGTTTATGTGACTATGCATAGACAAATTCTACACTGATTTCCTCCCTGGGCCAAACCTAGAGCATTTTACTCCCAGCAGAAGTCCAACTGAAGTCAGTGGAATTAGTTGTGTGCCTAAAGTGAGAAGGATTTGTCCCCCTGGTACATCTGACTGAAGTCAAAATGTAAGTCAGGGCAGAACTGAGCCCATATTGTCCCAAAAAGATATAATTCTTTTTATGGCCCTTGGCTACTGTCTAGAACTGATCCTGCTCTCACTGAATTCAATGGTAACATTTCAATGGCCATCTATTTAATACAAGTCTAACTAAAATACCTTAGCTTCCATCTGAATTCTTTATAAAACACTTAGTTACTGATGATACCTATACCTGGAACTAATTATATAACTTGTTCTATTTCAGTTTGCAGAGCAAAATTAACATGAATTTCCAAAATATATGGGATGTATTACTTTGGGGCACTGAGCGGGTTAGGAGAAAAGACATACTTTTGTGAAATCAAAGTAAAATATGCTTACAAGGTTACTCTAGGACAAACATATTTTTTAAAACGTGACTTCCTTAAATGTGCTAGAAATAATTGTTTGCAATATTGAAGCCATGTTGGTACCAGGATACGAGATTGAAAAGGTGGATGCAATAATATCTTTTACTGGAGCAACTTCAGATGAAAAGAAGAATTTTCTAGAGCTCAAAATGTCTCTTTATTCAACAGAAGTTGGTCCAATAACAGGTATTACCTCACCCACCTTCTCTCTCTCAAAATAAGTGTAGATTACTAAAACTGAATAATTAAAACAAAACCTAAATTACTTTTCACTCTGATATTCATTGTTGTATGCAGTGTTGTTGTAGCATTGTTGCTCCCAGGATATCAGAGAAATAAGGTAGGGGTCCAACTTCTGTTGATAGAGCCGTCCCTTGGGTAGGGTGAATTGGGGCAACCGCCCTGGGTCCCACCCTTTGTCCCCATATCTTAAATGATGTACGATCGGGATGCCGTTTGTCATGATATTCAGGTGAGGATGTGGATGGTGAGGTGAGGCGGGCAGGCGAGTGGGGCAAGGAGGCGAATGGGGAGGCAAGTGGCAGGCAGGCAGGCGGGAGGGGTCTCAGGAGGCAGGCGGGCGGGCAGACGAGGAGGAGGAGAGCGGTGGTCGGGCGGATGGCGGGGAGAGCACGCCGGACGGACAATGAGGAGACTAGCTGGGAGTCAAGCAGTGGACAGGCAAGTGAGGATGCAAGCGGCAGGCGAGCAGGTGGGAGGGGGTGAGGAGGCAGGTGGGTGGGCAGACAGTGAGGACGAGAGCAGTAGTCAGGCAGACAAGGGGGGCATGCTGGGTGGACAGTGAGGAGACTAGAGGGGAGGCGAGTGGCAGGCAGATGGGCAGACCGCGAGGAGGAGAGCGGCAGGTAGGCAGGGGTGTGTGTGTGTGAGGAGGCGAGCAGCAGCCGGGTGGGTGGGTGCGCCAGGTGGATGGCGAGGAGACTACTGGGGAGGCTGATTTGTCCCAGGCCCCGCACCACCCTAGGGATGGCCCTGTCTGTTGGCGAGGGGGATAAACTTTTAAGCTACACAGAGTTCTTCTTCATGGAACCAGCCACCCAAATACCCACAGAGAACCTGCTTCAATACAGAGGCTAAGCCCCCTCCAACTACATGCCCCTAGTTGACACCTATCACCCCACACTGGAACCCATAAGGGGTAACATCAAGCTACAACCCATACTTGATGGGGACTCCATACAGAAAGAAATATTTCCTGAACCTCCTCTTCTAGCCTTCAAACACCACAACCTCTCCAAGTTCATCATCAGAAGCAAGCTCCCAACAGACCAGGACACACCAACTCAAAGCAGTGCCAGACCCTGCCAGAACAGATGCAAAACCTGCAGACATATCTACATTGCTACAATTATCAATACACCTTTCAAGATCCATGGTCCTAAACATGCCTATCAGAACATGTGGTGCACTAACTACCTCAATAACCACTATGTGGGTGAAACCAGATAATCACTATGCTGTCGAATGAACTCACACAGGAAAATGATGAATGACAAAAACACCACATCATCTATGGGTGAACACTTTTCATAAAGTTATCACTCTGTATGTGACCTCTCTGTCCTCATCCTCAAAGGAAACCTGTACAACACTTTCAAAATAGGAGCCTGGGACGTTAAATTCATAACTTTGCTAGTCACTAAAAATCATGATCTTCATGAAGAGACTGGATTTATGGCTTATTACAACAATCTGTAACCAACTAACCCCCTTTTTTGTCCTACGACTACAAGGATGTTGCCTTGAACAGAAGTTGGTCTAATAAAAGATATTACCTCACCTGCCTTGTCTCTTTTCACTCTGACACTTTCTAAAATAAAGCCAATTACTTATTCACTATTCATAGTTTATTTCCTCAGGTATTTAATGGCCTGACACAATTCCACTTACCTCTTCCCTGACTCCACCCACCCTACTTATTGGGGAGAGTAACTGAGTCTGTGCAAGGGTGAGTTATAATAACAATTTACTTATGTAAATGAAGTTATTCACACATGTATGTCTTTTCAGGATTAGTACCTAATGACAGGTCTACACTTCCAACACTGCATCGGCGCAGCTGCACTGAGGCAGCTGTACACTGTAGCACTTAACATATTTCTACACCAACGGGTCAGGTTCTCCTATCAGTGTAGTTAATCCACCTCTACCACACTGTCTACACCAGGGATTAGGTTGGTATAACTATGTCGCTCAGGGGTGTGGATTTTTCACACCCCTAAGTGATATAGTTATACGGATATATGTCTGTAGTGCAGTCCTAGCCTTAGTTACATCAAGTACATTTAGCACAAAACATCCAATCTCTCTAGTTAAGCATGATGTATTCATAGCTCTGTCTGAATGCCACAACATAGGTATTTATAAAAACTTGATTTAGGAAGAGAAAACTGGGTCTTGAGCTGTTGGAAGGATGTAAAATAATTTGATTCCAAAAGATCATCTATGATATTACCACAGCCTGCATTCTATTTCTTGAAAAATGACTGACCATAATGAAGTGGGTTTTAAAAATTGTTTCAGTGTCTATGGGAAAGCTATGGCACCTTTTAAAACTTAATACCAACCTATCATTGTATTTTTCGATGAGCTTTTAGCCAGCTGGCTTTATTTTGTAGATTGTAAATTATACCTAGCATACAGTGAAGCCTGGTTGCCCAATAATAGCTACAAAAGTTAAGTAACATAATGCCACCTTTTAGATATGAGGATATCCAGTTTCATTCTGATCAACCATGGTTATTTATGACTCCAAAGAAAGAGAGGAAAAGGACACAAACACTGGGAGCTGGTGGGAAAAAAAACAGCTAAACAAATTACAGTGAATGACTTGGAAGAGAAATAAAACATGGCAACATATTCATATTTAGTACATTATTTCTACCTAGAAAGAAGTAACATGTTCAATTTTTTAAGTTTTGCAATTTATCTACCAGGGATGTACAATTTAGTTTATAGAAATCAACAATTTTATAGAAGTGGAAAGAATCATATTTTATTTTCGGCCAATTGCCTAGAGAAAACTGAATAGGTCATAGTTATTTGCAGCCTAGTACTAGCCTTTTATCAATATATCTTCAACAGTATTCACGGAATGTGATTCCTCTGTACTACCCATGGTATTTATATACTGTTATGAAAGCATGCATGAGCTCAGAAACGTTTGACACATGAACACTACATAGTTTGTGATCTTGGCATTTAGAGTTCAAGGTTAATAATTCAAGGTATTAAAGATCATTGTAACTGAAGATCAATTTATCATGAAAATGTAGTAAGTATGATCTTCCTAATACAAACAGTTGAAAGCTTGCAACATGTTGTATTCTTGTCAGTATCGCTTCTCTATTAGACACAGACTAGTTGGGAAGTTTTAAAGGTCTCTGTTGTCTTTAAATCTGACCAAGCCACATTCCAGAATGCAGACCTCCCAATGGAACACTGCTTCACAAAAACACCCTGCCCCTGTTATTCTTGGCCTTTTCTCTCTTAGGGCATGTCTGAACTGCCCTACAGTTCAGGCTATGGGTGTGTGAATAGCAGTGCACACTAAAGTGCTGCTCTATCACTAGTTCACACTAATGTATCCTGTTTGCATACGACTACATTAGTATGAACTAGGGACCTTTTAGTTCATGCTCGCAGTGTCCACATGGGGGACTTAGAGGGCAGCACTTTGGAGTGCTATTCACACCCCAGTAGTCTGAACTCAGGGCAGTGTAGATATGTCCTTAGTCTTTTCCCTTAATAATCCAAAGTCCCTTCTCTGTGTATGCAATTCTCTGTCCTGTCTCCTATGAAAGTGTAAGGGATGAATACAACAGATATGCCTTGAATGATTAATAAATACTGATTCCTTCTAGCCCACAAAAATTTAAAAAAATTATCCACCTCTGTTTATCCTAAAATAGGATCCAACTAGGAAGTAAAGACAATAAGAAAATAGTTCACTTTGTCTAAGGATCCAAAGAGCAGCAGGGGTTTAGAGTTCCTTTCCACAAGAACAGAAACTAAGACAGCTAAATGAGAGTATTGTTAATCACTGAGGCAAGAATCTCTCTTCTAATGTGTATATGCATAAAATCGCTTTCTCCCTCCCAGCCTACCTAAAAAGAACTAAGGCCATGCCTACACTAGCAAGCTTACAGCGGTACAGCTCTGCCACTGTAAGATCGCTCGTGTAGTTGCTCTATGCTAATGGGAGAGAGCTCTCCCATCAACACAATAAAACCACCCTAAACAAGCTCTCCTGCTGACATAGCGCTGCACATGCTACCAGTTATGCTGGCAAAACTTGAGTTGTTCAAGGGGATGTTTTTTCACACCCCGAGCAACATAAGTTTTGCCAATGTAAGTGGAAGTATAGACATGGCCTAAATTACCAAGCAAGGGTGACACCCTGCTTTCATATGCAAAGTGACCCATTGCACATTGTGAATGGATCAAGAAATAGACGGGGAAGCTGCAATTGAAGCAAACTAGCAATCACTAGTGTAAGACACAAGGTCAAAGAGGGCAAACTGCCATTACCTGAAAAAAATCCAAGCCACATGTTTTCATCCTAAATTATAAACTATACATTGTTTTCCTTGTAAATCAAATATATCATGGACGATCTGTCTTTTGCCTCAATTTAGAAGCTGCTCATTTGTTTCCCTTGTGATTCAGATCTATATCCTTCTATATTTGGATAATGTCTCTTGTTCTGTTTTAAGTCCTAAATAATGTGAAATGCTTATATACAATCAAAGAATGTAGGGAGTATATTCTTCATATGTAGAGGATTATACAGGATTTTGTTGATTTTCACTGTAAATAATTGTTGCACTCTAGAAGTAATAGGAATTGTCTAGCACAAGGAAGAAGGAATGTTGAAAGACATAAACCAGGGTCAGTGATGGGTTAAACCCTCCCCCCCATCCAGGATACCACCTGATGTGCTGCAGTTCCACTCAGCCCTCCGGCTCTGTCATACTGGGTTTCCCTTGCACTGGGTTGCTGTGCCAGGCTCTCAAGCCCTTTCCAGCACACACCCAGGCAAGACCATACCCAGCTGCAAACACAGACTGCAGTCAGATCTGTGTGAGAGGATTCACCCAGTACTCACATGCACATTCCTTGTGGAGAGGTAAACCCCAGATAATATTGTCTTGCACTGTATAGAAACATGTGCACAGTGCAAGCTCATAAAAATTCGTCCTCTTCTTCAATGGGGAGAGAGATATGTTCAACTTCTTGCCCCTCTCCCCAGTTAAAAATTGCACAAACTGGGTTTAATAATAAACATAACCAAGTTTATTAACTATAAATGCCAGATTTTAAGTGATTATAAGGGATAGCAAACAGAACAAGGCAGATTACTAAGCAAATAAAACAAAACACGCATACTAAGCTTACACTCTTAAAGAGACTGGTTTCAAGAAATTATTTCTAACCTTAAATGTTGTTTTAGGCAAGTTGTAAAGTTTCTGTAGCTTAGAATTCCAGTTATTTCTCTTTACTGACTACACTCCTGTCTTAGTCCGGACTCAGCCCTTGCCTTTCCCACCACTCAGTTCTTTTGTCTCAGCAGTCTTTCTTCTTGGGCAGGAAGGCAATGGAGGAAAGTCCTGTTTGCCTTATTCCCCTTAAATAAGATTTACAAAAGGCAGGAATCTTTTGTTTCCCAGTCTTGACCTCCCTCTCCTTTTAGTGGAAAATTACTAGAAGTCCAAGCTAGTGTTTAGTACCAGGTGACAGGGACACCTGACCTAGTAGTGGCACAGCTACATCCCAGGACACCTCTCAGGAAGGAGAGAGATTAGTATCTTCATAGTCTTGTTGTTTTTTCCTAATGGCCCATCAAAGCTGATGGCCTATTGTCTGGTGGGTGTCTCCCAAATACACACACAGTTGTAATTGTTACATAGTCAATATTCCTAACTTTAGATACAGAAATGATACATGCATACAAAATGGATACTCACACTCAATAAATCATAACCTTTCCAATAATACCTTAACAAGACCCATCTCATTTATATCCACATCCATTTCATAAGCATATTTCCATAAAGAATATGGGGTGTAATATCAGAGGGTCAATTTTGGAATATTAAGAGAAATTGCTTAAAAGGGGATCCCAATTAATAGTAGAGGCCAATAGTGAAATACAATCCATGAAATGAATCAAACATAAAATGCCTTTGATAAGAAAAGGGTTGAAGGTATTTGTTATACACCAATTCCATGTACTGGATAGTGATGGAAGCAGAAGAGAAACAGAGAGCTGAAATCTCAGCCTCATGTGGTATGTGTCCAGTAGAAAACAGATGGTGTCCCCCTCAAGTGAACCCTGAAATTGGGAGCATTTGTGGTTGCTACCCCCAAATTTTCCCTTCTTGCCTCATGTGGGTCATAGCCTAGTAGCTGTAGGGGTAGAATAAACATTGATTGGATAGCTCACGAGGAACTAAACCCCACCTTCTGAAGACCTCCTGAGTTTCAAGATGCTTCCAAAGTTGGCTCCTCTGGACCGCGAAATAAAAAACAAATGTTGAATCCTGTATCAGTGTAACACCAACAGACCCGGGTTATCGGCGGGTGGGATCGAACCTGGATGTATGCATCTCCACTGCATGAGCTAACAGCCACATGGCTCTTAACTAAGGCTGTAGCAGACTCATTCATCTCTAAGTGGTCTCAGTGCCACTAGAGGGGACAGAGCACTATACCCAGGATGTGTGTGGGTTACATCAGCACCATGCAAAAATAATACTCCACAAGAGAACATTATGAAAAACAAGAAACATTTAATTACTGCAGAGAACATAAATTGTAAATTAATCAGATCTCCCTTTTTCAGGGAGGGCCAGATCTGTGGACCTCGCCCTTTGAAGAAGGGAAAGTTTTCAGGTAAGCAACCAAAAATTCTCCCATTGTCTCTCAGGGTTAAGTTCACAGATCCTCCGTGTGGGACCATCTCAGCAGTGATAAAATTCCAGAGATGGAACAAAACAATGTCAGGGAAAGGGAGGATTTCCTTACTCTAAAGAATCACCACTGTGTGCAAGACCGGCCTGCCTGTCTTATTGGTGGAAGACTTATAAAACTGAGTAAGTGTATGCAGGGATGAGTAAGTTACAGCTTTACAGACTTTATCAGAAGAGGCCTGCCCTCTGTTGCCCAGGATGCCACCACCACTTGTACTCAGTGAGCTCAGGTGCCCGTTGGGGGATTGAATTATTTTGCTCAGCAATGCACCAGTGTATCCATTGTGAGACTGATGGTTCAGATGCCTTAGCACCTGTTTTTCTTGGATGAAATAAGATCAGTAAGGCTGTTGTTTTTCTTATGCTCTCAGGTCTTTTCACATAAAACTTTAAGGCTTGCTTTACATACAGCAAATGCCATCGCTTCCCCTTTAGGTGAGAAGGGTGTGCACAAAAGAAAGGCAATGAGGTCCCTTTGCTCAATGATAAATTAAATTTACTTTTGAATTAAAGGTGGGATCTACTCTCAGAACCACCTTATCTTTGTGACAAATTGCTCCCAACTCTGACCCACTTTTTTCAAAGTGTTAGATACGTGTTGTAGCCGATGATCTTTTTGATCACTAACTGGCAAACCTCGTTTGTTAGATTTGAGCTTTAAAATGTAACTGGCACCTCGGCAAATTCATAAAAAATTGACCCCTTTTGATGCTTACAAAGGATATTCAGGGCCTACTTAGGCTCCCATTTAAATCAGCAACAAAATTCTTGTTGACTTTAACTGAGACTTTATTCTGGAGACAGATGAATTTTTCAGCCTCTTGGGCAATAAACAGTTTTTATGGATCTATTCAAATAGAAAAAAAACAATTGTTAGGATACCAAGAAACAATTTGAAAAGGCAAAATTTGAAAAATACCATAAGTCCTGTACAAGAAACTACCCTTATAAGGCAGCCTCCTATTTTAAGAGAATGATGCCAGTGCAGGCTTCAACATGTTTGGGTGGGCCTGTGAAACAATTCTCTCCTCCTCAAATGCAATTACCTCTGTTAACTATGATCACACAATGCACAAGACTGGGATTTGGGGACTTAAGATTTGGGGAGGCGCAGAGAGATGATTCAGAGGGTGCAATGCCCAAAATTAAATAAACAAAAGAGAACCAGCACAGAGGACCTGTCCACCAGCAAAAAGCTGCCTCCTGCACCAGCCCTAGCCCCCACTTCCAGAATGGAGGAGGAAGCAGCCAGACCAGAGTGTTCTAGAGGAACGGAAGGCCCGGGGCATGGCAGAATGGAGCTCTGATGTACTTGATTCTCCAGTGGTGTAAACCAGAGTTGTTTGCCTGCAGATCTTATTTGTGCCTGTCAGGAATCAGGGCCTGCAGCAGAACTGGTCTCCAGACAGCCTCATCAGTGAAGCTAGCCTGCTGCAAGCTGCTTGATAGCCATGCCGCCCGAGTGGCTGCAGAGGCCAGCAAGGTGGCTTCTCAATGCTCAGACCCACCATTGTGCCTGCTCCTGCATTACCTTGTTCCTGCTGCTCCTGCCTTGCACCCAGCCTTGGCCCATCCTGCCCCTGCCTTTAACCCCTCCTTGCCCAATACCCTGCCCACTCCAGTTCCTGCCCTCCAGCTTGACCCTTGGCTTTGGCTCCTGATGATGGACTCCACCTCAACCCTCTGCTCTGGTATCCAGTTCCTGTCTTCCACTTTGACCCTTGGCTTTGGTTCCTGACTATAGACTACAGCTCTGACCCTAGCCACTAGGCCTAGCTCCTGCTTTGATCACTAAGCCTGATGCCCACTCCAACAATTAGGCTAAACCACCCTTGTCCTGTCAGCTGACAGTGCCCAGGTCAAGTGGTTTAGAATCAGGGATCAGAAACTGTCTTCCTGACAGCCCTCTTTCTCCAATGCTTTCAAGCTCTGTTTGAGTGGGATGAAATCTGCCTCATGTGTTCTATTCCCATCTCATCTTCTGATTTTTCATGTTCACATTTTGTGAATGCCTCAGCTTATTCATCTGTAAAATGGGTATAATGCAATTTGCCTATCCCAACAAGGGGTTGTAGGAATTTAATAGTTGATGTTTGTAAAGTGCTTTGAAATTCTTGGGTGAAAGTTTTTTTTAGAGAAGAGGTGAATATTATTTGCTGAGATTCAGGATCTTATAAATCAAAACTGTTCAAAGGAAAGTGGACCTCTTTCTTTAAAAGTCAATGCAATGTGCATGAAAACAGTTCTGCATTTCCCTGTCCCTTTATTCAAGTTACTATGAAAGCATGCAGTACTATACGGCAAAGGCCATAGGAACAATATCTTGATGATCAGTTGACAAGAAGTATCTATTCCTGTGCTCACTTGCCTGATGCCCCATGCACAAAATTGTCTTTTTGACAATATTCCACATCTTTGACAAGATCATTCATATAATACAAGAGAAATAGCAAATTCCAATACTGAAGCAAATGGTAACTTGACATTAACTCTCCAAATGGTGCCAGCAAAAGCAAAAGATCACTGCCCGAAAACACCACATATCATGGATTCCTCTCAAGTTATTATTAAAGTCAGATAATAGTCTTTAGCCTTGCTATGAAAAGCATTACGCCTAAGAAAATTCTTAGAGAAACCCTAGAATAAAATATATTTTCAGTATTCTAGAGTATTAAAGAGAGCAGTACTTATCAGCTCACACTTACACAGATTCTGTGATGACTATTAAAAAAAGAAAGCATAAAGTTACATGTCAGATATACTTCGAACCTCTTCTCTTTGATTTCTTTGGAATGAGTCAGAATAATTTCTTTTTATGTAAACCTTCAAGAGTCCAGGAAACAATGCATTTGCAGAATTTGAGAGAAATAATAATAATCACTAATACGTAATCTCCACATATTTCATTTACACATGGGATTTCTGAACTTGTTCTTGAACTGAAGGGGTCCAGCAGAATCAGTAAATTGAGATTTTAGGAGCTAACAGAGTTTGTCAAATCCTCTCCATAACAGCTAATCCTGTGACAGCCATGTGCTTCATAAAGCTGTAGATGTCTGCACCTGGACAAAACTTGACAAAGTGTTCTATCATACCAGACACTGGGAATTAATTGGGGTAGCCAGTCTCAGAAAGTTAGAAAAAAAATTAAAATATCACCAAAACAGTAACGGACAAAAAAATGTGCCTACACACACGACAGAAAAAACAACGGATAAGCATTTTCAAAACATTAAAGGTAACAGAAACATTTTAGAAGAAGTTGGTCTAAATACATAAATTTGGCTAGAGAATCATTAAATAGTTGACAAAGGAGCTGTGATAAAAGATAAAGGACACAGTGTCTGACAAACCAGAGGGGGAAATACAGCCTGTCCCACAGTCCCACATTTTCAGCTATGCGTGCTATGATTACAATTATAAACAATAGATACTGTGTCAGTATACAGGAAAACAAACAATAGGTCTTTTTCAGAAACTATCTGTAGGAAGAACATACATATGAGTCAACAATGGATCTGGAATAACCCCTTGCATTCTTTCCACTAATGATACTTCAGAGCTTAGTAGAAAGAATGTTTTTGTTCTTTTTTTTCTATGCATTCTTTCTTTCCTTCCTTCTTTCTTCCAGTTTGATGTGGAATTTTTCTGAGCTTGCACCTGGTCTGACCAATAGACAACTGGGTTCTGAGGATCCCTATTATTTTATTCACTCTCCACTCCTTCTTCAGATAGGTGCAACTACTGTGCTTACTCTAGTTAGAAAGGGAACTTTGTGACCTCTATTGCTAGTGTCAGTAAGAGATCAAACAGCACAAGGCACTTGAAGTAACATGTTGTTTCACCAGTCAAAGAAGTGAAGGACTCTCAGTTGCACCTAAGCACAGGAACACCATCCTGCAGTTCTATTGTCAAGCCACTGGCCTCGTCATCTACATGTACAGGCCATTTAACAGGCCATATAACTGCCTATACTATGTATTAGCCTTTTCTGAAAACTTTAAAAGTGCAAGTGAAGTTAAGAGATAATACTCACCAAGCACCATACAAGACAATACATTACTTTTGTGGTTGATTAAACGTTAAAGCATTTGGTATCCACAGAAGCTCTTTATTGTGAGTAAAATCCAGCATAGTGAACATTATTCCTTTTCTACAAGGCAAACGAAATTTAACAAACCATAAGAAAATAAAAAGGAAACAATGTTTTTCTTACCTTGTGAGGTTCTGAAAGTTCTGATGTTTTCTAGGGCTTTCCATTTTAGGCCTAGAAAATCTGCTTGGGGCAGGTTCAGATAGAAAAACAATTGCTCATTGTTGGGGCTAAAAAACAGGGAGGGGTGAATTGGTGTAGTTAAAATAAGAACCAACCTGAACACTTGCCCAAAGTTTGAGGCAAACTCAGAATTAACCTCTTTTGAGATCTGAAAAAAGTTTTATTACCTTTTGTCATGTTTGAATTTTTGTGGAACTGGAAGTGCTAAATTGCCAATAGAAAGGCTGCTCCTGCAGGTTTTCTGCCTATCTGGAAGCAGAATGTTGTAGAACTCTTGTGAAAGAAAAGACGGTTACTCACCTGTAGTAACTGTTGTTCTTCGAGATGTGTTGCTCCTATCCATTCCAATGTAGGTGTGCGCGCCGCGCGTGCACGGCTCTCCGGAACATTTTTACCCTAGCAACTCCGGCGGGCCGGCTGGCGCCCCCTGGAGTGGCGCCTCCATGGCGCCTGTTATATACCCCAGCCGGCCCGTCCGCTCCTCAGTTCCTTCTTGCCGGCTACTCCGACAGTGGGGAAGGAGGGCGGGTCTGGAATGGATAGGAGCAACACATCTCGAAGAACAACAGTTACTACAGGTGAGTAACCGTCTTTTCTTCTTCGAGTGATTGCTCCTATGCATTCCAATGTAGGTGATTCCCAAGCCTTACCTAGGCGGTGGGGTCGGAGTGAGACGTGGCCAAGTGTAGGACCGCTGAGCCAAAGGCTGCATCGTCTTGAGACTGTTGCACCAACGCGTAGTGGGCAGCGAAGGTGTGTACCGAAGACCAGGTGGCCGCCCGACAGATGTCCTGGATGGGGACATGGGCCAGGAAGGCGGCCGAAGAAGCGTGCGCTCTGGTCGAATGAGCGGTGAGACGGCAAGGGGGGACGCGAGCAAGCTCGTAGCACGTCCGTATACATGATGTCACCCAGGATGAAATCCGCTGTGAGGATACCGGCTCGCCTTTCATGCGGTCGGCGATCGCCACAAACAGCTGGGTCGAACGCCGGAAGGCCTTCGTCCGGTCGATGTAGAAAGCGAGGGCCCTGCGGACATCCAGGGTGTGGAGCTGCTGCTCACGAGGTGAGGCGTGCGGCTTCGGGAAGAAGACCGGGAGAAAGATCTCCTGGTTGAGATGGAAGGCCGACACCACCTTGGGGAGGAAGGCCGGGTGCGGTCGAAGCTGTACCTTATCCGCATGGAAGACGGTATACGGGGGCCCGGCCGTCAGGGCGCGGAGTTCCGAGACTCGCCTGGCGGATGTAATTGCCACGAGGAAGGCCGTCTTCCAGGTGAGATAAAGCAGAGAGCACGTGGCCAGGGGCTCAAAGGGCGGTCCCATCATCTGGGCCAGAACTAGGTTCAAATCCCAGGTCAGGGCAGGAGGACGTACCGGTGGGTACAGACGGTCTAGACCTTTAAGGAAGCGGGCAACCATCGGGTGAGAGAAGACAGACCGACCTTCGATGGTGGGCCGAAAGGCTGACAGAGCCGCCAGGTGCACCTTCAGGGAAGAGATCGCAAGACCTTGACCTTTCAGGTACCAGAGGTAGTCGAGGATGGTCGAGATGGGAACCAAGAATGGGTTAAGACCTCGTTGGTCGCACCAGAGCGCGAAGCGTTTCCACTTCGCGAGGTAGGTAGAGCGCGTCGAAGGCTTTCTACTTTCGAGCAGGACTTGTTGCACCGCCGACGAACAACCCCTCTCTGCGTCGGTCAACCACTCAGGAACCAAGCTGTAAGATGCAGCGACTGCAGGTTTGGGTGACAAAGCCTGCCGAAGTCCTGAGTGATGAGGTCCGGCCATAACGGAAGGGGAATGGGATCCCGAACAGACAGCTCGAGCAGCAGGGTGTACCAGTGCTGTCTCGGCCAGGCCGGAGCGACGAGTATTACGCGGGCCCTGTCCCTCCGAAGCTTGAGTAACACTCGGTGCACGAGTGGAAACGGGGGAAACGCGTAGAGGAGGGGACCCGTCCACGTCAGGAGGAACGCGTCTGAAAGGGAGCCCGGAGCTCGACCTTGGTACGCGCAGAACTTGGTGCACTTCCTGTTGACCCTGGAGGCGAACAGGTCTATCTGGGGAAACCCCCACCTCTGGAAGAGTGAATAAGCCACATCCGGGCGAAGGGACCACTCGTGGGAGGCGAACGACCTGCTGAGGTGGTCTGCCAGCGTGTTCTGCACCCCCGGCAGAAAAAACGCTTCGAGGCGAATCGAGTGGGTCACGCAAAGGTCCCAGAGGAGCATCGCTTCCCTGCAGAGCGGGGAGGATCGGGCTCCGCCCTGCTTGTTTACGTAAAACATTGCTGTAGTGTTGTCCGTGTACACCGCTACAGAGCGGTCCTGCAGGTGGGCCCGAAAGGCGAGACACGCCAAGCGGATCGCTCTCAACTCTCGGACGTTGATGTGGAGGGAGAGCTCCTGAGCCGACCAGAGACCCTGGGTGTGCAGGTCGCCTATGTGAGCACCCCAGCCGAGTGCCGAGGCATCTGTGGTCAGTGTGACCAACGGGCGAGGAGGGCGGAACGGGACCCCTGCGCAGACAACCTCCGGATCCAGCCACCAGGTGAGCGACTGGAGAGTGGGCTTCATAAGCGTAACCACCATGTCTATGCTGTCGTGGTGGGGTCGGTACACCGATGCCAGCCACATTTGGAACGGGCGAAGTTGCAGCCTTGCGTGCATGGTCACAAACGTGCACGCTGCCATGTGACCCAGTAGGCGCAGGCAGGATCGCACCGTCATTGTAGGGAAGGCCTGCAGTGCCCGTATGAGCGAGACCATCGTCTCGTGCCGAGGACGAGGGAGGCAGGCTCTGGCTAAATTGGAGTTGAGCACCGCTCCTATGAACTCCACCCTTTGTGCTGGAATTAAGCTGGACTTCTCGGCATTGATGAGCAGGCCTAGTGAACGGAAGAGATACAGTATTTCGGTCACTTGAGCTGCCACCAGTTCTTGGGACCGACCGCGAATCAGCCAGTCGTCGAGATACATGTATCCGACGACGGCGGAGGGCTGCGGCCACGACCGCCATACACTTGGTGAACACTCTCGGTGCGGTGGAGAGGCCGAAGGGTAGTACCGCAAACTGGTAGTGAGCTTCGTTGACCACGAAGCGCAGGTAGCGTCTGTGTGGGGGGGGGTAAATTGCCACATGAAAGTATGCATCCTTCATGTCGAGGGCGGCAAACCAGTCTCCCGGATCCAAGGAAGGAATGATGGTCCCCAGGGTCACCATACGAAATCTGAGCTTGCACAGATGTCTGTTGAGCTCTCGGAGGTCCAAGATGGGACGAAGACCTCCTTTCGCCTTGGGGATGAGAAAGTATCTGGAATAGAATCCCCTGCCCCGCCTGCTGCGAGGCACCTCCTCTATAGCACCCACGCTCAACAGAGTCTGGACCTCTTGTAGGAGGACTTGCTCGTGAGAGGGGCCCCTGAAGAGGGACGGGGAAGGTGGGTGGGAGGGAGGGGGCGAAACAAACTGCAGGCGGTAGCCGTGCTGGATGGTGTTGAGAACCCAGCTGTCGGAGGTTATAGAGCACCACGCCTGGAGGAAGCGGGAAAGGCGATTCGAAAATAATAGGGATGGATCCTGGGGGGAGTGTGGCGGGCCGTCCTCGGGCGTCCCGTCAAAAGGCCGGTTTCGGGCCCTGAGGGGCCTTGGAGGGGCCCTGAGTCTGGTTACGCCTACCCCCCGACTGCCTGCGGCGGTAGGGGGCCGTCCGGCGATTATTAAATGGCCTAGACCTGGCCTGGGTGAAGGGCCGGTAGGGCTGCTGCCGGAAAGGCCGTCTCTGGGTGGCCGGCGTGTGCATACCGAGAGTCCGGATAGCAATCCTCCCGTCCTTCAGGGTCTGAATTCTCGAGTCCGTTTTTTCTGAGAATAGACCCTGTGCATCGAACGGGAGGTCCTGGAGGGTATATTGTACCTCCGGCGGCAAGGTGGAGGATTGCAGCCAGGCAATGCGCCGCATGGTTATTCCAGACACCATAGTCCTGGCTCCTGAGTCAGCGGAGTCCAAGGCTGCCCGAATTAGGGTCCTGGAGGCCGTCCTGCCCTCATCCAGGAGCGCCGAGAATTCCCGGCGGGAGTCTTGCGGGGTCAGCTCCGAAAATTTTCCGAGGCACCCTAAGATGTTGTAAGTGTACCTGGACAGGAGCGCCATCTGGTTCGCTATGCGAAGCTGAAGGCCACCCGCTGAATAAATTTTTCGCCCCAGTAGGTCCATGCGCCGCGACTCCTTTGACTTTGGCGCCGCGGCTGCCTGTCCATGTCTCTCCCGGTCATTTACCGATTGGACCACTAGAGAGTCCGGGGTGGGGTGTACATAAAAGTACTCGTAGCCCTTAGGCGGGACAGAGTATTTTCTCTCCACCCCTCGGGCCGTGGGGGGGACTGAGGAGGGTGACTGCCAGATTGTGGTATTGTTCCGCTGAATAGTGCGGATAAAGGGTAATGCCACTCACACTGGAGCGTCCGAACCCACAACATCCGTTATAGGGTCATCGTCCTCCGTGACCTCCTCAACGGGCAGGTTCATGGCCTTTGCCACCCGGCGGAGAAGGTCCTGATGCGCCTTCAGGTCAATAGGCGGGGGTTCAGATGTTGATGCCCCCGCCACCGCCTCGTCAGGTGAGGAGGACGAGGAGTGGCCCGGCAGCACCTCCTCGGATGTCTGGTCCGCCCCTGGGCGGTCAGGCGCCACGGACTCCGGCCCCGGTGCCGGGCCTGGTGGCGAGACAGCCTGTTCCTGTGGGGACGGAGGGGGCCTGCTAACCGTGGCCTCCGGTACTGAGCGCCCCGTAGGCGCTTGTCTCGTCGGCAGGGGAGGCCCTTGCTCGTGATGGGCCCAGGGAACCCAATATCCCCAGTGTTGGGGTCCAAAGTCCCGTCCCTGAGACGCTGCCCTGAAATCCACTGCGCTGCCCTCAGGCTGGAGCGAAGCCTCCATCAGCAACTGTTTAAGGCGCAAGTCCCGCTCCTTTCTCGTCCGGGGTTTGAAGGCCACGCAGATCGGGCACTTGTCCGTTCTATGAGCCTCCCCAAGGCAGCGAAGGCACGAGTCGTGCGGGTCACTCACCGGCATGTGCCGCTGGCAAGCCGCGCAGGGCTTGAATCCCGGTGCCCCGGGCATAAGCCCGCACCGGGCGCGGAAGAAGAGGGGCTAACCCCTCTAATTCCCTATTTACACTATTTAACTATAAAAACTATACAACTATCAAACTAACTAACGAACTATATACAATAATAAATGGAGAAACGCTAGGGCTGTGGAGGTAAGGGAGCACTCCACTGTTCCAACTGGCCATCACGGGCGGCAAGAAGGAACTGAGGAGCGGACGGGCCGGCTGGCATATATAACAGGCGCCATGGAGGCGCCACTCCAGGGGGCGCCAGCCGGCCCGCCGGAGTTGCTAGGGTAAAAATGTTCCGGAGAGCCGTGCACGCACGGCGCGCACACCTACATTGGAATGCATAGGAGCAATCACTCGAAGAAGAACCTTTTTTCCTCAAGATTCCTAGCTTAATTCTGGAGACTCAAGGAATTCATGAATAAGAATCCAAATTCTGGGATAAATTATCCAAATCCAAAGTGAACTTGGATACTTTTGAATTGCGCCATCACAGGTAAAAACTGAGTCACTTCAAAGGAGAGGATACTTGATTAAGAACTTCATGTTTGGGCGAAGATGTTTGATTTTTTGTCTGTGACTGGCTAAAATCCTTCCCTTGTAGAGTAAGAATTTAATTACAATGTGACTACAATGAAAACTTTATTATTTACAGAATAATTTTAGAGCATTCTAAAAGTGTAACTACTACCGAGGGCGGGTGGACACAAAAAGTGCATTATGCTGCTTTCATCCACATTCTTCACCAAGCACATATAAGTGGATAAAATTACAGGGTTGAATGCCTTTAAAGCAGAGGTATTCGGTTTCTGAGAGAAAGTGAGAACTACAATTAGTTTATTTGCAGAAAATAATTATAGTGTTTCATTTGGTAGCAAAAAGGTTGCAAAATAGTTTAAATGTTTTCTCACATTCATAATTTTCTGAAAAATTCTCCCTTTTATTTTATTTATGTTAATTATTTAGATTTTAGACTTTAAAATAATTCCACACCAAAATGGGTACTGCTCCAAAACTCTGAGCAACTCTGTCAAATATGCAAAAAACTACAATAGTACAGAAATTAAAACAAAATCACTGAAAACAGCAGCATTTCTCCTTCCTCTCACCCTACAAACTTAATCTAATCACCATTCAACAGACTAATATGACTAAAATCCCCAAGCAGCCACTGCACATTCTCACCAGAGGAGCTCCCATTCTCAATTCCCTCCACCCCCACCAAATTTGCAGAGCATCTGAGGGTATGTCTACAGTGCACTTAAAACACCTGCAGCTGGCCTGTGTCAGCAGACTTGGGCTTGTGGGGCTCAGGTTGCAGGGCTATAAAATTGTGGTGTAGATGTTTGGTCTCAGGCTGGAGCCCAAGCTCTGGGACCTGGCAAGAGTCTCTACTCTGGGTGTGGAATAGGTCCCTCACTTGATATATAATTATTAATAATAATTGTTTATGTTAAATGTATAATGCTGCAGGGGAAATCTCAAGTTTTCCATTTCCTGGGGCAGGTGGGGGCCAAGAAGGAAAGGCTTTGGAGTGATATGCTTTGGGATGCCCATTGCCTCCACAATAACTTCCCAGTCTGCCTTTCATCCTATGAATATTCTTCCTTTGAGGCTCTCCACTCTTTCCAACTTATGGCTGTATTTAGACACAACTATGTCCATTGGACTTAGTGTGCTGCTGGAACATACTTGTACATTTGCTAAAGTCTGACCTAGCACTGAGATTATGTGGCGTGACATGTGAAAACTCTTCCTCCCTTGTGGAAGGATGGCAGAAGTGGCCCTTGTTAAGATAAGGGAGGGGAAAAAAGTGGTGTAGGAAGCCTGTATGCTAGTGGAAGGAGGAGTAAAAAAAGCTGATTCTACTGAAAATTGGACAAAACCCTAGCATCAATATAACCTACCGTGGCACCAGAATTATGTTGCTAAACTGTGTTGATCCAGTAAATCAGGACATCTAGTCTTCCTGTCCAAGGTATACTGAAAAGTAGCTTACCCATTCTGGAAGGGACTACATTTCCCTCAATAAAGCTGCTACGTTTTTCTTTCCTCATCCCACCAGGAACTTTCACTTCCCTGAAAAAGCCCTCACCTCTTAACTTCTGTCCCTCATGGCTATTCTTCTTCTTCTTAATATTAATTTTTAGAGCTACTAAGCACACCCAACTCCAGTTGAAATCAGTGGTATATCTGGTTGCTCAACTCCTGTGAAAATCAGAGTTCAAACGTGTTTTCTATCTTCAGAACATTCCCAGAGCCTCCTGACATAATAAGGAATGAGACTTCAGGGCAAATGTCAGTGAAATTACTCTGTATTTACAGAGTAGTAACTGATATCAGAATTTGGCTGGCAAGGGGTGGAATTTGACATTGCAGAGCTAGGCTACCAAGTTAGTTGCAGTTAACGTCTTTGAAAAGATAATCAATATGCTGTCTTTTAAACCACTAAAAGTATTTTTGTTTAGCACTGGGAGCAACAGAGGATCCATTGATGCTGATTGTTTAAATGCTGGCTATGAACTTGCCTCTTAAAACTCATTTCCTTTCATTTAAAAAAAAGTCACATGGAAATGGTTTATATGGAGTACAAATGTAACATTTTTTGTAAAAAGATTAACGTATAATACTGCAGTCCAGTATGAAAGATAAAACAGAACAGAAAAACACTCTGAACTGAGAGGATGCCAGCACAAAAACTCTGGTTGTGATATGCAATGTTTAAAAGCACTGGATAACAAATGACCAGCGCATAAAATATCTGAATGAATTAACCTTTTTTTTTCCTGTTAAAAAAGTTGCATTAATAACATGGATATGCACAAGTCCATGGGTCCGGATCTAATGCATCTGAGGGTGCTGAGGGAGTTGGCTGATGTGACTGCAGAGCCACTGGCCATTATCTTTGAAAACTCATGGCAATCGGGGGAAGTGAGCTAGACAAATTGGAGGATTTGCCTAAAAGAAATCTGATGATGTTCAACAAGGACAAGAATACCATGCACTGCTACAGGCTGGGGACTGAGTGGCTAAGTGGCAATTCTACAGAAAAGGACCTGGGGATTACAGTGGATGAGAAGCTGGATATGAGTCAACCATGTGCCCTTTTTGCCAAGAAGGCTAATGGCATATTGGGCTGCATTAGTAGGAGCATTGCCAGCAGATTGAGGGAATTGATTATTCCCCTCTATTCGGCACTGGTGAGGCCATATTTGGAGTATTGTGTCCAGTTTGGGGCCCCCTATAACAGAAAGGATGTGGACAAATTGGAGAGAGTCCGGAGGAGGGCAACGAAAATGATTAGAGGGCTGGGGCACATATTATGAGGAGAGGCTGAGGGAACTGGGGTTATTTAGTCTGCAGACGAGAAGAGTGAGGGGGGATTTGATAGCAGCCTTCAACTACCTGAAGGGGGGTTCCAAAGAGGATGGAGCTAGACTGTTCTCAGTGATGACAGATGACAGAACAAGGAGCAATGGTCTCAACTTTCAGTGGGGGAGGTCTAAGTTGGCTATTAGGAAAAACTATTTCACTAGGACGGCGGTGAAGCACTGGAATGGGTTACCTAGGGAGGTGGTGGAATCTCCATCCTTAGAGGTTTTTAAGGCCCGGCTTGACAAAGCCCTGACTGGGATGATTTAGTTGGGGTTGGTCCTGCTTTGAGCAGGGGGTTGGACTAGATGACCTCCAGAGGTCTCTTCCAACCCTAATCTTCTATGATTCCACAACTAAACTTTTTGTAACTGATGCATGTTTCTCTTTGGTCCATAGTTTTTAATAGTTCTCCACCATACAAAGCATTTTTACATACAAAACAAATGTCCAATTTATGGGTTCACATTACATAAAGCAGTATGGAGTAATTACCCGCTATATTATATTCCACACCAAAATTAACTTGCTGTCAGTTCATCTTGTGGCTTTGCCTATGCCAAAATCAACAAGAGGAAGAATTTAGTCATATAGCTAATATTTGTTTTGATTAAACAAGGGTAACATACTACGATTATAATTCTCTAATTTAGCATCCCTGGTAAACCTTTTGGGCAATTTTCAGCCATCAGTTAAAACCCATCCATCTCAGATCTTTGTAGAATTTCCTCTCATTTGAATTATATTAAAGTGGTTTCCAGTCATAAAAGACTGGGATAGAAATCTTGCAAAGAGGGGAAAAATGCAATTCTTGATCAGATCAGATAATTACATTTATTATTTTCATCTTCTAAAGGAGAAATATTAGGAGGGAAAGATTAAACTAACTAAGGGTACCTTCATCCTTAATATTATCATCCTATTCTTATATCAGTAGTTCTGTCATCCCAAAGGATCTCATTCTCAATGTGCGTTTTAAACGTAATGAGAATAACTTCACCCAGCACTGTGGAAAAGGCATTTTTGAAGAGGAACACAAAAGGTTGTTTAACAGAGCACCATGCACGGTATTTTAGGATATGAGGTGAAAGTACTGTACCTAACTGAACTGTAGGAGAAATTAAGGTGAGAAAATGTAATGGCAAGGAGCATGTCTAGTCGTCAGAGCCACAGGGTCTGCGAGTTCTGTTCATGGCTCTATCAGTGATGATGTATTTACCTCTGCATGTCTCAGTTTCTCCGTCTATATGACAAAGTTAATATTACTTTTGTAAAGCATTTTCATATCCTCCAATGAAAGGCTCTGTTTAGGAACAAAGCATTATTATAATTATCATAACACAGGTGTTGAGGAATTAATGTTCATAAAGTAACTGTGAAATCCATGAATGAGAAATGATATTATGAGTGACAAGTATTATTGATATTAGAATTCTCAAAATTAAAATTTGGCTAGGAAACTAGGGTTAACACTTTCCACCCATTCAAAAAGTGCAACAGGATCTTGTAGTGACAATTGTGGCCTCAGTTTTGTGTCTCATAAGAAAGCTGGCCCTTTCAAAAGCGCAGTGGCCCTTAAAATCACACTGAGTTATTGGTTCAGTACTGATTTAGACTGAACACAGTTACATCCTGAATGACCAACAACAGTTCTTCCAGCAACTTGGCCCCTCCCTTCCTTTGTCCTTCCATTTACGATATCTCTTTTTAACTAAACCTCACCTCAACATTTTGCCAGTTCAGTCAAAAATCTGAAATCTCTGGGCCACTGCTGTTAGTTTTTTAATAAATCGTGGAATACTGGGGAAATTCCAGAATCCTGGAAGACTGCTGTGAGACAGAGAGCCAGGAGCCCAGAGTTGACCCAGCACTCTGGTCAGTAAGGCACTAGCTGTTTGCCCTGGAATTGATTTAATTGGGAGATGAGTGCTCAATGGCTTAATTAGCAGGAGGCGGAGAAGCTAATGAGAACAATCAACTCATCAGCTGGAAACAGTTAAAGAAGAGGAGGGAAGTGCAAGGGGAGGAGGCTGGCAGGAGCCAAGGGATACAGAATCTCAGGATGAGATCTTTACCTCTCCCTCCCACAAGAGTGAGCTAAGCAGGGCTGGCTCTAGGTTTTTTGCTGCCCCAAGCAAAAAACAAAAAACTCCAAGAGCGCAATTGCTGAAGCAAAAAAAAAGCAAAAAAAAAAAATGGTGGCCGGAATGCCGTCCCTGAAATTGTGTCGCCCCAAGCATGTGCTTGGTTTGCTAGTGCCTAGAGCAAGTCCTGGAGCTAAGGGGGAAGTCTATTGTCCCCTTGTATGTTGCTGCATGAGGCTGTACTGGTGAAGCGGACCCAATAAATAAGACAGTGGTGCTTACAAATGAAGAAGCATCCAGGCTGGTTGTGGTGGTCCGAAGGGCAGAGAAAATAGTCCTGTTGCATGCTAATATTGTGCCAATAGTCAAACAGGTAAATGGGATGATCCAACTATCTACAGGCCAGTTAGCCTTACACCACGTGTTCCTATTGGGATTCCTCAGAGATCGGTAGTAGGTCTGAAACTATTTAACATTTTCATCAGTGATCTGGAATTAAATATAAAATCACTGCTGCTAAACATTTTTAGATGACATGAAGATTACCAGAGTGGTAAATAACAATGGGGGCAGGGCAGTAATACAGAGTGATCTGGCTCACTTGGTTAACTGGGTCCATCCAAATAAAAATACATTTTAATATAGCCATGTTAAGGAACTGTTAGTAGATGGTAGCAGGGTCCACAAAGCCAGAGTTCTGAAGGAACTCAAATATGAAATTACAGAACTACTAACTGTGGTATGTAACCCATCATTTAAATCAGCTTCTGTACTAGATGACTGGATAATAGCTAATGTGACACCAATTTTTTAAAAAGGCTCCAGAGGCAATCCCGGCAATTACAGGCCGGTAAGTCTAACTTCAGTACCAGGCAAACTGGTTGAAACTATAGTAAAGTACAGAATTCTCAGACACAGAGGAACATGATTTGTTGGGGAAGAGTCAACAAGGTTTTTGTAAAGGGGAATCATGCCTCACCAAGCTATTAGAATTCCTTGAGGGGGGTCAACAAACACGTGAACAAGGGTGATCCAGTGAATATAGTATACTTAGACTTTAAGAAAGCCTTTGACAAGGTCCCTTACCAAAGGCTCTTAAGCAAAGTAAGCAGTCATGGGATGAGAGGAAAGGTCCTCTCCTGGATCAGTAACTGGTTAAAATATAGGAAATTAAGGGTAGGAATAAATGGCCAATTTTCAGAATGGATAGTGGTAAATAGTGGTGTCCCCCAGGGGTCTATAGTGGGACCAGTACTCTTCAACATATTCGTAAATGATCTTGAAAAGGGGTAAACAATGAGGTTGTGAAATTTGAAGACAATACAAAATTACTAAACATAGTTAAGACCAAAGCAGACTGTGAAGAGTTAGAAAGGAATCTCCCAAAACTGGGTGACTGGGCAACAAAATGAAAAACGAAATTCAGTGTTGATAAATGCAAAGTAACGCACATTGGAAAAATATATTCCCAACTATACATATAAAATGATGGGGTCTAAATTAGCCGTTACCACTCAGAAAGAGATCTTGGAGTCATTGTGGATAGTTCTCTGAAAACATCTGCTCAATGTACAGCAGCAGTCAAAAAAGTGAACAGAATGTTAGGAACCATTAGGAAAGGGATAGACATTTTGAATACTGTGTGCAGATCTCGATGCCCAATCTCAAAAAAGATGTTTTGGAATTGGAAAAGGTACAGAGAAGGGCAACTAAAATGACTAAGGGTATGGAACAGTTTCTGTATGAGGAGAGTTTAAAAAGACTGGGACTTTTCAGTTTGGAAAAGAGATGATTAAGAGGGGATATGATAGAGGTCTATAAAATCTTGACTTGTGTGGAGAAAGTGAATAAGGAAGTGTTATTTCCTCCTTCACATAACTCAAGAACTAGGGGTCACCAAACTAAATTAATAGGCAGCAGGTTTAAACCAAAGAAAAGGAAGTACTTCTTCACACAACACATAGTCAACCTGTGAGCCTCTTTACCAGGGGATGTTGTGAAGGCCAAAACTATAACAGGATTCAAAAGAGAACTAGATAAATTAATGAAGGATAGGTCCATCAATGGCTATTAGCCAGGATGGGCAGGGATGCAACACCATGCTCTGAGTGTCCCTACCCTCTGTTCGCCAGAAGCTGGGAGTGGATGATAGGGGATAGATCCCTTGATGATTGCCTGTTCTGTTCATTCCCTCTGAAGCACCTGGCATTTGCCACTGTCAGAAGACAGGATATTGGGCTAGATGGACCATTGGTCTGACCCAGTATGGCTGTTCTTATGTACTTATGTTCAGATGCAAAATTATACATCTAGGACCAGGAATACAAGCTATACATACAGAATAGGGGACTGTGCCCTGGAAAACAGTGACTCTGGGCTTGTCTATATAGAGAGTTAGTGTGCAGTAAATGCAGATGTAAATCTATAGCACCCTAGCCTACCACTAACTGGCTTTGTGGAGCCTGTCACCATCCACTAAAAGTTCCTTAATACAATTTGATCTACTCCCATTTCAGATCAAAGCACAGTAAAAAACTTTTAGTGGGTGGTAGCAGGATCCGCATGGCCAGTTAGTGCACAGCAGTCTATTGTGCTGTAGATTTAGACCCCAGCACTAACTCTTCAGATAGATAAACCTCTGGAAAAGGATATGAGATCCTTGACTATATAAACAGGAGTGTAATGAGCAGAAATAGGGAGGTGATTTCATCTCTGTATATGACACTGGCAAGACCAATACTGAAATATTAGAGGGGTAGCCGTGTTAGTCTGTATCCACAAAAACAGTGAGGAGTCCGGTGGCACCTTAAAAACGAACAGATTTATTTGGGCATAAGCTTTCATGGGTAAAAAACCCCTTGCATCTGAAGAAGTGGGTTTTTTATCCACGAAAGCTTATGCCCAAATAAATCTGTTCGTTTTTAAGGTGCCACCGGACTCCTCACTGTTTTTACTGAAATATTGTGTCTAATTCTGGTGCCCACATTTTAAAAGGATGTTGAAAATTTGGAGAGGATACAGAAAAGAGTTATAAAGATGATTTGAAGCCTGGGAATGCCTTACAGTGAGAGATTTAAAGAGCTTATCAAAAAGAAGATTGAGAGGTGACTTGATTACAGTGTTTAAGTGCCTTCACGGGGAGAAAATACTGCATACTAATGGCCTCTTTAATCTAGTGGAGGAAGGCATTACAAGAACCAGTGTCTGGAAGCTGGAGCCAGACTAATTTAAATTAGAAATTAGGCACAAACTTTTAACAGTGAGCGTGATTAGCCACTGGAACAAACTATCAAGGGAAGGAGCAGTTTCTAAGTCTCTTGAGATCTTCAGATCAGGACTGGTGCCTTTCTGGAAGATATGTCTTAGCCAAACACAAGTTACGCTTTAGTCAAATACAAGGTATTGGGCTCAGTTGAGGGGCTACTGGGTGAAATTTAATGGCCTGGGATATTCAGGAGGTCAGACTAGATGATCTATCTAATGGTCCCTTCTGGCTTTAATCTACACGGTGTTATTCAGCACCTAATACAATGGGGCTCCATTCTCAATTAGTCCTTAGGCACTGTCATAGTAAACATAATAATAAGTGCTGCTGTAATACAAATAATAAATAATTTTAACAAGTGTTTTCTTTTCTTTTACAGAGATGTTGTGGTCCTATGAGGAGGACAGAGAACTGTGAGGTAAGTGCCCTGGAATTTACTCCCAGATCTGCCTGAACTCCCTCTTTGTCCTTAAGCAAGTCTGCCCCTCAGTTTCTTCAGCCGTAAAATCTGAGATCTATAGAAGAAAACTGCCCTGTCCTCATCATTATTTACCACTCTGCTAAGTCTTATTACTGTATGGCCAAGAAGGATGGAAACTGGTATAAAGGTGTGAGATGCAGAATACCACCAGTGAATACTGCCAATGCACAGACACTAGAGAGAACGGGCCAGATAACAAAGCTGTATCCATTTACACCAGCTGAGAAGCTGGTCCATTTGTTTGTTCCAAGAAGTAAAATGAAGGGTAGATGTTTAAAAGGCCAGGCCTGATTAGGTCATTAAAAATAAGTGAACAAATTTAATGTAAAAAGTGAGTTGTCCAGAAGAATTCTAGAGAATTGAACATCAATAATCATTAAGAATTACCCATATTTCCCTGTTAAAAAGTATCCATTTCCAGGTTTACCAGTTTTCACTAGCCTCCTCATTTAAAATAATTTTTACAGTTATGTCTGAAAAAAATTCCACGTTAACTCATCACCGCTGCTGGATCATGAGTCTGTCTAAGCATCATTTCTAATGGAATAGTGAAGCAAACTGAAAAACAACATTGCTGGCTGTTCAGTGCTCTATATCCTCCTGCAGCATTAAATGGCCTATATACAAAAGGAATGCTCTGGACACTTAACATTCATTTAACAGTCTCAAGTGTAAAATGAAAGTTCTTCATTATTGTATAGTCTGTTATCTGTCAGAATAATCCTTCTAAGGATTTAGACACATTATTATTATGGAGTTACTGGTTGTGACTCCATCATTAAGGCAGTCTTGAAAAATGCAGTTATTAAAGTGAGTTCCATTCATTTTTATAGGTGCAACAAAAATATTTCCTCCCCAAAGTCACACCTCTGATTAAAGGCATATAGACTGAATATTTGTGAATGATTTAAGTGACTGAATTGAAAAGGTTAGAAGTCAGAAGCGTTTTGTAAATGCCCCCTTTCTGAAAAATTTCACTAGTTTAAAACACTTCTTTGGGTCTCTCTAATTAAAACACAGGAAAGTTATACTTATACACAGCTATTGTTAGTGTCTCCAGTTTATGGTATGTGCTGAATTAATATTTACAAAATAAATTATTTATTTACCTTTGTGTCAGAATTTCTTCCATTTACCTTAAGGCACATGACAAATGACACATCCGGGATATTCATAGGGGCTAGGACAAGATGTCAAGTACCTGCAGCAGTGCCGCATGCAGTAGCTGCCTTTTGCATCATACCTTGAAGCTTTATACCCTCCTGTCAGAGGGTTCATCTGCTCCTTGTTTCTGTCCCCACCAGTGTAAAGTGCAATATTGTAAGAAACAGCATAGTATATACGGTCATGGTTAAGGGTGCTATATGAATTTGTATTTCTTATTCATACTTATGTATGAGAATGTAATGGTTGAAGTATTATGTGCGAAAGAGCTAGTCACTAGTCACTAACAAGTGCTAATTTTGTGGAAGAATCTTAACTCAGGACTATTTTTAGTGTTTAGAAACTGTTTAGAAATTGGTATCAGCAACCTCAAGTTCCATGTTAATACATTTTTGTTATGCTGGAATAGTACAAGAAATTAGAATGTTAAATATGGACATTGGTTATGTCTTTTGTTTATTGTTTGTGGCTAATTTAAAAGGATGGAGTGAAGATTCTATTTCAAATGACTGAAGTTCGATAAGAATATAATAAAACTTTGTTATAGCAAACTCTTATGAAGTGACATTTCTGGCAAAGTCTGATTTCTTTCACTTCGTTCCAATACAGCAAAAACAATGTGAGAGAATTAAACTCCCATTATGTTGAAGAATCACCACAGCATATAGGATCTGTGATATTTTAATTTAAACTAAGTCATTGTCATCTATTTTGTGCTGATTTAAGAAAACAAAACTGAAATGTTTCATAACTAAATCAATAAGGAAGAACATGTAATTTCAGCCACTTATATTTTGAGTATGCATCCATAAATTCTCTGTGTGGCTATTTCAGAAGTTAATCAGAAGAGATGGCTTTTTTGCTTTTGACATATGGAGTCTTCTGATTAAATGAAATTTATATGTGACATAGCATTCGTTTCAATGTAATTTCTTTGGTGGATTCTCCTGAGTGGCCTGGCAGCCCTGCAGGCATATCTGCTAACATTCATCTTTTAAGCCTGCAACTCAGCAAGTTGAACGGGCTTATCAGCTTCTAAGCATCTGCTGGACAAATCTCAGATTCTTCACTCATATAAATATGCATTTTTTCAATATCAGTAGAATTGCATATCCTCAGTTCTGTAACCATCTCTCTCATACAGCCCAATTCTTCCAAAGGCAAATGAACAACTTAACCAAGCTACAAAACAAAGTAAATCAATTATACCATAGGCCATGGTTTTCAGTCTTATTTGTCCCATTTGTATACCCTGGTGAAAAATAGAGATAATCCTTCTGGAAGAAGACAGCAAACTTGTTCTGCAGTCACATGATAACTCGTTTCACATGACAGTAAACATTTTTTCCTTGACCATTCACGCATATTTATTCTTGAAAAACAAAGAAGAAAAAAAACCAGACAATAAAATAACTGCAGATAGCAGAATCCTGATCTTATTAAATCAATATCAAAACTCCAACTGATGTCAGTGGAATCAAGATTTGGCTTTAAAGGATTTGGGGTGAAATCTAGGCTTCAGTGAAGTCAATGGCAAAAATTCCATTGACTTCAAAGGAACCAGGATTTCGCACCTAATATATAAGAGAAACATAGGAACAAAGATACAAAACTTTAAATTGAAGGCAGATGAGCTGATATTACTGAGGAAAGAAAAGGTACAGAACCATGCTCAGAACAGTGCAAAATAGAAATAATTGATTATTTTTAGATTTTGAAATACTGTCAAGTTGAAATTTTTAAATTTTTAAATACTGTCAAATTGAGCATGTCTCCAAAGTCCCATATATCTGGCTGTCATGGTATAATTTTTCAGTAATTTGCCAAATTTAGTACTCTTATGTCATCTGCACCTCACTCAACTCCATCTGAAATTTTAGATGGCACATATTGGTTATTTATCGCTAACTGGAACTGCCAACACAGATCTCTGCTCTTGGGACCAGATCTCCTCAGGGGAGGGGACCCACCATATGCATGTCTCATTCATTTTGTGTGAAAGAAGGACTTAACTGTCTCTGCCACACACCCCTTACCTGGACCCCACTGAGTGCTTCTGTGGGTGCATGCTTGTGACATCCAGTCATCAAGTGCTAGGAAATGCGGACAAGATTTATTAAGTAACTCTGCAGTAACATACTACTGAATTGCTATTGGGGACCCAAGCATAACATGCTTTCTGGAAGTGGTTTGCCTGTGAGATTGGTTTATTCTCCATAGAAATGCATAGTGTTGTACTAGGTATGAGTATAGACTACTGTCGGATTTTCAAAATGTTTATCTGCAATATGGCTTCCTGGGAATTTGACAAAATGACTCTAAGTCCCCTAGCTGTGCGACCAAGCTAAGTTGGAAGCATCCATCTCTATCATGATAATGGGCTAGTGCTGAGCAAAGAGAACTCAAGGAAATTGAAAGGAAAAGTTCACCATGCTGCTGCCTGAGAAAATACTAAGCACTCAGGTAAGCCTGAAGAGGATACATTCAGAATCTTGCAAAATGTGACAACTAATTTTCATGATACTGTTGGACTAAGTATCCTGAGGCATGAGCAAACAGTCACCAGCAAATTGACTGGTGACTCAGAAGTGCAAATTCTTCCTCCAACTACAATACATTAATGTGGGAGAAATACAGATGCTACTAAGGAATAGAAGACTGCCTCTATATAGCTGAGACTCTAAAACAGTTGAAGAGACTCTCTAATGTCTCTTCTGAGCTTAAGCAATAGTGCAGCAAAGAGAGAATAAGTTATATACATTACTTATTCAGTATATCTGTACATTTTCCTCTGTGTGTTATCTCTTATTATGTATTATCTATGTTACCACAGGTATAATCTGTTGTGCTAGCTGTTGATAGAGCAGACTTCTGGACCCAATCTCTCACCTACCAGTTGTCCAGGTGTGAATATTGTTTACCTGGGGGCCAAGACAATGAAGGTCATCTGCCATGAAGAACAGGCTTCATTACATTTTTTTTCTGTGAGAAAGTAAAATATCTAGCCTATAGTACTTTAAACAGTCTAAAGTGTAATCTATTATCAATTTATTTTATAATTTAGATTTTTTCACATTTAAAAAGCAGGCCTGTCATTTATGTGTTGTAATGGTCATTTACATGAAATTATTATAAGGTGGGTGCACAACTAGTTGAAAGACTGTGCTCAAAGAGTAGTTATCATTGGCTCACTGTCGAACTGGGGGGACCCATCGAGATGGGTCCCGAAGGGTTCTGTTCTGTGTCCAGTACTATTCAATATTTTCATTAATGACATGGATAATGGAGTGGAGGGTATGCTTATAAAATCTGTGGAGACACAGATGACCTTGACAAATTGGAAAATTGGTCTGAAACCAACAAGATGAAATGCAGTAAAGACAAATGTAAAGTACTACACTTAGGAAGGAAAAATCAAACGCACAACTACAAAATGGGGAATGTGGATAGGTGATAGTACTGCTGACAAGGATCTGGGGGGTATAGTGGATCATAAACTGAATATGAGTTAACAACGAGATGCAGTTGTGAAAAAAGCTAATATCTTTCTGGGGTGTATTAGCAGGCGTGTCGTATATAAGACATGGGAGGTAACTGACCTACTCTACTTGGCATTGGTGAAGCCTCAGCTGGAGTCCTGTGTCCAGTTGTGTGCCACACTTTCAGAAAGACGTGGACAAATTGCAGAGTGTCCAGAGGAGAACAACAAAAATGATAAAAGTTTTAGAAACCTGACCTATGAGGAAAGGTTAAAAAAACTGGGCACGTTTAGTCTTGAGAAAAGCAGACTGAAAGGTTATTTCATAGTAAAATAAGTTTAGGCCACTATGTCTCTCTGACTTTGACATATGCTGCCTGATTTCTATTTTTCACCACATTTACAAAGCTTTCTGTTTGTGTGTCTCCTTGTTCTAAGGGACACTGCTCTCTAACTGAGATCTGACAGAAGTTTATTACATTGTCACTGGTTTCATATTTCTTTTGCCTTCGCTACAATTAGATCTCATGTTTTAAAAGCAACTCCCCACTGAAGTCAGTTCTTTTCAACTGAGGCATCTGCAAACAAAAAGAGGAATAGTAGCACAGTACTGTCACCACTTAGCATCTCCCAACTGATAATTCTGCTGGTAGCATACCACAGAGAGACGCAAGAAAAAATTATGACTTATTTGCCTGGAACATGCATGCAATCAAGGTCTGTGAGCTATTTTTTAAAGGCAAGTGGCGGGGAAGCAAACTATCTACACAGAAACTGATGATATAACTGTTGTAGAATCTGAATAGGCTTGTTTCTTGGGAGAGAAACATCATTTCACAGTTATTCCAACACAGCACCTGTGTGTGAAATATTACAAGCATGACATTTTTTTTGAGTGTGAAATTTCAAACCAGAAGTGGGTTTTGCAAGCTAATATGCAAAAGGAAAACAGGTTGCCTAAAATCTCAGGGCACATAATTGTTGGAAATAAATTGACAAAAATGTTCACTCTTTTTTACCCATTTCACACAGCTCTATAAAAAATAGCTAATTCAACTGCATAGAATCATTCCTAATATATTTTTGAATGTGTTCTTGATGAGAAAGTAGCAAGCATGTTATACATCATATACAATGATATTAGAAAAGAAATAAATTCTCCATTTTGCACAGTGGACCATTTTGGAATACTGGATTGCAGCCAAACAAGTGAGAGTTGCAAAACATGATTAAATCAAGTTGAATCTGTTTAAAAAAAGGCAAAATTAAAAGAGTTCAGTCGTGCTGATTTGCATCAGAAATGGGCATCTGAAATGTATTGTCCAACTTTTCTCCTTCTAACATAGGATTGGTAATTTCTGAATGCCAAATATTAAGCTTTTGTTGTTTCTGGCTCCTGAAGATTTCAAATTTACATATGCTTGAAGGATGCATCTAAATTTGCTCCTCCATTTCTGCATATACACAGCAAATGAGTGATTAATGCTACAATAAGACAAAATGTATCTTAAATAATCAAGCTTCACATCTGCTTCCTCTGATGCACAATGGCTATATGACCCTGGATTGTGGATTTATATGTAATTTTTACAATACTATTGTCACAATATATAGTATTTCTTGCTTGACTGATTATTTATAGAGTTTTCATTTTGGCCATATTGCATTTCATATTGCATTTGTACGATTATTCCTTTGGTCATCATTACTCTAAGAAGAATTACTGAACCTAATGCTATATATTTTTCTTGGAACAATATGAAAACAGAAGAATGCAAACCCTAAATTCAGGCCATGGATTTTAGCAGGCAAAAAGAAAAAATTAACAAGACTGATTTGGTACACAGATCTTGCAGTTTTTCCTAAATGTTATCAGCTGCAAATGTTAAAAACAGGGGATACATTTCAAACAAAGACCTATGGATGAAAAGCACTGCAAGAGAACTAGATATTATTTTTAATTACTATTCCACATTCTACTGCTACAGCAATAAAAACACAGAAGTTACACCCAGAAGCACACTGCAGACTAGGGAAACTAAGCCCAGTAAGAAGTATTAATTACTCTGAAAAGAAAAAACAACCTTATTTTATGATAGTTAACACATGTGATCAAAGAATCCCCAGAACAACAGGAAGGAGGGGATATGTTGGGGGCTGTATAAGTGGTGTGGGGGAAATGGAGCTTTTCTATACCTAATCCTCCTTTGATTTAAGGTCTCAGAAGGATCTTATGCTAGTAGCATAAATTAGAACTGCCCCTGTACAGTCCTAATTTATATTGGGAATGGTTGATTCTGAATCAGGTAGCTGCAACTGGCTCCTTACAATCCCTCGTCACCCATGTGTCTGAGGTCTGCTCTGAAAGAGTAGAGAATCAAGGCCAATATTATCTGCAAATTTCTGTTAAAGAATTATTAAATTATGTTACTGAGCCAAGACAAAATTTAGATATAATAAGTGATCTAATCTCAAGAGCAGCAATTATAAAGTACTAATCTTATCTACAGAATGGTTATCTATGGAGAAGGTAATTTTAAAGGTGCAATTTTACACTATACATGGTGAGTTAAACACATTCTTTGATTCTACACATCCCTTATACATACTCTGATATATAAACATCATCAGAGTTACAAATAATTGGCCTAAAAATGTTTTATGCATACTTGATCTGAGGAATTATAACACGATGTGCCACACACATATTTTCAGACTATTTTAATAAACAAATACATTGTAAATATACAAGAAACCATCTTATTTAGGATTATTTATAGCATTTTATATAATTATTATTGAGCTTTATTCCTCAGACCGAAAAGACCAAGACCTTACTGTCTGCATAAAAAGATTTGTGATAATATTCTGTCTCCTTGTGTAAAACAGTAAATGATGTCATGATGAACAACCTCTGTTTCTCAAAGCGCAAACAGCACTTGAGAAATAGCTGAAGTTGAGCTAAGTACTGATGGCTGTCTATCTTTATAGATCATTCTATTTAGATGCTTACATCTATAAGCAGACCCTGTGTAATTCAAAAAAGGAATATTTTACAGTGACATGCCTTGTAAATGTATCCCCTACTAGCACAGATGGCATAAAATGCTTAGTGTTGTTTTCAGACTACATGTCATGCTGTGGGAAGATATGACTGGAATAAATACATTTTATTTTGCCTTGTGACATTTTTCCATATGATTTAATTATACAGAGAGGTGTACAAAAGAGAACTTCATTATTAAGTGGGCTCTATTATATGCTCATGAGGGAATTCAAATCTTTTGTCAAGCACATTTTAGAATTTTTTTTTTGAACTCCATGTATATAATATGACATTTGGTTGCAGTCAATTTAGTTTATGTATTTTGCCCAAAGGAACAGGTGATTCAAAGTTTAATTTGCGCCTCATCTACTTATTCTGAATAATTTGGCGTTGTAAGCAATTCTTTGGTTTTCAATACACCAGTTAACAAAATAATTCTTTCACTGGTGTAGAGATAAAATGTTGATTCTAATCTACTCTTACTGTTGTCTTTTGATGCAAAAACAAAGAAACAAACACAACAGTCAGAGACACAGAAAGAAAAAAGGATAGATTCTGTGTCAGCTCTGTGCAGATGCAGAGGAATCAAGTACAATAACCTTTTACATGCAGTAGTCAAGTAATGGCACTGCACAGATCCTTTTTTTTCCTACTGCAGAACAAAGAGCCTGAGTTCATGCATCAGTGATTGAGAGGCATCAGCTTCCCATCAGAGACCAGCTCTTGGGGGGGCCCACAGGCAAAACAATGCAAACTTTAATTAGACTATTTCCCCCCTCCATTCTGGGAATAAACAATCTTTTTGTTGTTCTTGTTTACATGAGCAATAAAATGTTCAGATTCATTGCAGATACTGTACACAGTACAGTTTCAGTGTTGTTCTAAATAATATATGTGTCAATGTAATTTAGGTTTTTAAAAATAAATGTAGAAATTGTTTGATCACTTGAAACCTCTTGAATCAGCCAACCACACATTTCTTGCGTGGCCCATAAAACAGATTCTACAATGTCTTTTCTGATTAAATATTTTTAGTGAAATTATATTAAGTATGATCACTTTTAAAAAATATTTTACTTTTTATATTAGTCTGATTTTTCTAAGCTTTTGATCTTCACATTAGCTAATGTGCAGTGTGTCCAGTACTATTCAATATTTTCATTAATGACATGGATAATGGAGTGGAGGGTATGCTTATAAAATCTGTGGAGACACAGATGACCTTGACAAATTGGAAAATTGGTCTGAAACCAACAAGATGAAATGCAGTAAAGACAAATGTAAAGTACTACACTTAGGAAGGAAAAATCAAACGCACAACTACAAAATGGGGAATGTGGATAGGTGATAGTACTGCTGACAAGGATCTGGGGGGTATAGTGGATCATAAACTGAATATGAGTTAACAACGAGATGCAGTTGTGAAAAAAGCTAATATCTTTCTGGGGTGTATTAGCAGGCGTGTCATATATAAGACATGGGAGGTAACTGACCTACTCTACTTGGCATTGGTGAAGCCTCAGCTGGAGTCCTGTGTCCAGTTGTGTGCCACACTTTCAGAAAGACGTGGACAAATTGCAGAGTGTCCAGAGGAGAACAACAAAAATGATAAAAGTTTTAGAAACCTGACCTATGAGGAAAGGTTAAAAAAACTGGGCACGTTTAGTCTTGAGAAAAGCAGACTGAAAGGTTATTTCATAGTAAAATAAGTTTAGGCCACTATGTCTCTCTGACTTTGACATATGCTGCCTGATTTCTATTTTTCACCACATTTACAAAGCTTTCTGTTTGTGTGTCTCCTTGTTCTAAGGGACACTGCTCTCTAACTGAGATCTGACAGAAGTTTATTACATTGTCACTGGTTTCATATTTCTTTTGCCTTCGCTACAATTAGATCTCATGTTTTAAAAGCAACTCCCCACTGAAGTCAGTTCTTTTCAACTGAGGCATCTGCAAACAAAAAGAGGAATAGTAGCACAGTACTGTCACCACTTAGCATCTCCCAACTGATAATTCTGCTGGTAGCATACCACAGAGAGACGCAAGAAAAAATTATGACTTATTTGCCTGGAACATGCATGCAATCAAGGTCTGTGAGCTATTTTTTAAAGGCAAGTGGCGGGGAAGCAAACTATCTACACAGAAACTGATGATATAACTGTTGTAGAATCTGAATAGGCTTGTTTCTTGGGAGAGAAACATCATTTCACAGTTATTCCAACACAGCACCTGTGTGTGAAATATTACAAGCATGACATTTTTTTTGAGTGTGAAATTTCAAACCAGAAGTGGGTTTTGCAAGCTAATATGCAAAAGGAAAACAGGTTGCCTAAAATCTCAGGGCACATAATTGTTGGAAATAAATTGACAAAAATGTTCACTCTTTTTTACCCATTTCACACAGCTCTATAAAAAATAGCTAATTCAACTGCATAGAATCATTCCTAATATATTTTTGAATGTGTTCTTGATGAGAAAGTAGCAAGCATGTTATACATCATATACAATGATATTAGAAAAGAAATAAATTCTCCATTTTGCACAGTGGACCATTTTGGAATACTGGATTGCAGCCAAACAAGTGAGAGTTGCAAAACATGATTAAATCAAGTTGAATCTGTTTAAAAAAAGGCAAAATTAAAAGAGTTCAGTCGTGCTGATTTGCATCAGAAATGGGCATCTGAAATGTATTGTCCAACTTTTCTCCTTCTAACATAGGATTGGTAATTTCTGAATGCCAAATATTAAGCTTTTGTTGTTTCTGGCTCCTGAAGATTTCAAATTTACATATGCTTGAAGGATGCATCTAAATTTGCTCCTCCATTTCTGCATATACACAGCAAATGAGTGATTAATGCTACAATAAGACAAAATGTATCTTAAATAATCAAGCTTCACATCTGCTTCCTCTGATGCACAATGGCTATATGACCCTGGATTGTGGATTTATATGTAATTTTTACAATACTATTGTCACAATATATAGTATTTCTTGCTTGACTGATTATTTATAGAGTTTTCATTTTGGCCATATTGCATTTCATATTGCATTTGTACGATTATTCCTTTGGTCATCATTACTCTAAGAAGAATTACTGAACCTAATGCTATATATTTTTCTTGGAACAATATGAAAACAGAAGAATGCAAACCCTAAATTCAGGCCATGGATTTTAGCAGGCAAAAAGAAAAAATTAACAAGACTGATTTGGTACACAGATCTTGCAGTTTTTCCTAAATGTTATCAGCTGCAAATGTTAAAAACAGGGGATACATTTCAAACAAAGACCTATGGATGAAAAGCACTGCAAGAGAACTAGATATTATTTTTAATTACTATTCCACATTCTACTGCTACAGCAATAAAAACACAGAAGTTACACCCAGAAGCACACTGCAGACTAGGGAAACTAAGCCCAGTAAGAAGTATTAATTACTCTGAAAAGAAAAAACAACCTTATTTTATGATAGTTAACACATGTGATCAAAGAATCCCCAGAACAACAGGAAGGAGGGGATATGTTGGGGGCTGTATAAGTGGTGTGGGGGAAATGGAGCTTTTCTATACCTAATCCTCCTTTGATTTAAGGTCTCAGAAGGATCTTATGCTAGTAGCATAAATTAGAACTGCCCTGTACAGTCCTAATTTATATTGGGAATGGTTGATTCTGAATCAGGTAGCTGCAACTGGCTCCTTACAATCCCTCGTCACCCATGTGTCTGAGGTCTGCTCTGAAAGAGTAGAGAATCAAGGCCAATATTATCTGCAAATTTCTGTTAAAGAATTATTAAATTATGTTACTGAGCCAAGACAAAATTTAGATATAATAAGTGATCTAATCTCAAGAGCAGCAATTATAAAGTACTAATCTTATCTACAGAATGGTTATCTATGGAGAAGGTAATTTTAAAGGTGCAATTTTACACTATACATGGTGAGTTAAACACATTCTTTGATTCTACACATCCCTTATACATACTCTGATATATAAACATCATCAGAGTTACAAATAATTGGCCTAAAAATGTTTTATGCATACTTGATCTGAGGAATTATAACACGATGTGCCACACACATATTTTCAGACTATTTTAATAAACAAATACATTGTAAATATACAAGAAACCATCTTATTTAGGATTATTTATAGCATTTTATATAATTATTATTGAGCTTTATTCCTCAGACCGAAAAGACCAAGACCTTACTGTCTGCATAAAAAGATTTGTGATAATATTCTGTCTCCTTGTGTAAAACAGTAAATGATGTCATGATGAACAACCTCTGTTTCTCAAAGCGCAAACAGCACTTGAGAAATAGCTGAAGTTGAGCTAAGTACTGATGGCTGTCTATCTTTATAGATCATTCTATTTAGATGCTTACATCTATAAGCAGACCCTGTGTAATTCAAAAAAGGAATATTTTACAGTGACATGCCTTGTAAATGTATCCCCTACTAGCACAGATGGCATAAAATGCTTAGTGTTGTTTTCAGACTACATGTCATGCTGTGGGAAGATATGACTGGAATAAATACATTTTATTTTGCCTTGTGACATTTTTCCATATGATTTAATTATACAGAGAGGTGTACAAAAGAGAACTTCATTATTAAGTGGGCTCTATTATATGCTCATGAGGGAATTCAAATCTTTTGTCAAGCACATTTTTAGAATTTTTTTTTTGAACTCCATGTATATAATATGACATTTGGTTGCAGTCAATTTAGTTTATGTATTTTGCCCAAAGGAACAGGTGATTCAAAGTTTAATTTGCGCCTCATCTACTTATTCTGAATAATTTGGCGTTGTAAGCAATTCTTTGGTTTTCAATACACCAGTTAACAAAATAATTCTTTCACTGGTGTAGAGATAAAATGTTGATTCTAATCTACTCTTACTGTTGTCTTTTGATGCAAAAACAAAGAAACAAACACAACAGTCAGAGACACAGAAAGAAAAAAGGATAGATTCTGTGTCAGCTCTGTGCAGATGCAGAGGAATCAAGTACAATAACCTTTTACATGCAGTAGTCAAGTAATGGCACTGCACAGATCCTTTTTTTTCCTACTGCAGAACAAAGAGCCTGAGTTCATGCATCAGTGATTGAGAGGCATCAGCTTCCCATCAGAGACCAGCTCTTGGGGGGGCCCACAGGCAAAACAATGCAAACTTTAATTAGACTATTTCCCCCCTCCATTCTGGGAATAAACAATCTTTTTGTTGTTCTTGTTTACATGAGCAATAAAATGTTCAGATTCATTGCAGATACTGTACACAGTACAGTTTCAGTGTTGTTCTAAATAATATATGTGTCAATGTAATTTAGGTTTTTAAAAATAAATGTAGAAATTGTTTGATCACTTGAAACCTCTTGAATCAGCCAACCACACATTTCTTGCGTGGCCCATAAAACAGATTCTACAATGTCTTTTCTGATTAAATATTTTTAGTGAAATTATATTAAGTATGATCACTTTTAAAAAATATTTTACTTTTTATATTAGTCTGATTTTTCTAAGCTTTTGATCTTCACATTAGCTAATGTGCAGTGGCCATGCTATATTCCAGTAAGAAGAATGACATACCGCGAAATTCTCTTCTCAGATGATTTGTTGTAGAACTTTGACAGAGTTTTCTTCAGTTTTATTTTGGTCCAACAGAAAAATAAAAATGTATATTCCATGCAATTACATTTACGTTGTAGTTAATGCAAGGAGTCACATATTAAGCAACAGCTTTTCATTTGTTTTATTCTTTAATATATATATTTTAACATCTATCACTAGACTCATTATTTATTCTAAGAAACTTAATGTCTAAGTTTGGTGCACAGCCTATTTATAAGTGGATGTTATATTTTAGAACTGAAAAACAAAATTATTAATATTTTATTACTACTCTCTATCATGCCTGTAATATTCTGCAGGGAACAATCCCCAGACTAGCAGGGGATGGACTAGATGACCTAATAAGCCTTTTCCATTGCTAACTTTACTGATTCTATAATTATTTTTAGATTATTGTCCCTGGAAAGAATGCCATTATAACACTAAAATGTATCAATATAATGACTTAAGTGAGGTTTTAATTTTGATACAGAAATGTCAATCATCAGAGATGGTCAGAGGGACAAGTAAAGAATATGAACTATAGGCTGCCTTTTGCATGAAATGGAAGAGCGAATGTGGGTGTCAGAGAGACCAAAGAAAATGAGGTTATAATAATCAAGATAGGGAATAAGGGAATGGATGGGAGCTTTTGCTGTTAGGCCAGAAGAAAAGGTTCGATATTTTAAATATTATGGAGGAAGAAGAGGTAGAATTTGTACATGGCCAGACCTGAAAGACAAGATAAGGAAGGAGTCAAAAACAACTCCCTGCTCAGCAGAAGCATTTATAAATAAGATAGTAGGGAAAGGTATATTCTGTAGTACTTAAAAACAAATGAGGACATGAAAGATACTCCATCTGAAAAATATGAGTCTTTAACTGTAACACTGTACAGTTAATTCAGAGGATTACATTTGATCCAAAACATTTCATTTTAAGTTCAACAAACTTACTAAACCACATAAATGTATGCTAACTACAACCAGAGTCACATTGCATCAATATTAGCTATTTATATGATTAAGTAAAAGATGGACATAATTAGTGAAAATTTGATCCTGTCTCACAGTTGGGAGGTCAGAAAAGGGAAGGTGGCTCAGGTTAGCTCTAAGTGTAACTTCACAATTTAAAGGGTTAATAATTTTAGCTCAGTGGTTTGAGCATTGGCCTGCTAAACCCAGGGTTATGAGTTCAATCCTTGAGGGGGTCACTTAGGGATCTGGGGCAAAAATTGGTCCTGCTAGTGAAGGCAGGGGGCTGGACTCGATGACCTTTCGAGGTCCCTTCCAGTTCTAGGAGATTGGTGTATCTCCAATTATTACCTTTTATTACCTAACATCACTTCAAGATAGCTTTCTGATTTTGGTTGTATTTATTATCAGGCTTTTGGTATAAAAGGGGAATGATGTCATCTTAACACTCATCAGTAAATAATATAGTATATATGTGAGAAGGAAATAATCATTCACAGACAAATGAGCCCCTGCATTATTTCAGACATTTGTGGCATACAAAACTGCAGGAGAAGTCATACAAGTGCATTCTAGGTAGTGGTTTTACTATGGGGTAAAATAAATTATCCTGAATTTTAAATATACCTGACAAAACATCTCAAGCCATAGAAAGGGCATAGGATTGAGAACAGTGTTTGAATGTAATGACTCGGCCTTGAGATAGATGGATTTTCAATACCTGTTGCAGTACATCCTCACCACAGCTTCTTGGTAATAAAATTGGTAGTATCTTTGACAGAGCTGCCTGACTAATTTGACTTTGCTAGAATTGAGAGAACTTTGGAAACCATCAATCTCCTCTACTATTTTAAATGGTAAGTACCCATAGGACAAATAAAGAGTTCTAATGTTCATTCATTTACTCTTGTTTAGGGACAAAATATTGTAAACAGAGCCATTGTAATTTTAAAGCGGAATTAGAATAGTTTAATTTGGCAAAAGTACTTAGTTTTATGGCCAATATTTTCAAACTTGGGGGCCTAAATTTAGGGTCCTAAATCTCTACTTCAACTCCTAAAAATTGTTGCCTGATTTGCTAAGTTGGTGAGTACCACACAAATCTCTGAAATAGTGGGAAGTAGGTCGTTTTTATGTAGGTACCTATGGGTAAATTGTCAGTTTGTGGTCTGTCCAGAGTAATCAGAGTATGCCTACATTCCAAGTGAAGGTGTGATTGTAGCACAGATAGGCATACCCATGCTAGCTTTAATAATGCTAGCAAAGGTAACAAAAGTAGTGAAGATATGGTGACCAAGGCTTCAGCGGGTATGTACCCAGAGTCCCTGATAACCTTCTACTGGGATGGCTAGCCTGCAGTGAAGCCCTTGCCAACCATGTCTTCACTATTATTTGTCACCAGTGCTAGCTAGATGAGAGGTGGATAATTGGTGAAAACAGTGACCAATTTTCCCTGTGAAAATGGTGACAATTCACTTTCTTTTTGGATCCAAATTTTCAGATATTTAAGAAAATGTGTTTTCACCATGAAAATTTTGTGAACTTTGCCCAGCTCTAGCTGGCAGCTCACAAATTGAATTTCAGTTATCTGGAATTAATCAATAAGAAGTAACAGGGCATATCTTATAAAGGTGTGCTTCTGAACTTTTATGTCATGACTTGTCACAATACACCCAAAGAGTGCAATTTTGGCACAACAATGCATTCCTTAGAGTGCTTTATTGTTGGCATAAATTGATCTTTGATATTTTAAAAAAAGAAAGATAACAAAAGCCACAATTAAAATATCAAATCTGTATTAGGGCAGGTACAGGATACCATATATGTGTGAAATCAGTAGCAAAAATTGCTTGGCTATCAGTCAACGTTAACTTGTCAGATCACTTGTGCTTATAAGCCATATTTGAATAATTTTACATTAAAAAAAGCTCTTCTTTAAAAGAAAAAAGGGTCACAACACCAATAATTAACAACTAATATCACATATTAAAATACTGAAAAAAATTCTGTTTGAGAAACATTTCTGCCTATACATTTTATATATTTCTTTTCCTTGGTGTTTTATTACTAGGGACAATTTTTTAAAACAAAATTCTGTTTCTTAATGTTCATCAGCTCCTGTTGTTTCCCCACCCCCCCTCCACACCTAAAGTCATAATGAGTGAAATGTGTTAATTTCAGCTGCTTGTTTGAATGTTCAAACCTACAGAGTTTTGTATGCCTCCATCCTATTAAACCCATGGAATTCTCCTCTTTACTTTACTCATTCTCCCCACTGTTACACCTTCTCATCTACTTTCCAAACCTCCTTTTCCATCTAATCTAAATCTTCAAATGCATGAACCCTGTTCTCTATCCTATCCCAGTTTCTATCTGGTCTCTCCTTTCCCACTCCTGATCTTTTTGCTTACATTTTAAAATGCAGCCTAGGGGTCTCAGAGCCTCTCTGGTGGGCCTGATTTTGCTGCTCACGGAAAAATTATTAGCACATTGAGGCCTCCACACTACTTTGTTCTAGAATGCATCAAGCTTCTCTGACACATTCCTTGTGCTGTCAAAGATTATGGATGAAGTTCTAGGTTCGAACAGGATGGGGATGACAAGAGAATCCATAGGGATTAGAGTTGAGATTAGGGGAGGAGGATTAATTTGACTCAGTCCAAATTTGAACAAAGTTTTGGTTCTATGGCTGGTAAAGGTCCTAACAGTTCTTATTTTGTCTGCGATGGAATTTTCTTTAATTTACATAATCTACTATTTGTGACATGATAATCATTTACACTGCAATTGTGATATCACACAGTTTATGACTTTAGGTAGTGAACACACAGTAGAATTAGAAACAAGAATCCTGTTTTCATGGGACTGCCTTATCAATAAATAACGTTAATACTGAAAAGAAATATAGAAAATGTCCACTATAGAAATTTAATTGTCCTGGATATATCAGTGTCAGTGAGAACAGGATGTTCAACTTACATTTGAATTTCCTGGTTTTGTTTGTTAGCCATAAAAACAATTAAATACATACCATGTTGTTATGTTTGTGTTAATTCAGATTTCATTTAGAAAGAACACATTATTTTAATGATGCAATTTCTTTAAAAAGTAGTTGCAGTAGATTTACAGTAGCCATTTTCATTTTTTTTTTAAATTTTAACTAATTTTGAGGGAGAGGGTTTGAAATGAAAGAAGTGATTAGATTATATAATGGGTTAATTCCTTCTCAAAACTATTTTATAAATTTAAGTTGTAAGATATATTTACGAATCCAAAAGCACCTAGATCTGGTAAACTTTTATTTTTATTTAGTACTTATTTAGTACTTGTTTAGGAAAAACTTTTTCACTAGGAGGGTGGTGAAGCACTGAATGGGTCAGGGCCGCCTGGGGGAGGGACAAGTGGGGCAATTTGCCCCAGGCCCCACAGGGGCCCCCACGAGAGTTTTTCGGGGCCCCTGGAGCAGGGTCCTTCACTCGCTCCGTGGGCCCCAGAAAACTCTCGCGGGCCCCCCGGAGCTTCTTCCGCTCCGGGTCGTCACCGGCAGGGGGTCCTTCTGCTCCGGGGCAGAAGAACCCCCTGCCACCGAATTACCGCTGATGCGGGACCCGCCGCCAAAGTGCCCTGAAGACCCGTGGCGGGGGCCCCGCCGCCGAATTACCGCCAAAGACCCGGCTGCACTTCGGCAGCGGGTCCCACTTCGGCGGTAATTCGGCAGTGGGGGCCCCCCCCACGGGTCTTTGGGGCATTTCAGTGGTGGGTCCCGAAGGAGAAGGACCCCCCGCTGCCGAATTACTGCCGAAGTGGGGGGCCCCCTGCCGTCGAAGACCCCAGGCCCGCGGAATCTTCTGGGCGGCCCTGGAATGGGTTACCTAGGGAGGTGGTGGAATCTCCTTCCTTAGAGGTTTTTAAGATCAGGCTTGACAAAGCCCTGGCTGGGATGATTTAGTTGGGAACTGGTCCTGCTTTGAGCAGGGGGTTGGACTAGATGACCTCCTGAAGTCCCTTCCAACCCTGAAATTCTATGATTCTATGATTCTAACTCACAATGGTTATACCACATTTCTTTTACATTTAGTGAAAGGAAATTGCTTTTCAAGGATGAATACTGGACAAATTTCAGTCCAGAAGAAACCTGGAAACAGGCTTTATTATAATGGAAAAACAGATGTACACTTAACTATTGCATTATGAAAAGCAATGGTATAATGCTAATGTTACTTCTACAAATTTTCAAAACTATAGTGCATGATAATATCAAATCTGCAAATATGGGGAAATCTTTGTTGCAAGTTTATCCCCAGGACTTTTATGATTAGATTAGATCAGAGTTAGCAGCAGAGAGAATACAATTAGTTCTTGGGGGAAATGAGTGGAGTGCTGGCTACGGTGTTATTAAAGTAGGCCTCTACCAGTTTAAACATCAAATTTAAAATCCAGCACTGGTTCTAGGACTGTGTGAAAGCTATCTGGTCTTCAGTAGAACTGCTGGGATGAGTAACAAGTGGGGGAAGGGGAAAACAAATGGGATAAAAATACTGGAATAAAATGAAATATAAAAAAGATTCAGGAAGACTCATAACCATAGCTCAAGGCTGCTTGATGCTTTTCATGAACTTCACAGACACAGACATTTAATTTAGTTGAAATTTCAAATACAGTTTGTTCAAAAAATGCTATATAGAATAAATGTGGTCCTTTTGACAGGTTAGTGGATGAGGAACCAGTTCTGGCAGTGACTCACTGTGTAACCTTGAACAACTCACTCAACCTCTTTCAGTCTCAGTCTCCCCATTTTTAAAATGGAGTTAATGATGCTCTCCCCCAGCTGGAAAAGAGCTTTGAAGTCTATAGATGAAAAGTGCTAAGTATTATTAATTTCACTTTCAATATCCATTCCGACTAATAGATATTTTGTATATAAAATAGAATATGTATTTTATATACATATATATTTTTTAAAAAGGAAACTATAAAAATCATCCAGTTTTCCCTCAAACTATGACAAACGGGCTAGGGTGAAATACTGATCCCATTGAAATCAATAGGAGTTTAGCCATTGAAATGACCAGGATTTCACGTCTACCTCAGGTAAACGTTTTCCAGATCAGCAGAAAAAACTTTGCAAAAGGGCCATGTACCATCTGAGATCTGCTCCCTCTGACTTACATCAATGGGAGTGCCTCCATTAAGTACATGGCTCAAGGTGTCAAGCTGCCTCATTTTCCCACTATCTATTCTGATCAGATAGAAACAAGATCCAAATCCCAATTTTAAAAATAAAAGTTCCATAACATTAGTCCAAACATCCTCTTGCTGTGACTATATTTTTTTAAAATGGAAAGTTTTGAGCCATCAAACCATAATTACTCTGTATGGTTAATTTGTCCACACATATTGCAAACTGATTTCATTTTCCTTTATTGTCCTCTAATGACCTCATCAAGTTGTATAATTAGTTCAGTAGACTGCCTAACACTGGCTCTGCCCTGAAGCAGCCAAACAGAGTTTTTGACTAGCCCTCTTTCCCACTGGAACTTAGTACTGTTAATGGGCCATGATCAGTAAGAAGTATGTCAAGGGATATGCTTTTTTTAAAATAGCTTGTGATCTCTGACTTGAAGCAACAGTTCTGGGGCTATCACCATCTGTACCGGATGGTTTTTGTTTTTTTTAATTCAAGCTACCAAGGTCAATTAATAATGGCTTTGGATGCCTGAAAAAAATGCTATAAGCCTGGGAACAGATGGGTTTCTGTGACTTTTTTTCCTTTGTATGTATAGAACTCTTAATATCCGCTTCAGTAGATATCATTAGAACTATCTGCTAAAATTTGAAACTATCAGTAGATAGGAGCTCATAAAGAGATGACTTATCAAAATCAAAACCCACAAAAGGTACCTTGATGATAGGTCTATCAGAAATGTACACAAGTTGGCTGGAATTTAGTGCAATGGACATGAAGTTTTAAAGAATCGGTGTAAGACATCAGTCTTGCTCTCCAGAATGTGGCATATCTTAAAAGAATTTTTTTAAAAGAAAAAAAGTCACCTTTCCCATACATACAAGGGAGCTTATTATATTAGATGCACAAGTGATGCCATTGAGCTGTTAATGGTACTTATGACAAAGACACTTGAAGAAGGGCTTTGTGTAAGCTAGAAACTTTCTCTTTCTCACCAACAGAAGTCAGTCCCACAGGTGCCAACTTTTCAAACTGCCGGGGGTGCCTGACCCCTGGCTCTGCCCCAGGCCCTGCCCCCAATCCATCCTTCCCCCAAGGCCCCACCCCTGCCCCCCCTCTTCCCACCCAGTTCCGTGCCCTTCCCCAAGCACGCCACATCCCTGCTCCTCCCCTTCCTCCCAGCCTCCCTGAATGCCACAAAACAGCTGTTCGCAGTGGGCAGCAGGCGCGGGGTGGGAAGGGGGAGGCTCTGATCCCTGGGGCCCACCGGTGGGCAGGAGGCACTGGGGTTGGGTGAAGGGGGAGCAGATAGGGGCCCTGCCAGTGGGTGCTCTGTACCCACCATTTTTTCCCCGTAGGTGCTCCAGTCTCAGAGCACCCACGGAGTCAGTGCCTATGGTTGGTCCAATCAAAGCTATTACCTCACCCACCTTGTCTCTCTAATATCCTGGGACCAATATGGCTACAACAACACTGCAAACAACTTATGATAAAGAGATTCTTATATAGTATTTATGTTATCATATGTAATCATGTGTCAGATTGTCTCCGGCACTGAGATCTGCTTAGAACAGGAGAGGGGTGAGAGCTATCAGGGAGCTAGTCATAGCTCTCTGATTCTCTACCATATGCAACTTTAGCACCAGCCCCAACATAGGTTAGAACATCATAGGCGGGAAGGCCAGAATGCACAAGAGGAGTTAGACACCTAAATCCCCGTTTTAGTTGCCTAAGTCTCAGTTTTAGGCTCCATTGTGATGCACAAAATTTCCACTGAACTCTGTAGGTGCCTAAACTCACTCAGTGCCTAAGTTTTTGCAGTAAAATCTCCTTAGGCACCTATGTTTCTGCCTCTAGGCATACACTCTGGATTAAATAATTATAGAGGCATTAGGTTGTGAGTCTCCCACCTTCCAGCTGAGTGTTCTAACCACCACACTATCGAGTCATTCTCATGCCTGTATTCTCTCCTTTGCTCTCTCTCTCCGGACCAAATGACTGGGGGTGGGGAGGGGAAAGAAAGGGGGAGAGTGAGAGAGAGCACAAACATGAGAATAACTTTATAGAGTGACTCTTATATTGTTTATTCAGAGGGCAATAGTGTCAACAAAAGAGACTAAGGGAGCCCCATGTCACAATGGCCCATAGTTCAATAGTAAGAGCACTCACTTGGGAGGTGACAGATCCTTTGCCCCCTTTAGCACCTTGGGGGGGACTTGAATTAGGGGTCTCCCACATTGCAGGTGAGTACCCTAGCCACTGGGCTAAAAGTTATGAGGGAGGTTCACTGCTTCTTGCTAGCAGCATAGATACCTACTGCCAAGAGAGGGTTTGCAGCTAAGAATACCAAGCAGAGATACATGTCTCTCTATAGCCCATGGTTAGGTTCCTATGTCTAAGACCGAGGTGGTGCTTAGCATATTCCCCTCCGATCAGCAGCTCCCTGCCTAATGTGCTGGCTTTTGTGAACTGCAATCTAAGGTGCCTATCTCTCCCCACTCATTTTATAGGAGCCCAGGCGCATAACTCAGGGTTTGTGACTTGCAGAGACTTTTTAGGTACCTAAAGGTTAGGAGGTGTGATGATGCGCGTCACCGAGTCTAACTCCTTTTTGTGCACTTAGGCCTATTTTTTTAACCTATTTCAGCTGGCCACCATCCATAAACAGCACTTTAGCCATGCCACTTCCTTCTCCAAGCTGCTCCCAACATGCCACTTATGATGGGCCTGGGGTGGCACAGAAGCTGGCTAAGTCAGATTTAAAAGAGCTAAAGCTGAGAATTCCCTTCCACCATGGCAGGACATATACTACACATACAAATATTGTGCAAGAACAGCCATTTTAAAGATTTTTTTTTATTTACTTCTGTCAGCCAAGCATAGTAGTTCTGAGTGTGCTTAACAGCTGCACTTAGAAGGAACAGATAATAGGGTAAGGCATGAAGTTCAACCACTGACAAAAATGCCTCAAAAAATTCTAAGAAAACAGTATTACTCATACAGTTACTCAGTAATACCTCATGGTTTATGATGAGCACAGTGTTCTTGCCAGCCGACCAATCTTCAGTGACGACTCCCTTCAGTTCACTTAATTTTATTGGATCACGAATAGCAAAACACTATACTTACCAGTCCTACTGGTAGTTCAGCAATGCTGTCCCAAAACCCCAACTGCAGTGTACCTTGCAGAGTCAGCCGATTACAGTGACAATTTCAGTCCCAGCTGCTTAGCATCTGCAGAATGTAATGTCAGAAGCAAACAGGGCCTGGGCTGGAACCACACTGCCATTAGCATATGCCACACATATAAAATTAATTTACTGTAAAACCTTGTCTTATGTTGAAAGGTGCCACTATAATTCAGCTTTCAATGTAGTACTTGATTTTTAAATTTCACACACCACAATTAATGGAAAAGAAGAATTTTGAAATCTGGAAAATAAAAATAGCAGAAAAATGTAAATAAGAATTCTCCTGTACTCATTCTATATAGCATTGGTGTACAACAAATCAGCAAATTACTAATCAATATTCAACTTTTTATGTACAGATTTTCATTTGCTCTTTACTACTCATTCATTTTATTCATTTCTGGTTTTAATAAGTAAACATTTGCAAAAAAATAAAATAAAAAAGGGGTTTGCAAAGCAAATTTAAAAAACCCTTATTGAGAATGAGAGTGAAATATAAAAATTACGTGGCTTACTATTCTATAGAATTGTGTGTCACATTCTCTCCCTGGTGACCCAGCCAGCAGCACCAGATTTTAAACAATGGCCTGAAAAGCAATGAATTAAAGGGGAAAAAAATCCCTGAAACTAATGCATTATTCTTCTCCAAAACAATGCTGGCATTTAAGCCCAACTAGAATAGGCTTCAAATAAAATTCTTTATTAAGTGAAATTCCAAAATGTTTACAAAACCCAAGCGCTTTTAAAGCCATTGTGGAAACTGATGATTTTTTCCATTTTAACGAGGCTTTATAAAACTCCAAAAAGTACCTTTTTCTTAAGTTATGTTCTTTGAAATATAATGCAAAAGAATTTAGTGGTTTTATCTTTTAGAAGAATTGACAAAAGTTCACATTCGCCAAATTACCTGTTCAGTATAACTACAAGTTTCCAGGATTAAAAGAGCATAAAAACTGAATTATCCTCAGATATCAACAAAGGAAGTAGTATCTATAATTCAATGTTCCAATACAAAACATTTAAGTAAAACCTAACTCATACATTTCAATGTAAACTCATGATCTTTGGGGGTAAGAGGTGCCTTTCTTGAAGCAGTGCTGAGAATCTCTGTCATACTTGCCTGCATTATCTCTAAACCAATGGAAAAATATGAAACTTCATTCTTTAGTACTATCAATCTCCCTTCCTTTCTCAGGAGCAATGTAATATATCATGTTAAATGATCTATTACAAATGAAGTTTAAAAAAAATCTGAAAAGAGGAGAAGGGATTGAAATGAGGTTACTACTTTTGAAAAGGAAGACTATATCATTGAAGATAGAGTACAGGAAATGAAAAACTATCTTGAATGTCATAATTTATCTAATATAGCAGTTCCTATAAGATATATTTCTCCTTACATAATGTCTATATTTGTACCACTCTGCAGCTTTCTAAACTAAAATGAATTCTGTGACAAATAAGACCAGAGGATCAAGTTACCACCTCACTAAAATTTAAATTATGATAACAGTAACTATGGGACTATGAATCAGTAAAACTGACTTACCTCTAACTAGAGATCTTCAGATAGGTGGCAGTCTTTGAACAGCCACATATTTGGAACCTGCTCCTGTTGTGCCACATTGACCCAGAAGCAACGGACTTAAAATTTCCGGTAAGCTTTCTATTTATATAGAGGCAAGTACCAAACACTGCCTTCCCTTCCCTAAATATTGCATACACCTTTTCTGACTTCTCTTCATAATGGCTCCTAACCCCAGTTATACTTGAGGCTAGGCCAATACACAGAGGAGTTATATGGATCCGCAAAGAGATAGTCCATTAAAACAACTCTTTTTTTCTCAATCATGGTTTTCCTCCAAAGTTCCTCTCTCCTGGAGTGAAGGCTAAAGCAGTAACCTACTGCAACTTCAGGGATAATTTATATAAAAATACAAGCATCTCTTCTAACTTCTGTGTCTAGGCAGTAATTAGAGATAGGACTCACAGGGCTTGTCTACAAGTCTGTGAGAATTCACAGGATTCTACTTTAGAAAATGTGCAACTAAATATCACTGGTTCTGACCTGTATGTTACACAGAGTTATAGGACTGAAGATCAGTAAACCATTGTTTAGTCATACCATACAGTTAAGAGATTGCAATAGTTAAACTGGCCTTCTGCCCAGCAAAGTACCACAGAAGTTTCAGAGACAAAAACAAGTTTTGGTGACAGACCATACAAGTAATAGGAGCTAAAAGGAAAAACTGACCTATTCCCATTCACCCATGTGGAGATATTTTTTATATACAAAACCCAGTCAAATTGAACTGTTGTTCAGGTACACGTAATTTATGAAAGAGTGGTAGATGGTATGGTAACTGGCACAGGAGCTGGTAAAGTGTGCTTTGCACTTAAATATTTCTCTCTCTCTTTGGGCCACATTCTGCAATCCTTACTGACTTTGAATAGGACCTTACTCCAGGAATAGCTCCATTTACTTCATTGGGACCACTAGCAGCCTAAAACTACCATTTCTATGTGCCAAACACTGCCACAGATGACTCCCTGCAGCAGCCACTGTCCACAAACAGAGTGGACAATTAGGGACAACGAGTTCACACAGCATTGTAGCATTAATACATGTAAAACTGTGAACCAACTTCATTAGCTGCCTAGGTAACTTTTAAAATTTGAAGTTTCCTGAAAAACTAAAAAGCTGCTTTGTTCCTGGTGGAACAGGCTGTTAAAGTCTTACAGCACAACTTTTCATGTTAATAGTGAGTCTGTTTTGTTAAGCTCTGTCAGTTTTGAGGGGGAACTTTGCATCACGGAGGACCACTCTGTCTCTGTAAAGGACAGTTTCTGCAGTGTTTACTAAGCATGACGCTAAAGGCTGATGTTATGGTAATGTAGGCCATCTCAAGAGGTAATAACCAAAGGCCGCAAGTGTGTAAAGGCTACAACAGATCTTGAACAGCCATTTTAAGATTAGTTTAATTACCAGAGCAGAGAATCAGAACAGATGGGAGTGAAGAGATGTATTAGCTCCTTAACAGAACTAGACATGACCTGCTGTGCAGACAAAGATTGTTCTCAATTAACCAGTAGAAAACTAAGAAGATGGCCAGGTGTACTTTTATGGAGGCCATCATTTAGTCTAACTGGGCAAGGCAGAGAAGATAATCTAGCAATGGTAAATATGGATAAGATACATGGTCTAGGGACATTTCCAGACAATTCAAAGAACCTTGCTTCCTTCATGTAGCAAGTCAAGTCCTCACACCAGTTTGAACATCTATATACAAACAATTGAGACTGACAGAAATCTTAGAAGTTTAGTGTATTAGGTTCCATGTTGTTAGGCTGAACAAGGCAGAATTCTATTGAAAAATATAACTTTATTGGAAGAGCAGACCGGGAGGGCTAATGGGGGGCAAATATATCAAAGCTGCCAGGAGTAAAAGAGCAGTAAACGGTGCCAAGTTTGGGGCTTTTGAAATAGGGGAAGGGAGGTGAAGGTTGGGCACTAGAAGTTCTAAAATGTCAGAGCATTCACCAGGTGGGCTGGGACCTTTCTGGGGATATTATAAGTATCTCCTTAAAAGAAGAATTGACCTATGTTGTCTCATTGAATATGGCTTGGGAAAGCCTTAGCAGTGAAATCAAATAAAGGAAACATATTAGTTTCAGAAGGAAAAAGGATTTCTTAAATGACAGGATTCCACCATGTTGAAGTTTTTTATAACTATTCTACTATCTAAGGGCCAGATATTTATTTATGCAAGGCACACAGGGGTGTAAGATTCTCCCCACTCCTCCAGTCCCTTCTGCAGCCATGTTAGGGCTCTGTGCACTGTGGCTCATGTACTGGGTAGGGAAAGAAAAGGGACTGTGTGTTGGTAATCCCTCATGAACTGGTGGGCAGGGAATTGGTGGGCAGTGAGTGGAAGAACTTTGGCTCTGCCTAGTCCCCCCCAGTGAACTAACCATTACAGCTGAACCAGTGCAAGGGGGGAAGTAAACTGAACCCTTTCAGGGCTGCAAAAAGTTAGTTTCCCATGGGAATAATGAGGAAGAAAAGAAGAAATTATGATTTTGCATTGCAATTCCTTCTCTGGACTCCTCCTAGGGTAGTGCACACCTACATGTCACTTCTTACTCAGAGCTAAGTTTTACTGCTCGACCTAACTCTAGGTTTACAGAACAAGCTCATCCTCATGATATCTTAATGTCACTATGGTATGAGAATTTATATATCATTCCTTCCCATATATAGAATGAGAAAATTACATGAGGGTCTGTTTTGTTTGAAGCAAAAAATTGTTTCACACAAGATTCAGGATATAAGATTTAATATATTTGTCCAGTCCTGAGGAGACTAAGTTGTTCACAGCTGATGTTTAATAATCTTTATAGTGGAGAACTTGACATGAGCCTAAACACTAAAGAGGAGTCGGAAAAGCCTTCCTTGTCACCAATTTATCTTCAATGTGAAAGTCAGGAGGCCATTTCAAGTCTGACAAGCAGTTTAAAAAAAAACAGTACTGAGATTGAAATGTATGTTCAAAATAATTTAAGGGTATTGTAAGTACTGCTCAATGTACACACCAGAGAGTGTGCTGATAAAGAATATATTTCATTTTCTCCAAGGCAGGTATGACACAGTAAAGAGGGCCTGCTCCTGTTTTCATGGAGGTCAAAAGCAAATCTCCCATTTGACTTCCATCATCAGGCTCAGAAGAGATATGCTTTAAGAATGTTAAGGCATCTCCTCCTTAGATACACAGAGTAAACTTTAAAGCAATGTAATAGAATGACAGAAATGTAGTGTGGATGATCACAATTTCCAAATTACTACAGCTTCAATTCAGAATCATTATCCCAAGACATCAGCTCCAACTTATCAGAATGATTATTTTAGTTCATTTTTATTCCTCAAAGCAATTCATTCATGAAAACTCTGCCTTCTTTTGCCTCCCCAAGCAATGCTGGCCTCATGACTGGTGTTTAACATTCATTTCTGGAAACAACAATGCTGCTAACAGAGAAATACACAATTGTTTTCATAAGCACATGAGATGCTGGTAGTGATAGCACCCAAAATTTTTCTTGGTTGAACCACAGTTAGTTTTCTTTGAAAATGAAGACAGAACAAAAGCATTGCTGTTTGAATCCGCTAATCTGAATTCTTCTTGTTGTGTACTTATTCATTTCCTGACCATTGTAACATGAACCCAACAGCAAGGATTTAGAATGACGTATATTTTTATTTTTTAAAATATTGTTTTCAGAGATTAGGAATCAGAGCATGTTAACCTCACATTGGAGACTGTATTATGATTAACAGTTTTATGAAAATTATTTACCAGAAAAAGTGTGTACATTTAAAAAACACAAGATCATCTCAGAAATGAAGGGAAACAGTTGGTGCTCAATATAGATTTTGGATCAATAATATTCCAGTCAAACCTCCATTTTAGGTATACAGTAGTCTACTTTTTACAGATGTCTCGCCCTTCCTCAGAATATACTCCTTTCAGTTTTTCAGAATGGGAGGCATGAATGTGGGAGGGACCATGTTGGAGCATCAGTTACTAGTTGATTGTGGAGTGGGAATGTGCATGGAGCAGGAAGCTGGTCAGGCAAAAAGTGAATAGTGACAGCCTCGTGGATAGAAGATGAAGAGAGAGTCAAAGGGAAGCACGTTTGAAAGTCAGCATGAAAGGTCAGAGGCTTGGTTTCTATGAGATCTCATCCCGAAAACTTACCGTATTTTCCGGCGTATAAGACGACTGGGCGTATAAGACGACCCCCTAATTTTCCACTTAAAACATAGGTTTTAGCCTATACTCGCCGTATAAGACTACCCCCCCTTCCGAGGCTGAAGGACCCACCACCGAAGACCCGGTAGGGAACCGTCCAGTGAGTACACCCCCCACCCACGTCCTGCCCCCCCTCAGAAACCACAACCCATAACCCCCCCTGCCCTGATCCTTGTCCCCTGACCACTCCTTCCCAAGACCCCCAACCCTAACTCCCCCCCAGGACTCCACCCCCTGCCAAACTTGCCCCGCTCCCTGTCCCCTGACTGCCCCGACTCCATCCACCACCATCCCAACAGACCCCAGGAATTCCCACGCGGCGCCTACCCAATCCCCCCGTCCCCATCCCCTGTCTGCCCCCCCAGAACCTCTGCCCGATCCAACCCCTCCTCCCCCGCCCCAGTCCCGGCCCTGGCCCTGGCCTCTTACCCCTGCCGGGGGCCAGGGTCAGAGCCGCAGCAGTGGGGCCCGGCTCCCCGGGCCGACACCGGGACCGGCGCCGCAGCCGTGGGGCCCGACTCCCTGGGCCCGGCCGACACCGGAGCCGCAGCCGCGGGGCCCGACTCCCTGGGCCCGGCCGACACCGGAGCCGCAGCCGTGGGGCCCGACTCCCTGGGCCCGGCCGACACCGGAGCCGCAGCCGTGGGGCCCGGCTCCCCGGGCCGACACCAGGACCGCCGCCCCAGCCGCTGGGCCCGGCTCGGCCCGGCCCGACACCGAGCCGGAGCCGCAGCCGCGGGCCCAGCTCCCGGGCCGACACCGACCGGGCGCCGAGCCGCTGGGCCGCTCCCGGGCCGACACCGGGACCGGAGCCGCAGCCGCGGGGCCTGACTCCCCGGGCCCGGCCGACACCGGAGCCGGAGCCGGAGCCGCAGCCACAGCCGCGGGCCCCGGCTCCCCGGGCCGACACCGGGACTGGCGCCGCAGGTAAGCCATCCCGCCCCCTCCCCCACACGCCCGGCTTACCTGCCCACTCCTTTTTCAGGCTTCCCGCGAACATTTGATTTGCGGGAAGCCGGGGAAGGGGAGGAGAAGGAGGGCGGAGCGTTCAGGGGAGCGGTGTCATCTATTAAGCCTGCTCGGACTGGCTGAGTCAGAGAGGCAGGCTATTACAACCTTTGCCAATCCTAGCAGGCTTTGTATGCATTAATGGCATACACCAGAGAGACACCTCCCAGGATTGGCTCAGCCGAAGCCTGTTTATACCCGGCGTATAAGACAACCCCCGATTTTTGGGGGTTGTTTTTTAGTTTAAAAAGTCGTCTTATATGCCGGAAAATACGGTACCTCCAACTGATATTTTACCATTTGTAGTTAAACATGATTATAGATTATAAAACATGGATAGAGTGCCAGCGATTGGTGTTGATAGTCTTTGTTTCTTCTTCTGCACCTTGGTATTATTGTAAGCATAAAAGAGATTAGAAAATGCCCCTCAAAAGAGACGCTATTTTAAATGATTTAAGATAAAGTCAGAGGTAATTCCTATACTATTTGATATTCAATGTGAATAAGGCCTATCAATCCCAGAAGTCCTAACAGCAATTTATAATAATATAAATAGTCATTTGAGATATTAACTACTGAAACATTTACCCAAATTGGGCCAAAGGAGGAACCAAAATAGAGATTCTAAATTTTAATTGGTAATGAAATCGATTATTCAGATAAATATAGATACAAAATTGTTAGAGCTACCATGGAGCTATGTCAAATACTTTATTCTTTTAGAAACTTACATTCAGTGACAAAAAAATAAATCTAAAGATAATGACAAGAATATTTGAGGCAGAATTCTAGAACAGGCATAGAGAAGAGCTATCGCTGAGAGCAACATAAAATGAGCTTTAAAGAAAAAGAGCGTTTAAAAATATTATTTACTATGATTTGTGTATTCATGGGAAGAGCCCTTCCTTGTTCCTGAAAAGAAATTTGAGGAACTAACAAAGAGACAGACCTCAAAAATTCATCCTATATTTTACTGTGAAGGACCATAACTGTGAAAGTGAAATCCTGGCCCCATTGAAATCAGTGGCAAAACTCCCATTGACTTCAGTGGGGCTAGGATTTCAGCCTGAGAGTTTAGGCCATATCCTGCAATTTCTTAGTCTTTAGTAGTAGTCTTTATTCACCTGTGTAGTTCCCACAGAGCTACTAATTTGAACAATGATTGATGGAAGAATTTGGCCCTTAATCAATACTATGTGGATACTCCTGTGTGACACTCATGAACTCAGGGGCAGCCAGCTGCTTCTATGGCTACACTTAATCAGAGCTAGTGCAGGTATATCTCTTTGAGCTGGAAATTACCACTCCAGCTTGAAGTGTACCCATAGTTTATGTATGTCAATATTACATCTCAGGGCTATGATTTAAGGAGCTCTCAGTGACCAGGGATATAATTTATCTAGTGCTGATTAGTTAACAGTGCAACACAAATACTACATGTCACAACCTTATCTCAGACCCCAAAAATATCAAAGCAAAGTGAGTTAAGGACAGATGTCAAATTTGGCCTTCAAACTATGAAGTCAAGATGCTGCTGCATGTGTGTATTAAAGGGCAGACTCTGATCCACAGTCAGAGCCTTTACTTTTGTTGTTTTTCATAATGATCTCAAATATTATCTAAATGTAAGAGGGTTGCATCAATTTCCTATTTAAAAAAAAACAAAAATGGAGATTTTAAAGAGAGAGAGTCCTGGAAAGCTACCACGGTTTTTTACATAAACCTCTGTAGTAATTAGTATTCAAGTTAGATAACATTTTGAAATCTAAATCTTGGCCTTTTACTTTGGGGCTTATGATTTAGAAACTACACTTTGTAAATCAAAAGTTATTGTTTTTTAAATTATATATTATACCTAATCCTGCAATCACCCTCCAGAGACAGACCCTTGGTCCCATGAAGAGTTTCACTGATTTTTTTGGGAGTCCATGCAGACATGACAGTCTTCCAAAGTAGATATTATCACAGGATCTGGGCTTAAGGTGACATATTGAATAGCTATATGTGTAGCTCCAAAATCCTCCCTGATGTAAATGGAGGTAAACTGTAGTTGTAAATTTGGCCCCTTTTTCTATATTATAAGCAGTTAAAAATGGCTGCACATTTGTTTTTTACTTCCTTAAAAAGCCTCACTACAGGTCTAAGATTTTGCATGCTAGCTTAGGTAGAGGTGAACATGATATGATCACATCTGTAATAAGCAAACAGAATAAAGTCCAATCAGTAATATTATATATATATATATATATATATATATATATATATATATATATATATATATACACACACACATATACACACACACACACACATACACACACACACTTGTAATATACATACACTTTTCAAATGCATCATCAGTGATCTACAACCCATCCTGAATAATGATCCCTCACTTTCACAGGCCTTGGGAGGCAGGCCAGTCCTCGCCCACAGACAACCCACCAACCTTAACCATATTCTCACCAGCAACCACACTCTGCACCATAGTAACTCTAACTCAGGAACCAATCCATGAAACAAACCTCGATGCCAACTCTGCCCACATATCTACACCAGCGACACCATCACAGGACCTAACCAGATCAGCCACACCATCACCGGTTCATTCACCTGCACATCCACCAATGTAATATACGCCATCATGTGCCAGCAATGCCCCTCTGCTATGTACATAGGCCAAACTGGACAATCCCTACGTAAAAGGATAAATGGACACAAATCAGATATTAGGAATGGCAATATACAAAAACCTGTAGGAGAACACTTCAACCTCCCTGGACACACAATAGCAGATTTAAAGGTAGCCATCCTGCAACAAAAAAACTTCAGGACCAGACTTCAAAGATAGACTGCTGAACTTCAGTTCATTTGCAAATCTGACACCATCAGCTCAGTATTAAACAAAGACTGTGAATGGCTAGCCAACTACAAAAGCAGTTTCTCCCCCCTTCATGTTCACACCTCAGCTGCTAGAAGAGGGCCTCATACTCCCTGACTGAACTAACCTCGTTATCTCTAGACTGATTCTTGCCTGCATATTTATACCTGCCTCTGGAAATTTCCACTACATGCGTCTGACAAAGTGGGTATTCACCCATGAAAGCTTATGTTCCAATACATCTGTTAGTTTATAAGGTGCCACAGGACTCTGTCGCTTTATATGTATATGTATATATATACATACACACACACACACACTTGTCGCTTTAAAAGGGGGCCAATTTCACAAAACTGAAAACAATTATGAGCAGGATCATCTGAGAGGAAGAATTTAATCAGAAAGTTGTGAACGATCATTGGGCATTGTTTAAGAACACTTTACTAGATGCCCCCACAATACCATAATCAAGGAAGAAGGAAGTACTGGTTCAAAAAAAATCTGGCTTCAAATGAAGCGAAGGCAGCTATAAAAAATAAATATAATAACTGGAAAAAAAGTGGAAATTGATAGTAATGAATATAAATCAGAAGCTAGGAATTGTAGAAAATTGATAAGGGAAGCAAAAGACACAAAGAGAAATTGATAGCCAGCAGAGTTAAGGATAATAAGAAAGAGATTTTTAAGTATACTCAGAACAAATTAATCCTAACAATAGTATTGTCCCATTACTAGAAGAAAATGGTACAATTATCAGTAATAATGTAGAAGAGGTAGAAGTGCTAAAAGAATATTACTGTTCTCCATTTGGGGAAAAATAGATGATGTAGTTATATCATATGATGATGACATTCTTTCCATTCCAATAATAACTCATGAGGATGTTACATAGCAGTTACTAAAGTCAGACAATTTTAAATTTAGGTCCAGATAACTTTCACCCAAGAGTTTTAAAAGAGCTGGCTGAGGAGCTCGTTGGACCGTTAATGTTGATTTTCGGTATGCCTTAGAACACTGGGGAAGTTCTAGAAGAAAGCTAACATTGTGCCAATGTTTAAAAAGGGTAAACAGGATGGCACAAGTAATTATAGACCTGTCATTTGGACAATGATCCTGGGCAAGATAATGGAGTGGCTGATATAGGACTTGATTAATAAAGAATTAAAGGAGGGGAATGTAATTAATTAATGCAAATCAACATGGGTTTATGGAAAATAGATACTGTCAAATTAATTTGATATCTTTTTATGATGAGATTACAAGTTTGATTGATAAAGGTAATAGTGTTGATGTAATATATTTAGATTTCTGTAACACATTTGACTTGGTACCATACAACATTCTGATTAAAAAAAATTATACAAAATTAATATGGCACATAATAAATTGATTACAAGATGGCTAACTTATAGGTCTCAAAATGTAATTGTAAATAGGTAATCATCATCAAGGAAGTGTGTGTTTCTAAGGGAATCCCACAAGGTTTGGTTCTTGGTCCTATGCTAGTTAACATTTTTATTAATGATCTGGAAGAGAACATGAAATCATCACTAATAAAGTTTGCAAATGACGCAAAGATTGGGGGAGTGGTAAATAAGATTGGGGGAGTGGTAATGAAGAGGACAGAATACTGATACAAAGTGATCTGGATCACTTGGTAAAATGGATGCAACCAACAATATGTGTTTTAATAGGCTAAATGTAAATGTATACATGTAGAAACAAAGGGTGTAGGCCCTACTTTTAGGATGGGGGACGATATCCTGGGAAACAGTGACTTTCAAAAAGATTTGGGAGTCATGGTGAATAATCGGCTGAACATGAGCTCCCAGTGTGGCACTGTGGCCAAAAGGGCTAATGCAATCCTTGGATGCACAAACAGAGAAATCTTGAATAGGTATAGAGAGTAAATAACAACTGGAACAATTTACCAAGGGCCATGGTGGATTTTCCTTCACTGGCAATTTTAAAATAAAAAATGGATGTTTTAAAAGATATGCTCTAATTCAAAATGATTTTGGGGAAGTGCTATGGTTTGTATTATACAGGAGGTCAGACTAGATTATTACAATGGTCCCTCCTGGCCATATAATCTATGTTAAATTTGACCCCAGAATAAATGTTGATATTCAAATTACAGAACCTCCTTAAAATGCAGTAGAAACACTAACACAAGAGGTGGTACTGAATGCTGTTATAATAATTACCTCTGCAAACCTGGTGAAATAGATCCACTAATAGCTTTCCATAACTGTGACAAATTTAACTGAAACTTTCATTTATCAGGAGATATTTTATTCATTAGTCATCTGTTTTGTGTAAATTGTTCTACACATAACAGACACAGGAATTTAGTTCAATTGAAAATAATAGACAGGGATCTTGTACCCAATTATTTTAATGGCTTATATCAGTTCAGTTCTTTTCACAATTCATGTAAAGAACTAAATAACTTCTGAAAGCTTAAAACACCTACAATGTAAGCAGGGCTTTACTGCACTAGCAACCTTGTGTTCCTTTTCAGCAATAAATTAAACAATGTAGCTCCATGAATTTAGCAGGATTGTAGCCAGCATATATATTCAACCAATAGACAAATTTTCAGGGTGGCAAACATGCATGACAAATACACATCTGTCTGTGTCAGAGGATAAGGCCTTAAATAGTGAGGACATGGTTGCTTTCTCTTTTTTACATCACTCAGAGATCTGTATATAATAAATCTAGGTGGGAAACGATTCAACAGCCAATTGATCTATAAGTATTTATATAAATATTTATGATAGGGACTCCAGACATCCAAGAACTGAGTCTTTGTTGCCCATAACTTTCAGATGGAGACCAGCTGGCAAGGATACCTTTCAGAGGCAGCCCATTTTTTTTTACCAGCTCCTTCATTCACACCCCTACCCCCAGTTAAGCTGTACTTGAATCATTCTCTAGAGCCCATAAAAAAGTATTATTAGTACACTAAGTGCTAGAGCATTAGTCTTCAAAGAGACAGCATAATCTTTGCAGTAAACACACTTCCATGATACCAAGGATTAAATCTAGGAATTGCTCAAAACCCCATGAATTTGTTACAGGGCGTAGGTGTGAAGTCTTTCTTTTGTCTCAGATTGGTTTCTCCCAGTCAGCCATTTTGGCCATCTAAGGGCATGGGAACAGTCAGGGAAGTTAAGATGAATGAACTAAAGGTGCAAAGTTAAAGTACAGGACAGAACATTCTTAGTCAGAAGTAAAGCGTGTGGCCTCAGTTTGGTGTAGCTTAACACTCCTTTAAAGATGGTTGACTGGGAAAAAACAATCTGAGGCCAAAAGACTTTGGGCTTGTCTACATTACAAAATTAGGTCAACCACAGCCACTGCAAGAATTCAATCAGCTGTTGGTGTCCGCGCTACCCTCCTTCTGCTGGTGAAGCACATCCTCACCAGGAGTGCTTGCACCGACTGAAGTGGAGCATTGTGGGGCACTGACAGTCACATGGGGCTCACAACTGGAGCCTCCCATCCAACCCAGGGTGACAGCCCCAGCTGTGAGCCCCAGGCTCAATTTCACTGCACAGAGCCTACCATCAGTGAAATTGACAATAATTGTCAATTTCACACTGCTATTGTCTCTGCTCAGAACAGAGGCACTCTGACAGCCCTGGGAACTCCGTGCAGAGCTGGGAGTCCGGGATCTCAGTACCCGGGCTCAAAGTGGGGAGCCCGGGCAGCAACCCACTGGGAGCATGAAGCCAAAAGCCCAGGGTCAGCAGAGCTCTCAGCAGGGAGAAGGGAACCCAGGAAGCAGCCTGCTGGGAGCGGGTAGTGAGGAGCCCGGGGGGCAGCCAGGCTCTAGCTGAAGCCCCCTCCCACCCTGGGGTAACAGCCTGAGCTGTGAGTCAGGTGCAGGGTTCACAGCAGGGAACCTACCAGTCCTTCTTGTCAATTCCAGGGCTCCTGCACAGAGCCATGAAATTGACAAGAATTTTAGCCAACAGCTGATGTAAGAAATAAAGTGTCTACATGGACACTGGGCTTCCCTAACTACACCGACATAAGTCCTACGCCTCTCGCTGAGGTGGAGTTACTACATTGGTGTTGTATGGCACTTACATCGGCGGTAGCAAGACAGTAGTGTAGACACTGACATGGTTAGGTTGACCTAAGCTGCCTTAGGTCAACCTAACTTTATAGTGTAGACCAAGCCTTTATACATCTGTGAAAGGCCTTCAAAGTGGAAACAAGTGGCTTATGTTTGATGCACTAGAGAAGGAAGAGCTAGTGTAGGGATGCAAAGAGAGGAATGACATGGTCAAAGTGACCGGCTAGGAAAATGATCTGTGCAGCTGCATTCTAAGTGGAGGAAAGATTGTCAAGGCCAGAGAAAAGGATGTTGCAGTAATTGATACATGAGATGATGAAAGCCCCAACAGGAGTTTTAGCTGTGTAGAGGATAGGAAAGGCCATATCTTAGAGATGTTATGCAGAAAGAATCAGCAAGATTTAGACATAACCTGGATAAGAGGCTCTAGAGAAAGGTCCAAATCGAAGATGATGCCCAGGTTACCAGCTTGAGCAACAGGCAGAATGGTGGTGTTGTCTACAGTGATCAAGAAAGGAAGAGGTATTTGAGAGGGCTTTTTGTGACTATATTGCTGGACATGTGCAATTACTTCCTCCAGCTTTTCTATTTTAAAATAATTCGATTTCTAACTAAAGTTATATAGGAATTGGAATTTCCAGAGATCTCTAAATACGGTACTGCTATTTTTACAATTTAGAAACAAGATTTAGTCCACAAGGTATTACTTACATCTGAGTAATTGCTTTAACATTGCAAAATGGAATGGCAAAATCCATGTGAAATTTAGACAACAAATACTCTCATGTTATATTATCACTTTTCTAGAGCATAGCAAAATAAGTAGTTATAGATGTTCTCTTGTCACTGCTTGTGACATGTTTTTTAGACTCTCACTAATGTTTGGTAGAGAAATAGTTAAAACCAGCAGGAAAAACTTCAGCAGATGCCTACAGTTTCCTAAACGAATTGCCCAGGAGCCCAGTCATGGGAAAATGCAGCTGATCTCAGTTGGATGTAATAGCTTCTAGAAAGCCTAATACTACAAGATGTTGACTGAGCACTCTGGCCCCAATCTAGGAAAGCAATTAAAAACACTTAAGTATGTGCTTAATTTTAAAGATGTGAAAGTGCTTGATCAGGGCCAAAGCCCAGCACTTTTAAAGAAGGGAGGCCACAAACTATAAATCACCAGTGTCTCTTTCAATAAAATCTAGTACTGGACTTACTTTAGGATAAAGGCAAAGAGAGGCTCCAAAAAGCCCTTGTATCTTATCTTGTAACATTTTGACTCAAAGAAGCCTTATTTGGTTGAATACTAGTTGCAGAACCCCTTTGCTGGATAGATCAGCCTTTCAAATGCAAAATTGCATGTAATTTCTTCTGCCCCCAACCTGGCTCGTATGACCTGACACTCTGCCCAGTAACTTTTAAAATATATACTAGAGCAAGTTCACTGTAAAGAAACAATGATTGTTCAACAAATAGTGCAACAGTCTAATCTGAGGGGGGCAACAGAACCTTACTCAAAGAATAAAGACATTCTAAACTGTGTAATATGCATATGTTTAAAAATAATCAGACTAGTTATGGAAAATGCAAAAGACAACATATTTATGATTAAGTCACATCTAAAGTAAATAATTGTTGGGGGAAGAAAAAAATATGTTTTACAGTATTTTGCCTTGCTCTTTTCATTTTAAGCATATCCTCCAACCTAGCTAATTTAGCAGTTACAGCAAAATAGCTGTCATAAAATGAGCTTGTATAGTTATGAATCAAACATTGTCATCTGAAAGATTCTTCAGAAAGAACAGGCTTAATGGCAATTATGACTATTTGCCTGAGCTGAAAGACTGATCCATTCCAGGCAGCAAATCAAAAATGGGTATTTTCAAAAGAAAAAACAAAACAAAATGAGCATAAAAAACAGTCAGTTAGTAATACTGTATATTGTTGTAGTGTCTTGTCTTTACACAAGTATTTTTTATACACCAGTATTCTTAAGATATTACTGTGAAACAATATCTTCAGAATTTGCCTTTTTTTCCCCATTGCAGACAAACTTTGGGAAAGCTTGTTGGGTTACTGGAAGCTTAAAAAAACAGTTAATTATCTTAATTGTTTCTCTAATGCAGGGGTCAGCAACCTTTCAGAAGTGGTGTGCCAAGTCTTCATTTATTCATTCTAATTTAAGGTTTCGCATGCCAGTAATACATTTTAACATTTTTAGAAGGTCTCTTTCTATAAGTCTATAAGATATAACTAAACTATTGTTTTATGTAAAGTAAATAAGGTTTTTAAAATGTTTAAGAAGCTTCATTTAAAATTAAATTAAAATGCAGAGCCCCCAGGACCAGTGGCCAGGACCCGGGCAGTGTGAGTGCCGCTGAAAATCAGCTCGCGTGCCGCCTTTGGCACACATGCCATAGGTTGCCTACTCCTGCTCTAATGGCTTCCCTTCTTGTATTCTAAACAAAAGATTTTGGGTAATATTATGATTCTTAATACAGAATTTCACAGCATCCTATTAATATTGTGTAGCTGCTAATATTTAATATGCTCCAGAATTTTGAGTGCTTGGTTTAGAAACCAACACTGCAAGAATACTAAATCTTTCAAAACAAATGTGTGTGTTTCAATGTGCTGTCACAATGCTAGTTGACACTGTCCTGAGTTAGAAGCAGTAAAGAAGATTGTAGGTGTAGTCAAAGTCTGCCTTGTCTGGTATTAATGTCGTCTTGCTGTATAGGACTATGGCAACCACTAAACAGTGTCAGCACTGGATGTTTTGCTGTCTACTCTCCACCCCTAGTTTTCTTTTTCCTTTCTTCCTTCTGCTCCCTAGACCCATTTTGGTTCTTATAAAATTAACCAAGATTTCTATTTAAAATAAGAGGCTTAATAATTAGACTTAATTTAATTTAAACCCCATTCTATTTTCCTGTACTAGGTGTCCCTTAAGCCACCTCTGCCATCAAATTATGTCACATATTTTATTCAGAATATGTCAAGTAGAAGAGTCAAGCATGATACATCGTGTCTACTAGAAATTGCAAGAAATATTGTGACTAGTCTAACTGCATTGTCTTTGTTCTTTTTGTATCTACCCTCATAAATATTACTGTCATTCTCAAGTTCAACTCTGTGTAAAAATAAAATGTGGCACAAACCTGGCACAGTGAAATGAAATCAGTTGCCTTGCGTGATTAAGGGTATTCATCATTTTGTACATTTGTTGTTCCATCAAGCTACCCTCAACATTAGTTGGGATAAATTGTCCTAGTGAACTATTTCAGTGATGGGGTCAATGAGAAGCAACATTTAAAGAGAATTATTGAATACCTGCTGCTAAAATTAGCACTCACTGCTCATTTTGGCATCTTACTGTAAATGAAAACACTGCTTGCCATATTGTGCTAGAAACTATATATAGTCACTGTATTTCAATGTTTATTTGTCAGTGATCTTCAGTGTACAGTATACTCATCATCCAACTTGGTAACCATCAATAATGTAAGAAAAATTGAGAGCTCAGTAAGAATTTCTGCACTGAAAGCTAAAGGCAGTTTACAATCATTGTATACTTAGTGTCCTCAAAAGACTTTGCCAGAAGCACCTGTATGCAAAGCCAGAGAAATGCTAATTCGAGTGGGACATAATGGAATTTTTCTGTTATATCATCTCCCCTAAGGGACTGGCCATGGATCCATGTAAAGTGGCAGCCATCATGGATTGGGTGGAACCAAAAGAAGTCCACAGGGTACAATGCTTCTTGGGCTTCACCAATTTCTACAGGTGGTTTATTATGGGGGTTCTCTGGTTTGGTTGCCCCTCTCAGTGCCCTTTTGAAAAGTGGGAGCCCATTGTGTCTGGTCCCTAGAAATGTAGGCTGCCTTCAAATCATGGCCCCCATCTTGATGCATCAGGAACTGCCCAAACGATTTACAGTGGAGGCAGATGCCTTGAATTTCATGCTGGGAGCACTCCCTCTCCCAGCTGTCTGACTCGGATAGTCATCTTCACCTTTGTGCTTTCTATTCATGCAAATTGACTTGAGCGGAGCCGAAGCATATCTTGGATAAAGACCTGCTGGCCATTAAGTGGCCTTTAAGGAATGACAGCACCTCTTGGAGGAGGCTAGGTCCCCAATCCAAGTTCTCACTGGCCATAAAAACCTGGAGCATATAAAGACAGCCGGGCAGCTGAACCAGCAACAAGCACGCTAGTCCCTCTTTAGGTGCTTTTATTTTGTGATCATCTACTGCCTAGGGACAAGGAATCGGAAGGCTGACACCTTGTCTAAAAAGATTAAATACTGTGAACCTGGCAACAAGGCCACATCTACAATCCTCAAAACCTCAAATTTTATTTTTGGTATGGCAGTCTGTATCCTGATCTCTGTCATACATTCCCTGCCACCCAATGATCTCTTTGACGTTCAAACCACTTGGACCTTAGACAATGCCAACAACCCAGCTACCTCAATGTTCATGATCTAAAATGGGATATTGTATCACAAGGAGCACATCTAGGTGCCTGAAGTCCATCAAGGTTTCAGAAATGTTCCTCTGGTAAGACAATTTGGTTGCTCCAAAACCCAAGACCTGCTATCTAGAAGCTTGTGTCAGTGGCTTTATGCTTTTCCATAGTGGCTTGCATGAAGTCCTGCAATCTCTGTGCCTGGACAAAGACAACCCCCCATATGAGACCACTTGATCACCTCCAGTCCTTGTGCACTCCATCTTGGCTTTGATCCACCATTTCTGCAGACCTTATCATGGAACTGCCACCCTCCCAGGGGCACACTATACTTCTTACTGTGATATACCTAGAACTAGAAGGGACCCTGAAAGGTCATTGAGTCCAGCCCCCTGCCTTCACTAGCAGGACCAAATACTGAATTTGCCCCAGATCCCTAAGTGGCCCCCTCAAGGATTGAACCTACAACCCTGGGTTTAGCAGGCCAATGCTCAAACCACTGAGCTATCCCTCCCTCATAGAATCATAGACTTTAAGGTCAGAAGGGACCATTATGATCATCTTGTCTGACCTCTTGCACAATGCAGGCCACAGAATCTCACCTACCCACTCCTGTATCAAACCTGTGCCTGAGCCATTGGAGTCCTCAAATCATGGTTTAAAGACTTCAAGGTGCAGAGAATCTTCCAGCAAGTGACCTGTGCCCCACGCTGCAGAGGAAGGTGAAAAACCCCCAGGGCTTCTGCCAATCTCCCCTAGAGGAAAATTCCTTCCCGACCCCAAATATGGTGATCAACTAAACCCTAAGCACGTGGGCAATACTCACCAGCCAGACACCCAGGAAAGAATTCTCTGTAGTAACTCAGATCCCACCCCATCTAACATCCCATCACAAGCCATTGGGCATATTTACCGCTAGTAGTCAAAGATTAATTAATTACCAAAATTAGGCTACCCCATCATACCATCCCCTCCATAAACTTATCAAGCTTAGTCTTGAAGCCAGATATGTTTTTTGCCTCCACTGCTCCCCTTGGAAGGCTGTTCCAGAACTTCACTCCTCTGATGGTTAGAAACCTTTGTCTAATTTCAAGTCTAAAATTCCTGATAGCCAGTTTATATCCATTTGTTCTTGTGTCCACATCGGTACTGAGCTTAAATAATTCCTCTCCCTCCCTGGTATTTATTCCTCTGATATATTTATAGAGAGCAATCATATCTCCCCTCAGCCTTCTTTTGGTTAAGCTAAACAAGCCAAGCTCTTTGAGTCTCCTTTCATATGACAGGTTTTCTATTCCTCAGATCATCCTAGTAGCCCTTCTCTGAACCTGTTCCAGTTTGAATTCATCCTTCTTAAACATGGGAGACCAGAACTGTACACAGTATTCCAGATGAGGTCTCACCAGTGCCTTGTCTAATGGTACTAACACCTCCTTATCTCTACTGGAAATACCTCGCCTGATGCATCCCAAGACCACATTAGTTTTTTTCATGGCCATATCACATTGGCGGCTCATAGTCATGCTGTGATCAACCAATACTCCGAGGTCCTTCTCCTCTTCTGTTACTTCCAACTGATGCCTCCCCATCTTAAAAAATAGTTCTTGTTATTAATCCCTATTAATCCTTGCACTTATCACTATTAAATTTCATCCTATTACTATTACTGCAGTTTACAAGGTCATCCAGATCTTCCTGTAGGATATCCCTGTCCTTCTTTGTATTGGCAATACCTCCCAGCTTTGTGTCATCCACAAACTTTATTAGCACATTCCCACTTTTTGTGCCAAGGTCAGTAATAAAAAGATTAAATAAGATTGGTCCCAAAACCGATCCTTGAGGAACTCCACTAGTAACCTCTCTCCAGCCTGACAATTCACCTTTCAGTACGACACGTTGTAGTCTCCCCTTTAACCAGTTCCTTATCCACCTTTCAATTTTCATATTGATCCCCATCTTTTCCAATTTAGCTAATAATTCCCCACGTGGAACCGTATCAAATACCTTACTGAAATCAAGGTAAATTAGATCCACTGCATTTCCTTTGTCTAAAAAATCTGTTACCTTCTCAAAGAAGGAGATCAGGTTGGTTTGGCATGATCTACCTTCTGTAAAACTATGTTATATTTTGTCCCAATTACCATTGACCTCAATGTCCTTGACTACTTTTTCCTTCAAATTTTTTTCCAAGACCTTGCATACTACAGATGTCAAACTGACAGGGTTGTAGTTGCCCAGATCACTTTATTCTCCTTTCTTACAGATAGGAACTATGTTAGCAATTCTCCAGTCATACGATACAACCCCCGAGTTTACAGATTCATTAAAAATTCTTGCTAGTGGACTTGCAATTTCCTGTGCCAGTTCCTTTAATATTCTTGGATGAAGATTATCTGAGTCCCCTGATTTTGTCCCATTAAGCTGTTCGAGTTTGGCTTCTATCTCGGATGTGGTAATATCTACCTCCATATCCTCATTCCTATTTGTCATCCCACCATTATCCCTAAGCTCCTCCTAACAACAATGGAACATTCTGTCCCATGTCATGCCCTCCCCACTGCCCAATAGACAGCCTGCCTTTTTTGTGGATAACATCTTCCACCTCCATTGGTTATCAATGAGAGTAATGTCTGACTATGGATTCCAGTTTGTATCTGGCTTCTGGTGGGAATTTCTAGGTCTCCTGAGTATCAATCCCTTGGCTTCCACTGCTTATCACCTGAACACAACCAGTCAAGCACAACAGGTCAATCAAGTCCTTGAACAGTATCGGCATTCCTTGCTAAACTATCACCATGACAACTGGCTGTTCCTGATAAACCATGCTGAATTTGCTTACAACAATGTCACACTTGCCTTCACCTAACAGGCGCTCCCATTTTTTCTGTGTGCTAACTATAGATTCCATCCTTGTTTTCACCATGAAATCCCCACCAACTCGTCAGTACCTGCTACTGTTGACCTTACTGTTCATATCCACTAGGTGCACCAAGAGCGCAGAAGACAATTAGAAGAACCTAAGGCAACATACAAATGACACGCTGACTGATTCCCAGTTTCACAGTAGTGCATAAGGTGTTCTTGTCTGCCTGAAATCATAAATTAACACATCCCTCAGTGAAGCTGGACCACCAGTACTTTGGGCCCTTACAGATCACAGAGAAGATTAACCCTGTAACATTCAGATTGTAGCTACTAGAATCTCTTAAAGTTCACCCTGTGTTTCATGTTTCCCTTTTAAAATGGTATGTCGAGAATACCTTCCTGCTTTGCACCACTCCTCCTCTCCCCTGCCAATAACCACTCAGGGCCAAGAAGAATACATGGTCCAGAAAGTTCTGGACTCCCACCAAAATGGGGGCAAACTCCAATATTTAATAGAGTGGGAAGGATACAGCCCAGACAAATTATCATGGGAGCCTATGGCATATGTCCATGCTCTGGACCTCCTGCACTCCTTTCACCACATATACCCAGAGAAAACTGGCCCCAGGGCTCCTGGAAGGCAGCCCCAAAGGGCGGGGGAGTGGGGGAAGGAAGGGGGAGTACTGTCAGGAGTTAAACCAGCTAAGACCAGCTACTGGCCTGTTCCCCTGATAACTTCATTTCTAGGCAATGAATAGCTCAGCTGCACTGCCCTGGAACTGCCTGATCAGCAGCTTGATTTATAAACCCAGCAGCAACAGCAGAGCACTAGCTGCTCAGTGCAGCTAGTCTATAGATTCTCTGCCTTCCTGTGCTCACCTCACTCCTAGCCCTGCTCCTTTCCTGTTCCAGGTCTTGTGCCAGTTCTATCCCAGCCAAGCTCCTGCACTGGAATCAGCCCTGCTCCTGAGTCCAGATAACCTCAGCCCTGGTTCCAACTTTGTCATGACCCTTAGTTCTGGCTTTCAGGCTCAGACTCCGGTTCTGACCTTCTGCTCAGACCCATCTACACCCTATCTCTTGACAGGTTGAAACCTTATTTTTGGCATTTCCTAGCTTTTGAGTACTTAATTTAGATTTTTAAAGAGGAGGATAAGAAGCAAATTAATTGTGGTCTATAAGTACCTACTAAGGAGAAAGAGATTTGATGTTTTGAGGCTTCTTAATCTAGCAGATAAAGGTATAACAAAATGCAACAGCTGAAAAGGAAGCCAGTAAAAGTTCAAACTGCAAATAAGATGCATATTTTTAACAGGGCGGGGTAGTTGCCAGAAAAACAAACAATTTTTTTCTCCAGCTGAGGTGAAAATAATATGACAGGCCCACCTGGACCCTGTGACCATTTTTGATTTTTAATTAATATGGGATATATACCCAGAAGCATCATGCTACTGCTATTTAGTCTAGTGTTTTCCTGGTGGATGAGAAAGAAACCTAAAAGAAAAGGACAACATTGTGCATGGAATGGTAGTGTGGTCCAGACAGGGAATTCCCTTTCTTTCTAAAGCTTCTCTGTCCCTTTTCCCTGTTTTCTGTTTGTATATAAAAACTGACAGCCAGGTGCAGAGCCAATTTCTGTGATTTTGCCAACTTTGCACTGACTTTCACAGAAATATTCTCCCCAGAATAGAATCCTAATTAAAAATGTGTGATAAATAAATATAACCCACTTAGAATCATTAAATGAACATAACTTTCAGATGCATATTTAAAATAAAAACGTCACCTTAATAAGCGTAGCAAGTTTGAAAACATATGTCCCCTCAAATTGTAACATATTTGTTTGCAAACATATATGAGATGTGAAGAATTAAGTAGAAAATAAATATCACTCTTTGAATTTTTAACCTGTCTTGTGCATATAGCTCTAAGAGAAATGAGTAGTCTCAGTCCAAGTGAAGATGAGAATATAAGCAATTCTGTTCTTGTGAGAAACACAGAACTGAGATAACAATAAGAAAGGAATAATTTCTTATCATAAAGGTAATGGTCATCTAAAAAAAAAAAAGAAAAAGAAAGGGAGCCTAAGTTTAGGCTCCTAAATCCATATTTAGGAATCTACCGGTGGGCTTTTCAAAAGCATGTAAGCGACTTAGGTGCACAAGTCCTATTGAAAAAAGTTAGAGAAAACATGACACGAGCCCAAACCAGAACCCTGCACTGAAAACAGCCCACTCTATCCATCCTGTTTCCCCCTCCCCACCCCCCAACACACACACACCTTCCTGGAACTTTGTGAAAGTTCTGATTTATAACCAGATCAAATATTAATTAAGGCTCACAATACACCTGTGAGGTACCACAGGTATTCTATCCATTTTACAGAATGATAAAGTGAAGCACAAAGAGGGTGTGATTTGCCCAATGTCACATAGTGAGTCAGGTGCCATTCTGAGAATAGAATTCAGGAGTGCTAGCTCTAAACCCTGTGCTCTAAGCACTTAACAACATTCCTTTGCTTTGGATAACACAGTGTAAAAAGAAATAGCTGCTAGATTGATAAAAGGACTACCATTTTAGGCACCTAAATCCCAGAATCTGGCCCCAGTGGGATTTACAAATCCTTCATTCAGCTGACACCAAACACTGTTGGTGCCTAAATTTTGCATTAAAATTCCCTAAAAGCCTTTGTTTCTGTCTCTAACATGTGCACTGCAGCCACACCAGGTATCTCAACATCTAAGCCCCAGAGTGATTCACAAATAAGGAGAAGATGGCTGTTTCTCCATTTAATTCACCTGTGAGGTCCAATCAGATAAGTGTGCTAAGAGCTTGCCTATTGGATTGGGCTCCAATAGACAAGCTTACCCAAAATGGCTGGGCTCCTTCATCATTTTTAGCCCACCAGGTCAGACACTCACCTGGGATGTAGGAGATCTCTACTTCAAGCTCCTGCTAGTGAGGAGAAGGGATTTGAACTAGGACCTGCCACCTTCCATGAAAGTGCCCTAACCACTGAGTAATGGGAGTGTGTGTGTGTGTGTCCCTAAATCTCTTCTGTTGAAGCTGTTCTGCTATGGATTGGCCCAATGATTCAGAGAGAAAGAACAAGGAAGCATGAAAATAACTCTGTTTCCTGGTACTTAGATCATTCACTTGAGAGGTGAGAGACCCAGAAACCAGTCTCCCTGCTCCAGTGAATTTTTAAGTTATAGATCCACAGTGGAACAATTTCAACAGGAGAGACTGAAGGCACCCCATATAAGAATAGCCCTCAGCCTAACCAACTGGTTAGGTCCTTCATCTGAGAGGTAACCAGTCCCAGTTCAGATTTCACCACCTCATCAGGCAGAGAAGGGAGCTGAACCATGGGTTACCCACATCCCAGGTGAGTACGCTAAGCACTGGGTTGAAGTTTATGAGAGAGTTGCTGTCTTCCCCTGGTTTCTTGAAAAACAGTGTAGGTGCCTAAACCCAAGAGAGAGCATATAGCTGAGAAGCACAAGCACAGGGAGGCGCCTCCCTGCAGTCTGGATTTAGGGGTGGTGTTTAGGACACACACCTCAGGTTGGCATCTCCCATTGTCTAGTTTAGGCAGAGAGCAGCCTACCATGGTGGTTTTTGTGAATCCCATTCTGAGGCTCCGATCTCTCCCCATTCATTGTATGGCGAGTCTAGGCACCAAACTCAGGCTTTGTGAATCCTAGTGATATACTAGACACCTAAAAGTTAGGCGGGGTGATGCTGAGCATCACCACACCTAAGCGTTGTTGTTAATATAGCCCCTGAGTAACTTATACTGGCTACAGCGCACGTCCTTTGACTTGATGAACCTTACATTTTTCTTTTGTCAGACATTAAAGATGACAAATTAATTAGGCTATTAACACATCAAAAGTGTTAATAATATTTATTTAATCACTGCTGAGTCAATTTTAGTTTACAAAGTGTAATATGGTATTTTCAGATAAGAAATTAGATAGCAATTAGAAATTATCCAGCAATTATAATCTACGTTATAGTTCTTTAAATGTGTTAGAATGTATTTACAGCTTTGGATTATAGATATTTGGAAAAGTTTACTAAATAAAGCTATAATTTAAAAGGAATAGCTGGCATTTATATGATCTCAACACAAATTAAATGTTGTAACTAGAGTATAATAAAGAAAGAAAATACATAGTTTGAAATACTGTACTATCCATCAGGTAAGTAAGACCAATTTGCAGTGGAGTTGACAATTGACAGAAATGGATGAGCCACCATCACTACACATACACAAGAATATGTCAGATAAAGTATTAAGTGGTTCTGCAAAATGCAGGGGGCCAGACTAGATTACTGGGTTTTTTTCTGGTCCTGCTTTCTATGATGGTAAGAAATATACTCTTATGTGAGATGTTGCTATGGTTCAGAATTAAATTACAGTACTGAAGACTGTGACCTGTAGCCAACGTCTCTAAACTGCACATCTGCTGAAGCACAGATATGAAAAATGAGAAATAAATGTGAACTTTTCAATATGTATTTTATAATATTCATTGAAAGAGTAAGTAGTGTCATTTTTGCAAGAATAGTTACTCTACTTAGATTTACAGAGACCTGTAAATCATTTAGCCTGGAAAAGTAATGAAACAGAACTATCTTTTTGTTAAGTGACTGGAAATGATAGCATTACATAAGGCGTATTGTCTAAGAAAGAGTTCCCCCTCACACACTAAATGCAACTTCCTCTTAAAGGCTATTGGATCAGATATCTGAAAGCTTGTGTTACAAAATTCAGTACCTACTCCAGTACTTCTATAACTATATAAAGACCAAAGCCTATGCTCATTTAAGCAGGAACATTAGGGCTAAAAGCAGCTGGTTGGTTGTTCCAGGGAAAGAAAGTAGCAAAAACTCTATGCAGGGGCATCTCGGTAAGCCCTAGGCTCTGCATTAACAAGCTCCCCTGCAATTTTCTGCAGCTCAGGATGGAGGAAGAGGAATTTGGGCAGGTAAAAGATATGATCAGTGAACCAGTGCATGTTTTGTAACTATTGAGTCATAAAAATGCTTACAGAAATGCAGCAAGCTGGGATGGAGGACTCCATCCCTACTAGTCCCCAGGCAAATTACTATGAAAAACACTTTTGCCTGGGGTTTTACTTGAAGGATTATGATTTGGATCAAAGACAATAGAATTTTTTGCATAATAACATTAAATAAGCCAATCAGTTTTTCCGACATAAGAAAATTGATTCTGAATTCTTTTGATTATTCAGGCATAACAGTTACATGAGCATTCTGGGAACTGTAATTCATATGAAATCAGTTAAAATAATAATAATAAATAATGACTGAGAATTACAAAAATGCCTTTATTTCCACTTCTGTAGTGTGGTAAATATTTTAAATTTCAATAATTTACAATCACCAGCTTAACAATGTGATTTACTTGCATGAGACTCCATTTTATGAGAACTGTGAAATTCCACCACAACAGTTTGCAGTAAAGATGAGCCTGAACCAGAACACAGAATCCTCTTGAGCGGAGGATAGGTTTGGCTCCAGAACTGAATTTGGCAACTTGGATCTGTCTTGGTCTTGTTGGTTAGCATATTGCCCACAGCAGGTCTTGACCAAACCTGGTATTTCAGCACCTAAAGGGGAGGAAGGGGAGGTGCTGCTTCAGCCTGCTCAGTGTGAAAGGGGGCTTCAGGCACAGGGATGCCCCCTTTAAGCCCTCCCATCATCTGGTTCCCAGGGAATGAGTCAGTGTTCCCATGCTAGCCCCTTGTCTCCTTTTCCTTTTCCTCCCCGACTCCAGCCAGCATTGGGAAATAGTTTTACTTTGTGCAATGGCCCACCATTACACAAAAACTATTTCCCCATGCTTATTCCTCCCCCCCCCACACACACACACAGTTCCTTACATCTCCTTGTCAATTGCTGGAAATGGGCCATTTTCATTACCACTACAAACAGTTCTTTTTCTCTCCTGCTGATAATAGCTCATCTTAACTGATCACTCTCCTTATAGTGTGTATGGTAACACCCATTGTTTCATGTTCTCTGTGTATGTAATATATATATATATTCCTACTGTATTTTCCACTACATGCATCCAGTGAAGTGGGCTGTAGCCCATGAAAGCTTATGCTCAAATAAATTTGTTAGTCTCTAAGGTGCCACAAGTACTCCTGTTCTCTCAAAGAAGGGCACTGGAAGCCCCTCAAAGCTGCCTGGTGTCCCAAGCATACATCTCAAGCATAGTTGCTCTGGTGGTTTAATACTCTACCTAACAGTTCAGCTACTTCAGGAATTCTGGATCATGTTTCCTGAGATTAAGGATTGAGGTGGGGTGGGGCAAGGGGTGTCGGACTGACTAGGTTGATAAAAAGTCACATTGACTTTTAAAAGTTAGCTGTAGTGTCAGATAGCTTGTGTTGAAGCCCATAGAAACTTAGTCTCCAAACCTCAGCCGCCCTGCACCAATAGAAACGGGTCTTAAATTAGTGAAGCTGCCCATTGAAGGATCACACTAGTGTAGGGGGATCATGTAGTGGTGTATAACTGAGTGGTGGGTTGTGGGGCTCAGGATTAAACAACAGTGCCTCAGAGAGTCAAAATTCTAAGGATGAGGTGAGTTTCCAGTCCTTCTCATTCTGGAAATGCAAGTGGGAATTCAGTGCTGATGGAATCTTTAAAGAAATTATAATTATTATTACTTTAAATTATACAGTACCCATAAATCAGATGTGCATGGCTTTTATTAGGAAAAAAAGAAAAAATAGGAATCTGCTTGAAGAAGCCTTTTAAATGTGACTAAAATATGTGGGGTAAAATATAAATCTACACATATAATTTTGAGGATTTAGTTTAAATTATTGTTTTTAAAACCTGTCTCTCTTTCTCTGAATATTGTTAAAGCTGGTGCTGTTTTGTTTTCAAAACATTTTATGTGATTTAATCTGCAGAGTTTTTCATATGCTGTTATTGATCACTACTGAATAATATAAACTGATGACATGAAAACATTTTTGCTTTATAATGCATATAAATCGATGTAGCACAGCCGTTAGACTGCTTTGATTTGATAGCATATAATAGTTGTTAAAGTAGATCAATGAAACTTTCATTTACCTGACTATATTATACAAAATAAATTTTCTGTATATAATTGTCTAACTCTTATCAAACAAACTTCTGCTTCCAGTGTTCATTCTGGTATAAATACAACACTGTACACAATTATAGTTTATACCAAGCTTTGAAGATTCCTTTTTATTCTCTTTAGTCTTATTTCTCTTCAGTGCTGTCACAAGAGCACAAACTTTATTCTATTTGTTCTTAAATTGTATTTATCTAAGACATCTTATAGGACTATGAAACAATTTAGAAGAGGAGATGCACAGCAAAGGTTTCATGATGCAAAAAAGAAAACAGATTTTATAGTATGCAATGTTCCCCCCCCCAAAAAAGACTGAAATAAGCCTAATAAAAACAAGACATATTTAAGTACTGTATTTAAGTGAAAAAAGAGATTTTAAATGGTGTTATAAGGTTCATAATAGGCCTAAGTCAAAGTCATTACTTTTCTGTTCATGACCTGGAAGAATAACCATTGGGTTCTCATTATGTACACCAGAGAGAAATATTAAAAGCAAGCATGCAAGCCAGCAAAGCAGCATCAATAAAACTAGCAATATTATAGGGAGAAGCTATGTGCATTTTGTATTGTGTCTGTGATTACAATTGCTTCACCTGAACAAAAAAGAGTACTTCAAATTTACTTTGCGTGTTCATAAATGTTCAAAATAATTTTAGAACTGAAAGAAAGATAACAAAGCCAGTTGGATGTTAAGTTCTCTCTCTCTCTTTTTTTTTTTTTTTTTGGTTTCTTATACAGTAATTCCACAGAGAACTGTCCAGGCCTTGAGAAGACTGAACCTTAACCTCTGTCCTGTTTCCACTGCAACTCTTTTTCAGTTGCTCATAGTGTACTTACAGTGCAGACTCTGTCATTTGCTAATAACTACACAATAGATCATGACAGCTCACCTAGAGAAATTAAACCTTTAAGACTGACACATATGCACACTGCAATCAAATTTTATTCTTTCTGAAATCTACTCAGGAAGCTTTTAGCAGAAGTGTCTGTGGTACAAGACCAATATAACTTTTTGCATTAGTATGTTACCAATGTTTTTTAGACGAAGAACATTGACAGTTTAGTTTATGGGTGACATTTCTAACTGCAAATTTTGATATTCATATCAAACACAGCATGTTAACTTTTTTAACCTACTGTACTTTTCCCTCACCAAGGTATAGTTCTTTACTTGGTCTTTTTAATTACATTTGTTATTAGTTATTACAATAGCACCTAGAGACTCCAGTCAAATTGGGGTCCCATTGTGTTAGGCATTGTAACCACAAAGTCAGAGGCAGTCCCTGTCCTAAATTTCTTACAATATAATTTAAGACAAGATGCAAACACAGACGTAACAAATGAACAGAGGGAGCAGGGGAAGGAGGATGAGGGTAACAGTGAGAGGAATATGTTTTTACAAACAATTTGGAAGTTTGAAATCAGATTTGTTTCTTTTTCTATATGAAACAAACCAGAGATATAATGATAATTCCTACTGGCATTCCAACCAGCAATCATCAGATGGAAATTTGCAGTAAGTATCACAGTATAAGTGAGCCTAGAAGAAGAATTTACAGGAGGGGAGGGGAGCGATTTTCAGATTAATTCAGTGAGAATATTCCATAAAAAAGTTGGCAGGCAATAAAGCATGAAGTTGCTTGTTGGAGAAACAGATTTTCAAGTGCAGAGCATGTTTCCTGATTACGTATTTGCAAGTAATAGCATTGTCCATCTAATCAACTGCGAATAGTATTACCTCTTGACTAACTAACATTACAATCCCCCAAACCAACCTTACACAGCTGACAACCTTACACAGCTGACAATTCTCAAAGTTTTCTAGAATAAATATACACATTTGGAAATTGGGCAAATATCTCAGAAAATTTGCCCAGTAATGAAAGTTTAAATGAATACTGGATTATTCTGTGTAGAACGTTATAAAGTCATAGTTCTAGAGACCTCAAAATATCTTCTATCAAGATCTCTGGCCCTCGGGCAATTTGGATTTCAACCTCTTCCCTAAGTGCTACCTTCTCAGTGGCTGCCTGATTACCACTGTTTTTGGGTTCATCCTCTTATAGGATCCTTTCCCAGGAAATCTCATTACAAATAACAGTCTCTCAAGAAGGAGTTGAATGGAGAGAACTGGGCTACCAGTCATTCTGGGAGGAGCAGGAACTAGTTCAGCAGACAACAGGCAGAGGGTTCTTTGATGTCTGTTGAACAGAAAAAGGAGGAGACAAGCAGAGAGGATTTGGATTGGGGAGACAGCTCGAGGTTTCTGTGTGGAGCAGCAAGATGGAGGCAGCAGCTTGGGAGACAGCTGCACAATGAAGACCAGATAACAGGCAGCCTGAGAGCTGGAACAGAGGCTGAGTGAAGAGTCACAATCCAAGATGGGAAGCAGCCAGTGAAAGGAGACTAGCAGCAGAAGGACATAAGGGCACCTGCCTACAAGAGGCATTAGGCAATTGTTCACTTGCACAATGTAAGACAATGTAGAGAGGCCTCCAACAACATCATGACTATGGAACTGAGCTCTGGATAGCAGGACATGAAGACCAGTACTTCATTGCCCTTTTTAAGGAATTGTGGACTAGAAGGCGTACTCATTGTTACTTCCTTCTTTTGGATTGTCCCCTACTGGCCTGGCTGAGTTAGGAATGTCTATGTCTATCTTCAGTTGTAGATGGTCAAGTCATTCTGCCTACGGTATTTGCAGTCTTTCAATTCTGCCAACCCTAGTAAAGACTCCTTTTGCTTGAGAGTGCATATTGGGAAATCACTGGGTAGTAGAGCCTATTGGGCCAGAGGCAGCTTGCTTTGGTGCTTGCTCCTAAATTGAGGTATATCTGGTATACTACCAAGTACGTGAAAGAAATGGGTGAATCACAGCACATCAATGACTCCAATAGGTGGGCTAATTACACTATTTTAGTGGCTGGTCCTTTAAACCTGGAAGTTAGAAGTAACTGCATCCCTTAGGGTGGCAATTGTGCCCTCCTTTTCAAGTTGGTACGTATTTTTAGCTCCTTATGTTTTCCTTGTCTTTTATACCTGAGGAGACAGCACATCCTCACACCTGTCAAATGTCATTCAGTGGACACCCCATTTAAAGAGATAAATGTCAATCATAATTTTTGATGAACTAAAGGAAATATTGATGAGTATTAGAGCTGGATAAAAAGTATAGTAGATTAATTTAGCCTTGAGAACAGCTTGCAATTCTGTCATTTGAAATTATTTACAATAATTACAATAAATTTGGCACATACTTTTTGGTTTGCGGATTGTGTGCAAGCAATTCATTATGAGTATACATGTATTTTATGTTTTCAATTCAGAGTGTGTTGATTGTTTTATTGACAGATAGGGAACAGAAATATATTATATGACCTAACTGGATGAGTGTAAGACTTCAAATAAGTTTTCAGTGTGAACATTTATGTCTACAAATTTAAAATTCACTTTCCATGAATAGCACCAATATTTGTTTAAAATTCAGTTTCCACAAATATTCTTAACAGTATATATCTACAAAGAGTGAACACAAAGAAGGCATAAACGCAGCTGAAGTGAATTCACTGAAAAATTTCAATAGTCACAGAATATGATTTGTAGTATTCACCCAGCTCTAAGCCATATAATCTCTCCTGCACTTGTATAACTGCAAAAATCCGAAGTATAGAACATATGTTTCACTTTCTCAGATCTGAACTACATCTGCTTTGTGACCAACAAACTCTAGTCATAAAATATATTTGGCATACCTTATATTATTGTTCAATAGCAATCTCCATTGTGATGTGTTCTCTCAGACTGTTGTTATAAAAATTATGGGAAAATCAGCTAATAAGATCAAGATTATTTCTTTCATAGAGGAAACTACAAAATTAATGGAGCAACGTATTTCATTGAGACACATTATATAGAGACATCAATAGGCACTGATGAGTTTCCATGTAAAGAGCTGAACCCCACCCTCCAAAACACATAAACCCCCCACACCTCTCTTAATCACTTTCAGGTACAGATGTGAGTCTTTAGGACCACATGCCTAGACCTTTCTTTCAAATGTCTGTGGTCCTTCTGGGCCAAAATCCCCTTGGAAATGATGGCACCATACAAAAATGCTCAGCACTTCAGTAATTCTGCTCATTTTTGTTAGAAACTCACCCATTTGAAGCTACTCATTTTTTAAAGATGGTGTTCAGGCACATCATTAGATAAATAAAAGACATTGATTCTAGACCCTGAGAATTTACAAAAAGAACCATATTCACAAAATAATGGTAGTACTGCCTGAACAAGCACATATGAGCATAAAACATGATGGAAATGTTAAAAATTCTCTGTATGCAGGGTAGTTTTAGCTACGTTGGTATCAGGATATTAGAGACAAGGTGGGGAAGGTAATATATTTTATTGGACCCACTTCTGTTAGTGAGAGAGACAAGCTTTCAAGCCACTCAAAGTTCTTCTTCAGGTCTGAGAAAGGTACTCTGAGCTGTGATGCTTGGAGTACCTGTCCCAGACCTGAAGAAGAGCTCTCTGTGGCTCAAAAGCTTGACTCTCTCACCAACTGAAGTTGGTCAAATAAAAGATATTACCTTCCCCACCTTGTCTCTCTAAAAATTCTCTGGGAAAGAAAAGCAGCAGACTGTACCAGTGCTCTCTCCACAACCTGCAAATGTTCTCTCTGGGACATAAAGTGGTCCACTACAAGTTCCAACTCTGAATTTTTATTTACTTTCCATAGAGTTCTTCCTGGAAAAAAATAATATAGCCCCAAGTCATCAGAGATGCTGAGCCTGATTCTGGTGTCACTTATTATGTGCCATTATAAATCTCAATTGAAGACAAATAATTTACCTTGGTATGAATTAGAATTAGCAATCAAAATCAGGCCCACTGCGTGTCAAGGATCCAAAAGCTGAATCAGATGCTATATTTAGTTGCTGAAAACCCTTATTCTCTAATTATTTAAAAATTAGAGCAATGCGCAGTAATCAGAATTTTGTCTCAAGGCACTGGATAGAACAAATAACTACAATTTTCAATTGCTTTTAGTTTGTTTTCAAATACCGAAAGACAACCTGCAAGATGCCACTTGGAAAAATAGAGGTCTTAAGATACAGGAAGAAATAATGTGAAACCTTTGAATTGTTTGTAATTGCCCCTTTTGTCTCTAACAACATTTAAACAAATTCTTATAATTTACAACAAATGTACTGAATAGTTATATGGTAGAGTAAAATTTCAGCCTACAGAAAATATCCATGGCTGCATCAGAAACAACTGAAAACAAGATTTTATGGAAATGTTGAAAAAAATAATGAGCATCATGTGAAATGTGTCCCTAACATTTGAAGCTCTTTTGCAAGTTTATGTACTGAGGCTAATACACCTCTACCTCGATATAACGCAACCCGATATAACACAACGCGGTAAAGCAGTGCTCGGGGGGGAGAGGGCAGGGCTGCACATTCTGGTGGATCGAAGCAAGTTCAATATAACACGGTTTCACCTATAATGCGGTAAGATTTTTTGGCTCCCAAGGACAGCGTTATATCGAGGTAGAGGTGTATAAGGCAAAATAATCCTCCTGGGGAAAAATCTTCCTTGTTTTGTCTTTTCTTTGGTCAGATTGTTCCAAGATTAAAATAAACATTTACAGAAAAATAGTGCATGATATCTTGGTATTTTGGCATGATATCTGAGTAGGGTAGAAATTGGAGATGTGTTTTATATATTTTCAGAATACCTTGAGTGCCGGCAAATACCATGCTTAGATAAATATCAAAATATTATCCTTGATGTTGGAGTTGCAAAACCATATTCAGACCCAGAGCTGTGGTCAACCAAATCAGCAGCAGAGCTTCAGCAGAGTGAAGTAAATGAGAAAGTACTGCACTTGCTAATGAGTGCACTCCCCTTTCTGCCTGAAGACCTAGTGGCATTTGCGTGTTCATTTAGAACTGTCTCCTATTGAATATGCCTGGGGAAAGAGGATGTGGACAGAAAAGAACAATGGGCCTGTGACAAAGTGGGAGGCATCTAAGGCTGACTCACCACTCTATACTCTGTAAGCTGCCTTGTACGGGCCAAATTGGGGAGCTAACTGAACACGGACTGGGTGATTAACCAGTTAATGAGGGGATTCAGCTAGTCAGCTAGGGACGGTTAAAAGGGAGACAGGAAGGGAAAGGAGGAAGCTGGAAGGAAGGGCAAAGAAGCCCAATATCTCAGAGTGGTGAGATCTCTTCCCCTCATCCTCTGCCTAGAAAGTAAATAGAAGTTTTAGATAAATATGTTGATGTTAGACCGTTTTACTCTCCTTCACTACACTCTCAATCTCTGTCCTGACCTAAACAGCTTTTAGGGCAACAAGATTTTATAAGAAAGGCAAACTCTTAGCTTTATGTATAGTCACAGTTCATTGTGCCTGGTTTCTTCCATAGATCTCTGTTTGAAAACCAAGTACAGACACTGAATCACTATGCTTAGTTACAGTTTTTAATTGATGTGCAGTGTAAAAACACTGTTACATAATTAATTAAAATTAGAATGCACAAAACTAAAATGTTCACATAGTCACAAACTGTTACTCTTGCCTTGTTCAAGTTGAATAACAACAACAACATAACATAGTAAATAGAATTTAGGGCTATTCGTTTTTGCTGTTTAGAGTGATTAATCCAGGAGTGGCTTTGGGGGAGATTTTTTTTAGTTCCTGAACAACAAATATGAAGTCTTATGTTTAATTGGATATCAGATACAAATCCACACAATAAGATGTCATACAAATGGTTGAAAACCTGTTTGCTTTTTTATTGAGTTGGTTGGTTTTTGTATAGCAAGTGTGATCTAACTGGTTGCGTGCATCTTTATGTCTATGTAGTGCCACTAGCAGACATGAGCCTTCCCTACCATTGATCTGACACAATACCAGCTAGGGAACCAGGATTGCTCAATTTGGAAAATGGGGCTCAGCAGATAAATCACTTATTTAAATGATATATTTCCTTTTGATGTGCTGTATTTGGCTCTAGATCCTGCAATTGGACCCACTAAGTTGGCCCCTTGTGTCTGTGAGAAACCCAACTGAAGTTTATGGGGCTCCACACAGATGCAGAGGTTCAACTATGTGGTTTTTTTTAATCACAGCCCTACATCCTACAACTCCCCGACATTGACAGTTCTCCTCCATTCCACTCTGTACACATGGTTAAGGCTGCGAGTTTATCCTGGGGGGATCACTGATTCTGTGACTTTCTGGGACTGCCATGACTTCTGAAATGGCTGGTGTGGCTCAGGCCACTGCCCCCCCCCCCCCCAGCAGCAGCAGGAGTTTGGGTGTGGGAGGAGGCTCAGGGCTGGGGCATGAGAGGGGGTGAGGGCTCCGGGTGACACTTACCTCAGGGGGGCTCCCTGGAAGTGGCGACATCCCTCAGCTCCTGGTGGTGGTGTGGCCAGGCAGCTCTGCGCACTGCCTCCATCTGAAGGCATCGCTTCCACAGCTCCCATTGGCCATGGTTCTCAGCCAATGGAAGCTGCGGAGCTGGCGCTTGAGGCAGAGGCAGCATGCAGAGCTGCCTGGCCATGCCTCTGCCAAGGAGCTGAGGGAGGGGGATGTCACTGCTTCCAGGGAGGAGTGAAGCCAGGTAGGGACCTCTGCCAACTGTCTTATACATGGTACACTGTCTACAGCTTATTAGAATGTGTTCGCTGTTTAATTCAATGTCCAGTTTTTAAAGGAACCTAGAAGTCTAAACCCCATTAGAGTCTCTGGACAGACATTTTTGCATTTCTCAAAAAGAGTTAAAAAATAAATAAGAAAATGTACTGTATAGATCAGTGGTGGGCCACCTGCAGCCCATCAGGATAATCTGATGGCGGGCCGCAAGACAGTTTGTTTACATTGACTGACTGTCCGCAGGCATGTCTGCCCACAGCTCCCAGTGGCCGCAGTTCACTGCTCCTGGCCAACGGGAGCTGGGGGAAGTGGTGCAGGCAGCTCCCGTTGGCCGTGAATGGCGAACTGTGGCAACTGGGAGCTGCGGATGGCCGTGCCTGTGGACGGTCAGTCAATGTAAACAAACTGTCTCGCAGCCCGCCAGCGGATGACCCGGACATGCCGCAGGTTGCCCACCACTGCTATAGATGGTATTTGACTCCAGTTAAGATGCATAATATTTTTGCTACTGGGGAGGTGTTCTCTTGGAAGGGTTGCAGGAAAAGGGAACATATTTACATAGGGTGGTTGTGTTTGGAATTAGTTGGTTTGGGGAGAAAATTATTAAAGAGATTCATTTTATGACTAAATGCTGGCTTTCTAGAGATCCCCTGACCGTCTTACTTAATGCTCCAGTAAAGGATCTACATTTAAAACTGAACAAATTTATTTATTTTTTACTGTTAGCAACTAGACTCTGTATTGCACATTATTGGAAAAATTTGACTCCTTCTTCTGTGGTATAATAAAATACAGATGGTCCTTGTAATGGGCAAACTTTCACACCAAATACACAAGAGACGTGCCAAAAAGAAGACGGGTATTAAGAAATCTGGCCATCCCTTTTCAGCATACCCAGAGAACCAGGGCTCCCCAGCCAGCAAACTAGACTCGTTAGCCAGATGCTTTGAATATTATGTTGATCCCAAATAAACAATGTACGATTTAGTATGTTAACATTTTATTATAACTTTGTCTTAATAAAAAGTTAAGAAAGAACAAAACCAAACCCCAGACAAATATAAGGCAATATTTGGTAATATATGGAGGAGGTAGCCCAGTGGCTAAGCACTGAAATAGCATGAGTTTCATAGACACCCTGTCTACATTATAACCTTTATCAGCATGGTTGTTAGAGATTAACATATTTTAACCTACAGTAGTGCACGTGAATAGCATAAAACTTTGAAGTCAATAACTTAATAAGTGATTGAACAGATAATATGCCAAGAGGTTTACTACAGGAACAAGACATTTTGGAGATAGCAGTTTGGTTCAGGTTTGTGAGAATGGTGTAATAATACTCCATGCAGTACTTTATTATTATTATTTTTTAAGACAAAACTGGCCATGGAATTTTGCATTACAAATAAAACAACTTACTCAAGAGTATGGAGCATGAAGTGGTTCTAAATTTCTTCCATAGTAAAACCTGTTAACTGTGCAACAATAACTCCAAACTTCACTGCTTTGCTAGAGATAATTTCTCTTGTCTGTCAAACTACTAAACTGGTTAATAATTTTCTTTTTATTCTCTCCTAAACCAAAAAGCAATAATGGGTAAGAATGAACTTTACTGGTGAGGAGAACCCAGAACAGGATTAAAATAGTGAACTTAAAATTACCATGTTGAAAAGAAAAGAAAAAACCTTTGCAATCTATTAATGTAGTCAAAAGACTATTACAAAACTTTACAGTTTAATTATTGGAAGATTACAGAACTGCTTCAGTGCTTTTGTACTGTGTTAAATAAGCTGTACATGCAAGGAGTAATAAATGAAATTGTTAATTTTACTGCATCCCTAGGGAACAGCAGTGGGGGTTACATTATTTAGAGCTCCAAATGGATCTGGGTTTATATGCAGTAATAAATCCTAACTACATTGTTAATTAACACTGCCTCAAGCCCCATTTTGCCTTAGGGTTGAAAGACACAGTGACTAGTAGGATAACTCACCATTCATATTCTTAAAGATGTTTAGGATGGGGAGGATTTGACGATAATAGGGCACCAAGGCTTCCCCCACCATGTCAGCTGACACTACCAGGTGCTGGAGGACTTTGAGCGTGATGCAGATGACCTGTCGGTTACGAAGGTTCAATGCATCTGTGATGTAGAAAGAAAGACAGGCAGAAAGCAGAAGAATTAATTTTTAGAATGTAAAAGGGAGGGAGAGAAGTCCTCTAATGGACAAATTTAATTAAACTATACTCTGTTGGGGATTGTAAGTGGGCCTTTATTAGCCCAGCTCTGAAAGATCCCAGAGATGATGGATTGTGGCCTCGACATTATAAAACACTGCCTTGTCTGATTGTTATTTGTTCCCACAACTTCTGCTGACTCCTCACTAACCCCAAGAATGCAGCTCATTATTCTCTCATGCTGCCTGTGTTACTAGTCTGGTCCAAATAAATAATAAAATAAATAAATAATAAAAAGAAATCCTCAGTAAGTATCACTGGGGCCAATGGAACTGCAAGACAACCTGTGAAGGTTGACAACAGACACATTCTAGTGCAACAATTAGCCTGTTTGTGAGTTCGCACCCATTTGCTTAGCTATCATTTTATTCATTTCAATTAACAATTCCTGCTATTCTGAGATCTAGTACAATGAGGCAAATGTCTGTAGGGAGAGAAAAAAAACCGTGTAGGCTTATTTTAAAAGACACACATTCTGATACGAAAAAAGAAAGATTCTGTCTTGCCTACTTGAGATTTTTTAGTAGTTGCAGCTGAATTTTCTCTTTGCTTTCAGTCTTATGACATTTCATAAATACCTTTTGTCTCAGTTCCTTCTTGGTTTTAATAACAGAAAAGAAATGTTTGCTTTCCCTTTTTTATTTCAGAATGACATATTTGAAAAATATTTATTGTTTTTGCAAAAGTCCTCCTGTTATACTGCTTATTCCCAAAATTCCACATTTTGGGAGCAACTGCCACATATAATACTATAAAGTGAATGGGTCTGATTCTCCTCTGGTCTGCATGTTATGTAAATGTTTACACCTGTGCAAAGCCAATATAAAATGATAGCTTTTTTCTTCTTACAAGAAATAAGACCAATATTTTTAAACAAAATATTTCTGAAATAAGCTTGAAAAAATAATTGATGACACCACCTTTCATGACACAGATGTCAGTTAGATAAAACTATCATAACTGATATATTGTCTGTATACACTGTCAAGTGTTCATGAACTGCAGATCACACATTATTTGTAAATATTTGGAAAAAAAATCAAAGTTTACTAGTAATTGTTGTTTTTCTAGAACTGCCTTTGTGCATTCACACTAATGGCATTTAACATCTCTGGCATTGAGCTATGGAACTATATATGAAAGCCACATCCACTGCAGGATGCAGTAGTGCTCTCATGGTAAGATGACATCATCGATACTGTCTATAGAAGACAATGCACACCTCAGCCTACTTCAGTTCCTTCTCCCTAGCCTGAGGAGTGCTGAAACACAAAGAATGCCTAGGTAGAGGAGAAGGTGGTTGGGTAGTGTGAATGCACAGAAACAACTCTTGAAGACTACCACTTACCAGTAAGTAACCTATATTTCTTCTTTTAAGGCCTCTGTGCATTCCCACTAATGGGAGATTAGCAAACAGTGCCCCCATCAGAGTATGGTGGGCAAGGAGTTCTAGGAAAAAATGGACTACAGCACTGCTCTATCAAATTGAGCACCAGTACACAATGCCAAGTCCAATGACTCGTGCTTAATGAAAAAACGGACTGAACTCCATGTTGCTGCTTTGCAAAGCTCTTTCACGAGACTCCTCTGGTGAGCATGAGATCTGAGGAAGAAAATGGGAAGGGACACAGATTGTGACAGGTAAAAATCTGAGATAACTTTAGGCATAAAACTAGGGTGAGGTCCCATGACAATTTTCTCTCTGTGTACTACCACGTAGGATGGAATGGCCATCCAGGCACTGAGCTCACTAAAACTGCTTGCAGAGGAGATTAAGAGCTCTGTTGTGATAGACAGATGTTCTAAGGGTGCCTGGGTCAGTGGCTCATAGGGAGGACACATAAGTATAGTAAGTACTACATTCAAGTCCTAGGTAGGAGGAAGTTCTCTCATGGGGAAAGGCATTAGTCCCTTCAGAAAACATGAAACTGTGGGGTGAGATAATATAGGATTAACCCTGACCAAGTTATGGTAAACCAATTTAGCTGCCAAATGACCCTTGAGGGAAGTTACTGCTAACCCCGGTGATTTCAAGTACAATAGATATTCTAAAATTGCAGGTATGCCCTCTTGTAATGGTATTAACTCTTTAGTTGTTGCGGAAAAGGACAAACTTTTGAGCTTCAGAGATCTTCCTCAGGTCAGGGGAAAATGTGAGGTGGATCACATTGTGAAGCATAAGGGTTTCACAATGTAAGGGACCACTTAAAATTAAGTGGGCAATTAAGGATTAACAGGCAGTAGGTTATGTTACAAATTGTTGTAATGAACCAGTGCCTCTATTAAGTCCATGTTTTTTAATGTCCAGCGGAATTATGAATTTAAGGTCCCAGGCTTATCTTTTGAATGTGTTGCGTGGATTTCCTTTGAGGACAGGGACTGAGAGATCAGATATTTAGTTATCCCTACCTGAGTAAAAGTGAGGCTGTTATTGGCTCGGGGACCATTAGTGCAGATCATACAACCTCCTTCTGAGTGCTTCTGCCTATACGTTCTCTTCCTTTGATTGGTGTACTGCTTTATGGCAAATACGATGGTGGATAAACCATAGCCACCATACACAGGAGTGTGTTCCTCCCTGCTTGTTGATCTAATACCTAGCCACAGTATTGGCTGTAAGTACCTGTACCATTTGATGTTGTGTGGAAGGCCATTAGGACTTCTCACACCACTCTGAGTTCCAGGACACTGATGTGGAGTTTGGACTCCAAAATGTTCCACTGTCCATGTACACAGAGGTCTTGGCAATCAGCACCCCAACTGAGGCTGGAGGCATTTGTGACGATTGTAACAGTGTGATAGAAGACTGAACAGTTGCCCCTGGAGTACATTGTCTCTGAACTTGCACAAGGGTAGCTGTTGAAACACTCCTTTTCAGGCTGTGTACAATCAGTCTGTAATGACATGCAACCTAAAGTTAAAGGGCCTCATTCTTAGGCGAGGAAAAGTTATCATGTAAGTTGATGAGGTCATGAGATCCATAAGCTTTAGGAAAAAGTGTGTTTGCACAGGTTGATCCCTGCAAGTTTGCAGAAAGTATCTGTAGCGAGGCGGTGGGATACCCCACAGCCCCACCGAGGGATGGACCTCCCCTGACACCAACGTGGGCTGAGCCACTAGGTCCTGCACCCACCCCTCAGAGGTCACAGCGCAGACCCGGAAGTATAAAAGCTCACCTGCAGAGCTCAGTTGAGAACCAGCAGCCGCAGAGACCAGACGTCTGTGGCCGAGCTCCTTCTTGGGAGACAGCAGCAGCCCGCAGCCGGCCTGAGCCCAGCCGAGCCTACCCCTGGCTCACTACCCCGAGGAGGACTGGCCAAACCGACCCCTCGCTCACTACCCTGAGGAGGACTGGCCAAGCATGCTCCTTCCTAGCTACCCCGAGGAAGAGCTGAGCCTGCCCCGTGCCAGCTACCCCGAGGAGGAGCCGAGCCTGCCCTTCGCTGCGTATCCAGAGGAGTCGATGGGGTTTGAGACAGCCGAGGACGCTAGCACCACCCAGGTACCCTACGAGGGGGAGTGTGGAAGTAGCCCGAGGGCAGCCAACCCCAGTCTGGCTGTAACACTGCCAGAGCCTATGTCAGTGTGTTGCGGCCAGGATCCCCACTGACAGCAGCGAGTTTCTGAGGCTGCTAGGGCCCCGGGCTGAGACGCAGTGGAGTGGGAGGGCCTGCGTCCCCCCTGTCTCCCACTCCTTGGGTGGCAGACTACCCCTTTTCCCTGGCCTGGAGAAGCTAGGACCTCCTGCTGCCTGTTTGTTTGCTGCCCCGCCCTGACCTAGGGCCTGGGCTACTATTGAACTGCTGACTCAGTCCCTGCTTAAAGGCCTGAGTCTCTGACTGTTTGCTGGCTGCCCCGTCCTGACCTAGGGCCTGGGCCGCCATTTGACTATTGATTCAGCCCCTGCTCCAAGGGCCTGAGCTCTTAACCGAGTGTGCATTATTCCCCACGACCGCAGAGCCAACGGACAGTGAACTAGAGCGAGGCGGTGGAATACCCCACAGCCCCGCCAAGGGACAAACTGCGGCAAAGCCGCACCACAGTATCTTATTTTCAGAAATTTATCTTCCAGGAGGAAGGCCCTCACCTGAGTGGAGTCCAGGACCAACCTCATAAAGGTGATTCTCTGTGTAGGCTCACATGAGAACTTCTCCCAACTGATGAGCTCTAGAGACTGCAGAAGGTTTCAAATGTATTAAGCTCCAGAAGAAAGACTGTTTAGCAAGCTGGCCTTTTGTAGCCAAATTATCCTGGTAAGGGTACATGAATATGCCCTTGTGTCTGTGATGTGCTGCAACTACTGAAAGGCATTTTGCAAATACATCCAGTGCCGTGGCCAGAGCAAACAGGAGTACATGAAATTGGAAGTGATTTTCTACCCCACAAAATCAAAGGTACTTGATGTGGGTGAGTTTTATTATTACATGGAAGCAAATGTCCTACAAGTTAAGTGGTTTACACCAATTCCCCTTGAACAGACATGGGATGATGTCCCCCAGTGTTAGCATCCTGAACTTGAAAGTCTTTATGTACCCATTGAAGTTTCTGAGATCCAGGATGGGCTTTAGGCAGTCCCCCTTCTTAGATTTTAGGAAACATCTGGAGTAAAACCCTTTTCCTTGCTATTGGTCCTTTTGAAGAAGGGAGCTTATATCTTCCAATAGGAGTTTTTCACAAGAGGGGTCCCCAAAGGAGGTTTGGGGGTGAGAGAAGAGTGGAGGAGGCCTGTATGAAACTGGATTATATAACCATTGTTTATGGTCTCCAATACCCAACAATCAAAATAATCTAAAAGAGCCTTCATGGACTACTAAATGAAGGGCAACATGAGTAATTGATTAGGATCCTTCCTAATATCTTTCTGTCCTGACAGTCTTTTTTGAAGGAAAGCGACGGGGCTCCTTTTGAGTGGATCAGGAGCACTTGCATGGCTGGTTCTGAGAGGAACCCATGTTCCTCCAGAATGTTTTGAATTGAAGTCAGAGGAAAATGCTATTGTGTGATCAAGCAGTGGAGGCAAAGCTAATAGCTTTGATGGGTTTCCACAAAAAAAGAGAAATTGATGGCACTGGAGGGACACACACCAGTGATGTGTCTACAAAACTGGAGTCTCAGATGGAGGCGTGTGGGCCAAAGCTGGCATTGGCATCTGTAAGGAGTCCTTGAAGAAACCATGCCAGTGATAGAAAGAGAACAATGCCTCCTCTCTTATTCTTTTCCTAGGACACCGTTTGTGAGTTGGAATGCTACCTCTTCTCCTTTTTCCCTGTAGCAGAGTCACCAGAGATGTGGAAGCATGCCTTTCGGTTATGGCATCAACCAGTGTCAATTCTAATGGTCTCAAAGGAATTGTTCCTCCTGACAGTATTTCTGATACGTAACATGGTACTGGTGTGGACTGTCTAGATGGAGTTTGCAGTACTGGACAGAGTTGAGTGGGAAGCTCAGCTGCTGTAGGTGTTAGCTTTTGAGGAGGTGGACCTTAGGGTTGCCAATTTTGATCGGACGTATTCCTAGAGGTTTCATCATGACATAATCTTTAATTAAAGAATAATCTTTAACTTCTGGAGACTATCACAATCCTGGAGAGTTGGCAACCCTAGCCTTAGGCCCAACATCAAGGGCGGTGCTGAGGCAGGAGTGTCAAGGTCAGTGATACTCAAATTGAGGCTTGGGAGCTGGAAGTGGCTCTTTAATGTGTCTGCTGAGGCTCTTTGTAGCACATATTAAAACACTGAGATTTAATTATTAATCAAAGTTATTAACCAATCAGGATGCTTTTACTATGTTAATAACTAATTGTAATTGATAAAATAATAATACTTGGTCAGTCATTTTGAATGTAAGAACACAAGAACGGTCATATTGGGTCAGACCAATGGTCCATCTAGCCCAGTGTCCTGTCTTCTGACAGTGGCCAGTGCCAGGTGCTTCAGTGGAAATGAACAGAACAGGAAATCATCAAGTGATCCATCCCCTTTGCTGTGAGTGTATGTGTGTAGTGTGTGTGTGTGTATATATATATATAAATAAAATATACACACACAAAATATTTCCTGTTAATACTGTTTAAATATGAATATATAGTACTGTAGCAAATAAAACAATGCATTCACACTACCGTAGCTCTTTTGTAATGTTGATCGCTAATTTGGCTCCTGAACCACTGAGGTCTGAGCATCACTGGTCTTTGTGCAGCTTAAGCTTCTTTACAGAAGACCTCTGCACAGAAGTGCACCTCAAAGTTTCCACAGGAATATCAGGATGATCGGGAGGCTTACCAAAGACAAATGTGCATGTAGCCTGGCCTGAGCTGCCTGTTCTTTTATGTCTGAGGAGTAAAAGCTAGGCAAATAGTGCAATGGGATAAAATGTGCAATTCTCCCAAGCACACCAGGCACCAAATCCAGCTGCAGGGTATATAGCTGAGCATGTTGCATATCTTTTAAATCCTGTAGAGGTTTCAGGACCCAACATGATAACCAAAGGCCAAGAGTTCTAGCTAGCTAACTAACAAACTATTTGACGACAACAGGCTAACTACCCTCAGAGACAAGAGAGGTAGTTCCATTAGGTATCAGCAGAGAAGGAATTGAGGTGGGCCAGGCAGCATGCTCCTGTATATAGACTGAGCCAATTATATCATCCTAGTGAAAGAGTGCAACTGCACCCCACTTCCCCCCAGTGGATGTGGCTTGTCTATACAGGGCCGCCCAGAGGATTCCGGGGGCCCGGGGTTTTCGCGGCGCGGGGCCCTTCCCTTCCGGGACCCGCCGCCAAAGTGCCCCGAAGACCCGTGGCGGGGACCCCCCGCCACCGAATTACCGCAGAAGACCGGGCTGTGCTTCGGCGGCGGGTCCCGCTTCGGCGGTAATTCGGTGGCGGGGGGGGCTCCCTGCCCCGGGACTTCAGGGCACTTCGGCGGCGGGTCCCGGAACAGAAGGGACCCCCGCCGCCGAAGACTGGGCTGCGCTTCGATGGCGGCGGGTCCCGCTTCTCCCCACCCCCCGCCCGTCCCCGGGTCCCGCTCCCACCCCGCCCGTCCCCCGCTTCTCCTCCCGCCCCGCCCGGCCCCGGCCACCTTCTCCATCCACCCCGCCTGGCCCGGCCCCGGCCCCGGCCGGCTTCTCCCCGGCCCCGACCTCGGCCTCTTACCGAGCGCGTCACCGGCAGGGCCTGAGCTCCGTCCCGCTCAGAGCCGCGTGGTGAGGGGGCGGGGCTGTGAGCTCCACGCCGAGCGGAGGCAGCTGCCCCGCCCCCTCCCCGCGGCGCTCGGGGCGGGGCTCAGGGGCTCGGCCGGAGTCTCGGCGCTTGATGCGCTGAGGCTCCCAGAGAGGGGCGGAGGCGGGAGCCTCCGCTCTTCTCTTGGGGGCCCCTGCGGAGCCCGGGGCCCGGGGCAAATTGCCCCCTTTGCCCCCCCCTCTGGGCGGCCCTGTGTCTATACAATTCCACAGCTCAGTGCTAGAGGTCCTGAGTCCCATTAATGAGAATGCATAGAGGCCTTCAAAGAACTAAATTTTCACTTCTGCTGCCATCACCTAGATTCATAAGCTAGGCTCAGAATTGCAATCAAGGTAGCAAAAAATATTTAACATTTATTCTAACTGCAGGTGTCTATAAAACAGATTCATGGAAAAACTAAGGGAATACGTATCCTTTCGATTTGCATAGATACCTTCCTTAAATGCTAACTTTATTTCCATACATGCACAAAGTGTAGAATACATCCCTAATAGACAGTTCCATTGATAGACAAGAGCTACACTTGTGAAATTCCTATTAATTTCAATGGTAGCAACACATATGCAGCAAAAGAAAGAATTGGCTTATGATGTCCACTGCCATGGTGATGGGTCTGGTATAAGAATTTGAATAGAATAGCATACACACACACAAGCTTGGAGGCCTCTAAATTTTAGAAAACCGCAATGCGAAATAGGGAAATGCTTGTAAGTATCAAAAGTAAGATCAAGTTGCCTGTACAACTTTTATTACTAAACATTTATGTTTGGTATGCATAACTGCCTCGGCCAACTCTGGGCTGCATTATGCCAGGCACTATATAAAAATATAATTAGGGTCAGTATCTGTCCCAATATATCAATTAGGAACAGATGACGTAAATCTGTTTAATTTCTTAATCTAGTAATTATTTTCTGTGAATTACTGTCTCTGCATTCTTCCACACTAACCAAAGGAGGAGGCATTCAACTGTAGTATCTGAAATAAGTGTGCCTCCACAGTGTCCACATATTCTGGAGAACCTTAATGCTTTCTGAGGTTTGCCAGAACTGAAGGATATGTGGAAGTGCTAGCAGCATTATATAGAGCCATGATGTCAATCTTAAAATGTCTGCAACCAGGCTTCTGTGAAAGTGTTTGGACGAGACTCACTATATACTCCTCAAGGAGCTGAAGAAAATGTAAGCTATCAAAAATACTCTTATTGAGAAAGCAACCTATCTATTGTCTCGTGTTCTTGGAATCTGCTGAACAAGGTGGGACCCTTTCAGCTCTCAACAAAGCAAATAAGTCAATGACCAGTCTATTCTGACTGCTTGATAGTTAAAAAACATCCTTCCATTTCCTAATTGCTACTTAGAGGACTCCATTCCCCTAATGGTAGGTAGCTTCTTTCTGCTCAGCACGCCTGCACTGTACTAATTTGATTGTGGGATTCTGCTGAGCAGCAATTTTAAGAAGAAAGAAAGAACGAACTGTTTCCCATGTGTTTGTGGGATGGGTTACAATGAATTGTATTGTCCTATAATTGAAGATGGATGTAGTGCTATTTGACTGACTGACTTGTGCTTTGGCTGCACTTTTCTTCAGAAGGAGCTGCTCTGATACTACAGTGATAAGAACATAGATTAAGGGAGTTCCTATAATCTTTCCCATGGAAATACCTCAGTCTATGGATCCATACTTAAACTATGTAAATGTTACAGGTTTTCCAACCTTTGTAAAACACTTTGGATTGTGCTACTTATCTAGTTAAGTTAGTTTTACTTCAGAAAATTTTGTAAGTGTTTTAATGAATCCCTCATGATTAACAATTTTTCTGAAGCTTACAATAACTGAGAAAGCAATATTAAATAAAACAGAAGATAAATATTTGATTTTAAAATGAATAAGCCCAATTTTTCCTCCTCTACTTTTAAAGCACAGTAATAGATATATCTGGATTTTTAAAGTACGTTTGCAACACTCTTTCTTTTTAGGGGGTATTTTCCAGTACTGCTACTTATTAAAATGAGTAAAAACCAACAAACAAAAAACCAACAACCCTGAGTTCAATATATAACAAAACAATTCACTGCAAATTTTCAGGGAAAATTTTCATTCATTACACTTTATTACCAGTGGCTGCAAGTTCAGAATTTTCAAATTCTCCATTAATCTAGTATTCATTTATTTGTTCTAAGAATTGTAAAGCTGAAATTTGTTCCAAAATATATATATGGTTTTTTCTGTGTGTGTGGGGGATGGGATTGGTTTTGTTTTGTTTAACTCACAGCTTGGCTAGATAAAAGCAATGCAGTTTGTTCATTCCCTTCTAGAAATTGTTTTCCATTGTTCAACTCTTTTCTTTTTCCTTGAGCAATAGTTCCAACATCTGGGCGATAAAGATCTGGGAGACATCTATGTTGACATTTTGTTGTTGTCTGGCACTTTGGAGGCTCCTGTACCTCCTGTGTCAGTCTCGGATGTCAGATATTGTAAAATTCATAATGTCATTTTCTTTGGTATTAATAGGCTTCGTACACAAGGGAATGCAGCTAACATTCCCCCGCCCCTCCACCCCCCACACACTATAGAGTGGATCCTCTTGGAGATCTATTTTTAATATATCAGACTAGATGTTTTTAATAAAGTTGATCAGGTTAGAACCCTTTTTTCCAGATAGAATATTGAGAACCCAGACATTGAAGAATTGAATTGGATTCTCCAATTTTCTATTTTCCTCTCAAAACATAACAAATTTGGTTATTTTTGATATTTTTAAGTATTTTAATAATTTGCTTCTTATTGCTTTGAGCTTAACTTTCCTCAGTTTAAAGCCACTTTCCAAAGGCACTTACCTGAGAATCCATATTAAAAAGCTTGTGCTGACAATTTCCATTTTGTTTTCCTGCCTGTTGTAATAATTGGGCCTACAAATTTACCCTAATTGTGAGCTCAACTATAAAAAATAAGTAAAATTTCATAAAATGTCACAGTAACCTATGTTGATTGAGAAAAGGTACAAAGGGAGAAAAAAAATTTGTCCTAACAAAAAGGCCTATAATAGAACACAAACTGTTAAAAATCATTCCTTGTAATCAAAAGGAGTTAAGAACCAAAAATGAATGAACTAAAATTGGTATGTCAAATTTTAGGCCTAATTGATGAATAAAGTAACAAGTGAATGGACCATTCCTCCCACCACTCCTCTTTTGGGGTTCACAAAAAGAGATTTTCAGGGAAAAACATGGATGAAGGCTACTACAATACTGTCTAACTAAAAGACAAACAAAGGGGAAGGAGAGGGCTTCTCTGTCATAGCTGTCACCCTCCCCATCTCCTGGGACACTGGACCGTCTTCATCCCAAACCTGAATGATGTGCTGACCAGACCAGACCAGACCAGAGAGAGAAAGGTAGATATCACCACCTCCACTAGATTCATTTGAATCTCAACCATCTCCTGGAATGTGAGACTTTGGGCAGGTCTACACTAAGGGCGGGGGTTGAACTAGGGTACGCAAGTTCAGCTACGTGAATAGCGTAGCTGAACTCGAAGTACCCTAGTTCGAACTACTTACCCGTCCAGATGCCACGGGATCAAAGTCCGCGGCTCCAAGGTCGAATCCACCACTGCCGTTTGCGCGGGAAGTTCGAACTATCGCGTCCAGATTAGACGTGATAGTTCGAACTCCGAGAAGTCGAACTCACCGCGTCGACCCGGCAGGTAAGTGTAGACTAGCCCTTTGTCTCCTCCCACTACCCTGCAGTGTGTTCTTTTCTTTCCCTCTTACTTTCTTTTCTAGCTCTCCTTTTTCCTTCTGTCTAATAAAGTCTTGCTTAGTCAGCCAAGACTGTATCTTTTGTAACCCTGCTGTAAGACTGTGACCAGAAAGGTGGCTAAATGCAATTCCCTAAACAGCCCAATGTTGGCACAAGTGTGCCAGGTCTTGGAGTGGCTGATAAGACCATGTGCTGGGCCTGTGTTTTTCCAGCAGTGAGGTTGCGAGTGCAAGTCAACACAAGAGACAGAAGCTGCATTTTCTACCTTCGCTGTCAAACAAGAGTTTTCTCCTTCTAAAAGCTCTTTCCAGCTAAAGGAAAAGTGAACAAGGGGAATAGTTAAACATAAAAGCCTTATTTAGTACTTTACATTACAAGTGTTCCAATGGCTTTTCCTTCTTTTCTGTACCTTTAATAAAAAAAGTTAAGACTTATAATGGTGTGTTTGCCATCATACTAAGCAGGCTAAAATCACTGTATACCAAATGCTGAACCTTGTTTAAAGCTGTTTAATGTTGGACAGTGGACTGGGTCACGTTAACACTTTTGACTCTTTGGGCCTATGTATTCCATCTAAATTAATACAACAGTTCTCAAGGCCAAAGACTGAAGCCTGTCTCGTTTTGCATTCCTTACCTCCCACATAGTGTTAGAAGCAGCGTTTGTTTTAGCAGATTCTTTGCCTTAAGCAGAGTTCTCCTCTATAAGAGTGGGACAAAATGATGTAGATCAGTTCTCCTGCAGGGTAACGAGCCCACGGAGCAAAAAGAGACTTCTATTGTTGTGGCATACTTAATTTTGTTGATTTTTAAACCTCAAGGACTTACTATCTTAGATATTACAGTCTAACTTCATTAAATAGTGGAAATTCATGAAAAAGTAAAGTTTCAAAAGCAAATGATACATAACCTCTGAAAAATACATTTGCTCATGCTTGCATCTCCTCCTCCACTCATAGCACCTTTCAGCACAAAACACTCACACTAAGGAAGTATGCCAATTTTATATATGAGTAAACTGAGGCACAGAAATGCTAAGGTCACACAGTGAATTATTGACCAAGCTGGGAACAGAATTCGAGCCCTGATCCAGCAAAACACTTAAGCATATGAGTAGTCCCCATTAACTTCAGTTACATACATATCTAATTGCATTGATGGATCAAGGGCTATGATTTCTGACTCTCAGGGTATGTCTACACTGCAATTAGACACTCACGGCTGGCTTGTGACAGCTGACTCAGGCTCATGGGACTCAGGCTACAGGACTGTTTAACTGCAATGTAGACATTCAGGCTTTGGCTGCAGCCCCAGCTCTAGGACCCTCCCACCCTGGAGTCTAAGCTCCAACAGCTTGCAGCTCAAGCCTTGTTAGTAAAAAGTTAGCTGGCATGGGACAGTCATGGGTTTTTAGTTGCAATGTAGATATATCCTCAGTCTCTACCACCAAGACAGTACTCACGTCCCAACAGCAATATCTTGAATGATTTCAATAAGGCAGTTAATCCTTCCCTATTTATTACCTGGATAATCCTTCCAGTAGCATTTCTGTTAACTTTTCAAAAAAAAAACAAGTGTGCTTTATAGCATCCAAAGAGGGCCAGATGTAGGAAGGGGTGTCAACCCCTCCTCTTCCAAAGCTGGGAAAATGTTCATGTACACAAATATTTTAATACAGATAGCAAAATATTGTACAAAGCTAACTTTCCATAAGTTTAAAAAATGATCAATCTTTCTTTGTTCTCCCTCCCTTTTCCATCTGATTTCTTGCTTTCCCCTCTAACTTGCTGATTTTTTTTCCAGTCTTTTTCCATGTTTTCCCTGAGGCTAATCTCTTTTTCCTGATTTGGCCTCCTCCCACCTCCCACATTCATATGTTTCAATGCTTTCTCTCCTCCTCTCCATTTTTGCCCCTATTTTCCTGCAATTACCTCTCCCCCCTTCTATTTCTACCACACAAAGTCCTCTTTCCACTCTATTTCTAACCTCAGTCCTCATAAGTATTAAAGGTTGATTGGATGACACAGTTAATTTGCAGATTTCACCCTCCAAATGTGGGTGAGATGACAGTCAGTTTTGGATGAAGCTTTTCTTATGGAACAGGTCAGGTAATTTTGTAGTGGTTAGAGGATGGAAGTAAATTTAAGATAGGAGGTAATAAGAAAAAACCCCTACAATATCTAGAAATGCTGAAGTAACATTTTCTGAGCTGCAGAATCCAATCTAAACCTGGTAATTGCCAACATACTTTTTTTTCCAGCTATTGGATGTAAATGCTTCAATATTTCAGAATCAGGAAACAAAACAAAAATCAAAGACTTTTGCTCTCTTTGAATGCAAGCCATGTCTTCAAAAAAGAGGACATTTGTTCAGAATTAGTTTTCAATCTCTGATTTTAATAGAGTCAGGATTTTTTTTCTTTAGGACTATAGTTAAACAGAAAGATGTCAATTTATTAAAGGTATAATTTATTGGAGGGTAAAAATGTCCAGTCAAGGAAGGTAGATCTATGAGATTGAGCACATTGCATAAATATGGTTTAAGCTTTCTGTAAAAGAGGGAGGTGTACAATATCACCAAGCTACTCAATAATGTGAAGATATCCAAGGGGAAATAATACTACAGTGCAAATCCACTTTTAGTAGTGGCTAACAGTAATAACTACAGCCTCACATGCTTTATGCAACAGTGACCTTGATTTAATACTAAATTTAAAATAACTATATTATTGCCCGTGAAATGAACCAACATTTTACAAATCAATACAATGGGGAGTCAGAGGAAACAATCACATTAATTCAGAGATCTATGAGGACATTAGAAAGGACTCTGTAGGTCAGACTATGGAGGACTGTTCAGCTCTTTTCTCACATATTTCTCTATATCTAAAACCTATAAAAAGCCATTTTTCCTTAGTGAAATTGAGTTTCAGCAAAGCTTAAGATATCCTTGATCTAGCCTGTCACAGCAGAAATGTTTGAGCATGGTAACACAGCCTCTCAGACTGAAATTCCATGGCTGTTTGAGATGGAACTGGTTTACTTCTACCTCAATCAGCAAGGTTACTCTTCTAAATGAAATTGTGTTGTAGCAGTATTTCCATCTAAGTTACATTTTTAAAGAGCAATATGAATTCTGTTGTACAATAAAATATCTAATACAAAGACTGAGCTTCTCAGGCATTTACAGAACATCTAAAGTGGACTATACATGGGTGCAGTTACTGCTCCTTAAAGTAACAGTCCACGTGCATTACATTTTTGTACATTATTATTCAAATGTTATTTGTAATTTATTCTGGCTAATCTAAGATTTAAAGCAACAACTTTGAAACAGAATAGCTATCAAAAAGGAATTTTACATACTCCTTTAATGATTAGATAGGAATCTAAAACATTAGCTTTCCATTGCTAAGTAAATACTACAATAGCCATCCAGTTTTGTTCTATCCTTGGCTGCCCATGGCCACTAGGGGCCATGATCACCTGATTGTAAATTAGTGCAGCCTCAGGGCAACTGTAACTGAAAATAAGGAAACACAAATATTGCTTAAAGGCAGGTTTGTCCCCCCTCTCTGTGCCAAACACTGGAACAAAGTAATTGAGAATCATGGTTTTTGCAGTACTATTTTAATTATATCCTGAATACATAAATGGATACAAATTGGGAACTCATGTTGGATTCAAAGCTCTCATAGTAAATTTTTGTTTTGGTCAGATGGTCTTTCTAGGGCACAGTCCAGAGATGCGTGAGATCTGGATTGTATTCCTATCTCTGCCACACTTTGTGATCCGAGGCAAGATTAATCTTTTTCTACCTCTCTTTCCCCATCGGTAATATGAAAATCAAAATATTCTCCTGCCTCACAAGTGTGAAGATATTCCACTATGTATTATGCATCAAAACTTGCACAGTAATTCTGCAAGATATTTTTGTGAAATTATTCCAGAGATTCAGGGGACCTAAATTTGGAATGATGAATTTGAGTTTTTCTATCAGATGAAGGGAGAATTATTCCAGTGTGACTTTGTGAAATACATTCTTTATCATCAAACGTAGAGATGGAAAAGACTCATTTGCAGTGCTTGAGTCCTGCTGGAATGCTCTGGGATACTGTTCCACCACTTTTTTGGTGAGTGGGAATGGCACATTATGGCAGTTCCAGTACTTGTGTTCCATCACTTCTTGAGTGAAGCACTCACCCACTGCTCATTTGGTCAACTTGTCCATCTCGTGGCCAACTCAGGAAAATTCCCTGCAGCATATTCTCAAATGCTTGATCCATTTCCAGTCTAAATGATTAATGCAATGGGACTTTCTCCACTTCCCTTGGAAGATAATGAAGGGTCTACAGCCTTCATTTTAGGAAACTTTTCCTGATATTCTTTTAGTTGGATGATATCACTAGTAGGTGTATCTATTTTGAATACCTTTAAATAATTTGTTTTACCTTGTTTTTATACCCATCAAACACTGAACTGTGTCATCCTATTTAGTCACTGCAAGATGATATATATTTTAATCTTTTCTGATTAGTCATTCTTTCTTGTTTTGTATTTCTTCCATGTTGTTGAATTATTGTTATAAAGTGTTATAAAAATATTTTTACAAGGAGTTTGGACAGACCGTCTTTCAAAGGTGTGAAATGATAAAAGGCAATTATATTTGTACCTAATCTGCATTCATCCATATTATTTTAATCCTGTGTCATGCATTAGAGTAATAAATTGATTAAAATTTTTGCTATAACTATCTTGCTTATCTTCAGCCATTGCCTAGCTATACTATTGGAAAGAAATTGTTATGAAGGAAGTGATTTTCATATGCTGATTAATATTTTTCAGCTTGGTTTGTACTAGTCAAAATTATGAACTGTGTTAAGCAAGAACATGTAGGGCAGGAGAAGGATAAATTGCTCTCTAAAAGCATTACAAATATGCTACAGTATTTCTATGCCACATTTTAAATGTCTTTTAGAAAGCAGCCCTTCACTGGTATTCTTCGATACACTTGGGGGAGGGAAAACTTTTTATAAAAGCCTCTATTTATAGACTTTTTTGTCTCTCTCCCACTCCCAAAAATATGCTCTTGCCTAACAATCTTCTTTACCATATTGCCACTGGGGGGAAAAGAGTAAAACACATGGAGTGATCTAGGAGACAGCTGATTAGTCAGATATAACTCACCGATGAGGACACTTGAGAGACTGCAGTGAGTTCAAAAGACAACTAAGTTTATTGTGGAGGTAGCAGCATCACACAAATCTATAGCTGTAACTACAGTACATACTCATAGCAAATTTAAAGTGTATTATAGGTATCTACTCTATTTGTCTGGGAGGACAATGCCCTTTTTGACATTAATGTTGGTATTAATGAAGGAGAAAGCCCTTCTTAGTAGATGATGTATGGACTCCACAATTTTTAAAACTGATAAAAGGAATAAAAATGAAAGTAATGACTGTACATAAATAAAATTGAAAACAAAAAATAAACTAGTATGTTCATGAATGTTTTCAACTTGACGAAATTATGATACTGTTTAAAAGGTTCTCTCAGTCTCACATATATATTTATATGTTGCTATCTCTCTATAAGGCAGAAAATTGTGTAGTAGATTAAGCTATTGTGTAGTCACTTTAAAGCACAGTGGGTCTGCAGTCCCCACAGGATTCTGTTAAGTCCTGACTATGGAGCTTGCAGCCATCATGTTAAGAGTCTCCTTCCTGTAGATGCTTTCACAGTTTCAAGAAGCTTCATGTTTTATTACTAAAAACATACTTGAATGTTTCCTATATTCAAATATATCTTGATAACCAACACCACAATTTTAAATACTTAATAAAAATTTAAAAAATGACAAAACTGCTCACTTAATAGCCTCTCTCCTCAAACAGAGGAACTAAAAGATAATTATGAAAACCCTCTAATTCCTTCAGGAGCCTGAACCACCTTGCACTTAGTTCCTACAGTACTGTGTCACTTTTAAAACGATTGCTCCTGTTGACATTTTGAAATTATATCACCTCAAACAAAATCTATGAGTACATTAAAGTACAGCCAGAGTTTGTTTAATCTTTTTTTTAAAAGGAGAATATTAAGGTGAATAAAAGACCAATCCTGGTCCTTAAAATACACATTTTGATATTATTAGGTCCCAACTAAATGGTCTCCTCTTCTTCTTGTTCCCAGAGTTCTGCTTGACTTAGTTCGTCCTGCAGTATTCTAGAAGTGAATCTACTCCACGGTGGCTCTCTGTTCACCCAGATGCTGAATTAATCTTCTCCACAAAAAAAGCCAGATAACAATTTCATGTTACTGCCTTTCTGACTGAACAATCAAGGTATCATTTTAAGACCGTAGACAAAAGAGAAGCTTCTACTTTCACTCTAAGGCCCTGTCTACATAGAGAAATTCTGAGCTTCCCCACGTAATATACATTTGCTTAACTAACGGTATGTCTACACTATGAAATTAGGTCAATTTTATAGAAGTTGATTTTTAGAAACCAATTTTATACAGTCAATTGTGTATGTCCTCACTAAGCACATTAAGTTGGCGGAGTGCTTCCTCACTATCGTGGCTAGCATCGACATACAGATGCTATCCCACAGTTCCCACAGTCTCCGCTGCCCATTGGAATTCTGGGTTAAGCTCCCAATGCCTGATGGGGAAAAAACATTGTCGCGGGTGGTTTTGGGTATATGTCATCAGGCCTCCCCCCTCCCTCTGTGAAAGCAACGGCATACAATAGTTTCATGCCTTTTTTCCTGGGTTACCCATGCAGATGCCATACCCCGGCAAGCATGGAGCCCACTCAGCTCACCGTCACCATACGTCTCCTGGGTGCTGCTGGCAGAAGTGGTACAGCATTGCTACACAGCAGCAGCTCCTTGCTTTCACGGCAGACAGTGCAGTAGGACTGATAGCTGTTGTATGTCTCCTGGGTGCTCCTGGCAGACCTCAGTGAGGTCGATCGGGGCGCCTGGACAGATATGGCTATCCTCCTCCTAGAGCACTGAATGGCAGCCAGAGACTCCAGGTCATTCTCTTCTTTAAAGTTTTGCCTCATGGAGATTCAGTCCTGCCTGGAATATCATGCAGGCTGGTGGCTTCTGCCTCAGGCTGCTCTCCCAGCCGGCAGCACCGTGCAGTTGCGCCTATCCCTTGCTCCCATGGCTCATGAAGCCTGGACTGTAGTAAGGAGCAGTTCAACTATAGGCTGAGCAAGTGCAGAATGGTGGTAGAATGTGCCTTTGAATGTTCAAAAGCTCACTGGCGATGTTTGCTCACTAGGTCAGACCTCAGCACAACCAACATTTCCATTGTTATTGCTGCTTGCTGTGTGCTCCATAATATCTGTGAGAGTAACAGGGAGACATTTATGGCAGGGTGGGAGGTTGAGGCAAATCGCCTGGTGTCCGATTTTGAGCAGCCAGACACCAGGGCAATTAAAAGAGCACAGCAAGGCGCGCTGCACATCAGAGAGGCTTTGAAAACCAGTTTTATGACTGGCCAGTCATTGGTATGACAGTTGTGTGTGTTTCTCTTTGATGCAAACCCACCCCCTTTGTTGATTTTAATTGCCTGTAAGCCCACCACCCTCCCCAATTCGAAATAAAGTAACTATTGTTTTGAAACCATGCATTCTTTCTTTATTAATTAAAAAAATGAGATAACAGACAAGGTAGCCTAGGTGGGGTGGGGGAGGAGGGAAGGAGAAGGCCACATTGCTTATTGTAGCCACACTAAAAATCAAACTGTTTGAATGACAGCCTTCTGTTGCTTTGGCCATCCTCTGGAGTGGAGTGGCCAAGTGCCCGGAGCCTCCCCTCTCCCCTGCATTCCTGAGCATCTAGGTGAGGAGGCTATGAAACATGGGGAGGAGGGCAGGCGGTTATACAGTGGATGCAGTGGGGGTCTGTGATCTTGTTGGATTTCCTGCAGTTCCAACAGACGCTTCATCATGTCAGTTTGCTCCCCTATTAGCCTCAGCATCGTGTCCTGCCTCCGCTCTTTACACTCACTTAGTTCCTTCCTGGCCTCTGCCACTGAATGCCTGCATGCATGAAGCTGTTCCCTGTCAGTGTGGGTGGACTGCATGAGCTTGGAAAATATGTCATTGCGAGTGCGTTTTTCTCACCTTCTAATCTGTGATAACCTCAGGGATGGAGATGATAGGGGGAGCGTAGAAACATTCTACACTCTACGATTCTGGGGGGACTGTATGGTCACCTGTGCTGCTAAGTGCTGCTGATTTCGTCACACTGACCAAACAGGAAATCAAATTCAAAAGTTCCCGGGGCTTTTCCTGTGTACCTGGTTAGTGCATTGGAGTTCAAAGTGCTGTCCAGAGCGGTAACAATGGAGCACTCTGGGATAGCTCCCGGAGGCCAATACCATCGATTTGCGTCCACACTACTCCAAATTCAACCCAGCAAGGTTGATTTTAGCGCTACTCCCCTTGCCGGGGAGGAGTACAGAAGTCGATTTTAACAGCCCTTTAAGTCGACAGAATGGGGTTGGTTGTGTAGACCCATTCATATGAAAATCGACCCAACCCTGTAGTGTAGACCAGGGCTAAGGGACTAGTTATTGCTCAACATTTCCATGTGGGAGAACTCTGGTTGAGGTCCTGATCCCATCCTCCTATACAGTGGAGACAACAGCTGAGTGAGGAGGGCTGTTTTATTGTTTATTGGCAGTAATGACTTTGGTCAATTAAGGAAAGGTGCTGATGGAATGTCAAAAGAATTTTGGTTGGAAGGTTTAATACAATAAGAATCTTTGCAGAAGTCAAAATGCATGCTAGAAGGTGAAGGATGATGCAGAGGAGTGGTCTGCTCAACTAATAGGCTGAAGAAACAGGAAAGGGCAAAATAAAGAAATGTATACTTAGAAGATGTTGTGTTTACAATGAAATGAGTTTCAACAGCATTCTACCTGAAGCTATATGACTTTCTAACTTTCATACTGCATTTCAGTAAAGATCTGTTTTTGAAACTGTAAACACTTCCAAAAGGAATGTTTTGTAACACAACAAATATTTCAAATGAGGCATCCTTGAGACAAACAGTAGCCCAAATTTAGACATGTTGATGAGGAATGGAGGGAATGAGGGGGAATGGTGTGTATAGGTAGAAGGGGAAGTCTAGTTAATACAAACTGTAAAAAAAAAAATTCCCCAACCTTCTTCTGATATTTTCTCATGTCTTTTGAGAAGAGCTATTTTATAAAATAGATTTATTATATTTATTAAATATATCTAATCAAATAAAAGCTTTATTTCACTTTTCTAAATACCAAGATCCACACTGGAATAAGAAAATACATTCCAGACAGCACATTTCTCTGAGATAGCTACACATATTAGGTGATTGAAGGCACAAGACTTCTGGCCCCATACCTCACAATTTACTCAGGTTTCCAATAATCTCCTAGAAATGCACAACCTGTCATGTTTTATTGCTTAATTAGCTACTTGTCAAAAAGTTACACTATATACATTCATTTCTGGGTTTTTTCTACATACTCACTCACTTTTTATTGGGATAATGAGCTGAGGAATGACTGGAAGAATCTTGTTTCCCCCATGTTCCAGCATGTCATGGATTCCTTGCCGAGCAAAAAACTCATAGGGAAATGTCATTTCACAAAGCCCATCAAAAAAGAGAGGCAGATAGTGATGATAGTCCAGTTTCTCAATCTCCACCTGAGAATGCACACAGAACAAACAAACAAACAGACAGAATGAAGGTGACTGATATACTTTTATGTAGGGTGACCAGATGTCCTGATTTTATCTGGACAGTCCCGATATTCAGGGCTTTGTCTAATATGGGCACCTATTACCCACCTTCCCCATCCTGATTTTTCACATTTTCTATCTGGTCACCCTAACTTCATGCCACATTCACAAGGTGTTTTAATAAGCAATAATAAGGTCAGTGTGTCACAGTAGGATATCACCATCTCTCCAGTATGGGGTTTGGCATGATGCTGAAATTCTTAAGTCCTTAACCACTAGATCTAAAGTGAAGACCTAAGAAGAACCTGCTGCAGGACTCTTTTTGGTACTGTTGCCACTCAAAACCATCTTTTGTCAGTCTTTTCCAGACTCTCATAAAATGCATGTGTCTAAAACCAGTATGTGAATATTCTAGTAAAGTTAGGACCATATTCCATTATCTTTGCTCATGATAAATAGGACCTTACAGCATGTATAGTTCCTCTGATTCCAGTGGGACATCTTATAGAAAAAAGGACTTCTTATTTTGAGTAACAATGGCAAAATCCAGCCTTAATATATTAACTTCAGCTGCAAAATGGATCAAATAAAATCTGATCAATAAAAAAAATCATAATTTTACAGGAATGCAATATATGTACAGTTTACAGTTCCCTAGAATATTGTCCTCATTTTAATTTAGTAAGGGATTAAGAGCAATAACAGTTTAAGAGAAAGTTAGAGAATACTACCTATTTCTGTTGTCCTTTGAATGTGTCTAACGTTTGAGAGTATCCTGGTGGAGCAATAACCTTACCACCTGTGGTCTTTTTAGAAGGAGGTGGTATCCTCTAAAATAATCAGACTTTTCTGCCTTTTATTTCTGTCACCCCATCAGAGGCCTGGTGTTGCAGACTCTCTCTAGCAAAAGGGGACCAGGCTAGAGGCTACATCCCCAGATCTGTTAATGCCATTCTGAGCATAGATAAGAAAGCTGCTTCATCACTGATGCACTTGCTCTCCCCAGAGATGGAGCATATTGCCTTCAAAGTGCTCCTAGGTTCTACTGGCTCATGAAACAACAACAGACTGAGCTTGGAGCTGTGTGTTATTTTTACATATTAAATGGTTGCCATTTCTCTGCTAACAGCTTCCAAAACAGATAACAGGAATGGAATTTCTATTCTGACAGTTTTTAAACAGGATATTAATATATCTACAGTTGTTTGCAGTGTTGTGGCACCCGTGTTGGTCCCGGGATATGAGAGAGACAAGGTAGTCGAGGCAGTATCTTTTATTGGACCAACATCTGTTGGTGGAAGGTACAAACTTGAGCTACACAGAGCTCAGACACCGAAGACCTGACCTGAAGAAGAATGTCTGAGCTCTGTGTACCATGAAAGCTTGTACCTTCTACCATCAGAAGTTTGTCCAATAAAAGGACCACCTACCTTGTCTCTATCTACAGGACATACATCATAATCAACTCTGAATATCTCTACTACAGCAGAAACAGAAAACATTTAAATTAAAAAATGATGGACACTGGCTTTGTTTCCTAAGGACATCCATACTGCTACTGACAGTGCTTCTGAGCTGGCAAAAGTAACATGCTCACCCAGTCCCTGATAACAGAAACCAATAAGAACAGCAAATACAGGCTCCAGGTGTGACATCCAACTCAACTACCAAACTAGCCACTACAGAAGGAACTATTGGGATATATGTAAGAAGTGGTGGTGTAAATAGAAAGCCCTCAAGGTTCAGAGATGGTAGGTATTGAGAGATGACCAACAAGAGGCAGAATAATCCTGACATCTGTCTAGGGGGGCAAGGAATATCCACCTTTCTTCCTAGACATCTTTAATTTTGTGTTTTCTGAACTGGATGTATTAGTTGGTCATTTTTAATACTGGTTGTTATATTTTCATTGCATAATATTTTTTTAAACTGTACAATAGCCACTGCCATAAAACAAAACATTTTGTAATCCTGATCCAGGCCATATAATTAAGGGAAGGACTAGCCTCTCAGGAATACTCCTGTTCATGTTACCTCTACACACTACAGTTACATCAGAAGTATATTTCAGCCTTGAGCAGAGTATGATTTCTGGGTTTAATAAAATACAGCATATGACTTTTGATAAGGATTACAAAACCTCTTCAAAATCATGAACAACAGGAAATATAGATTTATCTCTATCAATCTCAATCTCTCTATTTATCTATGAAGGAGAGATTAGTTGACTGAGATCTTCACTCCTAGTTGGCTCTCAACCTCTCAATGGCTTAGAGCTTAGCACCACTTTGAAAAGAGTTCTGAATTCTGTCTGATTTCTTGATGCATCAGCTGACCAAGCATACAGCCAATATTTCTTGATTTTACAGGCTTGAATGTCCTCCCACAATATGGAAGCCAGAAATATTAATTAAATTCTGCAGTGTGAAACCTTTTGCTTTTGTGTTTATTGTTTAGCTTTGAAAAGTGGCTATTACATATATATGTACTGAGAAAAATGCAAATTTTAGGTTTACGCTCACAAAATCCTTTTTATTGTTATGTCCATCCACAAAAATATTCTGAGTTAAAGCTGCAATTCTTGGCTGAACATGCCCAAAAACTGCCAAGACCTTGTTTCAATTTTGGGTTTCATGAAGAGTCCTCAATAGTTGTTATAAACTTTTTATATACTGGTGGCACTGTATACATTGTAAGATCAGGATAGAAATAGATTACAGTAGCAACCTTACCTCTGAATAGTTGAAGTTTAGGTCAGGCCTTTAATGGTATTTTAATATATTCCAATAAAGAGTGACCACAGTTTATAAACATCTATATTAAAAACCTGCAAATGTTTCATGGAAGATGGATGATGCTTGGAATATTTTACAGATTTAAGTTTTAAAGGAAAAACTCCAAATGAGACAAAAACAATGTAACTAGTTAAAAAAGCAGCTCCTTGGCTCTTCTATCTATTAAATAAGGAAAGCAAGGCAGTTGGACAGAACTCAAGGGACAGAGGTTTGATAATGAAGACCTAAATTGATAAATAAATCATAGGACTTCTTCAATCCATCATACTTAAATTTTATACCACTATAAAGCAACCCTGACATTTAGAAGCTACTGTTTCAGACACACAAACAAGTAGGGCTTACATTCCCATATAGTTTCATAAAATCAATCTCAATTGATTACTTAATGTAATATGTTTTTAGATAGCATTGCCCACAAGTTGGATCTGATTTCCTGGAGACATCATACTCAATGGTGTAGTAATTTTAGTTGCAAGTGGATGTGCTATATTTTATGTGCGCTTCAATGAATGTCTTCATCCAAGCACTGCAAGAACTGGGATGCTGGTCTGAAATGGACATTTTTGTAAGGAAGGGAATAACACCTTTTAAACTCTATTGTTTATTCAGCAATTGCCAGAGTAGACAAAGTTCTAAATTCTACAACCCCCCTCCCCAACATTTAACAACCAGACTATGCAATGCATGATAAAAATGAACAAGCTTCAGCAGAGAAATCTAAAACTCCCTAAAATATCTACAAGTGCTCAGGGAGATGGCATGTATTCCACAAGTGCACAGGTTGGCCAAAAATAGAGATGAGGAGAAGGTGGGTTTATTATACTGCTGGTTCTAGGTCATTTGATCAGATGGATGTGTGTGCGCACTGCTATTAGTTGAGCACTCTGAAAGGGGTCTGTAAGGGAGCCTATAGCGTGGATCTGTGGAATCACACACTGTACCTGACTGTGGTCATACCTGTATGCCAGTGCCAACTATATCATCCAACTTATTACATCATTTATACCATAGTTATCACTTAGTCTATTTTTCTTTATATTCGTTTTGGTAAAATATAGGCAAGAACAGTATAATGATGCTCTTTTCTGCTATTCCCCCCCAAACTTTTATTGTACTTTCCCCTCCAGCTCCATCAATGATTCCCCTAAATAGTAGTGATAGTGCTTGTGTGAGTGTGTGTGAGAGAGAATACATGGGGCAAACAGGAGATGATGGTCACTGTCAATAAAGGTTTACAAAGAACATACTTTATGATAAATGGAGGATCTGAAAGACTTAGCACCTCTCATCTGTCAGATCAGAGCTAGGAGGGAGATTCTATAAGGCCTTGCCATTTATCCAGTTACAAAACCTAGAAGTAATCTCTTATACTATATATTAATTAAACCACTATCTAGGATGTTATCTGAGTTTTTTAATAAACTGCCATTTTAATTTTTTTAAAATGCTGATTTTCACCGAACAGTTAAAAGGAAGACTGACAAAATAATTAAGGGATTATGAATCTCTGCCACTGGTACAGCCTTATTAAGAATACCATTTTAAATAGTCTGTGGGGCTTCCAGAAATTTGGGTATTTTGGGGTCACTGACCTGAAAATCCTTCTTTATGTTCATGCTCCCAATGCAGAATCCCCAAATTTTGCATATCAAAAAAGTGCATAACTGCTCTTTGTTACTCTGAAATATCCTCTGTTGTAATCTGCTCCTTCTGCCCAATTTTTAGTCTTGTGCAAAGCAAGGTTCACTATACCGAGAAGGACAGAGTATGTCGAGCTCTCCAATCTTTTGCTCGTTTCATTTTTTTTGTTTTTGTTTTTAACATAGTTGAGGCAGGGCAGATAGTCGAAGATACAAAATGTCTGATCCAAATATAGCTTAAATTACCCATAAGTACTTTGGGTAGTTGGCAAACTGTAAGAGATCTGCCAGATGCTTTAGCATTCTGCCTGTTCCTATTATTTAAGCTATACTTATTAAATATTTATTAATTAAACCACTATCTAGGATGTTATCTGAGTTTATTAAAAAAATGCAGTGGAAATGTAGTAGGGACACACCCACTTGCAGTTACATGCAGGCTCTCTAAGCACCAGCCTCGGACCCCAGAAAGATACCATTCTGCCCTGGTCAAATATGGCCAGTATATGGGTTTAATATCTGGTTCACCTCTCCCTCAACGTGAAGAAGACCGTGCACACTTGTGGTAACCAAGCTGAGATTTTCCCTAGACATCTTAAACACACACTGGTTTAGATTAAAACAAAATAAGTTTATTAACTACAAAAGGATAGGTTTTAAGTGATTATAAGTGATAGCAAACAGCTCAAAGCAGATTACCTAGTAAATAAAACCACAAATTGAGCTTAACATACTAGATAGGTAGGATATGAATTAGCAATTTCTCAGCCTGAGTGATAAGAATCTGCCAGCCTGCTTAAAGCACAAGCTGCCTTTGATTTGCATCTTGGGTTTCCCAGGTTTTCGTACACAGGCTAGAAATCCCTTCAGCCTGGAACCATCACTTCCCCCAGTTCAGTCTTTGTTCCTCAGGTGTTTCCAGGTGTTGTTGTAGGGACAGTGAGGTACCATCATGATGTCATTTCCCCTTGTTATATCTTCTTCCCCTTACTGGAAAGCTCTTTTGCTGTGACCTGGGTTAAACAGTTCTCATTGTGTAGTGCTATCTCTGAGAGGCTTCTACTGTACTCAGTCCCTGGGGTAATCCTGGTGCTTGTGTGCATTTCCTCAATAAGCCATTAACATTGTTTGGCCTTTTTACTGTTGTACCTGAAAGGCTGCTTGTGGGTGTTTTCAACCTCGCAACATGTTTCAGTAACACACACATAGCCAAACTTCATAACTTCACATACGATGATAGCACATACAACCCAATGAGATACGAATGTCTAGCATATCTAGACAGTTAGAATGATACCTCACAAAGCATACTTTGTGCAAAACATATCCTATTTATAGGACAGTGGTGAATAAGGAGGTGCCAGGGTGTCACAACACCATCAATCTCCACGCAAGAAAAAAAAAAGACAAATACTTTGACTTTGATTTCTAAGTTAATGGTCTCCCATTTAAATGTTATATCATCCTGCAAAATGCCATGTTTGGGCAGTGCAAACACAGACATAAAGGTCAAAGAATATCTTGCTACTAAGATTTGTGTTCATTCAGATGTCCTTCTTACATTGATTTAGGGCAGGTCTACACTACTGCCGGGATTGATGCTCTGAGATCCATCCACTGCAGCAGATCGCTCTCCAGTTGACCCCTGTACTCTACTCACGATGAGAAAAGTAAAGTAAGTTGATGGGGGAGTTTCTCCCATTGACTCCCCGTGGTGTAGACCCCGCGGTAACTCAACCTAAGGTATGTCTACTCTAGCTACGTTATTCACGTAGCTGGAGTTGCATAGTGTAGGTCAACTTACCACAGTAGTCTAGACATAGCCTTAATGCGGCAAACATTAATTTCCCCTTTTCTCCAGGATTAAATCTCACTCCTTAGCAATTATAGTGAGTATTTGTTTGTTGTTGGTTTTAATTGAAATGTGAATTTTGGTGCTTGTGAATGGTGCCTGAACTTTTCAAAAAGTCAAAGATGGAGACATTTTTTAAACACCATAACTTTCAAGCTCCTTTTCTGATTTTTTTCCAAACTTCCCTGAAAAATTCTGGCTGTGAAAAAATTGAGCATGTGAATTTTCAGGGGCATTAGTTCCTTAATGGGAGTAGATTTGAAATTTGGGCTTATAATGGGAAACTAGTTTTAACCTCATCTATGGAATAGCTACTGCTGACCCACAGTATCTTTTCACTATAGGGCAAGTGCAATTTCAAACATAGTAGCTTTGCATGTCATTTTTATTCTTCACATCTCTATTCTGACTGCTATACTCCATAGCTTTAGTCCTCTCCCATTTCCCAACCAGAAATATTCTCCTACATTTTAATCTCCATTCACTCACATTTTAACACAATGTATAGCCTCAGTGCATAAATTCACCCACTGCTGAGTTTTATTTTGAATTATCTCTAGTATCTTATTTAATGTATTGTCAAAAAAAAAAGGAAGTAGACACACCTATAGCTTATAACAAAATATCTACTGTAAAGCACAACAGAAAGCTATGGGCACTAAAGGAAACATTAACAATGGAAAGAGGGAAAGATTATTTAGGGACTCCAACGGTAATCCTTACAACAGAAGCCAAGATGAATTTAGAATCTTTTCAACATACCGCAGAGGCATTAATGTTCTGAAAAGTAGAACAAAAGCAAATATCTGTCTTTCATAATTAAATAAAATGAAGCAACATAACTCTGTCCATTGTGTGTTACTGTCCTGGCAGAAGTAGCTCTGATATACCCTCCAAGTATTAATTCATCAAAAATATAACATTAAAAACTTGCTAAAGCCATCATTTTAAATCTAATTTATAACTATGGGGTTACTTGCAAAAGAGATAATGCGAGAGCTGAATGACCTGACCTTTTCAGATAGCTTTTCCTTACAGAATTAAACAAGATGATTCCCCCTCCCCACAATCTGTTTATAAAGTATGATATCACAAAAAAATAAAGTGGTTGGGAAATGTTAGGGAGAGAAACTGTTTTGCTAGATTTTATAGAATAGGACAGAACATAATTTAGTTCTGTATACTATTTTCCATGCTCATGATCACTCAGTGCACTTTTTAAAAAGAGGTGGAACACAGTGACATTTAATCCTAAAAACAACAAGGAGGAGAATATGACCAGGATCTGCACTGGAAAACTGAAAAATTTTTAGTTCCTTTTTTCTCTGTGCCCTGTCAATTCCCCAGCTACTGCTCCCACTCACAGAAGGAGGCTTCACCCATATCTACCCTGCAAAATGAGGCAACACAACCCCAGCCTGATTGTTCCTGCTTGCCTTATTTTGCTGCTGCCTTATCTCCCAGCTGAAATGGCTGCCAAATCCATGCTGGTTTCATCTCCAACCGTAGGTTAACAGTTCCAGTGCAACCCACCTAATTTCTCCTGTTTTTTTGACCTGAGGCATATAAATAGACCATTTTAGTCAGTGTTTTTTAAAAATCGGGTTGTGTTGCAATCGATTTGCACAAGGTAATACCCAAAACAACTGAAACAGTTACTTACTATAACTGTGGTTCTTTGAGATGTGATGCAGAGGTATATTCCACTTAGAAGCATAGAAGATTAGGGTTGGAAGAGACCTCAGGAGGTCTTCTAGTCCAATCCCCTGCTCAAAGTAGGACCAGCACCAACTAAATCATCCCAGCCAGGGCTTTGTCAAGCGGGCCTTTAAAACCTCTAAGGATGGAGATTCCACCACCTCCTTAGGTAACCCATTCCAGTGCTTCACCACCCTCCTAGTGAAATAGTGTTTCCTAATATCCAACCTAGACCTCCCCCACTGCAACTTGAGACCATTGCTTCTTGTTCTGTCATCTGCCACCACTGAGAACACCCCCTTCAGGTAGTTGAAGACTGCTATCAAATCCCCCCTCACTCTTCTCTTCTGTGGACTAAATATGCCATTGGCCTTCTTGGCAATGATGGCACACTGTTAACTCATATCCAGTGTCTCAACCACTGCAATCTCCAGGTCCTTTTCTGCAGAACTGCTGCTTAGCCAGTCGGTCCCCAGCCCATAGTGGTGCATGGGATTCTTCCTTCTGGAGGACCAAGTCACAAAGAGGAGGCTGCAGTTCCTGGAGAGAGAGGGACCCACAGGGTGAGAATGTACAACAGGTAGGGACACCTCCAAAGGAGGGAAGCACCTGCCAGAGCTAATCCCCAGGACAGCCAGGCAGAGACGCCATGAGCAGTGAGTGGACCCTGTGACAATGATGATGATCTTGATCTGATCTGCTTTCAGCTTCAGGATAACCTGTGGAATGATCAGGATCAGAGGAAAAGCACACAAGAGAACCAAATGCCAGTTGAGATGAAAGGCATCGGTCACGGAGCCTGGGCCGAGGCTCCCTTGAGAGCAGAACAGATGGTACTTCCTGTTGTCTCTCGTAGCAAAACAGATTGATCGTCAGGATGCCCTAAGTTGCAAAGATGACTCTCACAACACTTGTTTTTGGGATCACTCGTGACTCAGGGGGAAAAAAGCTTGCTGAGATAGTCCCCAAGATGATTCCGGACCCTGGGCAAGCGATCAGCTATAGGATTGATATGCTCCTCAATGCACAACTGCCACAGCCTGATTGCCTTCTGGCAGAGAACCGTAGTGTGTGCTCCCCCTTGCCTGTTCACATAATACTTACTGACAGTACCACTGCAATATATGTGAACCACTAAGCCCCTGATGTGGTCCAGAAAGTCCTCCCTACTCTGACCACAGAACCTGAACTTTCAGGGATCCCCGATGTGTTCTCCAGACTATCAGGGAGGCATCAGTGACAACAGTCCTGATTGATAAGGGCTGGGCAAATGAAATGCCCTGATCAGCAGAGGCAGATGGACCAATGTGTGCAAGGTTGTGATGAGTTGGATGGTAAACTGTCCTGCACCACATTTGAAGAGGATGAAGACACAATTTTGCAAACTGTTCCACTTGCATGCAAGTGGACATGTGGCCCTACAGCCTCAGGTGTGTCTAAACTGTCAAGGAAGGTTGAGCCCACAAACAGAGGCAAAGTTGGTGAATCATCTGAAAATGGTCAGTTGGAAAAAATGCTCTCAACCTCAGCGTAGTAGGGCCCCAATGAATTTGATTTTCTGAGTGGGAACAAATGCTGATTTTCCAGTGTTTAGGATGAGATCCCAACAATCGAGTAAGTGCAGTGTAATGTGTACATAAGAAAGTACTTCTTCTCGGGACCTGATACAGGAAGATAGGGATTCTTCTTTCTGGAGGTATGCTGTCACTACGACCACACATCTGGTAAAAACATGGTGGGAAGAAGAAGAGAGGCCAAAAGGTAGCACTGTGTACTGAAAATGCTGATTCGCCATGAGAAAGCAGAGGAATTTTTTGTGGTGTGGCAAAATTGCCACATGAAAATAAGCATCCTGAAGGTCCAAAGCAGCAAACTACTCAATGATGTCTTGGCTACTAAGCAGATATATGACTGAAATTCCTCCTTGGAGGTTTCAAGCAGTTGGTCTGTAAATTTAGACATTGCTGTCCAATTCACAAAGTTAGGTGTGGACAACAACATGCTTGCTGGTTTGCAATCTGTATTTGCAGGGCAGAGGTGGAATAGCTCTTTCTTCCCGTTAAATCCATCCTCTGAGTCCTTGTCCTTAAGAGTGAACTTAAATCTGCCCTGCTGAGCTCCATTGTTCACCATGGTTATGATCAAGGAAATAGGGTCTGGGGTGGGGAGAGTAAAAGCCCTCAAATCTCTGCACTGGTGCAAAATAGCATTTCTCCAAACACTTTGCAGTAGGCAGCACCAAAGCTGGCATGCTCCAAAGAACTTTTGAGTGGCAGATGGCTGCAGGATGACCAAGAACTTAAAGGTATTCTCCTGCAGGATCTCTGCCTGTGCCCAGGGAAGCAATTAATCTGACTCATCTGTCAACCAAAACAGCACCACCAGCACAGAGTATGTCTCGGTTGGTTCTGGTGCCAAGAGCAGCAGCAGCCTGGAAGTCATTTGTGGCACCAACACAGCTGGCAGTGTTGAAATGGAGGGCAGGGAGTGTCACCACAGTAACACTGGTGGCACAAAATGCAGCAGTGCTGAGGAGTTTCCTGCTGCTGAAGAGGTCCCTTATATGAGCCTGGCACCAGCCCCACTTCTACAGCAGGGAAACATCAGACTCAATGGTTCAGCAGCCCACCCAGACAGCTGGGCTGTAAATGATGTAGCCTTGGTGAAGTCCTGGACCAAGGGAGAGGTCAGGATGGAAAGGAAGAGGAAGTCTGTTGCCATGTGGTATGCCACTAGCATGGACATAGCTCATGCCAGCATTAACCTTGTTGGTACCAGACTCAATGGACTCCCTGAGGCTGGAACCAGAGTCAATGGTGCGAGATCTGATCTCCCGAGGCAGCACAGGAAAGTGGTTGGAAAGACTTGTTCCATCCCATGTGCCAGCAGTAACACCATGCCAGTCCATACTTTTCTTGGAGGAGGCAGAAAAGTCTCGGAGACCTGGAATTGTCTTGATTGGTCTTATGCAACCTTTTCCTTGGTGCACTTGATGGAAAGAGGTTCCTCCGTCTCTTCGAAAAGGTAGCAGCTCTGACAATAGCACTTTCTGAACCCAAGGGTGAACTCTGATCGGATGTAGGTCTCAGTGCCGACGCAGACCGCATGGGTGAAGGTCCCTAGCCACCTGAGTGCGCTTTGTGAATCACTTGTAAATTGAATACTGCTCTTTGATGTCGGCCTTATCCAAATACAGCAAACACCCCCACAAGATGGACAATGTTTGAACCCTGGTGAGGTCATCACCAGGGAAATACTTAACTACTAACACTAAAGATATTAACTAACTATATATAATTAGAGAAAGTCACTAAAAGAGAAAGATTGTGAGGTTAAGAACCACACAGAGCTCCGACTCCAGTCACAGGCAGTAAGAAGGAACTAGGGGTCGGAAGCTGGCGGGGAAGGGTGTCGAGAAAGCACTGCCTCATATAGCCAAGGGAGGGACTATGGCCATGAGGTACAAGTGCTGCCTCCTACAGGTACTATCAGGCAAACTTCTCTGCTCTGGTGTGCTGGACACACACACACCCACCCACCCCTCTCTAGGTGGAATACACTACTGCATCGACTTTAAGAACTAACCAAAACAAACCCTCCAGTAAAGATAGCAGTGTTATCAATCATAGAAATCACAAGCATATAGCACTTTGCATATTGTGGATCTCCAGTTGCATAACAAGGGAATTATATTTCTATGCCGTTAATTCCCAATTCCTATAAGACCTTTCCCTACATTTCTGAACATAATATAGGTGGCAGAACATAATCAGCAATGGTGTAAGCCAGGGGTGGGCAAACTTTTTGGGCCGAGGGCCACATCTGGGTGGGGAAAGTGTATGCAGGGCCGGGGCAGGGAGTTAGGGTGTGGGAGGGAGTGCAGGGTGTGGGAGGGGGTACAGTGTGCAGGAAGGGGTTCAGGACAAGGGATTAGGGCAGAGGAGGGGTGCATCAGGGGCTCAGGGCAGGGAGTTGGGGTGCAGGGTGCAGCAAGGAGCGCAGGGGGTTGGGGTGCAGGAGGGGTTTGGGCTCTGGCCCAGCACCGCTTGCCTCAAGTGGCTCAGGGGTGGCAGCTGCATACACCAGGACAAGGACAGGCTCCCTGCATGCCTGCCCCATCCCCACACCACTCCCTGAAGCACTGTGGCCCCTAGGGGCGGGGGGGCAGAGAGCTCTGCATGCACTGCCCTTGCCTCGCCTCTGTTCCCAGCCAATGGGAGCTGCAGCAGGGGTGGGGGAGGCGGTGCCTGGAGGCAAGGGCAACGCATGGAGCTGTCTGCCCCACAACCTGGGGGCTGCAGGGATATGGTGCTGGTGGCGCTGCGGGCCAGATTCAAAGCCCTGAAGGGCCAGATCCGGCCCGCAGGCCGTAGTTTGCCCACCCCTGGTGTAAGCAGACAACTCCCTTATATCAGGCTTATATCAGGGTTACATTTGATCCTTGATTTTCAAAGGTACTTCACAGTTTATTCATGTTTAAGTTTCTATTAACTCGTGATATTTCAGAGTGTGGGGAAATTAATGATATTTTCTTTATGTCTCATCTGAGAGGTAGAAATTGAATTCTACCACCACCTGTTAAGGTAGTTCTGAATGAGTGTGATCCAATATTTTGTTGTCCTATATTAGGACAAGTTAGTGATATCAGGCTTCACTCTCATTAACTCTAGAATCAAAATAGCTGAGACTACCTGATGTGTAAGATACCCAAGAATACAAAAGTAAAGAAAATCAAGTGGTTGTATTTAACTATTAATTTAGTTAGGCTCCACTGATACTTTCTGACTCAATGGTTTTCTCTAGGGCATGTGAAATATTTCTAATATGACAAATGATTATGGATCACACTTAAATGATTTGCTTTCTATTAATTGATGAAAGGCAGTAATGGCAGCCAGATGTACCCTCAGAAAAAAGTGTTCTGTAAACATAACTGATAAATGTGGAATGTGCTCAAGAATTGTTTATGTGAAGGAAGTAATGGAGATACACTTATCTCACTGACAGACAAAAACCCATCTTCCCTACTTCAGATTGCATGCTTTTCTATTCATATCCTTCTAGGTGCTAAAAAAGCTTCAAACACCTCAAACATACACAGTTGCTTCATCTCTGCTCTTTTATAAGACATGTTAACATGTCATAAGAAATCCACAGGCACAATAAATGAGAATTTTTAGACCGCGATATAAATGGTGATGCACATGACTTAAATAAATGCTTCATTGCTTACCCCCATTTTACTAAACCCTGACCCCCAGTGTGATGGGTTGGGTCACAAAAACTCTCTCAAGACTGTCATTAGATGTGCTGGGATACCACCGAGAGCAAACCCCCCTGCCAGAGAAGGCTTCCCTCCACTCCCGTCTCGCTGAGTTAAACACTCCAGTCAGCTACAGCACAGACCAAGAGGTTGGGCAATGTCCCCATGCAGTACACAGAAATTAAGTTTCACTTAGCCCAGGGGCTTCTCAGTTAACAGGGACTTTCCTAGCACCCAGTATTCAGTCTTTCTGGGAGCCTAAACCCCAAATCAATCCATTTTACTCTGTATAAAGCTTATACAGGGTAAACTCATAAATGGTCTGCCCTCTATAACACTGATAGAGAGATATGCACAGTTGTTTGCTCCCCCAGATATTACTTTCTTACTCTGGGTTAATTAATAAGCAAAGTGATTTTATTAAGTATAAAAAGTAGGATTTAAGTGCTTCCAAGTAATAACAGACAGAACAAAGTAAGTTACCAAGCAAAATAAAACAAAACATGCAAGTCTAAGCCTAATACAGTAGGAAACTGAATACAGGTAAATCTCACCCTCAGAGATGTTCCAATAAGATTCTTTCACAGACTAGACTCCTTCCTAGTCTGGGCTCAATCCTTTTCAGACCAACATTGTAGTTTATGGCCTGGGTCCAGCAAATGGAGAGGCTTCCAGGCCTTTTATATTCACTCTCTTGTGGGCGGAAACTCCTCTGTTCTTCTGTGCAAAATCACAGCAACAAGATGGAGTTTGTAGCCACCTGGGCAAGTCATCTGAATGATTCAGCTTTTTGCAGGCTGGCACCATTGTTTACATGTTAGTTTGGATGTTCCCAGGAAAGCTCAGATGTGGATTGGCATCTCCCAAAGTCCATTGTCAGTTAAGTGTTTCTTGATTGGGCACTTACTCAGAATAGTCCTTTCTCAAGAAGCTGACCAAATGCTTCACTGATGCTACTTAGAGTCAAACACATTGAGATACAAGTACATAGCCAATATTCATAACTTCAAATACAAAAATGATACACATTCAGACAGCATAATCATAACCCGCCATTACAAACTTTCCATAGACACCTTACTTGACCTCCTTTGTACAAGATTTGGTGCAACTATAGGACCTTGGTTGCAACAATGATTTATATGGTCACAGTTCATATCAATAACATCACACCCAGTTATTTGCAATTGCCAAATAAAGCATCATTTTTATGTATATATTTAATTTGGGAGGAGTGCGTGTGTTTAATGGCCCACAGACACTCCTAGCTACAAAACAGGATTAAGCCTCACCCACAGTTTGACATCTGAGAATTCCCTAAGGCTGCATCCTATCTGCTATCATTGTGAAACATGAGAAGGCTTACTAGGGCTCCCAGCCAATGACGGGTTTGTGAAGAAAACCTCTTAAGTTCTGCATTAAAGATGTCTAGGAACACTAGTGAACTCCACCTCCCACCCAGATGTTTAGCAAAGAAGAATAAGACACTCCCAATAATAGTCAGGCTGGGGCAGCCCTTTCATCTGTCCATAACACGTCTCCCTGTCAGCCCCTTCCTCTGACCATAACACATCCCCCACAACAGAGAACTGGGGGGAGAGCAGCAGATGAAGCTGCTGCAGGTGTCTGATCTCCCATTTCCTTTGCTGAGGCACATAGGCTTCCCATGTCTTTTCTGCTCCTTACAATAGGGAACACCCTTTAAAACCCTGTTAAAAGGGCACTGGATTAATTTGACTCTCCCTGCAAAATACACAATAGTGGTTTCAGCATAAAACAAAACTCCCAAAAATTATTTTTTGGAAAAAACACTGATTTTCCCCATCCCTGAAAGAATTGTAGCTATCATTTTTAACTGATGATTGCAGTTGGGAGGTGTGATGAAATTAATGGTAAAAAGAAAATAGGGAAAACATAATAGGGAAAAGATCTTGAAGTATACAATTATACACTATTTCTCAAGAATGAATTATTAGGGTAAAGCAGAAGGGAACATCATCCCATTCTCAAACGCAGCAGCTGAACAATTTTGTTTGTTTGGACATCAACCTTATTTTTTAATCCTAGTTATTCAGACAAAGCTGTCTGCTAAATCGGCTTTTATTTTGTTGGTGCACATCAAAGTAATGTTAAAATTGAGGGGGAAAAATCCATAAGGAAGTGGAACCACTGGGATGCAACCTAGTGAAATTGTTGAAGGTAAAATTACAAAACATATCTAAAGAATTACCCTGCTTGAATAATGAAGCTACAGCACAAAAAGTTCATTATAGGGCCTTTTTGCAATGTAATGCATACTTAACATTTTGTTCATTTATAAAAGACGGTTACTCACCGTTGTAACTGTTGTTCTTCGAGATGTGTTGCTCATATCCATTCCATGTAGCTGTGTGCGCGCCGCGTGCACGTTCGTTGGGAGACTTTTACCCTAGCAACTCAGTGGGTCGGTTGGGCGCCCCCTGGAGTGGCGCCACCATGGCGCCGGATATATACACCAGCCGACCACCCACTCCTCAGTTCCTTCTTGCCAGCTACTCTGACAGTGGGGAAGGAGGGTGGGTTTGGAATGGATATGAGCAACACATCTCGAAGAACAACAGTTACAACGGTGAGTAACCGTCTTTTCTTCTTCGAGTGATTGCTCATATCCATTCCATGTAGGTGATTCCCAAGCCTTACGTAGGTGGTGGGGTTGGAGTGAGATGTTGCAGAATGCAAACTGCTGAGCCAAAGGCTGCATCATCTCTGGACAGTTAGACCAAAGAGGCAAAGGTCCGGATCGAGGACCAGGTAGTAGCATGACATAGCCCCTGGAAGGGTATGTGAGTCGGAAAGGCAGCAGAAGCAGCCTGAGCCCTGGTGAAACGAGCAGTAAGGTGGCTCGACGGAACGTGGGCCAAGTCACAGGAGGTGCAAATGCATGACGTCACCCAAGATGGAAAGCTCTGGGAGGAGACAGGTAGGCCCTTCATCCAGTCTGCCAATACAACGAAGAGTTGGGGGCGTACAAAAAGGCTTGTCCACTTGACATAAAAAGCGAGCGCCCTACGGACGTCTAGGGAGGGCAAATGTGCTCCCGTCGCGATGAATGGGGCTTCGGAAAGAAGACCAGAAGGAAGATATCCTGGATGATATGAAAGGTCAACAGCACCTTAGGGAGGAAGGCCGGACGTGGTCACAACCACCCCTTGTCCTTACGCAACATAGTGCACCGTGGGTCCACTGTGAGAGCCCGAAGCTCGGAGACTTGTCCAGCCCATGCAAAAGCTACAAGGAAAAAACTGCCCCTCAGGACAGGTATCTCAGCGAGCATGTTGTCAGTGGCTCGAATGGAGCAGGCATAAGTCTGCTTATAACCAGGTTGAAGACCTAGGAGTTGGTGGGGCGGCAAACCTGGGGGCATAAATGCCCCAAGCCCTTGAGGAACCTAGAAACCACAGAGTGTGAGAATATGAAGCGGCCACTCTCCCTTGGGAGGAAGGTAGAGACGGCTGCCAAGTGCACTCTTAATGATGAACTGCACCAGGCGCTGCTGTTTGAAGATCATAGGCAATCCAAGAGGAAATGGATCAGAACCTCTGTGGGGGAACATTGTGTTTCGTAGCAGCAAGAGAAAGACTGCCAGTTGGGCAGATACGTTAACTGAGTGGAAGGCTTCCTACCACCCAGGAGAATCCTGTAGAACCGAGGCAGAACAACGCAACTCGGATCGGTTTAGGCCCACAGCAGGCATGCGGAGATGTGCAGGGATTGCAGGTCTAGGTGGTAAAGTTTGCTGTGATCCAGCGTTATGAGGTCTGGGCAAAGAGGCAGGGGAATCGGTTGGCTACCAACAGGTCTAGCAACATGGTGTACCAGTGCTGCCTGGACCACGCTGGAGCGATCATGATCACATGCGCTCTGTCCCTGCGGAGTGTTAGCAGGACCTTGCGAACCAGCGGGAGCGGTGGGAAAGCGGATGGCTCGTCCACGGCATCAGAAAAGCAGCCAAGTTCGAGCCCGGGGAGAGGCCTTGGCATGAGCAGAACTTCTCTCTCGTTCTGTTCCCGCGAAAGCGAAGTTCCGGAAACATAATGGATAACATCCGGAGGAATCAACCACTTGAGAGACAGGAAGGAACTGCTGAGGCGATCCGCCAGAGTGTTCCGGACCCCTAGGAGAAAGGACGCTACCAGGTCCGTCGATTGAGCTGTGCAGGAGTCCCGGAGCTGGATAGCTCCCTGCAAAGAGAGGAGGACCGTGCTCCTCCGTGCTTGTTTATGCAACGGGTGTCCGTTGTGTTGTCTGTGAACACCGAGACACAACAGCCTTGTAGGTGCTGCTGAAGCGCCTGGTACACAAGGCAGACTGCTCTCAACTCCCGGACATTGATGTGCAAGGGCAGCTGTTGAACCAACCAAAGGTCTGGAGTGGGAAACTGACCCAAGTGAGCACCCCAGCCAAGAGATGGGGGCGTCCATCATGAGGGACACTGAGGGTGAGGTGGATGGAACAGCACCCCTGCACACATCAGGGAGGGCGTCAACCCCCAGTCGAGGGAGCCTAGGACGCTCGGGGGGAATCGAGGCGACCATGACCATGCTGTCTCTGGCCGGGTGGTACACTGAGTTGAGTCACGATTAAAGTGTACTGAGGCGAAGCCTGGCATGTTCGGTTACGCACATGCAGGCAGCCATGTGGCCCAGAAAACCTAGGCAAGTTCAACCCAAAGTTGCCGGGAAGGTCCGTAGATCTTGTACAATGGTTACCATCGCGTGAAATCAAGGCGTAGGTAAGCAGGCTGTGCAATACTGAAGTCCAGGGTGGCCTCAGTTAAGTCTATTCCCTGAGTGGGAATCAGGGTGGATTTCGCTATATGGATCATCAGGCCTAAATGCAGGAATAGGACCTCGTCAACACCCACACGAGTGGTAACTTGGGCCCCAGTGACCCCTGGAATGAGCCAATCATCCAGATATGGAGAACGTGTATCCAACGGTGGCGGAGAGGGCGGCGACTACAGCCAGACACTGTGAATACACAGGGGGCTGTATAGAGGCCGACCGGGAGGACCGTAAACTGGAAATGACGGTTGGCAACAAACCGGAGGTACCTTCTGTGCGGAGGATAAATGGCGACGTGAAAATACGCACCCTTCATATCGAGGGTGGCATACCAGCCTCCGGGATCCAAGGATGGGATGACGGTCCCCATGGATACCATGCGGAACTCCAGGTATATCATAACTTGTTGAGCTCCCGCAGGTCTAGGATAGGTCTGAGACCTCCCTTCACCTTGGGGATCAGGAACTTGTGGGGCTAGAACCTTTTGTCCCTTTCATCCTTGGAACCTCCTCTATAGCTCCGATGGGGAGGAGCACCTGCACCTCTTGCAAGAGGAATTGCTCGTGAGAGGGGTCCCTAAGAGGGACGAGGAGGGATAGGTTTTGCTTGATTGGTGGTTGGGAGGACCCTGATTTTGGCCCCTAAGGGGTCCCAACCAACACCTACGACTGCCTCAGCGTCGCCTGCTGGCAAAGCCCTGTCGTTGTCTAGGCGCAGGGTAAGGGCGGTGAGGCTGGCGGAAAGGTCGGCAGTGAGACATCGGCATGGACATGCCGAGAGGGAGTGCATAGTGACCTCGCTGTCCTTTGGGCCTTGCAGCCTAGGGTCAGTTTTGAGAACAGGCCTTTGTCATTGAATGACAAGTCCTGTATAGTGTGCAGCAGCTGCGAGGGAAGGCTCGATAACTGGAGCCATGAAATGCATCTCTTGGCAACACCCGAGGCCTGAGTCGTGGCTGTGGAGTCTGCTACATCCAACAAGGTCTGGAGGGAAGCTCTCGCCTCTTTTCCAGGAGGGCATCAAACTCTTGACGGGAGATCTGAGAAACCCACTCTGTAAATTCTCCCACCGCCGGCGATAGTAACGGCTAAGCAGGGATTGCTGGTTTGCTACGTGAAGTTGCAGGGCGCCTGCTGAGTACATCTTATGGCCCAGGAAGTCCATTCGCCTAGCCCCCTTGGACATAGGGTCTGGTACCTGTAGGCCATGGCGTTGCATCTCATTGACGGACTAGATGAGAAGGGAGCAGGGGGAAAGACGTACATATAGGTGCCTGTCGCCCCTGGAGGATACTGTGCACATGCATTCGACTCCCGTGCCCACGGGCGGGATAGTGGCCACTTGGAGATTCATAGTGAATGCCACCCGTCTTGGGAGGTCCTGATGGGCCCCCAGGCCGATTAGGGGAGGGCCCAAGGAGTACGCTCCTGCCACCGCCTCATCTGGGGAGGAGGGAGAAGAAAGGCCGGGGACAAGTGGGTCCTGTGTGGGCTCACCTCCTGACGACCTCCTGATCCGGTGGGATGTGGGAATCCAGTGGCAGAACCGGACTTCCTCCGTACCGGTCGGAGGGGGACGGCTAACTGTTGCCCCTGGTACCCAGTGCTCTGACGGAACAGAGCACGATGGGATCACAGGTAGGCCTTTGGCCTGATGGCACGCCCAAGATGTACAGGGCAGCCACTGATGGGGGTCAGGGTCCTGGCCTGGGGCACCCGCAAGACTCTGGTGTGCACATCCGAATGGATGGCCATGGAGAAGTTAAAGCCCTGGGCAGAGTCTCCCTCTCCAGCTCATGGCGCTTGATGCGGCACCGGGGATCGGTACCGTGAGGCCTACCGGTACTGGGAGCGAGAATGGGACCTGCGACCGGAGCAGTGCCGGGAGGCTGACCGAGATCTCGAGGCTCGACGCCGGGAGTGGCTATGGGAGTCCAGTACCTGGAGCGGTGCCGGGAGCTGGATCAGCAGCGAGTGTACCAGGTCAGGGGAACGGGACGCTGATCGGTGCCGCGGGTACGACTGGTACTGATATGGGGAACGGTGCCAGGACCGTGAGCGGTGCCGGCACCTGGCTTGGCGACAGGACTGAGAATATCTGTGGGACCGCAATCGTGAACGGTGCCGCTCTGTGGTGCCGACGCAGGGTGGCCTGAGCAAGACAGGCTCGCCGATAGACTATAGAACCCGCACCGGCGGTGCCGGGGGTTGAAGCAGCGCCGGCTCTGTCATTGCCATCAACTCCCTCGCTGTGGAAATGTTTCCGGCGTGGAGGGAATAGTGAGCTCAACCACGGCTCGCACCGCGGAGCGTTCAGGCGCTGGACTCAACGGCTCTTGCGTGGCCAGAGTCGACGGTGCCGATATTGTCGGTGCCGCGGCAGGTATCAGAACCGGGCAGACCGACTTAGTATAGCGCTCGGCTGCGGAGCAGGCAGCTCTGACGCAGCTGAAGAGTGAGCTCAACCACGGCTTGTACCGGGGAGCATGTCGGTACCGGACTCGACAGCTCTTGCATGGCCGGAGTGGACGGTGCTGATACTGTCGGTGCCGCAGCAGGTATAGGTGCCGGGCAGTGCGACTTAGTAGACCGCTCGGCTGCGGAGCAGGCGGTTCCGACGCAGCAAGAGTCTTGTGCCTTTTCATCCTCCAGGAGAAGGGTCCATGCCGGGTGGACATCGGAGCTATAGACGGCCGGTGTCGAGAGGTCTTGGCGGTACTGGCGATCCGGTGCCGAGGGGGCGCTCCTTGAAGACTAACCAGTGCTCGGTGCCGAAAGCGGAGGAGCAAGATCTGCCTCCGTAAGGAGCTGCTTGAGACGAAAGTCCCGCTCCCCTTTGTTCTCGGATTAAAGGCCTCACAAATGCGGCACTTATCTGTGAGGAGAGATTCCTCGAGGCACTTAGGAGAGGATCTCTTGTCGGCATCAGCTTGTGGCCAGCCGAGCATTATAAAACCCTGTGGACCGGGCGTCGGACCCGGCACTGGGTGAGGGGAAGGGGATCAACCCCGAACCCCTGTGAAATAAATACACTACACTATACTACAAACAAATAAAGTTAACTACTGAACTATATACGATACTTAACGAGAGAAACTACGAGTAGCTAGGGAAGTGGAGGTCAGCTAAGCCGCGCTCCACTGTTCCAACGACCGAAACGGGCGGTAAGAAGGAACTGAGGAGTGGGTGGGTCGGCTGGTGTATATATCCGGCGCCATGGTGGCGCCACTCCAGGGGGCGCCCAACCGACCCACTGAGTTGCTAGGGTAAAAGTCTTCCGACGAACGTGCACGCGGCGTGCACACACCTACATGGAATGGATATGAGCAATCACTCGAAGAAGAACATCCTGATTTACATTTATAACAACACTAAGTAAATACTGTGATATATAACTTTAACTCTTGTTTGTCCCTAATGCATCAGGTATTTTTTCAAATATCTGAGTAGTAGTATTACTACTATATGTCATATTGGGGAAACTAAGATTTTTTTTATTTTATTTTATTTTAAATACCTCTGAACATGAGGAGAGTAGCCAAGCTTAAACCCAGATGTCATAATTATTTGTAGCATGTTTGTTTGGTTAACCTGCATAGTGGCTGGGCTGACTTGAAAGCAGAATGGTTGTGAGAAATTCATTTAGCAAAGAATCTCTAAATACAGTAAGTAACTGAAAAATTGTTAGTGAACTTTAAAGAGCATCAAAACAACTTAAATACGTGTTTTAGAAATATTTAGATAAATACAAATATGCTTGATTTTTAAAAATGTTAAACTGGTAAAATACAGTACCCCCTGGCAGGAATTTCATAAGTCAGACCTCAGTCTGGAGCAAACTTTTACAGCTATATCATAAATGTCTGAAAATAAGGTGTTTATGATGGAAGGCAATACCATAACATTAGTAATGCTTGTGCTTTCTTTTAAGTTAGTTACGTATAAGTTAATATAAATTTAAATTACCTTCTTCAGGACCATGCTTGTGCTTTTTCACAGAGAAACAAAATGCATGAAAAATGGTAATTGACTTATGATCCCCCCCTTATTTCCTTTATGTAAATAAAAAAAAAGTGTGGTATTACAACATTCAGCTGCTTGACTACCAATTTGCTAAACACTACTAGGAGCATCCAAGGTGGAGTTAACAATGAATTTGTATTTAAATCTCTGAAATAAATCACTGGAAAGGTCATGGATTACAAGTATTCATTGTGAAATCCAGTGTGTAAATCTCCTTTAAATGCTAATTACTGCTGTCTACAAAGAAACCCTCCCCACAATTAGGCACAAGTAAATCTGGGCTCAAAAATAGGTGAGTGGATAGAATGGTCAAGGATGTAGTATAGACTTTAAAAGGAGGTATTTGTAATTTGAGGTGTAGATGTAAATATAGCCATTGGAAGGTCAACAAGGAGAGAAAAGACTTGCAAAATACCTTGTCAAGAATCAGCAGTCCTCCAGACTGCAGTACATTAAGTTATTCAGTTTAAAATTTAATGTAGCTCTTGAAAAAGTCCTGTCTAAAATGTTTCCTTAAGTTATTTTTATTAGTAAGGCTAACTGATCATCTGATTTATTATTAAAAGCTATACCCTCAAATCTGAGGTTAAAAAAACCAACAACCCACACCTGGGGTTATAAAACAGTTTTTAATTCTAATTTTCCATAATGAAAATTGAAATCCACAGCTTGTCTTTTGCTTGCTAGAAAAAATCAAATTGACTATCATTATGATAGGATAGCTATTTGGAAAACAAATCTTTGCAAAGTAAACATCTTTTTAAAGTATATTTTTGACATGGTAGACCATCAAGAGTTATTGCTTTTACCAACACTTATAAACTTTGGACTTGTTTCATAATTTTCTTTTCATGCTTCTATTAATAATAAAAGCTAAACAAGTCCAACAAATACATGTAAATAATAAAAAGGCGTGAATTAAACTATCAGAAGAAAAGACGGTTACTCACCGTTGTTCTTCGAGATGTGTTGCTCATATCCATTCCAAACCCACCCTCCTTCCCCACTGTCGGAGTAGCCGGCAAGAAGGAACTGAGGAGTGGGTGGGTCGGCTGGTGTATATATCCGGCGCCATGGTGGCGCCACTCCAAGGGGCGCCCAACCGACCCACTGAGTTGCTAGGGTAAAAGTCTTCCGACGAACGTGCACGCGGCACGCACACACCTACATGGAATGGATATGAGCAATCACTCGAAGAAGAATATTTTGTCGTGTTCCAGACATACACATAATTGTATGACCGTGGCAGTTTTATGGGTTTAGTTGTTATTTATTGGAGAAGGTTTTAAAACTATGTAAAACACAAGTCTAATTCTGTCATGCATGTCCTTGGCTTATTGATCCATACTACTTTACTAAAGTAATAAAAAAAGCAAAAACATGGCTCAATGACAAAAAGTTATTCTTTTTTTTCCTTTCTGAATTTAAATGGTGTAGTTACTTTTTCTTATTACTCACAGTTAAAATGACCAAGTAGATACTTTTGCCAGCAGGCTCCAAGTTTTGATGTTTGTCTCTAAAGTTGAAACTAGATAGTAGGCCATCGCAAATACAAAGCTACACTGCCTGCTTTCCTTGTTAGAACAATGGCAAGATACACTTTTTTAAACAATTTAGTCAAGTGGCAAGACTACTGTATTGTCATTTTATAGCACTGAGAAATACAGACTGGAAAGGGAGGAAAGACACCATTCACACAAATCTGGGGCTAAGGTCTAACCTTCCAAGGAGGCACCTAAATTATTTTACAAGTACAATAAAGATACCTCAGTACAATACAAACCTCGGTAGGCTTGGATGCTCATTCAAAAGCTAAGCAAAACTCTCAATGAATACTCACAACCTCTCAAATCCAGGCTCACATACATTCTCCTATCTCAAACCCCCTCTACAGGTTTTTCCTTCTGTAGTTCCCTGCCTGTGCAAAGGAGCCCGACTAAGGCTGTGAATATAATACCCTGGCTCAAGTCTGATGAATTAGATTATCCAGTCTAAAAATTTATAACCATAATTATAAACAAGACTAAAAATAAAAATTGAACTCAGGGAGCCTTGAATCTTCCAATTTTAAACACATTAGTGGGGGAAAACATTTTGTCATTAGGCTAATCATTATTTAAGGAACTAAGAAGATTACATAAGGGAATAGGTACAGTTTATGTACAAAAACAGATGTGCTTCTCTATATGGCTGTAATTGGGTTATTTCTTAGTTAGCTCTACATTATTTAACCCTCCCCCCACTTTCATTTATTTAGAGCAAAGGAACTTGTTTACTGATGGCCTCTCTGGGGTGATAAACAAATCATATTCTTGATCACATGATCCAAATACTCATTGTGATTGATTGGGTAGTTCTGACAGATGTTAAGAGACAAACAGAACTGCTGTTCCATGCCTCCCACACACTTTGTTAAATTTGTCTTAGAAGTTATTCTGATATCACATCCACAGTACATTGGGAAAATTCTGCCTTTCCTTATATTTTATTAGGACCCATGCCTTACTATGCCAGGAATTTCATTGACTTCATATTGCATTTGCAAAACCACCTTATCATTAACATGGATTGTTGGGTAGATCATCAGGAGAATCCATATTTTACTAATTCTACAAACTAGAATTGACTCTTTATATGAAAACTCCCACATCAGAATCTTAAATTTACAAGAATCAAGTAACTCAAGAGGCTTTTTCACTAATTTGACAAAGACTAAGCTGATGTCTCTGACATGGAATGTTTTTTAATTAGAAGGTTGTATACCCCTCTTGCTCTTTTTTTAAATAAGAGAGCTAGAGACTGAGTGGAAGTCTGCTTTCCTTAGGCTATGTCTACACTACTGTGGTAAGTCACCCTATGCTTCGCAACTACGTTATTCATGTAGCTGGAGTCTATGTACCTTAGGTTGAGTTACCACGGGGTCTACACCACGGGGAGTCGACAGGAGAAAATCTCCCATTGACTTACCTTTTCTCATCGGGGATAGAGTACAGGGGTCAACTGGAGAGCGATCTGCAGTCAATTTGGCGGGTCTTTACTAGACCGAATAAATCGACCACTGGCGGATCGATCTCAGAGTGTCGATTCTGGCTGTAGTGTAGACCTGCCCTTAAACTGGATTCTGAAGAGCCAGAATTTCAGCCTGTTGATCTTTTATGAGAGTGGTCTGAAGGACAGCTTTAAGAGTTAACAAAAAGCATAAAGTACATAAAGCCTATCTGGCCCTCTACATATCTATTTATACTTTTCAAAAGCTTTCAGTAGAGTCCCTCACAAGAGATTAAGTTAACTCAGTAGCCACAGGGGCTGAGATAAAATTCTTTCATGAATTAAAAGCTGGTTACAGGAAAGAAAGCAAAAAAAGCTAATAGTAGAGATGCCCCAGGGATCAGTACTAGGATTAATGTTGTTCTATATTTATCACAGATGTAGAAAAGGGTGATTAGTGAGGCTGCAAAATTTATAGACTAAAAGCACTTTAGATCAGTAGAAACTGTGGAAGATTGTAAAATACATTAGAAGGACTTGACAAAACAAAATTATTTAGTGACATGGCGGCAGATAACATTCAAATATAGGCAAGAAAATAAAGGAATATTGCAGCATTTTGGGGCCCCAATCACAGATCAGAGTCCCATTTTGTTCTGTGTTTGTACAGCTCCTAGCATAAAGACAGTCACTGCCCCAAAGACCTCATGGTCTAAATAAACTGCTTTTACGAACTAATGAGTTCTGAATCATGGAAATCAATGAAAAATGAACCACATGTAGTGGCAACACCCTATACTCTGGCCTTGACAAATGCAATCTTGCCCCTCTGATATCCATTCAGAATGCAGCTGCAAAGATCATTTTCCTAGCCTGTTGCTTAGACCATATCTCCTCTCTCTTTGCATCCCTTCACTGTCTCCCTCTTCTCCACTGTATCAAACATAAGCTATTTATCTTCCCTTTCAAGACCCTTCATGACCCTATCCGCTCCCTCCCTATCATTTCTCATTCAGCATCAAAAGTTAACTCCCACCTTTAACTGGCCAATAATATCAGCCTTCATTGCCCACTTGTTAAATTTTTAAACAAACACCTTCATGCTTTCTCCCATGCTTCCCCTCAAGTTTGGGAGAGGCTCACCATAAACATCTGCAAAACTAACTCATTATCCTCTCAAACCACCTTAAAACTCTCCTTTGCTGTGAAGCCTACTAAAAACTTGACCATGGTTAGGCCGCTGCTGTGCTGAAACCACTTGTCTTGCTGACCAATATTGTCTTATTGTTTCCTTGTACTTCCCAATCTGTTTGTATCCATCCATTGTCTCTTGTCTTATACTTGGATTGTAAGTATAAGTATCTTTGGGGCAGGAACTGTCCTTTGTGCTGTGTTTATACACCACCTGGCAGAATGGGGTCCTGATCCATGACTGGGGCTCTTAGGCACCACAGAAATACAAATAAATAATAAAATAAAGAAGGATTAGATGATAACATGGAAACAATTACATATAGGTGTTTTTTTAAATCCATGGATACAATGAACTCTCCATGTTTTATTTTGCTGCAATAACTGGTTGAGTCGTCTCTACCTTGAAATTTTTGCAGGCCACAAAGGGATAGAGTTAAGTCAAATTTCAGACTAGATGGAAACCTGTCGTTTTGGTATTACAAACAGTAGAGACCAATCCTCTGCAGAGTACTCCTGCTCTGGAACTCTTCAGGCATCTTTGACGTTCAGATGACACCATAGGACCTGCCCCACATTCTTCTGACTGCTCTGACTCATGAAGGAGGACAGATACCAAAAAACCCACACCAATGGGAAATCAGAGACTGGAAATTCCCAAAGTATCCTGATGCTATTGCTAGTGCAAGAAATGGAGCCCAATCTCTCCAAGGGTAAAGGCTTGCTTCCCAGCACCAAAATCTTTGCTTATCTGGCTTGGTGGTTACTGCCAGTTTGGACTTATTCCTCAGGGCCACTGTGTGGTAGGACTTCTGGAAAATCTTCTTGTAGCAAGACTTAAAGGGATATTTGTGAGGACCTGTGCAATGCCAACATAGGAAGAACAAAGATTTTTGGACTCTTCCAGGGCATTATCCTCAACTGGGAGGTCTTGAAAACTTAATGAGGTTCAAAAAGGTGGGATTTAACTGAGAAGAAAGTATGGACCCTTGGCTACCTGCCTAATTAGGCTCTTCCCAGGGTCTCTGCCTCACCCATGGAGCATCCTACATGGGATCTGCTGATGTCTGCCCATGAAGGGAGTGTGTCTTATGAGTTCTTCCTTCTGTCTCAGAAGAGAGAGTGACTCTTCCATAATGGAAGGAGTTTGACACAGAATGGGCTAGGCCAATTCCCCTGTAAACCATGTTAATCTCACTACAACACCACCTTTTCAGAAGCCTGCAGTAGAAGCTCCTGACTCTTGATGAGGCAGCAGATAACTGGACTGAGTAATGGTCTCTGCTGATGAGCAGATGACACTACCTGCAACAATGTAACAAGAGTCAGTCCTTTCTGCAAGTTGGGGGGCTCCGCTACATAAATGCCTGTTTCAAATGGTACATAAAAGTGTGGAGAGGGTTGTGGTATTATTGGGGAGGGATTTTTTGTTTTTTTTGCTAACACTACCAACTTTTAGTGAAAATATACCCCTGGTTAGAGCTCTGCTATCAGTAGGCATACAAAAATGGAGATCTATGCCAGACTCTTAAATGCATGAAGTTAAATCTAAGTGATACCTATTACAGATTCAACTGAGGGAAGAATTTAGCACAAAGGCATAACAATTAATATCTGTCTGTTATCCATCAAGGCACTTCTTGGAGCTACTTTAAAAAAAATGAAGCACTGGGATTCAAAGTCAGCCCTATTAACACCTAAACTATTGTTGTTCTTTAAATCTGATGTTGAATGTATGTAATTCATAGAAGAGCAATAGCCAATAAGTAAAAGATTTCTAATCAAAGGTTATTTCCATGCTGATTTAACTCATTTATAAAACAAACTAATGCTTAAAGGGCACCCAATTATTTAACACCTCTAATCAACAAACTGTCTAGAGCTTACTGAGATGTATTGGTCTTATTAACCACACTGCAATTGAGTACAAGAAAATTGTTGATTTTTGCATCTGAAACACTTTGCTCCATGTGGATAAATATTTTTAAAAAGCACATTAATCTGCATATTTAGGGAGTCAATACTATGCATGATGAAATATGTGGAAAATACTTTAACTGAGTAATATTTATATTCTCACTGGAAATTGAGTAAGATTTTTCTCATAATATGTAAACAGATCACTTCATTATACAGCCAAATGATGCACATCAAGAATAAGATGAGGGTATTAATGGATGAGTTCTGGTGCCAGGCTGCTCCTGGTAAGGTCTGGAACTTGATTCCTTTCTTTGCTGGCCATAGCCCAGATTTAGTGACCTTTCAGATATGCTGTAAGAATCTATGTTTTCTCTGATTTTTCTTGTGGAAGGGGATTTGATGGGGTTATATTTGGCTGAATGTCAGGGAAGAACCTGTTTTCTTTCAGTTAGAGATTTTTCTTGAGAGATTTTTTATATGTGGCATTATATCCCACAGGGTTAGCTAGGGTTAATGAGAAGCTGCCTTGTTTCAGGGCTGGGGAGACTCTCTCTCAGGGAGATTCATTTAATTGCTGTTTTGAGTAGATTTAATTAGTGTGGTTTTAAACATCTTTGTAAATCCCTAGAGATAATTGATGGGTATAATAAATAATCATTTTCAGTATTGTGCACAGGAAACCCAACACCAAATCCCTGTTGTTAATGTGAGTTGTATGTATTGATGCTTCTGCACTTTGCTGAAAATGTACCTCAAATTCTAAATCTACACATTTGTCATTGAAAAAATGTCTGGCTTTGAACAAATATAACTTATACTGTGACATATTTAGCTGCACACATTTATAGATCCAAATTTACTTCTTATTTTTTATTATAACATGTTAATTGGAGATATACCAATCTCCTAGAACTGGAAGGGACCTTGAAAGGTCATTGAGTCCAGCCCCCTGCCTTCACTAGCAGGACCAATTTTTACCCCAGATCCCTAAGTGGCCCCCTCAAGGATTAAACTCACAACCCTGGGTTTAGCAGGCCAATGCACAAACCACTGAGGTATCCCTCCCCCGCAATGTTTAAAACTGCTGCACTCCATACTATCCCCATATCCAATATTTAGGCAGGGAATCCTGTTTTCAAATCTGACTTTTTATGCTGGCACTCAGACACCAAAAATGGGTTATGGGCACTGCTGCAATTGTCAGTTTGAGTGCTAAACCACAGAATTGGTTGTTAATAATAATAACTTAAGTGACCACATTTGAAAATTAGGTCCTATATCTAAAAATACAGTAATCCTTTATTGAACACACTCATTAAATCTGTGATCTGGGGTTTGCATTGGCTTCCAATTAATTTCTAGATTAAATTCACAGGGTGAAATACTTATTCCACTGAAGAAAGTCTGCTGGGAAAAGATGGGGTCCACTGATCAAAAAGGGGAAGAGCATCTTCGCGCACCAACCCGCTGACCCAGTCAGAAGGACTTTAAACCAGATTCAAAGGGGGCAAGTGACAAAAGCTCACAGTAAGCATAATAAAGTCAATTGTAACAGAGTTAGATGCTGGAGGGGTCGGGGTGGAGAGAACATGGTAAACTACAAAAGAGTAGGAGCAATGAGAAGGAAATAGTAGGGAAAATCTGCACAACATCTTAGATATCTATACACAAATGCAAAGAATATGGGGAACAAAGAGGAAGAACGGAAAATATTTGTACATAAGTGAAGTTATGACTTGATGGCATCACAGAAACTTGTGGTAAACCTCATTACTGGAATACTGGTATAGAGGGGCATAGCTTGGTCAGGAAGGATAGGCACAGTAAAAAAGGAGGAGGTGTTGCATTATACATCAAGAATATATACACTTGTTCTCATCTCCTTGTGGACCTCAGAACAAGACCAAACAAGAGCCTCTAGGTAAAGATAAAAGGGTTACAAATAAGAGAGATGTCATGGTGAGGTGTATTATACACCACCAAACCAGGAAGGGGAAGTAGAGCAGGCATTTCTATAACAAACAACAAAAATCCAAAACACAAGACCTAGTAGTAATGGGGGAACATCAGCTACTCAGACATCTATTGGAAAAGTAATATGGCCACACACAAAACTTCCAAGAAGTTATTGGAATGTAAGGGTAATGATTTTTTCCCCCAGAAAGTGGAGTAACCCATCCAGGGGACAACCATTTTAGACTTCATTTTGACCAACAGGGAGGAATTGGGAGCATATCTGAAGGTGGAAGACAATTTAGGTGAAAGTGATCATGAAAACAGAGGAAGAATAGCAAGAGGCCAATATGACCCATCAGGAGCTCTTTAATGACCTGAACACCAACAAAGGAATCCTATGAAAGTGGAAACATGGACAAATTGCTAAGGAGGAGCACAAAAGAATAGTACAAGCATGTATCAACAAAATTAGAAAGATAAAGCACAAAATGAGTTATATCTAGCAATAAGAAGAGGTTCTTTAATACATAAGGAGCAAGGGAAAGAGGAATGAAAGAGTAGATCCTCTATTTCATGGAGAAGGAAAGCTAATAACTGACAACATCAAGAAAGCTGAGGTATTTAATGCCTATTTTGCTTCAGTCTTCACTAAAAAGGTTGATGGTGACCTGATACCCAACACAGTTAGGGAAAGAACAGGTTAAATAATATTTAGATAAGTTAAATGTATACAAGTCAGTAGGGCCTAATGAAATTTGTCCTAGGGTACTTAAGGAACTAGCTGAAGCAATCTTGGAACAGTTAGTGATTATCTTCAAGAACTAATGGAGGATGGGTGAGGTCCCAGAGGGCTGGAGAAAGGCATATATGGGACTTATCTTCAAAAATATGAAGAAAGAAGACCCAGGGAATTATAGACCAGTCAGCTTAACTTTGAAAGCTGGAAAAAGATACTGGAACAAATTATTAAATGATCAGTTTGTAAGCATCAGGGGGATAACAGGGTTATAAGGAATAGGCAGCATGGATTTGTCAAGAACAAATTATGCCAAACTAACCTAATTTCCTTCTTTGACAAGATTATTGGCCTAGTGGATGGGGATGGGGGTGGGGGAAAAGGGAAGAAAGGGAAGAGCAGTTGATGTGTTCTCTTGATTTTAATAAGGTTTTTGACATAATCCCGCATGACATTCTCATAAACAAACTAAGAAAATGTGGTCTAGGTGAAATGATAATAAGGTGGTGCACAACTGACTGAAAGACTGAACTCAAAGAACAGTTATCAATGGTTCACAATCAAACTGAGAGGGCGTATCTAGTGGGTCCTGCAAGGGTCAGGCCTGGGTCTGGTACTATTCAATATTTTCATTAATGACTTGGATAATGGAGTAGAGAGTATGCTTATAAAATTAGCAGATGACACCAACCTGGGAGAGTTCTAGAATTAGAGAATGGCATTACAATTCAAAAGATCTTGACAAATTGGAGAATTGGCCTGAAATTCAACAAGATGAAATTCAAAAACAAGACAAGTGCAAAATACTTAACTTAGGAAAGAAAAAAATCAAATGCACAACTACAAAATAGGGAATAACTGGCTAGGTGGTTGTACTGCTGAAAAGGATCTTGGGTTATAATCAGGGCTTTGGAGTGGAGTCCGGAGCAGCAGAGCTGCAGGTTTTTGCCTGGAGCTGGAGCAGAGCCAGAGCACAGCTACAAAACTCTGATTATAATGGACCACAAATTGAACGAGTCAACAATATGATGCAGCTGAGAAAAAGGCTAATATAATTCTGGGGTATATTAACAGGAATTTTGTCTGTAAAACATGGGAGGTAATTGTCCCACTCTACTTGGCACTGATGATGTCTCAGCTGGAGTACTCTGTCCTAGTCTGGGCACCACACTTTAGGAAGGATGTGAACAAACTGGAGAGCATCCAGAGAAAGGCAACAAAAAATGATAAAAAGCTTAGAAAACCTGATATGAGGAAAGGTTAACCCCCCTCCCCCCACATCATGTTTAGTCTTGAGAAAGGAGATGGGGGAAGAGGGACAGACCTGATAACAGTCTTCACATATATCTAAGGCTTTTAAGAGGATGGTAATCAGTTGTTTTCCATGTCCACTGAAGGTAGGACAAGTAGTAATTGCCTTAATATGCAGCAAGGAAGATTTACATTAAACATTAGGAAAAAACTTTCCAAATATAAGGATAATTTAGCCCTGGATTAGGCTTCCAAAGGAGGTTATGGAATCCCCATAATTGGAGGTTTTTAAAAACAGGTTGAATTAGCACATATCAGGGATGGTCTAGGTTCATTTGATCCTGCCACAGGGCACGGGGCTGGACTTGATAACTGAGTTCCCTTTCAGCCCAACATTCCTATGATTCTATTAAATAAATGGCAAAACTCCCATAGACTTCAACAGAGCCAGGATTTCATCCAAAGTGTTGGTTTTGAACTATAATTGGTTTGTGTCTGGATATCTTACACCAGGGATCGGCAACCTTTGGGCCTGTGATCGGCCGAACCTGCGGACACGGCTGGTAAACAAACCTGGCGGGCCATGTGCCAAAGGTTGCTAATCCCTGCCTTAGACACTGCCTCATTCCTTGTGTGATTCTGTGCCAGATAATTTCAGTTTAAAGCGAACTGTAGCAACATTTAAAACAGGAGAGATGGAAATGTCACTGAAGAGTCTGTGGATGAAATCCTGGCCCTATCGAAGTCAGTGGGAGTTTTGCCATTGAATTCAATGGGGCCAGGATTTCGGTCAAGCTATCCATTTGCTTGGATCAGTATTCTCTTGGATAACACCTAATGTTTTTTTTTTTTTTTAAAAAGTCCTTTACTAAGAAGGTAAGATAGAACTCCAAACTAAAGTATAGCATTTTTTCTCAACTCTATTGTCATTAGATATCTAGTCATAAAACTAGACTGCAAGCTCTCCAGATCAGAGATCTTGTCTTTTTAGGAGTAATTTAAAGTGCCAGCAAAATTAGAGTTACTGTGCAAAGTAATAAATAGTAAACCATTAACAACAGTTTTGGACTGTCTAATACCTCACTATTCATATGTGTACTTCTGACACATAATTGTTGGGATACTTTGTTCATTCACTAGGTTTTTCATATACAATTGTTATAATTATTTATTTGAACTGATTTTAAAATATTTTATACATATGTGATATTTAGAAAAGCATCCACATTAAAGATAAGTTAATAGGATTGCCAATCCCAAGGGTTTAAAAATGTATGGGTCAGGCCCCTCCAAAATCATGACATCTAAAAAAATACTACGTCACTTTTCCCCAGTACTGATGCAAGATGTTTTGAGGGGTACGAGTGCTCTTCCTTTTAAGGCTGTTCCTTCTGAAAGCAGCACCAGAAGCCTCAGGGTATGGTATAATTTCCAGCTCCAGTACACATACCTGTGCTAGCTCTCATCAAGCTAGCACGCTACATATACAAGTGTAGCCACTATGGAACAAGCCACAGGAGGGGCTAGTCACCTTAGTATATACCTAGAGTCTCGCAGGGTATCGTACCTAGGTTGGCTAGCCCATTCTACTTTTTATGCCACTGTGCCTACATTGTCGTTTCTTAGCATGCTAGCTCAATCAGAACTAATGAGGGGGTGTCTATTGAAGATGGAAATTACACCTTCCATCTCTAGTGCAAACATACCCTAAATCTTGCCTTCAGAAAAGGCATAAAGTGGGAGGGGTCATATAGATTTGCAGACCCAGCTAAAAGTAGATATTTCTGAAGTTGGTCAGTCACTGGCCAGGGGGCATTATTAAGCTATTTAAAGTCCACATTGTAAAATATTGTTCTGTACTAATTTAAATTTGATCACTGGTATTGACAGACCTGACACTTCTTTAAGACCAATATCAACTTTACCTTCAGCGAACAGCTGCTGCCTCTGGTGCTGCTTACACTGCCCCACCCTTTGCTGATGACACAGAAAGCAAATCCCCACAGGAGAAAGATTTAGCTTATTTAATATATTTTCTTGAGGGATAAAGTACAATATGTTGTTTTTAAACAGACAGATTGGTCACTATACGGATATTTCACTTTTCTAAAAACTGAGAATCAGCAAAAAATACTCCAGGTATGTTTAAGGCACATATGATAGGTCAGACACTTAAGGAATGGAATTTGTATGATGTTAGTGAATTCTAAATCGTCTGCAAAGATTCTTCTTCAAGTGACATCTCTAGTGTGACAGGTTTCAGAGGGGTAACCGTGTTAGTCTGTATCAGCAAAAATAATGAGGAGTCCTTGTGGCACCTTAGAGACTAACAAATTTATGTGGGCATAATCTTTCACTGACCCCCCCACCAGGAAAGATGGTAAGGCAACTCCCATCTTTTCATGTACTATATATTTATACCTGCCTGCTGAATTTTTCACTCCATGCATCTGATGAAGTGGCATTATTGACCAATCTCCATCGCCCACTTGTTAAATTTTGAAACAAGTGCCTTCCTGCTTTCTCTCATATGCCCCTCATGCTTGGGGGATGCTCCCTGTAAACATCCACAAAACTAACCAATTATCCTCCTTCAAAACCCTCCTTAAAACTCTCATTTGCCAGGAACCCTACAAAAAACTTATCAGTTAGACCACTGGTGCACTGAATCCACTGCCTATCACTCTGACCAATACTTTCTCATTGTTTCCTGGTACTCCCACCTCTGTCTGTATTCATCTCTTGTCTCTTGTTTTATACTTACATTGTAAGCTCGTTAGGGCAGGGACCATGTTTGTTCTGTGTTTGTACAACAGCTAGAACAATGAGGTCCTTGACTATGACTAGGGCTTGTAGGGGATATGTTAATACAAATATATAATAATACAATCAAATATGGCTTGTTTCAGTGTTCATGGATTTAGTGAGCGCATACAGACACCTCCTCTCCTCAGTTCTACTCTCTAATACAGCTCTCTGTTTCATACCTCTGATTACAGATATTCCACCCAACCCTCAGAGAATCAGGTGCTTCATGCATAGGGGGTTCATTGGTATTCGTATGGAGAGCACCCGCTAATCTGTTTGTGTTAGCTGAATTCAGAGCAAGTTAGTTGATTTAGGACAGGTATTAAATTCCACAACTATATCATTTACAGTGTCCTTTCTCCTCACAAGAGACATCACACAGATATGTTGAGATGTGACATCATATTTTGTTGATCTTATGATCATACCTACAGCCAAATGTAATCCTTAGAGTCATAGCATAATTCACAAATAAGCATTTTAAATGAAGTATTTTCAGGGCTGCACTATGAAACTGGGGAACCCTGAGATTCTCTTGCATTCCAAATATAGCCAAGTTCTAAGAGCATATATATATGGCTACCAATTAAGTTCGGATATCCTCTCTTGGTGTAAATCAGTGTACCTCCAGTTAAGTCAGGAGAGCTACGCAGATTTACACTGGTTGAAGAATGACCCATAAGGTTTTACTCTAGAACTGCAGCTATCCTACATTGTGGCTAACAGATCTCCAAGAGGAGTCAACAGCAGGGCCAAAATGGCTGACTTGTCACTAGCTGCATTCTTCCCCCTTGACATCATTGAACTAACTTTAGGTTGAATCAAGAAAGCACAAAAACTTCTGGAAAGGTAAAGCCAATAAGGAGATTATGACAATATATGTATCCATCAAATACATCTGCTTCAATAAAGGTCTCAGTACAGATATTTCCACTTGAATATATTTTATGTATTTTGAATATTTTTTGGCAGTGTTTGATAAATAGAATCCTGCTCTAACCTTATATGCAGTTTAAAAAGGACACTGTTGCTTTAGGTGGAGGTAGCAGCATTTTGTGGCATCTAGTATGGGTGTCAATGAAGTGAAAGGCATATCACACACCTGTTATATTGGCTGTACCAGCCTACATGGCATGCTACAAATGAAAAGCAGGTGTGACATGCCTTTCAGTTCAATAACACACATGCCACAAAATGCTGTGACCTTCACTGCTCTTTTTTCAAAAGCTTATGTTGACAGTAAACAGGTCTTGACACAGGGCTGAATACAGAAGTTCCCTGATCTTTGGCTTTTTGTGACATATGCATGTGGAAAACATTTGCTATATATCAATCAAGAAACAATATTTTGGCTTCTCTGTGTGAATCTGTTCTTCCAGCACAAATAGCATTAGGCTATTAAAATTATAAACTGCATGTATTCAGATGAGGTAATTCAGGAATCTCTTCTTGAATTTGGTAAGTAGAACAAATTACTTTTAACTACTTAAACACAGTAAAAATACAGTGTGAATTTAGAAACCTTCTCAAGCTAGATCTGCATGAGAGTCCCATTATAGGAGGAGATAAATTTGTAATAATTTCTGTTTCCTTCCTGGGACACAAAGATTTTCAGATAACAGTGGGACCTTGCAAATGCTTGTCTTCTCAATAATCAAATTTAGCCCTAAGTGATAACCTATCAAGTGATTTAGTAGGGAATCCAGGCATGTATTTACTTTTACACACTTTTATATTAAAGTTACTTTATTTAATGAAATCAAGTTGCAACCTTCCCACTAATGAGTCAGTTGTCATCATGGCAACTTGATATATCTGTCTACTCTAGAAGACAGGACAAGAAGTTCCTCAGGACAGAATGATCAACCAGAAAGAACTATTATAAAGCAGCTAGGGAGGTACAACCCCGGCAACACATATTCACAAGAGGCTTGTTCCAACCTCCAATGAAATTGAGCCCTGCAACCCAATAAGGACAGACTACATGGGCTAGATCTGGATTGGGTGAGAAAACCAGACTCTCACAGGCCCAGCTCAGGTTGTCTCTCCTTCTCCTGCCTGTGGGATTGGTGCTTGATGGTTGTGTGCCCTATTCCTGTTGGCCACTGCTACTTTGCTGTGCTTTGTGTGCTGCAGAGTGTGCGCGCCAAGGAGTTGTAGCACCTCTCACTCCTCAGCACACCCACAGTGCAGCAGTCAGCAGTGAATGGCAGGAGTAGGGTATGCAGCCATTGCTGCACCAACCGCATAGGCAGGAAGAGAAGAACCAATCCCATGGGCAGGAGGTGGCGGTGCTGACTCATTTTTGTGGGGGGAAGGGCTGGGGTTGGGTCTGGTTGGAAAATGATTCAACCCTCGGCCTGGGGTTGGGTCAGCTTGGGTCCATTTTGGGCCTAACTTTTAGGCCCAACCAGACCACTAAAGTGAAGTAAATGGGAGTTAGATCAATATTTGTTACTTGCATATTTCATTCAACTGTCCAGGGACAAAACAGTTCCAAGTTCACTGTTAGAGTTTTGAATTAAAATCTCTAGATGGCCTTTTGGCACACCTCAAGCACAGAATCTGTTCTGTTAAGCATTTATCAATTCTTTCACTGTGCTCAGTTTTCTAATAATATATTTTATTTCAGTGAATGGAAATGGGTAGACCCTAGAAGGAAAGAGTTTCAGAGGGAACTATGATTAACGGGATTAAAGCATATTAACTACTCTACAATATGCAATTTTTCTTTTGCTAGGTTATAAATAGAAAAGGAATAGATGGAGTTTTCTTTTAAATTTAAACTATTGAAATTGACAATTACAAGTGGGAAAACCCAAGTATAATCTATCTAAATACAAGTTTTGACTAGTTATTATGCAATGAAATTTCTTACAGTAAAAACTATACATAGCAACTGAGTAATTAGGTACAGGATCATTTACAAATTAAAACTGATCAACTGTACTTAGAGTGTCAAAAGTGTGTCTTTTTTTCTCTTCAGCATAATATATTTTGAAGTTGATTGTTTAATTAGAGTGCTGTCAAAATTACATGAATTATATTTACTGCGTGTTTCTCTGAGGTGGCAGAATAAAGTGTTTGGTGTGTCCTCTTAGATGCTGGAAATTCATAGTTGTATGGTTATATTTATATTTTCTTAAAATATAAGTTGCATGCATCATAAAATTGAGACATTCCATAATAAGCTTGCCTTGAACAATGGGGAATAAAATGAAATAACATTTAGGTTGATAATTATAGCATAATTTATTTCATATTTGTGTTTAGGGGATGTGTATATACAATAACTACATTTTATAATCCCTAAAACAGTCTTGACTATGCATTCCAGTTAAAGGAAGTGTGAAAGATGTCAGTTTTGCATAGGTCACAACCAAATTATGACACTGAAGTAATGGAGTACCATTTTAAACACTGCCGATTTGACTGGCAGGTTAAAAATTATTTTTAGCGAAGAGTATTCATAATTCATTATAGAACTTGTTTGGAATTCATTTTTAAAATATGTTGGGAGATACACCACATGCTGGTAAAAATCTTGGGGAAAAAAAAGTGTTCCATACACAAAAGTCTACATTTTTTAGTAAAATGAGTAAGATTCTTTGTTAAATTACTGTACCAAAGTCAGAATACAATCAACTACATAAAGTAGGAAATCAGATACTGTGGTGATGGTGGCACCCTAATGCAGACAGTTGGACTGACAAGAAGTTATAGACAGTATTCATATTTTGAATTTCTGCTATAACAGTGCAAAGGCACTTAAAGATAGAATTTTTTTGTAGTGCCCTCCTACTCCCCCCAAAAAGGTTCTTGAAAACTCAAGAGTAACCCTAATGCCAAAACAAATATTTTTGTTTACTCAATATGCATTAAATTCACTATGTATTGAACTATAATTAAATATTTCCTCTTGGATAAAAGGTATAGACATTGAACTGCTGCACAGTTTATTCAACCAATAGGCTTCATGTGAAGTGTATATCAAAACATTAAAATTCTTTACTGACCTAATCTGAATATAGCATTACAAGCTCCCTGCTTTTCAGTCATGATGCTCACCATTATTATGGATTTGTTTTAATAATTTCAGCTGTCATTGTTCTCAGTATTTAAAGTTCACTTTTCAAAACACAATAAACTGACTAGTCAATACAGACTAATGGTAAGCAGAAGGTCTTGTTTTTCCAGTCCACTAGATGTTGAGCTTTACCAGCGTTAATTTGAAATCTCATCTTTCTCACCTGCATAAACTTTACAGACACCTGAACTACATTTCCTTACAGAAAAGTCATTGTTAACCTTTCCTACTGTAACTATAGTGAAGAGAAAAAAGGGTCACATACACTACGATTATTAAGATGTTAAATACCAGCCACAGAAATGCTCTGAATTTGTACTGTCTACCTTATTGATATTGAGCTCTATTTATGTCAGCCCAACTGAACTGCTCTGAAAACAATGAGACAAGACTACCTTCTCCTATCGCAATTGCTTAGATCAATAACATCAGTATACTAGAACCATCATAGTTCCTTCTCATTTTTGATCCTGTTGAAGCAATGAAATGTGAAAAACAAGACACGTGTGGAATGAAAACTAATCTTTTAAGTAAAAGAACACAACAAAATGTTGGCTAAAACATGGTGTTATTATCTCTGCAAACCTCAACAATTACATCATATAGAGTTCAGTATCATATAGTACAGCAAGTCAGATTAGATTACAGAGGATCACTGTCCAGTTCTTTGTCTTTTTAATTTAATGTATCAGAGAAATATGAACTGTGTCTTCTAGAATGTTGCAAACTGAATTTGAAACAAGGAGGCATTTCATAGTTTTTACTAGATGAAATCAGGTCATGAGATCTTCAAACTGCCCTTGGAACCAACACACTAACGAGGCTAACTACATCATGTTGTGTCTGGCTGTGTACTTTCCTACATCTATCTGTTTTATATGAAAATGAGACAGCAGTAGATATGTATATTTACGCATCTACTACGACCTTTACCCAAAGTACACAAGTTACTAAAAAGAAAGATACTGTCTATATTTGCTGGGAAAAAAAACCAAAAAAAAAAAACCAACCAACCTTCTATTTTCTACATAGACCATACAAATAAATGGCAAAAAATTATGAGAAGGAAACAAAAGAAATTACATTTAAACAAATGGAAATTACTTTCCTCTCTCTTTAAACATTCTGTAGGCCACAAATACATTTAGACACAATTAGGTAGCAGAGATAAGAAGTCACCTATGAGCAGATGAAGAGTTAAATAAAAAAAAATTATGCCAAATATAACAGCAAAAAAAGTCACAAGATAAAATAGAGTGACTGTTTCCATCTTATACAAAATAACACTATATTCCAAATACTGTGGCCCTGGTTTCAACAGGACTACTGACATGGGTAAGACAAGCAGAGTCAGGGCCCAAATCAACTGCCATTGAAGTCAACGAGAACCCTTAGATACTAGGAGGACTATATTAAATATTGAAGAGCACTGGGCTGAGAACCAATCCCCTGAAAGACCACAGAAGAAACACCACCCTTTAATTGATAGTTCTCTATTAACTTCTATGTTTTGAGATCTATTAGCTAGCCAGATTTTCATACATTTCTTATGTATATAAAAAAATCTAGCACTATATAAAATCAATAATCGGAATGTGATGTGATATTAAATCAAATGCTTCATAGGCCTGATTCATAGGCTATTCAAATAAACTGAAAAACTCCCATTGACTTCAATGGTCTTTGGATCAAGCCCTGTACAAGAGGAAAAAACTGTAGTCTAATTGTCAGAGCAGGAAGTGAGTGTAAGCCCTGGTCTACACTACAAGTTTAGGTCGAATTTAGCAGCGTTAGATTGATTTAACCCTGCACCCGTCCACACGACGAAGCCATTTTTGTCGACTTAAAGGGCTCTTAAAATCAATTTCTGTACTCCTCCCATGAGAGGATTAGCGCTGAAATTGACCTTGCTGGGTTGAATTTGGGGTTGTGTGGATGCAATTCGATGGTATAGACCTCCAGGAGCTATCCCAGAGTGCTCCATTGTGACCGCTCTGGACAGCGCTCTCAACTCAGATGCACTGGCCAGGCAGACAGGAAAAGCCTCACAAACTTTTGAATTTCATTTCCTGTTTGGCCAGCCTGGCGAGCTCAGAGGTGACCGTGCAGATCTCATCAGCAGAGGTGACCATGGAGTCCTAGAATCGCAAAAGAGCTCCATCATAGACCGAACAGCAGGTACTGGATCGATCGCTGTATTGGGAGATGAATCTGTGCTATCAGAACTCCACTCCACACCAGAGGACTGCCCAAGCAACAGAAAGCTGGCATTCAATAAGTTTGAAGTGCAGTGTGGCCTTGTCCTTCCCTTCTCCCCTCCTCCACCACCTCATCCAGTGCTTCTTTCCTCCCCCACCCATCTCGAGCTACCTTGGCAGTTATCCCCCCATTTGTGTGACGAATTAATAAAGAATGCATGAATTTGAAACAATTACTTTATTGCCTCTGCAAGTGATGATCAAAGTGGGGAAGGGGAGCGCGGTTCGCTTACTGGGAAGTAGAGTGAACCAAGAGGGTGGGTTTTCATCAAGGAGAAACAAACAGAACTTTCACACTGTAGCCTGGCCAGTCATGAAACTGGTTTTCAAAGCTTCCCTGATGTGCAGTGCGCCTGCTGTGTGCTCTTCTAACCGCCCTGGTACCTGGCTGCACATAATCAGCGGCAGGTGATTTGCCTCAACCTCCCACCCCGCCATAAACATTTCCCCCTTACTCTCACAGATATTGTGGAGCACACAGCAAGCGTAATAACGATGGGAATATTGGTTTTGCTGAGGTCTAACCAAGTCAGTAAACTGTGCCAGAGTGCGTTTAAATGTCCAAATGCACATTCTACCACCATTCTGCACTTGCTCAACATATAGTTGAGCTGCTCCTTACTACTGTCCAGGCTTCATGAGCCATGGGAGCAAGGGGTAGGCTGGGGTAGGTGTGACTGCATGGTGCTGCCGGCTGGGAGAGCAGCCTGAGGCAGAAGCCTCCAGCTCACATGATATTCCAGGCAGGACTGAATCTCCATGAGATGAAACTTAAAGAAGAGAATGACCTGGAGTCACTCCCATTTATGTCCAGGCGTCCCTGACCGACCTCACCAAGGTCAGCCAGGAACACCCAGGAGACGACAACGACAGCTAGCAGTCATAGTGCACCGTCTGCTGCCGCGAAGGCAAGGAGCTGCTGCTGTGTAGCAATGCAGTATCACGTCTGCCAGCAGCACCCAGGAGACGTACAGTGAGGGTGAGCTGAGCGAGCTCTATGCTTGCTGTGGTATGTTGTCTGCACGGGTAACCCAGGAAAAGAGGCGAGAAACGATTGTCTGCCGTTGTTTTCACGGAGGGAGGGAAGGACGGGGGGGCTGATGACATGTACCCAAAGCCACCCATGACAATGTTTTTGCCCCTTCAGGCATTGGGAGCTCAACCCAGAATTCCAATGGGCGGCGGAGACTGCAGGAACTGTGGGATAGCTACCCACAGTGCAACGCTCCGAAAGTCGACGCTAGCCTGGGTACTGTGGACGCACTTCACCAACTTAATGTGCATAGTGGGGTCACACACAATCAACTGTATAAAATAGATTTCTAAAAAAAATCGACTTCTATAAAATGGATCTAATTTCATAGTGTAGACATACCCAAAGGAATTCCAGGTTCTATGCCTAGCTCTGCCACTAATTAGCTGTGCTTTTGGGAAAGTCACTCAGAGGCAAATTTTGGGAATGCCTTGAAATTTTGTTTGTCCTTCTTTGAACAACTATAGTAGGGTCTGATTTTCAGAAGTGTAAATCACCTGTAGCTTCAATTGACTTCAGCTGCAGTTAGGTCATGTATCTGTAAAGCAAGTATAGTACAATAACTCACAGGGAAAGCATGAATATCAATTAACTTTTATAAGGGGGTGTGATCTGACTATGCTAGGGGGTGGGCGAAGCCTCACTGAAGCTGGTGGATATAACTCCTGCTCATCATTTAGAATAAATATAAGAAACAATCAATCAAGCTCCTTTATGGAATACGACAGCTGAAACCATAGCCACCACTGCTGAAAACACAGGCACATGGGCAAGGCATGAGTTTTCCTGTAGACTGATATAGGAAACACAGGAGGTAGGACACTGATTGGTGGAGCTGTCTGTGTCTCTCTCTGCATGTGAGAGAAGCAGCAGAAATAAACAGGACACAAAGTAGGAATAAAGAAGCCCCAGCCTGTCAGGTGCCTTGGTCTCAAGGTAGGGTTACCAAGTGAGGGCCTTACCTGTGCCTCTGTGCTGCAGGGTCAGAGGAGGGAACTTCAGCTAATGCCCCATCAGAGACTAACCCACTGACTATGTGAGGTCAGGTGATTAGCAGAAGACCACAGCTGGGACACTACCAGATATAGAGCTTCCTGTTCTTGTCATACCCTTTGTCTGAGCTACTATTTGCTAGGCCTGTTGCTGCCCAGACACTGGAGACCAAGTCCCTACCTCCTTACCTACTTCCTACTCCGTACTTTCTGCTGCATTCCCTTGCTCCCTTTTCCTGCTACCATGCCTCAACCCTGCTCCTGTTACCACCTGTGGTTCCTGCTTACTCACCCTGACCCCTGTTGTCACACCAAGGGTCAAAGATATAATTCACTTCTGACTCCAATCCTGGCTTTGACCCTTGGCGTGGCTTCCAACTCTGACCCTAACACCACACTTGACTCTGTCCACTATGTCAGACTGCTCCATTATTGACCCTGACACAGCCACAGCCAGAGAAGCCCTGGTAGTGAGACCCCGAAGAAAAAAATCTAAACAAGAGAGAGCGCTTTGGGAGCCTGAAACTGGGAACAAAGAAATTATCTCCTGGCTTTTTTTATTATTTTTTTTATTCCTACTGTGTTCAGGGAACCAGGACTTCATATACCCTTTGTAAATAAACAGGAATGCATCAAAGAAATGCGTCACTCCATCATCAATTTCTCCTCTTAACAAAAGCAAGCTATCTGAAAACTGATGAACTGCTTTGGTTCAAAATGGATAACAATATCTTTGGCTGAAAGGTAACAGAAGGAAAATCCTGGGACAATGTTAATCAGCAGTCCAATTTACAGTAGCAACTTACTGTTGCATATACCTGCCCTACATTGGGCTGACATCCTATGAATGGTTATCACCAATTTAGATAGCAGGAGGAAAAAGTGGAAATTAAGGGGCTCTGTGCCCCCTTTATAATCTAGTTCTTTGTAGGTCCTATGACTTTTTTCCCCCTTGTCTCTGGGATTGCAGAGGCTATAGTACCCCACTAATGCAATAACCCCTATGCAGCTCCTGCTGAGAGAAGAGTGAATATAAAGAATTGTGGGAGAAGAGTCAGAGACTGCCTTGAGGGGTGAGGTTGGGTGACTGCTTAGGTACTACTTAGCCCCCACTTAATATTTCTAAAAAAAAATTATATATATATAAAATGCATTCAAAACCATTACACAATGATACAGGTTGAAACAGGTGTCTGTGAGTACACACTCAATGTAGATTATATACTACTCACCAGACAGTGTACTACAACTTGCTTTATACTAAAAACTCCCCAAGTAGACAAGCCCTTATATAAACAACTGGGCAAACAGTCAGCCTAAGAACCAATGATAAAATCTCCAGGCTAGCAAGTGTCAACAAAACCAGAGTCATATATTGTGGAAATGAACCGAGTAAGTCTTTGATTTGGCTGAATACCAAAGACATCCCAGATGTTTTGATACATGAAAGGACAGTGGAAGCTGTTTCTTACAAGACACATGGCAGAACATGCCTGACTCCACATCAAACAGCCAAGGAGAAGGAGGCAGCCTCCCTTATAACCTTCTACCCAATGGTCTAGGACTCACCTGAGAAGAGGGAGGCATATGTTCAAATCTCAGTTCCACATCAGGCAGAGGGGGGCAATGAATTGAGATCTCTCACATTTGGACTGAGTACCCTGACCACAGGCTAAAGCTTATAGAGAAGACACCAGTGACTCCTCTTTTTCACCCCAGCCACTTTGGCTGGAGTTAGATTTACTCTGAGCACACCTAGCAGGTTAGGCCCCACAGGCCAGATAGGCAAGGCAATACCTAGTTTGAGAATCCCTCTGGGCTTTAGGGGTGAGATAAGTGCTAACCTACTGGGTGGGGTCAGAAGTGAAACAGCTGTGAGCACACCTAGGCGCCTTCAGGGCTTTTATGATGAAAATGTAGGTGCCAAGAGATTTTAGGCACCTGCAACATTAGGTGGCAACTGTGCAGGGGAGGATCTAAATGCTGGATTTAGGCTTTTAAAGTGGCAGTTATGTAACAGAGTCCTTTTGTGGATCCAGCCCCAACTGAAAAATATTTACAGATGCTAGCATCACCAAAGTTACTAAATTCAAGTAGCATCTGATGCAGCTATAGCTTCATCAACCTGGAGTGAGTTGTGTTAGAAGCTGTGTCCTGGGAAAACTGCTCGAAGGTGATACATGCAGGACTAAATATACTATAGTTAACTAATTAATTGAATAGAGTTGGTTATGAATTTCAAAATATACTGACTAGTTATTTTATGCTATTGCAGGGGAATAAAAAGTGTTGTAGAAGAACTAAAGCTGTTATAAAAAGGTGTAATAAAATGATAGCTGTCATGCTACTAGCATAGGAATGAATGGTAATAAGATACAATGCTTGTATGCAAGGGACTATGTTAATATGGTGTGAATTCCATGTTTCCAGAAGGCTAAGTAGACTCAGGTTGAATGCTCATGTAGTTGAGAAAAGTGCTTCAAGCAACCTGCCTCCTGAGCACTTATCAAACATTACAAAGTCTGCTCTCCATTCAGTGCAGTGCAACTCTTATTAACGTTAATGGAAATTATGCATGCTTGCTGAAAGGAAGGGCATATAAAAGGAGGAGGCAGCATGAATTGGCCCCCAGAGTAGAACCTGGGATCTGCCTTACTCACGCATGTACTCTTGCTGACTGGTCTGGCTAACAGTGGCACAATGAGATTAGGGCTCCTTGTATAATTATTTAGGGTTTTTTTGTTTTACACTGTAGGTTTAAATATGTTATATAAGAATATCCATTTTAACATCATTTTGATGTTATACTAGTAGCAGAATTTGTTGTCTGGGAAGTTAAATGAATAAAGTAGGTGTGTCATTGGTAGATTTTCTGGATGAGCCTCTCTGGACTAAACCAGGGTGTTTGCCCAAAATAGAACATTAACACTCTCTGTATTGTCTTGGCACATTAGGCAGGGATTCCATTTTGCTACATAACAAGCTACAAACAAAACCTTGTCATTGCAATTTTTCCACACGCTTTTTTTTTTTTGGATCTGTTTTATATATCAATGAAGTCTCGCTTGCCTGCCACTGCCATAGGCATCTGGGCTGCAGCTAAGCTCAGTTGATATTTAAACATAATGAAATGAAATACAAATAAATAGCAGGCACAAATTGTTAGGGGTTTTTGTTAACAGCTGTAGAGAGTTTCCCTAATGTGCTCTGGAAGATGATAGGTGTGGGGGTGTAGGAGTAGCATATGTAGCAATATTTTTCCTATTGTTTTCCATTCCATTTCATTCTAGCTTACATCAGATATCACTGAAAGACATAAATGGGTCTTTCAAAATAATATATTCATTTATTAAAAACTGCACAAACTCCAGCAATTTCTATCAGGATTACCCAAATCCTACTGCAGGAATCAAACACACGGTTAGCAGGTAACATCATCAAATCCCCTTATCCATTTTTTGAGAAGACTAGCAAATCTTTTCATTATCTGAATAATCCAAATGATGGTATAACACTTACTGCTTTGTTCTTATAATATGGAATTTCGTAAGATCAGTTAAACCTCAGGACATGACAGTTTCATCCAACCACACTAGACAAGCACACTAACTGGATGTTTCTAGTACAGTGATGAACAGGAAAAATTATTAAACATATTAGGATGCAAGCAGTCATAATCAGATTTCAGACTTGATGTTTCATTAAGATAAACGTTTCACATTTTACCTCCAATGGCATTATTGTTATAACAAATGACTAGGTTCTTGAGAATACCACAAAACCCAAAAGCAAGGTCTTGAATGGTTAGAAGTCAACAATTTTCTGTGATCACAAACTTACGCTATCCCACTTTAATAATCAAATTAAGTGTCTTTCTCACATAATTTGCAAGTTCTGGATCTACCACTGAAACTCAGAGGAGCATGATGTTTAGCACAGACAACTGTTTAGCTCAGGGAATTGGAATTAGGATACTAGTACCGGAGGGGTAGCCGTGTTAGTCTGGATCTGTAAAAGCAGCAAAGAGTCCTCTGGCACCTTATAGACTAACAGACGTATTGGAGCATGAGCTTTCGTGGGTGAATACATCCGCCATGGATCCGACGAAGTGGGTATTCACCCACGAAAGCTCATGCGCCAATACGTCTGTTAGTCTATAAGGTGCCACAGGACTCTTTGCTGCAATTAGGATACTAAAACTTTCACCTTTAAGCCACCAGTTTAAATTAGATGAATCTGGCTATTGGCCCATGCAAAGTTAATTGGAGCTCTTAAACCATTTCCTAGTGGACAGATACCTATGTCACCACAAGCAAAATTGATAGCCTTTTTGGCAGTATTAAAGGGGCCAAGTACTGAGCTGAGAAAGACAGTGAACTATCTTTCCAAACCTAGAGGATGTGCTTCCAGTTAAGGGTTGAGGCACACTGTTTGGGAAGCTTGCTCTTGCTGCAACCCAGTACATTGCAAGGTTAGGCCATTGATGGAAGTTATGCACATGTGCTGAAGGATGAGCAATATGAGAGTGGGAAACATACTGATTAATAGGTTTAAAAATCATATTTAGGAAGATAGAAACTGCCTTCCTGGTTCAGATGGAGGGTTCATCTAATCCTCTATCTTGACTCTGATAGTGACCAGTACCACATCCTTCTGAGAAAGGTACAAGAAACTTCATTACTGATAACTATGGAATAAGCTGCTCAAAAGGGAAATTTCTTCCTAACATCCATCAGTTAGTAAATGAAGCCTTTACATATGAGGTTTGTATCCCCTCCAAAATATATTCTAACAAATTAAATTGTGGACATGCTCATTATTGATATAAATACCTAGTCCATTTCACCCTAAAGTATTGGCCTCTGATATCTTGCAGGGAGGAGTTTTAGAAGTTAATTACATGTAGTGTTCTGCTACCTTTCAATTTACTTTAGTGTCCTTTGTCCCTATATTATCAGAGATGGTAAAAAAGGAGCATATGATTAACATTATCTATTCCATTCACTAATTTGTACCTCTATGATGTCCTCATATTCACCTCCTGTCTAAAACAATTTGTCAACACAATGGTCCTTTCAAAGCATTATATGTTTCTTCAGAACTGTCTGGAAACATTCTTGATCCATCAACCCCACAAGGCAGACTATAAAAACCATCCCTCATCTATAACAGGAGACTTATTCCCAATATAAAATCACAGGAGATAATGATCAGTGTATGATATGGGAATAATATCCAACCCCCTAATCTCAAACCACTAGATCCAAAACGTGGCCAGATGTATGTGTTGCAATTACCCTAAGACAATCCTCTGGTTGCTATGATGGCCACTAAGGGCTTGATCTAATGCCTGCTGAGGTCAATTGGAGTCTTTTCATCGACTTCAGTGGGTTCTCAACCCTAAATCCTCAGATGACCCCAAATGCTTAATATCTATATGAATGCTGAAATCATGGAACATCATCTTTGGTACATCCTATGCCAATAAAATGAAGAAATTCATCCCTTTGTGTGTAGACTTTGTGATGCAGCTGGGAAAGCTATACACTAGTACTAGCCTCATCCAACAAACCTTGGTGGAACCAGCTGTACCAAAACTAGCCCTGTAGCATAATCCAGCGAGGTCTTAGTTATACATATAAAGTAATGGGCCTCATTCTTAATTAAACTGTGGATGGTTGATACTTTAATAACAATCAGTTTTACATTAATTTGCATGAAGAGAAGAGCTAGATCCTGGAGATCCAGGTGAGAGGTTCCTTCTTCTGAGGACAGTGGATGAGAACAATGAATTGAGGTTAAGTGCCTCATTCTGTGTTTCTTCTACATTGACACTTTGTCTCCTCCTACATATTATCACAGGAATTGACAATTCCAGACCCTTGAAAACAAGCTCCTCCCAGGTCTTCATGTCTCCAAGACATGATAGTGCTTGTCTAGCCTCTTGACCATCCTGAAGTAGTCATCAAAGTGTCCTAATTGCCATATTTGGGCACCCAAATAATTCCAGGGCATCTATAAAGTCCACCTGTAGCCAAAACCAACTCCTACTTCCTCAGCCCACCATAACTGAACACCTTCCATGTACCCACTACCAAAAGGAAACCAACAAAGGAACCCCTCCAACTCATACATAACCTTCTGAGCATCTCACACTCTCAAAGTTCGCCCCATCACATAATATGCATGTAACTTATTTTTTGGTGATAATACATTTTGCTAGCAGGCCAAACATATTTATCACAACCACACTGATATACTGTTCAGTTTTGAATTCAGGCTTCTTGTCATCTTAGATATGCCAAAATATTGCTAATCAGATTTGACATGCAGTAATGAAAATCTCCCCTAGAAAAAAAATAAGAAAATTAACAAACGTTTAGTTTGTTGATACCATAGATTTTGTATTACAGAGACAGCAAGCAAAGCACATACTTAAACTATCATCTTCCAAACAAAAATCAAAAGTAACAGTAAAAATCTATCTACACTGAAATATACCAGTTATCAAAGAAAGCTTCTTCCCATTAGCTGTCAGTTCAGAGCAACATCAAAAACAGTTCTTGAGCATCCAATAATATCTTTCCAACAACCTCCTTATCTCTTACAAGCTGTTGTGAGAGCTGAATTAAACCAGCATGTCATGAATCCTGTCTTCTACCACTGTACATCAAAGGGATGAAATACTTCTGATCACTTAACTATGCCTTTTCAGATCAGCACAACTGGTAAAACTTACAACATAAAACAAAATCTTGTACAGACAGACAGTCTACCTCTATCACCTAAGCCTTGATTTTCTGCCTATAACAAATATGGAAATATACCAACCATAATTTCAATACAGATTTCAAAACTTACAGACCTGCAAACTGAATTGTGGTTTTGTATTTTCATATTTAAAAATTACATCTTGAAAGCTGAGTTAGGAAATTGTCTTGGGCTAAGCTTTCACTTTCCAGCTCTTTAATGTGACATGTTACTACTATCTCTCTGTGTTCATATCTGCTTTGTAAACTCATTTGCATTGACATCTTCCTGAACACATTGCCTCAGTACAAATTCAGCTTGTGTAGGCTGAAATAACTACACCATCACGGAGCAGTTCAGAACTCTAGGTCTAAAGATTTTGAAATATATTCACTTCCTGTAGCAAAAGAGGTGACATTAGTGGACTTACTAATCACCTATTAAAAGCACACTAATAGGTCCCAAATGTGAGTAAAATTGGCCTCCAGACCCAAACAGTGAAGTCTTTTTGCTGTTTGAGTTGGCGGGCAAAAGGCGCAAAAAGCTGTGAGCAGCCACAAAAGCAAGGCTTAGGGCAATAGGAAAATTCTCTGTATCGCAAGAGAGCCATGCGCTATTGACTGGTTAATATGACATCTTTTGCACCCTGGTCCAGCAAAGATATTACATTGATGGAGGCCATATAAGCATCTAGATAGGCAGGTATGTAGGTAGATAATGCTCAGAGCCATGTGCATTTCTGCTGCTTTCAGTGATGCACCAAAGCAGGTAAAGAAAGGCATTTTATTTAGGTTTTTGTTCTTTTAAAATAGAAAATACTCCTCAAATGGCAGAGAGAGAGAGAGAGTGGGAAACCACTGATGTGGGCACAATGGATGGAAGTGTTTTATTTTCTCAAGCCAGGAAGACACAGATTGTATCCATTAGCCATAACACAGTTTTAGAGATACCTGCATCACACCATATGTTCAAACATGTAAATAGGTTGCCTTTATTTGACCTGTTGCTCTTATTCAGTGTGCTAAATCCCTAATGGGGAACTTTGATTTACTTTGATTACATCTGATACCCAATATCAACTGACAGCTCTCACTAACTGATGAAGGAAAGAACTAGTTCTACCAGGGGCGGCTCTAGGGATTTTGCCACCCCAAGCACAGCAGGCAGGCTGCCTCCGGCGGTTTGCCTGCGGAGGGTCCGCTGGTCCCACGGCTTCGGTGGACCTCCCGCAAGCGTGCCTGCAGGAGGTCCTCCGAAGCCGTGGGACCAGCGGACCTTCCGCAGGAAAGCCACCGGAGGCAGCCTGCCTGCTGCCCTTGCAGCGCCGGCGGAGCGCCCCCCATGGCTTGCAGCCCCAAGCACGCGCTTGGCGTGCTGGGGCCTGGAGCCGCCCCTGGATCTTTGAAGTGGCCAAAATATTTAGAAATGTTTCCTGATCTTCAGGCACAGATTGAGTCAGTAGCACATACAGTGAATCTCTACTAGATGGCAGATGTCTAATTGTGCAACTCTACAGCATATTGGCTGTGTCAGTTTTACTTTTTTCTGCTTTGGAAATCCTATAGGTTTTGGAGAGATACTTTATGTTTTCTCTAGAGCTGTGCAGAATTCAGTGTTTTCAATTTGAGTCTTGTGAAAACGTTCCTTTTCTCAGTTTTGCTTCAAGTTCTGAGTTAAAAAGAACCCCACAATCTTGAAGGGAAACTCACCCCAACCACCAGGTTTCATGGTTTCCAACTGAGAACACATATTCTACACTAACTTAAAATTCAGTAAACATTTTTGAAAACCTGATCCCAGCTTCAGATTTGCAATGTGGTTTTTATTAGAAAAGAAATTTCTATGCACCACAAGGTTTCTCTAAGGTTAATAGGCATTATGCATAAAACCTTTAAGGATCAGGACATTTTTAACAAAGCTTATGAACAGCAAACAAAGATACTTCCTTCTCCACAAAGGAAGCACTATTTCACTGCTTTCTAGGGAGGTGTGATGAAGCAGAGCAACTGCCAGTCACTACAGCAGGGATTAAACAGAGCCTCTGGGCCCAGCTAGCCCCGCCCCTTACATCTGCAGCCAATGACAGGCCTGGAGGGAGTTGAAAAGGAGAGAGCCGGGGTCAGTTGAGGACTGACTGGCAAAGGAGCAAGAACTAGTTGGCTCTCTAACTGAGGATGCACACACACATACACATGCATGCACGCACACACATAAACACACAGAGCCGCAGGAGACACTGGAGGAAACCTAGGAGCCTCCAGCTCTGGAGGCAAATGAGTGGGTAAACCCAGAGACATTGTGGGGCTCGGCCTTGCCAACTGGTGGCCACACACGTGAAGGAGCTGGGACTGTGATGAGGCACTCCTCAAGACCCGTGAGAGGACCCTATGGGAAACAGGCTTCCCAACTAAGTGCACTAAAGGGGGCCATGCCCCAAACCAAACAGACATTAGTAGGAAGTAGCCCAGGCAGTGAATTTAGACTCCCTGCCAGGAGAGCTGCCCCTGTTCAGGAGTTGACAAATACAGAGCCTTAATCTGGGATCCAGTGGAGAGGGAGGGTCTGGGTCTCAGGTCCCACAACCAAGCGAGTGGCTGGAGGCGACGCACTCTAACCACGAGGCCATCCAGTCCTCCAGGCTGCTCATTTCAGGAGGCTTATTTGTGATTGATAGTAAAGGGAGTTTTATAGGATGATCCTGTGATATCAAGATGTAAGATCCATGTGAAAGTAACAAATACTAAAATCAAAATATCTGCATTTTGTCCTGTCAGTTATTGATGTGTTATTTTAGATGGGTTGGTTGAACCAAGAAAAATACTTTAATAGTTAACAAGAGAAAGTTTTAGGGGGTTATTTTGCCAGAAAGAATAAAAAAAGCAATGAAGGAAACATGAAACATGAAGGAAGCTCTTTCCAGTCTACTGTAGAGTGTTAGAAATTAATGAAATCACAGGACAAACATATATGGACCCAGTATGTAATGTATAATAATAAATAACAGGCTTTGAAATCAATTCATCTGTTTACATGGAAGTCCAGAACATGGGATTTGTTTCTAGCTGTTCTTTCAATAAAATACTTCCACAGCCAGATAGAAAAAAATTAGATACTGTCCACTCTTCAGTGAAGTTCAATACCATTACAATGGTGCAACATTATGTACCTGTAACCGTTCTGCCAGGTGGAGGTGGCAACAACAAGGTTCAATGTCTATGGGGTTTCTCTGAACAACACAAAATAGAACCAGCTTGAGCCTCCACACAGTAATCAGAGAAAGCAAAAAACGAGCACTGGGTGCCTCTAAGGATATGCCTACAGAGGAAAAAACCAAACAAACAAAATAACGGACACACCACAGGGTCCTAAAGCCTGGAGGTCAGGCTGAGCCCAGAAGCTTACACAGCAGTGAAGCAGCCCCGCAACTTGAGCCCCATGAGCCCCAAGTCACCTAGCACAGGCCAGCTGCGGGTTTTTCTTTGCTGTGTAGAAATACCCAAAGAGGCAACACTGCCCCCCTCACAAGGGCTGAGTCTGTGGACAACTCAAGAAAATTATTAATAAAAGGGAAAAATGGACCCAAGATTAATTTGGGAAAACACCACAACCCCAATTCAAAAGCATGTGACCATAGGCACATGGCCACTGCATCCCAAAGTGTGTTGGGCAGTGTCCTTCCCCTCAGTTTCTCACCTTGAGGTGTGAAAGTCTGACAAATAAATGTCCCTTAACACACCACCCTACTCCGCCCTCCTTACACTGCACCCCACTCACTGTTGGCTGTCTTTGATTAGCAAAGACCCAGAGTTCAGACGTGGGTTCACCTCCCACCCTGGGAAGCAGGATGTGTGTGTGTGTGTGTTGAGCAATGCCTCTGCTGCTGCCTCTGGAACTGGTTCACAGCTGCCACTGTTTCTCTACCACTGCTCTCTGCTGCTACCGCTGGCTGCTGTCTCTCTGTCACTGCTTCTCTGGCACCAGTAGCTGCTGCTGCTTGTTGCTCCCACCACATCACATCTACCACTTAACCCAACTCTCAGTGATTTCAGCAGCTAGTGGGGGACCTTGCAGCCAGTGCAGGCTCTGTGTTGCCTTTCTCTGTCCCCACAAAATCTAAGGCTTAGCTCCCAGATCTGTTCAGCAGTGATGTCAGCTCTAGGAATCACCAAATGGAAACAAGAACTCTCAGTTGAGTCCAATCAGCTCTGTCACTAAATGCTAGAGAGAGACAGGTCAAATAGTGCCTAGAATTTTTTGAGCAAAGTCCACGCTCTCCCCTAGGATCACCCATTCTCCTCTCCCCCTACAGGCATTTGACATCCCCTCACCCTCCACTTAGCAAGTAAGGTTCAGTTTAGGGTGACCCCCTCAATAAGGGCTTGCAAAGCACAATTCTGCTGCCCTTTACTCATATTGTTACCTGGGGTTCTTGCAACTGAAAGCTCTTAGTAACTTTTACTCTGTGCGAGGAGGTGTCAGGAAATAAATCAGGGGAGACACGGCCATCTGACCGATAGATGGCTGGCACAAACAGGACAACACGAGAGTGCTTTTCCTTAGGCCTGGTCTACACTAGGGTGGGGGGTCGAACTAAGGTACGCGACTTCAGCTACGCGAATAGCGTAGCTGAAGTCGAACTACCTTAGTTCGAAGTACTCACCCGTCCAGACGCCACGGGATCGAAGTCCGCGGCTCCCCCGTCGACTCCGCCACCGCCGTTCGCGGTGGTGGAGTTCCAGAGTCGACGGGAGCGCGTTCGGAGTTCAAACTATCGCGATTAGATGCGTCGACCCGGCAGGTAAGTATAGACCTGCCCTTAAAGCTAAACTTTTACTTAGTCTCAAGCACTTACACACGTCCGTAACAAGATTAGTAAAACACCCCCAGCCCTTGATAATTACCAAAGCTGACTGTAACTCTTGAGTGGCACAGTGGCAGCCTATCTGCCAGTGGGAAACACAAGATGCATCCAGAGGGAGAGACCAGTCCCAAAGAGTCCCCAAACGAGTCCCACTATCTCAAGCTTTTCCCCCTTATTTATACATTAGTAATAGAATGACATGTCCCTTAAAGAAACCTTGTTAAGTAACCATTTCAATGATCAAGCAGGAAGTTCTTTCTGATTATTGATTAACCAGGTGTGGGTTTTTCCAGAGTCTGCAGCTTTGAGACCCCAATAGACATTCCTGGGGCATATCAGCAACTTCAATACAATTCTTATCAGGAAGGATGCGGGGTCAAGCTGCCCTTTCTGTGGCACCCCAAAACTCCCTCCCCTCCTGCCTTGGTCAAGCTGTGAGTGCTGAATGGCCAATTTACAGCTTGCTGACTAGGGCACCTTTAACAATAAGCCATAGTGGTTTCAAGCATTTTACTGGTTTGCCAAAGCCTCCCCGTACAATATGATAAGGATAACATTTCATTACCCCTCTGCATTCAAATAATAGAGTGATTTGCAACCCAAAACCAGCCAAAATTGATAATTTTGGAAAAGCAGCTCTAACTGCTGCGCACCTAAGCAGAGTAGGTGTGTCTATGCAAACACGGTCTGGTCCTGAAGTCTTTTCCTCCAGTCTGTCACTAGATGTCAGGGGAGAGTTCATTCAGACCCTGTTTACACACCAAAATCAGATGCTATGCAGTTTAATTCCAGGCCTGCTACAGTCAACATGTGTCAATCCATTCAATTTTATTTACATGGCCTCTCTTCTGACTTTTACATTTGTGACCAACTAGACTTTTTTTTTAACCCACATTTTATTAGTTGCTTACCCTCAATGGATGTCATTCATAAAAAAATGGAGAGGCATCTGGAAGATTTCTGCTTTTACTCTGACAAATTATTTTAACAATATATTTTCCACAAGAATGCTGCCACCTTTTCCCTAAACTCCCAAGATGGTAAGCATAACAAGGAATGTGTCTAAATGAAAAAGCTGTATGTAAAAAGTGTGAATGTTTTTGAAGGGAGATACAAAGGATAAAGATACTCAAGAACAGTCTTAACTAACCAAAAATAACTACAGGGTATGTTTATATAACTATTTACTGTACTGTAATAATCTTATCAAAGGACTCATATAAATTCAAGCAAAAAAGATATCAGTTCTTCAATAAGAAGAGCCTAAATGCTCCTTTGATACTCTCTGAACCTTCCCTCTCATTTTGTTAAATCAGCTCTTCTCTGATTTAAACAAAGAAAATGTTTTCCCCAAACATTCCCCACCCCCCTAACAATCCCTTCCACCCCTTCTCAATTCATGTACCTTCCCCAGGGCTATGATCTGGGTGGTGTTCTGGTTTTGGGTTTGTGTAGGTTTGTTTGTTTGTTTTGACAGCAGCTTAGGAAAGAAGGTTATGACAGCTACAGAAGCAACAGTGGTATTGACCTGAAGAATGGAAGAGACAATGAAGATGAGTGGATGTGGAAGTTGGGGGATATACATTATTCTGTACAGGGTACTTAACAGGTGCTTTGTTTGTATGAAGTGCAGCCTGATAGATCTGATGGAAGAAAAGATCTGAGATTTGGAGATGCAGCTAGAAACGATGGTTGAGTTTCTAAGAGGATTTTAATGATGATGGAGGGAAGGAGAGATGAGCCTGAAGGGAAAACTCAAGACTCGCAGAGGCAAGCTGGACCAGAAAACTGCAAAAAAAAATATTTTTTTTCATTCTCAGTTCAAAAATAGCTAAAGGGACATTTCTCAAGTTTCAAGAAAAATTCATGCGCATATATCTGCCAGACGTAAAATGACCATATTTTTTCAAATCAAATATTGGATCATTTTTGTGGTAGTATTTTTTAGGGTCACAAAACAGACATACAAAAGAAAAAAGCCCACTTTTTTTTTTAATGTGTGGTGCTATCAGTATATTCCAGATTCAACAGTGATGTGCATATTTCTTGGAGTGGAGGATTTTTTCCAGTAACTTAGTATTCTGAATAGCTTATCATAAAACACTGAAAAAGCATTGCTAATACTCATTTTGAGCAAAAACACAGGTTTGATGGTATCTACACTATCAGACATCATTTAGTTAAAAAACTGAATGTTGATGTGGACACAGCAACAATGACAGACGCCTTAATATGGTTAACTGCTGAGGCAGCAGATTTACTGAACAAGTAATACCTAACTGTGGTAACTATTCCAAACTACCCAATGGATTTGTTCCAGTTTGGCTTCCAACAGGCATTATAAACCTGAGTGGGAGTCTGAAGGCCACAGCCCCTTGTAATGGGGGACATCCTAGCAGCTGGGTGTGATACCACAATGTTTTTCCTGCTCCTGGCATCCCCTATAAATTGCTGACCTGTTGAGGCAGGTCTTCAGTGGTTCAGCCCTCCGGCCAAGTCACACAGTCAAAAAATGAATGAATCCCTTCCAGGTTAGAGAGTTCAACCATCTGCCCTCACCAGGGTCTTCAGTCCCACCTCTGGTCCCTTTATATTCAGCTCTTTGCTCAGGCTTCTAAACAAACCTTGTCCCCTTGTTGGGGCTTAGCCCACTTTCTCAGTGGCCAATGGGGGAATCCGGGCCCACCCATTACTCAGGTTCCAACTCAGGGACCCTATCAACAGAAGCCATGCACTGCTCCCTTTAATTCCTTCAATTAGTTGCTGCCTCATTTCCTGGGCCTCTTCCCACAAGATCCCTTTACCTACATCCATTACCTTAGGGTTAAGATTCTCAGGCCCTCTATCTCCAGGGTCAGTAAATGCAGCCAGTTGAGCTCCTCTGGCCAGAGCTGAGCACCCTTCCTCACCCCTGGTCCCAGCCAGGAACTGACCTGCAGCTCCTTTTATCTGAGCCTGCTGGACTGTGATTGACTGCTTCCATAAGGCCTCTCTATGCAGGCCTGGAGGACCCACAACTTTGCTGCTCCTTCCTGGGGCAGGGTGTAGTAGGACTCTAGGGCCTTCAGTAGGGAGCCACAAAGGGCCAGTTATACCCTATCACATCCCTCTACACCCTCAGGTCTCTAAAGGGATCCTGACTGGATGCCAGAGTCTCAATCTCCTTGCCTTCTCCATACTGTAGATAGGAGAGATGAGATGAGCGAGTTGCAAACTGCATCAGACACAAAACGTACCTAGTTACCATGCCACGTGAATGCGCAGGAGCAATGCCCAGTCAGTTGAAATGGGGAGCCTACAATGGCTAAACCCCTCCACCCCTGCCAGAAGACAGTCACCCAACCATGTACCACCCCACTGTTCACTGGTAGGGATAGTTGGTGAAACAAATCCCAGAGCCTAGACACAGATGTAGCATGTAACTTTCCCCCTGCTGCCTATGCACTCCCACACACAGAAGACGGAGGGGGAAGAGGAAGTCACCCTGCCACCTGCTGGAAGTGAAAAAGGGAACACTGCCAGAAGGTACGCCAGCTGAGACACTGAAACAATAGGAAACTCCACCCAAAATTCAAGCCACATGTAAGGCTGCTCAGGAATCTGAACTATGTGGACAGAGGGGTTTCACTGGAGGCTGAATGTAAACATATGGGTGAGGGACTGATTTTGATTGCAGCTGTGTGTGAGAGAGTAAGGGGGCTTGGAACCCCACAGAAGTATGCAGAGAAGGAGAAAAGAAATCTCTAAGTTAGGCACATTTGGAGAAGCCCAGTAGCATGACTCTGAGAAAAAGCTAAGAGAGAGAGCTTATGGGTAAAGGGCTGTCTGGAATGAGGTTGGAACTGTTAGCCAAGGAACTGTCTCGGGCTGTTTGATTGTACTATTATCAGGGAAACATGACTTTTCATATAGTCTTTGTAAATAAACAGGATTTCATCAAAGCGACATCTGACTCCATCATAAATTTCTCCTCTGAATGGAAACAACCCACAAGACCTCAAAAGCTGACTAACCGTTCAGGTCACAAGGGGTAACAATATCAATACATGAATGGAATATGAGAATATTATAAAATTAAATATGTTTAGAAATTCTATAAATGATTATAAGAAGCAGAAATCGGGGCTCGGCAAATCGGGCAGCCCCAAGCAGCGCGCTTCCGCCGCGCTCCTTCGTCCGGCGGGTCCCCTCTTCCTCCTCGCTCGGTTGAGCTCTGCGGGCATGGGCCTGCCATGTCCGTCCGAGGCCTGACCTGCGCAGAGCTGCGCAGCCGCGGAGCCGCTGCGGCTCGCGCGGAGGACGGAAGACGGACGCGCGCGCGTCATGCCGCGCGGCAGGTCGCTCGTCCCTCTCCGTGTGACCCCGCGCAGCGGGCGCGGGAGCTCAACCGAGCCAAACCCCCCCCGGAAACGGCGCCGCCGCCTGCTTGGCGCGCTGGGGTCTAGAGCCGCCCCTGATAAGAAGGTTCAGTTTTGTATCTAAATTACTTGCAAGGATTAGGTTTCCTATACAATGCATGAAGAGAGACAGGCACATAAGAATGGGATCCATAAAACATTCAGCATGTAACACGGGGAGCTGCCTAAGTTAGCCAATAGCAAATGCCAAGGAGAGGAATGTGTTCTAACCCCACCCCTCTCAGGAATTTAGACACCTAACTCCAGCCTGGAGGGAGGCGCCTATCTCTGTTTAGGATCTACAGCCAGGAATCCTCTCCTCAAGTCAAGCACCTAAACCATTTCTTGCAAGAACAGCTTTACTCCAGTGGTTAGGTCTAAACTGGGGTCTGCCCTCTACTGAGCAAATACCCCAACCACTAGGCTAAAGCATCCAAGGGACACCTCCTTCTGCTGATCATTTAGTGCAGAGTTAGGCATGTTCAGATCAGACCATGCAGGTGAAATAGGTGGAGGAACCCTTACCTTCACCTAGTTTGAGGATCCTGCTGGAGCTTACGTGTAAAATAGGTGTCTAGGGACCTGCTTGAGGCAGCAGTGCACATGCCAAAAGGCAGAAATGTAGTTGCTTAGGGCCACTTTTAAAGTGAAAATTTAGGCACCTAATTTGGGCAACTGCAGGTTTAGGCTACAGCTGAGTGGGGGTTTTGTGGTTTGCCTAAATCCTGAATTCAGGTGCTTAAAACCCAGATTTAGGTGCCTTAATCCCTTTGTGGCTATGAGTCATGCTTCCTTTCTGATCTTTTTGTGACTTTCACTTGGAAATAGTCAGTTTAATCAGCTGGTATGCAAATAAACATACCAGAGAGCAACAATAAATCACATTAGTAGAATGTGTTTTGGCCTTGATTGGCAAGCACCCAAGGAATTATGAACCTGCTGGCATAAATGGAGATCAACTCACATTAACAACTATGATGGCCCTTGCAGGAGATAAGCCTCTAAGGGAGTTATTAGAGGAAATAAACTCTAGTTGAACAATTTACAGAGCACTGTATCAACCTAAGATAGACAGCCTATATTAATGTTCTGGCAAAAAATATGGATAGATGGAAGTGAAACAACTTTGATTAAAGTAAGTCAGCCATTCGGGTTTGTGAAAAGAAAATACAATATCACAAATCAGTAAAATTCAAAATGAACTTGCAAAAGGAACAGATTATGGAACTCAAGAACAGAAATGTTGGGAACTGTGGGTCATGCAATACTTAGAATTTCTCTGGAGTTTTTGCTGTTTCTGAGCATCATCTTTCATTTAATGTACTAGAATGTTTCTGAGGGAGGGTGAAAACAGGGTTTCATACATCCTTAATACATAAACAATATGACAATATCCACTTTAATATCACAATTGGAGATGGTAAAAATCGAATTGTAACAAACTAACCACAAATCTTTTGATATGATGTGTAACCAAAATGAATGTTTAGGCTGTATGTCCAGAAGCTCTCTCTTTTATCCAACAGCAAATGTGGCTAAGCTTTCACCAAGGGAAATGTTAATGTCACATCTCTCCACACTTCCCTCAGAATTACTAAAAAGTAAATTTGCTTTAATTTCAAAAGAACCTAAGAAATATAGTGTTTATGTTTTCTCAGTCTAATATTTTCTAATACCGTTTTGTTTTCGTTACTTTTCAATAAAATGGAAATCTGTACTACATGCTGTAAGGTTTACTAAGAGTAGCCTAAAAAGTGCAATAACATTTGAGTATAGAGGGTGTCATCAATTTCCTTTCCTGTTTAATCATGAGTGATTGACATTCACTGGTGGGACAACGGGAGAGAGAGCAAGTGCCGTCAGTCAAATACTGTTACAGTTCTTGTAGGCAAGCCCTGAGACAAACAACACCAACTGATATGCCTGACTGCTAGTCACTGAAAAATCTCAAGGTCATCCAAATCCTAGCACTCCCAATCACTAACTGCAATTTAATTCAATTAATGTGGAACAATTTTTGTATTGGTTCTTTCCATTGTCTATCTCGCTCTTTTCATCTTGTTGAAATATCATATTTTGGCAAGTTTTTCCATCAGTTATTTTCTCCTCCACAACCTTAATCTTTCTTCATAAGTGATGCTAAATGCATCCCTTCTGTAAACAAGGGTAACTCTAATGAAGTAAATGGAGTTGTACCTTTTTATCCTAGGTGTGAATTTGGCCCATGGGTTGTCATAATATACAAAACAAGCAAATATATTATAATGTACATTACATTAAACTAAAAATGGCAAGCCAATATTAGGTAAATAGATACTTATTACCTTGATCAATCAAGCATATAAATAAAAAATAAAAAATAAACAATATAAGATTTATAAGCAGCTCAGTTCTCCTATTTGGCAATTGATTTAGAGTTTGAAAGAACATTTGTTTTACTTTTATTTGCTGATGAGTAAAATAAAATAGACACCATACGTGTTGATTTGTTTTAAAGTGACCTTAATAGCTATAAATTGTTTAAAACAAACTAAAATGATAAACAATTTTAAGTGTCTGCTTAACAGAAGTTAAATATTCCTTGCTGTCCTTAGAAAGTGTAATAACACACACACACACACACTTCATGGGTGAGTTTAACTGCTGGCACAACCAGTTTTAATTCCAATAAAGTCAATTAATTGCAAACATTTACACTACCAGTGAATTTTAAAACCTCCATCCACACATACTTTAATTCAAGTTGAATAAAATAATTACCATAAAGTATCCAACTTAGAGCTCGTGAAAGCAAAGTCTTCCCTGTAGCACCATAACATTAACTCTCAGTACTAGCATTACATAATAGTAACATCTTAGTCAGGGGCGGCTCTAGAAATCACGCTGCCCCAAGCAGCGCGGTGCGCTGCGCCGCGCCGCCGTCCCGCCGGCGCGCGGGTCCCTTCTTCGCGCGGGGCTCCAGCGCTCCCGGCGCGGCAGGTCCCGCCGGAGCCCGGAGGCGGCGGACCTGCCGCAGGCGGCGTGCGGGCGCGGTGGCCGCCCCGGGTTGACGCCCCGACCTGCCGCAGCCATGCCGCGGGAGGTCCAGCAGCCGCCGGCAGCGGCGCGCGCCCGCGGTCATGCCTGCGCGCGGTCCATCCACCCCCGCCCCCGCCTGCGCCTGCAGCCGGCGCGGGCGGCGGCCCGTCCGCCCCCCCCCACCCCCCGGCGGGGGCAGGGGCATTTTTTTTTTTTGCCTAGGCACCAGCTTGTTTTGCTGGTGCCTAGAGCCGCCCCTGATCTTAGTGCTAGCTGACAAAGCTAGTACTACAACTTAGTACAGCACATGTATGGTAGCACAGGGATGCAAGCACTGAGAGCTAACCATTACAATTACTCTCTTCAATTAATCCATAGGTTAATGAAAGTACAAATCATTCCACTATGTCCCTATCAAATACCTTAATCTAAGAGGGACCATGTTTTTAGATATGTGATACAATTTACTGCATATGTTAGTTCAGTCTTCAGTCTTGAGACTCTCTTGAGCAAAGACTATTAATCATGGATTTAGTCATATAGTTCAGACAGCTGTTGAGAAGGGACTGAACTGATACTACCAAAATCATTTAATTTAGGGTGAGAGGCTAACATCCTATTGAATCACCCAGTGTCCAAGATTTTAGCTTGTATTCAGAATGTCATTTTCAGCTTATAAATCTGCATTCAGTATTGCATTGTATTCTTCATTAAGCCCTCTGTCAGCTTGTAAAGGGTAAGATCTGCGAATGAACATTTGATCAATAGTTTAGAAACCATTTATTAACTAGGGTTAAATAACTGAGAGTCTAATGTATTGTTATAGTTCTCATCCACTTATGGGACATTCCTAATAACTCCTCTGGCTCGCCCACTTTAGGCTTCTTATGCTGATTTGCAAACCTCCTACTAAGTAGGTTAGGAAAAACACTGCAACTGAAAGCAAAGGTCATGGATAGAGGCCACTGAAAATGCACAGTTCTAACAAAACACAGAAGTTGCTACTACAAGCAGATCTTTAACTTTCTAACTGGCTTTCCCTCTGGTGGGAAAACAAGTATTACACACAGACAGAGAGAGTGTATACTGAGCAAAAACCCCATGAGTAAAGCAACCGGCAGAACTAGGGAAAAAAAGAACAACTATGGTATATGTAGCCATGTATACAGAGCTCACTTCAAGCTTACCTATGAAGCTGTTTCAGGGGGGCAAGGGTGTTACGGGAGGGGGGGAATTGCTTGTTTCTCTCATATACAGGGTCTTTTGTAGTCTGCACAATGGACCTAAATTCTGTGTCAGGAACCCCTAAATTAATTCTACATTACAAAGCTTCTTTAGTTTCTCAGGCTGAACTGTGGGGTGGAGAGAGTTTGAGCTGGGCTGCTGACAGACTTTGTAACAGTTAGGCGCCCTGAGGAACAGCTGTTGAACCAGACTACAAGTTCCAGCCTGCCAGGCTGAACTTTTGTGTGAGGGGATCTCTGAAACACTGATGAAAGTGATCACTGATGAACAGTCATTGGTGAAAATAGTCCTTCATATTTTCCTTTCTTTCAAGCGTTTTTTCTCTCTCTATTGCGGTGTGGAAGACCCACACAAACGAAAGGAGGAAATGACCGACTGGCTAGCAATACAGGAGAAACAGTGAAGCTGTTGACATTATTTTTTTAAAAGAACACAATTTACAGACTTGAACAGAAAGAAAAATGTTCCCCCTAACCTTAATTTCTTTCAATTATACTGATCTTAGGTGGTACTTGTAAGACCAATAGGTAAAACATGATCAGATAAAACTATGATAGTTAAACTGACAGTACCCCTTTAAAAATTCCAGGTATGGTAATTCTAATAAATATATTCTGTCCTTAAATTTAGCCTTTTAATAGACTGGCAAATGGCAACTGGGAGAGAGTATCAGATCAAAATTTTAATTATATGTAATTAAAAGTGGATGAGAGTTTGTGTAATTGTATTTAGCTTAGAAAGGGAAAAAGAAAGAGATGATAAATTGTATAGAAAGTAATCACTAGTATAAAAAGACAAGAAGAATATTCCTATTTATGGTACTATTTTTCAGAATGCAAGGAAAAAGAGACAATGACAAAATTAAGGCCTGGTCTTCTAAGCTGTATTTACATAAACAATCCTGATTTATGGGAGTAATTCCACTGGAGGTAAGAGGACTACTTACTTAAGCCAGGACTGTTCATGTTATTGTAAGAGTTTGCAAAATTGGGCCCTACAAGGCAACGATCTAACAATGAATAGATGCAAATATTTTTACTGCAGCATATAACTAACCTGTGAAATTCAGAGCTGCAGGGTATATTCAAGCAAACACCTAAATAAAACTCAAAATGGATTGGTCATATATGTGAATAAAAATGGCATTTAAGACACAGTTACCTGTATTAGCAACCATTATACTTTGGTGTGTATGCATTTAAGTATATGATGGATAATCCTCATTCCTTTCTAGGAAAGTATTTAAATTCAATTCTGTAACCTTTGGTAGTCTGTAGTTATTCTGGTAGATTTGATATTCAAATGGAACATCAGGTCTCACAAGTTGCTGAGTAAGCATTCCACCTTCAAGATCGCTGATCAGCCAATGAAAACTTTTGTTCAAATGATATAATATTTCTATCTTGTATTTCACTGGTTGAATGTGTGAGTCATTTAACTGTCTGTGAAGTTAAAAAAAGAGTCTATCTTGATCATGCAGTTGAATTAATCTCTATTAACAGAGTAATTATTTTTCCAGACTTGTTTAACTGATGTTCATTATTAATGTTTTCACTGATATCTTTTATAAATGATAAAGTTTGAGCAGTAAATACACTAAATAAAAATGCTGAAGCATACTATCATTCACTTCCTCCCCAGCCCTGAGTCAAGCACTCAGCCCAAATCTCAGGGGGTGGCTTTAAGTGAATGATATCATAAATCACAAAGAAATTTTTTTTAGGTATGTTAATATAAAAATATGAGTCAAAATACAGCTGAGACAAAGAGTGCAAATTAAAGATGGCTAAAACAGGGAAAACTTGTGTCTCTTTCTTTATTTCCCCATTTTCCTATTCTTTTCAATAATGTCACAAACTCAAGAATAAATCCAAATATGAAAAAATAATAATTCTGTCACAAAATTCAAACCAGTCTGAAAGCTGCCATGAATTACACTTTGAAGAGGCAAAGTGAAAAATGGAGATAAAGTCAGTTGACAAGACTGAACGATTAAAGTACCAAGTCATAGAATTTTCTCTCTGTTAGATTGCTGCTTGTCTCTGTCTTTTGGTGAAATGAGGAGGAAACCTTGTGATTGGGGCTGGTGACCGAGCTGCAGAAAAACTCATGACTTAAAATATTTTGTGTTAATATTTATGTGACTGCCATTGATTGTCTCTGTGTACCGGAAGCATAGAAGACACTATTTTTATAAGAACGTTTCTGCTTAATCATTAATTATCAATCATAATCTAAGAATACCTTTCTTTCAGCAATTTTACTGAAAATACCATACTGAAGTAATATTTTTTGTTCTTCCCATTAGCCTAATTCAAAAACAGACAGCGAACTTTGTCATTTCCCTTGGATTTGGAATTATTTCTCTAATAATATTTATCTTCACAATTAAGTCAGGCTGTATATGTATGGTTACTGTAATATAAGTGATATTAGCGAGACAAGGTGGGTGAGGTAATATCTTTTATTGGACCAACTTCTGTTGGTGAGAGAGACAAGCTTTTGAGCTTACACAATGCCCAGATACGAAGAATAGCTCTGCGTAAGCTCAAAAACTTGTCTCTCTCACCAACAGAAAGCTGGTCCAATAAAATATATTACCTTACCCACCTTGTCTCTCGAATATCCTAGGACCAACATGGCTACAACACCACTGCATATAAGTGATATTCATGTACTGTACAGAATGATATTTAAATCAAAGTTCTTTTAAATCAGATGATCTATTCCATCTCAAACAGTAATTCAACAGTGCTAGGCATATTCCAATAATAATATTTAGCACCTATCCAGTTCTTTATATATTCAAAGTGATTTGCAAACATTCAGTTCTCACAACATATCTGTGAGGTAGCTAAGTATTATCTCCATTTTACAGACTAGGAAAAGAAGACAGAGACTGTGGATTGTCCAAGGCCCCATAGCAAATCATGAACAGAACTGTAATGAAGTCAGGAATGCCAGGCTCAATTAGTTAAACAACAGTGCCTCAGCACAATAGAGTATGTTAATAGAATATTCTCAACCTTGTAAGCTATAACAGAACATTTGGTTACAGCAGATTCATTGTGATCACCTCAAAGGATAGCATGAGAGTAATGAATAAAATGTTGAAATTAAGTAAGATTTTTAAAATGTGACTACATCTGGGGCAAACCAAGCTGCTGCGGGCCAAATCTAGGGGGCGGGCAGGGGGGCTGGTGACTGGCAGTGCATGCTCATGCTGGGGGAGGTCCACCGGAGCGCGCGGACCCCGCCGCAGGCATGAGGGCGGAGGGGAGGGCCCCGCCCTCCCCTGGGCCTCCCTCCCGCAGGGCACCCTGGCGCAGCAAGCCTGCGCCCGGGGAGGAGACCGACCGGAGGGGAGGGAGAGGCGGCGCGGCGCACACGCGCTGCCTGGGGCAGCCTAATTTCTAGAGCCGCCCCTGTCTGGGGGTGATGGTGAAGGGAATGCTAGTTACCTTATATTTGAGATACTTAACATTTTCCATTATAAAGATTCTTGGGACCTTTTCTTTGACAAAGGCTCCCCCCATTGTTTGCAGCAGGCCTTTGATATTCAGCAGGGGAATGCCCTCAGGCTAAGGAAGCATCTTTCTTTATCCCATGAAATTCCATAGTGCTTATATTGAGATGTAAACTGATAAAAATTGCCATCTTCCTTCTCTCTCAGGAAAATCTCAGCAGCCTGACAAAATAACAACTGAACACATGAATATTCTAAGGCTGGGCTCAAACCACCAGCTAAACAGCAGCGGACATTGTACTGGAAATACAGCCTGGGAGCTGCCAGAGCCGCTCTAGGGGCAAGGAGGCTGAAGGAAGAATGCAGGGCTGGGCTCTGCACATACATAACTAGTCTTTTGCAGCAGGACTGAGGGTTCAGGGTTTAAAGCCTGCTAATAATGCATGATGTTGTTACACATGCATGGAACAGAAGCTTTTTATCTTTAAAAAAGCCCTAGGAAATTATGGTTAAAAACCCTATGTTAAAAGAATGTTTAGATTACAAAGTCAAACGCCCAAAACTTAAGAAATGCCAGATTTATGGTTGCTGTGACAAATGTAGTTTGGCCCCTTTGTGTACAGTCATTGTGATACAGTCTTTCACTACATGAACACAGTGCACAGGATGAAGGCACAAGGTGGCAGAATGAACATTATATGGCCAATTGTAAATCTGACATTTCCTAATTTCTGAATAGTTAACTTTGCAACCTAAATAATGTTTAACATAGTTTAAGATGTTATGTAAAATAAAAGACTCCTAAATTGTAAGTATTAGTGTCAGAGAATTTCTAAAAATCACCCTTCTTCTATCAAGTGCGCCAAATTACTTACAAGAAGAACTAAATTTGGAAACCATGTAGAAACTTATGATAGAGGAATTCACCTGATAGTTTTGGCTTGAACTTAAATCCTTCCCCTCTCCAATTCTTATAATATTCTGGTTCCTGTTTTGCTATGACACAGTTTCAGGCTTTTACTCTTCTACACAGTGAAGCCCAGGCAATTCCAACAATTGTTCCACTGAACTATTTTCACATCTCATTCTTAAAATTGATGAGAACATAAAATTTCAGTAGTACTTTATTTTAAGTGTACTATCATAATAAATTGATTTGGTGTTCATTATAGTAGCACAGATAGTAATGAGTTCATTAGGTATTCATATGGATGTCACATGTACTTCCAGAGGCGTTACTGTGTAATTTAGCATTAGTTAATGGACACTTAAAATGGTATCAAATTTTCTAACAGACCACTTTTAAAAAGAATTTAATTCAAAATAATTAATGGATTATAGCTCTGATAATTAACTATGATATACCACAAAGGGGAAAAATATTTTCTGACTTATTGAATTCTTTTATCTGAAAAATCTGGTTGTTTTAAGGGAATAATTCCAGAACTGCAAATATCAAAGAAAATATAATACAATGTTATAAGACTTTGAACAGTATGCACCTAGTTTGGTTATTATAAAACCTTTAAAAAGTGGCTGTGAATAAGAAACTACTATATTGATTAACTAATGGGACAACTGGCAGCAAACCTTGATGTTTATCTATTACAAGGTGCTTAAATTTTTATATTTTAATTATAAATGCTACTACATTTTGATGTAGTTTAATTTCTATTCTTAATTCTTCCCTTATTCTAAATTCTCCTTGATTCAAAGATACCACATTCTACTTATATGTTATTCTGATCTTGATGGAAATTTTGTAAGTCAGGATAATACCAGAATCTCCATATACAGAGAAATATTAATTAAAAGTGTAATTTGCAAAGTCCTGATTTAAAAATAGCATTTATTAACAGTGTTTAGATTAAGAATTAGATGACCACAGATCTTATCTGCAGCAATATTGCTACTCCATACATCAGTGCTGGCTCTCTGAGAAGGGAAGGGGGATGACATGTCAGTGCAAAAGATAAGTCTAGGGCATCTCATATACCTTGTAACAATGTGCAAAAATAATACTTAATGGAGGTTCAGGAAAAGTTCAGTGGAGAGACTTTCAGTACAATGAGGATGTTTTGTACCAGCTGAAAATATTTTCTAGGGTTAAGTGAACCTGGAGATGTTCAGATTCAGGTTAAGTTATAGTCAATCACAAAGTTCTTTGAATATCTACACATCCATTTACTAAAGAGGTGAAAAATAAAACATTTACAACAACTACCAGTTGCCTGCTCCAAACAAAATATTTTGTCTGGAAATTTCTTGATTCATATAAAAAAATGCTAGTCACTGTAAAAGCATAGAATAACCAGTTAATCATTTTCTATTACCTCTATATAAGTTATAGTCACTACATAATAAGTGTTTTGCAGTCATGCTAAGTACTGCCAAGAAAATAATTACTTGTGAAACTTCAGGTAAATTTTTTTGGGATTATTTTTCCAGTGGTTTGGTTTGGGGTGATGAGAAAGGTGCCCATAAATCCTTGCTATCTGCATGTATAGCTTTTGTTGTTGTCATCATTCTTTTCTTTATGTGTGGGCAAGTCTTCTTTCATTTTTATTTTTAACAATGATGAAGCAGCACTGAGTTAATGGGAGCTGACAGTAAATTCTATTACATCCTGCAGCTAAAAGCAGTTTGCAGCTGAAAGTAATATTACTAAATGTGGAGAGCAGAAGGGATTTGGAGTCTTTGTCTTGTTGCTCCTCCTGTTAAACATATATAGGGGTGCATTGGGAGATTGAGGCACACACTTTTCTCCTACTACAGTCAATGTTAAAATGCCCCTTTGTCTTCTGTGTTGAAAATTATGCTTCTCTGGCACAAAGAAACCCTCAACTATAAGAGTAAAGTTTGTCTGTGCAGGAAAAAAGATTTTTCTGGGGGTGGTCTGAGATGGCAGAATGAACTCCCCTAAGAACTAAGGACCATCACAAATCTTACCACCTTCCATTCCAAATACAAGGTGCATTTCATTTACATTGCCTTGTTTAACGTAAGTACATAGTAGATATATTTATATAAACAACAAAACCTCACAAAAACCCCACACGCCCTACCAAAACAAGACACACCACTGCACACAACTCCTCTGCAGAGAGGATGAGAGAACAAACAACACGTAAGAGATGTGTAGTCACATTGCTTAATGCACTACTTCACTTATACCAGGCTCAGATATAATTTTTTTATTAAAGTTAATGTTTAAAATTAAATATACACAAGTTAAGAAGGAAGGTACTGTCCATCTGGGGTCAGGCTTGAGTTATGAGGGATTACAGGTATTGGTTGCAAGGATGAAGAGATACATACATATCACATAACCAGCATAGACTCAGATTAGGATGCAAGAGTTTTTAAAGTGTCAGGGATAAGTGGGCTCAGGTATGCCACCCATGGACTGTATAAGGAGTCCAAGTCAGTACCGGTGTAGCAAATAAGTACATGGGTGGGGTGCGACCCTTGGTTCATCAGGGAAGGAAGTGGGTTATTTCCCTGGTCGGCGGTCTCAATTATTCAATGTGGTATTGATGGTGTCCTGTGATGTGTTCCATATAAATGTCTCTGGACCACCTGATGGTGTCAGACACTATGAGCTGTCTCATGAGCCGGGCATAGCATCGACCAACTCCGCACGCTCTCAGAACCGGCTCATTGCAGGGGGTCCTATGAGCCCAGGGCTCCCATGATCAGGGCATGTATCTGGACCTCGTAGCCCTGGGCTCTCAGGGTCTCAGCCAGCGGTGTGTACTTCAACACCTTCCGTGCTCTGGCCTCGTGGAAGGCCGGTGACCTGTTTTCAAATGGCACCATGACGTCTACCATGAGGACCTTCTTCTTTTCTGCGTCTGTCACGACGATGTCGGGTCGCAGTCTGCTGTTTGTCCCGGGGATGGCCGAGTCAAGGGTGATCTTCCCCAGGGATGGAGGGATGGCTTTCATCAGCTGGTTCTGGATGGCGTTGTAGCGGTGCAGCCAGGCTCCGGAGTGTTGTTTGCATCCACACAGGACATGGGGCAGGGTCTCATTTGCGTAGCTGCACTTCCTGCAGCGCTTGTTCTGGTTGCCGTGGCGGATGGCTCCATTGAGGGGAATGCAGTTGAGTCAGGCCCTGTGGACGAACCACCAGTCGGCGAACCTGGTGAAGCTGCCCCCAGGGAGGAAGTGGTTGCTGGCGTCCCACTTGCTGGACACCTCAAACACCTTGCCCTGGTCCGGTTTCCACTTGAGGTTCTAGGCATAGTGGCAGCGGATGGCATCTTTCAGGATCCTTTCCAGCATCATTCTGGCAGTCGGGGTGATGATGGTGTGGTCTGGGGTCTATACTACACTAATGAGTGCATATAAGAATCTATATAGAATAGAACAGGATAAGTGAGAAGAGCTTGACTATTAGGAAGAACTGAAGGGTCTTCAGTGGACAGATAACACTCATCTTTATATCTCCATCTCGTGCAACCCAGCTGGTATGGAAGAACTTGTTATTACCCAGTGCCCAATGGTTAGTGTCCCCAGCAAAGATTATATTTTGAATGGGAGCTAGCTAGTTTCAACCCAGACAAGACTGAGGAAGGATCTGTAGTCAGGGTGGGGGGAGGGAATGGAGAAAAATTCCAGATCCAGAGAATAGTGGTCAGTTTCTGGATTAAAGTTGTAAGTGAAGGCTCTCTTTAGGTACAGCTCTGTCTTGATCCTGCACAAGTCTATGTGGGAACCAATTTTAGCAGGGTAGTCTACTCCCCCTTGTTATTTTCCAGGATGAATTTAACATTAATTGTTATTCCAGTAAAGTTGGTTATAATTAGTTCTAGGTGTGGAGGGCTTGCAGGTTTGTAACAAATAACTACTGATTTATTTCTCCAACATATGAAAAGTTATTTCATTGACACCTACAGATAATTTCGAAAGTTGACCGTCTACAACCAAAAGCCTTTTATTCTCACATAGGCAACTAAAACAGAGGTGTCCTGGTCTCCTCTAAAGTTGCATTGTTTCATCAGTGCCCCTATGCATCTACATAGCTCCATCTATTTCTACTTCCAAAACTCAGAAAGTTTCAGTTTATTTTGGCTGGATCAAACATAGAATCTTTTAATGGATTCAGATGTCCATTCACATCATTTTCCAGTCATGCTCAGGTTTAGTTTTACAATATATTTGTCCATTACATTGAGAACATATCATATATTTCTCTTTGCATATACTTATCCTTGTGTTCTAAGCATACTAAGTAAGCATACATGAAACTGACCATACATGAAACTGTTACTAGTTAAAGCTAAATGGAGGTTTTGGTTTATAAAAAAAATTATTTGAGTGTTTTCCTTATTATGAAAGTCTTTGCTTAAGTCCACACTTTAATTTTAACACTGTACTTGTTTTTAGAAGATTCCCTGGACTGTCTTTACACTCATATCCAGTGAGATGACTAATGTAGATTCTCACCCACAATAATATGTCACCCTGGACTGAGTTGAGCCAAGGAAGGGTGAAGAGGATTTGTTCCATCTTCCAGAAGATCACTGATTTATAATTAGTCTCCATGGAACTTCATGTCAAAAAACCTCCATACTATGATCAAGGCTATGATTTAATCACGGAGGTCGTGGAAGTCATGGAATCTGTGACTTCCACTGTCCTCTGTGACTTCAGCCTGCAGTGGTTGGGAGCTGCAGGGAACCCACACTGCCTCTGGAGACCCCTGGAGCTCCAAGCTGCCGCAGGCAGCGGGGTACCGCACAGGGGCGGCTCCAGGCACCAGCACACTAAGCGTGTGCCTGGGGCAGCAAGCCGTGGGGGGTGGCCTGCCAGTCACCATGAGGGCGGCAGTCAGGCAGCCTTCGGCAGCATTGCCTGCAGGAGGTCTGCTGGTCCTGCAGCTTCGCGGCAATTCAGTGGCGGATACGCTGAAGGCGCGGGACCGGTGGACCTTCCGCAGGCATGCTGCCAAAAGCCACCTGACTGCCATGTTTGGGGAGGCAAAATACATAGAGCCTCCCCTGGTACCGCAGCAGGGTACACTGCAGCTACCAACCACCGTGGGTGGTGGGGGAACCCCTGAGCTCCCAGCCCCTGCAAACAAGGGGGAACCCCCGAGCTCCTGGCCCCCGCAAGCAGTGGGGGAACTCCCGAGCTCCCAGCTACTGCCAGTGGTGGGGGAACCCTGCAGTTCCCAGCACCCATGGGCGGCGGAAAATCCCACAGCTCCTGGCCCTCGAGGGCAACAGGGGACACCCGGAGCTGCAGGCGGCAGGAGTACCCTGCAGCCCCCAGTTGCTGCAGGCAGCTCCTAGCCCCTGCGCAGCTACTCTGCTTCAGGTGGTGTGGGGACCTGCATATCCCCATTTTGTCCCAGATATTTTTAATAAAAGTCAGGGAGAGGTCACGGCTTCCAAGAATTTTTCTTTTTTGCCCATGATCTGTCCATGACTTTTACTAAAAATATCTGTGACAAAATCTTAGCCTTAACTATGATCGTACACTGGAATTTCAGATAACTAGACCTCACAGATAGATGGAAAGTTCAGAGATGGATGAACAGAGAGACAGATAATAAAAATGCTGCATGACCAAGTCTAAGACTATTAACATATGTGAAACTGTAGGTGTAAAAATTAACACTTCTTAGAGTTTAAAAACAACACTTATTGTATACTTAACCTATACTTTCAAGACATTTTAGGTATAATTGTACACTACCTGGATTGTAAAGTTCTGCCATCCATAAACAATGGACCAGATTTTATTGTGCTTGATCACATTACAATGCAGCTGTGCTACACTCAAAACAAAAATAGATGAATTTAAAATGAAGCTGTTTGCTTAAAATAACTTAGTCCCTGTTTTTAATTGTTTTTGGTAATAAAAACAAATTGTTATAAACACAAAATGTATAATATGGTTGGGAGTACTGGTATAAATTAATTATCCTCACTAAAGAAAGTTCCACATATATTTCCTAACATCCCTTCATACCACTGAACCTATTTCATAAATGGAAAAGCGCATTGTACGCATGTATCTATTTATTCATGTGCATGAATTCTGGATCCATTTTAAAAAAAAGAAACATTGTACTCCATATATTTAAAAGCGAGATACAGTACATCTGCAGGCAGTCACATGGCCCTTGAAGATGATAATGGGGAACTTTGGGGTAAGTTAGTACCTACTGGCAGCTCTTAGTACTGGCTGCTCTTCAAAAGAACTAGTCATTCCTTAAATAGAGGGAGTCGTAGCAGGGGGAAAGATCACATGTTATAGTCTCCTTCCCACATCCAGTGAATAGCAAAAGATAAGTGGACCAAGAGCCGATGTGACCCTCACCAAACCTTTTGGTAAATCCTGCTAAAATTTTCCCAAGGCTTGTGGATTAGAAGAAGAAGGACATTTACAAGGGATAAATCAATAAATAGCAACATACTAGCTACCCTTTGTTGGACCTCTGGAAAAAAAACAGTTTAATTAAACATACAAAAAGACCATTTTGTTCCTCTGTGGAATGATTTGACAAGTATAAAATGCCACTCCACATCTCAGTAGTGGGGATATCTGATTGGACCATCTGGAATCCTGAGAGGAGGAGGGAAGGAAAGGGAGAGGCGGGTTCAACTGCTTTGTAGTCTTCCTCCTTGCCCTTGCCTACAGCACATGTGGAGATCATGTCTTGAGGAGGTGGTGGAGTTAAGGGAGGAAAAGGGTTTTCTCTGACTCACCCTGTGCCCATTGACTAGGCAGTGGGGGGGCGGGGAAGGGAAGAGATGATTGTCTCTCAGACTGTCTTCCCTTCTTTTTGCTATATATGAAACCCTTAAGTCATGGCAGCAACCATTCTGTTGTGGCTGCTGCCCTTCCCTCCCTGCTCTGTAATAAGGTATAATTTGAACTGCAGTTCCAAGATGCTGTGGGTCTGGCCATTCAGATCACCACTTTTTGAAATCAGGATGGAAATTTTCCTTGAGGCAAGAGTGACAAGTGGGTTTTTTTTTATCCATTCTCACAACATCCTAGAAGCTCAGTTTTAGGCTAGTAAAGAGTAAGGACATCAATTAAAAAGCTGTAAATTTATAAGTGGAGTATTTGAATTTCATTGCCCTGGTGTCCAGTGCAAGCAAGAGGCCAAAAGCGGTCAGTTCCTGGAAGTAAACATGAATGAGAAAACCAGATGATGACAAGTAGACCCTATTAATCAGTAGGGCGGAGAGACACCTTAAATCTTCACAAATTGAGATACGTTTCTATGTACCCTTATTCACCCTCACAGGGGAGGGCAAGAGGGTTTGGAGATGAGCTGAATACTAAGGGTTAGGCTGAAGGGGGCCAATCCTGAATACTGGTTATTTGGCATGGAGTCCATTTTATATTGTACTGGACCCAAGTGACTATACACCACCCCGTTAACATGAAAATTTAATGAAGTTGCTCTCTTCCACTTTATGATCCATGTCTGTGTTCATTCCTCTGCATGTCCTGAGCAAATCACAGGAGCATTGTTTTATCAATAATGGTAAAAATTCCATCACATAACTTTTAAGCAACAGATGTATCAAACAATAAAGTAATTTATTGATGCCATGCCAAGGACTGCTAGTCACTACATATTTTCCCCTTTGCTATATTGCCACTGCAAGTAATGACAGAACATTATGTCTTATTAAAATCAATCGGTTTTATCAGGATCAACTACAAAATGATATATCATGTCAAGTTATAAACATTTTTCACCAACTGCTTAAAAACGAAAAAAAAGAGAATGCAATTTAAGATGCATAGGTAACTAAGATTCTTACAATCAGTCTTCAAAATTAAATATTATAAAATAAAAAAACACAATATTAAAAGAAAATTAAGGTTTTAAAGTCAAGCACTCAATAATTAAGGCATGTTAGAATTAAGGTAGCTTGTGCATTTTTAATTATACAATCATATGCTATTTTTCCACAGGTCCCCTGCCTCATTCAGTACATCAGGTGGATGGTGCTCATTTAATGAGCAGTTATTCAATATTTTACTGTACATAAAGAAGGTAACAAATAGAAATTTCTGTTTCTTTATTTCTTTCTCCAGATTGACAGTTAGAAATCCATGGCTTCTGACTCTTATGGGTTGGCCTGCTTTTCCCTCAGACAGTTGAGTTTCTAAAATACTCCTACAAACCACACCACATCAGGCACAGTGTTATTTCTCTACTTCTTCAATTGTTAGGGGTAAAAATATATTTTTCTAATTGTCAGAGATACAAATGCAAACTGGGATCTGAAATATCTGAATAAAGATTCTACAAGCCAAATTCTGCCCAGAGTTACACATATGCAACCCCTTTGTCTTCACTGGTGATGCAGACCTATAACTGCAGGCAGCATTTGGCCATATTTTTGGAATTTAGCTAACAATTCTATATATAAGTGACCCAGGACAGAATCCTCTCAGCCTCCAGTGCCTGTTTGTTTTGCAAAAATAACAAAAATAAAAACTAATTTTGGTCATTAAAGTTAGATATGACTCGGAATACACATTAAAAACATCTCTTGAGTAAGGAGATGACATAGTCACTATAGTAGATACCAACTTTGAGGTTACAGGGAGGATTCCCATATACATCAAAGAAATCTGAATATATCCTAGACACTGAATGGAGGTATTTGAAGGTGACTGAATAAAACAAAAAATGCCAATAGTAATGTATTCTTCCCTCAATAAAGTTAATGCCCTGACTACCTAATTTTCTCACCTCATTCAGTAGCCTTAAATAAATATATTATATCCCCAATGCATCCTAACAGTTTCAAAGATTATTTGAAAATGTAACTTGTAACCAGTATCATTAGATTTCAGTAAATAAAGATTTCTTGCACACAGACTCCTAGTGATGCTGAACTCACAGCAGTCCTCTGCCCTGTCTCTCCATTTCTTTAAAGATTAATTTATCTTATCTATACTTACAATAGTGCTATGAAAGCTCAGTGAGAAGACAAAATTTGTGTCTGGTAAAAAGGTCTCTCTCCAAAATTTAAAGATAACTATTTTGTAAAGAATGCTAGATATACAAAGCTATTCAAGCGACACTGGAATGAATCAGAATATTTCTTTTTATTATTTTATTAACCCTGTCTCTTGACTTCCCAATCTGTTCCCTGTAGTATTAATATAAAAGCATCATACTGAAATCAAAATCCTAGCTCAAACTTTGAAGCTGCTCTCATAGGACCTCAAAGATTCTGCAGCTTTGTCGCAGCAAAACTGACACTGAAGTCAATGCATGGCTTGTCCGTGTCAAAACTGCAGCAGTAGACTGTAAGCAGTACAGGCAAGGACAGTTTAAAATTCATTAAGAAAGAAAAAAACTTTAGGTGTATACCTATGGTACAGGTATAGGCCTGGAAAGCTTGTTGATTCGTGTATGTAAAATAACTCCAGGCTACCCAAGTGAATGTCAGGTATGTAGGCCAAGTGAGAAGTTCTAAAAAGTACAGGATTGCATTTATAGTTTATTAATTACAGACACAAAGGTAGGTTCTATCTACAGATTAGACAGGTCTGAACCTATGATAGTTTGAAGGATTACATACAACTAATCTGAACAACTGACCTACTTGCTTTTACAAAGACAGTATTCTAAGGATAGCATATACTCAAAATAGCAAATATACTTTTGTAACTATATTTCATGAAATAAAAATAGAAGCAACAAGTATTCAAAAAATAAAAGTAATTAAGCATAATTCAAACAAGATTTTTGTGCATTTCATTTGGGATAGTGAAGGGAGTTTAATGTATGCATTGACAACTTGTAAAGGCATTTGCTTCACTGAACACTAATCTTAGGAGTAACAAGCTATAACCCTAACATTGTACAACAAATACATACTGACATTTCACTGAAAGTTTAAAAAAAACAGTATAGCTTAGAATGGAAACAACGAATATTCCTTTAAAAAGAATATATCATACTCTATATTTTTTTATTCTTATGCCAATGTCCAGCATATTAAGTCCTTCTGTACAGGATTTACAGGTCTGAGACAAGAACCCAGGTGATCCGTATGGCTCCATTTCATAGAACCCCACACCAGCTTCTTCATTCTTACCTCCTTGATGGCTCACCCCTTCATCTGTTTCTGCCATCCCACAGCATTTTTCATTCCCCATTCCTTGTCACTACTCCCTCTCATGTTTAAAATTTCCCCCATTTTCTGTTTCTCCTCTTCTCTGTCCCTCAGCCCAATTTTTCTGGGCATGTTTTTAGTTTCTTCTTGCTGCCTCCTTCTTCTCTTCTTTCTACTCCCTCTAACCAATTTGTACTTTCCTCTCTTCTCTGTAATCCTCACCCTCATTTTTATTCTCCCCTCATCTATTTTCCCCACCTATTTTTTATTTCCATTCTTACCAGATCCACCTGTATCAAGCAGGTCAGCTGATCAGGCTTCTCATATTGTGTGATGATGTCACACAGTGCCTCCACCAGAACTAAGCCTTTACTAGCTTCCGGCAGCAGCAGGCTGCATAGTGATCAGGGGCGGCTCCAGGCCCCAGCACGCCAAGCGCGTGCTTGGGGCGGCATGCCGCGGGGGGTGCTCTGCCGGTCGCCGGGAGGGAGGCAGGCGGCTCCAGTGGACCTCCCGCAGGCACGTCTGCAGGAGGTCCACCGGAGCCGCGGGACTGGCGACCGGCAGAGCGCCCCCTGTGGCGTGCCGCTGTGCTTGGGGCGACGAAATTGCTAGAGCCACCCCTGATAGTGATAGACCTACTATGAAAGCATAGGGCAACAGATGCTGTTATGCCAGTCATAGCCCCTACCCCTACATCCCAGGCCTAGGAAAACTGCCCCAGCTGTTTCCTCAGCAGCAGCTCTACAACTGTTTTGTGATTTCAAATCTTCTTTACCAATTACTGCTTCCATCTTACTCACAAAGGCTTTAAAGGAAAGAGTATCTTAATCAATCTTTTTTTAACATCTATTATTGTACTGATACAATTATTTTCTTTATATCACATTTTATTCCATTTGGTACTTTGCTTCATTAAGGAATAATCCTACAAACTGTCCTTTTCTACTTGTGTCAAAAAGAAAATTTATATTGACACATCCAACCTTACGTTAACGGGAGAAGGAAGTTCCCTTATCATAATCTCATTCTTTACAATGCTGCCAGAAAAATAAGGAAATATTAAGATGGTTCAGAGTGCTCCCTCATCATGCCATACCAACTGTGTAGGATGGAGATTATCTCCACAACATGGGTGAGATCCTGACCCCATGTTAGTCAAAGACAAAATTCCCATTGACTTCAGTGGGACCAAATTTTCATTTAATGTTTTTCCTTGACATAGAAGATTGGCAATGGGACAAATGGCTTCAGAGGTAAGAGACAAAATGGGAGTTTTCTTCTTTTGTGTCTGAGGAGGTCCTAGTCCTGACTATTTCTACAGCTATATTTTTTCCCCACAGTGAATATGTTTTCAAAGATGAGGAAATGTCTTCTTCCCTATTGACAATGCTAACATTTAAGCCATTTTTAGCAACATGCATCTCCTTTCATCTCTTTGATGTTGTATACATTCCTTCTGTCTTCTTGTATGTAGTGTATCAGTTTGCTGTGAAGAAAATCCTGAAGTATTTATTTAGTTTAGTCTTACTGACTGCATTGAGAATTTTAAATGAGTAAAGAGCTGCGAATTTGGCCCTATTACTTTGTGCAGGCAAATAACACAGATAAATATCACAGTTTGCACTAAAGGGGAAGAGGCTCATAAGGGTCAGAAAATTGGAAATATAACTGGATAGGGTAATAAGAAATACTATTCATTTATGTTTCAAGAAAAGTAATTTAATCTTTGTTTTCTATTGAATATCTCATATTGGGAGTTTGACAATTCTTCTTCTAAGTAATATACATTTTAATCTTCTAATTTAGCTGGGTATCTATGCAATAGCGCCAAGTAATTTCCTTCTCAAATGTCTGCCATTTTCAAACATGTACTCAGGTTTCCTTAATAGGTTTTATATCTTTTATTTTGGGTCATAAAGTTCCATGCTCCTGTTAAGTTGTTTATTGATGCAGTTTGCTCTCAAACAAATACACAGACACTTAGACTATATTAAACCTGTAGTAACTGAACTCTGGTAGCATATCACAGATAAGATTGAGTTCAATATTTTGATATTGAAGCATGTAAGCACATACTCAAACAATTTAGAAGTAACTCTTATATAGGAAATAATCAGAATAGAAGACCCTATCAAAATATTTGGTAGATACTGACAATTAGTGGCTGCAAGCCCAATATAAAATTTTCATAAAAAGCCTAAATCAGCCTAAGCAGTGATGCTCTGTTATTCTTATTTCATATGCATCTATAAGAAAGAAATCAGCCATTCATGACTATATAATCACAAAACACAGCAGAATGTATCAGTTTATTTTGACTTTAAAAATCACTAAAGAGCTTTTCTCTGACAAGGCTGATTTAGACAGTAAACAATGATCTGCACACATTATTACAAAAAGGATATCCATGAAATGCAGGTTAACAAGTTATAAATCACCTTTTTATTTCCTAAAGTAGCAACTGACAATAGTTTGATGTAACAGATTTCTATTTTTACCTACTGGCACATTTAAAACCTTATGTATTTTCAAATACTCACACTTCATACAAAGTAGAAAAAAATGTAGTCTAATTGGAAGGAAACCAAATTTTTGATAGTCACCTGTTTTTTCTCTATTCAAAAGTATAACTTGAACAGAATTTATAGTTACAGCAAAATCCCTATTTTTGTAAAGCTAGAAAAATGTTATGTAAGACAGTCATTATGTGTAAAGTGCAAACCTCTCATAAGAAGTTTTTTTGTTTATTTTAAATAAACTACTTCGCAGACTTGCAAACAGAAACATGTTTAGACACTGCAGCCATGATACTCTACATGTCTCAGCTTCCAGTAGCCTTTTGCATCACTGTCAAAAAGGGCCCATTCCTCTCCTAAAAAGATGTTCATAGATCAAGCCCAAAACGTGCAGCAAAATTGACATGGCTAAACATTAATAATTGGTCCTCATCCAATTTTTTAAAAATAGTTATTAAATATAGAGATTATAGGTAGGTTCTTGTATACCTCCTCAGGGCAGCACATAATTCATGAAGTGTAAAACTGGCTAAAAGAAGAACAAAGAATAAGAATAAATGGTCAAATTTCATAATAAAAAAAGGTTAACAGTGGGGTGCCTAAGGTTCCATACTAAGACTGGTGTTATTTAATATTTATTAATAATCTGGAGAAGAGAGTTTGCAATGAGATGGCAAAATAAAACAGTTATTTAGGTTTGTCAAGTCCAGTGAAGACAGTGAGGTACTTCAGAGGGATAGTGAAAGGTCAACACAACTGCAGATGAAACTGAGTGTTCACAAATGCAAAGTAATGAACAAGTAATGAACATTGGAGGAAAAATCTGAACTACTCATACACTTTACACAGTGCAAACTTATCAATTCAGGAAACGGAACTGGGCATCATTTTGTACAGTTCAATAAAGACCAATTCTCAATGTGAAGCTGTAGTCAAATAAGCTAACTAAATGTTAAAATGCATAAGGAGTGGAATGGAGACTACAGAAAATATTATAATGCCATTATATAAATCAACAGTACAGACTCATTAGAAATACTGTGTGCAACACTTGTCGCCTCCTCTCAAAAAGACGTAGTAGATTTAAAAAGGGTACGGGTAACAAGGATGATGATGATTAGGGTCATGGAAAAACTCATATGAAGACAGATTGAAAAGATTAGGATTATTTTTAGTCTAGACTGGAAATGAGTAAGAGGAGGCATGCTAAAAGTATATACAATAATGAATGGTATGAAGAAGGTAAATTGAGAGCTTCTGCTTTTATTGTCTGAAAGGAACCAGGGGGGACACAGTGAAATTAAAAGTTGGGAAATTCAAAACTAAAAAAGTAACTTCTTGTTCACACAACACATAATTAGACTGCAGAACTAATTGCCACAGGATTGTTGAGGCCATGAATTTAGGAATATTCAAAAAGGGATATGGATATTTATATGAACAACAAGAATATCCAGAGCTACAATTGTCAGTTCTTATAAAAAAAAAAAGATAGCGAGAATTTTGGAAGTTTGGGATAAATCCTTACGCTTCAGAGTTTAAATCAGTCTCTATTAGATGTGAGGATGAGACTTTCCTGGGGTGGGGGAGGGAGATTATTCCACATTTGCCTACTGTGGGGTTTCCTTAGCCTTTCTCTGTAACATATGGTGCTGGCCATGGCTGGAGACAGGACAGGATAAACCCTGGTTCTCATCTAGGCTGGTACAGAAGAAATGCTACAGTTTGGATGATGAATCTAACAAAGAAACAATGTTCTAGGTAAGAAAATATTTCAGGTCTAATTTTTTGCATACTTCCTCTTAGATTCATAATGCAAAATAAATAGTTGGCCTACTTTTAGATAGTTACACAAACAGTATATAGTTGTTACATAGAATTGCATTAGTTTCTTCCAGTTAACACCCCTCACCCCAGTTACACAATCTAGGTATTTATAATATCAGTAGTTGGTTGCTAGCAACAAGCAACAATACAGATTCAGAGAGAAATAACAAACTACAAAAAAGCCAGTCATGGTATGAAAAATGAGCTTTATGTAGCAAAACTCAATGTTTGTTTGCTACAGAACCATAGTATTTCTCCAGGTTACACAGTGGGACTTCATAGCAATGCTACCAATTGCATCTTCCCAGCAAAAAGCAGTTCAAAGTGTACAAAACATATTCAGATTTGCACTGCAACCTATATCTTACCAAGAAAGAGAGAATGTCTCAGCCCACATTTGAAATCAGAATTTGAATGCACAGCTGGCATAGGAGAACTCTTTCCATATTGAGTAATGCTTTACTTTACAAATAATCCCATTGAAATGAATGAGCCTATTCATGTAATAAAGTACCACTCAATATGAGTAAGGGTGGCAGAATCTGGCCCTATTTAATAAAATGTGTAGCAAACATACCCATTTTGTCACACTGTAGCTCATCAGGAGAAAAATACACATACATAATTTATAAAAGTCAAAGTAGGACTCTTAGAGATTTGATATTTCTAAGTAATGAAGCTTTGGGACTTAACTTACTAGGTTGTTACTAGATCAATGTCAAAATAATAAAAACCACACATTAGTTACCCTTTCAAACATGCATATTGTGATAGAGAAAATAAGAACATTATTTTTGATGGAAAAATTCATACTTTATGTTTCAGCTGCCTGCCAACTGACTTCTGGAAAGGGCCCTGTTTTAGCTTTCTGAATTTCATTTACAGTATCTCACGCACAGTTTATCTACAGAGGTAATAAATTCAAATAGAGATTGGTTGCTACATTTTAACATTAACTGTATGAGCTGAATCACATGCAAATTTTTGTAACTTGTGTATCTCAACTTTTCATTCTACCAATATAGAATAGACTTTCAGGAGATATGTAAATTGAAAAAACAATAAAAGGCACTCATTTACAGATTATTTTTGCTTTTTGTACATCTGATACAATTTTGCTTACATTCCCTCTGAAGCACATGCCTGACAGACTCTTTGCTACAGCCATTTTTGATCTTGCTAGCTGAAAATGGAGCGTTGCTTATATGTAGCCTCTTTAATCTTAAACTAATTTGCAGATGTGGGTTATCTGGAAAGTATAATTCACATACATGTGATCTCCACTGGAATCTATTCCACTATCTTGTAAAAGGGACACATTCCTCATTAGTCCAAAAGATTTTTGAATAGTTTTTGAAAACCACCTGTTTTCAAATTTTCATTTTCTTCTCAAAGTTTAAGTTATTGTTTAGAGACCAGAGTCAGCAAGCCACAGATATGCTTGCAGTATACTTCTCTTAAGTATGAGCTGTTTGCCTGACTGTATGTGTTTGTGTTCAGCAAACTATTTTTTCATCTCTTATACAATTTGGATAAGTAGATGTGTCAGTCAATATTTTTATGTAGAGACTCTGTATGCCATCAAAACATTTGGATCAGCCAATTTTAAAAGTCATTTTAACTAATAGGGCTTGCAAATGAATTTATAAATAGGGCAAGATTAAAAGAAGAGATGGATAGAAGAACAGAAGAAAATAGAGAAGCTTATTAGTGTCAAATTTCCAATAAGCCCACTTGGGATGAAAGGAGAGGAAAAGGGGTTGTTTGTGGTGGAAGGGAAAATTATTGACTGATTTATTTCTGTTATAAACTCACCATCCAGCAATGAGCTGTCGTACTGACCATCTTCTTGTGGATGTCAGTCAAGCCATCAACTAAAACCTAACATGGGGAAAACTGAGCTCTTGAGCTTTCCCCTGACGTCCTCCCCTTCATACACTTTCTATATCTCAATGGACAGCACCACCACCATCTTTCCTGTTGCTCAAGTTAATAATTTCAGCTTTTTTCTTTGACTTCGCCTTTTATTTGACCCATACATATAGGCTCTGTCTACTACTAGCCGCTTCTTCCTCAACATCTTCAAGATGCAACCTTTCCTCTCTGTCCATAATAAAAACTCTTGTCCAAACCCTGATCATCCTGCATCTTGAATGCCCCGACCTAGTCCTCTCTTGCTCCGATGCCTGTAACTTTGCCTCCTTCAAATCCATTTAAAATGCTGGTGTTAAAATTATCTTCCTGGCTGGTAGCTCTGATTATGTCAGACTCTTTAAGGGCTTGTTGGCTCTCCCTATTTTACCACATCAAACAAAAACTTATTTTCCTAATTTTCAAAGCATTCCACAGTTTAGCCCCAGCCTATTTATCTGTTTTATCTTATTGTAAGGTCAACCCCTGTATTCTCTGTGCAAAATATGTGTGACTTGATCACCTGCTTGTCTGTTTCTCCAATCAGCACCTAGATGCTTTCTTGCATGCTGCCCCTCACACATGGAAAATCTCCCCATTCCTCCTCCAAACTCACTTCTGCCATAATGCATAAAGAAAATTCCCCTTGGGATGCTATCCTTCCATCACCTTCTTTAACCATTTTTCTGCACACAACCCTTTAATAAACCACATTCTTTCAACACAACAAACTAGTATACCAACATCCACAACTATTAGTGTTAGGAAAGAATAATCAGGTAAAAGGATGTGTGTGGAAAGGTAAAGTGGGGGCAGAGCTAAGGTTGTGGTACATGGCCTGTGATATACAGTAGTTGTGGAAATGGTAAGGAGTTTCCTTATACATGGAAGAACAGACAATAAGCAGTGGTAAGTAATGTAACTTTTAATTTTCATGGTTTTGTGGGTTTGTGTCAGGTATTTTGTGTGTGTAAAAACTCTCACTGCTCCACATTAGTTTATGTATATTAATCACATTAGGCATCAGGCTCCGCCCCCAGCTAATCTACAAAACAATGGAGATTATAGTATCCATTTAATCTAAAAGATACAATTTATCACTCCAGGCACAACTGGTATTAAAATATTTAATTTGTAATATTTATATTTTTAAGGCTTATTGTTATTGCTGGAGAATTAGTGGATTACATCAGAGATGTAATATCTGTATGAAATATTGTCTTGCCTTTTACTATTACATTTCTGCTATATTACAGAGCACAATTACATATCATAGAAGGAGTAACTATTTTATTAATGAAAGTCAGGAAATAATTAAGCATCCCACACTATTCATTCATCCTGCATGGAATTAGTGATGGAGATTCCTGGTTTATGTCTGAAGTTATCATAAACTTGGTGAGCTAGCCTCTCAGAGCTTGTAAATTACCAACACCTTGCCCAGTAGGCTTGATCCTCCTTCAAGAATGTATATTTTATGCTCATTAGACATTGGCATTAAAGAGTAAAGCTAGAAAAGTAAAAAAGTGCTTCCTAAACATGTTAAGTCCTTGGCCATCAATAGCCAGAAGTTCTAGACTCAGGCAATTAAATTGCAATACTGCAATTTAATCTCTTTTGAATCCTTCAGGCTGCCCTGTGTCTCATCTAGAGGTCAGGAGAGTTTTATTCATCCAGCATACGTGACTAGACCACATTTATACCCTGAGCAAGGTTCTGGACAATAACTCTGTATAGTTATACATTTTTAAAAACATTACTAGGATTAAAATTTGCTGGCATATCTACTCAGGAAATACTTTCAGCATCAAAGTTGTAGCACTACAACAATCTACAAAATTAAAAGCTCCACCTCAAAACCATCTGATCTGGTCTGAATGAGCAAGATCAGCCACGCCCCCTCTAACATTTAGAAGCTGTTAAATAATTCTCTAGATCTTAATCAAAGTCTACAGATGCTTTAAGACTAGGACAGTGTTGAGTACACAAAGTGGCGTCTGCAGCTGTATGCATACTACATACAGTGCAAACCACTGGCAGAAGCCAGGAGGAACAGCATTGACCCCCACTGCCTACCCAGGTTTGGCCCTACAGCCCCGTCATAATGGAGAGGCTGCACAAAAATTAAGTGAGTGGCATTCTGAGAACTGTTCACTTCATTTTGATCCCATGCCCTTCCCACAACATGGTGGAAGGGCCATGGGGCCGAATTTAAGTACGCTCACTGGGCAGAGGGACACCAGCACTGCTTCTCCTTGACAGTGCTGTGTGGCCAGCTCCTGCATTAGGGCTCCCCTCATGGGCCTGCCCAGCCTTTCTGAGGTCAACCCTGAGCACGTATCACATGTGAGTCAGAAATGCATCCTTAAAAACATTCATGACAAATCAGTGGATTTTTGTCTCAGGATTATTCATTTCAAGATTAGTTACTGTGTACTGCATATCTAACCACATCTCACCCACACAGAATGGGTCTCCTGAACATGAATACATACTAGAGTTGCTCCAAGAGTCACAGAACTTTATTAAACATACTCTGATAGTAACTCTCCTTCGGACTGGAATGCTAGAGAGAATTAACTCTGATCTCAACACTGGCACCTTGCATTTCCATTTGTGTTCTGGATAAAACTGGATATAGCTTTTCAGTCTATAATACAAATGGTTCTTCAGAGCTACTTTAGCATCCACAAAACAAATGTTATCAACATGTAAAGCCAAGATTATGTTCAGCATTGACCAGGGAGTTAATCAACTCCTGGAAGCAGTGAAATTTAAAAAAATCATTTTTGTGAAATACAATACATTACATGTTAATGACAACATCTAGCAGTACTTTTAAAAATTACGTTCTCATTGAAAGTTAGGGCTCCCTCATCTTGAAATTTGGGACAGATCTGAGGAAGGCAGAAGGAGAGGGTGTATGGTCAGGAAGCACAACAGTGATGAACAGAGGTGACTCCAAGAGCAAATGAAGTGGAGCATGGAATAGAAGCAGAGGGGAGAGAACAAATAGGGACACAGAAGGAGAAGAAACAATGATACATGAGGAAAAAAGTAAAGTTCAAGACTACCAGTTGCTCTGGTTTTCTAGTTCATTTTTGACCATGTGTAGATTGTGTTACACATATGATCTTTGGGCAGGGACTGTCTTTATTTTAATCTTTGTACAGCTCAGAGACCATCATGGACACAACACATTATAAATAAATAAATAAATAAATAAATAATGGATAGTATTTAGATCTTACATTTCAGCATTCGTTCTCTTTGCCTATCTAATTCAAGGGTTGTCACTTCGGACTCACAGCCTGGCTCTCTTACATTTATCCATGGGCATTTATTACATGCTTACAAATCTGTGTCTCTGTCCCCTATAGGAAGATTCCAAACCTTAAAGCCAAACTCTTTATTCTTTGCAAAGGCCTTCCTCCACAGAAACCATGGCTTATACCTTAAATTATATAATTTATTTATGTGGCTATGAACATACAGGAGGAAATGATAGCTTCTGAAATAGGTTCAATTCCCCCCTCTCAATTGTTAATAAAGTGTTATAATGTATTCTACAATACATTTAGACAGCAAAAGTTTATAAAGTATTATAATATTGAAATCTTTTGGTTGTAGTACCTTCTCCTGTAGATGCCATAGTAAGTAATTCAATTACTGGTAAGAAGGATGCTAGTACATATGGTGATCTATTCTGGTAGTTATAAAATAGCATATTAGCTTCTTGGCACATATTTGATGAAAAGTTGATCTCATGTTTGATCTCCTAGACGTTCTTAAAATAATCATAGAAAGATCTAACAACATTGGTAATATAAGGTGTTAATATGTAATACTTCAAAATCAAAAGTAAACACGCAGGGTACAGGCATTAAATGTCCAGGTTATTTTAGAATCTTTGAAATAGATTACAGAAGACATTGACTGAAAATTACAGTAAGTCTAGAACAAATGAGAACAAATTTCCCATACTACATTCAACCCATCACTATCAATCAGCAACCACACTTTTTGAATGTGATCGGGTGTATAGAAGGCTGGACAGACTAGCAGTTAGCACACCTGACTTTCAGCCCCTTGCTTCTCTGACTGGGTGGCAGAGGTGCCTGGTTCTTCTTCTGAAAGGTTGCCGACCCCGGTCTATACTTTGCCTTCTGCCCTGATAGAAGTTGTTCAGGGGTCACTATAGTGATGATAGCCTCTGTAGCTCCAGTATGGGGAGAGCAGCTAAGGATCAATGTAGGACTATTTGAGGTAAGATATGAGCTGATTTGTAGGAGTTCCATGTCCCCATCCCTTGTAGTTCATGATCGCCCATTTCCAAAGTAGGAATGAGTCCTCTCCTCCTCCAGTCTTATGCATCAAGTCATCATATACTCAAGCTAGACAACTTGGTGCACAATTTGTTTATACTGCCACTGAGCTATGCCCTTTAAGTCAGCAGAATTTGGCCCTATTTTTCTAAAATTGAGCCATGTTACATCTAAAGTGTGGACAGAAAGCATATGGAACAAGGTGAAAATTTTCTAGATATCCAAAATTTACACCAGTTAACAAGTTCAAAACACTTTCTGGGTGGAAAAAATACAAAACACAACAAAAAATCCTGACTTATTTTTACCTTGAATATGATTTCAATGCCCCTAACCTGGGCTTGAAATAATAAAAAAAAAAAGCTAACAAATTTAAATAAAATTGTATTGTTGTGATGCTATAATAAAACATAGCACTTTAAAAAAGAAAGTCACAAGATTACAGGAGATACTAAGGAGGAGACAAAATAACAATAGTAATGTGTTAACTCAGTATCTATTCAATCATAATTGCTTTCAGAATAATTTGTTTATTTTACTGTAGTTTTTTAATATAAACACAGCCTTTAGAGCAGTGGTTCCCAAACTGGGGTTTGTGAACCCCTGGGGGTTCGTGAAATGTTACAAGGGGTTCTCAGGAAAAAATTCCCTAATGGCGGACAGAGCTGTCCCTAGGGACTCCGGGCAGCACGGGGCCAGCAGCCCAGAGCCCCTGGACTTCCAAGAGCTAAGCAGATCAAAGCAAGCATATCTATCACACTGATGCGATTTAAACGTCAAGAATCCTTATAAGAGTGGAAAGGGAGGTGAATATTTTTTGCTGTTTTTAAAATTAAATAGGCAGTTAGCGTTGTTTTTAAAATTATTATGAACAAGTTTAAGCTTTGTTGTAAAATGCGCTGTTTGCCTGGACTGCTCAAGACCTGAATGCTTGTGTAGGAGGAACTCTTTGAGTTGGCTTCTTAAATACCTTCATGTTGTTTCACATCTGATGCTCCTTGATGAAACATAGGAGCCTTGTCTTATAACAGGCTTATTCAAAGTGATACAAGCTACGAAAGGGAGATCTTGGAAGAGTGTTGCCATTTTCATGCTGCAATAAAAATACTGTAATGATAAATAATAATTAATAATAAATAGTGTGTAATACGCATGTCATAAAAACAAACTTTATATTTTCAAGATCACTGCTTTTATAATTTATACTCAGGTGAAGGAGAAAAACCCTGGAAATAGTGATTTTTAAGAGGGGGTTCGCAAGACTTGACGTGTTAGTGAAAGGGGTTCACAGGCTGTTAACGTTTGGGAACCACTGCTCTAGAGAGAGAGATTCAGCAGTTTGCTCAGCACAGAGCTACACTATAAAAACTCTTTGAAATGGTATTTTTGGTACCTCTAGCTTGACAAAGAACTCAAGTGTGCGTCATGGTGGTCAGAACATATAACTTAATTTAAGTTAACATTTTTCTTTGTTTTACTGGAATTTTGCTTCTCTTTTCTCATTTTTATTGGTGTGTGGCATTGTATGATTCGGAAGTAAAATGCCAAAACCAGTTTGGCTAACTGCAAGATTCATTTTTTTGGATCCCATCTCTCTTAAACTAAGGATTATGCATTTATTTTAACTTTTTATAGATGGTCCAAGCTTTTACTCAGTCTTCCTGGAGTCTTCCAATTGATTCATCTAAAAGCTTGGACTTACTTCAGAAGTATCTACATTCCGTTTTAAACTCTCTATCTTGTTTTGACTTAAAATTTGAATCAGTTAGTGGCAGAATGCAGGAAGCAGTAGGAGAGTTACTCAACTAGAGATATTCAGACCTTGAGGTCTTAACCACTATATTAATGAAAGACAATTATGGGCTGAAATATAGTTGGGGATGTGGAGAACAAGGTGAGAATTCAAAATCATAGGACACTGGCATAGTTTTCCCCCTCATGACAGATATTGAACTTAATGAGTGCCTCTTTTTTCTTAGTTAGAAACATCAACTACTGACAAAAAGCATACTTTCTTTTTCCTTCTTGGACACTGTACTTGTGATTTGTGAAATCTTGGCCATGAAAAATAAATTATATGGAAAGACACTGAAAGTAACCAGAAAGGTTTTTTAAAAAAAATTTAAAAAAATAAAAAAACCAAGAATTTCAAGGGTCTAAAACTACAGAGTATAGCAAAAAGTAGAAGAACAGTCATATTGGAGCAGAGAATTATTAGCTGGTCTACAAGTCTTCACTGACCTCCAGCTACATAGCATTAAGAATGGCAAGAAAATGTCTGTATATTTAAATTTTTGAAGAAGTTTCTGTTTTTATTGTTAACATGAAAATATGGAATTGTACTATTTAAAAAGAAAGTTTACTTTTTTCTTTCTTTTTAAAAATAATTGGTAACATATTTTTCATTTCCCTCATACTCAAAAATGGTTGAATAAATTTGGCTTGAACTTAAAAGAAATCACCCTTGGGCAGAAACGTGGATAATTTTGGCTCCAGGAGTCTTTGGAAAAATAGTATGACTGAAAACAGAGTCTAAGAATGAAGCCATTATAGCAGCCTTAACTATGAGTGTCCCCCACTACACCACTAATAATAAATAATAATTACTTATGCATTGCTATAAATTTATCCTACAAACAGATTGAGACACATTCCCAATCCTGAATGCAACAATCTAAGTAACACAAAACAGGATAAGGGACAAAGAGGGTATTATGATTAGTGGTCAGAACACATTTTTCTTGATGAAAGGGGTTTTAAGGAGTGATTTGAAGGTGGAGTGAGAAATAGAGGTAGAATTTGATACACACAAGTGAGGAAGACTGTTGTAAGCACAGGAGGCAGAATGGGTGAAGACAAAAAAATAGTGGGAGGAGATAGATTTTGGAAAGTAAAGGGGAAATGAGAACAGAGACAACATTTTATATGGTAAGAAGCCAATGAAAGAATTAAAACAGTAGGAACGATGTGGTCAGAACAGCATGAAAGGAAGATGACTTTAGAAGTGGCATTTTGAATATGCTAGAAGATGGAAGTTGCAGGGAGGTTAAAGAGAAGGCAACAAGCCAAGAAGTTAGCAAAGTATGGATAAGAGTTATAGTTTCTGGAATTGTGATGAGAGGATAGATTAGGGTGATATTAAAAAGGAAGTAGTACTCGTTAAAATATTTAGCTAGGGCTTGAATAATGGGGCAGATGGAGCAAGTAGATGACACTGTTGAGGTGAAGGATAGTGAAGTAGTCAAAAGAAAAAGAAAAGAAGGGAACTGAAAAGACACTGGGAAAATAAATGAGTTTTATGCTATTTTCAAAGTGAATTTGGAATGGCAGCAGCAGATGTCAAGACAAACGTCAAGAGAAGATGTCAGAGACATTTGGAAATGTGACATTGGACAGACAGTGAGAGATTGAGGAATGTGATTGGGTGTTCACCACACTCTAGCCTGGAAAGTGTTAACATGGCTCAGAAGGGGTTAACCTGACAGGCCACACCTGAAGGAGTGCTAGGCTTGATAGACAAGCACTGATTGAGGATGGGGCTCAGCTTGGAAGGAGCAGGTGCAGCTGGTATAAGGCCAGGAAGTAAGGACAGAAGGGCCTGCTGTGTGGATGCCTGCAGTCACTCTCTAGGCTTAGAGAGGGAAAAGAAGGAAACCGAGAAAAGGAGTAGAGGTCCTGGGATCCTGACCCTGAAAGAAGGGCTACCTAGAAGGGTGGTGGAGAAAAAAACCTGACAGAGGTGGAATAGGAGGCTGCCCAGGGAAAAAGCAGCAAAGTTTTGGGATATAGCAAATCTTGGTTGCTGATTGAAGTGTCCTTTGGTGTCAACATGGAATAGTGGGTGGTCCTGGGTTCCAAGTCAACCATTGAGGAGGGCATAGACTGGAATTGGAAGACTGCCAGGACTGATACGTGGACAGCCAGTCCAGAGAGACGTTGATACCCTAGAAGGGAAAAACTACAGTGACCTGACCAGAGGACCAAGCCACAAACAGGGAGAACCCCATGACAGGGAACAAGAAATAGGTTTGGGAATAGAGGTAGATTTTGAAATAATATGAGCAGATGAAATCAGACAAGATATGTAGAGAGACAATGAGTCTCAAGAAGAAAGGACCAGTTATTGAGGTAAAAAAGGAAAAAGAAGATTACTTGCCTGATAGTAACCGGAGGTCTTTGACATGTGTGGTCCCTATGAGTATTCCCTGTGGATGCATATGAAGGCTGTGCACCTGGGAGCAGAAATTCTTCAGTAGCAGTGTCCATAGTCCGCATGTGCACCCTACACCATATTGTGCTCAAAACCAAGGGCAGAAAGGGCAGCACAGACCAACTACCTCTCTAGTTGCTGCTCTACTGCAAATCCTGTGAGGACCTAAGGAGCGGAGAAATAGGGAGGGTTGTGAATACCCATAAGAAGCATACATCTAAAAGAACTCCAGTTACTATAAGATAAGTAACCTTCCTTTCTTCTTAGAGTGCTGGTCCCTATGGGTATTCACTGTGGGTGACTCCCAAGAGTGCTTGTTTAGGAGGAAGGTGTGAAGAAGTGTTCAGCACCACAAATCAAAGGATCACTAAGCTGGTGGAAGCATCCCTAGAAGAAGCTTGAAGCACAGAATAGTGTCTAATGAAGGTGTGAATGGATCCCCACATTGTGGCTCTGCAGATGTGAGAGAAACCCATGGCAGAGAAGACCCCAACGCAGCTTGAGCTCTGGTTGAGTAAGCCCTGACAACCTATGAAGGCTGGGCTTCCATGATGTCATAGAAAGGAGGATGCAACCCAAAATCCATTTAGAGATTCACTGGTAAAAGATTGCATCTCCTTTCATCTGTTTGGAGAGGAAGATGAATAGTCTCAGACTTTCAAAAGGGCTTTTTCCTGTGCAAATAGAATGCTAGAGACCTGCGTACATCCAAGGAATGGAGCCTTTTATCTTCCAAGTTACAGTGAGGCTTCGGATAAAACACCAGAAGGTGAATTATTTTAATACATTTTTTGTCTCTATCTTCAGGGCAGGAGCGGGGTTACTGCTCCGCTACACAAGTCAAATGGGGTCTAAAGCCTAGAACCTTGGGCACAATAGATGCCCCCACATGATGGAAAAGCAAGGAGGAGAAAATCTCATGATCCCCACCTAGCTAGACTAAAAACTAAACCAATCTAACAACTATTTATAATATTTACAGAATGTGGACATAGGAGCTGTTCTGTCCCAAATCACAAGCAGCAGAAAGAAACTGGAGAGACAGTGAGTCTGCACTGCCCTTTATGCCCTCGGTAGGGAACATATGGATGCACAGAGTGCAGATGTAGCCCAACAGACACTGCTATTGAAGAATTTCCTGTTCCAGGAGCACAGAGCACATGCGCACCCACAGTGAATACCATAGGTATCCATGCTCAAAAAGGTACCTGAGAAACAAGAGCTATGGAAATCTAGTTAGGAAGAAGCAAACTATATAGCAAAGGTGAAATTCTGGTTCCACTGAAGTCAGTGGCAAACTCCTGTTGATTTCAATGGGGCCAGGATTTCACCCCAGATATATTGATTGAACATCAATACATTATAGTGTGATGTCTGAAAGAAGGAGGTGGTATTTTGCATGGATGTGTTGGTTTTCTTTGCATTTTCTGATATAGTGGGATAATATAAATGGATTAATTTTATAAGATTATATCCATAGTAGAAATACTTAACCAAACAAAATGTAAGTCAAAAAATAAAAGTATATTCGTACTGAGTATTGACTAAAGGAGAAGTAATAAATCAAGCTGCTTAGCTCTGAAAACTCTAAGCATCAGGAAAATCAAGTGCTATAGTCGGCAGCTTCCATGTTAGAGAAAATTGGTGAATTTAACTACCAGGATCATTTTATGAAAATAAAAGGATCCAATGTATACTGAAATTTTTACTAGAAATACATCAGTAACCAAATACAAAAAAAGTTAATAGGTAAAATTTTAATTTTATATTATGTTTTACATTGACAGTTGTAACCTTATCATACTTTTGCTCTAAAAAATGAATTTTAACTTCTGAAAATTATCCTGTCAAATTTATCTCAACATAAGTGATCTTATCAGGGTTACATAGTCATAATTAAATGAGACTTCTGAAACCTGCGATTTTATTCTGTATGTGATTTTCCTAGAAATGATGCTATCAAGGCTTAGCCCTCTCTCTGTTCTTACTGCTGTAGGCTGATATGGAGTATGAATTTGTAAAACCCTACAGACTTCTTGTAAGAATTATAATTAATTAATTTTATTATAATAACCAAAATGACTAATCAAATTTATCTGTTACTGTACTGCACTTACTTTTGTATGTATCTCAGCACAATAAGAGAAAAAAAACATTTTCTTTATGTACTGCTTATCTCTACAGAAGACACAATTTCCTCTTCCTTTTGCTGACAATATGCCTAATGGGAAATTAAAGTTTTTAATCCTGATTTTATGAGTATTATTTTTGCAAACAAGAAACCAGAATATTATATTACTTTTATCATGTTTTTCCAAATCCAGTTATTATTACAGGCATTATAAAGGTACCAAGATGAAAATTTTGGACTAATTTCTGTTTCCAGAAATTATCACGTATCTGGGGATTTGCCAAGAATTTAAACTAGAGAGACAATAAAGAGCTCTCTTTCCACAACTGCCAGTCCACAGAAGTGCCACAAGCCGGAGAGCTTTGCTGCCTCTTTTGAGAGCCTATTTATGTATTATAGGAGTTTCTGGGTTTGTCTATAGTGGGCCATCCAGGAAAATTAATCTAAATTAACTAAAGGTGTGAATTTGAAGTGGATTAGTTAAACTGCATTAAACTCCTGTGTGAAGACCCTCATTCAGAGTTAAAGGGGCCTTAATTCACTTTAGTTTAATTCACGTCCAAAGTGAAGGGCTGTCATGTAGCAGCCTGGGATCCCAAGATCTGAGAGATTTGAAGGCTGTATGCCTTTGTCTCAGCCTAAAGAGTGTCCTTGTCAGAAACCACAAGTTGAATATTGCAGAGTTCCCTAGGCCCTCTGGCCACCTCCTATGGAAGGCACTGAGATACTACGATGATGAGTGCAGTACAATAACGTATATAAAATAGAAAAAAATAGAGTATGTTACCACATGGCTCTTAATATGTATATTAATGACAGATGCAAGCATAAAATGTAGGTATGCTGAGTATTTTGTTTGTTTCTTCCTAATTTTCAGGATTTTATACATTTTATGCTCTCTGTCCCTTCAAATCCTGATACCTCACCCCATACTCCTAAGAGGATAGAGGTCTGTGAATACAGCAAACTTTGTATGATGTTGCTATAAAGGCATAAGAGAGAATTGATGTAAAGAGATGATTACTTAGATCAACTAATCATTCCACACACAGAGGAGGGGCATAGCAGAAGCATAGTTACTGCACCTGAAACTTCCCTGAGCTGTGTGCTGAGCAAAGGATATGACTGTTAAAGAGTTAGAAGTGTACTCTAGGTAAAAGGACATTGCTTCTAGAATTCAAAGTTCCCTGAATTCAAATACGACCTGTCTCATTTCTAGTTTCATTAATGGCCTGGTCCACTGCACATTGAAGTCAATGGGAAGTTTTCTATATTCAATTTTAAGTGACCTAAATAAATGACTTGTCTTCCTAAATTATTGCCAGTCAAATATATGTACAGATCAGTTGAAAAAGTAATAATGAGAATTATTTTCATTTTGTTATTTCACTAAAATTTATTATCTGAATTAAAACACACACTATCTCTACTGTTAGTAGAATACTCCATACTTAAACAAACAAAGTATCTGGGTCAAGGAAACAAATATGCAAAATACCAAAAGGGAAGTTGGGAAAAGCATGCCTAGGAGACTGGTTCTTTTTTTCCCCTGTGCTAGGCAGGATTCATGGGTTTTGGTTCACCTCCATTCACAGAAGCTCGAGTTTTTAATTGTAAAATTAAATAGTCAATCAGGCCAGAAGAAGCAATGGAGAGACTTACAGCTGTGCTGAACGGTGGGCGAAAAAAGGGAGGCAGTTAATGGTTCTTGAACAATAGACTATTTGTCCCATTTTTATAAATTTACATTTTATTTCCAAAACAAAACCTTTCCAAGCTATCTGAGGAGCAAAAGACTATTTAACAAGCTCTCAATTGTATTTAATGCAAACAAAGCCCATTTTATAATCACAAGACCTTTCAAATGAGTGGTGATGCTGTTTATTGCACACTTTAGATGTGCCATTGTCACAAGACTCTCACTTTGAATTCCATGACATTACTACATGGTCAGTCATGTCTCACTGCAATGATGAAATAGGTATAGTTTTAAATAGCTATATTTATAATGAAAAAAGATATTTAAACTATTCTTACACTGTATACCATCTAAATTCCTAGGGATTTTTGCACTGCTGACTTTATACATTTCTAAAGGAAGGAGTAAATTGTTTTAGAGGTCTGAGGAGGGGGCAGTGCCAATTTCTTGCCCTTCTCCCATTATTCATTCCCTGGAGGGTCCTGCCTTTTTCAGTCCTATCTTCTTCCTATTTTGAGGAGACTTGATTGCTGCAAGTCCCATTAAGAGTACTCTGACCATCAAGCAGATACATGGGCAACTGCACTGTTTGCAAGTCTGACTAACTGGATCTGGATTTTTGTTAAATGATGAACATTTATTAAATCAAGTTATATACAATGCTATTTTAAAGTTTCACTTAGTGCTTTGTTTTAGGATTGTATTCTCTTTATGACTTATTCTCAGTCCACATTTAGCAGCTGGTTCCTAGCATTTTCTCCAGTGCCATGCTTGAGATATTAAGCCAGGAGATTTTTGATGCTCCCAGTTTAATATCTGAATACAAAATTAAAGCTAACCCAGTTGATTGCTACATGTGCAGGCTGAGGTGGGAAGAACTTAGTGTTGAAGAGATCTGCAGCCATTTTTCTGAAACTTTTAAACCAGCAGTTTTCCTGTGAAATACAAAAGTACTCTGCTCCCCTCCTCCCACTCAACAAATCAACTGGATTAGTTTCACAATAAAAAATTAAACTAACTCAGCTAATCGGCCACGGGAGCAGCATTATGGGATCGGGGGAGATTTCCTGGGCAGCAGCAGGGAGAGGGGGAGCTGAGAAAGAACTTAACAGGAGGAAAGAAAAGACATTTTAAAAGTATTTTTGTGGTTTTTAAATGGATTGATTTATTCAAATATTCTTGGCATACTGATCCATAGTTTTAAGATTGCGAAGAGAAGTTGAAGAGAAATTCCAGACTATGTGGTAGTATTTACCTGCACAGTCATATGACACTTTTAGTAAGTCAATACAAGATTGTAAATGCCTATTTGATGTTATTTAACTATAGTATTCCAGCTCATGTTAACAAGAAGCTATTGTTTCTGGCAACAAGTTACCTTAACTTAGGATGTCTCACTGTAACTCAGTTGCACTGTAACATAATACAACTGAAGTCAATAGATGCCAACAATTCAGTGGTTTTACCATGCCACCTTATTTACATTTTTTTAAAAGAAAAAAGAGTTCTTGATATATCAGGTAAGGCTTTCAGCAAAGATGACACATTTTTTCAGTTGACTGTATTTGCATAGATACCATTTCTTATTTTTGTAGAAGGCATAGTCCTAAATACCACTGCCCAGAGGAACACTTGCCACAGGATATTCTTACTGGAGCAGCTGCACGTTACCCAGCAACCAGTACATGTCAGTTCCTGTTGGGTTAGTAACAAACACTCAGTCAAAAGCAAGAATTCAGCTGTTTGTCTTTCTTTCTTTCTTTCTTTTTTTTAAAACTGTCCTGAAGGGAATACTGTTGTTCAGGTCTTCAACAAGTACAGTTAAAATGTAGAAGCTGCAGCAGCTGCACATGAAGTTCCAACCTAATCAGTTCAGATAGGATTCAGCCTCATTGCTAGTGAACAAACTGGATCAGTCCATTAGCAAACAAGTACTTTAAGTGCCTGTGCTGGAAGGCTGCAATAACATTTGCTGTAAAATACCACAGGAAAAAAGATTAAAAATCTGTATATGGTGTGTAGCAATGTTTGTATGGGAAGGATGAGCAGAGGCCTTTTCTATTCATAAGACATAAAAATTGAGAGCCTCTGAAGATCCCTTGTTCTAATTAGTTTATACAGTGTAAATTCTTCAAAGACATACCTTAAATTAAGATGTTTGCAGCACTTAAAATTTATTATTAGAAATTAATGGAGCACTTATCAAGGTTATTAGAATTTTAAGGAAGAACTCTCATACTGGAGAAAACTTTCAAACATTTCAAACCTAAAGCATTACTTCAATGTGTTTTTTTTTCTTGCCACAATTACAATTTATTAAAAAGATATCTTTATATTGTGATGAAACTTGTATATATAAACAAATGCTCTCTCCACATCATGTTTGCTCCAGAATGAAATAAACCTTTTCAAAGTGGCCTAGTTGTGAAATCATCCCAAACTGTAAGTATTACACCTACACTAAAAGAAAACTGCACCCATTTAGCCTTGATTAACAAAATAATAAGAAGCACCTCTCTTTATTGAACTGTGGGAACTACTGGAAAATTTACTTTTCACTTTGAATTTAATGAACAATTCTAAGTCTTCTACTGAATGAAGCATTTTTCATTAAAAAAAAAAAGTATTCACATACACAGAAATCCGATAATCCTCCTGAACCTAAATCTATAATATGGAAAGAAAAAAAAACTGTCAGGGGAAAATATGTGGCTTTTTAGACCCACAACTTTGCCACTGCCCCTTGAATTTTGTTGTTCATTTTCATTATCCCTATTTCTATTTGTGTAATTAGAAATAATTTCCATCCAACCACTGTATTATAATTTTATTTATTATTTTTACTCGTCTCAGAAAAACTGCATTTGGCTATGCCTACTACCTCTCCACCAGATTAGAACTGCAGCCTCTGCAAAAACCTGTCTCAACTAACTTGAGGAATGAATGACATTTTGAGGGTTATTTCCAAGCGTGTATCCTTCATTTATAGTAATGCACACAGCTATCCACAAAATCATCTTGACAACCAAGATTACAAATTTTGTTATAAAAGCAGGTTGAGCTTCTGAGGAAAATTTTGCTGTGTCCTAAACCCTATGCAATTCCACAGAACTTAGTAGGGTTATACTGGGTATAAATTAAGGCAGAATTTGGAAACTGAATGGCAGTTACCAGATAAAAAGTAATCTGTGTCTATTCTGACCGTATCATTATGTATTATTTTTATAGTATCACAAATATACATGTGACAGAACAAGCAGATTTGTTTAACCACTTAAAGAATGTGTTGCCCCAGGAAAGAGACAAAAATAGCAAAGGGCAGAAAAGAGACAAAAATAGCAAAGGCATAATAGGGCCTAACAAAAATGAGCAAAGAATAAAAATAATGTTACTCATCATCATGAAAAAATAATTATGAAGGAAATGGATGGTCACACTGAAAATGTAAGGCTTTATTTTATTCACTACCGGAATGTTGTCAGTCAGTGTAAGTGTAATAAATAGTATATGAATAAATCACTAGATTGCTTTACATATAATAGGTATCACAGCCAAGAATCACTCTTATGCTAAGATCCATTTTACTCAGGGAAGAATGGGTATTTAAGGAGTTGTGTGCAACTTCCTGATTCTCAAGCTGCCCTGGCCTTGGGCAACCTTGTAGCTACTCTAATTTAGCTACTCTAATTGGAGCTGGCTACAATCTCCAAAGGACCATATATCAGCTATGAAATGGCGGAGGACTAATGTGCCCTTCGCCCAACATGCCGTGCCATGTATGAGGGAAAAAGTTGGCACAGATACAAACTATGTTGGCTTTAAGGTAGCTGAGAACACCCCATCATCGGAATGATCAGATAGCTAAGATCAGCTTTCAGCCACTTTGTGCCTCTCAGAAAGGCACATTAGCCAGAAAAGTGGAAGAGAATCTTTCCTGCATTTGTAATTCATGCCCGATTGTCTAAGAACCTTAGATATTCCTGCAGTTAAAAGTGATGAATGATTTTAACTCTAGTTATGGACAGTTTATATGTTTTACTTTTTTTCCACAGGATCTAGCCTAAGAAAATACAATCTAATTTCACCTATCTCATTGTACAGCTATCTACTGGAAAGCTCACTAAATCACTTTTCTAAGATTTCACCAAAGATCTACAAATAATTCATGAAGATAATTAATTGGTTCAAGTCTAACTTATATTTTGTATTGTTTTTGTTAGTGGTTATGAACATAGATTTCTTCCAGCTTTAAAGTAATATCTCAAATCCCCTATTTGTCAAATTAATTTATCTATTATATAGTTTTGTTAATGTAGTACCCCCTATCCACCCACCTACACTTTATACACAGAGAAAACATGATGTTGTGAAATAAAGGTTTTATAGGCAATATGCAGGCTGTCCAAAACGAACGCCAGTTGAAATTTTATATCACAAATCACCATAATGAATTCTACAAACGCCTCAAATTGCAGAGAAAAACTATTTTAGAAATGTTTTGGCATTGTAAAAGAAATGTATTGTTAATCTTTTTCTTCTCTCTCAACTTGTAAGGCTCTCACTACTATTATCCCAACTAATCAAGTCTTAGAGAGAAAATTATAATTGGTAAATCTTATAAACCTATAACAAATGTACCTAAAACAGTTTTTCTGTTTTACTGTTTTAATGTCACAGTTTCACAATCTATCAAGGCCAGAGACAAGTGCTTTAACCCACTGGACAGAACATTCTCTGGCTAACTAATGAAATAACACTCCCATTTCTAGTGTGCCCTAATGAATTGTTGGCCCTGACTGGTCTAGGAATGATTATTGCCTGTCTTGGACTTCTGGTCTGTGTAACTTGACGGAGACATCTTCATTTACAGAGAAAGGAGAAAATATTTCTGAAAGGTTACTTTTCAAAATAAAAAGTGGCTGTTTGAAGATTCTTACAGATGTGGTCAGAAGCAGATCACTTAGTGGGCAAAGGGCAGGTGAGGTAGTCAAGTATGCATTATAAATGGAGATTCTTATATGCTTCTGCAATTAACATCTCCGTGTATGTGTTTGATATACATATTTTAGATTTATAGACAGACAATACATTGTTGGTTAGTGTAATAGGAAGTTTAGTTTAGAAGTATTTGGGATAATAGTTTTATTCATGAATGGCAAGACTATGAGTGAGTTATATAGGTCATTCCAAACAAGTGCCACTAAAAATTTACTCCTCACACCCACATAGTACAAATAAATTATTTGAGGAAGATTTTAGAAAAATGCTTATTGGCACCATTTTTTGTATTCTTGCACCTTGAGCACCTAAATAGGATTCTGACTTAGTTTCCCAGACTTGAAGAAGAGCTCTGTGTAAGGTCGAAAGCTTATCTTTCTCACCAATGGAAGCTGGTCCAATAAAAGACATTGCCTTACCCACCTTGTCTCTCTAAGTAGCCTTATCATTTCTAACTTTAACAGTCTGCAAAATATCAGAGATTAAAACTATCCCTCGTCAAGAATGGATATAGCAAGTATCATTTTCAATTTCTTTTTCTATCTGATCAACATATGGGGAGAAAGAGAAGACATTTCTGTGGTACTGTGGATTCTATTTAAAAATTACTGACATGTTTGGAATGGTAGAAGTTGCCCCAGCAGAGAATAGTGGGGAGATTCCACTTACAAAAATCAAAGGTTCAAAATAAATGCTATTTCTTCTATGATTTGCAATCTTTTATATGGCTACAGACAAAATAATTTATTTCACAGTGATTACAACTATATAATACTTTTGAATACTTATCTTCAAGGTACATTACAAATATTTACTATTTAATATCTCTCTGGCTATCTAAAAATAGAGAGACACACACAGTCACAAGTGGTATGTGGTTTTGGAAGCTTAGCTCTGAGAAGTCCAGGGACTCCAGGCTGCTGGCCCCGTGCCCCCCGGGGTCCCTAAGGATAGCTCGTCCGCCATTAGGGAATTTTTTTGGAAGTGGTAATTATTTTGCACCAACAGTGGGCTCAGCACTGTACACACACAAAAATGAAGACAGCTGTTGTTCTAAAGAGTTTACTGTGTAAACCCACAATCCTGCAATGGGATCTGACAAGGTCAATGAGACTTTGTCCAGGTAGATCCATTTGCAGGATCAGGGCCTAATAGAGGAAATACTCCCGCTATGTTTGATGCACTCAGTCTGGGTTTATAGTTCATGATTGTTATGGTAGTTGTAATGTACTTTGAAGATAAGTATTCAAAAGTATTATATAGTTGTAATACAAAAAAACTAACTTTTAAAGATCACGTGTATATAAAAATTGGCCCAAGTACCTGCATGTCTATATTAAGATTGGGGAAGGGAGTTTTAATATAACCTGTCACACCCTTCTTTTGTTCCCAGGGAGATACACAATTAAACTTTAAGATGAAATTGTTTAAAAACTGAAAATGCAATTTATGGTATTTCCTTATTAAAAAGCAAGGAGATATAAAATTCAAGATGTGTTGCAAATACTCAATAGTGAGTGAACACATTTATATGCCTTCTAAGATTTCAAGCCATCTACTTTTGATATAAATGGCAAAATTTCCACTTACTTCATTGGGAGCAGGACTGGGCCCCAGATTAATATTGCTATGACATCTCAGAGCAACTTTATTTAAAACTGCTTTTTTCCCAAACAGATAATGACACAGTAAGCAAAGCAAATAACAGCATGTTTATTTTTCTAGCATTCCATCTACTTACATTAAAAACAGGTTGAAACATGACTGTCACAAAGGGAGACTTGGGAACCCTGAAACAGTTGCATTCTTCTATCCAGTGAAAGGGTGGACAACAGGGAAGCATTCTTATCCCTTAGATCAAGTCTATTAAAAGAATGCTAAAATGAACAGAATAAGCAGATGATCTGGAGAATTCAAAACTTAAAGTGATTAATTAGACCTTATTTTGTCTTGAGCAGATTTACTAAGCTTTTTTCAACTTAGACACATTGTTTGTAATTACCAAAATCACACCTCCATTGGCTGGCCTTAGTTACTTCATGCATGAACAGCAATCTGATTGAGCACTCTTGTTAGGATTTCATTCGTCATTGTAATTAGCCATAATCATAGCCTTCCTGGGTGCATGAGAATGTGCAAACGACCGATTCACAACCCCAACCTATTTGAATATGAATCTTCTCAGTAAGTACCAGTAAAATAGTGGAAACAAAGCAGTTTCTCAAGGGAATTTTGTAAAGCATCCCTTTCTCTAATTCTCTTCCCTTAAAATGTTCCCTTTTCAGTATCTGGATTCTGTTTGCTAAAACAAGGGTTACTTAATGAAGACAATGGCTTATTATTTCTTTAAGTGGCACAGCAGGGCCCAAGTATTACAGGCCCAGCTCTTTCAGCCTCTGCCAAGGACACAAGGAACAAAGGGGCAAGCAGTTATGTGAGGCAAATAGAACTCTCTGCTTAGGCTACAGTTTGTGAACACTGTCTTTAGAATAAGACCCAGGTCTCTACTATTCTAGAACTCAAAGGCAGGGTCTTTTTCTCCTTCCTGTAAATGACTCACATTGTAGAAAAGCTCATAGCAGAAGCAGCAGGGATTGAAAGCAAAGGGAAAGTGGAGGAGGGGTGACATTACTGGTACAATCACAAGCACATTCATAGTGAGCCACCTAATGGTGACAACGTGTTTTCTCCTTTTAATTTCTAATCAAAGTTCCTGTGGGAGAGAGCCTTGCAAATAGGCACTGGAAGATATCCAAATATGTCCTCTGCCAAAGCAGAGAGGATTAGGTGGGAAAACATGAATTTTGAAGAACACAGCCCTGGCACTAGTTACTAGTTAAATTTTTAAATATGTTTAGCAACCTTTTGGGTAAGAATAATAAGTCTCAGAGGCACATTAAATGTCAGGTATAAAGAATTACTCTTTAAATTGTCATGTGCCTCTGGGGTGAAGTGAAAAGATGGTTCACATGATCCTAAAAGATTCATTTTTGAATTATGAATGTAAATTAGAATGATTTTGTAATTTATAGAGAAATTTGCTGAATATGTAAATATGCTCTGGTATACTGCAGGCTTTTTATTAAATTTATTTTTTTAAATAACACAATTTCTACTTAATAAAATGTTTGTTTATTTAATTTGTGTTCATGCTGCTCTGAGTTGCTTTTAGTGCCTCTCCTGTTTAAATACCATAGGTAAACATATAAAAAAAAGATTGTATTCAATTTAATATGTTATATTGAAAATACTATAGACAAAATGATAATTCAATCAAAAACAGTTTAAGTGAATCTAAACCCACAGTACTGGGCACAATTCCCAAGGAAGGTAGACAAAACATTCCTACAAAGCTGTGTGGAAGCACTGGGAGGCCTACATGTGGTATACCTATAACTTTGGTGGAGCCAAGTGCTAACTTTTTACCAGTTTGTGAGAAGTAAATACTCCATAGGGTTAGCTGTTATGTACTCAGCATAATGCATTTTTTGTCAGTTTAGAAAGTTTTTTAAAAGTTTAAAAAGTTTTTTTAAAAGTTAAGATATTTTTCATCTAATAAAGATGAGAGAATGGGCAGCACGTGGCTCAGGTATTTGGGGAGGCTGACCCAAGAGCCAGAAGCTCCCCTGGCACCCAGATGGTGGCCCCGCCCCCTGCTTCACCCTGAGGCCCCACCCACATGCCACCCCTGCTCTGCCCCAGACCCCTCTCACGCTTGGCCCCCTCGCCAGCTGCCCACCGAGTCCCTCCCCTCCTTCACCCCCTCCCCCAAAGGCCCCCCCACCTGCCGAGTCACTACATCCCTTCTTTCCTCCACCTCCCTTCCTCCAAGGCCCCCCCCACTGCTTGCTGAGTCACTCCAACCCTCCTCCCATGAAACCACCCCACCTACTGCTCGCCGCATCCCTCCTCTCCTCCACTCCATGGAGGAGGGGAAGGACTCGGCAAGCAGCGGGTGCCTCGGTAGGGGGATGGAGGAGAGGAGGGATGCAGCAAGCAATGGGCAGTAGAGACCTCGGTGGAGGGGTGGAACAGGGACTAGAAGAGGTGGAGCATGGGTGGGGCCATAGGGGAAAAGTGGGAGGGGGGCTTGGGGCAGAGCGCAGGTGGAGCCACCACAGCCCAGGCATCTGTGCTTTCAAAGATGGTGGGTCGGCAGCTGCGCCACAGGGGCGGCTTAGCCTCCCCTGGCCTACTATACCCACCACCTATGGGTGAGAGTCAAAAGCACTTGGTTAACTTAAAAGATTGATAATTATATGAAACTCCTTTGTTATTCTCTGTAGGTGTAACCCATTATAGTTTGTCCACATATTGTTTTCTCATGGATTTAAAATATGTTAAATCCACTATAGGTTATGGTATGCATCTAGAAATATAGAGCCAAATTATGCCTATCTCTGCTTTGGGATAAGAAAATGGGAAAAGAACTCAGAGGCCCATTTCCCCTTGGTATACCCATACAGGAAGATGCCAACTAGCCAGTGCTTAATTTGTGCCAGGGCTTGCCAAGCTGAGTCCCTGAACTTCTCAGCTTGGCAGTTCATAGCCCCGGCACCTCTAGGCTTGCTACCTCAGTTATGAAAATAAAAATATTTCTTGAGCCCCAGCACCTAATTGCTTGAACCCCATCTTATAAACTAAGCACAGCAACCAGCGCTTACTGAAGTACTCTGATGTCATTAGCTCTTCAGCACTTTGCTTTATTCCCTACTCACCTTCATTTATGGTAGAGAGAGAAGAAATTCTCTGTATAGAATGAGGTAAGGCTTGTATTTCTCCCTCTCCCCAACCCCAGGCCAGCTCATTTCTAACACATCATATGAATCATATTTCTCATGCAGCTAAACACTAAAAATGAAATTCTACTGAACTTAACTATGCACATGTGCCAGTGAAAATTTGAGAAATCATATTTGAAAAATATGATTGTGTGGTAAATTACCAAAGTTTTATTGGCACTTGTGCTTCAGATTATTTGCATAAACTACATATGATCATACACAAAATGCCATCACAAACACATCGGCCTGGTCCACACTAGGACTTTAATTCGAATTAACCGCGCACCCGTCCACACCAGGAAGCCATTTAATTCGACCTAGAGGGCTCTTTAGTTCGAATTCGGTACTCCACCCCGACGAGGGGAGTAGCGCTAAATTCGACATGGCTATGTCGAATTAGGCTAGGTGTGGATGCAAATCGAACTTAGTAGCTCCGGGAGCTATCCCACAGTGCACCACTGTGTTGATGCTCTGGACAGCAGTCCGAGCTCAGATGTTCTGATCAGCCATACAGGAAAAGCCCTGGGAAAATTTGAATTCCTTTTCCTGTCTGGCCAGTTTGAATCTCAATTCCTGGTTGGACATCGTGGCGAGCTCAGCAGCACTGGCAGCGATGCAGAGCTCTCCAGCAGAGGAGTCCATGCAATCTCAGAGTAGAAAGAGGGCCCCAGCATGGACTGACTGGGAAGTCTTGGATCTGATCGCTGTGTGGGGCGATGAGTCTGTGCTTTCGGAGCTGCGCTCCAAAAAACGGAATGCAAAGACCTACGAGAAGGTCTCCAAAGCCATGGCACTCAGAGGATACAGCTGGGATGCAACGCAGTGCCGCGTGAAAATCAAGGACCTGAGACAAGGCTACCAAAAAATCAAAGCGGCAAACGGACGCTCCGGAGCCCAGCCCCAGACATGCCGCTTCTACGAGGCACTGCATGCCATTCTCGGTGGGTCTGCCACCACTGCCCCACCAGTGACCGTGGACTCTGAGGATGGGATAGTGTCGACGGGCAGTTTCTCGGCGATGTTCGCCGATGGGGAAGATGAGGAAGGGTTTGTGGAGGACGAGGCAGGCGACAGCGCTTACAATACTGCTTTCCCCGACAGCCAGGATTTCTTCATCACCCTCACAGAGATCCCCTAACAACCCTCCCCAGCCATTAACCCGGACTCTGAATCAGGGGAAGGATCAGTCGGTAAGTGCTATAAACATGTAAACATTTATTTTTTAAAAAACAGGAATAAAAACTATATGAAAAGAAGGTCAATGCATATAGGGATCGAACAGAAATCCTCTTGGGACAGTTCCACGAAGCTCTCGGAGAGGTACTCGAAAAGCCTCCGCAGGAGGTTCCTGGGGAGAGGTGCCTTATTGGGTGCTCCGTGGAAGCACACTCTTCCGCGCCAGGCTATCCTCACATACAGTGGGAGCATTGCCTCGATGAGCATGGCAGCATAGGGCCCTGGTCTGTGCAGGGATTCATGCAGCATGCGCTCTCTGTTTCTCCTGGTGACCCGCCTCAGGGTGATCTCGCTCGGCGACTGCTGCATCTAATTAGGGGAATTACTTTAATGTTACTATTGTGAATGCTTGACTTTTCCTTTGCATAACAATGACCGTCATTTAACAGCCACGTGGTGGAGGCTGTAGAGGAAAAGCATACAGGGATCTTTCCCGGGGACAGCCGCGAGGGGCTGGAACAGGGTCAGACTTTATGCTTTCCAGATTGCCTGCAGCAGGAGGGCACTGCTATCCATTAACTGTTAAGCAGCCTAAAGTTTACGGCTTACCAGGCCTGGCTGCTACACGGATTCTGCTGTCCTGCCCCGCTTGTCCGATCTCCAGTGCAAGACCCCAGGCAATGAAAGCGAATGCCGAAAATTCAAACTTGTCCTGAGAGCACATGAGATTAGGTGCCCTGTATGGTCTTGTTCACAGAAACAGAATAGACTGTGTTCAGTGTTCACAAAAATGTATCTTTGCAAGGAAATCACTTCCTTTTTCCCATCACACAGCTACGGCTGTTTCCCAAACTGCCCCAGCATCCCCCTCACAGAGGCTGGCACAGATTAGGCGGCGAAAGAAAAAGACTCGGGACGAGATGTTCGCTGAACTGATGGCCTGCTCCAGAGCCGAGGCGGCCCAGCAGAGCCAGTGGAGGGAGACCCTCTCTCAGCAGCAGCGCTCACACAGTGAACGGGAGGACAGGTGGCGGCAGGAAGACCAGCAGGCGACTCAAACGGTGCTTGGACTAATGAGGGAGCAAACGGACACGCTCCGGCGCCTTGTGGATGTTCTGCAGGACCGCAGGCAGGAGCAGAGAGCCCCCCTGAACTGTAGCTGCAACCGCCTTCCCCCGCCCCAAAGTCCTGTCCCCCCCTCACCCAAAATCACAAGAAGGAGGGGTGCTAGGGGCCGTGAAAACTGTCACTCCACCCCAGCAGAGCGCTCATGTACCAAACAGCTCTCATTCCCTAAAGTATGAGAATTGCTTCCCTTCCTGGCTCACCCGATCCCAAATCCCAGTTTCATCCCCCAACTGTGTAGCTGAGTATTAAAAATAGTTTGCTGTTCATTACTGTTTCCGTCATGTTTCTTTGCAGAAGACTTTGTGTGAAGGGGGGGAGGGGTTTGTTAATTGCATAGGACAGCCACCATTAACAGGGTACAGACATGGGGGCAGGATCAACAGCAGGTCACACACAGAGTGCAGTCACTAGGCACCCGGGTCACTCTGGGAGTGTCTGCTGCCCCAGGTCAGTCTGGGAGGTGTATGCTGCCCCAGGGTCCGAGCGCCTGGCATCCACAAATGGCAAGGCAGGCTGCCCGTACCATGCCCTTCCACCCTAGCCATGAACCTCTCCGATGCCCTGAGCCCCAGCCAGAGCCCTCATCCCCCTACACCTACTCACCCTTCCCACACACCCCTCACCCCTTCCTGCACACCCACCCCATCCGGCACACCCACCAGTAACCGTCCTTCCCCCAGAGACCGCTGTAGGAGCAGGAGCCTGACAGTCCTCGAGTGTAGAAGCGGTCTGTACATCACTGCACACCGTACCCACCACAGTCTGCGTCCCTGTTTGAACCCTTTAACGCAAATTCGTTAGTAAAGAAAACTTTGTGAATTAAAAATGTTCCAATAAATTTATTTTTAAACGTCTGTTGGAAGGGGGGAAACCTGGGGAACGGGGTATGTAATCGCTGAAAAAAGTGAATAGTAAGTGAAACAGGGGCAGGTTCAGCTTCTCTGTAAAGAGACTGGACAGTCATAGGTTACCCTGCTCTCTGAGGAACCTAGCTTTCAAAGCCTCCCAGATGCACAGCGCTTCCCGCTGGGCTCTTCTAATCGCACGGGTGTCTGGCTGAGCGTAATCAGCAGCCAGGCGATTTGCCTCAACCTCCCATCCCGCCATAAAGGTCTCCCCCTTGCTCTCACAGAGATTGTGGAGCACACAGCAAGCTGCAATAACAATGGGGATATTGGTTTCGCTGAGATCCGAGCGAGTCAGTAAGCTCCTCCATCTCCCCTTGAGACGTCCGAAAGCACACTCCACCACCATTCTGCACTTGCTCAGCCGGTAGTTGAAGAGCTCCTTGTCACTGTCCAGGGCACCTATATAGGGCTTCATGAGCCAGGGCATTAGCGGGTAGGCTGGGTCCCCGAGGATCACTGTAGGCATCTCCACATCCCCAACAGTTATTTTGTGGTCCGGGAAGAAACTACCTTCCTGCAGGCGTCTAAACAGACCAGCGTTCCTGAAAACACGCGCGTCATGAACCTTGCCCGGCCACCCGACATAGATGTTGGTAAAACGTCCCCTATGGTCCACCAGTGCTTGCAGCACCATTGAAAAGTAGCCCTTTCGGTTAATATACTGGCTGGCCTGGTGGGCTGGTCCCAGGATAGGGATGTGAGTGCCATCTATAGCCCCACCACAGTTTGGGAATCCCATTGCAGCGAAGCCATCTATGACGACCTGGACGTTTCCCAGGGTCACTACCTTTGAGAGCAGGAGCTCAACGATTGCGTGGGCTATTTGCATCACAGCAACCCCCACGGTAGATTTGCCCATGCCAAAGTGGTTCGCTACTGACCGGTAGCTGTCAGGCGTGGCAAGTTTCCAGAGGGCTATGGCCACTCGCTTCTGCACAGTCAGGGCTGCTCGCATCCAGGTGTCCTGGCGCTTCAGGGCAGGGGCCAGCAAGTCACACAGTTCAAGGAAAGTGCCCTTACGCATCCTGAAGTTTTGCAGCCACTGTGATTCATCCCAGACCTGCAGCACTATGCGGTCCCACCAGTCCGTGCTTGCTTCCCGGGCCCAGAATCGCCGTCCCACAGCATGAACATGACCCATTGCCACCATGATCTCCACGGCGCGGGATCCCGTGCTTTGTGAGAGGTCTGTGCCACTCTGACACTTCATGTCCTCACCGCGCTGCCGGAGCCTCCTCGCCCGATTTCTCAGCAGCTGACTGTGGAAGAGGCGGACGATAAGGTGCGAGGAGTTGACAACGGCCATAAGTGCAGCGATGATCGCAGCGGGCTCCATGCTCGCAGTGCTGTGGCGTCCGCGCTGTCACTGACCAGAAAAGTGTGGTAACAGATTTCCCGCCAGCGCTTTCAGGGAGAGAGGGCGGGAGTGATGGTTGAATGACAACAGTTACCCAAAACCACCCTCGACACATTTTTCCCCCAGCAGGCATTGGGGGCTCTACCCAGCATTCCAATGGGAAGCGGGGACTGCGGGAACTGTGGGATAGCTGTCCAGAATGCACCACTTCCAAAGTCGACGCTGGCCCGTTAGTGTGGACTCACAACGTTGAATTAGTGTCCTTAGTGTGGATACACAAATTCAAATTCATAAGGTCGAATCCACAAATTCGACCTAAGTTAAATCGAACTACTCTTGTAGTGTAGACATACCCATCCTTATACAATTTTTATATCATGCCATACTATCATGTATTTTTTGATATATGAATTATGGATAAGGCTATGATTTTTTCACTGAGACCCTGGAACGTGGCAGGGCTGCAGCTCCTGGCTGCCGCAGGGGTACCCCAGAGCTCCCAGCCTCCACAGGCAAGGGGGGACCCTTGAGCTTCCAGCTGCTGTGGGTGGAGGAAGGACCCTGGATCTCTGAGCCCCACAGGAATTGGGGGCCCCCAGAGCTCAGAGCAAGCTCCTGTAGCTGCCCAGATGCTGTGGGCAGTGTGGGGATCCTGCAGCTGAGCTCCCCATTTTATCATGAATTTTTTCATAAAAGTCACGGATAGGTCATGAGCAATAAAGAAAAATTCATGGAAGCCCATGACCTGTCCATGACTTTTATTAAAAATATCCGTGACAAAATTTTAGCCTTAATTATAGAGTGTTACCCATCTGGGGCTGGGAGTGAGGACAGGAGGGTGATGACATCAGACATCCCTGGAGCTCCACTGTGAGGTAAAGCTTAACAAGCACAGGGCATGGAAACACCTGGCATCTGTAAGCCTTTCCAGAGCATATAAAAGGAAGCATAAGCCAACAGCTAAGAGCAGTGCTCCGGTGAAATGTAATCTTTGGTTTAGCTGGTGAAGTGTACTTTGTCACTTTCAGGAACTAGAAGGCTTTTGGTCACAGAACAACAGCATCTGATCCAAATAGACACTCGGAGTGAGGGGGTGTCCAAATCCTAGACCCACTGAAATCTATGTGGGTTTTGCTACTGACTTCAATAGTACCAAATGTATCACTTCCTTTGCTACTTTGACCTCTTAAAATAAACTAGTGGGCTCTGTATACACACCCAAAATGTGTCACCAACCTCTAACCCTACTTCTCCTCCCCTTTTTTGTGTGTTTTGCCTTGTGTCCTATGAAAAATGCAATCTCTTTTGGGTATGAAGTTCTCTAATGTATTGAGGACCACTTTGTCCAAATGGAGCATAATTAAGGCTTGACTGACAAGGCTGCTAATTCCATTACTCTCCAATTGAAAGTAATGGCCACTAGGAAAACCACTTTAGTAGTCAGGAAGCTGAGAAGTGCTGAGCTCAGTATCTTGAAGGGATGTTCATTATGAGCCTCAATACTAGTTAAGGATCCATGTCAGAGATTGGAATACTTTTATAGATTGATTTTCTCTGCCGCTTTGAGAAATCTTGCCGAATGAGGATGAGGTGGCTACAATCCTTCCATCTATAAGCAAACTAAACTGAGTGCTGATTTATGTCCCTTCAGAAAGCTGCCTCTGAAATCTATGATCAGGCCATCCTGAAGAAACTGCAGTACGGAAGCAGGGCCGTAACCAGGGTGGGGCAGCTGCCCAGGGCTCAGAGCTGGCGGGGGCACAAAAATGAGGCAGCACACAGGATCGAGCCCAGCGACATTGCCTGCCCCTGCAGGATTGGGCCCAATGGCGTTGGCCAGAGCCAAGGGTGCTCAATATTCACCACCTCTAGGCAGTATCGTGGGCCCAGTAACCCCGGCCACAGCAGTCTCTCCCTGTGGCGCTAGGAGCTCAGCAGGGCGGCAGGCAGACATGGCACGGCCCACCTGCTGGCTGCTTGGCTTGTACTGAGCACGCTCACATAGACTGAGCATCCTCAGTAACATCTGCTGAAGCTGCTGCCCTTCCTTTCTAGGAATTAAAATCTGCTGCTATTCACATAGGCTAAAGGAGGGCAAAGGGGGCAAATTGGAGGGCGGGTGGGCAGGGTCTGAGCAGGGGGCAGAAACTGACTGCATGGGGTTGTAAAACAGCTGGAGACTGGGCAGGAGAAGGGCCAAGGGGTAAAATCAGGGATGAAGGGTAGAGCCAGGTTTAAGACCAGGGGTGAGGGGCTGCCAGAGGGCAAAACCCTGGCACAGTGTGTCACAGAGGGAATAACAATGTTTACAAAAATAGGGAGAGGGCAGAGGGGCTTTTTTATTTCCTCTCGCTCATGACCACATGTCTCAGCACCTGCTTCCTAGGGCTCTGTTCTTAAAGGCATAGGCATCCGAATGCCTACACATGGCAGCTCTTCTCTGTCTGATATAACATATTGAGGTGGTATAGGAGACTCGATTCAGTGAAATATTTTACATACACCCCCATGTAGCAGGGCAGTCACCCCACTCCGGCCCTGAAAGGGTTAAAAGCCAGCCCTTGGAGAGGGCTGGGGTGGAGAGCCAATCAGAAAAGACTGGGAGGCAGCCAATCAGGGCCAGGTCTGGCCCTATAAAAGAGTTGAAGGGCCAGAAAATAGTCAGTCTCTCTCCAGTCTTGGAGAGAGATGGACTTGGCACCGTGAAAGAGCAAAAGGTACTTTGGACAGCGTAGTACTGGGGAAGGGCAGGAGGATCTGGGGGAGCTCCAGCCTGGTAGATCCCCAGGCAGAGGCCTTGCTGTCAGGGCCAGAGGAGGTACTAGGGCTGTGGGGAGGCAGCCAGAGGAGGAAGAGGTAACAGGTCCAACCCCCTGGCCGATGATGAGTGGCCATGGCAGACTGCAGTTTGCCCCTAAGTAAAGAGGTTAAATGAAGACTGGCAGTAGGTCACTGAAGCGAGGTGGGCTTAGGGCAGTGGTTCCTAAACTTTAACAACCTGTGAACCCCTTTCACTAAAATGGCAAGTCTCGTGAACCCCCTCCTAAAAATGAATATTTCCAGGGATTTTCTCCTTTACCTGAGTATAAATTATAAAAGCAGTGATCTTGGAAATATAAAATTTGTTTTTTACATGCTTGTTACACACTATTTATTATTTATTTATTTATTATTACAGTATTTTTATTACATTATGAAAACAGCAACACTCTCTTCCAAGATCTCACTTTTGTAGCTTGTATCACTTTGAATAAGACTGTTATAAGACAAGGCTCCTACGTTTCATCAAGGAGTATCAGATGTGAAACAGCATGAAGGTATTTAAGAAGCCAACTCAAGCAGTTCCTCCTACACAAGCATTCAGGTCTTGAGCAATCCAGGCAAACAACGCACATTACAACAAAGCTTAAACTTGTTCTTCATAATAATTTAAAAAACAATGCTAGCTGCCTATTTAATTTAAAAAACAGCAAAAAATATCAACTTTCAAGACTCCTTATAAGAAATGGAAAGGGAGGTGCAGTCTCCTCAGTGTGGTAGATATGCTTGCTTTGATCTGCTTAGCTCTTCAAAGTCTAGGGGCTCCAGGCTGCTGGCCCCATGCTGCCCGGGGTCCCTAGGGACAGCTCTGTCCACCATTAGGGAATTTTTTCCCTGAGAACCCTCTAACATTTAGTGAATCCCCAGGGGTTCATGAACCCCATTTTGTGAACCACTGATATACTTAAGGCTATATCTACACTACAAACTTTTGTTAACTCACTTTACATCAGCATATAGTCACAACAGTTAGTATGTCACTTGTGCACGTGCCTAGTTGGCTCCTTGTGTCGGTGGTGAGTGTACTCACGAGGAGTGCTTGTACTGATTCAGAGTGCAGTGCACCATGAGAATGTATTAACCATGTGTCACAATTTGCTACCTCTCACCATTGTCATCCTCTGGTCTAGGGGTAGCAAATTGTGATAGATGCCTGATGCCCTGTGCTAGAAGAATGGTACCGATTTAATCTGAATACCCAGCTCTTCTTATTTCATTATGTCCAGTAGACAAACTGCCAGATTCAGGCTTTGTGTCTTTGTTCCTATATGACCAAGTCCCAAAAAGGAGGTAGCTGAAGGGGTGGATATGTTGCAAGGCATCAACTCATGAAACTATAGACTCCTGGACCAGTGAAAGGTCACTAGTGGTACACTGGTTTGTTTTCTCTTCATTTTCTGCATTAGATAATATTTTTCAACATATAGCAACTCCTGTGACAGTGTGTCCACTGCAGCTGTGCTGTGGTGTCATTCCTTTGAGTAGCTCTCACTCAGTTATCAGATGAAGCGTGGCTGTGGTGGCATGGCCACCAGCTCAGGCTAGGCACTCAAGTACAATCCTGCCCAAGACTCTGGATATGTATGCAGCAGCACAAGCAGCAGCTCAGGCTGGCTCCTGGAATACAATCCCACAACCCCTGGGTATGCACTCAGCTGGTAAGCCCAAGCTGTTGTCTGTGCTGCTATAGCCATGATATTTTTAGAGTGCTAGCCCAAGTAGAGCTAGTGCATATCTCTCCACACAAGCTGGGAATCATGTCTCATGTAGGCAGACAATGGTTTCCAATACTACCAAGACATGCCTTCTCAGTGGACTTTTAACAGTGGGAGTGGACTCCTCAGCTCAAAGAGATTTATGCTGTTGTTTCTTTCCCCTTAGGATAACAGCATTACACTGAGACCAAGAACTACATGTGCACCCTAGTCTGAGGTCTAGACTGTTTCTGTGGAAGATTAACTTTTAAAATCCTCAGAATATACAACTGAAGGGAGTTTATTATTTATTTTAGTTTTCAGGACTTTGTCCTCCATCCTGGAGTGATTTTTTTTGGACCAACTGGTAGACAGAAAGCATCATAAATTCATTGTGCTAATGCACATAGGGCAATACTTTGATAAAGCTGAAAGCATAACAAGTGAAGGAAAACCTGCACACACATTACAGGAAAAATAATTGTTTAAAAATATAGAATCTTCAATTATTTGAATTTATGCTGCATATGCTATTTTAAATATGAAATAAAAGATGGATGATTAATGAAGCACATTTTTATTATGAGCTTTTTAAATGTACAGTCATCATAACACTGTTTTATTAGACTATTAACAGCATGATGCATAGAGGATCTTTGAAATATTAAGAGTGAAATTCACCCTCCCACATAGTAAATTCCATCTTCCAGACCACTGCTCAGACTCACACTGTATTAAAATATTTTTCTTAACCCTATTTGAATAAGCATCATGGTAAACTCTTGGACTATCTGGAAAAAAAAGCACTTAAGATTATGCATCTTGCTGAGGGAGAGTGTTAAAATAGTTCTTCCTATATTTTAAGCCTAACTTAACCTACCATGACATAATAGTGGTCTCAGGGATGATGTTTCAAGTCACCTTCCCCATAAATATTGAAATTTTGCTGCATGGATGTCAAGTTGTTAAAAAATACCTTTAGCTTTCTCAACATATTTTTCTTATGGCATGTAATATGAAACTTATTTTACTGTACTGCTGTTTTCTTCTTCCAATCCTGTTTGTATGAATGCTGAGATACTGTACAATTAAGTGTTTCAGCTGTTTAAAATTGTGATAGACTACTGACCAAGCTCCAGATTAAACTGTTGATAATTATGCTCTTGATTGTTTTTCCATATTTGTTACATAGCCCAGTTAACTGATAGCATGAAGCCTCTCATGTAAAATGGTACAGAAATGTTATTCACAGCTTTCTGAAAATTCAAAATATACATTATAAGAGTCTAGGACAGTAATACAAGATGCATCTCTTCCAGAAAACCTGCTCCTTTAGCCACTAATCCATATCTCTGGGACCTATTCTAACATTCCAAAAGCTCAGGAATCCTTCTTGGCTGCACAGATATGGCTTGACAAAGCCCTGGCTGGGATGATTTAGTTGGGGATTGGCCCTGCTTTGAGCAGGGAGTTGGACTAGATGACCTCCTGAGGTCCCTTCCAACCCCGATATTCTATGACATTTAATTTGGGGATTCTGAGGTCTAGTCTTTATGAGAAAATTGTACTTAGTTTCTAAATCAATTTAGTTAAATAATTTAGGCCTGGCCTACACTAAAAAATTAGGTCAACCCAGCTAGGTCATTCAGGGGTGTGAAAAATCCACACCCCCTGAATGATGTAGTTAAGCCAACCTAGCCCCTGGTGTAGACAGTGCTGTCAATAGAAGAATTCTTTTGTCAATCTAGCTACTGCTTCTCAGGAAGGTGGATTACCTACCCCGGAAAGAGATCCCCTCCTGTTAGCATAGCTAGTATCTACATTGAAGTGCTACAGCAGCAGAACTGCAGCTGTGCCAATGTAGCATTTCAAATGTAGACAAGCTCATAGTTAAATTGGTGCAACTCCCTTGTGTGTTTCTCTTACTTTAGTTTGAAAGTGCCTTGTATCAAATTAACTTAAATTGGTGTCTCACACACCTGCAGAGCCAGGATCAGAAACTTGATTTTACATTTCCAAGACCAAAGACCTCTCCTATGTGAGCTAAAAGAAAATCAGTTGCATATCAGATATAGAACCCCCCTGCCTCATTGCTTCTTCTAAATTGCACCCAACCAATAAAGGACAACATACTCACATACATATATTCCAGGTCCTGCTTCCACTGAAGTGAAAGGCAAAACAAGTGCTATTGCTATCACTGGGAGTAGGAATTAGTACAAAATTAGCAACAAAGAGCATTGATAACTTTGCTTATTGAAGTTTATTTTCTTCAGTCATAACTGATATACAAGTTTTCTAGGAGATTTATCTGAAGAGTTTGCAGGGATAGCAACAAGCCTTTTTCAGCTAGATAGAAACAAATATTAGACAAAAGCCAAAATTTTATATCCCAAATTTTTAATAACCTGTTATTCAAGATACTTGATTTTTTTCAAAAACTTTGCAGAAATATTCTCCTTTACCTCCAGTGTATATCTGGCAAACCCAATATTCTAAAACAGGGGAAGGCAACCGATGGCACGTGTGCCGAAGGTGGCACGCGAGCTGATTTTCAGTGGCACTCACACTGCCCGGGTCCTGGCCACCTGTCTGGGGGGCTCTGCATTTTAATTTAATTTTAAATGAAGCTTCTTAAACATTTTGAAAACCTTATTTACTTTACAGAAAACAATAGTTTAGTTATATATTATAGACTTATAGAAAGAGACCGTCTAAAAACATTAAAATGTATTACTGGCACGCAAAACCTTAAATCAGAGTGAATAAATGAAGACTTAGCACACCACTTCTGAAAGGCTGCTGACCCCTGCTCTAAAACAAGGTTATACAGGGACTAACACAGGGCTTTATCTTGGAAGCTGGTTGCAACTCTAGCTCTGGAGAGCCTACTGCCAATAACGTAAATGTTGCACATACAAAATAACTACATTAAAATATTTATTAGAGTTGTAAATTTAAGCACTACCCACAGCCAACTGGCTCCCACTCCTTTCCATTTCACTTGCTGGCTCTCAGTCTTCTTGCCCAACCAGTCCCATCCTGCCCTCCTTCCAACTCTCAGTCTGTTTGCCTAGCCAGTCTCCTCACAATATCCAGCTCCATTTTTCCTCACCAATCCCAATGTTCCCCTCCAATTCCCAGCCACTGTTTTTCCCCACCATGTTTAGTCTGAATCATACAACTGGAAGGGACCTCGAGAGGTCATCTTATCCAGTCCCCTGCACTCAAGGCAGGACTAAGTATTATCTAGACCATCCTTGATAGGTGTTTGTCCAACCTGCTCTTAAAATCCACAATGATAGAGATTACACAACCTCCCTAGGCAATTTATTCCAGTGCTTAACCACTCTGCCCTTGCTGCAATTTAAGCCCATTGCTTCTTGTCCTATCCTCAGAGGTTAAGAAGAACAATTTTTCTCCCTCCTCCTTGTAACAACCTTTTATGTACTTGAAAACTGTTATCATGTCCCCTCTCAGTCTGCTCTTCTCCAGACTAAACAAACCCAATTTTTTCAATCTTCTCTCATAGATGATGCCACAGCACAACTGGTTGCTGAGCTCTGTGCCTTTATCCTCACACACAACTATTTCAAATTCAAACAACGCTTCCTCAGCTCCCGTCCACTCACGCCCCTTCTCTACCTACGCTACATTGATGACATCTTCATCATCTGGACCCATGGGAAGGAGACTCTGGAAAAATTCCACCACGATTTCAACCTCAGCCTGGACCAATCTACACGGGAGGTCCACTTCCTAGACACCACGGTGCAAATAAGTGATGGTCACATTAACACCACCCTATACCGAAAACCTACTATGCCTACCTTCATGCCTCCAGCTTCCATCCCAGACACACCACAAGATCCATTGTCTACAGCCAAGCACTGAGGTACAACCATATCTGCTCTAACCCCGCAGACAGAGACCAACACCTAGAAAATCTCCACCAAGCATTCTCAGGACTACAGTACCCACACGAGGAAATAAGGAAACAGATCAGCAGAGCCAGACGTGTACCCAGAAGCCTCCTACTGCAAGACAAACCCAAGAAAGAAACCAACAGGACTCCACTGGCCATCACATACAGTCCCCAGCTAAAACCCCTCCAACGCATCATCAGGGATCTACAATCCATCCTGGACAATGATCCTTGGGTGGCAGGCCAGTCCTCGCCCACAGACAACCTGCCAACCTGAAGCATATTCTCACCAGCAACTGCACACCACCATAGTAACTCTAGCTCAGGAACCAATCCATGCAACAAACCTCGATGCCAACTCTGCCCACATATCTACACCAGCAACACCATCACAGGACCTAACCAGATCAGCCACACCATCACTGGTTCATTCACCTGCACGTCCACCAATGTAATATACGCCATCATATGCCAGCAATGCCCCTCTGCTATGTACATCGGCCAAACTGGACAGTCTCTACGGAAAAGGATAAATGGACACAAATCAGACATTAGGAATGGCAATATACAAAAACCTGTAGGAGAACACTTCAACCTCCCTGGCCACACAATAGCAGATCTTAAGGTGGCCATCCTGCAGCAAAAAAACTTTAGGACCAGACTTCAAAGAGAAACTGCTGAGCTCCAGTTCATCTGCAAATTTGATACCATCAGCTCAGGATTAAACAAAGACTGTGAATGGCTTGCCAATTACAGAACCAGTTTCTCCTCCCTTGGTTTTCACACCTCAACTGCTAGAACAGGGCCTCATCCTCCCTGATTGATCTAACCTTGTTATCTCTAGCTTGCTTCTTGCTTGCTTATATATACCTGCCCCTGGAAATTTCCACTACTTGCATCCGACGAAGTGGGTATTCACCCACGAAAGCTCATGCTGCAAAACGTCTGTTAGTCTATAAGGTGCCACAGGATTCTTTGCTGCTTCTACAGAAACAGACTAACACGGCTACCCCTCTGATACTCTCATAGGTCAGGTTTTCTAGATCTTTAATAATTTTTGTTTCTCTTCTCTGGACTTTCTCCAGATCTTTCCTGAAATATGGCGCCCAGAATTGGACACACTACTCCAGTTGAGGCCTAATCAGCGCAGAGTAGAGCGGAAGAATTACTTCTCATGTCTTGCTTACAATACTCCTGCTAATACATCCCAGAATGATGTTCACTTTTTTTGCAACAGCGTTACACTGTTGACTCATATTTAGCTTGTGATCCACTATGACCCCCAGATCCCTTTCCGCAGTACTCCTTCTTAGGCAGTCATTTCCCATTTTGTATGTGTGCAACTGATTGTTCCTTCCTAAGTGGAGTATTTTGCATTTGTCTTTATTGAATTTCATCCTATTTACTTCAGACCATTTCTTCAGTTTGTCCAGATCATTTGCAAACCCTCCTAGCTTGGTATCATCCACAAACTTTATAAGTGTACTCTCTATGCCATTATCTAAATCATTGATGAAGATATTGAACAGAACTGGACCCAGAAACTGATCCCTCCAGGACCCCACTCATTATGCCCCTCCAGCATGACTGTGAACCACTGATAACTACTCTCTCTGGGAACGATTTTGCAACCAGTTATGCACTCATCTTATAGTAGCTCCATCTATGTTGTATTTCCCTAGTTTGTTTATGAGAAGGTCATGAAAGACAGTATCAAAAGTCTTACTAAAGTCAAGATATACCACATCTACCTCTTCTCCCCTATTCACAAGGCTTGTTACCATGTCAAAGAAAGCTATCAGGTTGGTTTGACATGATTTGTTCTTGACAAATCCATGCTGACTGTTATTTATCACCTTATAACCTTCTAGGTGTTTGCAAACTGATTTCTTAACTATTTGCTCCATTATCTTTCTGGATACAGAACTCTCACCAGACTCCTTGTCCCAATCTATTCCTTTCCTTCCCCATGGTCTGTGTCACAACCAAGAGAAGGGCAAGTCAGACTTAGTGGTCAGAACAGGAGTCAGGTCAGATACCAGAAGATCAGAGCTCAAGACAGGCTAGAGGGCAAACTGAAAGTCAGACATCAGGATGCAGGCAGGGTCAGGTTATCAGAAGATCAGGTAGTAGGTTATAAACAGCAACTGAATAACAAAATCAAAGACAAGGCAGCAGATCCTAGGGGCTGAAGCAGAGGTAGGGAAGCAGTCTGTGTGCCTTCCTGGTTTAAGTACTGCTACTGGCCAATCAGTGGTCTGTGAAGGGCTGCCACTCAGGTCCTGCTGAGCAGTACCTCCCACCAATACCAGCCTCACAGGGTCATCCTATGGGAGTACAACCTAAGCCTCTAGTGGTGATGTGGAAGTGTCAGCTACCTATAACCCTCTTAGTCCCAGATTCTAGTCCTGTAGGTTCCTACTGTTTAGCTTTAATTCCCCTCTGAATTCAAATCAGACAGCTTCCTCTTCCTGGGTGCTAGAAGTGGGCTCATTGTGAGCACAGGAGAACTAGTCTCCCTGCTCTGAGCTCCAGTGCCCAGCCTCATTCTGGCCTTAAGCAACCCTTACAGGGAAAATCTGGCTCTGCCCTTATAGCCCTGTATTGGAGGAAGTATGCCTGTGGGGATGGTACATATACAGTCTCAGTAGCACTCAGACCTGTGGAGAGATGGTGCATGTTCTATGAGGGATGAATCTAAGATTTTTAACTATTAAAACCTAAGTCACCTCTAATGAACTTTTGCAAACTACAGTCTTTCAGTGACTTATAACTTGACAAAATTTGGATGACTTTTCATGAAGTGAGCAAAAGACACATCCCTGATACAAATGCCACCCCCTGCCAAATATCAGCTCCCTCTTCCAAATCATAAGGATGCTAAATAATTTTATAATGGGCTGCCTTAATAATAGACAGGGCTACCAGATCAAGATGGACCAAAGAGATGCTTGGTAAATTTTCCTGCATAAGACAAACAAACATAGTGGGTTACATTCATCCCTATTGTATCTTCTTCACTGACTTCAACACATTTATACCACAGATAAATTTGTCTCATTATTTTTTCAGCATCTAAGAGTGTGCTTGACACCTTGTCTTACTGTCTACATCTTCTTAAAATTAGGGAACAAATGGAATAACTGCTAAGCAATTTATATTTTCATAACCACTACTAACTCAGCTGATCATCCACTCTAAGTGGCATCATACAAGTACTGCTTTTTAAAATATATGAGTTATTCTTGAACAGTTTTTCTCATTTGCTACAATCAGGCCTTTTCTTCATTAAACACAATTGTCTGGTTGATTGTTCAAAGAAACCCAACCTCCGTTTATGTTTCAGTTCTTGCTAGTCACAGAACAGCATTGTGTATGGAAGTCTGTTTTTGAAGGGGTCCCCATTAAAGCAGAGATGGGTTAAGAAACAGGCATCATGAGCATGTGCCTAGGGATCCAGCTCCTGGAATCACGTGATTATGTCAAAATCTTAGCCTATTTTTTTGTTGTTGTTAAATAAGTTTCCAGACAAAATACGCTCTTCAATTACAAGAGCAGGGACCCAAAATTTGCCTTCCTAATTGCCTTTGTTTTTAAAATTGAAATGAGAACACACGATCAATCATTCTGTTTACTTTGTTTGATATCTAGGACTTAGGCAAAAACATATAATTTACAGATACATTTGATCTTCCACTATTTTCCACTTCCCTTTAAAGATCAAATCCCAGCATGAACCAAAGAATATAATAAATAACTGAGAAAAGTTGTTAGGCAATTTAGGATTTCAATCACAAATGCCAATCATTACAACCATTTGTAACCTTGCTACAACAAGAATATGTATTTAGTTTAATTGTGCTTGATTGTTAGAAAGGGAACACTTGAAAGTAGCCATGCTGTGAGGTTTGCAAACGCTAATACCACAGCTTTAGTCTTTTCAGTTATTGGGGAAAATAAGTTGTAAACATCTTCTTTTCTAAATGAATAACATTTTCCGCAGCGCACTGCTTTAATTTAGTGTGTTGAAACAAATCAAACTATACAATAATAATCTACTGCTGCATGTCTTTCATTTGTTGAGAGGCATAAAGCTGAAGGCAAAGTAGCTTTACCCAAACTAAGAAGTGCATCAATAGACTACAAATGCACATGCTAGAGTGGCTTGTTGCTATTACAGTATGGCTGTTTAATTCTACAAACTTTTTTTTAAAAAAAATACAGTTAAATATAGAAGAAGGAAAGGATTGCAAAATATCTTTCTACCATGGAAATTTGCTCTTAGTAAATATATAAGAGAAAATGTTATAGGAAAGGATATAAATTCTTATGGATCAGTTTTTTCTAAACCTTCCTCTCTCAAGTTCTCCTGTATTATTTGGACTATCTCCTACAAACATAACTTCATTTTCAGCAGCAATTTGTGGCCCAAAAGCCTGTTTCAATTCACTTTCTTTTATATAAAACTAATTTGGAATATTGAAGAATGATCAGTTTGGGTCCCGATCCTGAAGATAGCTATGCACATGCAAAATAGAAGCTTGGTACTTTCAGAAGAGGAGGCCATTATAAATTGTCAGCTTTTCTCCTTGAGCTCCTCACTCTTCCACATTCTCCCAGTTGCCTAACCATCTCCATCCCTCTCCCTATCCAATGAAGTGTTTAATTATCATTGTTCCCTTTTCTCCCATTAACATTTACCCTCTCATGCCCATTTTATATGATGGAATAAGTGTGTTTCTTTGATGAGGACCCAGCCGTGCATCATCATTAGGCATTAACAAGACACCATGACATCATCAAAAATCACCCACCTCACCCCCAAGCCGATTAAAATGTGATTTTGGACAATCAGTGACCACAAAATATCCAGTTTGCATTAGTACTTAGTAACAACCAAAATCTTCATAATGTCTTGTATAACAAACCACCATGTTGTGATGATATTACAAAAGTACCCTAAAATGATATCATCATGTCACACAGTCAGTGTTTTCAATGTTACAACACAGGGAAAATTCTGTACTCACATGCTTCATTCCCAACGGCTTCCACAGGACCTCATGTGTTTGTGAGGACAGAATACTAATTTCAGCAAAAAATAAAGACCTTCAACTAGTTTCTGTCTTGATTAAAAACTAACTCAATGAAAATTAGTACCAGATCAGAACCTAAGGTTTGAAGAATGTACTTAGTGGAGCTACTTAGTGGAGCTCTCAAATGGCACCATCTGACCAATCACAACAGACCCATGAATTGGATCCCGAATTTGCTGAGTCATAGGATCTCCAATAAGTCCTGCTGTTGGCTGGGACAGGCATGCCACATAGTTTAAAAAGATCATATATGCAGAGGAAAGGTTTTTCTCCTGCCCGACCCAGCGATCTATACTTCATTGAATGAAGGCAATACAGTGATGCAGCGATCTATACTTCATTGAATGAAGGCAATGTATTCAATCACTATTTATTTTTAGGATAAATGCACAACACAGAATCCAGAAGACCCAGTTGAGCTGCTGCCCCCAGCTTGCTTATTCAGGTAGAGTGTGGGTATGTTGGCATGCCAAAATGCAGGACAACCTTATGAACCTCAGAACCACTTCTCATACACGTATATAAACACAGATAGATACACATCTACATTTTCTAATGTTACTAGTGATTTTGGATACTCAACTTGAGACATCTTAAAGGGGTGTCATTTTCAGAGGGAGGTGCTCAATAATTTCTGAAAATCAGGCCTCTTTAAAGTGTCTCAGATTGGGCACCCAAAAATTCACTAGTCAATATTGAAAATTTAAGACATAAGACTGTATGCTATGCAACCACATAAATTGCAATGAGCTACTGCAGGCATTTCTCCTTTCCTATAATTTATAAGCATTTCAACTTTTAGACATGCCTGCACAAATAGCTCTGTTGCAGATATTTAATGACAATGTCTGATTGAATTCTTGGGAGGGTAATTGTGTTCTAAAATCTTGAAAACCCACAAAGATCAATTGATGCCAGCATGCCAGACAGAAAGCCTAAACACTGGGCTCAGACTGGAGTACACTTCTACAAATGTTCCCAATTTCTTTGTGTTTCTGCTGGGCACAGTGATTAGTGTCAAAGTCAGATGATTACGTAGAACCTCTAGGAGCCTATAAAAAGGTGTTTATAAAGCAATTATAATCTGATCCATACAGACTGGAAGTACCAAGGATACAAAAAATATCTACTTGAATGTGTAGCTTTATTTTGCATTGTATTAATTAAGTTGTGATTTAATTTTCAGTAATTCTGTGGACAAACTAAGGACAAATAGGCAATTTTAACTCAGAATTTTTGGTTTACTTTTGACAGATTTTCATATTAAATAATCCTATATTATAGTTATTTAATTTCTTTATACTAAGTGTTCAAACAACTCTTATAAAAGAAAAAATACGGTCTACTCTAATCATATTTAGGACCCCATATGATCTGGATTTCATATACATTGAATTAAATCTACTGGCCCAAAGGATTTTATACAATGTCTATGAACTAGTCATAGTCCTTTTAAATACTGATGGCTTTCCTGCATCAAGAAGGGATTTACTCCACTAATCCACATCAATTTAAGCGTCTTCGGCCTGGTCTACACTAGGATCTTAAATCGAATTTAGCAGCGTTAATTCGAACTAATCGCTCAACCGTCCACACCAGGAAGCCATTTAATTCGAACTAGGGGGCTCCTTAGTTCGAATTTGGTACTCCACCCCGACAGGTGGAGTAACGCTAAATTCGCACTTGCTAGCTCGAATTAGGCTAGGTGTGGATGCAAATCGAACTTAGTAGCTCCGGGAGCTATCCCACAGTGCACCACTCTGTTGACGCTCTGGACAGCAGTCCGAGCTTGGATGTTCTGAGCAGCCACACAGGAAATGACCCGGGAAAATTTGAAATCCTTTTCCTGTCTGGACAGTTAGAATCTAATTTCTTGCTTTGACATCGGGGCGAGCTCCGCAGCACCTGCAACGATGCAGAGCTCTCCAGCAGAGGAGTCAGCCCAATGCAAGAATAGAAAGAGATCCCCAGCATGGACAGACCGGGAAGTCCAGGATCTGATCGCTGTGTGGGGCGAGGAGTCTGTGCTGTCGGAGCTGCGCTCCAACAAGCGTAATGCAAAGACCTTCGAGAAGGTCTCCCAAGCCATGACACAGAAAGGATACAGCCGGGATGCGATGCAGTGCCGCGTGAAAGTCAAGGACCTGAGGCAAGGCTATCAAAAAGTCAGAGCGGCAAACGGACGCTCCGGAGCACAGCCCCAGACATGCCGCTTCTACGAGGCACTGCATGCCATTCTCGGTGGGTCTGCCACCACTGTCCCACCAGTGACCGTGGACTCAGTGGATGGCATAGTGAGCCAGGACAGTTCCTACTCGATGTTCGCCGATGGGGAAGACGGCGAAGGGTCCGTGGAGGAAGGCGCAGGCGACAGCGAACACAATGCCGCTTTCCCTGACAGCCAGGATCTGTTCCTCACCCTCACAGAGATCCCCTACCAACCCTCACCGGCCGTGAACCCGGACTCAGAGTCAGGGGAAGGATCAGGCGGTAAGTCGTATAAACAAGAAAATATTTATTTGTTCGAAAACATGTATACCAAAAATATAAATTCTATCTATAAATACTATATCTAAAAGTTTTTAAAGGGAAACTAAACGAACAGTAGGTCTACACAGATTGGGATGGAACAATAGTCCTCCATGGACAATTCCACAAATGCTTCAAACAGTTCCTCAAATACCCTCCGCAGGAGGTTTCGAGGAAGAGGTGCCTTATTTGGTCCTCCGGTGAAGCTCACTCTTCCACGCCATGACATCCTCAGATACAGGGGAACCATCGCCTCTACCAGCATGGCCGCGTAGGGTCCCGGTCAGTGAAGTGCTTCCCTTAACATCCTTTCTTTCTGCACTCGAGAGACACGCCTCAGGGTAATCTCATTACTGAAGTGCTGCATCTAATTAGGGCAATTAGCGAATAGTTACTGTTCTTAATGGTTTACTTATACTTTGCATAACAAAGCCCCGCGCTTAGCAGCCATGTGCTGTAGGCCACACAGGAAAAGCATACATTGATCTTTCCCCTGCAGTGTCGGGAGTGGCTGCAAAAGGGTCATAGTATCTGATTTCCAGATTGCCTTTAGCACGACGGCACAGCTATCCGTTAACTGATAAGCATAATGTACTGTAAGGCTTACCAGGACTCTCTGCTAGACGGATTCTGCTATCTCTCCCGACTTCTCCGCTCTCCTGTGCAATGGCGCAGCCAATCAGAGCGTAGGCCAAAATGTTGTGCTTCTCTGGAGACCACGTGACACTTGTTGTCCGGTACGGTCTTCTTCATAGAAATTGACTAGACGGTGTTCACTGTTCGCAAAAATGTATCTGTACAAGGAAATCACTAACTTTCCCCATCACACAGCTTCGGCTCCTTCCCGGACTGCCCCGGCATCCCCCTCGCAGAGACTGGCAATGATTAGACGGCGAAAGAAGAAGACTAGGGACGACATGTTCGCTGAACTGATGGCCTGCTCCCGAGCAGAGGCTGCAGAGCAGAAACACTGGAGGGAGACCCTATGTGAGCAGCATCGCACACTCATGGAACGTGAGGATAGGTGGCGGCAGGAAGACCAGCAGACCACCCAAACACTGCTTGGTCTCATGAAGGAACAAACGGACACGCTTCGTCGCCTTGTTGATGTCCTGCAGGACCGCAGGCTGGAGGACAGGGCCCCCCTGCAGTGTCTCTGCAATCGCCCTCCCCAGCCAAGAAGTCCTGGCCCCCCCTCACCCAAAAGTACAAGACGGAGGGGTGGTAGAGGCCGTGAGAACTGTCACTGAACCAGAGCAGAGCGGCCGTGTACCCCGCACTTCTCACGTTAGAAATTTGTAGAAGTGCTTCCCTTATAGGCTCAGCCAGTCCCAAATCCAAGGTTCATCCCCCCACTGTTTATTAGATTAATAAAAGATGTTTGCTGTTAATCATTGTTTCCATCATGTCTTTCCTGTCAGAGGATTTTTCGGTGTATGGGGTGGACAGGGGTTTCATACTTGCACGGTATAGCCTACAGTACCAGGGTACAGACTTGGGGAAAGGATCAACTGCGGGGCACACACACACTGCAGTCAGTAGGCACCAGGGTCATTCTGTGTTGTGTATGCTGCCCCTGATCATTTCGTAATGTGTATGCTTGTCCAGGGTCCTAGCGCCTGCCACGCCATTACTGTGAAGGCAGGCTGCCCTTACGATGCACTTGCAACGGATCCACGAGCCTATCCGCTGCCCTGAGCCCCAACAAGAGCCCTCATCCACGGACAGATAGTCACCCTTCTCCCACACCCATCACCCCTTCCCACGCAGAAACCCGCAGCCCACTGCCGTCATCCAAACCCCTATGTAAAGAAGGCACCACTCGCCTTCCTGCAAACCCTCCCTTCATGCAGAACCACTTTCATCCGTCCCCACCCCAGAGACCTATGTAGGAGCAGGAGGATGTCAGTCCTCTATGGAGGAAGCGGTCTGTACGTCAGTGCACACCGTGCCGAGCACAGTATGCGTCCATGTCTCAACACCAGAACAGAAATGCAAAGTAAAAGAAAGATTTATTAATAATGAGTGTAACAATTAATTTGCTTAAAAACGTGCTTTGGAAGTGGGGGAAACTTGGAGAACGCGGCATGTAGCCGCAGATCCAAATCGACACAAACTGACACAGGCCCAGGGTCAGTTTCTCTTGAAAGCAAGTGGAGAGTCATAGGTTACCCTGATCTCCGAGGAAACTTGCTTTCAAAGCCTCCCGGATACAGAGCGCTTCCCACTGGGATATTCTCTCGGCACGGGTGTCTGGCTGAGCGTAAACTGCAGCCAGGCGATTTGCCTCAACCTCCCATCCGGACAAAAAGGCCTCGCCCTTGCTCTCACACAGATTGTGCAGCACACAGCATGCAGCAATAACTACGGGGATATTCTTTTCGCTGATGTCCGAGCGAGTCAGTAAGCTCCACCATCTCCCCTTGAGACGTCCGAAAGCACACTCCTCCACCATTCTGCACGTGCTCAGCCGGTAGTTGAAGAGTTCCTTCTCTCTGTCCAGGGCGCCTGTATAGGGCTTCATGAGCCAGGGCATTAGCGGGTAGGCTGGGTCCCCGAGGATCACTGTAGGCATCTGCACATCCCCAACCGTTATTTTGTGGTCCGGGAAGAAAGTACCTGCCTGGAGGAGTCTAAAGAGACCAGAGCTCCTGAACACACGTGCGTCATGAACCTTGCCCGGTGTGGTCACAACACTGGCCCAAATTCCCTACTTTTTGCAAAGGGGCCTTTGCCCTTTGTGGGCCTCCTTAAGTCTCCTATGCCTGGGGATTAAAATGAAAGTCACAAACGCCACACATTCAGGCATTCATAGTCCCTCCCTGAAGTCCCAGCAAAAGTGTGGGTGGGCACATCTATAGTGCTGCCAATGATCCAGCCAAAATGGGTTTGGTGAAATCGCTGCGTCTAGGTCTCTGAGACAGGCTCAGCTGGGAGCTTACTGTCATCTCCACAGGATCAGGGTGAAGGTTTCCTGCCTAGGAGTTCCCTCCACAGCTTCAGGAGTCACTTCTGCAGTCTGCTGCTTAGGGTAATCCTGCTCCTTCCCCCCACTGACTGCAGTTTTCTTTTTAAAGGCCTCCTCTCTATCATGTATGGGCCTCTCTGGCCCCTTCCTCATCCAAGTGGGGCCTACACTTTCTGTTACAGAAGGTGTTAGAGCTGTCGCTTAGTGTAGGGTGTGGCGCCACTGTGTTCTGTTCCGCACCAAGTCCTCCCAGTTTGTTGGGTTGATGCCTCCCTTTTTAAGGTATACTTTCAGTATCTCTTTGAAGCACTTCCACTGCCCCCTGCAAGCCTACTATAGCAGAGGTTTCATGCGTAGCAAATGTTGTACCTGTATTTCAAAAGGCTCTATGAGTGATCCATGGAATTACAGACCAGTAAGACTTACATCTGCACCTGGTAAATATGTTGAAATGATAATTAAAAATACAATAATAACCAAACATATATGATTCTGTCTAATCAGAATGGTTTCTTTAAAGGAAAACTATGTCTCACTAATTTATTAGAACTCTTTGAATATGTCAGTAAAGTAGTGAATAAAGGAGAGGTGGCTGACATAATTTTCTAGACTTTCAAAAGCCATTGTCAAGGCCCTTCACAAGAAGTTACTAGAGGAACTAAGTACGGTTATGGATCAAAAACAGGCTAAAACACAGGAAAAAAATAGGAATACATAGTGTGATGGGGCAAGGCCAGATGGCTACAATAAAGTAGTAAGGAACAGGTATGTTAGCCCCAGGCTAACCAAATCCCTAGTACAACATGGTAACCAAATGGCAGTTGCTCCAGGTTAATCAAGACACCTGGGGCCAATTATGATCTTTCTAGAAGGCAGTGGAGATAGCTACATTGATTGGGCCACCAGAAGCCAATCAAGGGCTGACTGGAACTAGTTAAAAGCCTCCCAGTTAGTCAGTGAGATTGGAGTGTGAGGAGCTGGGAGCAAGAGGCGCAAGGAGCTGAGAGTGAGAGAGTACTGCTGGAGGATTGAGGAATACAAGCATTATCAGACACCAGGAGGAAGGTCCTGTGGTGAGGATAAAGAAGGTGTTTGGAGGAGGCCATGGGGAAGTAGCCCAGGGAGTTGTAGCTGTCATGCAGCTGTTACAGGAGGCACTATAGACAGCTGTGATCCACAGGGCCCTGGGCTGGAACCCGGAGTAGAGGGCGGGCTCGGATTCCCCCCAAACCTCCCAACTCCTGATCAGACACAGGAGGAATTGACCCAGACTGTGGGTTCCACCAGAGGGGAAGATCACTGAGGTGAGCAAATCTGCCAATAAGCACAGGACCCACCAAGGTAGAGGAGGAACTTTGTCACAATAGGTAATTTTCATCATGGCAAAAGGGTTAGTAGCAGAGTTGTTCAACATCTAAGACCAGTATTGCTTATGAATTATCTGAAAAGGGAGGTGAGCAGCGTGGCAGCACCAGTTAGAAATGGCAAAGTTATTTAGGTGAGTCAAAACCAGAGAAGACTATGAGGAACTTCAGAGGGACCTAACTAATTTAGATGAATGGGCAACAAAAGGCAGCAGATGAAATTTAATGTTGAAAAATGCTAAGTAATGAATATTGGAGGGAAAAAGCTGAACTATTCATATACTTTACAAGGGTCTAAATTAATCATATCAACTCAGGAAAGACAGCTGGGCATTACCATACACATCTCAATGAAGACCTCTGGTCAATGTGCAGCTACTGTCAGAAAAGCAAACAAGATGTTAGGATGAATAAGGAAAGGGATGGAGAAAATACAAAAAATAATACAGTGCCATTATATAAATCAATAGTAATCTCTTCTGAAATAATATGTGTAGTTGATTGGTCACCCTATCTTAAAAGGATATTGCAGAATTAGAGGAGATTTAGACAAGGGTGACAAGAATGATGAGGGGAATGGAAAAAATTCTCATATGAAGATTGAAAAGTCTGGGATTGTTTATCCTAGAAAGTATATGAATAACAGGGGACATGATAAAAGAATATATAATAATGAATAGTATAAAAAAGGCAGATCAGGAGCTTCTTTTCTCCCTGTTGCCACATAAGAAGTTCAAGGAAAGTAAAAGGTGACAAATTCAAAACTGATAAAAAGAAATACTTTTTCAAACAAAGAGCAATTATTTACCAATAACTGTTGTACTTTGAGAGTCATCTCTTTGTATTCACACTTGTGGGATATGACCCCTGGCCTCAAGCTGCAGAACGGCCTTGAAAAGCCATATCCTTTGGGATGTGCATGAGAGATCTTGCGCAAGGTGATGTCACCACCCTACTCTATAAGGGAATGCCCTCCCCCACCACCTGGTTCATTTCCTTCTCAGCCACCTCAGAGAGCAAACAAAACATGCTTTCATGTTCTTAGGCCTGGTCCACACTGGGGGGCAGTGTCGAGGTAAGATACGCAACTTCAGCTACTGGAATACCGTAGCTGAAGTCGAAGTATCTTATCCCGACTTATCTCCCGTCCTCACCACTTGGGATCAACGTCCGCGGCTCCCTCGTTGACTCTGCTACCGCCACTCGCTCCGGTGGAGTTCCGGTGTCGACGGGAGCGCGTTCGGGGATCGATATATCGCGTCTAGATGAGACGCGATATATCGATCCCCGCAACATCGATCACTACCCGCCGATTCGGCGGGTAGTCTGGACGTACCCTTAGGCCAGATCTTTCCTTAGTCTAGATTTTAGTATTATTTTCTTGTATTTCCCTCCCTGTGTTCTCCAAGGGGGAATATACAACAGAATGTAGAAACAGACTGAGGAACTCATTGCCACATAATATTTCTAAAGACAAGAGCTTAGCAGTATGTTCCTAAATGGTCTATTATAGCATCATCATAACCAATCAGATTATTCAAATTTTCCAACCTGTTGTGTAGCCTGATTTTGAGGCAAATATGAAAGAAAATTTTCTTTAATTGTAAAATTGTGTTCTGCTGTTCTGATCCACAAATGTAGATAGATGACATCTCCATTTCTTTTCTTACTGGTCCATAGTTAAACCAATTTCCACCAAATTTCCTATCAATAGACTATCTGTGGCATCACTTCAATATAAGGTCTTGTCTCAGAATTAAAGGGAAAAAATTCTCTTCTATTTTAACATGCTATAAAACATACAAGGAAAGGCACCAGACTGATGAATATGAATAGAATAAACCCATTTCACAGTATAGAAAATTTCCCTTTTGGCTTATTAAGCCCATGAGTCCAGACAGTTACTTCTGAGTAGCAGTGCTTTCACAGCCTAATTGAGAGTGAAGAGCCTGGCTATTCAACAACTGTACGAAGTACTTTGCAAGTCAAACTGCCAGATTCAGACTGTAGTGTTTGCTGAATGAATTTCCAAATAGCTGCGTGACAGATTTATGTAGCTGAAGTGGATTCCATTGGTCAGGTGGTATATGTTATTTACGATAGGACAAGGCAGACCTTCTGACTTAAGTCCCTTGAACATAAGATTTACTTCTTCTCACAACACAGATGAGATATTTCTTGGACTTCTTAAAATCCCTTCCAGGAAATAAAAGATTGTTAGATGAGAAGAGCATGTTTTATGTAGGTAACATTTTAGATACGATAACATCTATCTTACACCACGACTTTTTCCTTATCTGAAGATGAGGATGTACAAAAGCTAAATAAGGAGATTTCTTGATTGATATGAAAGGATGAACTTACTTCACAGAAAAACTTAAACATGATCCCTAATCCTATGCTTTCCTCATAGAAGCACAGAGTAATAATTTCTTTGTCCCTCCTATAAGAGGTAGTATTAATCAAAAGGACTATCTTATAAGGAAGAAGAGTCATAGGTATATAATTAATCAATCAATCAACTTTTGGAAAACAAAGTCCACTCCTAGAAGAAATTCACCTTTCTAATTCTAAGTTTAATTAAGATAGTGCTCTGATGGACCACAATAATAAGCCAAGGAACTTTAGCAAACAATTTCCACTTATGTGGTATATATGCTTTTTCCAAGCATCTTAGAGCATCTGTTGTTGACAGGAATGGCTCACCATGTTCAGTGAGGGTCTGGTGCCAAGAGGCAGCATGTGGGCTCAAAGACCTCATCTATTAAGCTAATAAGTTGGGAGAGGGTTTTTGTTGTTGTGCCAATGGGCAGAAACCAATAAAGCCAACAATCTAACTAACTAACTAGAAGCTAACTATAGAAATTAAGTCGCACAGCATGCAGAGATACAGATGCTACAGGCATTCCATTTTGAAGTCACATGCTGTAAGAAGGAAATGGAGAGTGGATGCAGCCACCCAGCTCTTTATGCTCTTGGCTATGGAGTAGGGTGCTATTCATAAGAGTCTCACATGCATGGGGTGCAAGCACACGAGGAGTGGAACACATGTGCACAATAACTCAAAGAAGAACTTCACTTTCATGTTGCTAGTCTTCATTACAAGCTGGTATTCACTGCAAAGAGCAGTATTAACACATCACTGTAAGCAAACTTTTTTTTAAATCTGACTTTTACATATAAACTCCAATCTAAATATTAAGATACCCCATTAGTACCATGATTTGACTTCTTTTGAGGTGGCTTATTTCTATCAATCTTTATCTAATAAATAATTCCTTAAATAAAATATGACCGTCTGCACAAAATATTTATTTTCAAATACAGAAGAAAAGAGTCAATGCATGATTCTACCAATTAAAGCATTTAATTAGACTATATACTTAAAATATAAATCTTGTTAATTCAATAATTTGGGGTTACAATTCTAGCACTAATTTTCAGGCATCTCTTATGTCCTATAGCACATAATTTGTTTTGTTATACAAAGGCTATTTTTAGTTATACAAAGGCTATCTTTAATAAACAAACAAAACATATTTTTTTCTGTCTGATACTACAGCAAGTCACAGAAAAGAAAATTTACAACCTGGAGATTTTGCCTTTTAGTGAGCATGAAACAGAATTTTAAGATTCCCTATAAGCAGCTGTTCCCCAAGCATTATGTGCAACAACTGGATGGCAATGGGGGACTGTTTCCCTTAAACTTAAAGAAGAAATTTACTTCATCCACAATACATAGAGCCTAGCATATGCTGAGACTGTTATTACATAGGCATACTGCCACGCTGAACATAATACAGACTACATCTTCCAAAACTGCTGCATTATAATAAAGAAACATATATATATATATATATAGTATAAAAAATAAATAAAGCAAGAGTAAAAAAAATGCCTAGCGGGTTTGGCAAAGCAGTAGATAAAAGGCTAAGAGCCTTTGATCTGGCCACATGAGAAGTATATGTATTCAGTATAACACACTTCCAAAAGTGGAGTTATTATATTAATATATTTTTGGGACATAATATGTTTGCAGCAAGAAAAGACACATTGAACTTTGTTCCATTAAATTATAGGGGATACTCACACAACCTGAAGTTTCATTAGCCAATCAGATTCTGCTTTTCAAAAAGCCCATTTTATAAAGGCAAATTATATGATGTCTGTATTATTTTATTTATATAGTTTTATTTCTGCTATATCATATAGTGGCATCGGTGATGGTCTTTGAGAAAATCTATTTTATATAATTGAAAACATTCAGAATATGACCTACTCAATCTGCCCTTCTTGACTGAGCTATACTAAGCAGAACATTAGAAAATTATCAATGTCTAAGTAAGTCAGGTCAGGATAGACATGGTTATATAAACACCTCATGACTGTAGACTCTAATAGGCTTTTCCAGTAATATGTAAGTAGTTACAATGCCAGACTTCTCTTACAACTTTTTAAGAGACCCCAACTATGAAATGAAAGTAGTATTACGCATGTGTGGAAGACAATTCGTTTCCCTACATATGCTTTTCTTTTGTCTCTTGATGCTTTTCTAAGTCAAGCTCTGTCCGGTAATTTTCACATTAAAATGTTTCCTCTGCCCTAATTATATTTACTTTTCTCAGCTAAAATATTTTCTGCATTTAAACACTGTTTCTAGCTTTTTGGTTGATGGTTGAAATTAAAAAAAAATTACAAGTTTGATAAAAAAAATGGATTTGAGAATTCACTCTCTGTCTCCAAGCGTCACATCAGAACAGACACAGTGTTTTACCAACATAAATGAAAAAATCAAACATATTGATTTTCTTATGGTCAAGTTGTCAATTTGATTTGATTTGTCACCTGCCACAGAGATTTAGCTCTTTGTAGTCCTTGAGTAAAGGGAGGGGGAATCATAAATGATGGGACAGAGAATGAGCTATTCATTAAATTACTAATTGGGACAGGGCTGTGGATTCACCTTCAGGGCAGATACAGAAAATTCATCAAAGCCCTGTTTGTGCCACTGAACGAAACTTTCTGACAAGCAGCAACAAGCGCTTTTAAGACTGATGTTTCTGCTTACAGTTTAAAGATTAAAGTGCAACAAGCTCTGACACTTCTAGACAACAACCTTTGTCGCTGGGGAAAAAAAAGACTATTCTGCCTGAAACACAGTGATAATAAAATATCTTGGCTATGTTGACTTCCCCTACCTTCTGAACACCCTCCCTTTTTTGAAGAGAGGTAGCTGTTTAAGTCAAAGAGGAGGAGCAATTTGTTTTCCTTCTGGTTGTCAATCTACCAACTTTGAAGCTTACAACATCACTTGTTTCCCTTTGGGTCCATAGTAATGTGAATTGTCTTTATCCAAGTGCCCAACAAATCATTGTCACATAACAGCAGTCGACCTTTCTTTTCAATCTATGCACTTTTCAAGAGTTATAAATCAGTTGACTTTCAAGCTCCATGAGATGGCATATGCCCTGGTTTGAAGAACAGATGGAGGCTTGGGGGGAAATTGTTTCTGCAGGCTTGCTACAAGCAGCACTGCTTCATAAAAGTGAACTATTCGCACTAATTTCTCACATAAATTATAGAGGCAGGGAGCACCAGCCCATTCAGCAGAAAATCTTTCATCTAGCTTTCAGAGGTCATTTAGCAAATTTAAATTAAAGTTATTTCTGATACATGGCTGGGTTTTCATTCAGTACACTTTCAAGAGACAGCAATTTACATCAAATAAAGGGATGGCTTTAATTGTGTATGGAGGAAAAAAAAAGAGGAATAGTAAATTAGCTGCCACAAGATTACCATTTTCTAGAATCCTAGGATAAGCTGTGACTATTAATTAATCACAGAAGAATTAATAATTGAAATATGGCAGCTTTGTATTACAGAAATCAGGTAAACTGTCACTTTTCTTTGCAAGGCCTGTTTTAGACTCCCACTGAAGACTGACATTCAAATTCTAGCACTTACTGTTATTAAAAGAAAAAGGAACTCTGGGACAACATCCTTTACTCTTTAAAGGAAACAAATTATTCAGCTGTTAAGTAAATGTGCATGTCACAATTTTTAATGAATATGGTACTTTATTTGAGGAGGGAAGAGAAACAGTTCATCACATTTTTTAATTATAAATATGAAAGAAATGGAAAGGAAAAGAACAGTGAATTATGATAAACTGAATCGATAATCGATGCTTCATAAAAGTGAGCCAGAAGTGGTGAAGAAGAGTGCAATGATGTCTCTCATATTCATGATATAATTTACTGTTTCACTGATACTGTGGCATTTTAAAGTATAGTTTTAAAAAACTGTTAAGAAAATAGAACCAGGCATATTTAGCTAAATAATTATTTCAAATTATATTGTAGTCTATGAAATTATCAATTATGTCAGTGAAAACACTTTGTTCTGACATAGTTTTCCATCTTTCACTCCATGAATAGCAATTCCACGAAGACATGCAAAGAAGTATCCTTCCAGAAGTAAAAAGAAGTGAAAAGGAGTAAAATCATGAAAGCTCTTCATACAGTAAGCAAGTGATGAGTCACCACAAAATTGTAGGTGTTTGTACAGACACTTCTGTCGAAATTTTAATGAATACTTTAGACATCCAATTAAATTATACACATTTTTTAAAACTTTGATTATCTGTTTGAAAACCTATTTTTAGTATATTTAGTGAGAACACTAGACTATTTTTAAAAATAAGATTTGAAAAGACCAATTTTATCTGGAAATACTGGTATAAATTATACTAACAGCTGAAAACCCTGATTCTGGGGTTGGCACCAAAAACAAGAGATGTCCAAATTTAGATAACAGCTTTGAAAATGTTATCCTAACCTCCAAGCCTCAGTTTTGTATTCTCTTTTGCCTTCCGTAAAACAGGAATAAAATTACTTACCTAACTCACATAGGTGCTGTGAAAGTTAATGTTTGTAAAGCGCTTGGAGACAAAACACAAATGTATAAATACTAAATATAATGATAGGTAACTGAGCATTCATAGTTGCGAGAAAGATACTTTAGTTTACAATTATCAAAAGGAATGCTGATCACTTCATTTTGACTTCTGTGACTCAGGACATTATATCTTACAGTTGAGCTGACCAGAAGGGGACTCCACTGAATATCATCAGTGAATTCATAAATTAACGTTATCAGCAGGAAAAGCTTTTTTATACAACCTGGGGGGATGAGGGAGGGAGAGGCCAGTAGGCACTCAGGGTGAAATCCTGGCCCTAATGAAATCAGTCGGTGTTTTTCCATTTACTTAAATGGGACAGGATTTCACCCTTGATTCTTATCCATTCTAAGGCCCCTTTACAATACTCTGGCTGTGCAAAAGGGTTTTAAAGTGGGTGTAAATGTAATTTACATCCACTTTATACTATCAAACTGGTGTAAAGAGACTTTCATTTAAATGAGAATCAAGCTTATGTGTTAAACTGTCTGAATTTTTTGAAATCAGAAACTTGAAGACAAAGAAGCCAAGAGACTGGAACTGTGGTTTGAATTTTTGGAATTCACTGAAAAGCTCACATGCATATCAGAGATTATAGCACTTTGAGACTGATTAGCTGAAAAACAGCAAACTAGCGTCACAGCCATATAGGATGATAAGTGGTATTTATCTATACTGCATTGATATCAGTAAATCGATACAGTAGGCTTCTTAGTTTTAAATAACAATTTGCCTGACTGAAGAGGAACTATTGCTGTGTTTCTAGCCCAAAACTGAATTGTCTATTTTGCTACTATATCAAATTGCGTATGTCTAAATTTTCTATGCAATATTGCTATTACAGTTGGGTGAGTTTTTTAGCATACCTGCTTTTCACCTTTCTCCTTCCACTGAATATGTGTGCAGACTATTCCCCCCAAATACATTATTTAGTATTCAATTCCCCAAGAACTTATTTTCATATTATCGGCTGATGTTTTTAATCTCTCTAGATTACTGTGTGTTATTTCTATGCTCACCGGCATTTGCAGATCTATCCAATTTAATATAATCTTGAAGTTTCACTATTTTACAGTTTACTTCTTCTAGATCACTTATGAAGATGATAAATAAAACAAGAATTAATATTAGTTTCTGTGGTACCCACTAGCTACATGGCCCAATCTTGATATACTGCCATTTGTCACTTCCCTTTGCATATTATCTTTCAGACAATTTTCAATCCACGTGATATTGTTCCTGGTTTTTAACCTAATAGTATGCCCCTTTTAGCATCTTTTATTAACAAAGATGTTAAATAGTGCTTAAGAAGGAATGGAAGAAGGAGCAAATAAATGTATATCTATATTTTCAAAAAAGAGGTTCTCTCTTGCAGTCAGTATGTCCTATTTGCTGCCAAAAATCTGACTTTACAAATTACAACAAATTAGCATGGCACCAAGACAGTTTTTATGGAAATAAACTCATTGCTATATTTTTTTATTGGCTTTTAAGTGGTTTGAATTTTGAAATGCATTTCATACATGAATGTAAAACATTTGAGAGTAAGGTATATGCAGAGTCAGTAAGTACTGATCTATGTTGATCAATACTAAACAAAAGAATTACCAAATTTAAAAATATTCCAGGCATTTTATTGTCAATTGAAGAGAAGAGGATACCTTTTGGCAGAAAAACAAGTACTGTCAAGAAGAAAACTACTCTTTCCCCCCTTTTCCCCCAGTCCAGGATAGGTACCAACACAATAGTAAGAGCTCTGAATCAGTCATAACAACATCTCTTTTGTGGCTATATGCAAGGGGGTCATTGATTTAATAGAAAGTGAGAATAAAACAAGGATAGGATACTCATTTACATGAGTCTTCTCCCATGTTCTACCTTCCTCAAAAAGAAAAAGGCCTCCATGGCCTAGTCAACTTTGTGATGGAAGGCTGTGTGCACAATCCAGATTCAATACAATAATTCTATGCAGGTGGCCACACATGCCTTTTCTGATTAATAGAAGCTAAGAAAAATAAATCACTATCACCCATTAGAAGATAATAGAAACACCAGTCATCCTTCTTTTACCTACAGCCTTGTCTATTAAAAAGTTTCGCTGGTATAGCTATATCAGTAAATCCTCCAGGTGTAGATTCCGTATATACCAGTAAAAAAGTTCTTTTGCTGGTATAGCTTACACTAGTTTCCCCAGTGAAATAAACCATGCTGGCAAAAGTACTCTTTTGCCCGTGTAACTGCATCTATACTAGGGCTTTTGTTAGCATAGCTGTGTCAGCAAAAATCATACCCCTAACTGACATAGCTATGCTGGCAAATATAGACCAGGCCTACTTTCCTGTTTTTGCTGCACAAAAAAGTTTGCCAACCTTGAAATTGGTTTCCATTCTTTTGAAAATGCTAAAATTGTTTTGAAGAATTACTATTTCTTTTCCTTTTCAGACCATAATGATTTATATAATTAACCTTTACCACCTAAATAATCGTGATTTTCCAAACATTCTGGGGACTATCTCTGGGATATGCTGAGCATGTATTTAAAATGTCTCCTTAATAATTCAGAAATACTTCTTTGGTTTTATCAGCTTTCCTTGTCCAAGGTTTAAGTGGATTCTGACTTTTTAAAATTCAGGAATGTATATTGTCAGTCCTGAGCTATGAGCATTTATTATTCAGAGCTCTATATGAAATTGTGCACAAGAACATATTACTAAACTTTAAAATCAAATTGTGATATACATAGGCTACCAGAGAACTGCAGGATTCCCAAACAACTATCCACAATACCTACAGAATATTACTGCCACAGATTAATACATTCATTTTTTAAAAGTTCACACTTCTGACTACTTGCAAACTCCAAATTAACAGCAATATTGTCATCAAGATCTAAACTATTAAGTCTGCCGTATCAGTAACAACTTTTTTGTGTAATATAGGAATTACCCTACCAAACTGTCAGTAGCCAGGACTAGATGCTCCAGAGGAAGATGCAAAAAGCATGGACAGTTATGAAATAACCTACCTATAGATGAAGTTTTTTTCCTACCTCTCAGTTATAGGTGGCTTTCTGCCCTGAAACATGAGTGTTTATCATTTTTTTATTCATTTTTATTCAACAGTACTATCTGTACAACTCCATTCAAGACTAATGTCAATGCACATATGTAAATTGAGGGAATAATGTGCACTTGTAAATATTATATTGGCCATATGCCAGTTGCCAAAGAAACTCACAGGATGCATATGCTAGAAGTTTTCATGAAGGGGAATTAAAAAATCCGGAGTATTCTGAGTAGATGCTTTGCTTGGATTGCAATCAAAATCTCAGGCTTGTCTGGTAAATGGACTAAAGAGCTAAGTGCTTAATATGAAGGCTCGCTTTGACCCTCCATGGAAATAACTAACAAGTCAGGGTGTAGGTTTGAGTGCTGAGAGTAACAAAGGAATAATTTCACGAATATTCATAAATTATAAAGCCAAATGGACCACTGTGATAATCTAATCTAACCTCCTGCATAACAAAGGCCATAGGACTTTTCTAAATTAATTCCTGTTTGAACTAGAGCATATCTTTTAGAAAAACTTCTATAAAAATTGCCAGTAATGGAGAATTCACCACAACCCTTGGTAAATTATTCCACACTGTTGAAAACGTGTACCTTATTTCTATTCTGAATTTGTCTAGCTTCAGCTTCCAGCCAGTGGTTCATGTTATACTTTTGTTTACTAGATTGAAGAGCCTATTATCAAATGTTTGATCTCCATATATGTACTTAAACATTGTGATCAAGTCATCACTTAATCATCTCTTGGTTAAAATAAACAGATTGAGCTCCTGGAGTCTGTCACATCAGGCATGTTTTCCAATCCTTTAATGATTCTCATGGCTCCTCTCTGAGCCCTCTCCTAACTTATCAACATCCTTCCTGAACTGTGGACACCAGAACTGGACACAGTATTCCAGCAACCATCACTCCAGTGCCAAATACAGAGGTAATATATCCTCCGTACACCAATGCAATATTCCCTTATTTATGAGCCAAGGATTGTATTAGCCCTTTTGGCCACAGCATCATACCAGGAGCTCATGTTCAGCTGATTATCCACCATGACCCCCAAATCTTTTTTTCAGAATTACTGCTTCCCAGGATAGAATCCCCTTTCTTGTAAGTATGGCCTACATTCTATGTTCTATGTTCATAGATGCCTGACTTTACATGTGGCCATATTAAAAGGCATATTGTTTGCTTGCATGCAGCTTACCAAGTGATCCAGATTTGTGACCTGTCCTCTTCATTAGTTACCATTCACCCAATCTTTGTGTCAAACTTTATCAATAATGATTTTGTGTTTTCCTCCAGGTCACTAATTAAAATGTTAAATAGAGTGGAGCCAAAAACAGATCCCTGTGGGACTCCACTACACCCATTTGATGATCATTCCCCATTTACAATTACATTTTGAGACCTATCACTTAGCTAATTTTTAATCTATTTAATATGTACCATGTTCACTTTGTATGGTTCTAGTTTCTTAATCAGAATATTGTGTGGTACCGAGTCAATTGCCCTACGGAAGTTTAAATATACTACATAAACACTGTTACTTTTATCAACCAAATTTATAAACTCATCAATAAAAGATACCAAGTTCCTTTGAAGGGGCCTATTTTCCACAAACACAGGCAGATGCTATGAGTAAGAGGTTCCTGTCTTCTTATTTTAGATGGAGAACTGATTATAGTTTGTAAATCAAGATTGTTTAGACTGGTATTACTTTTTATTCTTAAGGATATGTCGGGGGGGAAGGTGTTGCAGGAGTTGTTTAGTAGTTTGTATTTTTGTTATTCTTTCAAGCATGGGTCAATTTTTTTTTTATAAAGCACTTTTCTAGCCCTAGATTATAAATACATTTTATCTATTTATTTGTTTTTCCCTATCAGGGGGAAACAACCTTTAAAAAAATCTGAACAATAATATAAAAAGAAGAAGGGGAAGGAGAAGAAAGAGTCTAATATGACGGCCTTTGAAGCACAATACCAAAGAGATGCCCTTTGCCATGGTAAACTTAAAAACCTACAGTAAGAGTTAACTTTGTTGTAGAAGAATCTAATTTACTTTGGCCTCTATTGAAAAAAATCCACTGAATAGTATTGTGTCTCCAGTTGATCAGATAGAGATCAGACATTGTCACAACCCCGCAAAGTCATAAAACGCACATCTCTTTTCATTTTCATCGTGAAATAGAAAATTATAAATGGCAAAAGGCAACCCAACAAACTACACATCCAGAATAAACCCTCTGGGAGTGCAGGCAAAGCAGATTGCTATACTAGCTCCAAATAAGATGGCACGGAGGAGCCATTTGATCCACATTTACACCTGGGTTTTATTTCCCCTAAACTTCTGCATATTCCCCTGCACTAAGCCCATTTACTTGAGCTTTACCCAGGAAGAGATGAATTCAAACCTTCAGGGCACTGTCTAAATTAGGAAAAAAGGTGGTGTTTTAAAAACATATTAGCTAGCATGGTTTTATTAACAGTTTTAAACACTACTTAGCACCTTTTGTAGAGAAGATTTAATACCTTTAAAATCATGTTAGATAGTTGTAGTCCTCCACTGATACTGTTCTCATACCAGTGCATATGAGAGGAAAATCAGGTCCTAATTATGGCTCAAATTCTGCACACAGGGCTTGTCTACACATGGAATAGCTATTCTGCTTTAAATTCACACCCTACTTTATTCTAGAATAACTTTCATGTGTAGACAACTCCCTAAATAGGACTAATCACATACTTAAAGTTAAGCATGTGTATAAGTGTTTGCAGGTCTGTGTTTGTTTACTAGACAAAATAAACCCCTCTCTACACATATTGTTAGACCATTGATCTTAGTTTTATATAAATCTCAGATTTTTTTTCAGCTAACTGAAGACCACCATGTTGAGTCTAACCCCAGTTATAATGGAATGATTGAGTGATCAACACATTTTAAAAACTATTTTAACATCTCATAATTATAAATATTTTACATCATCTTTTAATAATTATTAGAAAATTAAATATTGTATATTTCATGGGAAGGAAGAACATCCTGAGGTGTTTTCCTTTGTCAGAACAAATCATGTTTTTGAAACTCCCCTTACATTAGCTCTGGTGCACCACTGAACAGACAAGCAAATGAGCAAAATGAACCATGACATGCATCTCATATAAACAGAACAAGAAAAAACAGTAAAATCATGATACTATGCGGTTATATCAGGACTAAAATATCTATGATAAATGTGACATTTATTTCTTCTCTGCTTGTCCTTGTTTCAGTAAAACTGGCGGATACATGGAAATAAATGCAATAGAATGAAGTTTCTATATAGTGTTTTCTAGAAAAACCTCTTCCAAACGTTGTATCATTAAAGGCAACATCTAGTTTCATTTATTAATGCAGTTCTAGCAAACTCTGTAAAGGAAAACAAAGTTTTTGACTGAGAAATATTAGATCATTGTTTTCATGATTTAGGCAGATTTAGAAGTCAACATAATGGATGAAAATTAGTATTGGGGTATATGCCTGTATTTGAGCTATGTGTCTGTGTCTTAAAACAAAGAGAAAAATATAAACCCTACCCCCCCAGCTATTAACATGTGTATGAACACCACTCTCCTCATCCTGCCCACAGTCCTGCAATAGTGGGTATCCTCCCAACTGCCAGAATCTCTATCTGGTCCCCTCATAAGGTAAGGTGGGAACCAAGAAAAGCCCATCTTCCTTCCACCTTACCCATTTTTCAGTGTGTGCCTTAAACTGCATAGTAATCAATGGTATAATCTGGTCATCTGACTGAGATTAGGAATATCAGAAAGGGCCTGGATGACATTGCAATCCTACCTCTCGCTGACTGTATTACTGTATTATGGTCCAACATGTTACTGCAGAGGTAGAGAGAGCCATTAGGGCCAGGAGAAATGTGAACTATGAGAAATGAGAAAGCCTTTCCTGGATTATGTTTGCGGCACCGTAGCACATTGAACATAGCCTATTATTACCCAGGGCTATTCCATTCCAACACAATTCACCTTTCAGACATTGGAAAAAACTTCTTTATTCTAGACATTAAGATTTGCTTGGAAGGTTGGCTGTATGCAAATTGTCTTGGTTACTAGCCAAGCAGTCACTAGCAGCATCTAGTGGCAAGATGGTTCTAGTGGTGGAAATATGTAGGCCAATTAGCAATTAAAATGGGGTAAAAGTGGTTGGAATATCTCAATTTGATGTTATGAGGTTAGAAATTGAAATATCTCAGGACACTGATCCCCAATGGCAGAAAATGCTGGAGAACAGTTTAAGGCTAGTGAGACCTCTTTATGAGTTTACAGTGAATAAGATAAGTCCTGGAAGGTGGCATGGCCAAGTCAATCCATAGACCAGTCAGAGGGGATATTGGAATCTCCCAGTTTTCACTGAGAACATGGAAAAGCTATGGTTGAGAGGTTGGCTGCAGGTTCCCCTTGCTGCAAGAACTGTCTTGTTTCCCTGCATTGATTTAATAGTTATATGAAATAAAGTTACAGTCTGCTCCATGCTTCCCACAAAACAAGTGCTCTTTTTAAGAACATAAGAATGGCTATACTGGGTCAGACCAAAGGTCCATCTAGCCCATTATCCTGTCTTCTGACATTGGCCAATGTCAGGTGCCCCAGAGGGAATGAACAGAGCAGGTAATCATCAAGTGATCCATCCCCTGTCGCCCATTCCCAGCTTCTGGCAAACAGAAACTAGGGCAGGGGTGAAAGTGGGCCAGTAGGGGCCAGTACGGCGCACTGGTAAAAAGTGGCCACCAGTCCGGCCCGTATGCAGCCAATGTTAAAGCGCTACCCCCCCACCCCCGTCCCCCAAGACACCAATGGAAAAGGGGCGGGGGAATGGGCAGTTGCTCTGGGGCCGGTGATTTAAAAGGGCCCGGGGCTCCTGGCCACCGCTAGCGCCCGAGGCCCCGACCCAGTAAGTGTAAAATGTTACTTTCACCCCTGGGTTAGGGACACCATCCCTGCCCATCCTGACTAATAGCTATAGATGAACCTATCCTGCATTAACTTATCTAGTTCTTTTTAAAACTCTGTTATAGTCTTGGATTTCACAACAACTTATAGCCTGGTAACTAAAAAGCTATATCCGAATAACCAGTAATTAAATTGCATACTTTCACTTACCACACTATAATCCTAATCCTGGTCCCGTTGATGTCAGTGAGAGGAGGATCAAACCCTGTATTGTGAAATCTCCCTTCCATTCACTGAATTAACAGAGCTATATTTTTAAATTAGGATCATGTTTGACATGAACAATTCAAATTCTACAAATCTGATGTATTTTCCTCATGTATATCACGCTCATCCTGTGTAACTATTATTCTGTTTCCAGAAAAATCTTTTTCTAGCCCAATAAATAACACAAAAAGTAAAGTAATTCTTTGATAACAAAAATAATTGAATAGCAGGAGCAGGTTAAAGATCAGCATTCATTTTTCAAATTAAATTTAAAAGCCTGCTCTAGTTACTTAAAAGATTGGCAAGTTTTACAAATAACATCACTGAGCCTTTTAGAGGGAAACACAGACGCATTAGAATGAAGTCATTAGGCAATACATTTATTTTGAAGCCAATTAACCTTTTGTCAGAGAAATGTTGGAGCCGTAATGGTTTCTGCAGTGGAGGTCAGCCTCTAACAGGGGCACGTATGACAGCGATTACGCTGCCTGACATATGCTGCAGACTGAGAGTACAGCCGTGGAATGAGAATTTGCCTTCGTTTGTATTCTGCTCTGCATTTCCAGGGAGCAGGCAATCTTGACCTATCCATTTAAGTAATTAAAGCTTCCATTTGGAAGTGTCCTGCAGGAAGGTGAAATCTGGGGGAGATAAATGGCTGCTGTTCACTGTATCCAGCTACTTCTATCATTTGATGGACTGCCTGAAATAGGCTTGGTTGCCAGGTCCTCATAGAAATAGAGACGAATCGGGCAGGAGACAATACTCAAAGGCAAAGCAACTCTGTCATCTTCCTTTTTGCAACATATAATTTAATTGTTAGCCAAGGTAGATGGCTGACTCAGGGGGCCTTTCTCTAACAGCTCCCCCACCATCTTCCATTTGCTAAGAATTTACTCCAGTTTATTTACTTATAAGCCAACTTTGTTTGGCAATGAGATATGTCACTTCAATAAATGCAGCTGGCTGTTACAGCTGTGCCCTGACTTACCTTCCAGGCTATTTTATTTCCTCTTGTATCATGCTCAAGGGCAATTGGGAAGTCTCCTCGCTCATAAAACTTGCGAAATGCTGTAGGCTTTGTTGGTCTTTCTTTAAATGCTCCTGCAACTGGGGGTCCTCTTACCTACAAAACACATAAACAAACAAACCATGATGCAACTGCATTTTTTAAATAAAAATGCTGAAATTTGTTTAGAAACATTAGTGGTTTAAAAGGGGTTAATAAGATAGCAGATGGCACTGATTTCACTCTTCCCATGTTATACTTCTTTTAATTTAAGTGTCCTGTTAGGGTTTTTAATAGACATTAAAGTAAAGGAGTATTACTCTTAAATTTAGTATTACTCTTTAGAATTTTGTTTGCATTGTCCTGTACGTACTAAATGCATTGTTTGTTTTTTTGGATCATCCCATGAAAAATTGTCTTTTCATTTTAAACTCTGCATCAGTTTCCACACCTTTTAAAAATAGAAATAATACTACATGCTCACAAGTTTTACAATACTGTACATGTTCTAGGAAGTTTAATTACTTCTGGTTTGTAAAGCAGTTAAAATATAAAGCAATACATAAGCGTAAACTATTTTTTATGAGCATCTAGAAGAACACGTCTCCTTGGGAAGCATCTTTCTATTTGCTTTAATATGAAAGTAAGACACAAATCACTTCCCCTTTGCTTTTTGGCCTGGGAGAGGGGAGAGATACACACAAATACTGGCTACAGCCAGGGGCGGCTCTAGAAATGACGCTGCCCCAAGCAGCGCGGAGCGCTGCGCCGCCCTTCCCCGGTCCCGCGGCGGGTCCCCTCTTCCCGCGGCTCCGGTTGAGCTCCCGCAGGCATGCCTGCGGCAGGTCCACCGGAGCCCGGGACCAGCGGACCTGCCGCAGTCATGCCTGCGGGAGCTCAACCGGAGCCGCGGGAAGACGGGACCCGCCGCAGTCATGCCTGCGGCAGGTCCGCTCGTTCCGGGCTCCGGTGGACCTGCCGCAGGCATGCCGGCGGGAGCTCAACCGGAGCCAAATGCCGCCCCCCCGGGAAACGGCCGCCCCAAGCGCCTGCTTGGCGCGCTGGGGTCTAGAGCCGCCCCTGGCTACAGCAGTAGGTAGATGTTTAAGAGAGAGAGGTTTCTAAGTAGTCGTGAATGTACAAACATGCTGTTTGTACATTCAAGACTACTTAGAAACCTCTCTCTCTTAAACATCCCCGGAGTCGACGGGGAGCGCGTTCAGGGATCGATATATTGCGTCTAGATGAGACGCGATATATCGATCCCTGATAAATCGAACGCTATCCGCCGATCCGGCGGGTAGTCTGGACGTACCCTATGATGCAGAAGATGCATGTGTTGAGGAGCTATGAGTGACTGGCAGATGAACAAAATTATTAAGAAAAAACAAAACAAAAAAACAAGCACAAGTCCCTGCTTTCTGGGAAATGCCTTCTGTTATAAGAGGAGCCCTCTCACTCACCACTGCTGCCAACCATTGTCCCTGTTGATGGCAAGGGGGCAGGGCCAGGCTAAGATGTACTAATGTCTGCTACTCCTGGTCCAGCACTTCATCTCCACTGACTGGGAAAGTGCCCCCTGTAATAAGCAGAGCCCCCAAGTTGCAGTCCCCATTGGTGATGAGGGATCAGAGACATAAACTCATTTTTATTCCAGAATAAAGTATCACAATGGGGAGCTATTCTGGAACTAATTTTTCCATAATAGTTATGTTGGTCCATTTTCCCATGGAGACAAGGCCTTATTTCCAGGTCTGATTCTTCTTTTACACCAGTATTAATGCATTGACTTTAGTGAATTTGCTTACAGAAGGCACAGAGTGGGGTTTGTTTTTTTTCAGAAGTTAATGCTGATGGGGGGGTCACATTAACTTTAACTAGACATTGTGAAGACATTTCTGCACATTATGAGGAGGATACTATTGTGTTTGGTGGCCTACTCCAGCTCCACTCCCTCCTCTTGGACACACCTCCTAAAGCCCATATTGCCAAAAAGCGAGCGGCGGTAGCGGAGTCGACGGGGGAGCCGCGGCCATCGATCCTGCGCCATGAGGACGGGAGGTAAGTTGAAATAAGATGTCGACTTCAGCTACGAAGTTGCGTATCTTACATTGACCCCCCCTCCAGTGTAGACCAGGCCATAGTAGCCATTCATCCTCTTCCTCCCCTGCCCCTTCCATCCCCTTCCCTCAGTGGCTCCATCTTGACTTATCCCTCTACAATCCCCACTATCTTTACCTACTCCTCTTCCCCTCTTCGCACTGATCTCCTACCTTCTTCCACCAGCACAAATCTAGGTTCCACATCCTCCTCCTACAAATGTCTGGTGACATTTGTCCTAACCCTGACTCTCACACTACCCCCACCATTTGCACCTCACACATGCCTCCCCTCCTCTGCTTCTCTTGTGCCATCATTCCTAAAGTCACACCTATACCCCCTTCCTTCCTTCCCTTCTCTTTCTGTATCTCTTATCCTACTGCCTCCACTTCTCTCTGCATAGGATCTTGCCAATTTCCTCCAAGAGAAAATTAGCAAAATACAACATGAACTTCTCCTTGGCTTCCCTTCCAGTCCTCTTCTACACCTCTTCTCCTTCTCTCTTATCACAGATAAGAAGTTTCTTGTCTGCTCTCCTCCTCTAACCTCATCACTTGCCTCAGTGACTCCACCCCATCTTCTTTCCTGATCTCCCTCTAGTCCACTCTCATACCCTCCCTCTTATTCTTCTCTTTAACCTATCACGACCTCTGGTGCTTTCCCCTCACAATACAAAGCTTTGGTGTCTCCCATTTAAAAAAAAACCCTTACCCTTGATCCCATTTGCCTCTCCAACTCCCACAAAATTTCCCTTCTCCCTCTCATCTCTAAACTTAGTCAACACACTGTCTGCAATCACTGACTGGAGTTAGTCTCCTCCAATTCTATCCTAGACCTTCTCCAATCTGGCGTCTGCCCCTTTCACTCCACGGAAACGGCTCTTGCCAAAATCTATAATGATGTCTTCCTAGCCAAAGCTCATAATCAACACTACATACTCATCTTTCTTGACATGTCTTATATTCATAGATTACAAGGCCAAAAGGGACCCTTGTGATCACTGACACAATCAACCATGGTCTTCTTTAAGTCTTGTCCTCTATTGGCTTCTGTGACTCTGTTCTATCCTGGTTCATCTCCTAGTGACTCTGATCCTATCTCTGTAGTCACTCCTTCAGCATATCCTTCAGTGGATCCTCCTCATCCCCTCTCCAACTTTCTGTGGGGGAATCCATAGGGGTCTGTCCTTGGTCCCTTCTCTTCTTCCTCTATCCCTTATCTCTGGGTAATCTCATCTGCAAACACAAATTCAAGTACCATCTCTGTGCTGATGAATCACAAATCTGCCTCTGTATTCCAGACCTGTCTCGTCTCTCCAAATTAAAATCTCATCTCATCTCTCTGACATCACCTCATGGATGTCTAGCTGTCAGCTCAAGCACAATATGGTTACAACTAAGCTCATAATTCCCCACTATCTCCTTTCTCAATCATTGTGAGCAATATCACTAGGGCTGGCAAGAAAATAAGAATTCCATTTCACAGAAATATTATGAAGTTTCAGAATTTCATTCCACATCAGAACAAAAGCAAGACTTTTCAAAATTTTGGGAAAAAACAGAGAGAGGGAAAGACACACACTAGAATAAACTGGTGGCTAGGGTACTCAGCTGGGATGTGGAAGAATTATGTTTATGTCCCTACTCTCCCACATCAAAGGTGAATGCCTTAACAACTAGGATATTGGCTATTTTGAGATTGGGGGGGGGGGGGGTGTCTGTCTCTCTTTGACCAGGAAGTCCATCCTGGACTTGAGATATTTTGCTGTTGAAACCAATATGCTTCAGTGAAAAGTTTCAGTTTTGACAAAAAAAACAACAGTTTGTTGAAAAATTTCTGACCAGTTCTAAACACTGTCCTGACTGTCTCTCAGGCCTGTAACCCGGGTGTCATCTTAATTCAGACCTCTCTCTAACTCCTCATATCTGTATTCCATCTAAGTATTTCAGATTTTTTTCAATAACATTTATATATTATGGTCTTTTCTATCCATCTACACACCTAAAACTGTCATCCACACTTTCAGTATCTTGATTATTCCAACAACCTTTTGCTTGGCCTTGACAAATCAATCTTTGGCTTGCACATATCCATTCAGAATGCTGCCGCAAATATCATTCTCCTAACCCATCTCTTTGACCATATTAGCCCTCTCTTTGTATCCTTCCACTGGCTCCTCCCTGTCTGGCATGCCAAACATAAGCTACTTTTCTTCACATTCAAGGAGCTTCATGGTCTATACCCACCCTGCCTATCATCTCTCATTCACTATCGAGATGTTAACCACTGCCTCGAGTTAGCCAATGATGCCAGTCTTCCTCATCCACTTGTTACAGTTTCAGGCAAGCACTTTTGCGCTTTCTCCCATGATTCCCTTCACTTGAGAGGAGCTCTCCATAAGTATCCAGAAAGCTACCTTATTACCTTCCTTCAAATTCCTCCTTAAAACTCTCCTTTTCCTCGATGCCTTACAATAAACTTGACAACCATTAAGCCATGGGTGTGCTGCTACCACTATTTATCATGATGACCAATAGTGTCTGATTGCTTCCCCCATATATGTGTCTGTATATGTCTGATGTTTCATCTGATATTTAGATTATAAGCACTTATGGTCCCTGCCCCACTTTTTGTTCTGTGTTTGTATAGTGCCTAGCACAGTGGGGTCCTGGTCCATAACTAGGGCTCTGAGGCACTATGATAAGATACATAAATAAACAAATAGGCAATTTGATTCCAGAATAGTGTCCAACCAGGAGAGTTATTCCAAAATAGCTCAATTATACTGGAACAGTTATTCAGAAATAGATATGCCAATAAATTTCCCCTGTGTAGATAAGGCCTAACTTTCCCACTTCCATGATTCTTCCTTTATAGGGGATTCTTCTGAAAGAAGACAGGGTCAGGCAAATATCCTTTGCCTAATATTTTTTCTTCTTGTAGGATAGGATTTATTGGCTGAGCAAAGAGAGGTCTCAGCAAATGGAGGACTGTGGTACTTTTACAGAGCTGTGGGTGTGCAAGGGTCTTGACTGGAATAGCCAGGATTGCTTCAGATCAGGAGCTATATTGGCTGAGTAGGAATGAGGCTGGACATTTGCATAGTAACTCCCCTCACACTATCCCTGGCACAGACAAGATCATTTACTTTTGTCCAGTCAAAACTGTTTTTGTTCATATAAACAGTGCTCATTTGGTAAAGAATCCTTTGCCTGCAGTACCAAATGCGTCTGTCAAGGGGAGAGATGGTCAAGAAAGGCAGTAGAGTTAGGGTTTAAGGTTAGGGTTAGGGTTACTGGAGGGAGAGAGTGAAGTTTGGTGGAGTTTCCCCTGATGTCACAATGATGCTGTTCAGGCTCCTCTGCCTAAAGCACCAAATGAGCACCCTCAAGAGGAAGCTGTTGGTATGAAATTGATAAAACAACAAAGAGAAGAAGATGACTTAGAAATCAATTTTTTTCAAAATTTCCTACCCCAAAATTGGCATTTTCCAACCAGGTCTAAGAGGACAATTACTTATTTATATAGTGCTGATGGAAGATTTGATTCTGTTTATTTAAAGCAACCCAATTTCTCATAAATGCATACGGTATGTCCCTATTCATTTAAAAGACAAAAATGTTCAAATTATCTTTCTCAGAACCTTCCAGGTATATGAGTTCTCAACCTTTAAGTGGGGGCAAATGTTGTGATTGGGACACTGGAGTAAACTAAACAATACCGCATAATCTCTAAATATTAAAAAATATACAACATTAAATGTCATCTGCCATTTTGTTGCCCAGTCACCCAGTTTTGAGAGATTCTTTTGTAGCTCTTCGCCATCTGCTTGGGTCTTAACTATCTTGAGTAATTTTGTATCATCTGCAAATTTTGCCACCTCAGTGTTTACCCCTTTTTCCAGATCATTTATGACACCACTATTTACCTCTCTCCATTCTGAAAACTGACCATTTATACCTACCCTTTGTTTCCTATCTTTTAACCAGTTACCAGACCATGAAAGCACCTTCCCTCTTATCCCGTGGCAGCTTACTTTGTGTAAGAGCCTTTGGTGAGGGACCTTGTCAAAGGTTGTCCCTACATGTTATGGATTCCATTGTTATACCTAGTGACAAAGACATTATGAACGTTTTCCATTACGTTTTTAACAAAAAAAAAATCCCTCCCTTTTACAACTTGAGAAAAATACTTCACGTCAATATTGTAGTTAGAAAGACTAAGATCAGAGAGTAATTGATCGCTTCCAGTTAATTAAAGGCTAATATTCACAACGGCAAAGTATACGAAGCAATAAACAGCTTTTGAGGTTCGTTAAATGCCAAAGATAAGTTGAAGAGTCTGGTAATTGCAAAAGTCCTTTAATGCAGTTCTATGCTACTGAATGTTATTCCTGCTATGTGACAAGATAAAAGATACAAGCCATTAAACAAAAAAGGGGAAAAAATCCACAATTTTACCTTGCTTCATGGGTGTTCAAAACCATTTGTACTGTTATTTTCTTGGACTTTTCAATGACAGCACATTAATAACATGAGCTAGACAGATTATTATTTGAGGGCAGATTTAAACAAGGATTAATTATTTGATGACAGAACTACAGGGATAACTTTTCTAAGGAGGGAGACAAGATGTATACACACCATTGGACCTATAAAAGAAAACAAAAAATTGTATATTTTGCAAGTGCAAACTGGTGGTATTGATTCAAACTAAGTAAATATATATGGGAACAGCTGACTGTTACTCAATTGTATGTGCAAATACATATTTTCTCAGTCATAAAAAGTGAATAACTGTTCAAATGCTGGTATGGAATATGAACGACATGATCACACACATGTAGTCTTAGAAAGGGTTAGTATTATTAGTAAGAGCCTTACTCTTTAGACTTCCTAAAACTATGATTGGCTGAGATCATGCTATTGTTTCCATAATAAATCTTATGAACAACTAATAGCACAGAATATATTTGGTAAGTTTGTAAGATATTATTTGAAAGGTTTAAAACAGATTTTCATGTTCTTTGGTTCATATATTTGGATGCCGACTAGAAAGGCAGAAAAGTCTGAAATATCACTCTTCCTAGAAGCTAATCAGTTCTTATTAGATGGGTTCTTGATGATGAGTAGATTTACCAGCTTTTATTTACATAGATCTTCCAGAATATTTTAAAATATATTTAACAGTTACAAAGTTATTGGTATCAGAAGTCATCTGACTACCAGTTAAGGTGCTGGGGTTTTTTCATGGATTGTTTCACCTGAAAAATTCTTTGCAACCTTAATTGCAGATTATTATGGTACTATATTCTCATCTTGAATGATGGAGAAAGTTGGTTAGGAAACCAAAGGGCTACATTCTGATTCTTTATACTCAAACTGAGCATGGGGTATGTGTGGGAAGTGGTGTTATAATAGCAGAGTGGGGGTTCAATGAGCCATTCCACCTTCACATTGCAGATGTAGACAGGATGGCTCAGGGAACTGGAATGACAGAACATTCACCAGTGTTCTTTACAACTCATCCAAAATGGAGCAGTGTTTACTGGTAAGTGGTTATACTACTCAAGCCACTTCAGGGCTGGGGACCACCACCTGTGCAACAGTAACATCTCCTGCTATCCAGTCCCAATAGAGCACCACTCTACCTGCTTCCTGTACAGGAGTGCTGGGACACAGGGGATTTCAGAGAGTAGGGAGGGAGACATGTCTGCACCTTTTCGTCTCCTCTAGAGCATGCAAGACAAGGTAGAAATTAGCCAAAATCTTGAGGATGCAAAAGACCTTGCAATACAAACAGCAATTACAGAAATAATTGGAAAATTTTAAAATAAAGACATGGTATAGATATTATAGGTGAGGCTAGAAATGACGCTTATTAAGGTTGCCTGACATTTCCCATTATAAGATCCTGTTTTTAATTGTTTTTAACTTTGCAAAACTTCAACCATTCAGGCTGAAATTTTTCCATGCCAGGTGTCTGCCTCAGGTTGAATTTTTTTGGAAAATGTAATCCAAAATGGTTCAATCATTTCCAGGAAAGAGGCGAGGAAAAAATCCATTCTTTGAAAAGTTCTAGAACTTTCACACTTTTGAGCGGGGACTTGAAATTTGGCAGGGCAGTGGCCTTTGTGTCAGCGTTGTGACTTGCTAGCCCTGTGCAAATCTACCCAAATCTCAGAAGATTTCATCCTCACTGAGCATTCTCAGACCTCTCACTGCATCTAAAGCTGACCACACTGTGAATGAATCATCCCCACACAATGGTTGAGCATCCTCCATCCCCTCAGAGCTTCTTGTGCTGTCCAGACTGCACATTCACCATCCCTAGAAAGCAACAGAGTGTGCTCATTCCAGACCAGTGCTACCAGGGCAATGGCTGCTCCCAGGTAGGGCCTGGGCACTGGATCCGAAAGCAGGAATTTTGGCTGTCTTATGCTCTCAATGACTACCCTACTGCAACCCAGGCACAAAGGTATAGGAAGCTATCAGATTCAAATGCAGAGGCAACAAAAGCTGGACTGGAGGGGAGGTGGAAAAGGTGTAGATTGGGACAAGGAGTCTGGTGAGACTGGGACTGTAGTGAGGAGACTGGGACTGGTTGGGCATGGAGACTAGAATTAGAATGAGGAGGAAGGAAGAGGAGACTGGTATTGGGAGCTGAGGTAGGGAGGGGAAGCTGGGACTGGTTGAGAGAGGAAGCTAGGACTCAGAGTCTAGGGATGGGAACTGGGACTGGCTGGTCAGAGAGACTGGGACTGGAATGAGAAACTTGAAAAGTGGAGTCTGCGACTGGGTAGGCAAGGAGAAAGCATCTGGGGCAAGGAGCAAGAAGTGGAAAAGAGACAGGACTGGGACAGATTGAAGAAGATTGAGTGGATGTGAAGCTTGGGGAAATGGGCAGAAGAGTCTGTGCCCACTAGAACACACTCCCCACTCCAGAGCCTAGAATGGAGCTCAAAATTCCTGAGTCTCACCAGTGCTTTGCTATCAGGAAGTATTTGTGAAACCCACTGGCAAAGTATGTATCTCATCTACTGTTTTCAGTGTTGTTGTAGCCGTGTTGGTCCAAGGATATTACAGAGACAAAGTGGATAAGGTAATATCTTTTATTGGACCAACTTAGACAAGTTAATGGAGGATAGGTCTACCAATGGCTATTAGCCAAGATGGTTAGGGATGCAACTTCACGCTCTGGGTGTCCCACGGCCTCTGACTGCCAGATACTGGGCCTGGATGACAAAGGATGGATCACTTGAGAATTTATCTATTCTATTCATTCCCTCTGAAGCATCTGGAATTGGCCACTGTTGGAAGACAGGATAACGGGCTGGATGGACCATTGATCTGACCCAGTTTGACCATCGTTATGTTCTTATGTTAACTTCTGCTGGTGAAAGAGATAAGCTTTCAAGCTATACAGCACTCTTCTTCTGATCTGGGAGAGGCATTCAGAGTATCACAGCTAACTACAAGATGGAGCTGATTGTTTAGTATAAGCAGTAAACACATATTCTAAGGGACCATTCAGGGTGAAGTGGACCATTAAAACCCTAGCAGCCACAGGACAAAAACGGGGTAGAGGAGGTGGTAGGGGGCTGCAGATTGTTGGAATCAGACACAAATCCAGTGTCTTTATTAAGACCATGATTTTTACTGTCTAGCAAAGTTATGAATTTAATATCTCAGGCTCATCTTTTGAAAATGTTGTGAAGGTTTCCTTTGAGGACAAGAACCAAGAGGTCAGATGTGGACTGACTATTTTGTGAAAAATATTCACCCATGGGTGATATGGTGTTTTTGTCTTTTATCGGTTTTCTGTGTGAGTTCATTTAAGAGTGTAGTGATCGTCTGGCTCACCAACATAATTGTTGTTGGACTGAATGAGGTATACCACATGTGGTATACCACAACCTGTGATAGGCATGTGTAGGAGACATGGATCTTGAAATGTGTGTTGAGGGGGGTTTGATCGTCACAGCAGTAGAGATATGTCTGCAGATTTTGCACTTTGAGTTGGTGGGTCTTAGTCTGTGGGGAACTTGCTTCTGATGATGAGTTTGGAGTGCTTGGGAATGTGGCTTGAAGGCCAAAAGAAGGAGTTGGGAAAGATTTCTTTCAGGATGTGGCCCCCATCAAGTGTGGGTTGTATTTGTTTAATGATACCCCAGGTGGATTCCAGTGTAAGGTGGTAGGTGACAACTAGGGGTGTGCAGTCAGAGGGTTTTTATTTTCTGTATTGAAGCAGAATCTCTCAGGGTATTTGGATGGCCCATTCCATGAAGTGATCTGCTCCTTTGGTGGAGTGTCCTTGTTTGCTGAAGATGCTTTTAAGTGTGTTAAGGTGTGTATCCCAGACTTTCTCCTCACAGCATATTCTGTCATATCTAGTAAAACAGATCTGCATGTCAGATCTAAAGGTTCCAACCCTGATGATTTATCATATGGCTGTCAATATGATACCACATGATGGCATTTCTGTTTTTTTCAAAAAAGAAAGGAGTACTTGTGGCACCTTAGAGACTAACAAATTTATCTCAGCATAAGCTTTCGTGGGCTACAGCTCACTTCTTCGGATGTTCTTTTTGCGGATACAGACTAACACGGCTGCTACTCTGAAACCTGTTTTTTTCAGTTTGCTTATATCATGCAGAGTTCCTAAGTTTGGTATGATTGCATGGTGTGCAGAATGCTCGTTAATTGTTTGATTTTTCCAGACAAATTGTATCATTTACCGCCCCCATCCCCGAGAATTAAAATATCACATTCATATGTCTACATAGAGTACATATGTATTATACAATCTATACAGAATTACATTTAAAAAACTCCGTTTGAAAGAACATTAAGGTTGCAAAGTCAAACACTCAAAAGTTAGGAAATGCCTGTGCAAACTTAAATTGCCCCCTTGTGATTATGCATTATAATATAGTTTTTATTTATGTGATCACATACTATTTCTTCCCAAAGAACCCCTACCTCGATGCACAGAGTGGACCTGCTCTGGGGATAAATCAGGATTGTATGAAGATTTGTCCGTAGGACCTCCACTTCATTTGTTGCAGAAGTTCGAAGGTGTGTGGCAAACAAAGCAGAAAATTACGGGAAGAGAATGGACTTTCTCATGGCTAAGGCAATTGAAAGCTGCCATGGAGAAAAAACAGTCACCTACCTTTTTGTAACTGTTGTTCTTCAAGACATGGTGCTTATCCCTATGCCCTCTCAGTTCCTTCTTGCCGGCAACTCTGACAGAGGGGCAGGAGAGGGGTAATGGAATGGACATGAGCAACACATCACAAAGGTAACAATTTTTTCTTCTTTGAGTGCTTGCTCATGTCCATTCCATTCTAGGTGACTCACAAGCAGTGTCCATGGAGGTGGGCTTGGAGTTCACAGTCTTGCAGGTTGCAGCACTGCTCTACCAAAGCCAGTGTCGTCTCAAACTTGCTGGGTAAGTGCATAATGAGACACGAATGTGTGGACAGACAACCAGGTAGCAGCCCTACAGGTCTCCTGGATTGAAACCCTGCGCCAGGAAGGCCACTGATAACGCCTGTGCCCAAGTCAAGTGTGCCGTCATGATTGCCGGCAGAGGTACATTTGTCAGCTCAGAGCATTAGCAGATGCAGGCAGGGTATAGCCTCGAGAGACAATCTTTAGAACCCAGCAGTCTGAGGTGACCTGCAACCAGGCCGAATGGGATGGAGGAAGGGAGATGGTGGAGGAAAGAACCAGATGGATCCAGGGAGATGACAGGGGTGTTAAGCACACCCTGAAAGTGAGCACTTCTGGCCCCCTGGATGCTTTGATGGGCTGTGCAGGTGAGCAGGAGAAGGAAGGATGGCGACAACTAAAGCTCCTGTCTCTATCTCTTCTCCTTGAGACTCCTGTCGAGGCTGCCAAGGCCTTGGTGGCAGGGGTGACCAGTACTACTTCCTTGCAGGCTGTGGCATATGCATACCCAGTGAGCGAAGGGTGGCTCAAGTGTCCTTCAACCATGCAGCTTCACGTCCATCTGCTCTGCAAAGAATCCATTCCCATCAAATGGAAGGTCCTGGATTGAGGACTGCATTTCTTGGGACAGCCTAGCAGTCTGAAGCCAGGGGCTGTGCCCATGATCACTGCCGGGATGCAACCAACGTAGTCACCGAGTCAGCTGCATCCCACACCATTTGAAGAGATCATCTTGCTGCCATGGTACCCTCCTCCACCAGAGTGCTGAATTCCTGGTCCAAATCTTGGGAGAGGGACTCCTTGAACTTATGAGGGAGTCCCATAAGTTAAAATTGTACCTGCCCGAGAGAGCCTGGTGGTTTGCCACCCAGAATTGCATGCTGGCTGTTGAATAAATTTTCCTTCTGGAAAGGTCCAGTCTTTTGGCTTCTTTATTCTTGGGGGTTGAACTGGTGTGCCCCTGCTTGTCCTTTTCGTTGGCCACAGAGACGACCAGTGAGCCTGGACGTGGGTGGGTATATAGGTAATTGAACCCTCTGGCCAGGATGCAGTACTTCTTTTCGTCCTTTTTGGAGGTGGGAAGGATGGATGACTGGGTTTGCCAGAGGGCCATGGCAATTTTCAGGACTTCATTATGCACTGGTAGTACAACACAGGCAGTGGTAGAGGCTAAGAGCACATTGAACAAGGTGTCCGCATGCTCAGCCATCTCCTCCACCTCTAAGCCCAAGTTCTTGGCACCCCATCAAAGCAGGGCCTGGTGTTCTTTAAAATCATCCGGCAGGCTGGCCCTTGAGGGTCCCACTGCCACCTCGTCTGGGGATGAGGACAATGACTGAACCGCTGCAGGAGGCCCTGGGGCATCATCTCCCATGAGGGAAGGGGATTTTGGGGTGGGCACTGACTCCTTTACCCCAACGTCCGAGTGCGTTTCCCACACTGAGCCTGGTGCTGCTGGTGCCATTAACCATTACTCCGAGGCAGTGGCCAACAAGTGGTGCCAAGGGGGCATCAGCATCACTCCATGCACTCCAATAGGGCCACTGCACTGGCCACTGGCTGTGCTGCCAAGGCAGCGCCATAGAAGTCAATGCAGCCTCTGATGCCCAATCACATTGGTGATGCCTTGGCAAGGGGCTAAACTGCCCTTCCATGCCAGAGGAATCCCCTTCCAGTGACCATGCAGGAGTCGTCGATGCGTGCATTTTGTCAGCTGACCATCACCGCTGGAGACTGGCACTTTGAATAGGACCACCTGTGCCGGGATCAGGGGGACCGGTATCACAACAGAGATTGTTTCCACGGAGCAGATGACGGGGACTGTGACGGGATCCCTGGGGTGCAGCCTGGGATTGTGGGACCGCTGTGCCCCCTTAACTCTCCAGCCTGGATTATCTCTCACAATGCTTTGCTAGTGGCAAGCAGCAAAACCCTCCAGGTGCTGTGATCACTCAGCACAACAGCATGTGGATCCCCACACCCAGCTAACTTGCATTAATGCTCCCAGAGCCATTCATGAATCACACAGAGAAAGCCACCAGCTAAATCCCCTCAGCTCCCAGCCTTGTACCTCAGGAACATACCGTCTTACACTGCTCAAGATGAAAAATACAAATTTACTAATTGGTTCACCACTTCATCAATGGAAAGTGGATATACACAAGACTTTGCAAACCTAAGTAGATTTGCCACACACTTCATATAAATTCACTGGTAAAGATAAACAGTAAAACAAATTTATTGACTACAAAAGATAGATTTTAAGTGATTATAAGGGATAGGCAAAAAGTCAGAGTTAGTTACCAAAATAAAATAAAATATAAGCATGCAGTCTAAACTCTCAACATCATATTAGAGGGGGCAACATCTAGATTAAGCAGTTTTTCTTACTCCACTGGATATTGCAGTCCTTAATATACAGGTGTGTCCCCTAAACCTGGGACAGTCTCCTCTGTGGGAGTCTTCAGTCTTCTGAGTGTCTTTATTGCTTGCAGCATACATGGGGGCATGAGAAAAGCCCAGCATGGGGCCCCCGTGTTCTGTTTTATACCCTCAGTCCCAGGTGTTTGGAGAACACAAGTCCAGGCATGTCTGGTGGACATTGCTGAGTCCCCAGGCAAGGTTGAGCAATTCCCCTAGTATGGCCTTATGCAGGTGAGTCATTGTATTGTAGCTCTTCTGCTGGACAATGGCTGGTTATTTCTGTTCACCACCCACCCACATGTTGGTTACCTTCCTTATCATTGTCTCTGTAGAGGTAATATCCGGGCATCTCCCAAACCCACAGCATATTTTTGTGACAACCATATAACACATTCTCATAACTTAATGGTATACATATTTAGACAGAAAAATGATGTTCAGCAGATCATAATCTTTCCCCTGATACCTCACACGGCCTGCTTTATACTCAATATCACAATTATATATAAATGAGAAATATGGGGGTTACAGGATGCTCCCCCAAGGTATAGAATGTCACAGGGACTTGCGCTGAGAAGACAACCAGTGGGAGGGCGAATAGTGCCGGTAATACAGAGACCGGCGCCTCCTCCTAGGTGACCCATGTCGACAGGGTGGAGACCGCGAACGCAGTACTGGTGATCTAGGGCAAGCTCCTGAGGAGCTGGGCTGCGAAACTGGAGATATGCAGCGCAGAGTCAGAGAGCGCTGCCTTGGCTCAGGAGATTGGCAGTGCTCAACTGCCCGCTGGGGGGGGTCTTGGCAGCTGGTTTGCCCTCATAAGGAGCCTTTGCAGCTTCCTTCTGCGCATGTTGTGCCGACAGCGCTGGTAGAGGCCTCTGCTCTCTAGGTGCCAGCAGAGCCTGGGAAGGTGTCAATCCTGCCACAAGTCTGGGTCCCCCCACTCCTGGGAGCTGGCGGTGGATCCTTTGGGGGTTAAGGGCCCCGACAGGGGAGGCATGTCCATGTTGCTCTGGTGGGGGCCGGCGGCCCAAACCGGGTCCTTTGCCCAATACCCCATGTCCTTCCTTGCCCAGTGCCGGGGAGTCGTGTTCCTTTGTCTTCTTTCTGGGCACTGGCAATGGAGAGCGGTACCAGGTGGAGCCCAGTGTCAGGATGCACTACATACCAAGGCCTAGGTACTAGAGGTAGAGTCTGGCCAGGATGGCTCGGATGCCGGTCAGAGGGCAGACTTCATGAGGAGAGCCCTCAAACAGCTATCACACACTTTCTGGGTCCTGGGGCGAAAATTTTTACAGATGCGACACTTGTCCTTCACATGTGATTCCCCCAAGCACTTGAGGCAACTGCTGTGGGGGTCACAAACAGGCATAGGCCTCTTGGAGTCCGAGCAGGGCTTAGACCCCAGAGACCACAGCATATCCCACCTGGGACAAAGTCTCCGATGGGACTCGTACTTCTGACTACACTTAAGAACTACTTAGCACTAACTACTATGAAAAAACTATTTAAAAGACCCTAAGACGCGAAGTCAGAAGAGACAAAACCTATGCAAGGAAAGGCACTCTAACTAATTACCACAGGTGGTAAGAAGGAATGAGGAGGGCGTAGGACTGGCAGCACCTGATATGCCAACTAATGAGCTCGGCACTTAAGTGGGCACCACAGCTGACCCTACAGATACCGCTAAGGCAAAAATCTCTGACAACCGCACACATGGGCATGCGCTCACCTAGAATGGAATCAACATGAGCAAGCACTTGAAGAACTGATGCCTTCCTTAAAATCGCCAGTTTGTCACTCTACAGGTACATGGCTTCATTTCCCTCTTGGCGCTTGCAGTCATTTACTCAAGACAGGAACTGAGAATATGATACCCCCTTTGTGAGTGGGAATAAGTTATGAAGGGCCTTGAAAGTGAAGACAAGCAGCTTATATTTGATGTAAAAGTGAAGGGACCAAGAGACCAGAGAAAAGACCAGACATAAGGATGCTGCAATGATTGAGATGTAAATTCATAAGAACCTGGACAATAGTTTTAGCTGTGTTGGTGGACAGGAAGGCCATATCTTAGAGATGTTCTGAAGAAAGAATCTGCAAGATTTAGCTATAACTCATATGTGAGGACTTAGAGAGAGGTCTGAGTCAAAAATGATGCCCAGGTTCCAGGCCTGAGTGACAGGCAAGATAGTGGTGATGTGCACGTATAGCCAAAGAAGTCAAAGAATGTTGCAGGTGTTATTCACAAAACAAAAATCCCTATGTCTTTCTAGAGGATATAAGCCTTTTGACAGTCTTACAAAATTGTCATGAAAATTTATGAATACAGGCACAAAAATCTATTTACTCATGCTTTACAAAGTTATTCTCTTGGAATGGAAGGGCAAGAAGATATATGTCAGGCTGCAGTATCAGTAGCCTAAGACCACACAGAAAGTACAGCCTTTCTGTCCATAAATACTTATGGATTGGTATATTTACCTCTTGCGTATAAAGGTCACCTATTCCCCTCAAACCAAAATACTGTATAAAGCAGAGATGCATAGGAGATACTCAAGAAAAGCCAATGGCTTACTACTGCCATAATCTCCTCCAGTGTCACTATAGATTGTGCCTGCAGAGATCCTGCGGAGAAGTTCATCTATCTAGCATTAATACTATGCTTTCTGACCAGTGCCATACACTGTTAGTTGCAACAAGCTTTTCTAGTACACTATGAACTTCACTGTAACTATCAATTTCTTAACTGAAACTGGATTTTTTTTCTCTAATCTAAAACACCCTTCAATGTGCTTTAAGAATAGGTGAGAAATGCCTTCACTGGGCTAACTACCTAGAGACCTAGGCCAATATTTAGTTATTTCATCCTATCAGATTCTCTTTAGCCTCAGTTTTGTAGACATTGATTTATTAATCTTATCATGCGCATTTCCTAACTACAGCGGATTGTAGTGATGCTGCAAAACAAATCAAAGAGGGGAAGAGAAAGAAAAAGGTTATAGCCATTGTGTTAAAGTTGTCCCATCACCAGTGTGATTCCTTCAAGGAACAATCTTTGTCTCCAATCGTCTAACCTACACTAGTTCCTTCTGACCTGATGTGTCATGTCAAGTACAATCAAGTTATGTAGGTCAAACTGCATTATGTCAGATCGTGTATTTAATAATTCAGCATGATGCCACATGATGCAACTCAATATGACATGTCACAGTTGAAATACAGACCAATGCTCTAAAAAGGAAATAAAACATAAAGAGGCAATCCCACTCTCAACAATCCACATCAGGCATAGTCACATCAATCTCTGGCACTAGGTGTTGCCAATTATTTCATCATGGAAACAGAAAAAGTCAGTCATTCAAAAATAAAATAAAGCAACCCTCAGCACTTCCAACTCATCCATCACAAGGCATTAGAAAAAACTTCAGACTCTTTACTCTTCCCAGCTATACTTCTTGCCAAATTGTATTAACTACAAATAACTCAAACATTTAAAAATATATGTTCCAGCAAAATAACATAAACCTTTCCAGTATAACAAGATAAATCATTAAAAATAGCAATTCTAATTTATACAAGTAGAAAGGCATATGAAAACAGCTAGGCATCTGATATATTGTGGCTGCTCCTTATTACACTAATCATCACTACTATGTTCCACTCACCTGTTGTCTCTCAACACATACTCTCACACTCTGGGGCAAGGCTCATCTTACTGTTATATATGTGTACAATGACTAGCACACTGGGGCATCAATTCTAATCGGGACCTTTAGGCACTACTGCAATACAAAAATTAAATATTAAATAATAATAAAATGATATATTAAGAGATTCCAAGGCCAGAAGGGACATAGTGATCACCTAGTCTGATGTCCAATTTAATTAGGCTTGTCAGAATTAAATTTTTATTTTTTTTATAATTTTGACAGATTATATCAATGTTTATTTTTAAGCATTTTTTTTCTATTTTTATCAATTTAAATTTTCACACCTCTGAAATTATGGGGAAAGGGGGTCCAGACAATTATAATTTAATGACAATATGCACTGAGATTTAAAAAGTTAAAAATGTAAAAGTGTTAAAACACAAATTGTCAATATAACGTCAAAATATATAAAGTAAATATCCTTAAATTCAAATAAATCCTCAAGCAGCATCTTTTTCACTTTGCCTAACTGTAAATTTTAATTATCAATGGAAATACTTTTTCATCAGTTTGTGAGTGTTCAATAAAATCAATATTTACCAATGTTCACTGATAAAAAATCTAATTATTCCTCCAATTCTATGTATAACACAGGTTAGAACTAATTTCTGTTTGAATTAGAGCATATCTTTTAGAAAAAAAAATCCAATTTTTATTTTAAAATTACCAGTGATGGAGAATCCACCACAATCCTTGGTAAGTTGTTCCAATGGTTAGTAAAACACACTATTAAAAAAGTACGCCTTATTTCTAGTCTGAACTTCCAGCCGTTGGATCTTTCTGTACCTTTGCCTACAAGGTTGAAAAACACATTATCAGTTTTTCCCCCCATGTAGGTTCTTACGGGTTGTGATTAAGTCACCTCTTAACCTTCTTTTGGTTAAGCTAAACACAATGAGCTCTTGGAGTCATAGTTTCCAATCTTTTAATCATTGTCATGGCTCTTTTCTGAACCCCCTGTAATTTATCAACATGCTTCTTGAGTTGCGGACACCAGAACTGGACATGGTATTCCAACAGCGGTTGCACAGTGCCAAATACAACATATTCCTGTGTTTATACATTTAAGGACTGTATTAGCTATATTTGTCACAGCTTTGCACTAGAGGCTTATGTTCATCTGATAATCCACCATGCCCCCAAGTCTTTTTCATAGTCACTGCTTTGCAGGATAGAGTCCTCTATCCTGTAAGTATGGCCTATATTCTTTGTTACTAGATGTATCACTTTACGTTTGGCCATATTAAAACACATATTTTTTGTTAGCACCCTGTTTAGAAAGCAACCCAGATCACTCTGAAACAATTACCTGTCCTCATTATTTACCATTTTCCCAATCTTTGTGGCATCTGCAAACTTGATCAGAAATGATTCTATGTTTTTTTCCAGGTCATTGATAAAAATGTTAAAGTAGTATAAGGCCAAGAACTGATCCCAGAGAGAGCTGTTGTGATATTTGGGCCCACAAATTTATACCATATATTCCATCAGAATTAATACAACTGACGCCCCCTAAAAACACACCAGCTTGATGACAATTCCCCATTTACAATAACATTTTGAAAGCTATCAGTTACGCATTAGTGGAGTTCCTCAGGGATCAGTCTTGGGGCCACTCTTATTTAACAGTTTTATTACTGGCCTTGACACAAAATACCAGGGAGGGAGAGGAGTTATTTAAGTTAAGCACCAATGTGGACACAAGAATATATGGATATAAACTGGCCATCAACAAGTTTAGTCTTGAAATTAGGCAAAGGTTTCTAATCATCGAAGGAACAAAGTTCTGGAACAGCCTTCCAAGGGAAGCAGTGGGGGCAAAAAACCTAACTGGCTTCAAGACTGAGCTTGATAAGTTTATGGCAGGGATGGTATGATGGGACTGTCTACGATGGCATATGGCCCATCAGCAACTGCCAGAAGCAAAAAATCCCCAATGGCTGGAGATGGGACTCTAAATTAGGAGGGTTATGAGTTACTACAGAGAATTTTTTCCCAGGTATCTGCCTGGTGGGCCTTTCCCACATTCTCAGGGTCTAACTGATCACCATATTTGGGGTTGAAAAGGAGTTTTCCCTGGGTCACATTGGCAGAGACTCTGGGGGTGTTTCGCCTTCCTCTTCAGCATGAGGGATGGGTCACTTGCAGTTTTAAACTAGTGTAAATGGTGAATTCTCTGTAACTTGAAGTCTTTATACCATGATTTGAGGACTTCAGTAACTCAGCCAGAGGACAGGGGTCTATTTCAAGAGTGGATGGGGGAGGTTCTGTGGCCTGCAACATGCAGGAGGTCAAACTAGATGATCACAATGGTCCCTTCTGACCTTAAAATCTATGAGTCTATGAGATTCAGAAGCCTGCTGCCATGCTACTGCCACCCCCTCCCCCACACACACACCAATTTCTGGAATCTAAAAAATATAAAGGAGGGAAAAGTAAGCTAATATTAAGCAATGAAAACTACTTCCTAGAGTTGAACATTTCCCCATTCATTGTTCCTAAAGATCATGGTCTCTCTTCAGCTGTCCAAGGCTGGCTTTTGGCATCAGTGTAAAGCATGGCCTGGGTCCTTCAATTTTGGAAGGGCCCCAGATCAGTTGGAAGCAGAAGGGGAGGGATGCAGAGAATGGCAGTGATGACAAGGCTTCCAGTGATAGCTCTTGCCTTCTGCAAGCTCTTTCACAGTAGTCTGCTCAGCTACAGAGAGTTGACTCTGTTGAAGAGCTAAAAAGTAAGATCCAGAGGCATCATTGTTTAAAGGATTAATCCTGGGACTGAGAACAGGTGATTACTATAGCCTAATCACAGTTCTGACAAACTCCTTCTGTGGTCTTGGTCAAGTCTCTTAACATTTCTGCCTTCATTTCCTCATCTGTAATAGAGGGACAAAAATACTTGCCTGCGTAATAACAAGTAGAAAGACAGATGATTATAAGGTATTGTGATGAGTAAGAAATGAATGATTATGAAATATAAAATTCCTCAGAATGCACATAAAAATCTCCAATGGCTGGAGGGCCAAGTGAGTTTTTAGAGGATTTTCTATAAAACCCTCTTGGTTTCTTCCCAATTTAAATACTCAAATAATTCTCTTTTCCTTTCCCCCCAACACTTCTAATGTAAAATGAGTAAACAAAATTTGCAAAGTCTCCCAATTAATCAAACACTTTGCCAACAACCTTTCCCCCAGAATCCTCAGGATAGCCTGGTGCATTGTAATGTGATCATAGTCAATGGGAATCTGCTATGTTTGGGAGATGGTGAACAGTGAAAACTAGCTGAAGAAGAAGGGGCAGGGATAGCAGATTACCTGTTTTACATACAAATTCTAGACCCTATCAAGTAAACAAACACAAACTGTTTATACCACCCCCTGCCTGCCCACCCATCAGATGCTAAGCCAGTACCTGGATATAGGGCTATTAGGCAAACTTCATTATCCACCAAAAAGGGGATATCAAACTGTTGTGAAACCTCTAGCTACAAAAAGGAGTGGGGTTTTAACACATCTGGTAATGGTTTAGTATTTTAATAATTAATTCAATTTAGCATATTTTTGTAAATAAATCAAGACAAACTAGGTTTTCAGAAATCTTTCCACTGGAAACTTTAGAGTTCTTCAGGTCACCTAGCAATATCACATGGATCCAATCACTTTGTGACAGGCATCAAAAACCAAAGAGAAGAAGAATAATGATACATCTGAAAGCAAGATGTCACTATTAGTCCACCTACATAACCCCCACTCTTTCCCATCATGATGGAAAATTAAAATAATTGCTTCTTAATTGCAATTGCATTTTTTTATATATATACACATATCTCTCAAAAAAGTAATTGTACAAAATATAAAGGTTAATGTCCCCTTACTCCTTAATGTCGCCTACTATTGTTCAGGTAAACAATTAGTGCTAATGTATTTGGCAAGGTACTTAATAAACATGACAATTCAGGACCTGTTCATGCTCGCTTTGAAGTCAAAGGCAAAGTTCCATTCACTCCAGCAGGAGCAGATCTTTGGTGTGCTGTGACCCCCACATTTAGAGGTAGCTGAATTTCAATTAAACACTTTCCACAACAAAAAGGAGATTCTTTTTTCATCTTGAAAACCATGATTATTTTTAAAAAATTACCTTCCTATTCCATCCAAAAATTAAATATGTAGACAGTGAATTGCCAAAAGAAGTGGTGTTGAAACAGATTTCTAATCAAAGCCCTGTATATTGTGGCAAGCTCCCTGGACTCTGTAGTGGCGGACTGGAAATTCAGGGGCAACTTCATTTACATTAAGAAAGAGGGTTTATGGACTTGATCCTGCAAAGTGTAGAGCGCTCTGGCCCCTATTCACCTAAGAACTTAAGCCTGGGTTTAAATAGAACTATGTGAGTAATCCCATTGAAACGGGACTAAACAAGCCCCTGTTGATAACTGGAGGGTTGCTAGTCTTGTACCTATTTATGAATGAGGCATTAGAGTGAGCCTGGGAATTACAAACCATTAAGACTTACTTTAGTATCAGGCAAATCAGCTGAAACAATAGTTATAGAATTACTACACACCCTGCACACATTTCCCTGTTCATTCCCTATCTCCTGCTAAGGCAGTGGTGGGCAAACTACAGCCCGCAGGCCACATCTGGCCCGCGGGACCCTCCTGCCAGGCCCTTGAGCTCCTGACCTGGGAGGCTAGCCCCCGGCCCCTCCCCAGCTGTTCCCCCTCCCCCCACAGTCTCAGCTGGCCACGCTGCCGGTGCAGTGCTCTGGGTTGTGGGGCTGCGAGCTCCTGGAGCAACGCAGATGCAGAGCTGCGGCCTGACCCAGTGCTCTGTGCTGCATGGTGGCGCAGCTGTAGGGCCGCCATCCACCGGTGCTCCAGGCAGTGTGGTACGGGGGAAAGTGGGGGGGTTGGATAGCGGGCAGGGGAGTTCAGGGGTGGTGGTCGGGGGTGGGGATGTGGACAGGGGGTGGGGCAGTCAGAAGGTGGGGAACAGGGGGCTTGAATGGGGGCAGGAGTCCCAGGGGCAGTCAGGAAGGAGGGGTTGGATGGGGCAGCAGGGGGAAGTAAGGGGTAGGGGTTACGGGGGCAGTCAGGGGACAGAAGGGGTGGTTGGATGGGGCAGAGGTCCTGGGGGGGGCAGTCAGGAATGAGAGGAAGGGTTTGATGGCGCGGTGGGGGCAGTCAGGGGCAGGGGTTCTGGGGGCAGTCAGGGGATAGGGAGTAGTGGGGGTGGATGGGGCAGGAGTCCCGGGGGGGTCATCAGGGGGCGAGAAGCAGGGGGGTCAGATAGAGGGAAGGGGCCAGGCCATGCCTGGCTGTTTGGGGAGGCACAGCCTCCCCTAACTGGCTGTCCATACAATTTTGGAAACCTGATGCGGCCCTGAAGTTAAAAAGTTTGCCCGTCCCTGTGCTAAGGCCACATATGGATAATAGACAAGCAATCATCTTCACTGAGAGCAGCTTAGCTTCTACCTACTGAAGATAACAGGAGGCAGTGGTCATCTTTACAAGAAGTCAATTCACATCCACACATAAAGGTGGTAGAAAAATGGCAACCATCTTTAGAGAAGGTGCTCTTGTTCCTGTCCACTGAAAGTAATATGAGATGGTGACTGTTTTCAATAAAGAAGAAAGTTCACAAGTTTGCTGCAGAAAATCATGAAAAGCTTTTACAATAAAATGTAATATTCTGAAATTTGTGATAACACAACAAGAGTTGGTGATCATGGTCATTAACATGCAATTACCTAATTGCCCATTATGGTGATTTTACACTTATTTATGTAGGCATTTATACCGTATTCCTCACCTTGGTATCTGAACACCTCTGTAGCTTCTGTCCTTTCTCTACAGCCTCAGGCTCTGACTACCGTGAGAGATAAGCTACCAGGATTCACAGATTCCTATGTTATCAGGACAGAAGGGACCACTGTGATCATCTAGTCTGACTCCTACATAACAAAGGCCTCAGGACTTTCCTGAATTAATTCTTGTTTGAGCTAGAGCATATCTTTTGGAAAAAACATCCAATTTTGATTTAAAAATTGCCAGTGATAGAGAACATACCACAGCCCTTAGTAAGTTGTTCCAATGATTAATTATCCTATGGGTATGTCTACACTACGAAATTAGGTCAAATTTATAGAAGACTTTTTTTAGAAATCGTTTTTATACAGTTGATTGTGTGTGTCCCCACACAAAATGCTCTAAGTGCATTAACTCGGCGGACTGTGTCCACAGTACTGAGGCTAGTGTTGACTTCCAGAGCGTTGCACTGTGGGTAGCTGTGAGTAGCTATCCCACAGTTCCTGCAGTATCCGCTGCCCATTGGGATTCTGGGTTGAGATTCCAATGCCTGATGGGGCAAAAACAGTGTTGCAGATGGTTCTGGGTACATGTCGTCAGGCCCCCCCTCTCCCTCCCTCCGTGAAAGCAATGGCAGACAATCGTTTCGCGCCTTTTTTCCTGGGTTTCCTGAGAAGACGCCATACCACGGCAAGCATGGAGCCCACTTAGCTCACCGTACATCTCCTGGGTGCTGGCAGACGTGGGACTGCATTGCTACACAGCAGCAGATCATTGCCTTTTGGCAGCAGACGGTGAATTACGATTGGTAGCCATCGTCGTCATATTCCTGGGTGCTCTTTTAGCCAGCCTTGGTGAGATCGGTCAGGGGCACCTGGGCAGACATGGGAGTGACTCAGCCAGGTCATTCCCATTTTCTGCCGAGCATCCAGGAGATGATTATGGCTTGCAGTCATACTGCACCATCTGCTGCCGGCCTCAGATGTAAAAGATAGATGGATCAAAACAAGAAATTGACCGATTTGTTTTGTGAAATCAATGGCCTGCTAAACCCAGGGTTTTGAGTTCAATCCTTGAGGGGGACATTCTGTGTGACAGTTGTTTGTGTTTCTCCTTGATGCAAAGCCACCCCTTTTATTGATTTTAATTCCCTGTAAGCCATGTCGTCAGTCGCCCCTCTCTCCATCAGAGCAACGGCAGACAATTGTTTCACGCAAAACCAGGCGAGGAGGCTACGGCAGCACAGTGACGAGAAGGACACTATCATAGACTTCTCACAAAGTACAGGCCGGGCAATGTGCCCCGGCAATGTGCACATCATGCTGATGAGTTCTGCATGAGCTCTGCAAACACGCTGGCCAAACAGGAAATGAAATGCAAAAGTTTGCGGGCCTTTTCCTGTCTACCTGGCCAGTGCATCTGAGTTGAGAGCGCTGTCCAGAGCGGTCACAATGGAGCACTCTGAGATAGCTCCCAGAGGTCAATACTGTCGAATTGCATCCACGCTATCCCAAATTCGACATGGCAAGGCCAATTTCAGCGCTAATCCCCTCGTCGGAAGTGGAGTAAAGAAATCGATTTAAAGAGCCCTTTAAGTAAAAAAAAAAGGGCTTCATCATGTGGACAGGTCCAGGCTTAAATCGAAGTAACACTGCTAAATTCGAAATAAAGTCGTAGTGTAGACCAGGCCTCAGTGTTAAAAGCTGTGCCTTAATTCTAGTCTGAATTTTTCTAGTTTCAATTTACAACCAGTGGATTTTCTTACACTTTTCTCCACTAGATTGAAGACCCCATTATCAAAATGTTGTTCCTCTTGTAGGCATTTATAGACTGTGATCAAGTCACCTCTTAACCTTCTCTTGATTAAACTAAACACATTGAACTCCTGGACTAAAATATTCCAATCCTTTAATCGTTCTCTTGGCTCTTCTCTGAACCCTCTGCAATTTATCAACATCCTTCCTGAACTGTGCCAAATATAATGGTAATATAACCTCCCTTCTCCTACACAATATTCCCCTATTTATATATCTAAGGATCGCATTACCTGTGTTTGTCACAGCATCACACTGGGAACTCATGTTCAGTTGTTTATTCACCTGGATCTTCAGTCCTTGTCAAAGTCACTGCTTCCCAAGATAGAGTCGCCCATCATTTAAGTATGGCCTACACTCTTTATTCCTAGATACATGACTACATTTGTCCATATGGAAATACATATAATTTTCTTATAGCTGGTTCAGTGATCTATCCTTTTCATCATTTACCCCTCTATACCTCCTGTCCACCACACTAGTGGTGGACTCTGCACTGACTTCAAAGAAAGTTCACAAAGGGAAGAACACAGGGAAACGAAGAGGTGTGTATTTGGGGCGGGGGGCACATTATCTACTGATTACACTGGAAAAGTAGTTGGAATAACACTTTTAAATTAAGTTTCAACATGTATTTAGAAATGTGGTAGGAGCAAACAGATTCATTTTAAAATAACTCTAGTTTATTTTATAAGCAGATGATATCCAGGACAGATGGACTACTGACCTAATATAGTACGGCAGTTCCTACATTTGACAACACATACAAAATATTTACTGTAAAGATATAGCTATTTATTTTCTAACACTTCCTTATACATTACTAGAAATTTAGAAGTGTAGAAAAACTGGAATTAAATCTTGCCAACTCTAATTGGTAGCAAGTGGCAAAAAATAAAAAACTATTTTTCCTGTAGTGTTAAGGAAATAATGTGGGTATTTTAAAAAATGGCATATGCAAAGTTATATATACAGTCATGGTATGTCATAGAGAAACCATTCTATTTTAAGAAGAAACTGAAACATTTTGAAAAGCTAAAATCTAAAAACTGAGCTTTCTGCTTATCTAATGTGATTTCTAACCTCACAAACCACATTGAGAATTACTGGAAACTACTAAGAAAAGCTTTTCTTTAAAAAACAAAACAAAATGTAAAAAGACATGTCACTACTAATTTCTTTAATTTTACACATGATATATTCTGGCACTAGAAGCAGCCACTCTACAAAATCAGTAATCAGCCTGAAAATGTTTTTCAAAATTCATCTCTTGTAAAAATCCTGTTGTACCAATAAATGTATTTATGTTATAAAAATGTATATTGAGAAAACACACAACAATTCCAACAATTTTATTTAGCTTTTCTAATAAAAAATAAAATTCATGAAATACTAACAAACGCAGAATAAAATGGGCTTTATGAAAGTGTTCTGGAGGGGGTTGTAGGATGAAATTTTCAACCCTGGGGCTAGCTCATTGGTCAGGTCACTACACCATTTGTATGTACTTTATCTTAACAGGGGGAAAAAAAAGCCAAAACTAACAAATTACGTTTCTCAAGCAGGAAGGACAGCTGTGTAAAAGAGATTAATATAAAATAGGTTTGGCATATTCATTTTTAATACCAGTAGTTAGTAGATCCTACTACAGGTTCAGGAGAACAGTTTCTCAGGGGGGTAGAGATGCTGGAGATAGAGCAGTTTATGTCTTCATTGTCAAAACCTATTTTACAAGGGTCAGGGTGCAAGCAAAGGTAGTGGAAGGAGGCAGATGGTGTCTCTGCACTTCCTTTCCACCACACAGGTAGATGCCATGATGACTCCAAAGAAGGTAGCACAAAGGGGAGCGCAGGGAGATGGGCTGGGATTGTGGGGAGGCACATCTTCCACTGATTACATTGGAGAAAGTATTGAATGAACACTTTTTAGTTAATTTTCAACATGTATTTAGCAATGTGGTGAGAGCAAACAAATTTATTTTAAATTAATTTTATTTTGTACATTTTATAAGCAGGATCAGGATTTATAAATGAAGATAGATAACCTACTTCATCACCACCCTCACTACCGAGAACCAGTTATTTTGAATTTGTAACAAAATGTGCTATTGGTATTCTAAATGAATGCATCAATCCTATTTTGGATTAATCTCCTTAGTTTTTTCAGAATTCCTCCTGCCAGAGAAACTTCATTTGTTAGTTTCAGTGCTTATCTGGAGCTAGAATATTCTGCAGTTAGAATAAGCAGCTGGAAAAGGACTGGCACATCCAATTTAAATGTCAATAGCACATTCTGTTCCTTCCCTGGGGACTGCACATTGGTGGGAAGGCTTGTGTGATCCAATGACCATAAGAACTATGCCCACAGGAGTTTTAACTTCTGGTAGGGTCACCCAGCCAGACAGGTAGGGACAAGATGAAAAACAGTCCACTCGTCCTCCAGGTTAAAGGTTTAACAATATGCCAACAACCTATCCTTGTAAAAACATTACGTTATAGAAACAGAACAAGGCAACCAGCATGCCAAAGTGATCACTCTGTTTCAACAGAAATGCTGTCTTGGTGAAAGCAATCAGGAAACCAAGAGTCTGAGAAGTTCTTTATTAAAGGTAAAACAAACTATGGAAGTAGGTTTCTGGAATATAACAACAATGGCTGCAATAACAAAAGCTGTGCAGGTGCTGAAAGAAATGGATGAATGTTATCACAAAATTCTTGGAGTAAAAGAATGTTGATGACCAGGGGCTGATAAAAAGGGATTCAAAAATGAAAATAAAAGTCATTAAACATTCCAGAAGGTAAGATGATCGCCAGTCAGAGGGAGTAGCATTAATTATAACTTCCAAAACAGAAAAATCACTTATAGACTGGGAGCCAATTAACAGCCAAACAGTAGAAGACTGGAAGAACTGTGGCAGGTCTCAGGGCTCAAAATTGGTGCAACACTACTCCCAAAGAAAAATATCTATAAAATAGCTTGGAATTCCCTAGATGGAGTCAATGTAACAGATATCGCAACCACATGCAGTGTGTTTTGGGACCATATTGTATTTTACACTGAAAGCAAGAAAACCTCAAAAAGTCATTATATTGAGATGGGCCAGATGGTATGAGCCATAGAATATTTATAGCCCCCTGTACCAATATGGTTAATATGTATTTGTGTGTTCCTGGCTCACCCGGAGCAGGGTGTGGGTGGGTAGAGGACTTCCTGAAAAATCTGGAATCGCTATGGGGTGATTAATGCAAAACCCCAAAGCTAGCTATGCAGATAATATGCAGATAGTCCCAAGGCTGGCAGGGAAAGGGTTTTGGGATACAAAGGCCAATTGTAAGCAGCCTTGGGGTCTTCGTTCTGATCCAGAAAACAGACATGAACTTTTGTCCAAGAGGTTGCCCTTTAATGAAGGTTTGGAAGGGCCTTAACCTGCCAGGATCACATAGGACTTATGGGCGACCTCCGTAATGTTTAGTAACTGTATAAATTCATGTTTTTTATATGTTTTCTCTGTATGCTTTTTTGTCTTTAAATAAATGTGCTTGCTTTGGAGAGAGCTGTTTGGTAACTTGACATACACTGTTCAGAGCCCTTGGAGAGAAAGCACTGCACTGGGACTGGACTCAGTCAGACCTGCTTGCCGAGGAGAATCACAGCGAACTGCAGCCTCAAACCCCGGTCTGGAAAGAGAAGAGACATGGGTCCCCCCCCCAGGGAGAGGTGAAGGCTAGAGGCCTGAGACATGAATGGGCATTCCTAGAAAAGACCACAAAGAAGTAGTTTACCCAAAAGCATGACAGTCACCGTGAACCAGATCAACTATCCATGAAAAGAAATTTAGATCAACTCTCCAGCAAATCAGAGCATACAGATGAGATGACAATCGGAAGTGACCAAAGTTTGTGTGTGGCAAGACTGAAGGTCAAATTTAAGAAAAACAAAGCCACAAAAAGCACCAAGAAAACTGACAGCAAAAGGCTAACAGACAAGACATTTTGGCAGTAATTTCAAATTGAACTGAAGAACAAGTGCTACAAGACTTCAATCCATTACAAGAAGTCAACATTGAGATGGCATGGTCCTTTCTGAATGGTACTGTAGTGAGGCGGTCTGGCTCCCGGCTGCACCTGAGAGGGCCGAGCCAGAACAGCCGCTGCCGCAGTGGGTGGAGCCACTGCTGCCTGTCCCCGCCCCCGGAAGTTAAGGGGCAGGACAGGAAGTATAAAGGCCCGCCCCCAGCGCTCAGTTGTTGCCCGGCAGCTGGAGAGGACAGACGCTCCTGACCGAGCTCCTGCTGGACCGAGCCTGGTACCCAGAGGAGGACTGGCCGAGCCTTCCCCGAGCCCGGTACCCTGAGCAGGACTGGCCGAGCCTTCCCCCAGCCCGGTACCCCGAGGAGCTGTTCAAGCGTCCCCCCAACCCGAGTACCGAGGAGCAGCCCGAGCTAGCCGGCCCTCAGCACGTCGAGGAGCCCATGGTGTGGGACCCAGCACCGGACACCAGAGATGAGCAGGTACCCATGGAGGGGGAGATGGAAAGTAGCCTGTGGGTAGCTGACCCCAGTCTGGCTACAGCAGACTTTGAGCCGATGTCTGTGTGTTGCGGTCAGGACCCCACTGGCACAGCAGCAGACTAACTGCCGGGCTGGGACACAGTGGAGTGGGTGGGCCCGTGTCCCCCCTGCCACCCTACTCACGGGTGGCAGTCTCCCCCTCACCCCAGTGCTCAGACATAGAAGTCTGGACTTACCTGCTGTTTGCTCAGCCCCTGCCTGAGGGTCTGAGCCTGTGAACTGTTGCTGTTTACTCAGCCCCTGCCTGAGGGTCTGAGCCTGTGAACTGCTGTCTGTTGCCCCACCCTGACCAAGGGCTGGGCTTCACTAACTGTTGGTTTTGTTCAGGTCCTGCCCAAGGACCTGAGCCCCTGAACTATTGTGGTTGCTCAGCTCCTGACTGAGGACCTGAGCCCCTGAACTATTGTGGTTGCTCAGCTCCTGACTGAGTACCTGAGCCCCTTGAACTACTGTTTGTTGCCCCACCCTGACCTAGGGCTGGGCTTCACTAACTGTTTGTTTTGCTCAGCTCCTGCCTGAGGACCTGAGCCCTGAACTACTGTGTGGTTGCTCAGCTCCTGACTGAGGACCTGAGCCCCCTGAACTGTTTATTTTGCTCAGCCCCTGCCTGAGGGTCTGAGCCCTTGGACAATTGTTTGTTGCCTGCCCTGACCTAGGGCTTGGACCTTCGGAGACTGAACTGCTGATTTAGGCCATGTAGTGAGGCGGCCTGGCTCCCGGCCGCACCTGAGAGGGCCGAGCCCCCACACTGGACTCTTACAGGTACTATCATAGATGCTTCAATAACTATCTGGTTTCCAGACAGGCAAACCTAAAGTCTGGATAAGTAAGGATACATGGAATTCTGTGAAAGAAAGAGAACAAGCAAAAGCAAAGATCAACTCCTCAAAAACACCTTCAGAAAAAGCAGCAGCAAAAAATCTGGAAGAAGCAAGGAATAAAAGAGGAAATACATGGATAACATCAACAAAGATGTTGATGAATTCTGTTGCAGTGTAGAAGACTCAAGTTCAATTTTTATGCTACACATTCCTAAAGTTAAACAAATGAATCAAAATGTGACATATATTTAAGTTCATATGATCACAGTGGAGATCTAAGGGTATGTCTGCACTGCAGTAAGATACCTGTGGCTGGCCCGGGTTGGATAATTTCGACTTGCAAGGCTCAGGCTGCAGGGCTATAAAATCGGGCTTAGGCTGGAGGGTCCAAGAGCTTGGACTGTAACCTGAGCCCAAGCATCTACACTGCAATTTTATTGCCCTATGAGTTTGAATCAGCCAACATGGGCTAACCACAGCTGTGCTGTGGGTCTTTAATCACAGTTTAGACATACCCGAAGAGTCTCAAATCCTACTGTTACCTGGAATTTAAATAAACATTTTTGAATAGTGAAACCACAGCTATGCTTCTATGGAATTTTGAATATTTATTTGTTATCCAAAAACTATAAAGTTTTGTGTGTGTCTTTGGTGTTTTTACCCTAATTTACTGCAAATGTAATAAAATGAGATAATATACCATAAATCAAAAGAGAAGTGCAGAAAAAAATGCAGTTAAGATTTGCTTGAATTGTTTAGTGATTCTTAAACCAATTAGGAAGAATGAATGAGGTAAGGAAATGCTTTTAACAGGAACCAAATGCACTTGGAAACCAAGATATTAAAGACAGTATGAAATGACTCCTGTTGACAGAATACTTTATATGCTTACATTTGTTGTGCGTGCAGTAATCAGTTCAGAATTTACTACTGTGGTTTGTCATACAGTCACAAAAACAGTAACAAACATTAGCAGGATAAATTTGTAAAACTTTTAAAAATAAATCTTCATGTATTTATATAATTATCTTACTTTTCTCAAGTTTTTTTATAACATTCTATCCAGGAAAGGAAACATTTTGACTCCAGTTCAGCTATGTACTTAAGCACATGCCTGACTATAAGCATATGAGAATTTCTACTGAACTCGGTATAACTTTATAACCTTAGGTAATACAAAATCTTCTATTTGATTCAAAAAGAAGAATTAAATAGTTTTCAATATTCAGTTATTATATTTTTAGTAATATAATAAGATATACTGGCATTAGAAAAGGTTCAGAGAAGGGCAACTAAAATGATTAGGGGTTTGGAACAGGTCCCATATGAGGAGAGATTAAAGAGATTAGGACTTTTCAGCTAGGACTCTTTGTTGCTTTTTACAGTTCCAGATGAACACAGCTACCCCTCTGATCATTGTCCATGCATACGTTTAATCCTTTACTTAATTTAATAATTTTTTGGCCTCCATACCTTGTGGCAATGAGCTCCAAAGTTTAATTATGTACTATATCTTATAGAAAACACAACATTTTAAGTTGGTATGTCTGTGCTCTAGAAAACAGAAATACAGGATTGTAGTGGAGTTTTGGCTGCCTTGTAGAGCCCCTTTCTGGCCAGGCATGGCACTGCAGGCACTTCCTGCCTCAGTTTACCTCCCCAGGGTGGATCTCCTCAGCTTTCCAGACACTGATAAGTTATGGAGACATACCTTAGCCCTCCAGCCAAGTCACAAACAAACGTAACCCCTTCTGGGGTAGCAAATGTTCATCTAAAAAGTCCCAACAAACAAGGGTTTTTCAGCCCTCTGAGGCTTCTTTTCAGTCTGTCTGGGCCTTGTCTCCAGCCTCTCTCTAGGCTACCTTTCTAGAGTATCTCTCTGGTTCTGGGATAGAGCACTCAGCCCCCAGGCTGATTCCCCTAGAGTACCATTCTCAGCCCCTGGATAGCTTGCCTCAGGACCTTCCACAGTTGCCTACCCACTCCCTGTGGTTCCACTCTCAGCATATATCTACATTCAAGATGGGAGGTGTGATTCCCACCTAAAAATAGCAGTGTGTCCATGGTGGCATGGGTGGCTGCTCAGGCTAGCTGCCCTGTGTACAATCTTGCTTGATCCCCTGGGTAAGCACTTGAGCAGGCTGCCCATGCTGCTGTAGACACACTGCTATTTTTAAGTGCTAGCCTGAGCACAGCTAGAGTGAATACCGTATTATCTATATGAGTTGGGAATTACATCTCCTAGCTCCAATGTAGGCATATCTTCAGACTAATTTCTCTCAGCCCTCTTCTACGGCCCAGCTGTCTATTAAACTATCACATGAGGCCTGCCCCCTCAGGCTAGGAGGTAGCCAATTAATTATGCCACGAGATGGGGCCCAGGAGCAAGACACCCTGTGACAAGCCTTCTCACAGGATATGTCTCTGTATGCATATAAACATTGATCCAGTCTACAGCACAACTCATCTTTACAGCAATGGTAAATTTATTCCCACAGTCACTATTTTCATCTTTTGTAATCAATTAGGTGAAGTCTAAGAGATCCAGAATGAGGCAAAACAGGGACACTGAGGAAGCGCTAGCAATAAAATCTCATCTCCCAATAGCAGCTAAATAACATCATATCTTTTTCTAGAAAGGAGTAGATTTTCATAACTAGCTATAATGCTAATTAACTTGACTACTTGCTTGAGGGAACCTATCAGCTACATATAAGGATGAGGGGATTAGAACGCGGGTTTGCAGAACCCAGGACATCTGATATTCCCACAGTAGCCCCACCAGGCCCTGCAGGGGCACATCCAGGGAGCACTGTAGCATGTAGGTCTAACAGCAAGTACTTCCCAAGGGAGCCAGAATGCCAATACTTTGTGGCCCTCTGATTGACCAACCACCCTATTTAACCCTGGAGGGTGGCCTAGGAAGTTGTGTGGGCAATAATATAGACTTTGGGCCTGCTGTGACTCCAGACCTCACCTTTGTAGCCTCATCTGTGACTCTTGCCACCTGACACTGACCATGATTTCTGCCTCCTGATTCCAGTCTGGTATTGTCTCTGACCAGCCTAACTTTGACCCCAACTCTTGCTTATTGAGCCTGGCTTTAGCAATTTCTCTGACTCCTGCTTACTGACTACTGTCCCTGATGTGGGCTCCAGCCCCGTTGTGACTGCTAGGCCAGACTGCCAATGCCCCATTCCCTTACAGTAAGCTCCCCCAAATTGCTTTTGTGTCCCTGCTAAACAAATGCCAAGAACACGTGTCTGAGATGACACCATTCTGTGCTACATTTGGTGTTTGCACGGCAGCCTTCACCGCCAAACTCTAATGGGAAAAGAGAAAGAAACAATTGGTGATATCCTTTAGTACATGGCACTTGAACACAACTTTTTTAAAAGGTAGGCTAAGGGTGTGATCACACCTGATTTACCACTGAGCCCAGAAATTAGACAGATAGATGCAGTCATTAAATTCACAGGAGGCTTCAGCTCAACTTAAATCATTATAACAATTCTTCAGTCCATATTGACCATCTTAACGTAAATATTATTCCTTTAACACTGGAAAAGTCTATCAAGCTTGGATTGTCAGATGTGTAAGTATTGTACATGTAAAAGAAACTAGCCTTACTTGCAAAACAAACTTTTCAGATTATTAATTTTTAATAAATTTTCAGTCATGAATCAGCATTTTTACTTGTTTATGCTGGTGCTGATAACCACATTTGTCTGCAACACATGTTTCAGCTTGCATTCTTTAAGTGCATAAAGGATAAATGTTCTTGTTAGCTCAAAGTAATCTCCTTTGACAAATTCAATTTTCAGTGAAGTTGTATAGGAGATTCACACACAACTCACACAAAAATTAAATCTATAGTATGTAAATCATTTGTGAATAGAACATTTGAATATTCTAATCCTTCTGAATGACTGAAAAAATAATTGTAAATCACTTGAAAGAATTTCTCAAACTCAAATAAACCTATACAATGCTGAACTTTATAGAAACACTACTGGAAATAACTTAAATGAAGCAGGATGGGATGGGAAGAGAAAGGAAGGATGAGTCATACATCAGATATTACTGTTTCTAACAAACTTGTTTTGTTAATTCTATACTTATTCCTTTCTTATGAAAAAAAAGTGATCTTATGTTGCTTACTTGAAACTGAGTTCTGTTCCACTTACATGAAATGGCATATACATAGAAGTTGCACCAATTTAACTAAAATAATTTTTTAAACAAATGTAACTAAATTAACTTCAATCCCCTGGTATGGATGCTTTAAAATTAATGTAGCTAAACTACTGAATTGTAAGGCCCCACTCTCAGATGTAGTTGAGAAGCATTTACTAGAGCTGATAAAAGAGGGTGCCCAGTGCTGGTTTTAAGACATCTTTAAGCACCCACAATCATGGAGTCATCTCAACACTAGTTTGGTCCTTGGACTAAATCAGAGTATCCAGAAGACCGATCTAATCTATACTGTCTGCCAACAGCCCTAGGGACAGGTCTGGCAGCTGGTGACAACTGTGACTGAAATGTTCTGTGCTTGGCCTCTCTGCTTGCTGATGAAATCTCATGGAAAGCTTGAGCGACAACTGTTTTCATTTTCGAGTGATATTTTGAATAGGGAAAGTTGCCCCTCCCCATCCCATTGCTTCCACCTCCTGCCCCCAAAAATTTTTGCTGCTTTTTTAAGTTGTTGAAATTTGGCAATGAAATAAGCCCTCGATGAGGAGAAATGCCCTTGAATCTTCTGATGAAAAATGGTTTTGATTTGATTAAGTTACGATCATCATTTCATTGTGACAGAAACAGAAAAAAATCTAAATCCACCTTGACTTCAAGTGTGGATTCTTTTCATATACTATGACATCGTCTTGTTTGTTCAGATCTCCTTGGCCAAACATACTCAAACACAAAAAGCACTGGAATATAAATTCTACAATGTTCTCTTTCCATGTCCACAAGCTAAGCTAAGAGAAAACAGCATGGAATTTATAAAGTAAATCAGGAAGAAAGTGTAGCATTAGAATATAAAGAAAAGTTTATATCTTTTTTGTTTGAGTCTGTTTGTTCAAATCTCCTTGGTCAAACATGAGCACATCAAGTACCCGAAGAGAATTCACATTTGAAGTTAGCTGGATTGGAATTCCTCTTGTAACTTTAATTTAGCAACACGAAGTAAGAATTTTTTCCTTGATGCTATTATGTGTTGTTTCTGTCATAATACCATCATGGTCTGTAATTCATAGCTAACAAGATAAAGTAATTTTTCCTTGCTACTTGACAACTCTAGAATCAGGATGCAAATATAGCATTTTGCATTTGACTAGATTAATTTGAATATTTTTTAAACCTTGAAACTTTTGTGACTTACAGAATATCACTATATAACAAATATACCTATCATATCATCTGAAGAACTTAATGAAACTGAAGTCTACTTTCTTCAAGTAAAAATTAAAATAGCACTTAAAGAGCACATTAAATTAAATATGTAGAGTTACTGTAACCATATCCACCTAAAAAAACCTAGACTGAAAGCTAATAGGAGGATCAATTGCCTCCCTATTACTATTAAAAACATACAAAACTGCATTGATCCAACAGCACAGCAAATAAGATGCCACCCACAGGAATATGGTTAAACAAAAGACTATACGTTTAATTTAAGAATGTGTAAGAATCAGTGAGGAACTAAAATGTAGCTCCTTTCGACAAACTATCCAGGGATAGTCCAGTGTGATTCTATAACAAATTACCATTAAGATCAAACCCAAACCTTAGCAGGAGGCTGTGCTTAGATCTCATTTGCAAAATCAATTGGAAATCAGGACCGAGATGATTGCAGGGGCTTGTGATTCTTTTTTTCACGTGAGGGATGAAGGGTGCCATTTTATGCACCAGACACTCATGGCCTTCCCTCATCCTGCAACAGAAAGCTGGGGTCCCCAGCCAAATGCAACCAAGCCAATATTTGTATTACAAGTCACTTATATCTGGTAATGGTACTATAGGCCCCCAGTATCTCTAATAGATCACATTGGATACCAGTCATAAAGTTGCAACAGATATGAAAGGTCTACCCTGGGTTAGACCATTAGAGGAATGTACGTTTAAAAAAAAAAGAAAGAAAGAAAAGAAAGAAAAAAGAGAGAAATCCCACACTCCCAGCTGCCAATTTTGTGATGTGGGAAAAGTTACTCCTATCCCTTGAAACAAGCACTGGCACAAGTGAGAGCAGAGCAGAGCAGGAAATCCAGCAGCAGGAGTAATAAATCGCTGCAACTAACTAAACTAAAGATGAATGACAGTTAATTTTTTACAACATATCTTTTGAGTTTCACTAAACTTCCCAGAAAAACTCTACTGTGGGATGAGATACAATATGCAAAGTCTCTGAGGGATCAATTTACTTTTAGGCTTATAATGGGAGAGTGGTTCAACTTTAACTATGAAACAACTACCTCACTTCATAGTGACAATCAAAGAATGAAAAGAAGTTTTCTGTTAGTGGGTAGAGTAAGTTTTTCTAAGGCCTGGTCTACACTAAGGGGGGGGGTCGAACTTGGGTACGCAAGTTCAGCTACGTGAATAGCGTAGCTGAACTCGAAGTACCCTAGTTCGACTGACTTACCCGTCCAGACGCGGCAGGGTCGAACTCCGCGGCTCCAAGGTCAACTCCACCACCGCCGTTCGCGGTGGTGGAGTTCCGGAGTCGACCGGAGCGCGCAGGGAGTTCGAACTATCGCGTCTTGATTAGACGCGATAGTTCGAACTCCGAGAAGTCGAACTCACCGCGTCGACCCGGATGGTGAGTATAGACCTACCCTAAGAAAACTCTGCCCCCTTCTTCCTCTTAACTATAAAAAGAGTCATATTTCCACTGCCACCAATGTGCCTCTTGCTATCAACCCATCTCAAGAGAGTCAAATATTTCAATTTAGTTCAGGCTATTTAACATCTGTCTTTGTATAGCTGACAAAATTCCTGAATGGATGAGACAGCTTGGCTAATACACTGTCACACCTAACATTAAGACCAAAGAAATGAGTTGGATGAATGTGAAAAAAGGAAAGAAATAAGTAAGGGCTTAAAATGTATTCGTTTTGTCAGAGGAGTACAGTACTCTACAGTTGGTAAAGATTCTATCCCTGGTCCTATAGTGAGATGGAGATTCTTTATGTCCTGCGATGATGATCACTCTCACTAGATTCCTATCGTCAAACTCAGCTTTGTGTTTTTCTCTGATTAGGAGACTATTTCAATTCACTTTCTCTTTCACTCCATGAATATTTTAACACTGGAGTTTAATATACTTTTTTAGCATTTGGTTTCAGGAAGTATGGCACTGACAAGAGCTGAGAGATCAAGCTACTTCACAATACAAGATACTTAAGACTGCATTAACATTTCTATTCTTTTTTCACCCTCCTACTACCTCAGAAACATCAGCTCATGGATGTACAGCACATGTGCACAACCAGGAGAGACTGAAAGTGCAAGTCAATGAAGACAGAGAATAGAGATATCCTGGCATCAAAAATAGATATTATATAGAGACCACATCCACAGAAGATTTTCACCTGCCTTGATATAATATTGAACATATTGATTTATTATGCCTACGTTTTGATCACTAAAATGACATAAATTAAAATGGGCAATTATATTGCTAGAATACTATAGGCCTTTATATACATTAAGTATATAATTAAGAAAGCTCGAAGCCTCTGGTAATTGGCTGAGCCTTAATCAGTGGGCGGGGCATTTACTCATGCCAGGGCTTTATAAAGCCGCGCACAAGCGACCAGGGAGCTTTGCGACCAGGGGCTGCTAACAGGGAGTTTCGCAAGGGAGTTCTCCAGGTGAAGGAGGAGCTAATACAGCATCTGTGGGGTAAGTGACTATCTGTAGTGTGTGTTTGTTTGTGTTTGGGGGTTACTTGCTGTGTGCTGAGCTTGTGTTTGTCAGTCTGTTTGTTTGTTTGGTTGTTTGAGGGACCGTGTGTTCTGGCTGGCAGTTGGAGGCAGGTTTGAAAGCTCGAAGCTTCTGGTAATTGGCTGAGCCTTAATCAGTGGGCGGGGCATTCACTCAGGCCAGGGCTTTATAAAGCCGCGCACAAGTGACCAGGGAGCTTTGCGACCAGGGGCTGCTAACAGGGAGTTTCGCAAGGGAGTTTAGAAGGGGAGTGGGAAGGGAGTGGGAGCCCCTCGCCAGCCCTAACCCCTTCCCCGTGCCCCCCCCCTAAAACCTATAAACCAAACCACATTCCAAAACTACTTTCCGTAAACCACCCTTTCACTAACTAGGAGACAATGCAGGCAGAAGCCCAGCAGCAGAGTGGGGGCTATCCAGTTTATTGCGCTGACAGTCACATGTATGATTACCTGCCCTGTGGGCGGGTGGCGTATGTGTGCAGTTGGTGCAAGGAGCTCCTGGCCCTCAGAGACCATGTACGGGCTTTGGAGGCCAGGGTGGCGGAACTGGAGGAGCTGAGAGAGGCAGAGAGGTATGTTGATGAGGCTTTCCGGGACACTGTAGAATTGTCCCACCTCCGCTTAGACAGCTCCTGTGCTGTTGAGGAGGAAGAAGGGCCCAGGGAAGTAGAGCAGTCAATGGGAGCAGAGGGAAACCTTCCCGTAGTTGGGACCCTCCTTCCAGATGGTGCTGGGGTTGCCTCTCACACTGAGGTTGCCTCTCCGGGGGAGGGAACTCCAGTTTCTAGGAAAAGGCAGGTGTTAGTAATGGGAGATTCGATTATTAGAAATGTAGATAGCTGGGTCTGTGATGACCGGGAGAACCGTATGGTGACTTGCCTGCCTGGTGCGAAGGTTGCGGATCTCTCGAGGCATCTAGATAGACTTATGTGTAGTGCTGGGGAGGAGCGGTGGTCGTGGTACATGTAGGTACCAATGACATAGGGAAGGGTAGGAGAGATGTCCTGGAAGCCAAATTTAGGCTGCTAGGAAGAGACTGAAATCCAGGACCTCTATGGTGGCATTTTCAGAAATGCTCCCAGTTCCACGCGCAGGGCCAGGTAGGCAGGCAGAGCTTCAGAGTCTCAATGCGTGGATGAGACGATGGTGTAGAGAGGAGGGGTTCACGTTCATTAGGAACTGGGGAAACTTCTGGGATGGGAGTAGCCTATACAGGAGAGATGGGCTCCACCTAAACCAAAGTGGAACCAGACTGCTGGCACTAAACATTAAAAAGGTTGTAGAGCAGTTTTTAAACTAGGAGATGGGGGAAAGCCGACTGCTGCAGAGGAGCGTGTGGATCGGACACAGACTTCTCTTAGGGGAGAGTCTGATGATAGAGAATCTCCAGGTTATAGTCAGGAGCAGAGGAATGAGAAGTATAATGTAAGGGCCGGATCAGATGATAAACAGTCACATAAAAAAGAATCTGGCACATCAGAAAAAGGCAGGCTAATAAACAGGGACAAGTTTTTAAAGTGCTTGTACACAAATGCCAGAAGTCTAAATAATAAGATGGGTGAACTAGAGTGCCTTGTGATAAAGGAGGATATAGATATAATAGGCATCACAGAAACCAGGTGGACTGAGAGCAATCAATGGGACACAATCATTCCGGGGTACAAAATATATCGGAAGGACAGAACAGGCCGTGCAGGGGGAGGAGTGGCACTATATGTTAAAGAAAGTGTAGATTCAAATGAAGTAAAAATCTTTATGGAACCTGTGGATTCGCTTGAGTCTCTATGGATAGAAATTTCATGCTCTAGTAAAAATATAACAGTAGGGATCTATTATCGACCACCTGACCAGGACAGTAATAGTGATGATGAAATGCTAAGGGAAATTAGAGAGGCTATCAAAATTAAGAACCCAATAATAGTAGGGGATTTCAATTATCCCCATATTGACTGGGAACATTTCACTTCAGGACGAAATGCAGAGATAAAATTTCTCGATGCTTTAAATGACTGCTTCATGGAGCAGCTGGTACGGGAACCCACAAGGGGAGAGGCGACTCTAGATTTAATCCTGAGTGGAGCGCAGGAGCTGGTCCAAGAGGTAACTATAGCAGGACCACTTGGAAATAGTGACCATAATACAATAGCATTCAACATCCCTGTGGTGGGAAGAACATCTCAACTGCCCAACACTGTGGCCTTTAATTTCAAAAGGGGGAACTATACAAAAATGAGGGGGTTAGTTAGACAAAAGTTAAAAGGTACAGTGATTAAAGTGAAATCCCTGCAAGTTGCGTGGGCCCTTTTTAAAGACACCATAATAGAGGCCCAACTTCAATGTATACCCCAAATTAAGAAAAACAGTAAAAGAACTAGAAAAGAGCCACCGTGGCTTAACAACCATGTAAAAGAAGCAGTGAGAGATAAAAAGACTTCCTTTAAAAAGTGGAAGTCAAATCCTAGTGAGGCAAATAGAAAGGAGCACAAACACTGCCAACTGAAGAGCAAGAGTGTAATAAGAAAAGCCAAAGAGGAGTTTGAAGAACGGCCAGCCAAAAACTCCAAAGGTAATAACAAAATGTTTTTTAAGTACATCAGAAGCAGGAAGCCTGCTAAACAACCAGTGGGGCCCCTTGATGGTCCAAATACAAAAGGAGCACTTAAAGATGATAAAGTCATTGCGGAGAAACTAAATGGATTCTTTGCTTCAGTCTTCACGGCTGAGGATGTTAGGGAGATTCCCAAACCTGAGCTGGCTTTTGTAGGTGACAAATCTGAGGAACTGTCACAGACTGAAGTATCACTAGAGGAGGTTTTGGAATTAATTGATAAACTCAACATTAACAAATCACCGGGACCAGATGGCATTCACCCAAGAGTTCTGAAAGAACTCAAATGTGAAGTTGCAGAACTATTAACTAAGGTTTGTAACCTGTCCTTTAAATCGGCTTCGGTACCCAATGACTGGAAGTTAGCTAATGTAACGCCAATATTTAAAAAGGGCTCTAGGGATGATCCCGGCAATTACAGACCGGTAAGTCTAACGTTGGTACCGGGCAAATTAGTTGAAACAATAGTAAAGAATAAAATTGTCAGACACATAGAAAAACATAAACTCTTGAGCAATAGTCAACATGGTTTCTGTAAAGGGAAATCGTGTCTTACTAATCTATTAGAGTTCTTACTAATCTATTAGAGTTGAAGGGGTCAACAAACATGTGGACAAGGGGATCCGGTGGACATAGTGTACTTAGATTTCCAGAAAGCCTTTGACAAGGTCCCTCACCAAAGGCTCTTATGTAAATTAAGCTGTCATGGGATAAAAGGAAAGGTCCTTTCATGGATTGAGAACTGGTTAAAGGACAGGGAACAAAGGGTAGGAATTAATGGTAAATTCTCAGAATGGAGAGGGGTAACTAGTGGTGTTCCCCAAGGGTCAGTCCTAGGACCAATCCTATTCAATTTATTCATAAATGATCTGGAGAAAGGGGTAAACAGTGAGGTGGCAAAGTTTGCAGATGATACTAAACTACTCAAGATAGTTAAGACCAAAGCAGATTGTGAAGAACTTCAAAAAGATCTCACAAAACTAAGTGATTGGGCAACAAAATGGCAAATGAAATTTAATGTGGATAAATGTAAAGTAATGCACATTGGAAAAAATAACCCCAACTATACATATAACATGATGGGGGCTAATTTAGCTACAACGAGTCAGGAAAAAGGTCTTGGCGTTATCGTGGATAGTTCTCTGAAGATGTCCATGCAGTGTGCAGAGGCAGTCAAAAAAGCAAACAGGATGTTAGGAATCATAAAAAAGGGGATAGAGAATAAGACTGAGAATATATTATTGCCCTTATATAAATCCATGGTACGCCCACATCTCAAATACGGTGTACAGATGTGGTCTCCTCACCTCAAAAAAGATATTCTAGCACTAGAAAAGGTTCAGAAAAGAGCAACTAGAATGATTAGGGGTTTAGAGAGGGTCTCATATGAGGAAAGATTAAAGAGGCTAGGACTTTTCAGTTTGGAAAAGAGAAGACTAAGGGGGGACATGATAGAGGTATATAAAATCATGAGTGATGTTGAGAAAGTGGATAAGGAAAAGTTATTTACTTATTCCCATAATACAAGAACTAGGGGTCACCAAATGAAATTAATAGGCAGCAGGTTTAAAACAAATAAAAGGAAGTTCTTCTTCACGCAGCGCACAGTCAACTTGTGGAACTCTTTACCTGAGGAGGTTGGGAAGGCTAGGACTATAACAATGTTTAAAAGGGGACTGGATAAATTCATGGTGACTAAGTCCATAAATGGCTATTAGCCAGGATGGGTAAGAATGGTGTCCCTAGCCTCTGTTCGTCAGAGGATGGAGATGGATGGCAGGAGAGAGATCACTGATTATTGCCTGTTAGGTTCACTCCCTCAGGGGCACCTGGCATTGGCCACTGTCGGTAGACAGATACTGGGCTAGATGGACCTTTGGTCTGACCCGGTACGGCCTTTCTTATGTTCTTATGTTATGTTCTTAAGTAGTGCTGAATTTTCTCTCTATTGAAGTAAAATATCTGCCCACAGTAACTAGTCATTATGATATGCACTAATACACACATACAGGTTCTTGCAATAAGTGAACACTGACTGATTAATCTAAATTAAAATGGAATCTTCATTGAATTAGGGTATAACACATTCATACTAAAAATGTTCTTTCCAATCTATATCCCTGATCATATACTGGGAACCAGTAATGTGGACCCCTAGGCCAATGTGTACTCCCAATGAAGTCAGTGGAACTTTTCGTGGTGTAAGATGGCTGTTGGCCCCTTACTGAAACTAAGTGAGATCTTTTTGGTTGGTCCTCTCCCAATACCAGGAGAAACGGGAAGGGCCAAAGAGAAATCAGAATCCTGAGCCTGAAAGTCCCCAAGGCCAATGGGCAGAGGCCAGCACTCCAAGTCAACTGGATTGACAGGGAAGGCAGGCCAATGAGGGAGTCAAGAGCCCCAAACCCCATCCTCCATGTGAGTTGAAACTGCTGGAGCCAGAGTGGGGGCAGAGCTAAAATGAGAACAGCAGCCTGAGCTGAGCAGAGGAGAGAGCAGAAGCCCAAAGACAGAATAGGCAGAGTTGGGTGGAAGGTACAGCAGCAGCTGCACTGAGCTGGAGGAGGCAGAACGGGGCTGGAGCAGATTTGGGTGAAGAGTGTGACCGTTGTTCTGTGAAAGCAGGTCCAGTTGGTGAGGGAGAGCTCGAGGAGCGCATATCGCCATTCACATCAAGTAAGGGAACTACACTTGTCTGAGCCATGTCAGGACTATAAAGATGACCTTGGCCTTGTCTACTCATATCTTGTGTATTATGCATGATATCAAAGGGATCGGTGGGAACATGAGTTGTGCATCCCATGTGACGAGAAAGGCATCCTCCAATGATCATGGCCCCATCACCTCTCTCAAGGAGAACATCAGGCTTTTATGGCTGGTTGGGGACGCAAATAAGTCGATGAGGGGAATGCTGCATCGGTGGAATATGGATTGCAGGATTGCCTCATTCATTTCCCATTCACGGTCTCGAGAGAAGTATCTGCTTAGCGTGTCCTCCATCGAGTTCTGACAGCTGGGAAGGTAGGAGGCCGAGATGTTTATGATGTGGCATATGCACCAGTTCCACAGTTTCATAGTTTTGGTGCATAGTGAGTGTGATCAAGCCTCCCCTTGGCAATTGATGTAAAACATGCAGGCAATGTTGTCAGTCATTATACTAATTGATTTGTTCTTTATATGTGATAGAAAATGTCTTCAGGCATTGCATACTGCGCGAAGCTCTAGTAGACTGATGTGTAAATGAGTCTCCTCGGGAAGCCAGATGCCTTGAACCATGTGCTGATGCAGGTGGGCATCCTATCCTATCAGTAAGGCATCTATCATGATTACTATTGATGGGAGTTCTTGTTGGAATGGGAATACTAATGCATACATTTTCTGGTCTTGTCCACCAATGTAGAGAGTCTAAGACTCAGGGTGGCATTGTTAGTTGTTTGTGGAGGCTATGCTTGCTGGGTATGTATTCAGAGCTCAACCAGCCCTCTAGGCAATGCATATGTAGTCTTGTGTGTCTTACCATAAACATTGTGGCTGCCATGTTTCCTAACAGTTGCAGTCTTATATGGGTTGGTATTTGGGGGCTGACTCTGACTTCCAAGATAAGGTTTGTTAGCATTGTGAATCTCTTCCATGGCAGGGGTGTTTTGGCCTCTATGGTGTTGAGATGTGCCCTGATGAAGTCCAGTTGTAGAACAGGAATTAGGGTCAATTTTTGTTCATTTATCTGTAAGAGAAAGTTACTCACCTTGCAGTAACTGAGGTTCTTCGAGATGTGTGTCCCTGTGAGTGCTCCACTTTAGGTGACGGTGCGTCCTGGCACCGTTGATCGGAGATTTTCGGTAGCAGTGCCTGGTTGGGACGCACGCACTCAGTTGGTATCTCCCGTCTCGTTGGAATCTTCCTGAGTGCGTGCGCCCCACACTCTCCTCAGTTCCTTCTCTACCATGGAGAATCATACTAGTACTCCAAAGTAGAGGGGAGGAGGGCGGGGAGTGGAGCACCCACAGGGACACACATCTCGAAGCACCTCAGTTACTGCAAGGTGAGTAACTTTCTCTTCTTCTTCGAGTGCTGTGCCTGTGGGTGCTCCACTCTAGGTGAATGTGTAGCAGTACCCACTATGGTTGGTGGGACTCTGTAGATAGTACTGTATGGTCTACTATGGTGTCTGCCATGGTGTCTTGCGTGAGAGCATAGCGTTTTGCAAACTTGTGTTCAGATGACCCCATAGCTGCTTTGCAGATGTCAGGAATGGGAACATTGTGTAGGAAGGCAACGGATGTCGACCTGGCTCGAGTGGAATGAGTTCTAATGCCTTCAGGCGGTTGAAGATTTTGCGCATGGTAACAGGATCTGATGCAGTCAGAGATCCACTTGGATAGACGTTGTTTAGAGATAGCCGTACCTTTCGATCTTTCGGTAATGGAAACAAATAGTCATGGGGACTTACAAAATGGTTTAGTCCTGTCTAAATAAAAGGTGATTGCTCGCCTGACATCAAGAGTATGCAGGGTTGCCTCTTGCGGAGTCTTGTGAGGTTTGGGATAGAAAGTAGGTAAGTATATAGGTTGGTTGAGGTGGAAGGTCGATACCACGTTAGGAAGAAATTTAGGATGTGGTCTCAAAGTGACTTTGTCTTTGGAGAAGATTGTGTAGGGAGGGTGGGCCATCAGGGCACTAATTTCACCAACTCTCCCTGCTGATGTTATGGCAACTAAGAAATGCACCTTCATGGACATATGGAGATAAGAGGTAGCCAAGGCCTCAAATGGAGGTTTCATGAGATCATGAAGAACAAGGTTAAGATTCCATGCAGCCACTGTTGGGTAAATTTCAGGGTAGAGATTTTGCAGGCCCGTGAGAAAGCGTTTTATGGTGGGGTGGGTAAAGAATGAATAACCGTCTAATAGGTCATGGAAGGTAGTAAGCGCTGCCAGGTGCACTTTGATGGAGCTGAGCGAAAGTCCGTCCTGTTTTAGTTTCAGGAGGTAGTCTAGAATGTTAGGGAGGGTCACGTTATTGGGTGCTAAGTGATTACGTGAGCACCAGAGAGCGAAATGCTTCCACTTCTGCAGGTATGTTTTACGAGTGGAGTCTTTCCTACTGTGTAGGAGGACATATTGGACTTGCTCGGAACAGGCTAGTTCATGGGTTTGGAACCATGAAGGAACCAGGCTGTGAGGTGGAGCTTTTGGAGCTGGGGGGTGAAGAACCCGTCCGTCGTCCTGGGAAACGTGTTCTGTCCTGTTGGGGAGAGCCCGTGGGTGACGGGAGGACATGCAGAGTAGGTAGGGATACCACATCTGTCTTGGCCAAGCCGGGGCAATAAGGATGACCCGGGCCTTGTCGTCCGCAGTCTTCCAAAGAACCCTGTGTAACAGAGGGATTGGTGGAAGGCGTATGGGAGGGAGTTGTTTCATGGGATGAGGAATGCATCTCCTAGGGATGCAGTCCCGAGTCCCACTCTGGAGCAAAACGGAACATTTTCGATTCTGGCTCGTGGCAAAGAGATCAATTGACGGGGTGCCCCAGAGGGAGAAGAGCTGTTGGAGTATTGCGGGGTGCAGTTCCCATTCGCGTTGTGTCAAGAAGTGCCTGCTGAGTGTGTCGGCAGTAGTGTTGTAACTGCTTGGTAGGTAGGAAGCGATGATTTGTATTCGATGTCGTATGCACCAATTCCATAGTTTAATGGCTTCCATGCAAAGGGAATGTGATCAGGCTCCCCCTTGTCTGGTTATGTAGTACATGCATGCTATGTTGTCTTTTAAGGCCCGAAGAGATTTGTTCTTTATGAGGGGAGGAAAGTGAAGGTATGCTCGCCTCACTGCTCTGAGCTCTAAGAGATTTATGTGTAGGTGTGTCTCTGATGCGGACCACCAGCCTTGTGCCCTGTGTTCCCCTAGATGCGCTCCCCAACCAATCAGGGAAGTGTCCGTGGTGAGCATGAGCATTGGGGAACATTGCTGGAAGGAAACCCCTGTGCAGAGGTTTTCTGGACTTGTTTACCAATGTTGGGAAGCTATAACATTGGGAGGAGGAGTTAGCAGCATCCCTAAGGTTTGTCTGTTGGGTTTGAAATTGGAAGAGCCAGACCTGGAGACATCTCATGTGTAGCCTGGCGTGGTGAACCATGAAGGTGATGGCTGTCCTGTGACCAAGGAGCTGTAGGCAGAGTTTTGCCTGTGTCCTGGGACTAATAGAGAGCGTGCATTTGAGCTGCGTGATAGCGAGGAATCTGTGATATGGGAGCGAGGCCCTGCTCTGGATTGAGTCGAGATGAGCTCCAATGAACTTTATCTGTTGTTTAGGTGTCAGGGTGGATTTTTGGATGTTTATTTGGAGGCCTAGGCTGTGAAAGAGGGAGATGGCGAAATGGGTAGCTTGAAGTGTCTCGCCATAGGAGTTGCCCTTGATGAGGCAATCGTCCAGATAGGGGAACAGCGTGACCCCGTGTTTGCAGAGATGAGCCACGACCACGGCTAGAGTCTTGGAAAAAAAACTCTCAGTGCTGTGGGGGGTCCGAAAGGAAGAACTCTGTATTGAAAATGGTCGTGACCAATTGTGAATCATAGGAAGTGTCTGTGAGCTGGATGGATTGATATATGAAAGTAAGCATCCTGTAGGTCGAGAGCTGTGAACCAGTCCCCTTGATCCAGTGTAGGTATTATTGTGCCCAGTGTGACCATCTTGAATCTTTGTATCCTCACGAATTTGTTCTGTCGGTGTAGATCTAGTATAAGCCTCCATCATCCAGTCTTTTTCTGAGTTAGAAAGTAATGGGAGTAGAAACCTGTCCCTTGATTTTGCGTCGGCATAGGTTCCACTGCACCTAGTTGTAGAAGATGCGCCACTTCTGTGCGAAGTAAGTGGTCATGAGAAGGGTCCCTGAGGAGGGACGGGGAAGGGTAGGAGGGTAGGAGAAAGTTTGTCCTTATCAAAAGGGAGACCCTCCACTTTGGTCTGCAGTTCTTTGGGGATGCCAGATGCAGAGAGCCATGAGGATCTGCGCATAACCACAGCAGTTGCAGTTGTATGGGCTGCTGTGTCTGCCGTGTCTAGAGATGCCTGTAGGGCCATTCTGGAAATCAGTTGGCTCTCAGTCAGGATTGATTTGAAGTCTGCTCTCCTATCCTATGGAATGTAGGGGGCAAATTCAAAAGTTTATTGTAAATATCAAAGTCGTAACTGGCGAGGGGAGCAGAATAGTTTGCAATTCTGAATTGTAGTGTGGAGGACGTATAAACCTTGCAGCCCGAGACGTCAAGGCATCTAAGGTCCTTGTCTTGCGGGGTGGGTCGATACTGTGACTGTTTCGTCCTCTGTGCAACTGCATCCATGACAAGGGAGTTCGGTGGTGGATGAGAAATAGGAAGTCAGCATCTTTAGCAGGGACATAGTACTTACATTCGGCCTTTTTGCAAGTTGGTACTAAATATGCTGGGGTTTGCCAGAGAGTGTCAGCCGGCTCCAGGAGTGCTTCGTTTATAGAGAGCGTGATTTTTGAGGGCGCAGACTGTTGAAGGATTCTGAGGAGTCTGTGTTGCGTCTCCTGAACCTCTTGAAAGGGGATATCTTGATTGAGTGCCACCCTCCTGAAAAGTTCTTGAAATTGTTTTCAGTTGTCCATGGCCCATGGAGGCGGAGGGAGGAGGGCTCTGTCCAGGGCTAATGGAGAGTTAGGAGTCAGTGAGTCAGGATATGGTGCGTAGCTTGCATACTCAGGAGGGGGCTCAGGCACCTTAGAAGTGGACGGAGCAGGAGATTGAGGCACAGAAGGAGGATGATTGGTAGGAGGATGTTGCCAAGGGTACCACTGAGGCCAAGGCATAGGGTAGGAGAACCCAGCTGTTGCCCATGGGGGCGCGAAATGGGGAAAACTGAGGCTGGTGGCCTTGAACCGTGACCTGAGGTGGCAGATGTGCCTGTGGAGGAGAAGCAGGAGTGGAGAACTCCACTTGCTGCTGCAAATCAAGTTCACCGTCAGTGAAAACCAGTTCAGTTGGAGAGAGCGGCAGTTCAAAAAATGAGCCCTGTGTATCTAGGAGCAGAGAGTGAGGCTCAGGTGGCACTGAAAGCTCACATTAAGCGAGAAACTGTTGCTCCTGCTCCCTGGGCTGAGCTGAGCCTGCTCTCTGCTCTAGCTCATTAGCAGGAGAAAGTGAAAGTGACAGTAGTGCTGCAGACTGCTTGGAGGTGCCCTGCAGGGGGTCTGCTACTGGTGCCCGGGTGGAAGATAGGCTCGGTGCCAACGTTCTCCCTGCAGGGGAGGATTGTGCTGCCAGCACCGCGGCCGTTTGCGGTGCCGAGGAGAAGCACGCTGCTGGCACCGCGGCCATTTGCGGTGCCGAGGGGACCGGAGCCACAAGGACCTTCCTGACACGGGAGGTCGGGTCCCTGCCTCTGCGCTCTGTCAGAGCTGCGGCTGGGCATTAGAAAAAGCTGAGGCACCTGCCTTTGGTGCTGTCAACACAGAGGGTAGGGATCTCATGGAAGACCCCCTACCCTTGTTAAAGTCTCTCCTGTGAGACTGTTCTGCTTCTTGCCTCCGCTCCAGGGAGGGTGAAGCAACGCTGCCCACTGGTTCTGATCTGGCTGGGGAGCGTGTGGGAGCGGGTTTAACCTTTCCCGTCTCCGAAAGCGGCTGTAAGGATTTTTCCGTCATCAGCATTTTGAGCTGCAGATCCCTGTCGCACTGAGCTCTTGACGAGGCTCACGCAGTGGAGGCACTTCACAGGGACGTGGGTGTCCCTGAGGCACTTCACGCAGTATGAGTGCCCATCTGTCCGTGGCATGGATTCCTGACAAGAAATACACCTTTTGAATTCTGAAGCTCCTGGCATTATGAATTAGAGATGGCCGAGGAGAGCGTCTCAACGGGAGACAAGCCTGAAGGATTTTTTTTTAACTAAGTAACTAACTATGTAACTATACTAAAGGAAGGGAAACAACTGGGATGTAACTAATAACTATTTCTATGTTCTTTGTTACTGTTTCCTATAGAGATCAGGGAAGAAAAGGCAGCACTGCCCCGAGTTCCATCTTCGGCCGAGGACGGTTGAGAAGGAACTGAGGAGGTTGTGGGGCGCACGCACTCAGGAAGATTCCAACGAGACAGGAGATATCAACTGAGTGCGTGCGTCCCAACCAGGCACTGCTACCGAAAATCTCCGATCAACGGCACCAGGACGCACCGTAACCTAGAGTGGAGCATCCACAGGGACAGCAGTCGAAGAAGAACCCTAGATCCCTGAAGAGTGCGATTGTCATCTGGACTATGTCCAGCACTTCTTGTTGAGTTGGGCCCTTGAGAAGGCAATCGGCCAAGTATGGGAAGATTCTTATCCCTTGTTTGCATAGATGTGCTGCTACTACCACTAAAGTTTTGGAGAAAACTCTTGATGCAGTGGACAGGCCAAACGGTAGTACTCTGTACTGAAAGTGTTCATGTCCTACTGTGAACCACAGGGATTTCTTATGAGCGGGGTGTATGGTAGTATGAAAATAAGCATCTTGGAGGTTGAGGTTGGTGTGTAGATGCCCAAAGTGCAAAGAGTAGCATGAGAATCTTTCACTGAGTGGAGAACCTCATCCGTTTTGGTCTAAAACAGTTTCTCTCAGTCGAAAGATAGATCCTCAACCTTAGTTTGGAGTTCCTTAGGTACGCCAGAGGATTGTAACCAGGATGCTGGATGAATCACCATGGCCGTGGCTGTGGTTTTGGCTGCCATGTCCACTATGTCCAAGGACACTTGGAGGGCTGTTTGTGTGACAAGTTGGCCCTCATTTAAAATGGTTTTGAATTGTGCTTGAATGCCTGTGGCACCAACATGACATTTGCCAATCATCACTCTGAACACTTTGCTTGAATACTTCAATACCCTTCTCCTCCCTGCCCCCCGCTTTTGTTTGTCTTGTCTATTTAGATTATAAACTTTGGGGGCAGGAACCTGGCTTTCTATAAGTGAGGACAGTCTCTAAGACAACTAGTCCCTGATCCCAATGGGGCTGCTGGGTGCTACTGCAAAACAGATAATAAAAACGAACATTATTAGTAATAATATGAATATTTATTTTGAATACATTTTAAAATAATCAATTCCACTTTTGTTACCCATCTGTAAAGTTGAGAATTCTCCTCTAATAAAACTGGACAATAGCCCTGAGTCCTAAGCAATGTAAGAAATGTTGAGAATGCAGCTTCACCATGATACTCAAGCGTGGAGAATGGAGCATATCCCTTCCGAGAATTCAGCTCTTAAGAAATTATCTGTGCACAAACATTGTATTTAGTACAATAATTTACATTAATAAAGTTGCAGCCAATTTGACCAAATTTACTATATGTGTATGCCCCTTCTTTCATGAATATCCATGGCAAATGAAACAATGAGCTCATGTCTTAGCAAGTCAGAAACCTTTCAAGTTCATTTTTAACATTAACTGAAAACCTCAGAATGATCAACAATACACCTTTACTTTTCCATCAGTGTATCTAAATTCTGTGTATTGACAATTGGTAATAAAATAAACAATTTGGAAATAAGACTCATTTATCTAAAATCACAGATTCAAATGGATGAAAATGAAGAAAATAAAAATCCCATCTCAAATAAAATTAAAAACAGCAAAGAAGCATGCAGCTGTTAGTAGTGAAGAGCAGAATACTAAGAATCAGAAAGTGCAGGCAATTATCATTTTGTATCATTTGCTCAGAGACATTAAATTGATTCTAAATCTTCAAAAGTACTGAATAAAAAAATTAAGGGATTAGTTCCTTTGTCAGAGGTACATGTTTATTAAATTTAAAATTAGTTTAAAATTATTTTTAAAAATATATTTCTTTAAAAAACAAATTAGTAAACAATATTCTGCAAGCAAATTTCAACCCAGGTAGTAATCAGTGGCCCTTTTAACAACCAGCCTTTGGAACTTTGCATCAGAAGAACAGAAGAGTTACAGATTAGTTTTTCATGTAATTTTCTCATTGCCTTTGACAAAAGTTTGAATAGAACAACATCAGCACTTTATCTTTGTTGAAGAAAGTGGCAGATGAGAGATAGTTTCTCATGCCCTCGTCCAACTGATGTTGGCTACTAAGAAGGTTGTTTTCAAAAGAGAAGGGAAAAACAGGGAGACTATTGATTCAAATGGAGAGTCTTGAGCATTACATTTATATCCTATGGACTTAAATGATTTATGACTGAAGGGTATAAATACTCCAAGAAAACATTTGCCTGTCAGATGAGTCAAGGCAGCCACTGTTGCACAGAAATTTGGTAAGTTATAATGGTTACTAGATGTACCCTGACTGACTTTATAAGGTTGAATTTGACTTAAAGATAAGTGATAGTCCAGGTTAAATATAATAATGGGGCATATTTGGTGAGAAACACTCAAATGAACAAACCACTCTACAGAATGCTTCCACTTGAAAGAATAAGAATGTCTGATAGAAATTTTTCAGTTTTCCAGGAAAAAATTTACTGAATTGCTGAATATTGGAAAAGCTCTTCTGCTGAAATCCAAAAACCCCAGACACTGGGGTAAAGGGCTTGTGATGCCAGTGCAGGATCTGACCTTTTGTTTGTTTGAGGAGATGTGGAACTATTGGTAGGAAAAATGAAGTCTGTCACAACAGGACCAACAAGTCTGAATACCATATCTGTCAAGCTACTTTACAAATTGAAAACAATGCAGTATTGTCATACTCACTCTGCAGAAAGACTGAAAAAATAGCCCCAGTCATTTCAGTTCTGAAATCTAATGATGGTATTTATATGTCAGCACTGATAACTTTTTCAGTTTGGGCCATTTTATCAAAAAAATTCAGTTAATGTGTTTATCCACTGTTGAATACAGAGACTGATCTTGGGATTTGGGAGTGGTCGGGGGAAGCAGTAGGGTAAATGGCTTCTGTCTACAATGGAGCCAGCTGGAAAAAAGAATTCCATCTGGCAAAAATGTCAAGGTATTCAGATTTTTTTTCATTTTGTATTAGAATAAAAAATAGACTTTTTGAATTTTTCACAAAAAACACAAAATACAAATCCCAAAATAGCCAATAATCTCGTGGTTGGGACACACACCTCACATATCAGAGGCCTAGGTTCAAGTCCCTGCTCTGCTTATTTCAGTGATGTTCAGGGCCGGCTCCAGGCACCAGCATTCCAAGCTGGTGCTTGGGGCGGCATTCTGCAGGGAGCGGCAGTCCCTGTTGTTTTGCCCCCAAGCAGCGCGCCGAATTGCCACCACGGGCGGGGCGGGAGCAGGGGCAGTATGTGTGCCCTTAGGGCAGCGGCAGCTTCTATGTTTAGCTGTCCTGGGCGGCTTCAGCTAAACATAGAAGCTGCCGCCGAATTGCCGCGGAAACGCACCTGCTGCCTTAAGGGCACAGGGACTGCACCCCCCACCCCCCCCAGCGCCCACAGCGGCAATTCGGCGCCCTGCTTGAGGCGGCAAAAACTGTAGAGCCGGCCTTGGTGATGTTGGGGGGATTTTGGTGACAATTTTCAGAAGGTCTGAGATAGCACGCTCTCATATGTATGTTTTCATTAGTCAAAAAAATTCCTGACTAGCTCTAGAATCAACAATATTGGATGGTCAACTGGGAGTTCGAGGCACCTACGTCCATGCTTGTGGCAGAACAGCGGTGGAAAGGCACAACGTGCAGCTAGCTGGGTGACTGGTGGAGGAGCGCAACAAGAGCGGTGAGCAAGTGGCCGGTGAGCAGCCAGCGGAGCGAGTAAGATGCCTCTTTACCCCCCTTACTCAGAGTGGGAAGTGAACTCTGCAGATGCACCGCTGAACTCTGGGTCTGCACTGACCAAGGACAGCAACTGTGAGTCGGGTGTAGAGACAGGTTGGGCATGTGAAAGGGACTTTTGGGTTGCTGGACTTAAGAACCTGAGGGGAAAAGGGCACGGCCCAACCTACTTGGGGGTGAGTCTTTTACTCATGGTTTATGTTTATGAACCCTATTTGCGGTGTTTTCCCAAATTAACTCTGAGTTACTTCCTTTTATTAAAAGTTCCTTTTCTATACTCAGACTCTGTGCTTGCAAGAGGGGAAGTATTGTCTCTCGGAGGTGCCCAGGAGTGGTGTGTAATTTTCCCAGGTTACTGGGTAGGGACTTGAGACGGTTCTGTGTTGTATTGATGGAAAGGAACCCCTAAATATTGAACCCGGCCCTGGTTGCTGCTGGCTCCACCTGGCAGAAGGGTTACATCAGAGTAGAATCTTAGGCTTTACCCACCTCTTCTTCCTAAATTGACTCATATGACAATTGACTTTCCTGAATCTTAAGCATAAAGTGAAGTGCTTTGCTAAATTGGGCCCCCAAAAATAAAATTGCTATTATTATCAAAAGGTGGGCTTCCTTTTTATGCAATCTCTCATCCTTCATTCCACATACTTATCACTTTTAAAATCCTTTGCTGTACGTTACCATAGAGTGCAACTGTCATAAATTAAAAATTAATAAAGATGTAAAGTAAGTTTATGCAGTGCATAAGAAGCCCACAAGTATTTAGGTTTGTAACTAAAATAAATAAGACTTCTCTTTTGGTTTTCTCTAGCTCTCTTTTCCTGGTCTATTATTCAGCAAACCTAATAACATATACAAACCTTTTCGGTGTATTGATAAGATTAGACAGCTATTTAGTTATCAACCACCAATTATCTTTATAAGAAGAGATTTGTCTGGACTCTGGAGTGATACAGTACTTGATGGTACAACTGTCAAAATCTCAGAGAAACTAATAGCAACACTGAGGGGAGTTTGAACAAAAACAGGTATTGCAATTAAACATGACACAGAAGGAAGTCATATGACTCAAGCAAAAGAAAATAAAGGATGTATATGTAAGGCATCACGCTAGTTTATTACAAGCTCCTTCAGAAATCAGTGCCCCAGAACCTTATAAAATAAAGCACTGTAGGATTCTATCAATCTAACAGAGAGTATTAATCGAGGAAATTTGCTGACACAAGGAAACATAAAGTGCTTGTTATTAAAGAGCGCCAATATTTTGTAGCTTCTCAAACAGGTAATAAAACTACAAGTATGGAGTACATCACCAGCCCTAATAAAATTGGTAGTTCCTTTCTGTCTGACAGGATCAGAAATAAAACACAGATGAGCTATACATAAATGACTAACCCAATATCAATCATTCCCTCTCTGCTATCATGTAAAAGCTATGGGCAGATCACATATTTATTTTTCTTCACAACATGTAGTATTTCTTATGGCTGAAATGCAAGCCACAGTGTTTTCTATTTTTAATATAGTTATGCTTTTCTATATTTCTTAAAGATGAAAGCATTAGTGATTTCACTTCATTAATAAAAAGGCATTATTTCAGTACCCAAAAGAGGAATAAAACAGCTGAAAGCATTCCCATTAAAATGCAGTTTGTCATATTCTACCTGAGGCCACTTTTCTGGAAAGCAGTAAACAGAAAGTAAACTAGCAAGGGACTTCAGAAGACTTTGTAATTTCACTTAATGCATTTCTTAGGATGGATATAGTTGGGCAAGGGAAAGGTTTTGATGGGAATGAAACTTTTAAACAACTATATATTTTTATTCAACAAACTAACTGCCATTTGAATGCTGATCCTACGATAAAGAGTATAGTGCAGTATTGTTGTTTTCTAAAAGGGACACTTTCTTGATTCCAACTGCTTGATCCCAACTCTCTGCAGTCTTATTAGGGAGATCTTAGTCTTTATACTGACGTTTGAATTTTCCTGCAGGTGGATTTATGCACCTGAGGGGAGGTAAACAAGATTCAAATTGCTTAACAATCTATTCCTTTTCATCCAAAATATCCTAATAAACTCTAGCCTAATTAAAAACACAGATCATTAGCCCAGTCTTTCAGAGCTTAATCATATGAATATAAAAATCAATAGAACTACTCACATGATTAAGGTCTACAGGAGTGGGCCCCTACAGAGCAACTCTTGTAGCATATCAGATAATAGTCTTATCTGGGCCAGAACTCTCCCATCTTTCACAGTTCTGTCCCAAGTATTCACTGTTCCAGCCAACAACTTGAAAGTTGGCTCTTGACGGTGTCTAAGGTATTCATTTCCTCACCCAAAAGTCAGGTTGGCTTCAAACCAGTCAGGGCTATGGGTGTTGACTGAGAAGGACTGCCCAGGGGCACTTCTCATTCCTGTTAGTATCTTAGTGAAATACCAACCACTCAGAGCTAATCATTCACCCTCAATTTAGTGAAAAGAGACTAATAAATATTTTTCAGTAAATTACAACAATAAATAAAATTGAGGAAATTGTGATCTGCTCACAAACATTTTATAAGCAGAAAAGGGTAAATTTATCAAACTAATTATTTGCTGTGAATTATTCACTCAACTCTTGAATTAAAGTAAACCAATAATTTTGGGTGAATTTAATCTTTCACACCTTTGCTAACAGCCAGGTAAAATTCTAGTTACTTTTATTAATTTAAATAGCTTGGTCAAATTGGGTAGACAACAATGGGGAATATATTGACATTGTGACTAATTAGTTTGAAACTTCATTTAGAGAAGACCTTTGCATTAATATTTAACATCACCACATTATTATTATTTGTTATTTGTATTACAGAAGCACCTGGGCGTACTAGTGACAGCCTATGACCCCGTTGTGCTAGGTGCTGTACAAATATAGAACAAAAACAACAAGACAATATTGGTCAGCAAGATAGCAAGTGATCTCAGCACACCAGCAGCCTATCTGTGGTTGAGTTTTTTTGTAGTCATCATGGAAAACGAGAGTTTTGAGGAGAGTTTGGAAGGTAGATAATGATGTAGCTTTGGTGATATTTATGGAGAGCACCTCCCAAGCATGAGGGGCCACATAGGAGAAAGCACAAAGTTGCTTGTTTGTACATTCAACAAGTCTGTGTTGGTGGCTGATGTTGTGAAATGATCAGAGGTGAGAGTCGACCTTTTGATACTAAATGAGAAATGGTAGGGACAGTGGGAACAGACTGTTATGGGCCTTAAAAGTGAAGACAGCCACTTTATGGTTGATGCAATAGAGAAGGGGGACAATGGAGGGATGCAAAGAGGCGTGATATAGTCAAAGAGACAGGATAGGAAAATGTTCTTTGAAGCAGCATTTCTCAATGGATATGAGAGGTTACATTAATCAAGGCCAGAGAAAAGGATGTTGCAGTAATTGGGATATAAGATTATGACAGCCTGGCTGAGAATTTTAGCTCTGTGGATGGCTAAGAAAGGCTATATTTTAGAGAGGTTATGCAGAAAGAATCTGTAAGACATAGGCACAGTCTGGCTGTGAGGACCTAGAAAGAGGTCCAAGTCGAAGATGACAGCCTGGTTACGGCCTGAGTGACAGGTAGAATGGTGGTGTTCTCCACAGTGATCAAGAAAGGCAGTAGGGGATAGTGGTTGTGGTTGGAGGAGATTAAGAGCTCTGTTTTAGCCATTGGCATGTTGAGCTTGAGCTGATGGATAGACATCCTTGAGGAGATATCAGAGAGACAAAATTTTTGTTTGGACAGAAGGAGACAGATCTGAAGTAGAGAGGCAGATATATAAATCATCAGCATAGATATTGTGGTTGTATTAGTGTTTGCAGACAAGATTAGCCAGAGATACGATTTGGAGGGAGAAGAGAAGGGGACCAAGGACAGAGATCTTTGGAACTGCCTCAGAAAGTTGGAGGGCAGAGGAGGAGGATCCTCTGAGGGTGCAACTAGAAAGGTAGGAGGAGAACTAGGACAGGACAGTCACAGAAGCTTACAGTAACAAAGTGGTTTAAAAGAGGTGTTGTAGGCTAATGACAGTTTATATTAAATGACCTTCCACTGAATGTTCTTTGAGTACAAAGAAGATGTTGATGTGCCTTTTCAGAAATATCAAACTATGGAATATCTAATCTTTCAGAAACTAAACAGAAAGCAACAAGGAATTTGTATTTGTAGCAAAGAACAATGTCCTGGATCCAAATAATTAAAGCTGTTAGTCTGATGTGACCAGGAGGGTCTCAAATCTGCCTCAGCCAAAATAAGGCAAATAAAACATATGAGTGACTGTCTTCTATGCTGTGACTAGTGCATCCACAAGTAAAGGTCCTGGATGGTAATGGAAAGTGAATCATATTTCCCAATTAATGGAAATTTTGCTCACGTAAAGACTGAAAGATGATGTTAATAATTACAGTGTACTTAAAGAATATATTTTTGTAATATTTCTATTTTACTGCAAGTTTTCCAGATGTTTCTCTCTGTTAATCTTTCACAGAGATATAAACATTAGCTTTATCAATATGTGTATTTTGGGAAGGAAATATTATGAACCAATACATATAGCATACAGTATATATTGCCTGTCACACAAATGAAGAATATGTTTGTTAGCAGGTTATTTGAGCCAAAATTTCCATCAGTATTTGCAATTTTAAATATTTTACAAAATTTCTTTCATGCAAGGCTGACAAAGACACTGGTACATGAAATAGATATGACATGAAGTGATGTATTTTGTAGCAGATAACTCACATTGTAGTACAGCCTAAAAACACCATTTTTTGCCATAAGTAACATAATATTCCATTATGTAATGACATAACGGAAGAATCTGTGTATTATTAAAGAATACCAAACATAGTAACAAAAAACAATCAATATACTTTATTGTCTCCCTCAGAACACAGATATTTCAAAGAAAAGAAAAATGCATTAATTATAAAATGAATGGCAAAATATCCTAATTACAAGAATTCCATTTATTTCAGTGTATTCTAACATTTCTTTGTCTACTCCTGACACTTTACCTGTTGGTGCATTCCATCATTAGAAAGCAGGAAGCACATCTACTTATGAGCACAGAATAAAGCGGACTTGTATGGATCTCTATTTCATCAAGAGGTGCAAATCTTGTGAGAAAATAAAACCCCATTATTCTGATGCTGATGCAACTTTGCAGTCATAGCAGATGAGATGTAAAATGTTTCAAATTCAGAAGGTACTCACACCTTGGGAAGATTTGATTTTTAAATAACAAGACAGGATAATAACCTAGAGTACTGAGGATCACAGAAAAAGGAAAAATATAGGGAAAGTTGTTTATCTGTGTTAACTCCATTGAAGTTAAATGCAAGTTGAAACAGGGAGACAGAATCTAGCTTCCAACATGGAGAGATGTTCCTGATGCCTTTTGCCTATAAAGACAAAATATTTCTAAAACTGTCAGATTTTATTAAGGATAGATTTTGTAAACTTTGATGGATAGCAAAATTCAAAAACAAGACAGCAGAAAATGTTTTCAAGCAACAACCTTCCAAAAACTCAGAAGGTCCGCTGGCACCACTTTCACAAATTAGCTAACATGCTGATTTGACACACATAAGACCAGGGAGTAAGAGAAATGTTTGAACAAATCTTTGCAAAATTTGATGCTTTGCAAGTTTCATGACATGTGTATGACACAAATTGGAGACAATTTATTCTCAGATCAACAATTTAGATGGGAGAGTAGACACGACTGAAAAAAAACAAAGGAAAATATTTCCAGTACTAAAACAGTATGATCTTAGAAAGGAAAATTAAAAATCTGGAAAACAAACTAAGAACAAGACGCATGAGAATGCTGGGGATTCCAGCAGGGGAAAAAAATCTCTAAACAGTTGATTTTATGCTTAACTTGATTGTTAAACTGCTTGATTTAACTGTGAAAGGTGGGCCTCTTTATACGTAAAGATCTACACTTGTGGTAGAGAAGGATCAGACACCTCATCTGGGACTTTGTTAATTTCCCTGTATGATATCAGAAATAAAATAATGAATCCATTAGATTGCAAGGAAAAAGAAAGCTCTGGAATCTAAAGGCAAGAAAATCCTTATCTCCCCTGATTTGCACCCTACCACTCCAAGCAACTAGAGAGACCTTAAGCTGACCAAACATGATTTTATTGAGGATTGAGCTAATATAGCTTCTATTCCCTGCTAAATTGAAAGTGAGTTACTATGATAAGACATACCTTCTGAAATGTAAAATCTTCAAATAATCTTTTGAAAAATATTAGAAAGGACAATGCAAAACTCACTGACAACTCAAAGACTGTTTAATACATATGCAGAAGAGGGGGTAGAATTAAGTTTGTATGATCCATCATAACTTCAGCATTTCCAGACTTTCTAGTGTTTCCCTTTGCAATTTTGCCAATATTTTAATGTGTTTTTCTTTTTGCAAGGAATTTCTGAAGCAGAAAAATGGTAAAACAAAGAAATTCTAGATACCAGTAGAATGCAGAGTCTGGCACAATGTGTGCATTAAGTCAAGCACAACTTGTAGGCCATGCCTCATTCCATATACTCCTTTCTTACAAATACCTGCATGCACAGAATGTCAGGCAAGGCAGATAACTAACTTATTATACAACAAGGCCAAATAGCATGCATAGGTATGTGTTTTAAATCATTTTAACTTGGCCAAATCAAAATGGATTTTTACCAGACCACCAAGAAATGCATATATGAGATGCAGACTATGGGTCCCACTGGTGGCCCCGCTCCCAGCTCCAGCTGTCAACCGTGGCTCGGGGTGGAGATGGGGACATGGTTAAATGTTTGGAGACCACAGTGCCCTATACAGACAAAGAGTGAGGAAGATACATTGGAGGTGTGCCCCTGCAGAAGAGTATGAAAAGGAAGAAGGCCAAGAGAGAACTGAAGAGTGCACTCACAAAAATATAAATTCTATGTATAGTGAAACTCAACTTACTGTTTCATCAGTGAAGTTCCATTACTGTATAGTTTGACTGATGGCCTGTTTAGATAACAAGCAAATTTTGTCTCCAGAACTAATTTACCCTCTCCGTCTAGAATCATGATAAAAAATTCAGTCTTTTTACTAAATACATTAAGTTTTAGTCAAATGTGCAAGTGAAATGATTACTTGACCAAACAACTGAAAGTTACAGTTATCTGACCAAATGACTATGTTGACAGAACGATTAACATATGTAGAAGAATTTGGGAAATTTTATATTCAAATACGGCTTATTTGAAGAATGATAGAACATAAATTTCTAAATATGATACTGTAAACACAGAAAATACTCTAGTAAATTATCTTACTGTGATGCCTACATGACCAGGCAGATGGTTTAAAAAATGTATAAAGTAGGTTATCCCACAACAACTTTGACAATAAGTTCTTGTGACTTTTGTCCCACTTGTCTCTTTCTCTTTTAGCACCAAGGAAAAGGAGATGATACCAAATTTAGTTCATTTTACAAGTTAGAATTGGATACCTTTAGACTACAGGCAAATGGAATGGAAGTAAAATAATCTTACATAAGGACAAAGCCTAAATGCCATTTCCACTGATGTCACTTTCATTAAGCTGATACATGATTTTCATCATACTTGCAGGTGGACTAGGTAACCTTTGCACGGGTGATGGCTTTATTTTACCTGAAGACACAAAACACGGTATTTTAGAACTGAAGCAGAGTTTTGTTTGTGTCTTATACATCACTTCTAATACTTTACTCTGTCTCAATATGTTAGATATTCTTAGCTGGACACTGAATATTCTGTCAAACATGCAAATTTAACTTGACTAAGTCACCAGTAAGCCTTATCTCATATACATGAAAGTATTTCCCCCCTTTTTCTTTATTTGATGAGCATTTTCTTTCACAGTATTTCTCCATCATCCTCCCCTCTGCCCCCCTATATTTCAAATACATAGAATTATAGAAGTGTAGGACTGGAAGGAACCTCAATAGGTCATAAGAATATAAGAACATGAAAACACCCATATTGGGTCAGACTAAATGTCCATCTAGCCCAGTATCCTGTCTTCTGACAGTGGCCAATGCCAGGTGCCCCAGAAGGAATGAACAGAACAGGTAATCATCAAGTGATTCATCCCATCACCCATTCCTAGCTTCTATTCCAGTCCCCTGCATTCAAGGCAGGACTAAGTAATAACTAGACCATTCCTAACAGGTGTTTGTCTAACCACTTTTTAAAAATCTCCAATGACAGAGATTCCACAACCCCCCAAGCCAATTTGTTCCAGTGCTTAACTACCCTGACAGTTTTTCCTAATGTCCAACCTAGGTCATGTTTCTAGAGCTTTAATCATTTTTGTTGCTCTCCTCTGGACTTTCTCCAATTTGCCCACAACATTCCCGAAATGTTGTGCCCAGAACTGGACACAATACTCCAGATAAGGCCATATTCTTCATATTCTACTATAGTAATTTTCATTATGTCATATTCATGTAGATCAGGGGTCAGCAACCTTTGGCACACGGCCCATCAGGGTAATCTGCTGGTGGGCTGCAAGACATTTTGTTTATGTTGACTGTCCGCAAGCACGGACCCCCACAGCTCCCAGTGGCCACTGTTCACCTTTCCTGGCCAATGGGAGCTGCGGAAAGCGGCATGGGCCACAGGGATGTGCTGGCCGCTGCTTCCCGCAGCTCCCATTGGCCAGGAATGGCGAATCGCAGCCACTGGGAGCTGAGGGGGGCTGTGCCTGCAGACGATCAACGTAAACAAAATGTCTTATGGCCCGCCAGCGGATTACCCTGATGGGCCGTGTGCCAAAGGTTACCGACCCCGATGTAGATATATAAAAGATTAAAAAAATGCTACAGAACACCCCAGAGCACCATATTTTGTGCTTGTTTTTATATAGTGCCTTGTCAGATGGGGTACTGGTCCATGACTTTGGCTCACAGGCACTGCTGTAATACAAATGGGGAGCTCAATCCCTAAGGGGGCAACTTAGGGATCTGGGGCAAAAATCTGTCTGGAGATTAGTCCTGCTTTGAGTAGGAGGTTGGACTAGATAACCTCCTGAGGTCCCTTATAACCCTGATATTCTATTCCATTAAATAATGATTATAGGGCAGTATATTTTTACATGAACCAAAGGTATGCTGAACATTTTTAGTGGTATTAAGAGAAATGTAAAGGAAGCACATACCTTTAGAAATACAAACAAAAATCTGATCAATTTCTAAATAGTGTATTGATAAATATTTTTTAAAGTTATTACATATCATAGTAGAAAGCCCTGCAATTTTATCCTGAGTAAGGGAAAGTGCATGTTACTTACACTTTTTTCTTTTTTGTCTATAATGAGCAACAAAAGCTATAATTGAATTTAGTTCTTGGAAAAGGGGTCACATTTCCTGGTGAATGAAATCCTATACTCATCTACAGAACAGATAGAGCATAGACATCACCAACATATGCTTCTCAAGGACTGCCCCACGAATATGGCTCAAGGAGGGACTATTTCTATAACTGAAACAAGATGTCTAAAGAGAAAAGGTTCTATATTACACATTAATAATCACCTGAACTTCTCCATTGATTTGGCAGTTACACTTTTCTATATTCTACTCAGTGTTTTGCAAGTACTTCTAAACAATGTGAGTAAAACTTAAGCAACCACATTACCAAATAGGAGATAAATTTATCAAAGGATGGTTTAATTTGGATGGCACTTTCACTGTATTTTACACACATATATGTCTTTGCCCTTTTCCATGACAGCACATTTTTATTCTGTGCTCATTAATTACATCTATCAGAAGTAAACTCTTAAAAAGTTTAACACAGTTCTCTTGTTTCTTTTTTGCAGTGCAACAATTTGCATAGACTTAAATTTACCAGCACAAATACATTCTTGGTCAATACAAAAAAGCCAGTTTTATGTGTTTCCTGATACCAAAACATACTGAAAGCTTATGTGCCACTATGGAAAGGTAATACAAAAAAGGTCTGTTTGAGAAGCAATAAAAAATTATTTTATTTCCTATTTTCTTGTACATGAGTTGCCATTACTTTGAAACTCTCCTAATGTTTTCAGGAATTACAAAGCCACAACATTTTCTTCGCAGTTCAGACTGTATTATGAACCCTGAATTCAGCAACTGTGACACTACCAGTGCTGCTTTTAGGTATTAGACTATAAGACATACAGAATAAATCTTTTAAAAAGGCATGATTAAAGACTACATTCAAGAGTGCCTGCAACAGAAGCCTGTGTGGCACTAGCAGTAGACTGAAACAATATTTGACTGGATGTGGTTTGTGAGTGTCTCCTGTGCACACATATGACTATGAACAATATTGGCTTTAACTGCTTTCACACATTCACTGATATAAAACATTAAATGTACTGACCAGCAGTGTGTATTGGACAAACAAGGATAAAATAATTTGATAAATTAGAATTTTGTTAATGGGTTTCCAGAAAATATTTAAGAATCAGAAGACTGTACAGAATTTATTAATTTCTCAACTTCAGTTCACCTTTCTATGTCCTTATTCTTTGGAATTTGCTACAAGTGTTGCTGTTTAGATCAGGACCTGATAAAATTACAAATTTTGGGTAGAAATGAGAGTGTGTAGCCTTGTGTTGCACATCAATCTAAACCATCTTCACAATTTTATTCTCCATTCATGGAACAGTGCTCAAACAGAATGGTGAGGGGCTCTGGCAGGGAGCCAAATGCAGCTTCCTGATTCACAGCTGCCCAGATGAAGGTTAGGGCTATATCTATATATAGAGAGATATACACCTATCTCATAGAGCTGGAAGGGACATTGAGTCCAGCCCCCTGCCTTCACTAGCAAGAACAAGTACCAATTTTGCCCCAGATCCCTAAGTGGCCCCCTCAAGAATTGAATTCACAACCCTTGATTTAGCAGGCCAATGCTCAAACCACTGAGCTAGCCATCCTCCTCCCATATGGTGCCTTCTCTAACTTACACCAAAATAGCAGAGCTCTACTACACCATTCCCCATCCTCTTTCCATCTGTCCCACACCACATTATGCCATGCCCTTTCTTCTGATGCTGGAGGTGAAGGGATTGCTGGCACAGGAGAGAGGATAGTTGCTTTTGCCAGATCTCAATCAGTGGAGAGTTTCACCGGGTATTTCTGCATGGCAATTAGACACCTGCAGCAAGCCCATGCATGCTGACTCTGGTTCGTGGGTCTGTTTAATTGTGGGGTAGACCTTCAGGCTCATGTTGCAGCCCAAGCTCTGGGACCCGCCCACTTCACAGGCCTAGAGTTTGGGCTCCAGCATGACCCTCATTGTCTATACCACAATTAAACAGCCCCTTAGTGCGAACCCTGCAAACCTGAGTTAGCTGGCATAGGCCAGCTGTGGGGTTTTAATTGCAGTTTAGATAGATCCACAGTATGAATTTTCCCCAGGTCATCTATGGTTGCTTTATTGCCATTTTGTGCTATATGTGGTGCAAAGTGGCCCTAGAGGATTCGAGAATGTAGGCTCTTATGCTCAGATTCCCCTCTTCCCTCCCCCCAGCATACAAATTGAACTGAAATTTAGAATCTTCATTGTCTCTGTAACATAAAGAATATTCTACAAATGCCAAGTATTTACTAAAGTACTTTGGTAGGCTGTTAGTTTATTTTAAAAAATAATTATTTGGGTTATGGTGTGACTGAGGTACGGTTTATGACATATACATTTACTAAACTCAAAAATGCTGTTGGATGGTCCAGTATGCTGTCCTATAACATATCGTAGCAAGAACACCAGGAACAGGTATTAGGTGTAGATCACATTCCTGTAAAGAATCAGTCTCATCCCAGATTTCATCTCAATGAACTGCAAAAGCACTTGAGATATATTTGATATTTACTTTCCAGGTCTTCACTAGAAATGGATACAACACCATTCAAGCAAGACAGTCATAATAGATAGCCTGTCCTTGACAAGTTAGAGGGTGATCTAGTTCAGAACATGCCAAGGACAAACGGTAGCCTCACCAGTAATTCAAAGACTGACACAAAGGGAACGTTATGAAAATAACTGAAGGTTCCATAAACACATAGAAACATGAAATTAATGGGCAGCAGGTTTAAAACAAATAAAAGGAAGTTCTTCTTCACACTGCACAGTCAACCTGTGAAACTCCTTGCCTGAGGAGGGTGTGAAGGCTAGGACTATAACAGGGTTTAGAAGAGAACTAGATAAATTCATGGAGGTTAAGTCCATTAATGGCTATTAGCCAGGATGGGTAAGGAATGGCGTCCCTAGCCTTTGTTTGTCAGAGGGTGGAGATGGATCACAGGAGAGAGATCACTTGATCATTTCCTGTTAGGTTCACTCCCTCTGGGGCACCTTGCATTGGCCCCTGTCGGCAGACAGGGTACTGGGCTGGATGGACCTTTGGTCTGACCCAGTATGGCCATTCTTATGTTCTTATGTTCTAACACCAGGGTTCTGAAGTGAAAAAATGTTATGGATGAAGGACCTCTGCAATAAAATGAAAGTGAACAAATGCTTAAATGGAAGCAGGAGCACCTGCTAATAAATAAATAAACTGTTAGTAACAAAAACACCTCACCAGCTTTTTATTTTGTTTTCTCATGTTTTATTATATAATTTCTAATTTAAAAACTAGATAAAGTCCTGATGTTATTAGTGACTGAAAGTGCAGTTCATTGTGCATTTTTTTAATTATTGGTTTGTAGTTTTGAATGTTGTGAAAGCACCTACAATGTTTGGGATAGGCACATTAAAGAAACTGAAATTAAATAAATAAATATAAATAGGGGATCAATCACTCAACAGTTGACCCGTTTTTGTTCATTCCCTCAGAAGCATCTGGCACCAGCCATGGTCAGAAGACAGAATACTGGGCTAGATGAACCACTGATCTGCCCCAGCATGGCCATTCTTATGTTTATGCCGAAAACCTATGAAACTGGAGGAAATGTCATATATGTCAAAAATACAGCTTGCTCAGGATAAAAAACCAGAGAGTAGGGGAGCTCTTGGTCTTTCCCTGTAAATACTTAATATTTTTCCTGAGTTTTAAAAGATTTTAAATAATTTCAAAACAAATAATTCATAGTAAAAATGTACATCTACTCACTATTTTTATTTATTTATTGCATTCTGTACTAAAATAACTTGCCAGTTGTAAGTTATGTTCTTTTTACAAAATCACCCAATGCATATCAAGCAATTTCCCTTCTTATCAAACTATTACTAGTAGCATGGTGGATAAAAATTGATGATTTAAAAAAATAAAATAATTGGATGTTTAAATTTAAATTAAAACCAGATTTTTAAAGATAAGCATATTTAAAATTAATTTTGAAATTGACAGCCTATCTTTAGGGCTAAACTTACTTTAATCTATTCAAATCATTTAAATTAAAATTCAAATGTTAATAATAAAAATAATACCAGATGTCGAATAAGCAGACTCAATTGAAATTTATTAATCAAAGACTATTAGTCAAAGATCAATACAGCACAGTACAGAAAGGAAGGTTATGCATACCAAACCAGTGTGGAGAAGTTACTTGGCAGCTCACTTCACTCCCAACTCTCCCCTTTATATACAATGCATGTTTACAGAAAAAGAGACAAGGAAAATGATCAGTTGACCCATGGAGCTCTTTTCATTGTATCTTGTTTATCTACTTGGTAAGCTAAAGACACCTGTAAACAAGTCATTATGACAAAAAACATCTATAACCAGTAGTTCTTGATAAGCTAAAAGCATCTCACAATAGAATCATAGAATCATAGAATTCAAGATCAGAAGGGACCATTATGATCATCTAGTCTGACCTCCTGCAAGATGCAGGCCACATAAGCCGATCCACCCACTCCTTTAGCTAGCGACCCCTGCCCCATGCTTCGGAGGAAGGCGAAAAACCTCCAGGGCCACTGCCAATCTTCCCTGGAGGAAAATTCCTTCCCGACCCCAAATATGGCGGTCAGCTGAACCCCGAGCATGCGGGATAGATAATTATCTATCACAGAAACCATGTGCCCCTCACAAGTAGTCCCTTTCTGGCCATCTGGACACATTACCTAAAAGGTCAATGAGTCAGAGTAAGAGCACAACCAATCACTGATAACAAGCTAAGGTTCAGTCATAGTTCAGTTTATTGATAACACACTAGCTTCAGCTGAAGTTCAGCTAAGGTCCAGCATAAATACAAAGAATTATAGATACAAGGCATTGTGGAACTTTACCTACTTTACAAAGAATCAGGGAAGTCTGGGTCACCTACTATCAGTAAATACAAAAATTAATATCAAGCAGTACATATTTGCTGCCAAGTTTTGAAGAAAGTCAAACCACTGAACTGGTGGAAGTCATTGGCTACGCACTTGGAGAACCAGAGTTTGCTGAAATGCTAAATCAGCTTTTGACAGCAGTAGCCTCTTCTGCAGGTGCAGAGAGGATATTTTCTTCATTTCTATTTATTTAACTGGTTCAATTCAATGACTAGTTCATTTGAAATTAAGAAACGAGTTGGGAATTGAAAAAGCAGAAAAGCTTGTTTTCGTCTTCCAATCCATGAATAAAAACTAGTTGTGAGAGGATGACATCTACTAGTTCTAAAATATAGAAGGACATCATGAACAGAAATAATCAGTTCAATTCACTATCTACGGACAATACTTCTTTTGTTTAATAAACCAATTAGGTTTAAATTAAAAACTGTTCTGATTAACATTTTTTCCCTTATGTATGCTGCACATTTGAGGTAGTTTTATTTAGTAATAAAATAAAATACAGTTTTTGTGCATTTTTAATTTAATTTGAATTTCTATCCAAACAGAACATGACACAAATCACAAGTGGAAAATTAATCATTTAGTAAATAAGAAATACATCACTCACCATTGTGTAACATAATAAAAATGTAAACATTAAGAAACTGAATCACTGTAAATTAAGCTATATAATTGATTGCTTAAATAAATGTGTATTGGATATAATGTAACCTCCTGGTTAGCAAAAAGAAGCAACAAATTTAGTGTAAAGGCTATATTTAGTTGCAAATCAACATGTTTTAGTTGTGTCCAACCAATGAGAAACAACCTTTCTTTAGGAAAATAACTAAAAAGTACAAATGCAAAAGGCAATTAAAATTGATTATTTAAATCCAGGTATCCTGCTTGCTGGTTTAAATCATGATTAAAATAGGCAATTTAAATTAGTTCACCCTGGCTAATAGATAGTCTTCAGAAATGGGGGACTTTTGACTATAACATTCAAATTTTAAGTCAAAATCCAAATGATCTTAATTTGTAATCTTAACAATCATAGTTAAAGTTGGGGTCAGTTTTGCATTAAAAGCAGAAATTCAACCTCTGTTACACATACACAAATAACCTATATTAATGGAACATTATTAGGGTTGCAAAGTCAAGTACTGAAGTAAGAAAATGCCAGAATTAAGGTTGCTTGTGCAGTCATCAAGCTTCTCATACTAGTCCCAGTCTCCTTGCCCAGACAGTCTAGGCCTGATCTACACTACATACTTACTTTGGTATAACTACATCACTCAGGGGTATGAAAAATCCACACCCCTAAACGACTTAGTTATATTGACCTTAACTCTCTCATGTAGACAGTGCTATGTTGGCAGTAGGGTGTCTCCTGCCAACATAGCTAGCGCCTCTCATGGAGGTGGAGTTACTGAGCTGACCGATGGAAGAGCCTTCTCCTGTTGGCTCAGAGCACCTTCACCAGTTGCACTACAGTGGTGCAGCTGCGCCAATGTAAATGTGTAGTGTAGACCTACCTCTAGTCTCCGTCTCTGGGGTATTTCTGAGTCTCAATCCACCCTCCCCTACTTCCAGGCTCTCTCCTTTCCCACACCCAGTCCCAGTATTCTTTCCCAGCCTATCCCAGTTCCGGCCTCCAAGTTCCTTGTCTGATCCATCTCTCCTCCCACCCCACTGGCTCCCAGTCTTAGTCTCCTTCCTTGGACTCATCATTCAATCTGTCTCTTCACCCACTCCCTTCCTGGCTCCTTCCCCAGTTTCCACCTTCCTTGGCTTCAGTCCCTTTGCCCAGACAGTCACAGTTCTCACCCCTCACCCCAGCTCCTTGTCAGATCTGACTTGCTTCTCCCCCAGCCTCAATTTCCCCCTCCACTCTCACACCCATGTTCCTAGACCTACTCTCCTGGTCTAGCCAAACCCAACCCCTCCCGCAAGCTCCTCATCCAATCTCAATGTTGTCCCCCCCATACACACACACAACCAACTGGTTCTCTGGCTCCCCAATCTGTTTCCCTCACCAGCTCCTAGTCCCAGTTTCCCCCCAGCTCCTAGTTCCAGTCTTCTTCCCCAGCCATTCTCTTATCCAACCATTTCCAGTTTCTCTAACCCTACACCAATCCCAGTCTCACTTGACTTCTTGCCCAATCAATTCCTTTCCCTCTCCCTCCTGGATGGGCTTTTTCCCCTTTGAATTTGAATCAGATAGCTTCATCCTCCACACTTCCTTGCTTAAATAAATGTGTATTGGATATAGTGTAACCTCCTGGTTAGCAAAAAGAAGCAACAAATTTAGTGTAAAGGCTATATTTAGTTGCAAATCAACATGTTTTAGTTGTAGACCTACCTCTAGTCTCCGTCTCTGGGGTACCAGTAGTGGAGGGGGCACTGAGAGCACAGGAGAAAAAGGGTCCCTGCTCTCAAACACAGGGCCCAGTCCCCACCCTAGCCTAGAGCAGTAATGACAGGGAAACTCTGGCTTCACTCGTGTATGCTGTGTTGCTCTGTTGGGATGCTGCATACATAGTTTGGTCATCATTAGAAATTGTGAGGGCTGGAACATGCTCAATAAGGTTGGAATCCTCAGAGATATTAACTTCTAAAAATCAAAAATATCTATGGAGCATGTATACACTTTCAAAGGCTTATAACTTGGTGAAATTTAGGTAAATTTTCAGAGAGAAGGTAGAGAACATCTCTGCCAGAATGGACACCCACTGCCAAATTTCAATTCCCTGTTCCAAAACATGAAGGCACTAGAGCTTTTTTTTTTTTTTTAAAAGGATCACCAGAATTTTTAACATGAGAAAAACAATGTATTTTCTCTGAATTTCCTGGGTACATAAGGCTTATTTTTGGGATAAATACATCATTCCTGCAATGTTTTTTTACCTCATATTAATCCTAAATACTCTTAAAGTACCTTAAAATGGAGTTAAGGTTCTCTCTGGGAATTAAAACTAGAATTATTAAATTTCCATTACAGGTAAAAACCAAGTGGTATCTAGATATTACAGCGATAGGTGCCATAGAGTGCTTATGTAATACAAATAATGTTCACAATTATGATTAAAATGTAGTTATTAGTAACTTTATCTAATGGATAGCTGCACACATCTGCTTCCCATTGGCTAAATTGAACCCTCAGCTGCATATGCACTACTTCTGTGGATTTTATAGAAGCTGTGCATAGGTTCTTAAAAGGCAGATGTGGGTCTTGGGTGTCTCCAGAGTCAATGTTATTTATATAGCAAATAAACATATACCACAATTTTTGAGATGTCCACATTGAATTAAATGCAGCAAGATTTAAATTAAAATTTAGAGAAGAAATATAGCCAAACACAGCTTTTATGGTTACACATCTTCTGTTTATTTCAATTTTAAAATATTCTGTTGTATTTCAATTTTAAAATAATTACTTATCAGTTTTGTTGATGCAGGAAGTAAAATAGATGAGAGCCTAGTTTATATGGCTTCATGAGTCAATGAAACTTCTAAATTGTGTTTATAGAACGATATAGATATGAAGCATAAGAAACAACTTTATTTTGAGCTACTAGGTTGAGCTTATAAAGTACTTTGCACTTGTATAGCATCTTCCATGTGATGTTCTTAAAGTACTTTACAAACATTAATTAAATGAATCTCAACATTCCAGACTGGATTCCTGTAACTCAGTGTATCGGGGTCTCAAGATAGAAGTAATGCAGAAAATTCACCTCGTGTAGAGTGCAGCTATCTGCCTCCTTAATAAGATGGGATGTTGTGAAGTAATCTCTTATAGGCTCTGAACCCTCCAATGGCTTCCAGTACAATTCCACTGCCTCTTAAAGGCTTTGTGCCTGATCTTTAAAGCCATCTCTGGGTCAGTAAAAAACTATGTCAATGACCCCACATCTATCCATGACCCTCCAAGGACAGCTGCACATGTTTGGGACAATGTAATTTATAAAGATCAGGACAAACTAGGTGAGAACTGGAGATAAAGCATTCTTGGTTAATGAGGCTCTGCTCTAGAATGAACTACCAGAAAAGATTTGTTAATAAAAATTCTGACCACCATCAAGACATGCTGTAAATCCTCCTCTATGATAAAATATTTACATTAACTGGAATTCTGATATTTTTTATAAACAAAATTATACTTCAACCTAAACATCCTATAACTAGGAAGTGAGAAGAATGGAAGATTCTGAGAAATCCACTTGGGATCTCATTATGCAAATTTAATTTACTTAGGAAATAATACTATGGTGATGGGTGCTGTAGAAAACTCTAAAGTAGACTAAAAAGACTAAAATACCCCTTTGAAGTAAGGCACTGTCATTATCTCAGTTTTGCCCATGGAGAAACTAAGACAGTGATGTGAACAGAACCCAAGACTCCTGATCCCTGGTCTGTCTTTAAGAACAAGATCATCCTGACAGCCACAGTGTGCTATTCTGGCAGCTGGGAAAATTGTGTTCACTTGCAAACTGATATGTATTTACAGAGAGCAAAGTTGATTGGAAGAGAGTAAATTTTGGAACATCAGGCTTCATTTTCACAAATTCACATTTCTCCCCACAAACACAGTCAGGGCCAAATCATGTCCCATCAGGAGTGGAACACCCTAAAAATGTGGCTGAATCACCAAGCTTCCACTGTCCAGAGAAGGCAACATTCAAAAAGCTGCACATGGCTAAATTTGTCTACAGACAGAAGAGTGCCTATCCTCCATTCCCGGGAACATCAGGAGAAAAATACCAGCATGTTCGTGTTTTCGTAAATTGCAAAAAAGTCTAACTGAGAGAAAAAAGCACTTGGACAGATTATCGAAGATGTCTTAGTTTGGCTCCCACTTGTTTGCTGCCAGCATGTGGCAGCTGAGCCAATCAGACATGAAATTTTCTTGCAATGTTGCTTTGGTACACAGGCCCTACTTCTCTCAGGAATTAAAAGTGGTATCTCTGTGGTTCTGATTTGTGTTCTTTGCGCTTCCTTTATAGGTTATGTATGCCATCATGGTCAGTTATTGCCTCATAGTTGAATGAAAAGATTTTCCTAAAAGTTTTGTGAATCAGGATTTAAATGGCATGGTGACCACTTTGGAGGCACTATTAATTAGTGCTAATTTCTCAGGAAGGACTAGGATTTAGGGATGCAATATTTTGCACCTACAAATCCAGCGAACAATGCCAGCATGAGTATGAATTATAGATGCTGGAAGATTACCTGAAGAGACCTTTTTAACATAAAGGTTTTTAAAAAAATGTATTTTTAGACATTAGAATAGGTAAATTACCAGTTTGGATGCCTTAAAAATCAGCTCCAAGATATACTGAAAAGCTAGAGGTGATAGCAAGGATGATTTCATTTTTTATTTTGAGTTCATTAGGAATTGCTGCTGGCACAATTACTGATCAATGTGGAAAGCAGCATCTTATCTGGGGTAGTACAGATATCCATGCATTCCTTCCTTGGTGAGACTATCAAATTGAAACCATCTTGGAGAATGCTATATCAGATTACATGGACATGAATTATTATTAATTTATATTACAGTATTACCTAGGGGACCCAACCAAGATCACTGTACAAACACAGTGTAAGAAAAAGTCCCGGTCCTGAAGCGTTTACAATTAAAATAGACAAAATATACATCCCTTCCCGCCAACCTTTTGTCTCACACACAAGAAATGTGGATACAATGTGATGGTTTGCAAATATCATGTTAATTCCACAATTTCAGGGGGTTGCTTTGTTCCTTTTTCAGGGGAAGAGAAATTTGATGGGTGGGAACTAGCTAAACAGAGGGACAAACAGAAGAAATGGGCACATTAGAGGCAATGAAGGGAGGAGGAGAAGTGCAATAAGGGAAAGGAAAAGAAGGGAAGAAAGGGTTCATAGACATGAGAATGATGGTAACCAAATCATCTGGGAAAGGGGAGATAGGATCTTGAGCTCTACAGAACATAAAAAAGGAAGAATAGAACCATTTCTTGGAATGCGTTGTGGAATATGTATACTTTTCAATCTGGTTTCGGTTACAGGTATAGATGGAACAAGGACAGAATCTATATAGGGACTTTAAGCAACCTGCAGAAAATTACTGAAATTATGGCTTCCTTGTCTGGATATATTTTATTTCTATTTTTAATATAAATTCACTGGAATAGAGGAGAGAAGGAGAAGAGCGGAAATCTAATCTTTATTACCGACCCCTTATTGTATGACATCTCAAATGCATCTGTGGGACAGGTTGGTAACTAGTCATGAAGGAGGAAGGAAATTTTTTAGTTTTCTCTTTACATTTAAAATCTCTTAATAACTTTCTGTGTTGTTTCAGTGGTTAAAATAGGTGTTGACTTCTGTCGTGCACTGCAGCAAAAATACTTCAGCAGGTTCCAATTCTCAGCACTTTGTAAGAGAAAATCCTCAGACTTCAAATCTTTGTTGTTGAGAGAAGTCAGCCTAAAGGTGTTCTCTAAGATGGAGATGAGTAAACAGAGGTCAGAGTGTGGTGCTGCAGCAATAGAGTAGGAAGAATCTGGAATAAGGGGTAAAAAAAAAGCAACCTAAGCTGGGAGTTGCCTTATCAAGTGTGAGTTCAGTCTAATGAGACAATTCAATTAACAGCAGGATACCAAAGGAGGAAAAACTCCTCCCTGTCATGTATTTATACCTGCTCCTGTACTTTCCACTCCATGCATCTGATGAAGTGGGTTCTAACCCACGAAAGCTTATCCCCAGATAAATTTGTTATTCTCCAAGGTGCCACGAGGACTTCTCTTTGTTTTTGCTGATATAACATTTAAATACTCAGGCTCACAGTTCATTCTGTATTCAAGACATTTCTTCCAAGCATCTCTGTTTGCTAACTCATTTGATTTTATTTCAGTTAGTTACATCACTGACATAATAGAGAACAACAGTGATCTCACTAGTTGTGCCTCATCTGGAACAAGCTTTGATCCTTACCTGACCATTTTAATTAATGACTGGCCTTCTGTGGAAGTTGAAAATAGCTGCACCTTCTGTTCAAAGAGTTACATTTGGTTAAGAAGTGCCTAGCCAATGTCCAAAATCTATAACACAGACTACACAGACTCAGCTAAATACCTACTCTGGCCTGCAGAAAAGAGAGGCTATTTACCACAAACTTCAAAAGTATTCCCTTCACATATTCACACTTGTGGGAAGGCAAATTGTCACCCCAGCTCCACTGAGTTTAGCAAACCTTTGAGAAAAGCAGAGACCGTGTGAGTAACCCAACATGTCAGCAAACATTCAACCAGAAGTTATAAGAAGCCTTGCCTTACCCAGCCATCTCAGTTCTTTTGCTAAACCCCTGAGTCCACTGAAGAATAGAAATCTAAGGAAGAGGGACAGGTTGGCAGTGCTCCAAATATTCAGAAGCAACATTCTCAAAGAACCACAAAAACTATCACCCAGAAGGTGAACTAAAGAGTTTTATTAAAAATGAACTGCAGAATTGCCTCTCAAGGCTATCACAGGTCTAGATGTCAAGTCAAGAAAAGAATGTTGTGTAAACATTCACTCCAGATAACAGTCCTGCAGACTGCTATACCGGAAATATTATGGAGGCTGATGACAGAATGCGGTCTTAGCTCTAGCTGAATAATCCCAAAACTTTCAGGTACTCAGCCTCCTAAAACATAAAATATCTCAGTGCATCTCAGCCTACTATTTTGACAGGCACTTACTGCAAATGGTATTCACTTTACACGGCTCCCCGAAGGGCACAAAACTGGATTTCCTAAATTCTTTAGTCCTAGTCAAATGAAACCTCAAAGCCTTCTTAACATGTAGGGTATGAAACCAAGTTTACTTCTACTAAGAATGAGGTTTTTAAAAGAAGACTGGGAGAATAATGGTGTAGTTCAGACAGCACTCAGATACTACTATTTTGGATGAGTCAGAATAATTTTGTCCCTGTGGAATATGGTGACGGTTTGAATCTCCTCATTTTACGGGACTCTGAATCCAATGAAAGCCTAAACTGTCCTTTCACATGAATGCTAAAGAACCCTCAGATCTGTTCAGTTTGGCCCTCATCATGAAGGCTGCAGCCAGCTGTGACTGTCCTTTCAAGTACAAAGTGTACAGGTGCAGAATGGTGAAACATGATCTAGTGAATGGTACTTGTCCAAGGCATATCAGATAGTCAAGATGTGCATCTGACTCTAAGAAGACAGAGTAGTATGAGATACATCACTAAGCTAGGTCTGTTTCTCCATATCTTCTGGATGAGACCTAATGCCCCAGAACCAAGAGATGGAACAAGGCTCTAAACTGTGCATTCGTGCAGAAGCTTCCTAATAATTATACTAACAACAGCCTGAGCTACCTAAAATTTATTTAAAATGTCCTAATTAACAAAGCAACAAGAAATTTTCAGTGAAAAAAAAAATCTCTCCGGACATACAGCAGAAGTCCCTATGTTCATAGTATATTGCAGACAGAAAAGAACAAAGGTGACTGGGGATTGCAGTACCTCACCCCTTCACCTCTGAACAGCCAAGTGCCACAAGGACCGCTTGTGCAACTTCAATGGGGTCAGCCTTTCTAGAAGGTTCCTGAAGCTCAGCAGTGCTCATCTCATGTGCAGGATAAAAAGAACTCAGCTTGATTGTCAGAGCCCAGGGTGAGTTTGTGGAGCTAGAAAAATAAATACCATTTTTCATGCAAACTGGACAGATTGTATAAGAAAATCAGGGAGACAAAACAAATTTGGAATCCAACAAAACATTTTCACAAGCTAATTTTTAAGGTAAAAATTGCACTTTAAGCAGGTGACTGTATACCTGCCAATTTTGCAAGATGAAATACTATGTGGCAGATCCCTAATCCTTTATTAGTAAACAAGCCAGAGAGGGGGGAAAAAATCACAAAAGCATGGCAAAGTATTGACGCAAGTTACCTGAACACATTTGAAAGTTTCTCAAATATGATAATACTGAGAATAGTTTTATCTAATGGAAACTGTTTCTGTCAGTAACATTTCATAAACTTTCTTTTCACAAATCAAGGTCACAATAATGTTTTATGGGGATATTTTTTAAAACATCTGGCCAAAAAGTATAAGCAATGTTTTGTTCATAGATGTCTAAGAGTATTATATAAATAGAGTTTCTAGTTTTAGATTTAAACTGATACAAGTCACTGAAGGAAAAAAATGAGAATAGTTTTGTTTGTTTTTAAGTTTCCACCAAACATATCCTAAACTTACCACTTTCAGTATTCAAAAATCTGAAATGCAGAGGGGCCAGCAGACTGTTTATACAGAAAACTCATTGGGAGCTTATCATGCACATGAGGCTTCAGGAGGGGGACAAGTTTTGCAATAATTTTAGGAAAACAATTTATCAGTACCAATAAAAAGGATTCTTACTCCCAAAAATGAGTAATTAATTTGTCTAAAAATAAATGCCCACCCCCAAAAAACCACCCAAATCCTGAAATCCTTTAACAGAAAATGCTATATGTTTTATGACTAATCCAGATGACAGCAGAGTACATGCAAAGTTGTAATTATTAAACTTCAAACTGATGCAAACTATTAACTTTCTGAAAGCGAACAAGACACAAAAATGAACATTAAAGTTCAGTGTAATTTTAATCAGTGATATGCAAAAAAGGTTGTGACTTTCTGATACGAAATAGTCCTTGACTTTCATAATTCTTAAGTACTTTCTTTTATCATTTTGCTGATGTATGTTCTATTTTAAAATCAGAAGGATAATGGATGTGCTTCTTAAACAGTAAATTGGGTTTTATATCAGAGACCTGTCAGTGCCACGACTGGTTGACCTGACAGTGGTTTTGCATTTGCAGCTCTCCTTCATGTCTGTTTTTCAAGGTGATAGGGTCAGTCTTAAGAAAAGTGCAGAAGATTGCTTGATCCCTCAGGAAACATCTTAGAACCATAGTAACATTTACTGCAAGCTATAATCATTTTATGTTCTTAACAGCTTAAAAGCACAGCTATAATTTGCTGTCACATGTATTTTTATTAATCAAGGGCATTTAAGGATTGAATGGATATTGTAAATTAAAATATGTTTGAGTCTTCTAATTAGTATATGACAAGCATAAAATTCAGAAAAAATACATTATCACTAATTAATGAAACATATTAAAAATACAGCTCCAACTGCACATTTGTTTTCAATGAAATGCCATGTTTGATCAACTGTTAAGATTCCAACCATTTTGTAGGGGGCATGTGTGAATACAATATGCCAGTTTAACCAACTAAAGAACAAGACAGTTTAAGATTTTCCTTTTATTCTGCACAAGGCAATACAAATTTCACTGAAGGGGGAAAAGTTGTTAAAGTTAAGGCAAAGTCCACTCCTGAGAAGTACTGAGTCCCCAAATTCCCATTGTCTTTCAACAGGCACTGAGTGAGCTCAATACCTCACAGTAGGGACTCAAGGTCATGCCCTTAATTTGTTTGCTAAATTGATTTACTACAGGCTTCCTATATAGGAGCACAATGATTATGCAGTTTGACCCCAATATCTTTGTGATGGGGTATGCAAGCCCCACCCTGGCAGGGCCAGCTCCAGGCACCAGCGCTGGAAGCAGATGCTTGGGGTGGCCAATGGAAAGGGGCGGTACATATGGGTCTTTGGTGGCGAGTCTCTCAGTCCCTCTCGGCTTTATCTTTTTTTTTTTCTTTGCTGCTTAGGGCGGCAAAAAACCTGGAGCCGGCCCTGCACTCTGGGGACCTAAAGGTTACGGAGTAGCTCTGGGCCCAGAAAGCCACACACACAATGGAAGTTGGGCTCAAAAGGGATCAGAGGGATAGTCGTGTTAGTCTGTATCCACAAAAATCAACCAGGAGTCCAGTGGCACCTTAAAGACTAACAGATTTATTTGGGCATAAGCTTTTATGGGTAAAAAATCCACTTCTTCAGGTGCATGGAGTGCAAATTACAGATGCAGGCATAAATATACTGACACATGAAGAGAAGAGAGTTACCTTACAAGTGGAGAACAAGTGTTGACAGGGCCAATTCAATCAGGGTGGATGTGGTCCATTCCCAATAATTGATGAGGAGGTGTCAATACCAAGAGAGGGAAAATTGCTTTTGTAGTGAGCCAGTCACTCCATCCCTATTCAAGCCCAAATTAATGGCGTTAAATTTGAAAAATGAATTGTAGCTCTGCAGTTACTCTTTGAAGTCTTTTTCTGAAGTTTTTTGGTTGAAGTACGGCTACTTTTAAATCTGTTATAGAATGTCCAGGGAGATTGAAGTGTTCTCCTACTGGCTTTTGTATGTTACCATTCCTGATGTCTGATTTGTGTCCATTTATTCTTTTTACTCTCTCAAAAGTGAGTAGTTCAGCTCAGTCTAGGGGGACAGAGCAGGACAATAGTTGCATTGTACAGGCTCCTGTGGAGAAGCTGCCGGGACCCCAAGTCGCTGGGACTAGGTCCTACCACCAAGCTGCCACAGTCCCTACAACTGCAGAGGATGGCAATGATGAGCCCCAAATGAGAGAGAAGACCTTCCAGACTGGAACCAGAGAGGACTCCAGGGGGAACTCAGAAGAGAACCTATGGCACCACCAGAGGAACCAAAGCCAGGGTAGGAAGTGGCCCAGGGAGCAAGCATAGGGGCAATGTCCCCCTAGGCCACACATTTTGAATTATTGTTTCATTGGGCCCTGGGTTGGATTCCGGTGGAGCAGGGAGGGACTGGGTTCCTCCCAGCTGCTGACTCTTGCCACTAGGTGACATGGCTATTGACTCTCGCCACTCAGCGATACAACCACTGACTTCAGCTAGTAGGCAACACAGTCATGGACACTCGCCACTGGGCAATACAGCTCAGAGTATTGCCATTAGGTGGTACTGCCAGGCACGGACACCAAACCCTCCCCTCCTGACAATCTTATGAAGTAGTTGTTTTACAAAATCTATTGTTTCATTGAAAAAAATATTGTGGTCGGTCACATTTTGGAGGATTACAGTTTTTGGAATCAATTTACAATATGATTTTTGTCAGAAAGCTGTGCATGTAAGTGGCCTGTATGCACACAAAGGCCATATTTTGAAAAATTGGCCTTTCCTGTCCAACAGAAGAAAAACATTCATTTTGAGAATGTCAGAAATTGTTTTAATAATAGGCCTTGCAACTCTGGGGCCTTCATTGTGTTTGCTTCTCCTGGTGTGGCAATATTTATAATGCGCATTATACAGGGTATGTTTTTGGGGAAAATTGATTAACATGTCCCTCTGATCATTGTCCCATGCTGCTCATACACATGGGTACTAATGATACTGCCAGGTCTGACCCTGAGCAGATCAGCAGTGACTACCAGGCTCTGGGAGGTAGAATGAATGAGTCAGTGGTGCAGGTTATGTTCTCATTCATCCTCCTACTTGAGGGCAAGAGCCCAAGCAGGGACACACACACATACTGGAGATAAATGCATGGCTGTGCAGATGGTGTCAACAGAAGGACGTCGGCTTCCTTGACCATGGGATGTTCTTCTGGGAAGAGATGGAGTCCATGTGACCAAGAAGAGGAAGAGCATCTTCACACACCAACTCACCAGCCTAGTGAGGAGAGCTTTGAACTATGTTTAAAGGGGGCAAGTGAAAAAAGCCCACAAGTAAGTATAAAATAAGGCAACCTTAACAGAGGGTTAAATGTTGGGGGGTGGGGAGGCATGTAAAAATACAATAAGGTCAAAGGAACAACAAGAGGGAAATCAGTGGGGGAATCTGCTCAACATCACAAATGCAAGAAGTATGTGGAATAAACAGGAAGAACTGGAAGTATTAGCACACAAGCTAAATTATTACAATTGGCATCACAGTGACTTGGTGGGATAAGTCTCATTACTGGAATATTGGTATAGAGGAGTATATCTTGTTCAGAAAGAACAGGCAGGATAAAAAGGGAGGAGGTGTTGGATCAAGAATACATACATATATCAAGAATATATACACTTGTTCTGAAGTTGAAAAGGAGGTGAGAGGCAGCCCAGTCAAGAATCTCTGAATAAAGATAAAAGGGGTAAAAAATAAGGGTGATGTTATGGCGGAAGTCCACTACAGGCCACCAGGAAGAGGAGGTGGCTGAGGCATTTCTAGAACAAATAACAGAAATATCCAAAACACAAGACCTGGTAATAATGGGGGACTTTAACTACCCACTCACCTGTTGGAAAAATAATATGGCAAAACACAAAATGTCCCATAAGTACTCAAAATGTACTGGGGACAACTTTTTATTTCAGAAAGTGGAGAAAGTAACCAAGAAGACAGCCATTTTAGACTTCATTCTGACCAACCGGGAAGAAATTGGTAGCGAATATGAAGGTGGAAGGCAATTTGGGTGAAAGTGATCATGAAATGATAAGAGTTTATGATTCTAAGGAAAAGAAGGAACGAGAGCAGCAGAATGGACTTCAAAAAGCAGACTCTTACAAACTCAGAAATCTGGTAAGTAAGGTCCCACAGGAAGAAAATCTAAGGGAAAAAAGGAGTTCAGGAGAGCTGGCAGTTTCTCAAGACAATAATAAAGGCACAACTACAAACTATACCAATGAAAAGGAAAAATAGAAAAAATAGTAAGATATGGCTTCATCAGGAGCTCTTTAATTACCCGAAAAATCAAAAAGGAATCCTACAAAAAGATAGATTGCTAAGGAGTAGTATAAAAGAACAGCACAAGCATGTAGTAACAATAGAACAAAGGCTAAGGCAAAAAAATTAATTACATCTAGAAAGGACATAAAAGGCTATAAGAAGAGATCCTTTAAATATATTAGGAGCAAGAGTAAAACTAAGGAAAGTGTAGGTCCTCTACTTAGTGGGGAAGGAGAGCTAATAGGTGATGTCATAAAGAAAGCTGAGATGTTTAATGGCTATTTTGCTTCAGTGTTCACTAAAAAGATTAATGGTGACCAGATATTCAACACAATATTAACAACAAAGGTGAAGGAATGCAAGCAAAACCAGGGAAAGATCAGGTTAAAAAATCTTTAGATACATTAGATGTATTCAAGTTGGCAAGGCCTGATGAAATTATCTTTGAGAACTCCTGGAGGAGCAGTGAGGTCCCAGAAAACTGGAGAATGGCAAACATAGTATCTATCTTTAAAACGAGGAACAAACAGGACCTGGGGAATTATAGACCAGTCAGTCAGCTTAACTTCAATACCTGGAAAGATACTAGAACAAATGATTAAACAATCAGTTTGTAAGCACCAGGAGAATAACAGGGTTATAAAGAGTAGTCAGCATAGATTTGTCAAGAACAAATTATGCCAAATCAACCTTATTTTCTTCTTTGACAGGGTTACTGGTCTAGGGGATGGGGGGAAGCAGGAGGTGTGCTATATCTTGATCTTTAGTGAGGCTTTAGACACATTCCCACATTACAGTCTCATAAACAAACTAAGGAAATGTGGTGTAGATGATATTACTATAAGGTGGTGCACAACTGATTGAAAGACTGTATTAAAAGAGCAGTTACTAATGGATCACTGTCAAAATGGGAGGGTGTATCTAGTGGGGTCCCGCAGAGGTCAGTCATAGATCCAGTAATAATGAAAATATTTTCATTAATTACTTTGATAATGGAGTGCACAATATAGTTATAAAGTTTGAAGATAACATCACGTTGGGAGGGGTTGAAAGTGCTTGGGCGAACAAGATTAGAATTCAAAATGACCTTGACAAATTGGAGAAGATGAAATGCAGTAAAGATAAGTGTAAAGTACTTCACTTAGGAAGGAAAAATCTAATGTACAGCTACAAAATGGGTGATAATACTGCTGAAAAGAATTTGGGAGTTATAGTGGATCACAGACTAAATATGAGTCAACAGTGTAATGCAGCTCTGAAAAAGGCTAATATCATTCTGGAGTGTATTAAAAAGAATGTCATATGTAAGACATGGGAAGTAATTGTCCTGGTCTACTTGACACTGGTGAGGCCTCAGCTGGAGTATTGTGTCCAATTCTGGGCACTATACTTCGGTAAAGATGTGGACAATTTGGAAAGAGTCAAGAGGAGAGCAACAAAAATGACAAAAGATTTAGAAAACCTCACCTACAAGGAAAGGTTGAAAAAACTGAGCATGTTTAGTCTTGAGAAAAGATGGCTGAGGTGAGACCTGATAAGTCTTCAAATATGTTAAAGGCTGTTATAAAGAGGATGGGGATCAACTGTTCTTTGTGCCCACTGAAGATAGGACAAGAAGTAATGGGCTTAATCTGAAGCAAGGGAGATTTAGGTTAGATATTAGGAAAACCTTTCAAACTATAAAGGTAGTTTAGTTCTTGAAAAGGCTTCCAAGGGAGGTTGTGGAATCCCTATCACTGGAGATTTTTAAGAATAGGTTGCACAAACACCTGTCAGGGATGGTCTAGGTTTATTCAGTCCTGCCACAGTGCATGGGGGTAGACTTGATGACTTCTTGAGGTCCCTACCAGCCCTACATTTCTATGATTCTATGTCAAAGACTAATATCAATGAAAAAAGTCTTTTTCTTAAGAAAAACTACAAATATAAGATAAATGAGAACATTAATGATATACCAATTGTCTATCAAGTGCCGAGAGATTTTTTAATAACCTATCAAGTTCTAAAATATGGAAGATAAGTGTGTGTGTATTTTCTAGGAACTCACATCCTATTATAAAGCAAAATCACACTAGGACAAAGGAGCATTTCCCTCTAATTCTAAAGAGCACATTGGACCATAAACTATTATTTTTGGAAGTGTGGCTGCTGTGTTGTACTAGATTTGTTCAAATTTGTGTTTATACCAATGTAACCACACATTTTGTGTGTATAGCTGAGAACGCTAGGCCCAGATAAAAAGCACAGGTGATGAAAGGCTCAGAATAAGTAAAGAATATCCAAATGAAAAAAAAGAACAGTTCTGATTCCTACAGCATTGCAGATCTGCATGTTTTTGATGCAATAATGCTTTTGTTTATAATTTTCAATATGTTTTGGAAAATCATAAAAAACAACAAGGCTGTAAGTAGGCACAGAATTCCATTGTAAAAATAATAGCATTGTACTATACAGGTCCATGGGAGAAATACCAGTAAGAACACATAGAAAAGAAAATCACAACTAGTATATTTCCTCAACTCTGATTTTCTGCAAAGTTATTTATGAAAATTATGTCTTAAGTACTGGTGAAAATATTTGGGCACTGTATGTGTAACTGTAACCCACCTGGCCACCATCAAGTAATGGATGTTTTGTTTTGTTTATTTGTTTTTAAATAGGGCTAATCTGTTTCCTGCTTCTACACCAGTGGAGTCATCTTTGGCCAACCTAAACTTCTTTTAAATGAAATATCCTTATGCACCCCCATGGGGGAAGCTTGTGGTCAGCACAGGCAGAAAATCATAACTTCACAAGGAGTAAAATCTAAAGAAAATAGTTTCTGGGATTCAGTAAAACCTGAGTATTAACACATTTTACATATTTTATATGGTTTTATGTTGCAATGTGCTTAACATCCTTTTGAAATGGGTGCTATGACCCACATTTTATAAACAGGGTAAATGACCCATGGTCAGACATCAATTTTTATGACAAAAGTGGGAACAGAACTCACATCTGAATCAGTCCTGTGCTTTCAAGACTAGCCTATACTCCTCCATCATTGTGCTTCAACATAATAAGTAGCAGTCTAGATCAATGACCATCAGTGACCATATTATCCCTCACTTGATCCAAAGTTCACCGAAATAAATAACAATCTTTCTACTGACTTCACTGAAAAGACGGTTACTCACCTTTGTAACTGTTGTTCTTCGAGATGTGTTGCTCATATCCATTCCAATTAGGTGCGCGCGCGCGCCACTTGCACATTCGTCGGAAGATTTTTACCCTAGCAACACTCGGTGGGTCGGCTGGGCGCCCCCTGGAGTGGTGCCGCCATGGCGCCGGATATATACCCCTGCCGACCCAACCGCCCCTCAGTTCCTTCTTGCCGGTTACTCCAACAGTGGGGAAGGACGGTGGGTTTGGAATGGATATGAGCAACACATCTCGAAGAACAACAGTTACAAAGGTGAGTAACCGTCTTTTCCTCTTCGAGTGCTTGCTCATATCGATTCCAATTAGGTGATTCCCAAGCCTTACCTAGGCGGTGGGGTCGGAGTGAGATGTTGCAGAATGTAAAACTGCTGAGACAAAGGCTGTTGAACGAGAGCATAATGTGAGGCAAAGGTGTGGACTGAAGACCAGGTAGCTGCGCGACATATCTCCTGGATAGGTACATGAGCCAGGAAGGCGGCAGATGAAGCCTGAGCCCTGGTAGAATGCGCGGTGATGTGGCTTGGAGAAATATGAGCCAAATCATAGCAAGTGCGGATGCACACCATCACCCAAGATGAGATCCTCTGAGAGGAAACAGGTAGGCCTTTCATTCGGTCTGCTATCGCGACAAAGAGTTGAGGCATTTTCCGAAAGGATTTTGTCCGCTCGATATAAAAAGCGAGCACTCTACGGACAGGGAGTTCAATTGCTGCTCCCGTCACTTTGATTGTGGCTTCGGGAAGAAGACTGGGAGAAAGATGTCCTGGTTAACATGAAAGGCTGAAACCACCTTAGGGAGGAATGCCGGGTGTGGTCGCAACTGCACCTTGTCCTTATGGAACACAGTGTACGGGGGGTCCACCATAAGAGCCCAAAGCTCGGAGACTCGTCTGGCCGACGTAATGGCTACAAGGAAGGCTGTCTTCCAAGACAGGTAGAGCAGCGAGCAGATTGCTAATGGCTCAAATGGGGGAGACATCTGTTTGGTTAAGACCAGGTTCAGATCCCAGGTCGGGGCCGGGCGGCGTACTTGGGGGTAAAGTGCTCCAAGCCTTTGAGGAACCTTGAAACAATAGGGTGTGAAAACACGGAACGGCCCCCTTCCCCTGGGTGGAAGGTAGAGATGGCTGCCAGGTGTACCCTCAGCGATGATACTGCTAGGCCCTGCTGTTTGAGAGACCAGAGGTAATCTAAAATAGAGGGGATCGAGACCTCAGTGGGAGTAAGATTATGTGTTTCGCACCAGCAGGAGAAACGCTTCCACTTGGCCAGCTACGTTGACCGGGTGGAAGGTTTTCTGCTACCCAGGAGAACTTGGCATACTGGTGCAGAGCAACGCAAAAACTGACTGGTTTAGCCACGCAGTAGCCACGCCATGAGGTGTAGGGCCTGCAGGTCCGGGTGGCGAAGTCTGCCGTGGTCCTGAGTGATGAGGTCTGGGTGGAGTGGCAGGGCAATTGGGTTGGCTATCGAGAGGTCAAGCAGCATGGTGAACCAATGCTGCCTGGGACACGCTGGAGCAATCATGATAAGGTGCGCTCTGTCCCTGCGGAGTTTTAGCAGGACCCTGTGAATCAGCGGGAATGGCGGGAAGGCATAAAGGAGCTGGCCCTTCCACGGCATCAGGAAAGCGTCTGAGATCGATCCCGGGGAGAGACTTTGAAAGGAGCAGAACATCTGGCACTTCCTGTTCGCACGGGAGGCGAACAGGTCTACGTGGGGAAATCCCCACTTCTGGAAAACAGAACGAATAACGTCTGGGCGGATCGACCATTCGTGAGAGAGGAAGGACCTGCTGAGTCAATCCGCCAGAGTGTTCCGAACTCCAGTGAGAAAGGACGCTACCAGGTCCATCAAGTGGGCTATGCAAAAGTCCCAAAGGTGCATGGCCTCCTGACAAAGTGGGGAGGATCGTGTCCCTCCCTGCTTGTTTATGTAGTACATGGCCGTTGTGTTGTCTGTAAACACTGAGACACAATGGCCCTGTAAGTGACGTTGGAACGCCTGGCACGCGAGGTGGACTGCTCTCAGTTCTCAGACATTTATGTGTAATGCCATCTCCTGAGGTGACCAGAGGCCCTGAGTACGAATGTGTCCGAGGTGAGCACCCCCGCCGAGAGATGACGCGTCCGTCATTAGGGACATTGAGGGCTGGGGCGGATGGAACGGCAGCCCTGCACACACCAAGGAGGGAATTAGCCACCAGTCTAGGGAGCCTAGGGTGCTCAGGTGAATGGTGACTATTGTGTCTATTGGGTCCCTGCCTGGGCAGTATACCGAGTTGAGCCAAACTTGGAGAGGGTGGAGGTGGAGCCTGGCATATTTGGTTATGAAGGTGCAGGCAGCCATATGACCCAGGAGACCGAGAACCGTGCAAGCCGAGGTTGTTGGGAAATTCTGTAGACCTTGGATGATTGTTGCCATCGCCTGAAAGCGTGGCTGTGGCAAGCAGGCTCTGGCTAGATTGGAGTCCAGGATAGCTCCTATGAATTTCAGCCTCTGCATGGGAACCAGAGTGGATTTTCCCACATTGATCATCAGGCCTAAGCAGGGCCGCCCAGAGGATTCCGGGGGCCCGGGGTCTTCGGCGGCGGGGGGCCCCGCTTCGGCGGTAAGTTGGCGGCGGGGGTCCTTCCATTCCAGGACCCGCTGCCAAAGTGCCCCAAAGACCCACGGCAGGGACCCCCCCTCTGCCGAATTACCGCCGAAGCGGGACCCGCCGCTGAAGTGCAGCCCCCACCGCGGGTCTTCGGGGCACTTCGGCGGCGGGTCCCGGAACAGAAGGACCCCCCGGCCACCGAATTACCACCGAAGACCTGGCTGCACGCCAGTGGCAGGTCCTGCTCTGGCTGTAATTCGGCGGTGGGGGGGGTCCTTCTATCCCAGAGAGGAAGAACCGCCCGCCAGCGAAGACCGGGAGCAAAGAAGCTCTGGGGGCCCGGGCCCCGCGAGAGTTTTCTGGGGCCCCCGGAGCGAGTGAAGGACCCCACTCCAGGGGCCCCGAAAAACTCTCCTGGGGGCCCCTGCTGGGCCTGGGGTCTGGGGTAAATTGCCCCACTTGCCCCCCCCTCTGGGTGGCCCTGGGCCTAAGCGGGCGAATAGGTCCTTGACAATGCCCAGATGCTGAGTAACTCGTGTCTCGGAGGGCCCTCGGATGAGCCAATCGTCCAGATACGGAAACACATGTATCCGACATTGGCAGAGGTAAGCGGCGACTACGGCCATACACTTTGTAAAGACCCTTGGGGCTGTAGAAAGGCCAAATGGCAGGACCGTAAACTGGAAGTGCTGATGGTTGGCTACGAAGCGAAGGAATCTCCTGTGCGGAGGAACAATGGCGATGTGAAAGTACGCATCCTTCATATCGAGGGCGGCGTACCAGTTTCCAGGATCCAAGGACGGGATAATGGTCCCCAAGGATACCATGTGGAACTTCAACTTTACCATAAACTGGTTGAGTCCTCGCAGGTCTAGAATAGGTCTGAGACCTCCCTTCGACTTGGGGATTAGGAAATAACAGGAGTAAAACCCCTTGCCCCTTTCGTCCATTGGTACCTCCTCTATAGCTCCCATGGCGAGAAGCGTCCGCACCTCTTGCAAGAGGAATTGCTTGTGAGAGGGGTCCCTGAAGAGGGACGGGATTGGAGGGTGGGAGGGCAGGGTTGAAATAATTTGGAGGTGGTAGCCATACTCCACCGTGCGTAGGACTCAGCGATCTGAAGTCAACTGGGACTACGCCGGGAGGAAGTAGGAGAGACGGTTGGAGAAGGGAGGAGAGGGGTCCTGGCTTGTGACTGGTATGCCGCTCTCGGGCTCACCTTCAAAAGTTTGGTTTTGGTCCCGGTGGTGGTTTCGAGGGACCTTGGTTTTGGCCCGCTTGGGATCCTGAATGTCGCCTGCGACCACCTCAGCCGCGCCACCTGTTAAAGTCCTGTCTCTGTCTAGGCGCAAAGAATGGGCGGTGAGGCTGGGGACGGAAAGGCCGGTGTTGGGTCACCGGCGTATGCATGCCCAGAGAACGCATTATGACCCTGTTGTCTTTCAGGCTTTGCAGCCTGGGGTCAGTCTTTTCGGAGAAAAGGCCTTTACCATCAAAAGGCAAGTCCTGGATCGTATACCGCAGCTCCGGTGGGAAGCTTGAAGCCTGAAGCCATGAGATGCGCCTCATGGCAACACCCGAGGCCAGAGTCCTGGCTGCTGAGTCGGCGGCGTCCAACGAAGCTTGGAGTGAAGTCCTGGCCACCTTTTTTCCTTCCTCCAAGAGGGCAGCGAACTCTTGGCGGGAGTCTTGAGGAAGAAGCTCCGTAAACTTACCCACACCCGCCCAGGTGTTATAATTATAGCAGCTAAACAGGGCTTGTTGATTTGCCACCCGGAACTGTAGGGCACCTGCAGAGTAAACTTTGTGGCCGAGTAAGTCCATCCACCGAGCCTCCTTCGATTTCGGGGCTGGCACCTGCTGGCCATGGCGTTCCCTCTCATTAACAGACTAGACGACCAGTGAGCAGGGAGGAGGATGGATATATAAGTACTCATACCCTTTAGAGGGCACCATATATTTACGCTCGACTCCCCTGGCTGCAGGAGGGATAGAGGCAGGAGACTGCCATATAGTGTCCGCATTGCCCTGGATGGTCCTAATAAACGGTAAAGCCACGCGAGTGGGGGCATCCGCCGACACTATGTCCACTACCGGGTCCTCTACCTCCAGGACCTCCTCCACCTGGAGGTTCATGTTAAGCGCTACCCTCCTGAGGAGGTCCTGATGGGCTCTCAGGTCTATTAGGGGAGGGCCCGAGGAGGATGTTCCTGCAACCGCCTCATCTGGAGAAGAGGAAGAGGAGATGCCGGGGATGAGCGGGTCCTGTGCGGCCTCTTGCTCTTGGGCAAGCTCCTGCTCCAGTGGGAGGTGGGAGTCCGGTGGGTGAACTGGGGCGTCCTCCGAAGCAGTCGGAGGGGGACAGCTAATCGTCGCCTCTGGCACTCTGTGCTCTGATGGAACAGAGCGGGAAGGCACTACTGGAATGCCCTGCGCCTGGTGGTAAGCCCAGGGTGTCCAGAATGACCACTGCTGGGGGCCTTGGTCCTGAGCCTGGGTCTCTTGGAAGACTCTGGTGGGTACCTCAGAGTCATGGTCCTGTGCATAAGAGCTGTACGTGTGGGAAGAACCTGATGCGTGTCTGGACGGCCATGGAGGAGCTGAGAAGCCCTGGGCAGAGCCTCTGCCTCCAGCAGACCTCGCTCTACCTGTCACTGGGGACCGGTACCGGGAGGCATAGCAGTACTGGGAACAAGATCGGGATCTGCGACCGGAGCAGTACCGGGAGGTCGACCGAGATCTCGAGGCTCGGCGTCGAGAGCGGCTACGGGAGTCATGGTGTCTGGAGCGGTGCCGGGAGCCGGAGCGGTGCCAAGAGTGACGGGCCGGCGAACAGGATACTGAACGATGCCGCGAGTGCGACCGGTACCGATGAGGAGAACGGTACAGGGACTGTGAGTGGCATTGGGAGCGGGAGCGCCAGCGGGACCGAGAACGTCTGCGGGACCGTGATCAGGAACGGTGCTGCTCTGGTGTGCCAGAGGATGGTCGTATCAAGGCAGGCTTGCCGATCAACTGGATTACCCGCACCGGCGGTGCCAGGGGACGAGGCAGCGTCGACTCTGTGTTTGGCAATCAAATCTTGCGCCGTTGAGAATGTCTCCGGCGTGGATGGAATCGTAAGCTCAACCACGGCTCGTGCCGGGGAGCTGATAGGCACCGGACTCGACGGCCCTTGTGGGACCGGTATCGACGGTGCCGACGTCGTCGGTGCCGCGGCAGGTGTCGGTGCCAGGCGATCCGACTTAGATGAGCTCTCTGGCTGCTGTGCAGGCGGCACAGAAGCAGCAGGAGTCTAAGGCTCCTTGACCTCGGGGAGAGGGGGCGGTGTCTAGTTGACTTCGGAGCAGGCGATGGCCGCTGCCGAGAGGTCTTGGCAGTACTGGGGCAGTCCGGTACTGAGGAGGTGCTTCTGCCTGCCGATTGACCAGCACTCGGTGCCGAAGATGGGGGGGTAAGAGCCGCCTCCATAAGGAGCTGTTTTAGCCGAGAGTCCTGCTTCTTTTTTGTTCGAGGCTTAAAGGCCTTGCAAATGCGACACTTATCTGTCAGGTGAGATTCCCTGAGGCACTTAAGACAGGAGTCGTGTGGATCTCTTGTCGGCATCGGCTTGCGGCAGGCCAAGCACGGTTTGAAACCCGGTGAATCGGGCACGGGCCCCGGCACCGGGTGCGGGGAAGGGGCTAATCCCCGAACCTCTTAACTATACAAACGAACTATGAACTCTGTTTTATAACTATAACTATATAACTGTTTTATAACTATAAAACTTGGAACTATATACACAAAAAACACCAGAGAAACTACGAGTAGCTAGGGAAGTGGAGGTCAGTAAACCGCACTCCACTGTTCCAACTACCGAAACGGACAGTAAGAAGGAACTGAGGGGCGGTTGTGTCGGCAGGGGTATATATCCGGCGCCATGGCGGCGCCACTCCAGGGGGCGCCCAGCCGACCCACCGAGTGTTGCTAGGGTAAAAATCTTCCGATGAACGTGCATGCGGTGCGCGCACACCTAATTGGAATCGATATGAGCAAGCACTCGAAGAAGAACTATGGGTATGGCTCAGGCCCATGTTTATGAATACACAAGAGTCAAAAAGTAAACAGTGGAAACAAACTCTTGCTGAATATCTAAATATTCTTCTAGCTTCTATGTGGAGAGAGTCCCCCTCTCTCCATTCTGAATGGAGACAGGTCTTCCTATAATTGTCTTAACTGATCTGTTTGGGATAGTAAGTCCACTTGCCTCAATTAGCCAGATCACCACAGAAGTTCAGCTGTTTTTACTCAGGTAAACTGGAGAAGGAAGCATACACGCCTACTCACACTTAAAAAGTTCTATCCAGGACACTCACCACAAGTCCTAGATAAAATAAGGATTTGGGACTACATTTTGAAAAGTATTTAGGCACCTAAAGATGCAGATATATGCCTAGTGAGATTTTCAAAAGCACCTATGCATCTAACTCGCAGTGATTTCAATGCCTAACTACATTTTAAAAAGTGACAAGATGGATGAGGTAATATCTTTTATTAGACCAACTTCTGCTGGAGAGAGAGACAAGCTTTTGAGCCACACAGAACTCTTCTTCTGGTCTGGGAAAGGTATTCCAAGCGTTACAGTTAAATGCAAGGTGGAACAAATTGTTTAGCATAAGTAGTTAATGCATATAAGGGACCATTCAAGGTAGAGTGACCCGTTAACACCTTTGCAGTCATAGGACAAAAAGAGGGGTTAGTGGGTTACAGATTGTTGTAATAAACCATAAATCCAGTGTCTCTCTTCAGTCCATGATTTATGATTTAAGCTCCCAAGCTCATCTTTTGAAAGTGTTGTGGAAGTTTCATCTGAGGATAAGAAATGATACATCAGACATAGAGTGATCGTTTTGTAAAAGATTAACCCTATTAAAAAACAGATAAAATGTTCATTAAGGGATGGCAGCTAGGTGGGTTACAGTTACACATATATATCTTGAATGGCCCTTAGAATATGTGTTGAACAAACTGTTCCACCTTGCATTTAGCTGTAATGCTTGGAGTATCTTTCCTAGACCTGAAGATGAGCTGTGTGTGGTTCGAAAGCTTCTCTCTCTGACCCACAGAAGTTGGTCCAATAAAAGATATTACCTCACCCTCCTTCTCTTTCTAATATCCTGGGACTGATATGGCTACAACTACACTGCATTTAAAAAAGTGATTATACTTCCAATCACATTTCAATTGCTAATCAATAGAAGGCACTGAAAATGCAGCCATCCTGAATCACTGCTGATCTCTGCATCTTTAAATAAAGCACATAAAGGTATTTGATACAGAATGGCTGCACTCGTACATACTGCCTCCATTAGATAGTGTTGTAATCAGTGACCAACTTGTTTTAGTTTTGTTTTTTTGTGTTACATCAACATGTTTTCCTGGTTCTCTAGTGTTCTTTAAGCCAGAAACACAGTTTGTTAATTCAGTATTTTCAGTGAGTAGGGAAAGAAACAGAAAATCTGATTGGGGGTGCGGGTTGCTCTTTACCCTAGCCATCAGCCCGGTTTTGCCCCCAAACAGCACTAACAAAGCCTTCAATTTAAAAAACAAAAAACTATGACAGTACACAGAGAGACAAGTAGCGCAGTCATATCAAATACACCTCTTTAAGAGGTATCATTTATTTACTCATTTTAGACATCAGTTTAGACCTCTTTCATACAGACCTGCTGTTATTCTACTCATTATTATAAATTAGACACTGCAAATGATCAATCTGGAAGCATAGATCACAGAAAGCTTTTTATGGATTAAATGAAATAATTTCCAGTCTTCTCCTCTACTGTTTTTGTCGTATCTGTTATTTGGGTCTGAGTCAAATATGTTAAAGGCTTGCGATACACATTTTGGCATTAGCGCTCAACCTGCCATATGTGCAATGCTCAGTTACACATGCAACCCTTTAATACATCATTGGTTGCACTGATAAAAAGAAAAATATATATTTAGACAGCAGCATAATAGAAAATTTAGAAACATATCTGGAAACTTGATTCTGAGATTATTTTTCACACCTAAACTGCCACAAACGATATTTGACTTTAGTAAAGAGTCAACATATACATTCACAGGTTTGTCGGTGGTTATACTGAGAGTGAAAAATACACCACAATATATTACTAAGTTAAAATACAGTCAAGGTATATAATTTATTTAAACTACATTTTGATGTTTTGCCTTTTACCACTAAACATCCAAGAACATCAATATCATAATATATTGTATTTGCATGCTACATATATTATATTGAGACTACTGTAGAAAATTATTTTGTACAATTTAATTATATCAGAACTTATTATAGTGTTCCATTCTGTCGCCTGGCAAGTGCTTGCTACACATTGTGTTAGTACCACCACAGTGTTTTCCTTTTTGTAAACCCAATCATGTGGTGATATAGAAACTAATTTGCTTTCAAATCAATTACCACATTGGTGACTAATTAGTGTAACAGTACTGAATAAGTGGATTCTTTTGCATGTACTCCAGGTCATATCCCTTCAACTTAAAGAGAGACAAGTGGGAGGAGAGGAAAATAAATATTTATACCAAAGCAATTTACTTCGCTAATAACTTTCTCCATTGTCATTTCTATTTTTAAACTATTTGTGTTTGTATCATAATTCTCTATTTTGCCCTATACTTGCTTCTGTTGTACCCTGAAGTGAAATAATAATTAACAGTTTATGCCATCACAGTGTTTCCCTTAAAAATTTGTTAATTGCCTTAGAAAAACTCTTAGATCATTATTGCCATAGTAAGAATAGGGGATACCTCTAAAACTGAGCTAAACTTACCTATTTATTCAAAGCAAAATTGGCACATTTTTAGAGTATGTTTCTGTCACGGTAATGGTTATTACACTGCATTTTCAGCACTATGAGCTCTCAGTAGGATCAAACAGAATGAGGAGATAAATTGTGAGAAATACACTATGGCCAAACAACTTTGCTATACTTCTATGATCCTTTTGAAGTTCCTCACAGCCCATCTCTTCCTACTGTTAACAGTAAGTGAAAAAAATTAGCTGAAGTCATTCCTAGTCAAAACTAGTAGGATAAGGAGAATAATGAACCAAGATCTGCAGCAGCAAAAGGGAACACTGGCAAATGAGAAAGAATTGATGCTCCATGGTTGCATTGCCTCATCAGATAAGAGGCATGAACCACCTGATGGTGAGGTGGTATAACACCTAAGAACTTTGAAAGAAGGATGTTTTGAAACCTCTACTTCACACATGATATGGTAGACCCAAGACTGGGAATCTGTTACAGGTACATGGCATTCAAAGACTCAGGTGACACAAATTATATTTTTGAAATTTGGTTAAATATCTGTTAAATTTATTATTAATAGATCAGGTATCAAAGAAATTCCAGTGATATATGATTACAATGACAATGATGCCAACTCTCATGATTTTTTTCATGACATATGATTTTAGTGGGCTGAAGCTAGTCTCTGGTGAAGTGAGAAACTCCATCCCGCTAGTGAATCTGAGCCCACTGATTGGCTGTTTGCCCCACTTGCCTGCATCTTAGAGCAGAATAACCATTCAGAGCTGCTGCAGGCAGAGCTCTCTTCCTCCATCACCCAAAACCATTCTCACAAGAGGGAGCTAAAGAGACCAGCAACTCAGGGTGGCTCCATCCCTTCTTTTCCTCTTCTCTCCTGTAAGCAATGTGGACAAGCTGGCCTCTCTCCCACCTCGCAGCACCTGCCCTGGGAAGAGGCATTGGAGAGTGAAGAGCCATTGGACTCCCTCAACTCCAGCCTGGAAGGGGACATAGGACCCTGATGCAGTCACCAAGGCCTGGAAGAAGTGGGAGAACCCCAAGAGGAGCAGAGGTGAGGCTGGGGGGCTGATCTGATGGGGATGTGGCCAGAATTCATTGCTTGGGACAGATCAATGTGGTGGTGAGAGCTCTTCAGCTGGGCTAAAATCACCTTTCCCAATACATTTGGGAGAGAGTGCAACATTAATTGTCTCTCACACAAAAAGAGACCCCCCCACCAATATATCATCTTTATTTTTGGGTCAATCTCATTATTTTGGGGATCTGACTCATGGTTTTTTGATCTCTTGAGGTTGGCAATCCTGCAGTGACATTTTACACTTCTGAATAAAGCAATGTATGCTTTGTCAACTTAGTAAGAATGAATTAGGTATAGTACGGCAGCCCTTCTAAATAACATAATTACTAGGTTATTGTAAGACCTTTGTAGTCTTGCATAAATCTCACCCATACTTACTCTGATTCTGTTAGTTGTGGTATTTTAGAGCACAGCGTTAACTTTAGAAGAAAAAGAGGTTAAAGTCTACTTTGATTTTCTTGTTTTTTTTTAATTTAACTAAACTTTATGGTTATTTCCTGATTTATGATCCTTTGATCAGCACACTGTGCACCTCAATATAGGAAAATTCAAAGACTTGTTCAAATGAGCACAATTTGAAAAAAATATTATCAAACAGTAAGACAAAATTACATTTACAAAATAACTGAAGTATCCTTTATTTCATGTAGAGAGAAATGTATAGTTTAGTTCACTAAAATCAGCACTCGCAGACATTAAAAGTACCAGAACTGACACCACCCCGTGCTATTTCAATTATCCATTTCTTCATACTGACCACTCTGAAATGTAGTCCTCAGTGAAGAAATGCAGGCAGTCCAAAAATTAACCCCCTATCTCCTTCAAAATTGCAGTCAAGACTGGTGGGGTAGAGAACACCCTCATCAGGAGTCTAATGACAGCGATGGGAGATCATTTTTCCATAACAATCTCGCAACTAGGCAGCATGCAAAAGTCAGAGATTTTACCAGATAATATTTACTTATTATTTATGAGCCAAGCAGTGGCCAGCTTGAAGCCAGTTGTTTCCTTCAATCCTCACTTGGGTTGCTACTACAGCTCAAGTACTCTAGTAACTTTTGCAGGCTCAATGACTAAGGTGAGAGTAAGTGTCCTGAGAACTAGAAACGCAGGAGAGCTGCAGAGCTCATTTGCATTAACTTCGCTCCTTCTACACAACTCTGTAATTCACCTGTGAACAGGCCTGTAAATCAGAAGACTTATTGTAGGGCCAACAACTAGAACTTTTCATGACTTGCATTCTTCTGTTATTAGCAACAAGCCAGCAGATATTTGCAGCTGGACCAGATCGTTTTATATTGGAGACTTAGGTGATAATATCCCAGTTTAAAAAATTCCATCCAAGATTTAGATAGAGAAAATGAAAGGGCACATATTGCAGAAAGGATTTTTTTTCTAACTCTGTATGCATCAGTTTATTGTTTTCTCAGAAGACAGCTGGTTTTAAAGGCTTAAAAATTGGGTCAATTCTAATCAGTAGAAATCAATGCAACATCTGGGTTCTAGTGTGATTTTTCTCATTATCACATGAATAATCCTCCCTAACCCTATTCATATATGTAGAAAATGAAATTAGAAGCCGATTTATTCAGAGTTATTT